>NC_140999.1:42027981-43285945 GCF_052327205.1 Somniosus microcephalus | reverse complement strand
CCCTGCCTCACACCCAAGTCCCCACACACCCTGCCTCACACCCAACTCCCCCCCCCCAACACACCCTGCCTCACAACCAACTCCCCCCCCCCAAACCCACCCTGCCTCACACCCAACTCCCCCCCCGCAACACACCCTGCCTCACACCCAACTCCCCCCAACACACCCTGCCTCACACCCAACCCCCCAACACACCCTGCCTCACACCCAACTCACCCCAACACACCCTGCCTCACACCCAACTCCCCCCAACACACCCTGCCTCACACCCAACTCCCCCCAACACACCCTGCCTCACAGCCAACCCCCCCAACTCCCCCCAACACACCCTGCCTCACACCTAACTCCCAACACACCCTGCCTCACACCCAACTCCCCCCAACACACCCTGCCTCACACCCAACTCACCCCCCGACCCTGCCTCACACCCAACTCCCCCCAACACACCCTGCCTCACACCCAACCCCCCCAACACACCCTGCCTCACACCCAACTCCCCCCAACCCCCCAACACACCCTGCCTCACACCCAACCCCCAACTCCCAACCCCCCCAACACACCCTGCCTCACACCCAACCCCCCCCAACCCCCCAACACACCCTGCCTCACACCCAACTCCCCCCAACACACCCTGCCTCACACCCAACCCCCCAACTCACCCCAACACACCCTGCCTCACACCCAACTCCCCCCAACACACCCTGCCTCACACCCAACTCCCCCCAACACACCCTGCCTCACAGCCAACCCCCCCAACACACCCAACTCCCCCCAACACACCCTGCCTCACACCTAACTCCCAACACACCCTGCCTCACACCCAACTCCCCCCAACACACCCTGCCTCACACCCAACTCACCCCCCGACCCTGCCTCACACCCAACTCCCCCCGCCTCACACCCAACCCCCCCAACACACCCTGCCTCACACCCAACTCCCCCCAACCCCCCCCAACTCCCAACCCCCCCAACACACCCTGCCTCACACCCAACCCCCCCCAACCCCCCAACACACCCTGCCTCACACCCAACTCACCCCAACACACCCTGCCTCACACCCAACTCCCCCCAACCCCCAAACACACCCTGCCTCACACCCAACCCCCCAACACACCCTGCCTCACACCCAACTCCCCCCAACACACCCTGCCTCACACCCAACTCCCCCCCCACCCTGCCTCACACCCAACTCCCCCCAACACACCGCCTCACACCCAACTCCCCCCCAACACATCCTGCCTCACACCCAACTCCCCCCCCAACACACCCTGCCTCACACCCAAGTCCCCCCAACACACCCTGCCTCACACCCAACCCCCCCAACACACCCTGCCCCACACCCAACCCCCCCAACACACCCTGCCTCACACCCAACTCCCCCCAACACACCCTGCCTCACACCCAACACACCCTGCCTCACACCCCACCCCCCCACCCTGCCTCACACCCAACACCCCCACCCTGCCTCACACCCAACACCCCCACCCTGCCTCACACCCAACACCCCCACCCTGCCTCACAACCAACCAACCACCCCAACACACCCTGCCCCACACCCAACCCCACCAACACACCCTGCCTCACACCCAGCTCCCCCCAACACACCCTGCCTCACACCCAGCTCCCCCCAACACCCCCTGCCTCACACTCAACCCCCCAACACACCCTGCCTCACACCCAACCCCCCAACACACCCTGCCTCACACCCAACTCCCCAACTGCCCCCCCCACCATGCCTCACACCCAGCCCCCCAACACACCCAACTCCCCCCCAACACACCCTGCCTCACACCGAACTCCCCCCCCAACACACCCTGCCTCACACCCAACTCCCCCCCCCACACACCCTGCCTCACACCCAACTCCCCCCCAACACACCCTGCCTCACACCCAACTCCCCCCCCAACACACCCTGCCTCACACCCAACTCCCCCCCAACACACCCTGCCTCACACCCAACTCCCCCCAACACACCCTGCCTCACACCCAACTCCCCCCAACACACCCAACTCCCCCCAACACACCCAACTCCCCCCAACACACCCAACTCCCCCCAACACACCCTGCCTCACACCCAACTCCCCCCAACACACCCAACTCCCCCCAACACACCCTGCCTCACACCCAACTCCCCCCAACGCACCCTGCCTCACACCCAACCCCCCAACCCCCCAACACACCCTGCCTCACACCCAACTCACCCCAACACACCCAACTCCCCCCAACACACCCTGCCTCACACCCAACCCCCCAACACACCCTGCCTCACACCCAACCCCCCCCACCCTGCCTCACACCCAACTCCCCCCAACACACCCTGCCTCACACCCAACTCCCCCCCCACCCTGCCTCACACCCAACTCCCCCCAACACACCCTGCCTCACACCCAACTCCCCCCAACACACCCTGCCTCACACCCAACTCCCAACACACCCTGCCTCACACCCAACTCCCCCCCCCAACACACCCTGCCTCACACCCAACTCCCCCCCCCCCCAACACACCCTGCCTCACACCCAACTCCCCCCCAACACACCCTGCCTCACACCCAACTCCCCCCAAAACACACCCTGCCTCATACCCAACTCCCCCCAACACACCCTGCCTCACACCCAACCCCCCAACACACCCTGCCTCACACCCAACTCACCCCAACACACCCTGCCTCACACCCAACTCCCCCCAACACACCCTGCCTCACACCCAACCCCCCAACACACCCTGCCTCACAGCCAACCCCCCCAACTCCCCCCAACAGACCCTGCCTCACACCCAACTCCCCCCCCACCCTGCCTCACACCCAACTCCCCCCAACACACCCTGCCTCACACCCAACTCCCCCCAACACACCCTGCCTCACACCCAACTCCCCCCCCCAAACACACCCTGCCTCACACCCAACTCCCAACACACCCAACTCCCCCAACACACCCTGCCTCACACCCAACTCCCCCTGCCTCACACCCAACCCGCCCCCCAACACACCCTGGCTCACACCCAACTCCCCCCAACACACCCTGCTTCACACCCAACCCCCCCAACGCACCCTGCCTCACACCCAACCCCCCCAACGCACCCTGCCTCACACCCAACTCCCCCAACACACCCAACTCCCCCAACACACCCTGCCTCACACCCAACTACCCCCCCACCCTGCCTCACACCCAACTCCCCTCAACACCCCCTGCCTCACACCCAACTCCCCCCAACACACCCTGCCTCACACCCAACACACCCTGCCTCACACCCAACCCCCCCAACCTCACACCCAACCCCCCCAACACACCCTACCTCACACCCAACTCCCCCCGCCAACACACACTGCCTCACACCCAACCCCCAACCCCCCCCAACACACCCTGCCTCACACCCAACTCCCCCCCCCCCCAACACACCCTGCCTCACACCCAACTCCCCCCCAACACACCCTGCCTCACACCCAACTGGCCCCCCCACCCTGCCACACACCCAACCCACCCTGCCTCACACCCAACGCCCGCAACACACCCTGCCTCACACCGAGCCCCCCCAACACACCCTGCCTCACACCCAATGCCCCCTCCCAACACACCCTGCCTCACACCCAACCCCCCCAACACACCCGGCCTCACACCCAACTCCCCCCCAACACACCCTGCCTCACACCCAACTCCCCCCCCAACACACCTTGCCTCACACCCAACTCCCCCCCAACACACCCTGCCTCACACCCAACTCCCCCCCCAACACACCTTGCCTCACACCCAACCCCCCCAACACACCCGGCCTCACACCCAACTCCCCCCCAACACACCCTGCCTCACACCCAACTCCCCCCCCAACACACCTTGCCTCACACCCAACTCCCCCCAACACACCCTGCCTCACACCCAACTCCCCCAACACACCCTGCCTCACACCCAACTCCCCCCAACACACCCTGCCTCACACCCAACTCCCCCCAACACACCCAACTCCCCCCAACACACCCTGCCTCACACCCAACTCCCCCTGCCTCACACCCAAACCCCCCAACACACCCAACCCCCGCCCCCCAAACACACCCTGCCTCATACCCAAACCCCCCCCAACTCCCAACCCCCCCAACCCCCCCACACACCCTGCCTCACACCCAACTCACCCCAACTCCCCCCAACACACCCTGCCTCACCCAACCCCCCAACACACCCTCCCTCACACCCAACCCCCCAACACACCCTGCCTCACACCCAACACACCCTGCCTCACACCCAACTCCCCCCCCACCCTGCCTCACACCCAACTCCCCCCCTACCCTGCCTCACACCCAACTCCCCCCACCACCCTGCCTCACACCCAACTCCCCCCAACACACCCTGCCTCACACCCAACCACCCCCAACACACCCTGCCTCACACCCAACCCCCCCAACACACCCTGCCTCACACCCAACTCCCCCCAACACACCCTGCCTCACACCCAACCACCCCCCCCAACTCCCCCCAACACACCCTGCCTCACACCCAACCCCACCAACACACCCTGCCTCACACCCAGCTCCCCCCAACACCCCCTGCCTCACACCCAACCCAACACACCCTGCCTCACACCCAACTCCCCAACTGCCCCCCCACCATGCCTCACACCCAACCCCCCAACACACCCATCTCCCCCCAACACACCCTGCCTCACACCGAACTCCCCCCCCCAACACACCCTGCCTCACACCCAACTCCCCCCCAACACACCCTGCCTCACACCCAACTCCCCCCCAACACACCCTGCCTCACACCCAACTCCCCCCCCCCCCCACACACCCTGCCTCACACCCAACTCCCCCCCCAACACACCCTGCCTCACACCCAACTCCCCCCAACACACCCTGCCTCACACCCAACTCCCCCCAACACACCCAACTCCCCCCAACACACCCTGCCTCACACCCAACTCCCCCCAACGCACCCTGCCTCACACCCAACCCCCCAACGCACCCTGCCTCACACCCAACTCACCCCAACACACCCAACTCCCCCCAACACACCCTGCCTCACACCCAACCCCCCAACACACCCTGCCTCACACCCAACCCCCCAACACACCCTGCCTCACACCCAACACACCCTGCCTCACACCCAACTCCCCCCAACACACCCTGCCTCACACCCAACTCCCCCCAACACACCCTGCCTCACACCCAACTCCCCCCAACACACCCTGCCTCACACCCAACTCCCCCCAACACACCCTGCCTCACACCCAACTCCCCCCAACACACCCTGCCTCACACCCAACTCCCCCCCCCACCCTGCCTCACACCCAACTCCCCCCAACACACCCTGCCTCACACCCAACTCCCCCCAACACACCCTGCCTCACACCCAACTCCCAACACACCCTGCCTCACACCCAACTCCCCCCCCAACACACCCTGCCTCACACCCAACTCCCCCCCCAACACACCCTGCCTCACACCCAACTCCCCCCCCCAACACACCCTGCCTCACACCCAACTCCCCCTGCCTCACACCCAACTACCCCCTGCCTCACACCCAACTACCCCCCAACACATCCTGCCTCACACCCAATTCCCCCCCCAACACACCCTGCCTCACAACCAACTCCCCCCAACACACCCTGCCTCACACCCAAGTCCCCCCAACACACCCTGCCTCACACCCAACACACCCTGCCTCACACCCAACCCCCCCAACACACCCAACTCCCCCAACTCCCCCTGCCTCACACCCAAACCCCCCAACACACCCAACCCCCGCCCCCCAAACAAACCCTGCCTCATACCCAAACCCCCCCCAACTCCCAACCCCAACACACCCTGCCTCACACCCAACCCCCCCATCACACCCTGCCACCCCCCCCAACTCCCCCCAACACACCCTGCCTCACACCCAACCCCCCCACCCTGCCTCACACCCAACCCCCCCACCCTGCCTCACACCCAACCCCCCCACCCTGCCTCACACCCAACTCCCCCCCCCCAACACACCCTGCCTCACACCCAACTCCCCCCCCAACACACCCTGCCTCACACCCAACTCCCAACACACCCTGCCTCACACCCAACTCCCCCGCCCCCAACTCCCCCCCCCCAACACACCCTGCCTCACACCCAACTGCCCCCCCAACACACCCTGCCTCACACCCAACTCCCCCCAACACACCCTGCCTCACACCCAACTCCCCCCAACACACCCTGCCTCACACCCAACACACCCTGCCTCACACCCAACTCCCCCCAACAAACCCTGCCTCACACCCAACTCCCCCCAACACACCCTGCCTCACACCCAACTCCCCCCAACACACCCTGCCTCACACCCAACTCCCCCCAACACACCCTGCCTCACACCCAACCCCCCAACACACCCTGCCTCACACCCAACCCCCAACACACCCTGCCTCACACCCAACCCCCCAACACACCCTGCCTCACACCCAACTCACCCCAACACACCCTGCCTCACACCCAACTCCCCCCAACACACCCTGCCTCACACCCAACCCCCCAACACACCCTGCCTCACACCCAACCCCCCCAACACACCCTGCCTCACACCCAACTCCCCCCCCCACCCTGCCTCACACCCAACTCCCCCCCCCACCCTGCCTCACACCCAACTCCCCCCAACACACCCTGCCTCACACCCAACTCCCCCCAACACACCCTGCCTCACACCCAACCTCACACGCAACTCCCAACACACCCTGCCTCACACCCAACTCCCCCCAACACACCCTGCCTCACACCCAACCCCACCAACACACCCTGCCTCACACCCAGCTCCCCCCAACACACCCTGCCTCACACCCAACCCCAACCCACCCTGCCTCACACCCAACCTCACACCCAACTCCCCACCCCCCCCACCATGCCTCACACCCAACTCCCCCCCAACACACCCTGCCTCACACCCAACTCCCCCCCAACACACCCTGCCTCACACCCAACTCCCCCCCAACACACCCTGCCTCACACCCAACTCCCCCCCAACACACCCTGCCTCACACCCAATTCCCCCCCAACACACCCTGCCTCACACCCAACTCCCCCCCCAACACACCCTGCCTCACACCCAACTCCCCCCAACACACCCTGCCTCACACCCAACTCCCCCCAACACACCCTGCCTCACACCCAACTCCCCCCAACACACCCTGCCTCACACCCAACTCCCCCCAACACACCCTGCCTCACACCCAACTCCCCCCAACACACCCTGCCTCACACCCAACTCCCCCCAACACACCCTGCCTCACACCCAACTCCCCCCAACACACCCTGCCTCACACCCAACTCCCAACACACCCAACTCCCCCCAACACACCCTGCCTCACACCCAACTCCCCCCAACCCCCCCAACACACCCTGCCTCACACCCAACTCCCCCTGCCTCACACCCAACCCTCCCAACACACCCTGTCTCACACCCAACTCCCCCCACTCACAGCCAACTCCCCCCCCAACACACCCTGCCTCACACCCAACTCCCCCCAACCCCCCCAACACACCCTGCCTCACACCCAACTCCCAACACACCCAACTCCCCCCAACACACCCTGCCTCACACCCAACTCCCCCCAACCCCCCCAGCCTCACACCCAACTCCCCCCAACCCCCCCAACACACCCTGCCTCACACCCAACCCTCCCAACACACCCTGTCTCACACCCAACTCCCCCCACTCACAGCCAACTCCCCCCCCAACACACCCTGCCTCACACCCAACACACCCTGCCTCACACCCAACTCCCCAACACACCCTGCCTCACACCCAACCCCCCCACATAACCTGCCTCACACCCAACCCCCCCATACACCCTGCCTCTCACCCAACCCCCCACACACCCTGCCTCACACCCAACACACCCTGCCTCACACCCAACCCCCCCCCAACACACCCTGCCTCACACCCAACCCCCCATACACCCTGCCTCACACCCAACCCCCCACACACCCTGCCTCACACCCAACACACCCTGCCTCACACCCAACCCCCCCTCACAGCCTGCCTCACACCCAACCCCCCAACACACCCAGCCTCACACCCAACCCCCCCAACACACCCAACCCCCCCAAACACACCCTGCCTCACACCCAACCCCCCCCAACACACCCTGCCTCACACCCAACCCCCCCCAACACACCCTGCCTCACACCCAACCCCCCCAACACACCCAACTCCCCCCAACACACCCTGCCTCACACCCAACTCCCCGCCCCAACATACTCTGTGCTCAGCACTGGCTTTGAGGTTCAATCCTCAGAATGTGCTAAATTCGCTGATCTGAACTCGAGCTGCACTGAGTGGTGCTCCAATTGATCTCAGATTAGCGAGCGGAGAATCAGGCCGGTTTCCTGCTCCTGATTGTTTATCCGGTAACTCCTGCTGAGACGTGAGTGGGTGAACACTGGTTGAGAACATGATCAGGTTTGACTGCGATGCCCCGAACACGGTCAAATACCCTGGCAACACTCAAGGAATGAAGAGCTGGCAGATGACTGCCGGAGCCCGTTGAACTGTGCCAGCTTCAGGAGAGGAGGGGAGGAACCAGAAGAGTGGGGGGAGGGATCCCGTTTGTATCTGGGTTGAAAAAGTTAACGTGTAGGTACCATACACTCCCTTGTCAAGAAGCAGCAGGAATTCGTTGACAGCCCTGTGCATCTCGAGTCTGGTGAGGTCGAGCAGGGACACAACCTTGAAGTCAAGCTGTCGGAGGAGGTTTGTGAGCTCGTGTACATCCACCATTGGAGCCTTCAGCTGCTTGTGGTGTAAATAATTCATGTTCCCCATTAGCAGGGCCACCTTGTCCGTTGCTGAAAGAAACAAGGAGTGTGTGAGCATTTGGGAGCAGCATTGCAAGTCTCCTCTGTATTGCCTGAAAATGTCAGGCTGATCAAGGTCAGCAATAGAACACTTCAGGCTTTCGGTGTCAGCATCAAGCATTTCCAGGTCAGGTATAGCATGGATCAGAGTTCAGAGTGAAGTACCTGCTACACTTCCGAACAATATATCTCGGCCCCAAGCTCAGGAAGTGCATCCATGTAATTTTTTCCACTTCTCAGTCGCCTTGTGCGAATTGGGGGCAGTTTTTAAGCTGTGGGTCCAGGTCCACTAAATGCAGGTTGAGGCTGGCCAAATTCATTTCATGTGGGAAAGGTCCCCTCAGTTTGGACGAGATTGTGAACCAAGGTCCCTAATGAAAAAGGGCCAGCGTCTAACCCACTGGGTTACCAACGTCCCCCCCTAAGTTGCGCGGCCACGCAGTGATCGGGAGGTCCTGCACAAGCCACCCACCAGCTGTGACGCTGGAAAAGATACTGCGCATGCGCGGCCGCAGACTTAAAGAGACCACGCACCTAAAATAAAAGTTAGAGGGAACATTGTGGGTTACCCAGTCCCCACAAGTCTCCCTATGCCACTCAGGTCAGGATTGTTACATTTAAGCACGTGAAGAATCTGCTTTCTGATGTTAGTAAAGCTCATTGTGAATTGCTAATGAATATAAAAGAATAAAGTCATATAGTCCCACTCCAGAGACTTGAGCACAAAAATCTAGGCTGACACTCCAGTGCAGTACTGAGGGAGTGCTGCACTGTCGGAGGTACCGTCTTTCAGATGAGATGTTAAACCGAGGGCCCGTCTGCTCTCTAAGGTGGACGTAAAAGATCCCACGTCACTATTTCGAAGAAGAGCAGGGGAGTTCTCCCCGGTGACCTGGCCAATATTTATCCCTCAATCAACATCACTAAAAACAGATTATCAGGTCATTATCACTTTGCTGTTTGTGGGAGCTGGCTGTGCGCAAAGTGGCTGCCGCGTTTCCCACATTACAACAGTGACTACACCTCAAAAAGAAGTACTTAATTGGCTGACCGGCGCTATATAAATGCAAGTCTTTCTTTTATTTGGTTCCTGTATTTATATGGGTGGGGAGGGGTGGATGGCGGTGTTAGGTAACCCTTTCCTTATTTTCCCTCGTATTATCCCAATATTTCATCCATCTAGCCTGAGGCTGGCCCCAGTGTAGCCAGTCTCCAGGGACTGCCCAGGCAGCATGACTCAAACCATAACCCAGTGACCCACTGCTGAGTGGGCATGTGGACGGCAGGTTCGAATATTCTGCTGACACACACTGTCTCGGGTCACACAACAATCAGCAGCCAGTGGCTATGGAACCTGTAGCCCAGCAAGAGTCAGCGCCTTTTTGGAAAAAAATACAAAACTGATTCGAAAACTGATTACCGTAGAAATCTGCCAGATGATGAACAACCTTCAGTTGTGGTCCTGGGCTGGAGTCTGTGAGAAAACACAGCACAAAGTCAACTGAGCTTTCACTGGGGAGAGCAAACAAAACAGGCCTTCACTGACCGGGGCCCAGGCCCTCACTGACCGGGGCCCAGGCCCTCACTGACCCGAGTTCAGACCGACCAGGGCCCAGACCCTCACTGACCGGGGCCCAGAGCCTCACTGACCGGGGCTCAGACCCTCACTGAACCAAGATCGCTCCCAGTAAATACAAACCCAATACCAAGAACAATCAAAAGCACTTCACAGAAGTGTATTCAAACAAAAATAGATGTCAAGCCAAAGAAAGATATCAGGATGCGTGATTAAAAACTTGGTCAAAGTGCTGGGTTTTAAGCAGGAGAGGGAGCTGCGGAGGTTTAGGGAGGGAATTCCAGAGTTTAGGGCCTAGACGGCTAAAGCTGCGGCCTCCAATGGTAGGGTGAAGGAGATGAGAGATTCCTCCAGAGTTGGAGGAACGCAGAGTTTTTGGAGGTTTGAAGGGCTGGAGCAAGAACCAGAGATAGGGAAGGGTGAGGCCATGAAGGAATTTATACATGAGGGTAAAAAATTTAAATTAGATGCCCTGGGAGACAATGTAGGTCAGCGAGCACGGAGGGTTTGGGTGGTCGGGACTTGATGCCAGATAGGATACGGGCAACAGAGTTCTGGATGAGCTAAGTCATTCTGAAAACTTTACCTTCATCAGAGCCCACGAGGAATGCCTCATTGAAGGAGGTGTTGGGTCCTTAAAGGATAAAGAAGTATGGACATGTAACAGCGGTAACCGTGACAACAGTGCAGCTTTGTTACAATAAAAAATCCTGAAATAAACACTGACAGTGTGATGCAGAAAAGGAAAAGCAGCAACTGGAACAGATCGCAACAGGAATGCTCCGCATTTCACTCAGGTGCTAAGTAGATACCAAAAGAGATTCTATCTTTGTCAATCAAAGTTGAAGCTCCTATATTCCCCCAGTAAGTGCAGCGCCTAATGTTGAACTGAGCCACACAGAACCCAAAGGTGCCAGGCTCGATTCTCCAGTCTGTGCAGGGTTGTTTTTTAATTTGTTCTCAGGATGTGGGCAAGGCCCTGGTTGCCATGAGAAGGTGGCGGTGGGCCTTCTCCTTGAACCAGTGTGACGATGGTGTTTATTATTGAACTTGGCAACAATTGTTTACAACATGAGTGATTTGCTAGGCTGTACTAGAGGGCATTAAGAGTCAATGACCTAGTGGTCAGACTGGGGACGGGTGGCAGACTCCCTTTGCTGATGGGCATTGGCGAACCAGTTGGGTTTTTTCAACAATCATGCTTACTGGTGTCAGCCCACTAATGATCATATTTGTATTGAATTGAATTTCACAACATGCCATGGTGGGATCTGAACTCTCACGCTCTAGGGTGCTAGTCCCGTAGCATAAACACTGCAATTAGCTAGGCTTAGACAGGTCAGCAGTAGGGATTGCTGCAGTTAGCCTCAATGTTGTTGTGTGATTTCTTACATCAATGCCCCTAGACTAGGGAAAGAAAAAAACATCCAGGGCTCCTGTGTTTATCCAGTGACCCCTGCTGCCTCATGCGGTGGATGCTGATTCGCTGAATTCCTTCGACCGAGAGCTGAACCTGTTTCTGGCTGGGGCGGAGATCACCTCTTACAGAAGGTAGTTACTGCAGGGAATTCAGGGCCAGTGTGATCTCCTGGACTAGTTTTCATCGCCTAGATAGGTCGGAGAGGAATTTCCCAGATTTTTTCCCCCCAAATTGGCCTGGGTTTTTAATCTGTTTTTTTTTGCCTCTCCCAGGAGATCCCATGGTTTCGGGTGGGGTGGCGTGTATATATTGTGATACACAAGGTATCGCAATTCTGTGGGACAGGCTGGATGGATCGGAGGGTCTTTACCTGTCCGTCATTGTTCGTCTGTTCGTGTTTGTGAATGTCAGGTGAGGATAAGATGAGCCTCAACAGGAAGGCTGGCTAGCCCTCACTGGAGAGGTACCAGGCGTAGATAGCAGCCGTAAATCTGTACCTCAGTATGAGTCAGTGTCTTTAGGAGATGAGGGGATTAAACTGAGAAGAAAAAAGTCTCCAGAAGGACAGATAATTGTGTTGAACGTACCGATCTCCACAGCAACGACTTTGCTCCAGATCTCGTGATGAAGATTGAACACGTGACAGCAATAGTTCCCACGGTCAGCAGTCGTGACTCCATTCATCTGGATTCAAAATTGATAAGAGGGAAATAAATACACCTTTGCCTGTTTGAATATTGAGGTCGCCAATTGGTCATACTCTTTCTGGCAGTCAGTTGGATGTAACCATGGAGGACCGTTCAGTTAAATCAACGAGTTTTCTCTTGACTCCTTTCCATGTAAAGTATGGCCTGCATTTCCTCACTGTCCTCTTACACGAAGCTAGTCTTACAATGCAGGCATCGAGGTCTCCAACAGCAACTTACAACCTGCCCTTATGCCTCAGCGGCGAATGGATACTGAGGCCCCCAGGTCCCTAGAAGGTCCACGGTTCTGTGCTCAAGTTAGTTGATCACATCCGGGTAGGGAGGGGGAGATGTTTGGCCTCAGTGCCCCTAGGCTAAGGAGAGGGAAATCAGCCAGGAACCCCGCTCTTGATCACTGTTCGGGGAATCCCTGCTGGAATTGTATGCATGTGGGCATCAGGTAAGGAGAGGACTCCGCTTGGCAGCAATGCCCTTCATGGTTTATCATCCTGCCGACACCCACAAGAATGACCACTTACAAAGTAAGGGAGGACTGCTGTGGCTCAGTGATGTCTCCCTCGCCTCTGAATCAGAAGGTTGTGGGTTGAAGCCCAACTCCAGAGAATCTAGGTTGGCACATCAGCGCAGTACTGAGGGAGTGGTGCATTGTCGGAGGTGCCAGCTTTCAGATGAGACATTTAAACCAAGGCCACCTCTGCCCTCTCAGGTCAACGTAAAAGATTCCTAGGCAATATTTGAGGAAGGACAGGGGAGTTCTCCTGGTGTCCTGGCCAATATTTATTCCTCAACCAACACCTAAATCAGATGATCTGGTCATTTGGTTTGTGGGAGCTTGCTGTGTGCAAATTGACTGCCATGTTTCCTACATTTCAAAAGTATGTCATTGGCTGTAAGGTGCTTTTGGATATCCTGGGGTAGTGAAAGGTACTATATAAATGCAAGTTCTTCCTTTCAAGGGAGGACTGCTGGTGCCTGAGGAATTGTACCCCAGCAACACTCAGCATCTTTGGTGAGGAGGGGAGAAATAGAGGGAAAAACCGAAACAAACTTAAACCTACTGAATCTCTTGAGCATAAAAGGGAAAGTGTTTGTTTGTCAAGTGATTGAGTGTGATAGCCAGGAAGCCTTACCCTGCATCTAGCATCTGCTGGACCTGAGCTGGGAGTGCTTGATGCCGACAGTGAGGCAAAAGTAGGACCACCCAGCACTGCCATTCTCCACTTTGATGAACACAATGCCCCTAACCTTCAAAAACAATATCTTCTGTTATTTGTTTATCATAGTCCAGTTTTAGTGCCTTCAGTTTACACATCCAGGCAATGCCAGACCCTCAGCAGAGCCTCTCCCTGTTATGATACGCAAAGACACATCTATGATGTGACCACATGAATCTTTGAAGTCTCGGCTTTCAGTTGACTAAAAACAAATTTGCATTTAAAGCCCAATTGAAGCCAATCAAAACCAAGTTCTTCAAAATCTGCTACCACTTCCAAAATAAAGAGCGTGATTCCAGAGGAACACAAACATATTAAAGGTCGCAAAGATGAGAAAAAGGTCATTAGGCCCATTGAAGCCCATCCCGCTGGTACTTTACTCCCACTGAAGCCCATCCCGCTCATATACTAATCCTTTCATTGAAGCCCATCCCTCTCGTACAATAACTCTCCAATCAAAGCCCATTGTTCCAGTAGCTTAACTCTCCCATCATAGCTCATCCCTTTGTACGTTGACCCTCCTACCCCAGCATCGAATTGTAGTTTGAATAAGCCTCTATTTCTCTGTTTGGCTCATTATTCCAAACATTATTCCAAACATTCTGCAATCTTTGAGTGAAGAAACTTTTTCTGATAGATGATTGAAGCTTATTTTTCTCTAATTTCAGTTCGTGTCCTACTTCCAAGGGTTACCCGGATTATCCTGGGTTTACCTATCGCTATCATTTGATATTCTGCACCCCTCGATGTGACCTGCACCTTAACCAACATCTCTCTAGACTAGAGCTTCCTGATCCCCTTTACACTGGATTCAGTCTCATTGCTCTTTGCACCCTCTCCAGCTACGTATCCTTCCTGTAGCATGCCGGTCAGAACTGGACAGTCAGTCGGACTTGCAGGTTGTAAACCACAGCATAACCTCCACAGACGTGGACTCTACCAATCTGGAGGCACCTCTAAACATTTTAAGAAGGAAAGTAAAACATTTCTAAGTTAGTTGTGTGTTAGAAAGAAAAAAGATGTGATATAAAAAATAAAATTTAAAAAGAGACACAGGATGGGAGAATCTGGCTGACTAGATAGAATTACAGTGTCTAGATCTCAAAACTATTGAAGGTGATATTATTATTTAAGATAAAGAAAGACTTGCATTTATATAGCGCTTTTCACAACCTCAGGACATCCCAAAGCACTTTACAGCTAATGAAGTACTTTTTGAAGTGTAGTCACTGTTGTAATGTAGGAAACGCAGCAGCCAGTTTGCGCACAGCAAGCTCCCACAAACAGCAATGTGATAATGGCCAGATAATCTGTTTTAGTGATAATGATTGAGGGATAAATATTGGCCAGAAAATCAGGGATAACTCCCCTGCTCTTCTTCGAAAGAGTGTCATGGGATCTTCGACCTCTACCTGAGAGAGCAGATGGGGCCTCGGTTTAACATCTCATCCAAAAGACAGCACCTCTGACAGTGCAGCACTCCCTCAGTACTGCACTGGAGTGTCAGCCTAGATTTTTGTGCTCAAGTCTCTGGAGTGGGACTTGAACCCCACAACCTTCTGACTCAGAGGCGAGAGTGCTACCCACTGAGCCACGGCTGACATGATAAACAAGTTAATGCCTCCTTAAATTGCAACAGACAAACCCATAAGCCTTTGCCTGCTATAATCATCAGTCACTCCAGACTTAGACACTTCGGCCTAGAAATTCGGTATAGCCACGTTTGGGGCGCTAGTCCTTGGATGCGCAAAGTTTAGCACCAGGCGCAATTTAGCGTCACCTAGCACGATATTGGGTTGCAGCGCCCCTAAAGGTGATTGTGGCACTAAATCAGGCGCTGCACGCTACTCTTAAGGCGCTAACCCGGCGGCGCAACCCAATTTCGCAGCGGCGGGGCACAGCGAAGGTGCTGTCAATAATCACTTTCCCTGAGACACACTGGTGCCGGCCAGCTCTTAAAGGGGCAGGTCAATTGGCATCACCAGACACACTCACTGCCTTGTAGGCCTTCAAAGCGGTGGGAGCCTACCTGTGGCACACCAGCCTAGCAAGACATGGAAAAGGTGAGGCAGAGGGCGGAATGCCTCACTGATGGGGCATTGGATGGTTTGGTTGGCGCAGTGGAATCAAGGCCAAGGAAGATGGTCGTATTGTGATTTATGTTTTGGACAGTCTCCCGGGTGTGAGAGGCAGTTATGTGTCAGTGTATTAGTTTTGCTTTGTTGCCATAGCTTTATCATGTTTGAAGGAACCACATTTTGTGTAATGAAACACTTTCTTCATTTACAATGACCATGCCTGCTATTTACATGCATCTTGCCCTTCACAGGCTTGGGGGTATCAGACCGGCTCCATTCCTCTTCTTGGAATGGCAGCAAGCATTCCGTGAGAGGGGCCTAGAAGCTACTTCTGATCAGCCTCTGACGTGCAGCCTGAGAAGAGCCGCTCGCGTAGAAGTTCAGGCCAGCAGGCATCTTCTCAGCCACCGACAGAGATATCCTGCACCTTATCTGAGGCTGCAGATCTGGCTGAGGCAGCTGGCACAGCTCAGTCACCACCTCCTTTCTAAATCGCAGCCTTCTGACACACTGCTCCTCCGGCATGTTCATGTAGGAAAACTGCTGTTGGAAAACCCTGCCAACGTAAGGTCTGCTGTGGCGATGTCTGTTGGCCCTCCTCCGTCTGGCTATGCCTGCCCCCCTCTCCCAGCGTCTCAGTGCCCTTTCCAGATGATTCATCAGCAGGACGTTCCCCTCCAATGCAGCCCCCATAATAAGTGCCCACAGGAAGGTTCCCCATTGTCAAGGCTCACCAACAGCAAGGTGATGGTCAGAAGGCTGAAGAGCGTCTGCCTGCGCTGGCTCAGTGGTCAAATGGCTCTCAATGTGCAGCTCAGCAACTCTTTGTAGCTCTCGAGGAAGTTGTGCTCCAAAAATGGCTGTCGCTTTTAAATCACACCAGTCCCCTTTAAATAACGCTCCTCCAGCCCGAGAGTGACTTGGTAAGGTCCAGGTAAGCTGTCACTATTAGTGTCAGGTGCTACGGAGGGGGGCGCCACTGAATTTCCGGTCCGGGGCGCCCAAAGGCGTTGCACACTCAAATGATGTCATAATCAGCCTGCGCCCATGAGCGGGCGCTAAGATTTAGCGCCGGTGCTAAATGCATGCTTGATATGGGGTGAGGCGCTAGGCGCCTTGCGCCCGCCCGGAAATTGGCTAGCGCCCCACTTCTCGGCCTCTTTAGGCGTTAATCGGTGGCGCTAACAACCGAATTTCTCCCCCTTCATCTTTATGTAAATGATATTCTTGTTAAATACTGTTCAAGTTCCATTGGGTTAATATTACAGTAACAAAGAGACACCAATTAATGATAAGGAAGTTAGGAGTAGGAAGGGAATTCAGGGAAATTCTTCACCCAAAGGAGAATCGAGCTGTGGAATAAGTTACCATGGAAGAATGTTGAAGTGGGCAATGAAAATGGCAAGGGGGGCGCGGCACAATATAATTAGACATATTTCTGGAGAGAGAGAAGAGATTGAGGGATTTATTGAGAAGGTGGGTAGGAGGGACCTAGTGAGAAGGTGGGTAGGTGGGGCTGGTCCGTCATATAAAGGGGATGAGTTTGTTGGATGTAATAGTCTTTTCCTATTCTTAAAAGTGTTTGCATAATTAGTGTAATATCGATGCATGTCTCCTCAAAAAAAACCTTGACTCCTCTGTCCTGGCAAACGACTGCCCCATCTCCAAACCCCTTTCCATTCCAGAGTCCTTGAACATGCTGTTGCTGCCCAACTCCGGGCCCATCTTTCCCGGAACTCCATGTTTGAATCCCTCCAATCAGGCTTCCACCCCTGCCTCAGTACCGAAACGGCTCTTATCAAAGTCACAAATTACATCCTATGTGACTGTGACAATGGTAAACTATCCCTTCTCATCCTTCTCGACCTGTCTGCAGCCTTTGAATGCTTGACCACTCCATCCTCCTCCAAAGCCTCTCCACCGTCCAGCTGGGTGGGACTGCCCTCTCCTGGTTCCATTCTTATCTATCCAGTCGTAGCCAGAGAATCACCTGCAATGGCTTCTCTTCCCGCTCCTGCACAGTTTCCACATGTACGCTGACGACACCCAGCTCCAACTCACCACCACCTCTCTCGGCCCCTCCACTGCCTCTAAATTGTCAGACTGCTTGTCTGACATCCAGTACTGGATGAGCAGAAATTTCCTCCAACTAAATATTGGGAAGACAGAAGCCATTGTCTTCAGTCCCCGCCTCAAACTCTGTTCCCCAGCCACCAACTCCCGTCGTATCCCTGGCAACTGTCTGAGGCTGAACCAGACCGTTCGCAACCTTGGTGTCGTATTTGACCCCGAGATGAGAATCTGACCACATATCCGCGCCATCACCAAGACCATCTATTTCCACCTCTAACATCGCCCGACTCCGCCCCGGCTCAGCTCATCTGCTGCTGAAATCCTCATCCATGCCTTTGTTACCTCTCGACTTGACTATTCCAACGCACTTCTGGCTGGCCTCCCAATTTCTACCCTCCATAAACTTGAAGTCATCCTAAACTCAGCTGCCCGTGTCCTAACTCAGACCAAGTCCTGTTCACCCATCACCCCAGTGCTTGCTAACCTACATTGGCTCTCGGTCAAGTAATACCTCAATTTTAAAATTCTCATCCTTGTTTTCCAATACTTCCATGCCTTGCCCCTCCCTATCTCTCTAACCTCCTACAGCCCAACAATTCTTCAAGATATCTGTGCTCCTCCAATTCTGGCCTCTTGAACAGCCTCAATTTTCATTGCTCTACCATTGGTGGCTGTGCCTTCAGCTGCCAAGACCCTAAGCTCTGGAATTCCCTGCCTAAACCTCTCCACCTCTCTTTCATCTTTTAAGATGCTCCTTTAAACCTACGTCTTTGACCAAGCTTTTGGTCATCTGCCCTGATATCTTGTTATGTGGCTCGGTGTCAAATTTTATTTGATAACGCTCCTGTGAAGCACCTTGGGACATTTTACTACGTTAAAGGCGCTATATAAATGCAAGTTGTTGTTGTTTCAGTGAGTGTGGGTGAGTTGAATAACTGCTCAGTCCAGGCAGTCACTTCCATGGCCCAGCCAGCAGTGTAACACCTGCAGTGTGACAGCAGCAGTGAAAGACCTGACCTCTATTTGAGGCAAACATTCAAGGTATAGCCGATCACTCGAGCTGAAAATGGTCGCACACCTTCAGATACGGTTGGTTTGCCTCGGGCACTGCACGGTTGTTTCGGAACCACTGGTACTGTGGTGGAGGATCACCCACAGCAGAACACGGAAGTACCATGGCATCACCTTCCTTCAGGATCCGTGAGCTAGGCTGCACCAGGATGTACAGCCTGTACATTGGACAAAACTCACTCGCTGCAGGAAAAACAAAACAAATATTCCAATGTAAAGGGAGACGACAGGTCAGCTGTGCTCAGTCTCAGCTAAATCGGACAACATCAGAGCAGGGCAACCCTGCTGGGATAGAGGGGAAAGACCCCACTCATTGTGGTACTGCCAGAAGGTCATGGGTTTGATCCCTGGTCAGTGATGTGGTAAGCTGGGTTTTCCCAAGTTTGCGATAGTGGGAGGAGCAGGGGTGCTACAATTAGTCTCAGTGTTGCTGAGTGAGATGAAAATCAGTCTGTCTTCCTGCTCCTGATCAACATCACATGAGCCCTGTTGGAAAGTGCCCTGTGGACATCAGTTGAGAACGGTGCAGATTCTGGATGGGGCGTGGGCTCTGGGCGGGGTGCGGGCCCTGGACGGGTTCTGGCAGTTCCTGAACCCTCCTCCAGTATCTCACTAAACTGAGCATTCTACACGTTTCAGCAGAATATTCAATCAAGTCCGATTCCGGCCTCACTTGAAACTCACAAAAAATACACCTTCCAGCTGGATGTTGATCAGCAGCAGGAAATCTGACCCACTTTGATCTCCCTAGTCCCAGGTGCAGAAGCCAATTGTAGCACCCAACTGCCATCCTGTCTGAGATCAACCAGCTCCGCGATAGTCTGCACTGGGTGCCTGCTCACAGGGGCGTGTTTTAAATCAGAAACTCACTGGGGGATCATAGGCACCCCATCAGCATGCTGCAGCAGTATTGAGAATGGCTTGGAGTGTGGCCTTTGTCAAACCAGTAACACTGATCTAACACTTACCCAAACTCATTCATCTTGAAGAGAGAATTATTGAAAGGTTTAGAGAGTGGGAGTCACAGACAGACAGCTGAGAAACAAGCATTTGAAGCTACATTTATAACACACGCCAGCCATACTGTGTGTGTAGAAGAGAGCGGGTGTCAAGGTTAAACCAGTGGGTAACAACAACTTGATGGCAAATGACCGCGCCCAGATACAGGGTGTGGAAAAGAGGAAGGAACCAGCAGAGCTAAGAATATCGAGCAGCTATCACAGGTGCTGCAATCAATTTGTACTTCACGGCTCCTTACAGTGCTATTCGGAGGCCGGGTCGGGGTCGGGGTCGGGCCGGGTCGGGGGGGGTCGGGTCGGGGGTTCGGAGGCCGGGTCGGGGGGGGGGGGGGGGGGGGCGGCGTTTGAGGCTGGGTCGGGAACCTGTACCCCATGGTTAGTCAGGCCTTCAGGAAAGGTGAGCAGTAAACTGGGGATCAAAATATTAATTGGCTGTTGTTGCTATTAAATAGATTAAATCGCGTCCCAGGTCACACTGAGGGACAGTTCCAGTGGGCCACCGAATCACACTTAATCAGCACGTGAGTTGAAAGTAGGCAGAATGTCAGTTCCTACATGGGGAAAAAATGAATGTTAGAATCTAGATTTCACCTTGCTATAGCTATGCACACACACACACACACACTAAAGGATGCCAAGGGGTCTATGAATAACCTGTTAGTAGTAATTATTTTTAAATACAGTTGTCACAGTTCAAAGGATAATGATTTGGTACTCACTCCCGTGGCACAGACCTGACTTTTGGTGTTTCACTCGTTAGGATCTCACCCATACGTGTGCACACTCAGACAGACAGACAGACACACCATGCACAGACACAGGCATGGTGATATACATCACCACAGTGACAGCAACGCCTTCACACTCCCCGCCCATCCCACCGATACACGGGGATCCCCGATACGTTTACACGCCCCACCCCTCACGTGCCATGACGCCCCACACACTTGCACTCTCCCTTCCCCCTCCCAAACACAAGCCTTTCACCAGATGGAATACTGGGTTTGCTTTAACTTGTTTTCATATTCACACAATAAATAAAACGTGTTTAAAACATCATTCTGTTTGTCCTTCAAGGTCACCTTTCTCTCCCCTCCTCTCCTGAAGACACTGACTTGTGCTGGTTACAGGTTCCACGGGCATCAGCTGCCGAGTGCTACATCACCAAAATAGTCTATTTTGCACCTAGGCAGCAAGTGCTGTCAGGATATTCGACCACAGAGGCATCACTGCCAAGCTCGATCCTGTGCTGAGCTGACATTCACACACTTTTCCAGCTTTTTCCAGCTGGGGATTTGTCACCTCCCTAACCAGAGGTGCTAAGGCCAGTTGTAGTCCCATTAGATGGCCCTGACTTAGGTTAACTAACTCAGCAAAGAGCAGGGATCGAACCTAGGACCCTCCGTGTGTCTCAGTACCACATCAGGCAGGGCATTTACCCATCCACAAGAGAAGCTTTCCCTCTACGTTTACACATCAAGGGGGAGGGGAGGGTGTTTCCGCTAGTTTTGCGGCCAGATTCCAGCACTATCTGGGCAGAATCAGCCGAACTACCGCAGAAGACCGGGGAATTTTAAACGTAGGTGAGTTACACCCAAAACCACTCACGCTTGTGTTTTCCACGATCTTTTACATTGGTTCAAGATTCAAATTGCCTGAACCAAGCCCCGCCCATAAAACTGGCCACGCCCCAGGTCGAAATTGCGAGATTCCGCCGATTGTGTTGGTTCTGGTTCGGGCGGGCTCTTCAAATTGCACTCATTTTCTTAAGCGCACAGGCACTAGTAAGCACGGTTTAAAAGATTTTTCATATCAAAAAATATTTAATTTACTAAGAAACTGACTAGTGTACACCAATGAAACTATGAAATGGTTCAGTATAGTTTTTTTTTCAGTGATTTTAAATCCGGTTACTCACAGGAGGAGGAGTAGACAACCTTATTATAAATGCTAACTTTTGGTGATAAACCCATTTTGAGCTGTATTAATAAAACTACACCGGGTTACCACTCTTAAATACATCAAGGAATACGTCCGAATGGAAAGAAAGAAACAATTCTGTTCCATTACGCTGCCCGACTCTGCTGGTTCATCGAAGATTGTGATTATGCAAATGGTTTTAGCGGAAACTTGAAGATTAACCTAACCAGCGCAAGTTGAAGCGCATTTTTGGTGCATTTTCCCAATTGCGGAAACTCTACCCCCCACACAATTCTTTGACTTGCCTGTTGTTGGGTTGTTGGCAACTCGAAGTCGGACCCATTTGGAATACAAATAGTGGGCTCCACAGTGAACCCTGCAGACATACCAGTTGCCATCATCACGGTCAACACAGCTAAAGAGAAGCTCCGAGGAGTTTCCGCCCCTGACCTGGACAAAAGAAATTAAGTTCATAGTGAGAGTGGATGGGGTGGCAATCCCCGTTTAACAAACAATTAATACCGCAGCTGAGTACAGGCAGAAGAAAGGGCGTGAGAAAAGGTCTTTTGCCTGTCAATCCCATTCCTCCCACAGCTCACGTACAATCTACCCCGTCATTGGCTCTACCCCACCCACTTAATCCCCCTCCCCCTGCCACACACAGCTCATGTACAATGTCCTCCATCCCATCCACGCAATCTCCATTCACAACCCATGTAATCCACCTTACCATGGACTTTATCCCACCCACATCCCATTGAGCCAATACCTTTCTACAGGCCTGTACAAACTAGGCCCAATGTCTCTCTTGCAAGTCCAGAATTTTGGTTACCTCACATGTCCCACTATAATGGGAATTACCTCACGTGTCCCACTATAATGGGAATTACCTCACGTGTCCCACTATAATGGGAATTACCTCACCTGTCCCACTATAATGGGAATTACCTCACATGTCCCACTATAATGGGAATTACCTCACATGTCCCACTATAATGGGAATTACCTCACCTGTCCCACTATAATGGGAATTACCTCACATGTCCCACTATAATGGGAATTACCTCACATGTCCCACTATAATGGGAATTACCTCACCTGTCCCACTATAATGGGAATTACCTCACCTGTCCCACTATAATGGGAATTACCTCACCTGTTCCACTATAATGGGAATTACCTCGCGTGTCCCACTATAATGGGAATTACCTCACCTGTCCCACTATAATGGGAATTACCTCACGTGTCCCACTATAATGGGAATTACCTCACGTGTCCCATTATAATGGGAATTACCTCACCTGTCTCGCTATAATGGGAATTACCTCACATGTCCCACTATAATGGGAATTCCCTCACGTGTCCCACTATAATGGGAATTACCTCACCTGTCCCGCTACAATGGGAATTACCTCACATGTCCCACTATAATGGGAATTACCTCACATGTCCCGCTATAATGGGAATTACCTCACCTGTCCCACTATAATGGGAATTACCTCACCTGTCCCACTATAATGGTAATTACCTCACCTGTCCCGCTACAATGGGAATTCCCTCACGTGTCCCACTATAATGGGAATTACCTCACCTGTCCCACTATAATGGGAATTACCTCACATGTCCCACTATAATGGGAATTCCCTCACATGTCCCACTATAATGGGAATTACCTCACATGTCCCACTATAATGGGAATTACCTCACCTGTCCCACTATAATGGGAATTACCTCACCTGTCCCACTATAATGGGAATTACCTCACATGTCCCACTATAATGGGAATTACCTCACCTGTCCCACTATAATGGGAATTACCTCACCTGTCCCGCTACAATGGGAATTCCCTCACATGTCCCACTATAATGGGAATTACCTCACATGTCCCACTATAATGGGAATTCCCTCACATGTCCCACTATAATGGGAATTACCTCACCTGTCCCGCTACAATGGGAATTACCTCACGTGTCCCACTATAATGGGAATTACCTCACCTGTCCCACTATAATGGGAATTACCACACGTGTCCCACTATAATGGGATGTACCTCACCTGTCACACTACTTATTAAAGGGATCAGATATCTCTCGCATATTCCAGACAATATAAAAGACATATTTGGAATAGTTGTCCTGTGAATGTCTGCAGTGATAGGGGGATAGCTGAAGTCACCACTCTTACCTCGTGCTTTCCTCGAAACCACTGATAGCCGAGACCTGGGAGCCCCATGGCCTGACAGCAGAGAGCGACCCTGTCTCCAACAGTAGCATCTTGTGGCTTGGGCTGTACGATGATTTGAATAGTATCTGAGGCTGTGGGAGAGGCAGGCATCAGTAACCCTAACAATGTACGACTGGAGATATGAAGAAGCAAACCTCACTGTAACAATATTTTAGCTACTTCAATAACATCCCCCTTAAGCACCTCCTTTCCATCAAACCTCGTGCCTTTAACACCATTTAATTCTTTCTGAATAATCCCAAACATTCTGCCTCTGCTCCCCTGCCTGGTAGATTATTCCAAACATTTCTTACTCTTTGGCTGACACATCTGTCAAAAATTTACTTTTCACTCTTTATCTTCATTGAGGGCATCAGGATGAGGGCATCGCTGGCAAGTCAGCATTTTTTGCCCATCACTAGTTGCGCTAAGAAGGTGGCGGCAGGCTGCCTTCTTGAACCACTGTAGCAGTTTTGATACAACTGAGTGGTGTTCCAGGCCACTTCAGGGGACAGTTAAGAGTCAATTATGTTGGTGTGGGACTGGAGTCGCATATAGGCCAGACCAGGTAAGGGCGGCAGGTTTCCTTCCATGGTGCAGGAGGCCATTCAAGTGGGGGGAGTGAAAGGGAATGTAGTTGTGGTAGGGGACTGTATAGTCAGGAGGATGGATACTGTTCTCTGCAGCCGCGACCAAGAGTTGTGTTGCCTGTCTGGTGCCAGGGTTAAAGACATCTCCTCGCGGCTGGAGAAGAACTTGGAATGGGAGGGTGAGGATCCAGTTGCCGTGGTCCACGTAGGAACCAACGACATAGGTAGAACTAGGAATGAGGTTCTGCTGAGGGACTTTGAGGAACTAGGATCCAAATTAAAAAGCAGAACCGCAAAGGTAATAATCTCTGGATTGTTACCTGAGCCACGCGCAAATTGGCATAGGGACAAACAGATTAGAGGTTTAAATGCGTGGCTCAAAGAGTGGTGTGGGAGGAAGGGGTTTCAGTTCATGGGGCACTGGCACTAGTACTGGGGAAGGAGGGAGCTGTTCTGTTGGGAAGGGCTCCACTTAAACTGGGCTGGGACCGGTGTCCTGGCGAACCGAACAACTAGGGCAGTAGACAGGGATTTAAACTAATGAAGGGGGAGGGAGGTGGGAAGATTCAGGAAAGAGTAAATTTAAAAGCAGCAGGAGAATTATCGAGACTCTAGAGCAGTGTAGAGTTTTGGGTAAAAATAAGCAGAGTGGGTCAGGAAGGGACAGAGAGAGTAACTAAGGTAATAAGGCATCAGTGACTAAGGTGACATCAGGGAAAAATAGAAATAAGTCAAAACTAAAGGTTCTATATGTTAATGCGCGAAGCATTCGCAACAAAATACATGAATTAATGGCACAGATAGAAATTAACAGGTTTGATCTAATAGCCATAATGGAGATGTGGTTGCAAAGTGGCCATGGTTGGTAACTAAACATTCCAGGATACTTAACTTTTATAGGAGATAGGCAAAATGGGAAAAGGAGGAGGGGTAGCTCTGATAATAAAGGATGGAATAAGGACAGTAGAGAGAAAGGATCTTAGGTCTGAAAACCAAGAAGTAGAATCAGTTTGGGTGGAGCTAAGAAACAGCAAGGGGCAGAAAACATTGGTGGGAGTTGTTTATAGGCCCCCAAACAGTAGTTGTAATGTAGGGCAGAGTATAAATCAGGAAATTAGAGGCACACATAACAAGGGTAATACAGTAATCATGGGGGACTTTAATCTACATATAGACTGGGCAAACCAAATTTGCAGTAATAGTGTGGAGGACGAATTCATGGAATGTATGCAAGATAGCTTTCTAGATCAGTATGTTGAGGAACCAACTAGGGAACAGGCTATTTTAGATCCAGTATTGTGCAATGAGAAAGGGTTACTGTAGTAAAGGGGCCTTTAGGGAGGAGTGACCATAATATGATAGAATTTTATATTCAGTTTGAAACTGATTTAGTTAAATCCGAAACTAGGGTCTTAAATCTAAACAAAGCAAACTACGTAGGTACAAAAGCAAAATACTGTGGATGCTGGAAATCTGAAATAAAAACAGAAAATGCTGGAAATACTCAGCAGGTCAGGCAGCATCTGTGGAGAGAAAAACAGAGTTAACGTTTCAGTTCGATGACCCTTCGTCTGAACTGGGTAGGTAGTTGGCTACGGTAGATTGGGAAACTACATTAAAAGGTATGATGGTAGACAAGCAATGGCTAGCATTTAAAGAATTAATACATAATTTACAACAAATATACATTCTTTTAAGGCACAAAAACCCCACAGGAAAAGTGGTCCAACTGTGGCTAACAAGAGAAGTTAAAGATAGTATTAGATCAAAAGAAGAGGCTTATAATGTTGCCAAAAAGAGTAGTAAGCCTGAGGATTGGGAGGATTTTAGAATTCAGCAAAGGAGGACCAAGAAATTGATAAAGGGAAAATAGTATATCAGAGTAAACTAGCGAGAGACATAAAAACAGATTATAAAAGCTTCTACAGATATGTCAAAAGGAAAAGAGTAGCGAAAGTAAATGTGGGTCCCTTACAGGCTGAGACAGAAGAAATTATAATGGGGAATAAGGAAATGGCAGAGAAATTAAACAAATACTTTGTGTCTGTCTTCACGGAAGAAGATGCAAAAAAACTTCCTGGAAATAGTGGAAAACCAAGACTCTAGCGAGAATGAGGAACTGAAAGAAATTACTTTTAGTAAAAAAACAGTACTGGAGAAATTAATGGGACAGAAAGCCAATAAATGCCCTGGACCTGATGGCCTACATCCTAGGGTCTTGAAAGAGGTGGCTATAGAGATAGTGGATGCATTGGTTGTAATTTTTCAAAATTCCATAGATTCTGGAACAGGTTCCTGCAGATTGGAAGGTAGCAAATGTAACTCCACTATTTAAGAAAGGAGGGAGAGAGAAAACGGGGAACTACAGACTAGTTAGCCTGACATCAGTAGTAGGGAAAATGCTAGAATCTATTATTAAGGACGTGGTAACTGGGCACTTAGAAAATAATAATGGGATTGGACAGAGTCAACACGGATTTATGAAAGGGAAATCATGTTTGACAAATCTGTTAGAGTTTTTTGAGGTTGTAACTAGTAGAATAGATAAGGGGGAGCCAGTGGATGTGGTGTATTTGGATTTTCAGAAGACATTCAATAAGGTGCCACACAAAAGATTATTAAACAAAATTAGGGATCGTGGGATTGGGTGTAATATACTAGCATGGATTGAGGATTGGTTAATGGACAGAAAACAGAGGGTAGGAATAAATGGGTCATTTTCAGGTTGGCAGGCTGTAACTAGTGGGGTACCGCAAGGATCAGTGCTTGGACCTCAGCTATTCACAACCTACATCAATGATTTGGATGAGGGGACCAAATGTAAAATATCCAAGTTTGCTGGTGATACAAAGCTGGGCGGGAATGTAAGCTGTGAGGAGGATGCAAGGAGGCTTCAAAGGGATATAGACAGGCTAAGTGAAGGGGCAAGAACATGGCAAATGGAATATAATGTGGAGAAATGTGAAGTTATCCACTTTGGTAGGAAAAATAGAAAAGCAGAGTATTTTTTAAATGGTGAGAGATTGGGAAATGTTGGTGTTCAGAGGGACCTGGGTGTCCTTGTATACGAATCACTGAAAGTTAACATGCAGGTGCAGCAAGCAATTAGGAAAGCAAATGGTATGTTGTCCTTTATTACAAGAGGATTTGAGTATAAGAATAAAGAATAAAGATGTCTCACTGCAATTATATAGGGCCCTGGTGAGACCACACCTGGAGTATTGTGTACAGTTTTGGTCTCCTTACCTAAGGAAGGTTATTCTTGCCATAGAGGGAGTACAACAAAGGTTCACCAGACTGGTTCCTGGGATGGGGGGATTGTCCTATGAGGAGAGATTGAGTAGACTAGGCCTATATTCTCTAGAGTTTAGAAGGATGAGAGGTGATCTCATTGAAACATACAAAATTCTTACAGGGCTTGTCAGGGTAGATGCAGGGAGGATGTTTGCCCTGGCTGGGAGTCTAGAACCTGGGGTCACAGTCTCAGAATAAGGGGTCGGCATTTACGACTGAGATGGGGAGAAATTTCTTCACTCGGAGGGTGGTGAATCTTTAGAATTCTCTACCCCAAAGGGCTGTGGAGGCTCAGCTGTTGAGTATATTCAAGACAGAGATCGATAGATTTTTAAATATTAAGGGAATCAGGGGATATGGGGATAGCTCAGGAAAGTGGGGATGAGGTAGAAGATCAACCATGATCTTATTGAATGGTGGAGCAGGGCCAAATGGCCTACTCCTGCTCCTATTTCTTATGTTCTTATGTTATGTTCTTCCCTAAAGGGCATTAGTGAACCAATTGGGGTTTTACGACAACCCAACAGCTTCAAGGCCACTTTTACAGATACCAATTTTTTATTTCTAGATTTAAAAATAACTGAATTCAAATTCTCAAAACTGCCATGGTGGGATTTGAACTCAGGTTGTTCAGGTTATTAGCCCAGGTCCTGGATTATTAGTCCAGTAACATAGCAACTACACTACTGTACCCATCTAGGTGAAGAGCAAGGTTAGGACAGATGCCCCAGAGAGTGGTCAGCAGCTGGAACGTGTTATCAGGGAGGGGGGTCGAGGCCAACATTTGAGAGTCATTTAAGAAACAGCTGGATGGTGTAATGGGAAGACAGTATAGCAGGTATTCCGGAAGGATGGGATCAAATGGGGTGAAAGGCCTTCATCAGAACTGATCTTTCACTGTGCTCTGACTATACTTTCCTGACTGACTTTAAACGGTACAGTACACGATTCAATGGACGCCCATGAGCAAAGTTTCAATTCCTATTTTCAATGGAAAAACTTACAGAAAGTTTCTGGGAACATTCTTTCTGCTCTTTCAATTCCTCTGACTGTCTTCACTAGTGATTTTCTTTTGTCGGTCAGATGTCTCGTATGTGGAGCAATCCATCAGCGCGCGTGGGATGTTAAAATGTTTTAAAATCTCAAGCCCGAACCCAACTTGGCCACTTCCGGTTTTAACGGAGGCAGGACTGGAGGCGGCCGACCAATCCACTCCCAGTTTGACAAATCTGTTAGAGTTTTTTGAGGTTGTAACTAGTAGAATAGATAAGGGGGAGCCAGTGGATGTGGTGTATTTGGATTTTCAGAAGACATTCAATAAGGTGCCACACAAAAGATTATTAAACAAAATTAGGGATCGTGGGATTGGGTGTAATATACTAGCATGGATTGAGGATTGGTTAATGGACAGAAAACAGAGAGTAGGAATAAATGGGTCATTTTCAGGTTGGCAGGCTGTAACTAGTGGGGTACCGCAAGGATCAGTGCTTGGACCTCAGCTATTCACAACCTACATCAATGATTTGGATGAGGGGACCAAATGTAAAATATCCAAGTTTGCTGGTGATACAAAGCTGGGCGGGAATGTAAGCTGTGAGGAGGATGCAAGGAGGCTTCAAAGGGATATAGACAGGCTAAGTGAAGGGGCAAGAACATGGCAAATGGAATATAATGTGGAGAAATGTGAAGTTATCCACTTTGGTAGGAAAAATAGAAAAGCAGAGTATTTTTTTAAATGGTGAGAGATTGGGAAATGTTGGTGTTCAGAGGGACCTGGGTGTCCTTGTATACGAATCACTGAAAGTTAACATGCAGGTGCAGCAAGCAATTAGGAAAGCAAATGGTATGTTGTCCTTTATTACAAGAGGATTTGAGTATAAGAATAAAGAATAAAGATGTCTCACTGCAATTATATAGGGCCCTGGTGAGACCACACCTGGAGTATTGTGTACAGTTTTGGTCTCCTTACCTAAGGAAGGTTATTCTTGCCATAGAGGGAGTACAACAAAGGTTCACCAGACTGGTTCCTGGGATGGGGGGATTGTCCTATGAGGAGAGATTGAGTAGACTAGGCCTATATTCTCTAGAGTTTAGAAGGATGAGAGGTGATCTCATTGAAACATACAAAATTCTTACAGGGCTTGTCAGGGTAGATGCAGGGAGGATGTTTGCCCTGGCTGGGAGTCTAGAACCTGGGGTCACAGTCTCAGAATAAGGGGTCGGCATTTACGACTGAGATGGGGAGAAATTTCTTCACTCGGAGGGTGGTGAATCTTTAGAATTCTCTACCCCAAAGGGCTGTGGAGGCTCAGCTGTTGAGTATATTCAAGACAGAGATCGATAGATTTTTAAATATTAAGGGAATCAGGGGATATGGGGATAGCTCAGGAAAGTGGGGATGAGGTAGAAGATCAACCATGATCTTATTGAATGGTGGAGCAGGGCCAAATGGCCTACTCCTGCTCCTATTTCTTATGTTCTTATGTTATGTTCTTCCCTAAAGGGCATTAGTGAACCAATTGGGGTTTTACGACAACCCAACAGCTTCAAGGCCACTTTTACAGATACCAATTTTTTATTTCTAGATTTAAAAATAACTGAATTCAAATTCTCAAAACTGCCATGGTGGGATTTGAACTCAGGTTGTTCAGGTTATTAGCCCAGGTCCTGGATTATTAGTCCAGTAACATAGCAACTACACTACTGTACCCATCTAGGTGAAGAGCAAGGTTAGGACAGATGCCCCAGAGAGTGGTCAGCAGCTGGAACGTGTTATCAGGGAGGGGGGTCGAGGCCAACATTTGAGAGTCATTTAAGAAACAGCTGGATGGTGTAATGGGAAGACAGTATAGCAGGTATTCCGGAAGGATGGGATCAAATGGGGTGAAAGGCCTTCATCAGAACTGATCTTTCACTGTGCTCTGACTATACTTTCCTGACTGACTTTAAACGGTACAGTACACGATTCAATGGACGCCCATGAGCAAAGTTTCAATTCCTATTTTCAATGGAAAAACTTACAGAAAGTTTCTGGGAACATTCTTTCTGCTCTTTCAATTCCTCTGACTGTCTTCACTAGTGATTTTCTTTTGTCGGTCAGATGTCTCGTATGTGGAGCAATCCATCAGCGCGCGTGGGATGTTAAAATGTTTTAAAATCTCAAGCCCGAACCCAACTTGGCCACTTCCGGTTTTAACGGAGGCAGGACTGGAGGCGGCCGACCAATCCACTCCCAGGAGGCGGTGGCTCACTTAAATATTTGAATGGGGATGTGTGCCTCAGCTTTATTGCTGGCCGGCCCGGTTTCCTGGGCCTTGGAAAAATAGCAGCTAAAGGGAGGCGAGGACTGCTGCATGGACAAGGTAAGTGCCTTTCCGGCACTGCTTGTGGGCCAGGAGTGCTTCCCCCACCCCCCGCCCCCAAGTAAACCTGCTTCCCTCCTTTAGATTGGACTCCACCCCACCAGCAATATCACTGACCCCACCCCCACCCCACTCTGCCCCAATCTCTCTCCGACCCCCCGCGATCACTCCCCGACCCTCCAAACCACGCTGTACCAACCCCCCCACCCCCAGCGATCTCTACCCTGAGCAGCAGGAAATCTACCTGCTCCTAGGCTGTGACCTCTGCTGTAGCATTCCTCGCCCGACTGTAAATCAGGCTGGCTTCCAGGCGGGGAATCTGTTAAAACTTTACCGTGCTCGGGGACCAGAATTCCACCTCCCCACCACTTGGAAATCCCACCCCAACAAATATTGAGGCCAAAGTGTTTTGTCAGTGCCCACTGACATATTGTTTTTAAATATCACTAGTAACTCTCCCATGGTGCTATCGTGGTGAGTCAGAGGAGGTGCTATTTATGCCAACAGGAACATTATACTATGCAAAACATAAATATTCTGAGTTAACGTTTCAGGTTGGTGACCTTTCATCACAACTGGAAAAAGTTAGAGATGTAACAGATTTTAAGCAAGCACAGAGGCAGGGAAAGTGGGGGGAGGGGAGGAAAGATCAAAAGGGAAGATCAGTGACAGGGTGGAAGACAGGAGAGATTAAATGAACAGCAGAAGCATTACCAGCACCTGCCGTCCGAAAAACATGGGAGCGGTGTGGTTATGATTTGAAATTGTTGAGTCCGGAAGGCTGTAAAGTGCCTAAACGAAAGATGAGGTGCTGTTCCTTGAGCTTCATTGGAACAGTGTAGGAGGCCAAGGACAGAGATGTCAGAGTGGGAGTGAGGCGGAGAATTAAAATGGCAGGCGACCGGAAGCTCAGGGTCACACTTGCAGACTGAATGGAGGTGTTGGCGAACAGACCTCTACCTTGCGTAGGGTCTACGAGGGCAGTCCTGTTTGTGGATCTTGGGAAGGAGGTATAAGTGGGCTGTGCGGGGTTGGGGGACTATGAGGTTGGAGGCCGTGGAGGGAACGATCTCCAGAGAAGATGAAGTCAGTGATGGTCTGGGAAATGATGGCTTGATGTTTGGTGGTGGGGTTGTGGTCCAGGGAGAGATAGGAGGAGGTGTTGGAGAGTTAGCGTTCAGCCTCCACAAGCTATGTAAATGTCTCATTTACTCATGATTTTGCCCACGGTAAGTCAGAGGATCCATTGTTCTATAAGGGCAAGAATCATAAACACAATGTATTATTCTGCTGCTAAAGCGTAGGTGGGTGTCCCTTTCAGGCTGCAAGATGTCATTGTTCGACATTCTTTTAATGAATGACGAGGTAAAAATAAACTGCAGAATCCTAAGTTCCCAGACTCTGCTCCAAATGATTCACCCTGTGACATCTCCAATATCTTACTCACCCATTGATGTCAGGCACTGCAATGCCTCTGTATGTCCCATTTTATCCAGACAGCTGAGTAGATAGTTCACCGGACAGGCACGATCTGCCATTAACTGGATAAAATATCGGCCTGGGCTTCCATCGGGCTCAAGAACCTTCAGTGAGCAGGTCTCCAACTCTTTCTCACTGTCAACAGATTTACACACAAATGATGGGCCAAATGGTCTGTTTCTGTGCTGTAACATTCTATGATCTAAATACAACCAGAGAACTTTTAGGATAGGAAAAGGCCATTAGGCCCAACAAACCCATCCGTTTTCCAGATATGAACCCCAGCTACCCACCTCCCCACCTCCCACCATATCCGTTAATCACACCTCCCCACCTCCCACCATATCCGTTAATCCCACCTCCCCACCTCCCACCATATCCGTTAATCCCACCTCCCCACCTCCCACCATATCCGTTAATCCCACCTCCCCACCTCCCACCATATCCGTTAATCCCACCTCCCCACCTCCCACCATATCCGTTAATCCCACCTCCCCACCTCCCACCATATCCGTTAATCCCACCTCCCCACCTCCCACCACATCCATTAATCCCACCTCCCCACCTCCCACCATATCCGTTAATCCCACCTACCCATCATATTCCTCAGCCACAACTACCCACCACATTCCTCATATTGCTCAATGCCTTCTCTCTCTCCAGCTCTGACACTATTTAGACTGTCCACTTCAACATCCTTCCCTGATCATTTTTATCACCTTTCGGGTGAAAAACTTCCCTTACTTCTAACTTTCTCATTTTTTTAGCCTATCCCCCTGGGATTTGAATCTTTCAATATACTGATGATCCATTTTTGGAGGGGGGGGTGTAGAGTGTTCAGCTGTATCAGCCCCACACTCTAGATCCCTCTCCCTAAACCCTCTCCTTATTACCTCTCTTCCCTCCTTCAAAAGCATCAAGATCTACCTCTTTCATCATGCTTGCAGTCAGCGCGCTTCACCCTGTTATTTTCATGTTGTGGGATGTTAAAGGTGTTGAGGCAGCCATGTTTTGAATTGACTGTGCGTGATGAGCACCCAGAGGGCGAAGTGTTGATGTGGACAGGATCCTGCACTGGGTCCGCTGCTCACACACAGGATGGGCAGAGGGAACCTCAAGACCACAAGCACATCTGGAGTTCACCACTGAGATCTCTCACTCCAACTGATGAATGAAGGAACTTACATTTCTACAGCACCTTGTCGCGCCTGTCACCACATCCCAATACACTCATACAATTAATTATTCTGACGTACAGACACTGTCACGTGGGCAAATGCAGCAGACATCTTGCAAGCAGCTACAAACAGCAATGAAACGCATTTGTGTTTGGTGATGTTGGTTGAGGGGGGAATGTTGGCCGGGACACTGGGGAAGTTCAAATAGTGCCAGTGCATCTTTAACGTCCTCTTGAACAGACAGATGTGGCCATAATTTAACATCTCATCCAAAGGACGGCACCTCTGATAATACGGCACCCCACCAGTACTGCACTGGACTGTCAGCCTAGATTATGACCAGGAGTGGGGTTCGAACCTGCAACGTTCTGAGTCAAAGTCAAGAAGGCGACCAGCTGAACCAAGCTGGCACAGAAAGGGGAAAAAAATCATTTACTGCCTGAAACTCTCAGGCACTTTTCATAGTCACCAAGAATAACATATATCTGGGAGTGAGTTACACAGAGTGTAATGGATACCCGGGAGTGAGTTACGCGGGGAAGGGTACCCAGGGTAGCTGGGAGTGAGTTACACCGAGAGTGAAGGATAGTTGGAGAATTTTAATGGGGACCTAAGTTATTGTGGGAATATAAAATTCCGCAATGGCTCAGTGGCTAAATCTGCCACCCAATCTGGCTGCACTCTCAATCTGTGCTGAGTTAGTTACTCTCGGCACAGGGTGGTGGTAGGGTGAGTACAATTGGCCTTAAATGTCCCTGGGCTAAGTTAACCAGGGTTCCCACTCCTGACCATTGCCCAGTGACCTTTGTTGGAAAGTTCCTTTATGTCAGACAGAGACTTGGGCTTGGTTATGATGCGCCTCCCCATGGTCAACCAACCTGTTAAGCTTCACGATCTGGCTCACGCATAAAGAACGGCCACTTCAGGTGAGCTATCAGAGTAGGGCCAGTGCCCATGGAGCCCATTCCTCCTGAGGATCCACACCTTCAGGAGCAAATGTTAGTTTGTAAAATATGGTAAAAATTGGGGGTTTGCATCACCGTTCCGAACGGTCCTGCGGTGGGACTGTAAATGTGCTTACCTGCACTTGAACCGTCTGTCTGTGCCAACAACTTCAGCCAGTTTTCTCCATCCCTTCTTAGTGCAGTTGTCCAGAAATGTGCTGAGCCTCCTCAGTGTTACTTCCCCAAGACTATTTAACGGCAAACTCCAGTGGTCCATGGTTTCTCCTTCAACTTCTCCTGAAAATGCCGAGTGCAATCGTGATCGTTGTCAGCAGGCAGAGCAGCCCGAGTCAGGGAGAGAGAAAGAAACCTAACTGAAACTAGCGCAGGGGCTCGGCCTGAGCAGTAACAATCTGTTCTGTTACTGGGATCTAATTCAAACTATGACTGGCTATTCATTCCTGCTAGAGGGTCATTTAAAAGGTAATGGGATTCGCATTTAGAAAGGAATAATATAAAAGGATATGGGGAAAGGGGAGAAATGGAATTGTAGTTGAAGTTTCAGCGCCAGCACAGACAGGATGTGCTGTAACTCGATAATTCTATGGGTCTGACAGATTCTTTAGGTATCGATCTCCAGACCACAAAACTTAAAAAAAAATACGAATGAACCATTGAAGGCAAGGAACGTGTTAGCCCTAAGCAATGAGAATTGTGCATTTATTATTAAACAGCACTCCATTCCGAATTTCAAAGGCAAGGGTTCTGAAAATGACCAACACAGAAATATTTTAAACAATTTCAGAATTCCAAAATAGAAATATAAAATGCCAGAATTACACATCAGAAGCCTTCAGATCTCCACCCAAAATCTGGGTGTTTTTCTTTTTGGATATTTCCAGCACTTTCGAACTTTTGAACGGATTTTAAAAACTTGCCTCTGGTTGTCTGGTCTGGAAGCTGTCGAGATCCCGGTTCAGAGGGTGCCCATGTGGGACTGTGACTGGTTCAGCACCACATTGGTTATAAATCATTCACAGTCTCCCAACTAGTCGTTGGAGTAAACAAATGATTTACTGCTGGTCTCTTCAAAAAAAGGAAGTGTATGTAGACACACAAACACACACACAAACCCCAGGATGTGAAACTAAGCTACAGATATAAAAACACTTCTGCTTTTCCATTTAATGTTCCCCAACTTCACTCGCTGCACCGCAATCTGCTCCCCATAAAGCAGAACAGCAAGATTTGCAGCTTATAACAAGGCAGAATCCAATGCAGCTTTTATACCACAAACCATTGAATGGCTCTGTTGATGGCTCATTGGGTAAATTCACAGCCTGGTGAGATTAATCCAGAAAAAAATAGACTTGCATTTCTATAGCGCCTTTCAGGACCTCAGGACGTCCCAAAGCGCTTTACAGCCAATGAAGTACTTGTTTTGAAGTGCAGTCATTGTTGTAATGTAGGAAATCCAGATTTTGGTTTTGGGTTCAATCACTGTTCTGTGCTGAGTTAGCTGGTCTCATCCGTGGTAGGGAGGGGAGCATCACAGCCCAGCTCAACATCCCATTGAGATCAGGAGTGAGAACTCTGGCTGGATTTCATCCCCCCTCCCTCCTCATGTGTTGAGGCCAGTTGTTTCCCCTCAACTGCTGCCCTGTCTGAGAGCAGCTAACTCAGCACAGACTGGGCGATTCCGCCTGGCATCTTCTGGGGGGGAAAATTCGGTATCGACCAGTTTGGGGCGCTAACTTTAATGCCTGGTGTTAATTAGCACCAACGACCGTGAAATTCAGTTTTAGTGCCCCAAGAGGGAGGTGGAGCGCTAATTCAAGCCCTCCACTTCCTTCTTAGAGCGCTAACCCCGAATATCGGGGCAATGCATTCTGCAGCGCTACGCACTGGGCCACGTAGCGTTGCCGCATGGAAGGGCTCTTCCCCTCATTAAAGCAGAGGGCCCAAGTCCACAACTCTGCAGGGCCTGCCCTGGAGTGGGGCGCCGTGCCAGCAGCCCGGCACAACAAGTAAGTCGGCCAATTTATTTTCCCCCACCCACCACCTCCCCTTTAGTTAGTGCTCCACAAGCCTCCTGCCGCTCCGTTCCCGCCCCCTGAATCGATCGCTGCCATCACCTGGCGCAGATTCAGGGGGCACGAGCCAATTTTGCAGGCGGGGCACTACTGGTTACCGCCACCGCTAAACTCCCGCTGAATTTAGCGGGAGTCGTTAGCGGCACCGCGTCCGAGTAGAGCACAGCATTTACCCGCTGACTGATACTGTATCTGGGGAAAGAGGTAGAAAATTAGGAATAATAAGGGGTGGAGTCCGCTAACTATCCATTATCTGAGAGGGTTAACACAGCCAGAGTAACAGAAAGTCAGGAGATCACCTCAGTTCTACTGCACAGGTCCTGCACCATCGCACAAATGTGAAACTCCCAGAAACATGAAAGAAAACCTAAACTTGCCCCATCCCACACCTTGAGACAGCTGGAGGCAGAGATGCAGAAAGGTTTTACTAGAATTTTAAATGTTACATTAGAAAAGAAATCCAGCTTTCAGAAGAAAACGTTCCTACTGTGGCGAAGCCACCAAAGGACTCAGAGCGGTTGTACATAATTCCTTTAACAGCAATGTAGTTACTGTCTGTGCCTGTACCTTTAATTACACTGTTTGACTGTACAATGTCTAGTTGCCTTTACAGCGCGGTTTCAACATGATGACGTCATGCCGTTAGTCACGTGATGCCCTAATGGCGGGAAGAACGTCATGACGTCAGCCTTCAGACCAGAGGATCAGTCCTCGTGGAGCCTTCAAGGAGAGCAGACCTGTCGTTGATGTATTCCAGCAGTTTCTAGTTAAAACCTGTTTTGTTCCATTAAAGTTCATTGTTTTAATTGCCTGAGTCGAACTCAGTCTTTTCGATAGGAACCTCTGTTCCTACATTGGTGACCCCGATTTCTACGAACAATTTTCGTCGAAGATCCATCATGGACACGAATGCCATCACGCTGAAACTGCCACAGTTCTGGGAGCAACAACCAGACGCCATCAGGAACATTGTCGCGGATCAGACCCGTTATTATTACGTGGTCTCCGCCCTCGACAGTGCAACTGCCTCACGGATCATCAGCCTCCTCGGTAGTCCTCCTACTGACAGCAAGTATGGTGCGATTAAGGCGCGGTTGCTTCAGGTCTTCGGGCTTTTGAAGTCAAAGCGCGCTCGCCAGCTCATCACGCTGCCTGGCCTCAGGGACTCCAAACCGTCCGAGCTCATGAGCCAAATGCTCACGCTCTTGGGTGCCGAACTGGAATGCTTCCTCTTCCGGGAGCTTTTCCTCTACCAAAAGCCTGAGCAGGTACAGGCTGCCCTAGCCAGATCTGACATTACAGACTGCGCCGAGCTTGCTGCCAAAGCCGATAAGATTTTCACGGTAACCCAGCAGTGCTGCGCGGCCACGAGGCGCCCATCCCCCACAGATGCGGTTCCAGCTCCTCCTACAGCGGGCTGGTGCTCCTACCACGCCCGTTTTAGCGCGAAAGCACGATGCTGCCGCTCCCCCTGCAGTTTTTCGCCCCAAAAAAACCCAACAAAGCTGCTGCAGCGTTCCTGGCGAAGGAGGACCGGGTCTAACGGGCGCTCCGCGGTTGCGATGGCCGTCGGATCTACGGGGAAACTTCTTTATATCACTGATTCCCTATCAGGCCGACGTTTTCTTTGTGACACCGGGGCGCAGTGTAGCATTCTACCTGCATCGAAGCTCGATATGCAGGCTGGGAACCTCGGTTTTTCCCTCGTAGCGGCTAATGGCACAGCAATTCGAACTTTCCGAAAGCGGCGGGTCGAAGTCTGTTTCGGCAGTCAGCGCTTCTTTTGGGAATTCGTCACGCCCACAGTCTCACAGGCCATCCTAGGGACGGATTTTCTGTGTGCCAACAGCCTCCTCATCGATGTCCGGCACCGCCGGCTGATCAACGAGGCCACCTTCCACTTGATTCCGTGCTACCACGGTACCTCCGTGTCGTGCTCTATTGCCTGCGCCTTCCCTCCTCCGGATGACTTCACTCGGCTCCTCGGAGAGTTTCCGGAGCTGACAAGGCCCACTTTCTCCTCCTCGGCAACGAAGCATGGTGTTGAACATCATATCACCACTACTGGCTCCCCGGTTTATGCGCGGGCTAGAAGGCTCGAACCCGGCAAGCTCATGGCTGCGAAAGCGGAGTTCGACACGCTGGAGTGGCTCGGGATCATTCGACGATCCAATAGTCCCTGGTCCTCGCCTCTCCACATTGTTCCGAAACCGGGCGGCGGCTGGCGGCCATGCGGTGACTACTGACACCTAAACGACGCCACCACTCCAGATCGGTACCCGATTCCGCATATTCAGGATTTCTCAGCCCATTTGGCGGGAAATTCTATCTTTTCTAAAGTCGGCCTCGTCCGGGGATATCACCAGGTTCCCGTGCACCCGCAAGACGTCCCGAAAACTGCAGTCATCACCCCTTTTGGCCTCTTTGAGTTCCTGCGGATGCCGTTTGGCTTGAAGAACGCAGCACAGGCGTTCCAGCGTTTAATGGACTCCGTGCTCCGAGACCTACGCTTCATCTTCGTCTACCTTGACGACATTCTCATCGCCAGTGCTAGCAAGGAAGAGCACATCTCCCATTTGCGTTCCCTCTTTACGCGCCTCAGCCAGCACGGTTTAATCATCAACCCGGCCAAATGCCAGTTCGGCCTGCAGCAGATTGATTTCTTGGGACACCGCATAACATCAGACGGCGCTGTCCCCTTAATGACGAAGGTGGAAGCGGTTACCTCTTTCCCGCGCCTGCCGATCATCAAGGCCTTGCAAGAGTTCCTGGGGATGGTCAACTTCTACCACCATTTTGTCCCTAAGGCGGCTCAGCTTATGCAACCCTTGTACGGGGCCCTTAAGGGCAAGTCCGGTAAGGATCCAATCAGCTGGACAGCCGAGATGGACCAGGCATTCGTCAACACCAAGAGCGCTTTGGCCAATGCAACCATGCTGGCGCACCCACTTCCAGGTGCCACCATCACCCTTACCATGGACGCGTCAGACTACGCCATCGGTGCAGTGCAAGAGCAGTGGGTCAATGGCACGTGGCAACCACTGGCGTTTTTCAGCCATCAACTACAGAAAAATGAAAAAAAATACAGCACCTTCGATCGGGAGCTACTGGCCCTTTTCCTCACCATTCGCCATTTCCGGTTCTTATTGGAAGGACGTCCCTTCGCGGCTTTTGTCGACCACAAACCTCTTACGTTCGCCATGGCCAAGACCGCCGAACCATGGTCCGCTCGTCAACAACGTCACTTGACGTTTATTTCCGAATTTACCATGGACGGACATTCAACATGTGTCTGGTAAGGACAACCTGGTGGCGGATTGCCTCTCCCGTGCGACGGTCCACGCGGTGCACCTGGGGATCGACTACGCCCTCATGGCTGAAGATCAGGCCTCGGACACTGAGGTCCAATCATACAGAACCGTTCCCTCTAGCTTCCAAGCGACCGACGTCACTTTCCAGGCCACAGGCGCCACGCTCCTTTGCGACGTCTCCATGGGCGTTCCCCGACCTATCGTGCCGGTCGCATGGCGCCGGAAGGTGTTTGATGCCATAAACGGGTTGTCGCACCCTGGGATGAAGGCTTCACAATGGCTTATGTCAGCGAAGTTCATCTGGAAAGGTATGCACCTCGATGTCCGTGACTGGGCTAATACCTGCGTGCTCTGCCAGAAGGCCAAAGTCCAGCGTCATGTTAAAGCTCCAGTGGCTACGTTCGCTGTTCCGGAGCGTCGTTTCGACCACGTGCATGTGGACCTTGTGGGGCCGCTTCCGTCTTCTCAGGGTTATACTCATCTCCTCACCATGGTGGACCACGCCACTAGGTGGCCAGAGGCAATTCCTTTGGTTTCCACCACTTCGGCAGATGTCGCTGGAGCTTTCATCTCCTGTTGGGTTGCCCGTTTCGGAGTACTGGCGGACATCTCTTCTGACCGTGCGCCACAATTTTCCTCGGAGCTTTGGAACGCTGTAGCTCAGGGGCTCGGCACCAAACTTCATCGCACCACCGCCTATCATCAACAGGCGAACGGCCTTTGCAAGCGATTCCACAGGTCGCTTAAAGCCGCCCTTCGGGCCAGTCTGCAAGGTGCAGGATGGGTGGACAGACTTCCATGGGTCCTTTTGGGTCTTCGTACGGCGCCCAAAGAAGACCTGCAATTGTCCTCAGCTGAACTCGTTTATGGCCAGCCTCTCCGAGTACCAGGGGATTTCCTCCCTTCTCCCACAGAGCCATGGTCCGCCTCCCAGCAACTCGTTTGCCACCAGGAGGCAGCCAGATGCTTCGCTCCAGTGCCTACATCAAATCACGGCTTACAGAACTCCCACGTGCCACCGGGACTGAAGAATGCTGAGTATGTATTCATCCGCCACGACGCTCACCGGGATCCGCTCAAACCCCCTTACACTGGTCCTTTCCGCGTCATCGAACCAGGAGACAAATCCTTTTCGGTCGACGTCGGAGGAAAGCCGGATCACATCTCGGTGGACCGATTGAAGCCAGCTCACCTGGACCTGGACCACCCAGTCATCGTCGCTCAACCACCCAAACGTGGCCGACCGCCCGCAGCCGCCACGCCAGATCAACCAAAGCCGCCCGCCAACTCGACCACGCTCGCCGCGCCTGCTCAACCACAACTGACTGCCAGCTCGACCACCGGTCATCAACTTCCTCTGCCAGGATATCGAAGCCGATCAGACAGACTTGTCAGACCTCCTCCTCGTCTCACTTTTTCTGTTAAAGACAATTCTGGGGGGGCGCATGTGGTGGAGCCACCAAAGGACTCAGAGCGGTTGTACATAATTCCTTTAACAGCAATGTAGTTACTGTCTGTGCCTGTACCTTTAATTACACTGTTTGACTGTACAATGTCTAGTTACCTTTACAGCGCAGTTTCAACGTGATGATGTCATGCCGTTAGTCACGTGATTCCCCAAAGGCGGGAAGAACGTGATGACGTCATGACGTCAGCTTTTGGACCAGGGGATTAGTCCTCGTGGAGCCTTCAAGGAGAGCAGACCTGTAGTTGATGTATTCCAGCAGTTTCTAGTTAAAACCTGTTTTGTTCCATTAAAGTTCATTGTTTTAATTGCCTGAGTCGAACTCAGTCTTTTCGATAGGAACCTCCGTTCCTACACTACATTTATTTGAAGATTCATTCCACATTACACAATTTGTACCCTCTGGGTCAAAAGGTTATGAATTCAAACCTGCTGCAAGGCTTGGACTCTGCACTGCCGGGGTACCAAGAGATTGAAAGACTTGCCTTTAAACAGCAACTTATTGTGTTGTACAGAAGCATTCCAAAGTGCTTCACATACATTGAGCTGCTTTCAAAGAGTAATCACTGTTGTTATGTAGCTGAATGCAGCAAAAACAGCAAAGTCCTACAGGCAGCAAATGAGATTAATTACCAGATAATCTATTTTTTTCTGGTGGTTGAGAGAGGAATGTTGGACAGGGCAGCTGGAGAATTCCCTGCTCTTCTTCAAATACGACGAGATGGAAAGGCTGAGAGGTTTGGGAAGGGAATTCCAGAGAGTGGGACCTAGGCAGCTGAAGTCACAGCTGCCAATGGTGGGCAAAAGAAGGGTGATGCACAAGAGGCAGGAATCAGAGGAGTGCTCGGGGTCAGGGGCTATAGGAGATAGGAAGGAGCGAGGATATGGATTGATTTAAGGACAAGAATTTTAAACTTGGGGGACCAAGAGTCGATGTAGGTCAGCGAGGACGGGAATGATGAGTGAGCAGAACTTGGTGTGGGATAGAATATGAGCAGCAGAGTTTCAGGCAAGCTGGAATTTATGATGGGTGATGGATGCGAGGGCAGTCAGGAGAGCAGTGGATTAATCAAGTCTTAAAGTGATACAGGTAAGAATGAGAGTTTTAGCAGTTGATGGACTGAGTTAGGGGCAGAGATGGGCAGTGTTACAGAGGTGGAAGTAATCGGCCTTTGTGATGGAGATGATATGGGATCAGAAGCTCAGCCTGGGATCAAACAAGACGGTGAGGTTGCAAACAGTGTGGTGCAGCCTGAGACAGTGGTCGGGAGGGATCAGGGAGTGGCATGGAGTTGGTAATGATAGTAATACTTTATAGCGATATACTTTATAGTAATGATGGTTTCAGTCTTCCCAAGGAAGGTAAAGCTTGTACAAGACTGGATGTCGGGCAAGCAGTCTGACAAATCAGTGGCAATGGAGGGGGTCGAGAGAGGGGCTGGAGAGATAGAGCTGGGTGCCATCAGCGTACATATGGAAGCTAATTCTGTATCTGTGGATGATGTCACCATGTGGGTGAGGAAGAGTGGTGGTCCATGTATAGATCCCTCAGGGATTACCGAGGTTACGGTGTGGAGGTGGGAAGAGAAGCCATTGCTGGAGATGTTCTGGCTACGATCGGATAAGCAAGAGTGGAACCGAACAAGGGCAGTGCTGCCGAGATGGACAATGGAGGAGAGGTGTTGGAGGAGGATGGTGGTGTCGAACAAATTTACGGCTGCAGAGGTCGAGGAAGGATAGTGCACCAACGTCACAGAGAATGTCATTCGTGACTTTGGTTAAGTGTTGTGGGAAGGATGGAAGCTGGATTGGAGAGATTCAAACAGAGTGTTGTGGAAGAGATGAGCAGGGAGCTGGGAAGTGTCAACACTTTAAAAGGACCTCGGAGAGGAAAGGAAGGTTGAAGATGGGACAGAAATTAGCATGAACGAAGGGAACAACAGTGGGATTTTGAGGAAGATAGTGATGATAGCAGTTCTGAAAGCTGTGAGGACAGTACCTGAGGAGAGGGAACCATTTATAATATCAGCTAGCATGGGGGCCAGAAAGAGCGGTCAAGAGTTTAATGCGAGTGGGGTCAAGGGAGCAGGAAGTAGATCTCATGGACGAAATAAACTGTGAAAGGACAGGGGCAGATGGGGAGAAACTAAAGACAAGGTGGGGTTGAGGGATAGAGTAGGGAGGTGCTGGGGTAGTTTAGCTTAGAGAGCAAGGGAAGGGGGAAGCAGCAGATGTAGCTGAACAGATGGTCTCTATCTTGGTGATGGCGAAATCCACAAGCTCCTTGCACTGTTGTTAGAGAGAAGGATGGAGAAGACAGGAGAGGAGTTTAAGGAGACCAATCGTGTTAGAGAAAAGGAGCCTGTGGTCATTCTTGCCCTCCAGTATGATCCTAATTTGCAATTTTGGCAGAGCAGAGCGAGACTTGTAGAGCTTAATGTGGTCAAGCTAAGCTGGCAATAGATGACAAAGCCAGTTGTGTGCCAGGTATTCTCAAGTTTGTGCCCCTTGGCCTGGAGTAAAGATGGAGGCCATACCAGCAGAGAGACAGTGAAGGTTTTGGTGGGGATGAAGGTATCAAAAATAGAGGTAAGGGAGTGGTTGAGCAAATCAACAGTTGCAGAGGTATCATGGTGAATGGAGAGCCTAAGGCTATGCAGTTAGGAGTTTGAAAGTGTGGTAATAAGCAACTTGGGGTCAGGAAAAAGAGTTTTCCAGAGGCGAATGCTAAAGAATGTTGGGCTGAATGAGAGATGGGGACTGTGGATGGTACAAGGAAGTGGTTAGAGAGAAGGGTGGTGTATACAGGGTAGAGGAGTTTAAGGAGACCAATGGTGATAGAGAACCAATGAGCGAGACCACTGAAGTAGAGTCTTACTCAGTACTGCACTGAAGCTCCAGCCTACATTATGTGCTCAAATCTTGGGGCAGGATTTTTGAATCTCAGTGTGGCAGCGGCGGCAGTATATAAGGTGAGCCCGAGGTGTGGGTAGGCCTCAGTGTGGCAGCGGCAGGAATCTCAGCGGTGGCAGTATATAAGGTGAGCCCGAGGTGTGGGTAGGCCTCAGTGTGGCAGCGGCAGGAATCTCAGCGGCGGCAGTATATAAGGTGAGCCCGAGGTGTGGGTAGGCCTCAGTGTGGCAGCGGCAGGAATCTCAGCGGCGGCAGTATATAAGGTGAGCCTGAGGCGCGGGTAGGCCTCAGTGCGGCAGTGGCGGGAATCCCAGCGGCGGCGAGTATTTAAGGTGAGCCCGAGGCGTGGGTAGGCCTCAGTGCGGCAGCGGCAGGAATCCCAGCGGCGGCGAGTATTTAAGGTGAGCCCGAGGCGCGGGTAGGCCTCAGAGTGGCAGCGGCGGGAATCCCAGCGGCGGCAGTATATAAGGTGAGCCCGAGGCGCGGGTAGGCCTCAGTGCAGCAGCGGCGGGAATCCCAGCGGTGGCGAGTATTTAAGGTGAGCCCGAGGCGCAGGTAGGCTTACTAATCTCCAATCTCAGAGGGAGAGAAGTAAAACGTAATCGAGGTGTGACGTCACCAGAAAGCAGGTAAGTGATTGGTTGGTGAGTATTTCTCTCTTTTTAAAACTTTAACTCTGTGGTTTATACTTTCTAATCTCTCTTTGGTGTAGCAGGGACTGTTTGTAAACCAGGGCCCTTAAATATATCATTTAACTGTAGTGAAATTGGTGGGATTGATTTGTTTAATTTAATTTGAATTAATTAAAGGGTAAGCCATGGCAGGACATCCCGGTGCTGTGGTATGCTCCTCCTGCGCTATGTGGGAACGCAGGGACACTTCCTGTGTCCCTGACAACCATGTGTGCAGGAAGTGTGTCCAGCTGCAGCTACTGACAGACCGCATTGTGGCGCTAGAGCAGCAATTGGATACATACTGGACCATTTGCAATGCTGAGTGTGTCGTGAATAGAACGTTTAATCAGTTGGTCACACCACAGGTAAAGCTGGCACAGGCAGAAAGGGAACGGGTGACCAACAGGCAGAGTAGTAGGTGCAGGCAGGTAGTGCAGGGGTCCCCTGTGGCCATCCCCCTCTCAAACAGATATACCGCTTTGGATACTGATGTGGGGGATGGCTTACCAGGGGAAGGCAGCAGCAGCCAACTTCCTGGCACCAGGGGTGGTTCTGCTGCACAGGACGGGAGGAAAAAGAGGGGGAGAGCTATAGTAATAGGGGATTCGATTGTAAGGGGAATAGATAGGCATTTCTGCGGCCGCAAACGAGACTCCAGGATGGTGTGTTGCCTCCCTGGTGCAAGGGTCAAGGATGTCTCAGAGCGGCTGCAGAACATTTTGGAAGGGGAGGGTGAACAGCCAGTTGTCGTGGTGCATATAGGTACCAACGATATAGGTAAAAACCGGGATGAGGTCCTAAAAGCTAAATATACGGAGTTAGGAGGTAAATTTAAAAATAGGACCTCAAAGGTAGTAATCTCAGGATTGCTACCAGTGCCACGTGCTAGTCAGAGTAGAAATAGAAAGGTATTTCAGATGAATACGTGGCTAGAGGAATAGAGCAAGGGGGGACGGATTCAAATTCCTGGGACATTGGAACCGGTTCTGGGGGAGGTGGGACCAGTACAAAATGGATGGTTTGCACCTGGGCAGGGCCAGGACCAACGTCCTAGGGGGAGTGTTTGCTAATGCTCTGGGGGAGGGTTTAAACTAAAATGGCAGGGGGTTGGGAATCTGAGAGGGGAGACAGAGGAAAGGGAAACAAGGATAAAAGCAAAAGACAGGAAGGAGAAAAACAAAAGTGTCAGGCAGAGAAATCAAGGGTTTAAATCAAACATGGCCACAGTAAATAATAATTTTAAAAGATCTAAGAGCGTTAAAAAAACAAGCCTGAAGGCTTTGTGTCTTAATGCGAGGAGCATTCATAATAAGGTGGATGAATTAGCTGCACAAATAGAGGTAAACGAATATGATATGATTGGGATTATGGAAACATGGCTCCAGGGTGGCCAAGGCTGGGAACTCAACATCCAGGGGTATTCAATATTCAGGAAAGATAGGCAAAAAGGAAAAGGAGGTGGGGTAGCATTGCTGGTTAAAGAGGGGATTAACACAATTGAAAGGAAGGATATTAGCTCTGATGATGTGGAATCTGTATGGGTAGAATTGAAAAATACCAAGGGGCAGAAAACGTTAGTGGGAGTGGTATATAGACCTCCAAACAGTAATGTGGAGGTCAGGGATGGCATCAAAAGGGAAATTAGAGAAGCGTGCAATAAGGGCACAGCAGTTATCATGGGTGACTAATCTACATATAGATTGGGCTAACCAAATTAGTAACAATACTGTGGAGGAGGAATTCCTGGAATGTATATGGGATGGTTTCCTGGACCAATATGTCGAGGAACCAACTAGAGATCAGGCCATCTTAGACTGGGTATTATGTAATGAGAAAGGATTAATTAGCAATCTTGTTGAGCGAGGCCCCTTGGGTCAGAGCGATCATAATATGATACAATTCTTCATTAAGATGGAGAGTGAAATAGTTGACTCAGAGACTAGGGTCCTGAATTTAAATAAAGGAGATTACGATGGTATGAAGTGCGAGTTGGGTAGGATTGATTGGGGAATATCACTCAAAGGGTTGATGGTGGATGGGCAATGGCAAACATTCAAAGGTCGCATGGATAAACTACAGAATTTGTTCATCCCTGTTTGGCATAAAAATAAAACAAAAAAGGTGACTCAACTGTGGCTAACAAGGGAAATTAGGGATAGCATAAGATCCAAGGAGAGGACATATAAATTGGCCAGAAAAAGCAGTAAACCTGAGAATTGGGAGAAGTTTAGGATTCAGCAAAGGCGGACAAAGGGATTAATTAAGAGGGGGGAAATAGAGTATGAGAGTAAGCTTGCGAGGAACATAAAAACTGACTGTAAAAGCTTTTATAGATATGTGAAGAGAAAAAGATTGGTGAAGTCAAGCATAGGTCCCTTGCAGTCAGAATCAGGGCAATTTATAATGGGGAACAAAGAAATGGCAGACCAATTAAATACATCCTTTGGTTCTGTCTTCACAAAGGAGGACACAAATAACCTCCCAAAGAGGTCGGGGAACATAGGGTCTAATGACAGGGAGGAACTGATAGAAATCAGTATTTGTAGAGAAATGGTGTTAGAGAAATTGATGGGATTGAGGGTCGATAAATCCCCAGGGCCTGATAATCTACATCCTAGGGTACTTAAGGAAGTGGCCCTAGAAATAGTAGATGCATTGCTGGTCATCTTCCAAAATTCGATAGACTCTGGAACAGTACCCATGGATTGGCGGGTAGCTAATGTTACCCCACTGTTCAAAAAGGGTGGTAGAGAGAAAACGGGGAATTACAGACCGGTAAGCCTGACATCGGTAGTGGGGAAAATGTTAGAGTCCATTATAAAGGATGTAATAGCAGAGCACTTGGAAAAAAGTGACCGGATCGGACAAAGTCAACATGGATTTACAAAAGGTAAATTGTGCTTGACTAATCTACTGGAATTTTTTGGGGATGTAACTGGTAAAATAGATAAGGGAGAACCAGTGGATGTGGTGTATTTGGATTTTCAAAAGGCTTTCAATAAGGTCCCGCTGTAGGGGGGGGGGGGCTTCTTTTTAAGTGGTTTAAGGTAATTCACCTGGTCAGGCAGCCTTGCTGCTACACAGTAAACCAATTTCCAATAAACCAATTTTAAAGCAGTGGTTTCGAATCGCTACCCCACCTTCCAGTTCTGACTGCAGGACTTATAATTAATGATATTAAAACGGACACGTGGTTTGGATGAGAGAAAAATCAAGTTTTATTAACTAAAAGAAACTATAATCAAATATCAAACTATACCACATGAACACAGTAATTACAGTAAAATTGCTTAAATGGGGGAATGCAGACGGTAAAAATGAGGGGTAAGTGACTACAATGTTGATTAAACAATCTTAGCAATATCCCCTTAAGTACCATCCCCCAACTCCTTACTAGGTTACTTTGCTGAGGAGTCAGAAACTCTGCTCACATGTGGTCCAGCGAAGTGAGAGAGAGAGAGAGAGAGAGAGAGAGGCTCACCTGTGGCCCCAGGAAGTAAAGAGAGCGATAGCTTCTCAGGAGCTATCATATATACCTTGTGAGCACCCCCCACCCCCTGCTGTTTGCCTGTCTGGAAAATTCGCACCCAAAAAGTTCCAATTCACAGTGTCTGCACTGTGGGGCCAAAATGTTCCCGCCCACATCCGGAGCCCACCTGGGCTAAAACAAAAGAGAACACAACTGCTCTATTGTCCAGAATGATAGGTGATTTAAACATATTCAATGCTTAAACGGTTCCCATTCAAGATCCATTCCAGGGTTTCAGTCTCTCATTGTCTGTGAGGGAGCTCTGAATGGCTGTGTAAACAGGAGCAGTTTCAAATCGATTGTCCTGCGGTCAGTTCTCAAGTGGGCAATTGCTTAAGTCAATAAACAACTTCAAGTGCTGAGAGGGAACCTCCCTTTGATTGGCAGGTCTGACTCAGCCACTGCTAGATCCTCCCACTTTATACACAGACATCCTTGCTGCGAGCTGCTTGTCCTTTTGCCATGCTTTCTCTGGCCATTTTAAAACCTTTTATGATTGCCCAACCTCCAGGGAATGATTTTATTAATAAAGTACTGTCTTAAGGTGTGTGAATATTTTCCACAGAGCTCCTCGACTCCCGTGTTGTCCACGTTCTTTCCATCTCAGCGCAGTCTTTTGGGGTTCTCGGCACATTTTAAAACACTGTAGACCAGTCACATCACCCAATTCTTCGTCCACGATGTGGACCAATATTTTCAATCTTCAGGGAAATAGGGGAAATTTTGCAACCCCTACATTCCCCCCTTTTGATACTCCCAACTTGCTTGTAGTATCAACTCGAAGGAGTGAGCAAAATTTTCAGACCCCCTCACAAACAACCATCCCCTGTATTTACCTAACAACTATCTGCCACTGATCCCCCGAACCGTCTTTTCCCCTAAAATTCGAGAAAAACTGTGGTACAGTAGGCATCTTACAGATACATCAGTTTACAATACGGAGCCTCATACCCCTACACGCTTGTAAAATTACAATGCAATCAAAATTTACAATCACTTTTTACATTATAACTTATTACAAAATGTTGCTATCTCAGTTACACAATGTAATCAAAATGATCCCAAGCACAGAGAGGATCCTACGCCTCTGCTCAACTTGGGGCTGTAACACAAAATACAAAAAAACTTGAACATTTGAAACAACATGCTTAAATAAACCCCGACCATCACGTGCCAATGATGGGTCACGAAATTCGAGTGGGTATTGCTCCTCCCACCCGGGCAGTAAATGTACCTTCCACCCCCCTTTGATCGTCTTAAACTTTAAAACAGACAGAATGGATTTACAGACCAGCCTGCTCCGCCAGCCCCGAACCGTTCCCTTGTCCCTTTGTGGAGGCGGGGCACCCCTCATGTTTAAAATTCCCTGGCACAGACCGAGACCGGGGAGTATGGGATCATGACTCCCAGTCCCTCCCCCTCCCGTCTACCCTCGACTGGCTGCAGAAAATGATGGGTGGCTGTGTGGCGGCTCTCCCTGGCCCCACACTGAAACTTGGATCCCAGATCCAGCCACCCACTCCTCCTTCCCAGCCACACTTACCCTCTTTGCCCGTGGGCCCCCGGGTGAGTTCCTCCCTCCCCCGACCGCACCCACGCGACTCTTGGGTCTCCCCCTCCTCTATACAATCTTTCCCAGGCCATCACCACCCACCCCGGGGAACGCGTCCCTATCAGACAAGGCGCCCGCACTTCCCCATCATGACTCCTCAACAGCGAGGTCTCCCGCAAGTGAACTTCGGTCAGGATAGTGCTGGGTTGGGGGCCATGCCCCACCCAGCTGGGGCCATCTCCTCCCCGTAGGAGGAGTAGGCAAGTTCCTCCGGACCCTGTCCGGTTTCTCCCGAAGATCGCTGCGGGGTCTCCTGGATTCGTCCAGTGGCGAGGTGATCCCCAACATTCCGTATCCATATCTTCATTCGGTGCCCAGCTCGGGCTGGGCGAACAGGGCTGCTTCATTTTCCAATCTCCTGCAAAAACTTTAAAGGACATGCAGCCAGGTCTCACTGACCTGCTGCCTTAGGTGGAGACATGGTCGGGTCCCTTGACCTCGGACCAAAATACAAACATTTGGCACACATGTAAATTTAAACTCTTTAAACTTAAACTTAAAACTAGTTATGTCAACAAAACTTAAAATACACCTTAAAAGCACGGTATTTTCACACCAAAGCTATAATACAAATGCCGCCCATCTCCGGACGGCCAGGCTAATCTCTGGCACTGTCGCAGATTGCTGCTGGCTGCAGCGAAGCTGGACTGCCTCCTGTCTCTGGTCCCTCGCACCTTATGGCTGCTGGTTGGGGACCTCTGTTCTTTGGCTTCTCCCTGGTTCGGGAGTCCGCCTTACTCCACTGTAAAGTGGGTGACCATCTTGTCTCGGGCTTGCGGACCTGCTGAGACCTTCTGAGGGGCATCTCTGTGGGGGGAACTTTGGCTGGTGGACCCTGAGCCAGGGTCGCAGCCCTAGCTGGCTGGGAACCTTCTCCCCCATGTCCAAAACCTGTTACCAGCCCCCCTGCAAGAGGAATTGCTATCCCTGCCACCACCCCCCCGGGTCCCACATTACGGGGGGAACCATTCTAGAGGCTGGCTGGGAAGCTGGTCCCTTTAAACAGGCGAGTGCGCCTGCGTGAATCTCCTCCCCTGAGTCCCTCGGCAGAGGCTGTGAAGCCTCTGTATTCAAGCAAGCAAGTGCGCCTGCGCAAACCTCCTGAAAAAGAGCCGCTGTGGTCCCGCCGGCAACTACGCATGCGCAAACCTCCTCCTCTGAGTCCCGCGGCAGAGGCTGTGAAGCTTCTGTATTCACACAGGCAGCCGCGCCTGCACAAACCTCCTCCTTGGAGTCCCGCGGCAGAGGCTGTGAAGCCTCTGGCTTCAAACAGGCGATCGCGCCTGTGCGGGAAAACAGAAGAGGGGCCGCTGGGGTCCCGCAGGCAACCGTGCCTGCGTGAACAATTTGTTTGAAAAGGGTTGGAAGAACCGCTGAGTCTTCCAAGCAGGCCTGTGCGCCTGCGCGTAAAAACTGAGCAGCAGGGATCTTTAAATGGCCGACTGCACCTGCGCGCTCGGCCTCACTGTGAGCAAGAGCCGCTGGGGGTTCCGGGTTCGCGACTGCGCCTGCGCAAACCCCCTGTTGGCAAAACTCTCCCCTCAGGCGCGCGACCGCGCCTGCGCGGGAAAACTGAGTAAGGGCCGCTCGGAGTTCCGGGTCCGCGACTGCGCCTGCGCGAACCCGGTGTTGGGGAAGATTTTCCCTCAGGCGCGCTACTGCGCCTGTGCAAGAAGAGTAAAGAAGATCCGCTGGGGGTACGGGCTGGGGAACCGCGCCTGCTCAGGCAGTTTCAGTGAATGGAGTGGCAGCAGCCTGCAGATTTCTGATCCTGGGCTGCTGTTTCTCCATTTCTAAGCTACCTAACTTGCCCAAATTCAAACTTTGGGCAAAACTAGGGTCCCACTGGGGTAGGGAAGTGTCCCAATTTGTGGGCTGGACAACTTTTCCCTTAGAACAAGCCACAGTGCCTGTCTCTATAGGCTGTGAACTTGAACTTGCATGGACAGCAAACTCATGTTCCCTTACCTGGGTGGCTTTAAATGGGGAATTTTCGACCTGCCTTTGGTCTGGGGCCAAAACTATCCCCTTTGTGTCTCCCTTGTCCCAGATTTCTGCTACTGGACCTGCTCTACAGGGGTCCCAGAACTCTCCTTCCCTGTTCCCCTGCTTAAGCAGCTTACTCTGTTCATGAATTGCTCCTCCCCCAACACAAGCCACAGAGCTTGCCTATGAACTTGTGCCTGCTGTGGGCTGAGGATTCCTATTCTCAGGTTCACCCCTCATGGGCGGACCGTACCTCCATTGTCGGAGGGGGTACACTGGTCCTGGTCCCCGCCTGCCTAGCGGGACCTGCTGGCATTCTCCTACCACCCCATTGTCCACCCCTCCTTGCTGCCAGAGCTCCTCAGAACCCGGAGCTGTGGGCTGCTGTCTTGGGGTCTCTAATTCCCTAGCCAGCCTTTCCCTGGGTGTTGCCTCTGGGGCGGTTTGATTTGGGCTGCCAGTAAAATCCAGCTGACCTGCCTTCAGGCTGATCACGCAAATCATTCCCCTTGCTCCCTTTAAAGACATGTTAAGGCTTTCTATCTCTGCCCTACAGGGGCCATGATCTGCTTCACTAAACCTTTGTGCGCAGGCCAGCTTATAGGCTGCTTTTACTTCCTTGACCTTCTCCTCCTGCTCTGTTACTTCTGAGATGAGGCGGGCATTCTCTTCCTGCAGTCTCATCTCACTTTCCCTGGTCTCAGTGACTTCCTGCACCAGGCGCTCTATAAATGCCTGGCATTTCTCAAACTGGGACTCCCAATTCTTGGCCTCCTTAACCTCCTCCTGCTCCCTCATCTCATCCTTCCTAAGCCAGCCACCTATACCCCGATAGGTCAGCCTACACACTGCCGCTAAAATTCGCAGGGCTACCCACATACAGAAATTGAGAGAAACAAGAGCTGGTACTTTCGCCAGATCCAAACCACTCATCAAATCAAAAACGGCCTGCAGTCCTGCCGTGGTCGCCATTTTGTAAGGGGGGGGCTTCTTTTTAACTAGTTTAAGGTAATTCACCTGGTCAGGCAGCCTTGCTGCTACACTGTAAACCAATTTTAAAGCAGCGGTTTTGAATCGCTACCCCACCTTCCAGTTCTGACTGCAGGACTTATAATTAATGATATTAAAATGGACACGTGGTTTGGATGAGAGAAAAATCAAGTTTTATTAACTAAAAGAAACTATAATCAAATATCAAACTATACCACACGAACACAGTAATTACAGTAAAATTGCTTAAATGGGGGAATGCAGACGGTAAAAATGAGGGGTAAGTGACTACAATGTTGATTAAACAATCTTAGCAATATCCCCTTAAGTACCATCCCCCAACTCCTTACTAGGTTGCTTTGCTGAGGAGTCAAAACTCTGCTCACATGGTCCAGCGAAGTGAGAGAGAGAGAGAGGCTCACCTGTGGCCCCAGGAAGTAAAGAGAGCGATAGCTTCTCAGGAGCTATCTTATATACCTTGTGAGCCCCCCCCCCCCACTCTGCTGTTTGCCTGTCTGGAAAATTCACGCCCAAAAAGTTCCAATTCACAAGAGAAAAGCTGTGATTGGCTAACTTAAAGTGGTTGGACTGGGTCAGTGTGTCTGCACTGTGGGGCCAAAATGTTCCCGCCCACATCCGGAGCCCACCTGGGCTAAAACAAAAGAGAACACAACTGCTCTATTGTCCAGAATGATAGGTGATTTAAACACATTCAATGCTTAAATGGTTCCCATTCAAGATCCATTCCAGGGTTTCAGTCTCTTATTGTCTGTGAGGGAGCTCTGAATGGCTGTGTAAACAGGAGCAGTTTCAAATCGATTGTCCTACGGTCAGTTCTCAAGTGGGCAATTGCTTAAGTCAATAAACAACTTCAAGTGCTGAGAGGGAACCTCCCTTTGATTGGCAGGTCTGACTCAGCCACTGCTAGATCCTCCCACTTTATACACAGACATCCTTGCTGCGAGCTGCTTGTCCTTTTGCTATGCTTTCTCTGGCCATTTTAAAACCTTTTATGATTGCCCAACCTCCAGGGAACGATTTTATTAATAAAGTACTGTCTTAAGGTGTGTGAATATTTTCCACAGAGCTCCTTGACTCCCGTGTTGTCCACGTTCTTTCCATCTCAGAGCAGTCTTTTGGGGTTCTCGGCACATTTTAAAACACTGTAGACCAGTCACATCATCCAATTCTTCGTCCACGATGTGGACCAATATTTTCAATCTTCAGGGAAATAGGGGAAATTTTGCAACCCCTACACCGCATAAGAGATCAGCATGTAAAATTAAGGCACATGGGATTGGGGGCAAGGTATTGACTTGGATAGAGAGCTGGTTGGCAGACAGAAAGCAAAGAGTTGGAATAAATGGCTCTTTTTCCGAGTGGCAGCCAGTGACTAGTGGGGTACCGCAGGGATCGGTCCTTGGACCCCAGCTATTCACAATATATTTTAATGATCTGGACGAGGGAACTAGATGTAATATCTCCAAGTTTGCAGACGACACAAAGCTGGGTGGGCGTGTGTGCTGTGAGGATGCCGAGAAACTCCAGTATGATTTGAACAGATTGGGTGATTGGGCAGAAGCATGGCAGATGCAATATAACGTGGATAAATGCGAGGTTATCCACTTTGGTGTCAAAAACAGGAAGGCAGAGTATTATCTGAATGGCAATAGATTGGGAGAAGAGGAAGTGCAATGAGACCTGGGCGTCCTTGTGCACCAGTTGCTGAAAGTAAGCATGCAGGTGCAGCAGGGGTTAAGAAGGCAAATGGTATGTTGGCCTTCATAGCGAGAGGGTTTGAGTACAGGAACAAGGATGTCTTGCTGCAGTTGTAAAGGGCCTTGGTGAGACCACATCTTGAGTATTGTGTGCAGTTTTGGTCACCTTATCTGAGGAAGGATGTTCTTGCCCTGGAAGGAGTGCAGCGAAGATTCACCAGGCTGATGCCTGGGATGGCAGGAATGACTTACGAGGAGAGATTGGGTCGGTTGGGCTTGCACTCGCTGGAGTTTAGAAGAATGAGAGGGGATCTCATCGAAACTTATAAAATTCTAACAGGACTAGACAGGCTAGATGCTGGAAGGATGTTTCCGATGGTCGGGGAGTCCAGAGCCAGGGGTCACAGTCTAAGGATAAGGGGTAAACCATTTAGAACAGAGATGAGGAGGAATTTCTTCACCCAGAGAGTGGTGAACCTGTGGAATTCTCGACCACAGAAGGCAGTAGAGGCCAATTCATTGAATATATTCAAGAAGGAGTTGGATATATTTCTTAAGGCTAAAGGGATATGGAGAGAAGGCAGGAACAGGGTACTGAATTTGGATGTTCAGCCATGATCTCGAGTGGCCGAATGGCCTACTCCTGCACATATGTTTCTATGAACCCACAGCCTTCTAACTCAGAGGTGAGACTAAGACGCCTATTTCCACCTCCATAACATCGGCCCGTCTCAACTCATCTGCTGCTGAAACCCTCATCCATGCCTTTGTTACCTCTAGACTTGACTATTCCAATGCACTCCTGGCTGGCCTCCCACATTCTAAACTCCATAAACTTGAGGTCATCCAAAACTCTGCTGCCCGTGTTCTAACTCACACCAAGTTCACCCATCACCCCTGTACTCTCTGACCTACATTGGCTCCTGGTTAAGCAACACCTCGATTTTGAAATTCTCATCCTTGTTTTCAAATCCCTCCAAGGCCTCACCCTTCCCTATCTCTGAAATCTCCTCCAGCCCTGTAACCCTCCAAGATATCTGCGCTCCCTCAATTCTGGCCTCTTAAGCATCCCCAATTTTAATCGCTCCACCATTGGCAGCCGTGCCTTCAGCTGCCAAGGCCCTAAGCACTGGAATTCCCTCCCTAAACCTCTCCGCCTCTTTCCTCCTTTAAGATGCTCCTTAAAACCTACCTTGTTATCTGCTTTAATGTCTCCTTATGTGGCTCGGTGTTAAATTTTGTTTGATAACACTCCAGTGAAGCACCTTGCGACGTTTTACTACATTAAAGGCGCTATACAAATACAAGTTGTTGTTGTTGAGAGTGCTACCAACTGAGCCACAAATGTTAAACTCATGTCAACAAGACCACTTACTTCTACCTCCGTAACATTACCCACCTCCACTCCTAGCTCACCCCCTCTTCTACTGAAACCCTCAATGCTTTGGCACCTCTAGAATTGATTTTTCCAATGCCCGCTTTGCTGGGTTCTCATCCTCTACCTTCCATGAATTCCCAACTTGTTCAAAACTCAGCCATCTGGATCCTGTCCTGCACTAAATCCTGCTCACCCATCACTCTCACTGACCAAATTGGTTTCCTATCGCCCCAACGCAATGAATTTAAATTCCTCACCCTCGCACTTCATGGCTGGATTCCTGTCTCTGCAACCTCCTTCAGCCTTCTATCTCCTCCCTCATCCTTCACAGCATTTCCGTCTCCTTCTTCCACTTCAGCCTGTTCCTGCCTAAACCCATCCACTTCTCTATCTTTAAAAACCATCACAAAAATCATTACAGGTGCGAGTATCACTAGTCGGTGTCAGAGGAACTTCACTGTCTCAAAATAATGCAGTACGCGAGAAATACGATTCTGTTAGCCCCTTCATCTGGTACTCCAGCTAATAGAAACATTGGAATTGCTAGACGCAAAAAGACCTAGGTCCATCTTGCCACCACAGGAAGTGGTTGAGGCAAATAGCTTAGATGCTTTTAAAAGGAAACTGGATGAGTACATGAGAGAAAAGGGAATGGAAAGATATGCTGAAAGGCTGAGATGAGGCAGATGGATTGGGAGGAGACTCGTGTGGAGCATAAACACCAGAACAGAAGAAAAGGGTGTAAAAGAAAAGACAGCCACCCGTGGCTAAGTAAAGAAATTAAGGATAGTATTCGACTAAAAACAAGGGCATATAAAGTAGCCAAATCTAGTGGGAGGATAGAGGATTGGGAAAACTTTAAAAGACAGCAAAAAAATAACAAAAAGATTGATTAAGAAAGGGAAGATAGATTATGAAAGTAAATTAGCAAAAAATATAGAAACAGATAGTAAGAGTTTTTATAGTTATATAAAAAGAAAAAGGGTGGCTAAAGTAAATGTTGGTCCCTTAGAGGATGAGACCGGGAAATTAATGGTGGGAAATATGGAGATGGCAAAAACACTGAATGAATATTTTGTATCAGTCTTTACAGTAGAGGACACTAAGAATATCCCAACACTGGACAAACAGGGGGCTATGGGGGGGGGAGGAGCTAAACACGGTCAAAATCACTAAGGAAGTGGTACTCGGTAAAATAATGGGACTCAAGGCGGATAAATCACCTGGACCTGATGGCTTACATCCTAGGGTCTTGAGGGAAGTGGCAGTAGGGATTGTGGATGCATTAGTAATAATTTTCCAAAACTCCCTGGACTCAGCAAAGGTCCCGGCGGACTGGAAAACTGCAAATGTAACACCCTTATTTAAAAAGGGCAGTAGACAGAAGGCTGGAAACTATAGACCGGTTAGCCTAACATCTGTGGTAGGTAAAATTTTGGAGTCCATTATTAAGGAGACAGTAACAGGACATTTGGATAATCATAATTTAATAGGACAAAGTCAGCATGGTTTTATGAAGGGGAAGTCATGTTTGACAAATTTGCTGGAGTTCTTTGAGGAAGTAACATATAGGGTGGATAAAGGGGAACCAGTGGACATAGTGTATTTAGACTTCCAAAAGGCATTTGACAAGGTGCCACACAAAAGATTATTGCTTAAGATAAAAAATCACGGGATTGGGGGTAATATTCTGGCATGGATAGAGGATTGGCTATCTAACAGAAGGCAGAGAGTTGGGATAAATGGTTCATTCTCAGACTGGCAATCAGTAACTAGTGGTGTTCTGCAGGGGTCAGTGCTGGGTCCCCAACTCTTTACAATCTATATTAACGATTTGGAGGAGGGGACCGAGTGTAACATATCAAAGTTTGCAGATGATACTAAGATGGGAGGGAAAGTAGTGAGTGAGGAGGACATAAAAAACCTGCAAGGGGACATAGACAGGCTAAGTAAGTGGGCAGAGATTTGGCAGATGGAATACAATACTGGAAAGTGTGAGGTTATGCACTTTGGCAGGAAAAATCGTAGAGCAAATTATTATCTTAATGGCAAGAAACTGGAAAGTACTGAAGTACAAAGGGATCTGGGGGTCCTGGTGCACGAAACTCAAAAGGTTAGTATGCAGGTGCAGCAAGTGATTAAGAAGGCCAATGGAATGTTGGCTTTCATTGCTAGGGTGATAGAATATAAAAATAGGGAGGTTTTGCTTCAGTTGTACAAGGTATTGGTGAGACCGCACCTGGAATACTGCATACAGTTTTGGTGTCCATACTTAAGAAGACATACTTGCTCTCGAGTCAGTACAAAGAAGGTTCACTCAGTTAATCCCGGGGATGAGGGGATGGACATATGAGGAGAGGTTGAGTAGATTGGGACTCTACTCATTGGAGTTCAGAAGAATGAGAGGCGATCTTATTGAAACATATAAGATTGTGAAGGGGTTGGATCGGGTGGATGCGGGGAGGATGTTCCCGATGATGGGTGAAACTAGAACTAGGGGGCATAGTCTTAGAATAAGGGGCTGCTCTTTCAAAACTGAGATGAGGAGGAACTACTTCACTCAGAGGGTGGTAGGTCCATGGAATATGCTGCCCCAAAAAGCTGTAGAAGCTACATCATTACATAAATTTAAAACAGAAATAGACAGTTTCCTAGAAGTAAAGGGAATTAAGGGTTACGGGGAGCGGGCAGGAATTTGGACATGAGTCTAGGTTCGGATCGGACATGGCCCTGTGGGTAGCAGACTGGGCCCAGGGGCCGTGTAGCCTGATCCTGCTCCTATTTCGTGTATCTAATTCTGTTAGATTCAGGAGATGGTTCTGTGATAGTAGATTGGCGGTTAGGATCAGATCAGCCATGATCTTATTGAATGGCGGAGCAGGCTCGAGGGGCTGATTGGCCTACTCCTGCTCCTATTTCTTATGTTATGTTCAGACTAGTTGGGCCGAATGGCCTGTTTCTGTGCTGTATATTCTATGTAATTCTATGTAGCTACCATCCTGGTAGTCAAATGATATAATGATAATGGAATTGTTGACCACTCATAGCAATCAATCTCTATCAATTAGACACAACAGACCCAACTAATTGGCCTAATCAACAACCCAGACAGCTTGTGTGTTCCTGGGAGTTGATCCATTGTGACCCAAATCAACTTCATAGCAACATCAGTATATAAATTAGCCCAAAATACCTCGACCAAAATCTCAAAAGGTTACACTCTCACACATCCATTGCTTTATTCCTTTTATTGATGTCCCTCTTCCCCCTGCCCAGCACCATGGTTTGTTTTCTATATTAAAGGCCCTATACAAATGCACATTGTTGTCTGCGCTGTACTGGAAAAATAGTATTGTTGGTCTTCTGAAAAGGTTAGATGAAATGGGCCTTCTTCGCCCAAACTGATCTAACTTAACTGATCCATTAAACGAAGCTGATCCTCTGCTGGGCTCTGGGTTCCGCAGCAGTAGAGACGACATTAGTGCCTCCCCTCTCACCACTAATAATAATAATAATCATCAACTTTATTGTCATTGTTAGTGCACAAGTGCAGTACAACGAAATGTAGGCTTGCGGCTCCCGAGAGTGTACATTTAGATTAAGACATTTAAACATTCAACATACATTTGGCTTGTAATACATTAACATAAACATAACCATAATAAAGTGCATTGGCAGATGTGCAGGCTTTAGAGTTTATTTGTGGAGTTCAGTAGGATGACAGCCCTGGGAAAGAAGCTGTTCCTAAATCTGGTCGTACGGGTGCGAATGCATCTGTAGCGTCTCCCAGATGGCAGGAGGGTGAACAGACTGTGGCTGGGATGGGTAGGGTCTTTGATGATGGTCCGTGACCTCCGTAAACAGCGTTTCTGGTATATGTGCTCTATGGTCGGTAGCCGGGTGCCGGTAATGCGTTGGGCAGTTTTGACTACCCGCTGCAGGGCTTTCCGGTCATAGTAGCTACAGCTGCCATACCATACTGTGATACAGTTCGTCAGGATGCTCCCTATTGTGCAGCGGTAAAAGTTAGAGAGGATCAGGGGTGACAGGTTACATCCCTTCAGCCTCCTTAGGAAATATAGGCGCTGCTGGGCCTTCTTCACCAGAGAGGAGGTATTGAGGGACCAGGAGAGGTCTTCCGTGATGTGGACTCCGAGGAACTTAAAGCTGGCCACCCTTTCCACCACAGCCCCATTGATGTGGATGGGGGTGTGACTTCCGCCTTTAGACTTCCTGAAGTCCACAATTTCTTTGGTTTTCTTGCACGCGGCCTGCATGAAATGTGCAGCCGTATGGACACCGTCTTAGTAGAGAAATATTCCATAATTCAAAACCAACTGAACAACTCTGCACCCCAGATGGTGTAGGAATCGGAAATGTCACAGTGGAATAGCAGTGTTCTGAAGTGTGGGTTCACTCTCGTGTGTGTCGGGAAATTCATTTTCTGTATTCATCCATGCTTCAGTTGAGCTCGTTTACTGATGTTCTTTGATGGTTGTTGCTTTCATATCTTCGCTCTCCTTTTGGAGAATAGTGCCAGGCGGAAGGAATCGCAGGCTGATTCACAGACTGACAAGTTGCAACATAGGAACAGGAGGAGGCCATTCAGCCCCTCGAGCCTGTTCCACCATTCAATTCGATCATGGATGATTTGTATCTTAACTCCATCTACCCGCCTTGGTTCCATAACATATAATACCCTTGTCAAACAAAAATCTATCAATCTCAGTTTTGAAATGTTCAATTGACCACCAGCCTCAACAGCTTTTTGGGGGAGAGTTTTCAAGATTTCCACACCCTTTGTGTGAAGAAGTGCTTTCTCACAGCACCCCTGAATGACCTAGATCTAATTTTAAGGTTATGCCCCCTTGTTCTGGACTCCCAAAACCAGAGGAAATTGTTTCTCTCTTTCTACCCTATCAACTCATTTAATCATATTAAACACTTCAATTAGATCACCCCTTAATCTTCTTTACTCAAGGGAATACAAGCCTAGACTATGCAACCTGTCCTCATAATCTAACCCTTTCAGCCCCAGTATCATTCTGGTGAATCGGCACTGCACCCACTCCAAGGCCAATCCATTCTCCTTGATGTGCGGTGCCCAGACTGAACACAGCACTCGAAATGGGGTCTTACCAGCGCTTTGTATAACTAACATAACTTCCACCCTTTGTATTCCAGCCCTCTTGACATAAAGGCCAACATTCCATTAGCCTTTTGAATTATTTTTTGCACCTGTCCACTGGCTTTTAGTGATTCTGTACTTGGACCCCTAAATCTCTCAGCTCCTCACTTCTATTTAGAAAATACTCTGAGCGATCTTTCTTAGGTCCAAAGTAGATAAATTCACACTTCCCCACATTGAACTCCATCTGCCACAGTTTTGCTCACTCACTTAATCTATCAATGTCCCTTTGCAACTTTCTGCTCCCATCTACACTATTTACTGTGCCATCAGCAAACTTAGATATACAGCTCTCTGTTCCTTCATCGAAGTCATTTATAAATATAGTGAAACGCTGAGGCCCCAGTACAGATCCCCAGGGGACACCACTAGTCACAACCTGCCAATTGGAGCACATACCCATTATCCCTACTCTCTGTCTCCTACCTCCTAACCAATTCCCCATCCATGTCAGTATGTTGCCTCCAATTCCATGCACTCTGATGTCTGTTAACAGTCTCTTATGTTGAACCTTTTTGAATGCCTTCCGGTAGTCCATATAAATAACATATATAGACACTCCCTTATCTGCCACAATAGTTACCTCCTCAAAAAAATTCAACTAGGTTCGTTAGACAGGACTTGCCCTTTACAAAACCATGCTGGCTCTCTGATCAGTTATTTGTCCAAGTGCTCAGTCACTCTGTCCCTAATAAAAGATTCTAGTAACTTTCCCACAATAGGCATTAGACTATTAGGCCTATAATTTCCTAGTTTGTCTCTACAACCGTTCTTAAATAATGGACTGACATTTGCAATTAGCCAATCAAAGGGACCATTCATTCTGTAGCCAATGCAATTTTTCTAACAGCTGGCAGTACTCGTATCCCAACAAGAGTCAGGGACCATAGAACTCGTACTCCAGCAACTGTCAGGGCCGGTAAAACCTGTACCCCAGCAAGAGTCAGGGCCTGTAGAACTTGTACCCCAGCAATAGTCAAGGACCATAGAATTCGTACCCCAGCAAGAGTCAGGGCCTGCAGAACTCGTATCCCAGCAATAGTCAGGGCCTGTAGAACTCGTACACCAGCAATCGTCAGGGCCTGTAAAACTCGTACCCCAGCAATAGACAGGGCCTGTAGAACTCGTACCCCAGCAATAGTCAGGGCCTGTAGAACTCATATCCCAGCAATAGTCAAGGACCATAGAATTCGTACCCCAGCAAGAGTCAGGGCCTGCAGAACTCGTATCCCAGCAATAGTCAGGGCCTGTAGAATTCGTACCCCAGCAAGAGTCAGGGCCTGTAGAACTTGTACCCCAGCAAGAGTCAGGGCCTGTAGAACTTGTACCCCAGCAAGAGTCAGGGCCTGTAGAACTCGTATCCCAGCAATAGTCAGAGACTGTAGAACTCGTACCCCAGCAACAGTCAGGGCCTGCAGAACTCGTATCCCAGCAATAGTCAGAGACTGTAGAATTCGTACCCCAGCAACAGTCAGGACCTGCAGAACTCGTACCCCAGCAATAGTCAGGGCCTCTGGAACTCGTACCCCAGCAATAGTCAGGGCCTCTGGAACTCGTACCCCAGCAATAGTCAGGGCCTGTAGAACTCGTACACCAGCAATAGTCAGGGCCTGTAGAACTCGTACCCCAGCAATAGTCAGGGCCTGTAGAACTCGTACCCCAGCAATAGTCAGAGCCTGTAGAACTCGTACCCCAGCAATAGTCAGGACCTTTAGAACTCGTACCCCAGCAAGTCAGGGCCTTCAGAACCTGTACCCCAGCAATAGTCAGGGCCTGTAGAACTCGTACCCCAGCAATAGTCAGGGCCTTTAGAACCTGTAGCCCAGCAATAGTCAGGGCCTGTAGAACTCGTACCCAAGCAATAGTCAGGACCTTTAGAACTCGTACCCCAGCAATAGTCAGGGCCTGTAGAACTCGTACCCCAGCAATAGTCAGGGCCTTTAGAACCTGTAGCCCAGCAATAGTCAGGGCCTGTAGAACTCGTACCCCAGCAATAGTCAGGGCCTTTAGAACCTGTAGCCCAGCAATAGTCAGGGACCGTAGAACTCGTACCCCAGCAATAGTCAGGGACCGTAGAACTCGTACCCCAGCAATAGTCACGGCCTGTAGAACTCGTACCCCAGCAATAGTCAGGGCCTGTAGAACTTGTACCCCAGCAATAGTCAGGGCCTGTAGAACTTGTACCCCAGCAATAGTCAGGGACTGTAGAACTCGTACCCCAGCAATAGTCAGGGACTGTAGAACTCGTACCCCAGCAATAGTCAGGGCCTGTAGAACTCGTACCCCAGCAATAGTCAGGGACCGTAGAACTCGTACCTCTGAGCGTCAGGGCCTTTTGGAGTGGAGTGAAGAGGATAAGAGGGAAAATACTTTAGAAAAAAAATTGCTACTTTTATTTTGCATCATTCATCAGTAAATGAAAGTGTTAAACACACTTTCCCTGTGTATCACTGAGTCACATTGCATACAGCTGAGGAACCCAGGCTCAATCCCTTCACAGCACTGCCCTGTTACTGGCTGTTGGTTTGAAGTGCAAGTAATCCAGGACAGCTGCTGTTCGAATTCTCTCCTCAGACGACATTCCTCATTTTGGGGAAATGGTTATTTGGGGCTCATTGTCCATAAGCTTTTCCTAGAATTTCTTTCCTTTGTGGAGTTTGTTGTGTTGCCACATGTGCTGTTTTCTTATCCTTTTCCTGTATTCCCACGATTCTGGGTCTAGCTCATCCAGACTCTTTGGGGGTCCAAGATTCAGGGTAAACAACCTACAAGAAATCATCTATTAAAAGAATTCATTTATCATCTGCTTAAAGCATCCAATTACACAATGGCCCAGAAATTCGGGTCCCAACGCATGAGTACGCACGGGGTACTCACCCGTAGGCCCAACGAAAGTGCCGGTTTCGTGCATGCACTGCGCGGGAAACCAGCACTTCCGTTCCCCTGAAAGAAGGGGTTGACAGGTGGAACGCGTGCGCCGGAGAGGCAGCGCGTGCGCATCGAACTTACGTTTTATTTTGCAGGTTTCTCCGGGAGGGTAAGTCTCCAGCAGTTACACTTTTAAAAAGCAGGCGCAAGGCCTGCTTTTAACAAGGTAAGTGGTGAATTAATTAAAATTAAAACATTTTTTCCACAGGTTTATTATTTTTAAATACTTTAAAGAAAGGTAAGTTTATTTTTAGCCCCGTTAGAAAATGTAATTCATTTTTTCAAAAATTTAAATTAGTTTAAAATAGTTATTTCATGTAATTTATAGTTATTTTAAAAATGTGATTTTTAAAAAATTTATTTGAAATTTTAGTGATGTTTTGGGGCTTATAGTATTTATAGGTTTGACAGCTCTTCCTGTCAAATTTATGAATGAAGCATTCCCTGCTACCATTGGCTCTCCATGGCCCACGTGATCCACGGGAATGCATCGAACTAACTGCGCCCCTGGGATACGCAAGCACTGTGCGCCGGCAGTTGGAGGAGGCCCAGGATCGGAATCCCACGCGGGCCCACAGCTCAACAGCCGGCACGCTAGGTAAGTGCAGGTCGGGGGCTTGCACCCGCGGGAAGCCCCCGACCCGAATTTCTGGGCCATTAAATAAACTCCAGCTCAGGGGCTCCCCCTGGTGGGTCAGCGGGTAAACTCACTGCACAGTGAGTAGCTGAGCCACAGGGACCAGGCAGGTGCCAATACCAAATCTGTGCTGAATTAGCTGATTTCAGCCAGGCAGCACTACGACTTATCTCAGTGGGGGAGGATAAAAAATAAATCCAGCTGGGTATCTGCTCCTGATTAATGTCAGGGTCCAGGTATCCTGTGCATAAGATTTTTTTTAATGGCGCTCTTGGGACGTGGGCAATGCTGTCAGATCCACATTTGTTGCCCATCCCTTGTTGCCCAAGGTGATGGTGGTGCAGGTCGTGCTCTGTAGTGACTTGGCATGAAGAGTTAACCACGTAGTGTGGGACTGAAGTCACATGTAGGCCCAACTGGGTAAGGGTGGCACACTCCCTTCCCTGAAGGACATTAGTGAACCAGCAATCAGCAGCTTTCAAGGTTAACCTGATTTATTGAATTCAATTTCACACTTACCCTAGTGGGATTTGAACTCAGGAAATAACAACAGAAAACGCTGGAAAAACTCAGCAGGTCAGGCAACATCCGTGGAGAGAGAAACAGAGTTAACGTTTCAGGTCTGGGACCCTTCATCAGAACTGGAAAAAGCTGGAGATGTAACAGGTATTATTAAGCAGGTGCAGAGACAGGGGGGAGGGGAGGAAGGAATTGAAGGAATATACTGTGCTTTTGTAGGAGGCAGGAAAGATAAAATGTTGCAAATGGGAATGGCAAAATCATACAGCATGAAAAATGGGGGCAGGGGTTATAGTTTGAAATTGTTGAACTCAATGTTGAGTCCAGACGGCTGTAAAGTGCCTAATCAAAGATGAGGTGCTGTTCCTCGAGCTTACGTTGAGCTTCATTGGAACTGTGTAAGAGGACGAGGACAGAGAGATCAGAGTGGGAGTGAAACGGTGAATTAAAGTGACAGGCGACCGGAAGCTCGGGGTCACCCTTACGGACTGAACGGAGGTGTTCCGCAAAGCGGTCGCCCAATCTGCGTTTGGTCTCCCCAATGTAGAGGAGGCCACATCATGAGCAGCGAATACAGTATACTAAATTGCAAGAAGTACAAGTAAATTGCTGTTTCACCTGGAAGGGGTGTTTGGGACCCTGGACAGTGGGAAGGGAGGAGGTAAAAGGGCATGTGTTGCATCTCCTGTGCTTGCACGGGAAGGTGCAGGGCTAATTGAGGAGTGGACCAGGGTGTCGCGGAGAGAATGGTCCCTTCGGAATGCTGAAAGGGGAAGTGAGGGGGAAGGTGTGTTTGGTGGTGGGATCACGTTGGAGGTTGCGGAAATGGCGGAGGATGATCCGTTGAATGTGGAGGCTGGTGGGGTGAAAGGCGAGGACAAGTGGAACCCTATCATGGTTCTGGAAGGGGTGAGAGCAGAATTGCGGGAAATGGAACAGACACGGTCAAGGGCCGTGTCAACCACAGTAGAGGGGAATCCTCGGTTCAGGAAAAAGGAAGACATGTTGGAAGCACTGGTATGGAAGGTGGCATCGTCAGAACAGACGCGGCGGAGACGGAGAAACTGGGAAAATGGAATAGAGTCCTTACAGGAAGCGGGGTGGGAGGAAGTGTAGTCCAGGTAGCTGAGAGAGTCATTGGGCTTGTAGTGGATGTTTGTCAAAAGCTGATCGCCAGAAATGGAGACGGAGAAGTCAAGGAAGGGAAGGGAAGAGTCGGAGATGGACCATGTGAAGGTGAGGGAAGGGTGGAAATTGGAAGTAAAGTGAATGAACTTATCTAGTTCAGGGCGAGAGCAGGAAACGGCACCAATACAGTCATCGATGTACCGGAAAAAGAGGCGAGGGAGGGGACCTGAGTAGGACTGGAACAAAGAATGTTCCACATATCCCATGAAAAGGCAGGCATAGCTAGGGCCCATGCGGGTACCCATAGCAATACCTTTAATTTGAAGGAAGTGAGTGGAGTCAGAGAAGTTGTTCAATGTGAGAACAAGTTCAGCCAGGCGGAGGAGAGTGGTGGTGAATGGGGACTGGTTGGGCCTCTGTTCAAGGAAGAAGCGGAGCACCCTCAGGCCGTCCTGGTGGGGGATGGAGGTGTAGAGGGATTGGATGTCCATAGTGAAAAGGAGTCGGGTGGGGCCAGGTAACTGGAAACTGTTAAAGTGACGGAGGGCATCGAAAGAGTCGCGAACGTAGGTGGGAAGAGACTGGACAAGGGGAGAAAAAAGAGTTGAGATAGGAAGAGATAAGTTCCATGGGGCAAGAACAGGCTGAAACGAAGGGTCTACCAGGGCAGTCCTGTTTGTGGATCTTGGGAAGGAGGTAGAAGCGGGCTGTGCGGGGTTGGGGGATGATGAGGTTGGCGGCCATGGAGAGAAGATCTCCAGAGGAGATGAGGTCAGTGACAGTTTTGGAAACAATGGCTTGATGTTTGCTAGTGGGGTCATGGTCCAGGTGGAGGTAGGAGGAGGAGTTGGAGAGTTGGCGTTCAGCTTCCGCACGGTAGAGGTCGGTTCGCCAAACAACAACAGCACCACCCTTATCAGCAGGTTTAATGATAATGTTAATGTTAGGGTTGGATCGGAGAGAACGGAGTGCTGCAAGTTCAGAGGGAGGTAGGTTGGAGTGAGAGAGGGGAGCAGAGAAATTGAGACGGCCGATGTCACATTCCCTGCCCCAATATTCTGACACACTATATCCACACTCATACAACTTGGACACAGTGAGGAGCGTTTAAAATAATGAAGTGAACTGACACAGTAGGCAGGGATGATTCTTCCTTCTCATAAAGGGTATCTACAACGAGGGGACAGAATTCATGTTAAGCTGGTTAAAAATCAGGAAATGCTTCTTCAAATAAAGGGCTGAGGGGATCTGGAAATCACTGCATTAGAAGGGAAATCAACTGAAGGCTTAAAAGGGGAGAGATGCACATACTTGGGAAGTAAGGGTATTAAAGCATATGGAGAAAGGACAGGGATTGGATTAAAAAGATAAAGCGCTGTAATGGCGAACAACAATGGATAGCCTCGATGGATGACTCCTGTACCAGAGGATAGCCACCACCTCCCATGGAACTGCTACCACAGCTAGGAGCCAGCACCCCCTCGCCCAATGGGAAGCCAGCACCCCCTCGCCCAATAGGGAGCCAGCACCCGTGCCCAACCAAGGGGCAATCTGACGGAAGAAAACAAGGATACTATATCCAGGTAAAGGGTAATACTGACCATTCAGGGTATTCGGTGTCCGGTTGCAGCTCTGGGTCTTTGCCTTGCTTGTAGATATTGACTCCCACAGCGTGCGTGGTCAGGATGACGGGATCCGTACAAACCTCTGGACCTTGCAGAGCCTCTTTAACTCCCATCTTCCCTTTCCCCTTGACAGCTGAAATTATACAAAGAAAATATTAGGCGTGAAGGAAACGTATCAGCTTGGTTCAGTTGGTAGTGCTCTTGCCTCAAATTAAAAGAACATTTTATCACATCCTCAAGACCTCCTGATACACTTCACAGCCAATGCATTGAAGTGCGGCCACTGTTGTGCGGCTACGTAGAAGGCTGTGGGTTCAAGCCCCAGACTGGGGGTGAGGCGGGGGGCTGTCTCCCCAGGTACTGCTCAGACTGGGGGGGGGGGGGTCTTCAATTCTGGCCTCTTGAGCACCTCTGATTTGATCGCTCCATCACTGGTGGCCGTGCCTGTCAGCTGCCAAGACCCTAAGCTCCGGAATTCCCTCCCTAAACCTCTCAACCTCTCCTCCTTTTAAGACGCTTCTTAAAATCTACCTTTTTGACCAAGCTTTTGATCACCTGTCCTAATTTCTCCTTATGTGGTTCAGTGTCAAATTTTGTTTTATGACACTCCTGTGAAGCGCCTTGGGACTTTTTACTACGTTAAAATGCGCTATATAAATTCATATTGTTGTTATTGTCTGCCCCGCACATTAATGGCCCAGACTTTTGGCGGGGAGGGGGTGGGGGTCGCTCTCCCCGGACTCGGGCTGATCCGCTGTCTCAGGAGCAGCCGGCCTTCCCGAGGTCAGAGTCGTGCCCGAGCGGCCGGTGCGGAGCTTGTGCAGATTCCGCTCACCTGCTTTCTTGGCGTAGCCATTAGCGACTACTCTGCCGAGTCGGTCACCCTGCAGCAATGCGGCCCTAACGGAGCCGCGGCCCAGCAACAGACCATACCGTGCAGCCATCGCTCCCCGCTCGCCAATCACAGGCTCCCGTCACCTCCCGCCCGCCAATTACAGGCCCGCGGCACCCCCCGCCAGCCAATCACAGACTCCCGGCACCTCCCGCCCGCCACAGGCTTCCGGCCTCCCGCTCGCCAATCATAAGCTCCCGGCCCCGCTCACCAATCACAGGCGCCCGGCTTTGCCTCACCAAATCCCGCTCCTCAGGTGAGGCAACCCGGGAATCAACGATTCGGCGATTAGCAAGGGGTTGCAAGGTCCCCCACCCCCCTGCCGGCAGACCCTCCATATTACAGATGTCCAGCAATTTTCAGCTTAAAGTAACCAACTTCTGTCAAGTTTAAACAGGCTTGGAAGGGAAATAAAACAGAATAGGAGTCATTTTGCTATAAGTGATTTGCTTGCACATAAAGAATGGTCACTTGGCCAAAGGAGCAAAGGGCAGCCATAAACCATAGCCCAATACAAGTCAGTGCCTTCAGGCAACAAAGACCCTACACGTATTTATCCTGCAATTATGTCCTCAGGATATCCCAAAGTGCTTCACAGCCCACAAATTATTTTTGAAATGTAATCACTTGTTACATAGGCACGTGCAGCAACTAATTTACACACAGCATGATCCCACAAACAGCAGTGAAATAATGACCAAATAACATGTATTTTGGGGTTATTGGTTAGGAAAAAAGAAAAGGGAAGATAATGTAGAAGAAAAATGAAGATGAACTTATTACAATTAAATAAAGGGCAAATAGATACCAGAGTTTACTGGCATACTAGGTCAGAAGTGACCTAAAAACTGCTTTATTTATGCAGGGTTCTAGCACTTAAAAGTCCCAGGCATTATGCTCCTGGTTCAGACTGCAATGCTATTGGCCCTGGTGGTAGATTATCCATCCACAGAGGGCATCATAGCCAAGCCCAATCCTGAACACATTTGTACCCGCCCCAGTTGATCTCTATTCTGGGGACATCCATGCACCCCACACAACACCAATCCTTACTGGAGAGAGGAGAGGGTGCTGCGATACAACTGTTTGAAGTTCAGACATTTCACACTTGGCTGTCTATCAATTGGTCCTTGTAGTGTATGTACCGTGGGCGCCGCGGGGGCTGGAGTGCATAATTAATTCGGAAAACCAAATTTTAATTTGATTTATTAAGACTTAGTTGAACTTTTGTTTATTTACAGTCGGATTTTTTTTTGGGTTCAAATAAAAAGAGTTAAGTCAGAACTACTATTTACAGCTCCTGTATACTGTAGTACCGGCAGTGATCACACCGGTATATAAGCTTTGCACATGCCTCTGTACCCCAGTCTAGAGATTACCCTACTCCAGTAAAGACCTGTTATTTGTTAATGTACAGCATCCGTGTGATTATTTATCCACTGAACCACGGAGCCAAGAGTGGCGACGAGTGTCGATTCGAATCTACCTGCAACATAAAAGGAAAAAAAAAGTCGAGGCCAGGAACACGGGCGTCAACCACAAGCAACCGCCCAACAGTCAGGCAGAGATCCAACTTCGCCAGGGAGGCTGTGGAGAGCCGGGCTTGGTTCCCCAGCCACAACGAGCAGTAAGAAACCGACGACAGGTCCGGAGCAGACCCTTCCCGAGCAGCGGCGGCTGGAGCCGCCCGACGGCAGAGAGAGAGCCGAGCAGTATCGACGGGGTAAGACAGAGGGTGAAGAGCGCAGGGCGCAGCCAGGGGTTGAACACCGAGCAGCGTCGAGGAAAAATTAAGCAACCGGAGAGAGAGGGTAAGAAACAGCCGGGTTCTAGACTGAGCGGCGTCAAAAAATATCAAAAGAAGAACGCGCAGAGCACAGCCAGGGATCACGGGCTGATCAGGGTCCATGGGGCGAAGCAAGGGGAGACGCCATTGAGCCGCGGAGAAGTAGGGAGAGTGCGGGAGGCGCCATTGAGAAGCAGGGAGAGCGCGGGAGACGCCATTGAGAAGCAGGGAGAGCGCGGGAGACGCCATTGAGCCGCGGAGAAGGAAGAGCGCAGGAGACGCCATTTTGAGAAGCCGTAGCGAAGAAGGGCGAGCGCAGGAAGGAAAGAAAGCGCGGGAGACGCCATTTTGTGCTAGCGGAGAAGAAGTGGAAGCGCGGGAGGCGCCACTGGTGATAGTTAACGCACAACCAAGGATGCCGAAGAGTGGCAGTATCTCTACGTTCGACAATGAAGTCGAAGATTGGGCGACATATGTGGAACGTATTGAGGTGTACTGCAGGGCGAATGAAGTGCCAGATGCTAATAAAGCACTGGTTCTGTTAAATTCCATGGGTGCAAAAACTTATGGGTTACTGCGAAATCTAATAACCCCAGAGAAGCCGGTAAACAAGAATTTTGAAAGCATAGTAGAAATCCTACAGGACCACTTAAGCCCCACACCGCTGCTGATAGCAGAACGATTTAAGTTCCATAAAAGGAACCAACACAAAGACGAAAGCAATGCCGAGTACCTAACGGAACTGCGCAAGCTATCGAAATACTGCCAGTTTGGAGCGGGACTAGCAGACACGTTAAGGGACAAGTTTGTGTGTGGGCTACAAAGTGAAGGAACCCAGAAACAGCTTCTATCAGAAAAGGACCTTACGCTGGACAAAGCTTTCAGTATGGCAGTATCACACGAAGCAGCCGCAAGGGGCGCTGCAGAGATACAACGGAGACCGCAAGAATATGGCACCAACGAAATGACCTATGGAACAGGGAAGTACTATCGCTGTGGCAGAACAACACATGACCAGAAAGATTGTTGGTTCAAGGACCAAGTGTGCAGACAGTGTGGGGAAATAGGACACATAGCAAGATTCTGCAGGTCTGGGAAGAAAACCAACAGTAAGAAATCTCCACAGGAGAAGTACAAAAAGGTACACCAGGTGATGGACAGTAGTTCAGACGAACAGAAAAGTGACACAGACCCCGGAAGCAAGGAGCTGGGTTGTCTGAAACTACATAAGGTAACCGAAATGGAGGATCACCAGACTATCTGGGTTACACTCAAGATAGACGGAGTCCAAGTGGAAATGGAATTGGACACAGGGTCAGCTCGAACAGTCATAAATCAAAGAGACTACAAGCGGCTATTTTCACACATACCCTTGAAAGCTACAGAGATTGTCTTGAAGACGTATACGGGGCAAAAAGTCTACCCCAAAGGACAAATAAGGGTGAAAGTGACATATAAAGGCCAGGAAATACCTAAAATGGATATATATGTATTGCCAAATGGAGGACCACCACTGCTAGGATGTGAATGGATCCGGAAGATACAATTAGATTGGCATTCCATACAGGCACTGAAGGTTGAGGCCAAAAAGGATGACGACGTCACACCTGGACGACTGTCAAAAATGCTAACTGACGCAAAAGAAGTGTTCCAGGAGGGACTAGGAACACAAAGGAATAACAGCAACAATTAAAATAGAGGAAAATGCAAGCCCAAAGTTTCTGACGGCCAGTGCCTTATGCGATCAGACCAGCTGTTGAAGCAGAGCTGGAAGGGTTGGAACATTCAGGAGTACTGTCCAAAGTGGACTGGAGTGAGTGGGCTACACCCATCGTTCCTGTAATGAAGAGGTCGTTGAGTAATACGCCTGGGGAACCAAAGAAGGTCCGCATCTGTGGGGATTTTAAGGTGACAGTGAACCCAGTCCTTAACACGGTGCAATATCCGCTTCCACGTATTGAGGATATTTTCGCCTCGCTATCTGCTGGTAAACGCTTCACCAAAATTGATCTAGCCCAGGCGTACTTGCAAATGGAGGTAGAAGAAGCTTCGAAACATTACCTTACGATCAACACCCATAAAGGTCTCTATCAATACAACCGGCTGGTGTTTGGAGTAGCCTCGGCTCCGGCTATCTGGCAAAGGGCGATGGATCAGGTCCTGCAAGGGATTCCAGGGACCCAGTGTTATTTGGACGACATCTTGGTCACGGGCAAAAATGACGGTGATCACCTCGCTAACTTGGAGAAGGTGCTCCCCAGATTAAAAGGAGTATGGGCTACGAGCTAATCGCCACAAGTGTGAGTTTTTCCAGAAACAGATCTCGTATTGCGGCCGCGTCATCGATGAAGAGGGGTTACATAAGTCCCCTGACAAGATTGAGGCAGTAGTCAAGGCTCCAGCACCGGAAAATATGTCACAACTGAGGTCGTTCCTTGGGCTGGTAAACTATTACCATCAGTTCTTACCAAATTTGTCTACGGTATTACACCCGCTGAACACCCTACTGCAAACAGGGGTACCATGGAAGTGGGATGACGAACGTAGACGAGCTTTCCAGAAGTGTAAAGAATTGATCACATCAAAAGAGGTGTTGGCCCATTTCAACCCAGCACTACCAATTCGGTTGGCATGTGATGCATCACCCTACGGCATTGGAGCGGTGCTGTCGCACAAATTCCCAGACGGGTTGGAGAGGCCAGTAGCCTTTGCGTCTCGGTCACTAACCTCAGCCGAGCGCAACTACGCCCAGATTGACAGGGAGGCCCTCAGCCTAGTATGGGGAGTAAAAGAATTCAACCACTATCTGCATGGGCAGAAGTTCACTTGGCTGACTGACCACCAACCACTTGTCTCCATCTTTAATCCTAAGAAGGGCGTTCCAGTGATGACTGCACAGCGGTTACAAAGATGGTCCCTGTTTCTAGGGGCGAATCAATATGAAATAGAATATAAAGGCACGAAACAGCATGGGAAAGCTGATGGGCTATCGCGCCTGCCACTGCCTACTGTGGAGGAAGCACCAGCAGTGGACCCTATCAAGATATTTTATTCGTCAATAATTGAACGATTGCCAGTAACAAATGCGGATATAGAGAAGGAGACCCGCAATGATCCGACGCTGTCACGGTTATATGAATTGACGGTGAGGGGATGGCCAACGCATGGCGACTCACTGTTGCCAGCATTCTCATTCAGAAGAGAACAGCTGTCAGTATGCCAGGGGACAGTGATGTGTGGATCCAGAGTGGTGATTCCACCCAAATTAAGGGAGAGAGTGCTAAATGAGCTACATGAAGGTCATTTGGGGGGGGGGGGGGGCGGGGGAGTGAAAATGAAAAGCCTTGCTAGGGCTTGTGTGGTGGCCGGGAATCGATCAACAAATCGAAGACCTAACTAAGAGCTGCTTAGGATGCCAAAAGGTCCAAAATGCATCACCACATGCCCCTCTACACCCATGGGAGTGGCCCTCCTCTCCATGGCAACGGGTGCACATTGATTTTGCTGGTCCATTCATGGACTCAATGTTCTTAATAGCAGTGGATGCTCATTCAAAGTGGCCTGAGGTGATAAAGATGTCTTCAACCACTACAGAGAAAACGATTGCAGTCCTACGGACCATATTTGCCAGAAACGGTTTGCCAGAGCAGATCTGCTCTGAAAATGGACCACAGTTTGTGTCCGATGAGTTCCAAAAATTCATGAAAAGGAATGGGGTAAGGCATTACACATCCGCCCCGTATCATCCAGCCACCAATGGATTGGCTGAGAGGTTCGTACAAACCTTTAAGGCGGCGATAAAGGCCATGTGCGACGATGAAATTCCACTACAGCATAAGGTGGACAATTTCTTATTAGCCTACCAAAACGCGACACATGCAGTTACCAACCAGACCCCGGCCATGATGTTCTTTAACCGAAGGTTGAGATCTCGTCTGGACTTGCTCAGACCAAATGTGCGAAGAAATGTTGAGGACAAACAATTCCAGCACATCAATGAGAAGCCGACAAGGAGCTTCAATGTAGGGCAACCAGTCTTGGCCCGTGACTATCGAACAGAGAAGTGGCAACCCGGAACGATATGTACAAGGCAGGGGCCATTAATGTACACAGTGGATGTCGGGGAGAACATTGAGACACGCCACGTCGATCAGATCTTAGCGTCACAGGAATGCGTCAACCCCATGTCTCGAGTACCTGGGGATGAACCCGACATACCGGTAGCATCTACTTCAGACCCAGTAGCAGTGGAACCCGATGAACTACCCGATGAAAAGGGGTCAGAATCGCCTCTGCACCAAGAACAAGAACCTCTGGAAAGGCGCTATCCCGAAAAGGGTCAGGAAGCCGCCCCAAAGACTGAATCTATAAGTGGACTTTTGTTATTTAATGTACATGTAAAAATGTAATTGTTATTTGAATATTAAGGGGGTTATTATTAATCTAAAAGGGGAGGAATTGTAGTGTATGTGCCTTTAAGTCAGAACTACTTTTTACAGCTCCTGTATACTGTAGTACCGGCAGTGATCACACCAGTATATAAGCTTTGCGCATGCCTCTGTACCCCAGTCTAGAGATTACCCTCCTCCAGTAAAGACCTGTTATTTGTTAATGTACAGCATCCGTGTGATTATTTATCCACTGAACCACGGATCCAACAGTCCTGGCCTCAAAACAACCTCCAAAATGAGTACAGAAGAGGTTCACTAGGGATGAGAGGCTTCAGTAATGGGGAAGAAACTAGACAAACAAGGGTTCTTTTCACTGGAACAGAGAGGGTTAAAGATACAATAGAATAGAATATAGATATGGAACGTTCTACCAGAAACAGGGATAGAAATAGAACCCATAATAGCTTTTAAAGGGAAAGTGAATAAATGTTTGAAAAATATATATATATATATTCTGGTTATGGAGAAAGGACATGGCAGTGAGACTAAGTGAATAGTTCTTTCAGAGAGCTGCACAGTTGTAGTTTGCCAAAATGGCCTCCTTGTGTGCTGTAAAATTGTATGTTTCTATGATTTGTGGAGGCAACATTGAGTTTTCCTCCCAGCTGGCCCCTGTATATACCTCATTAAGGGCCACTTTGTTAAATAGATGGATCTGCCAAATGTGAAATTAGCTTCATCGGGATGTAAATATTGTCTTCTTGACAGTTAGAGGCAAGTATCTGACTGATCATTGGGCAGTCGGTTTCTAGTTAAGGGCTTCCACACAAAACAAATTGCCTTGCATCATCCAGAAGGTTCCTCAGATCATTACGCAATTAAATTGCATCAATATGAGAATGTCTCCAAGCACTAACCAACTACTCTCTCCCAGTTGATATAGTCTCCAATTATACAGTGGGATAGTTCCTGCAGCAGCCACTTTAAGACAATTGTGTGTGTTGCGAATCGTCTCACAATGCTGGCAGGTGGGAGTAGTTCAGCTGCTCAGCCCTCAGGCTACATTTTGGTTGCCTCAAACTTCAGAGGTGAGCTGCTACCAGAGGCAAGGCAAGTCAATCCTACATAACATAGAGAGCCACATTGTCTCAGACAGCAGGCCCACTACTTTTTGTATTGCTTGTTGTTACTGTCTTGAGTGGAAGTTAGCAACCAAATATGTACTAGAGAAAGTAGTGGAAGGAGGAAAAAAAACATGGCATCAGAAAATTCCAGTAAAGGTGAAATGTCAACCAACTTTGTATCAACTGCAACCCTCTGTTTCTAGAGCACGGAATTCACTAACCCTTGTAGACACCATTGACCACAATACCTCATGCCAAGAGTGCACCATTTTTTGTTTTAAACAAGAAACTTGGAAAGGTCCAAGGTCCACAATGCAATACACACCAAAGTTGAACAGAGGAGAGATGATGAGGTAAATGATAGGATGTACAAAAGAGGCCATTTGCCAGCACCACCTCTTCTACTCTAATCTATTCCCATTCACTGGCATTTTCCTCCTATCCTTTTTCTTTTCAAAATCTTATCCCAATAGCCATTTGTGATAAAGTATTTATGTTCTAATAATCCTCAAGGAAAAAAATATACCTCGAATTGCCCCTTCCTTTTAGTCACAGTCATCAGTCTATGGCCCCTTGTGATCAATTTGCAAACCCGTGGAAACAATCTTCCACTGTTCACTCAAAACTTTTCAAAATGTTGGTTTTAAAAGCCTGTAAATTGTAGAACAAAAAGGAAAATTTAAGGTGAGAAGCTCCAGTATTAAGACCCTGTGAAAGAACAAGTTAGGGGAGGAGACAGTGTGAGAAGTCTTGACTTTAATACAGTGGAAATGCAGGAAGGAGGAATTTATAGGATAGAAGAGTATAGAGAGCTTAAAAGGAACAAGGGAGAAAACGTGAGGATTACTGACCATAGTGGTGTTGATAAAAGCAAGATGGATTCCACTAGGGAGAGAGAGGTTGTACACGTGAGGCGAAGTCAGGTAGATCTCAGACTGTTTGTGCCCTATCAAGAGTGTATCCTCAGGTAGAGGAGCTCATGTAAAATAAATTCTCCAAGAAGACCATGAAAGACACAGCAAAAAATGCTGTGGAAAGCCGGGCAGAGCCGAATCCAAACAATTGCTTTCTGTTGTAGAAAAAGTGCACACCCTTTGTACAAGAGGGATGCACCATGGGGCCTGTCCAAATCATTACCAAGGGAGAATGAATCATAAACAGTAATTGCAAACTATTTTATACACTGCAGTGCTCACCAGTCACAAAATAGATTGAGGCCTTTGTCAGTGGGACACAATGAGCTGTTTAATGATGGAGGTGTATCAGATGAAGATGCTGGCTGTACATTTTACATCACTGAAAAGCATACCACTTTCCCCCCATTTTTTGTTATAAACTACAGGCTGGAGATAATGGGGACCTTGAACCCTAATATGTTTGACAATCACACCTCTAAGGCAGCACAAACTCAAATTAAACATACCATTTTAAGCTCCTTTTACTGTATATAGCTTCAGTGCTGCTGACTCAACACCAAAGTAAACTTAAAATAAAAACAGAAAATGCTGGAAATACTCAGGTGGTCAGGCAGCATCTGTAGAGAGAGAAACTGAGTTAACGTTTCAGATCGGTGACCCTTCATCAGTAAACTTGCCAGATCAACAGGGACCTCCAACCTTAACAAATCTGCAAATTTACTTGGCGTTGCTGCCAGCTGCACAAGACCAGAGTGTCAGGAATCAACAGCACGAATGCACCAACTTTAAACTGAACTACCTTACAGAGCGTGTTGCAAATAGTTATAGCTGATTATGTGGAACTAACTACCCAAGGAGGCAGATAATATCAGCAAACTCAAAAAGACACTTGAAATATAGGGATTGCCAGATTAACACTATAGGAATCTGTATTCTGTACAACCCTACATAATTGAGGATTTTCATGCTAATTAGCATTAGGCTAAGTGCACAGAAGAGAATCTTTTAAATGAAAATATTGAATTCAAACTTCAATTAAAATGCATTTTAAAAACCAGACTGCAGACATTCAGCAATGTAGTGTTTTTTATTATAATATTGACATTTCATAAGAAAAAAACAGCAGCAAGAACAAAGGAGCTATCAAACAAATTTCATCCAACTTTACCAACCTAATTGTTTATAATCAGGGTTAAAAATATGCACGCGCCACACACACGCCCCGTTTTAATACAATGAGTCTATGTTCAGGTGCCCAGTCATTTGCCAAATGAAAATGATCTGGAGTTGAAAAAAAAAAATGCTTTGAGCTTTCTGAACAGACTGCAGTTGAACTCAGGAGTCGAGAGTGATTCTGGATGTCAATAAAGACAAAGGTGCAAAATGCACACCCGTGTGCAGCCACAGGACGGCTTAAACACACTACCTGGAAATTCATTAACTGAAATATCTATCGATGGGTCATTTAGTATTAAGCGGATTCACACTGCTTGCTGCTTATTACGGGGAATGTGATTTAACCCCTTGTGTACTACTTGCCAGCTGCCAGGCAATAATACACTAATCAATATCAAATAGTCTTTGATTTAGAAATACACCAAAGAGGGGGAAATATTTCCATGTCTTTTTATGTACAATCATTAACAAATATATACAAAATAACTGCGTATGTACAGAACAGAAGTTAGTTGAGCCACTTGCCTGTGAGTTTTAATAACAATACTATCAGGAACAAACCGAGACAATAACACATCACAGATACCCTATAAATCAGGAAACTTATGCTGTCAAATAAATGTCATGATATTTGTGCAGGGCTGTATCCCTGCAAATTTAAAACTAACCATATTCTATAATTTAAATGTACAAATGCTTTATATTTTTGCTGCAGTGCTGACAATGCCTGAATTAATGAGACAGACCCAGTGACATTTCTTGGAAGCAATCCTAACTTTCCCACTGCAGCAACATACTGGTACCCTATACTGCCACACTATAAAACAAGGAAGAGCTCTTCATTTCACTCTGTATAAAGTGTGAATGCATCCAATCATTCTGGACAAGGTGCAAACCTGTTTAGCAGTTGGCTTGGTGCCTGCTGATGCAGGCTGCATCTGCTGCTAGTGTGTGTCTGCTGATGGACAGTAACTGCCGTCACGATGGGCGAGATGAAAAATGCTGTACTGTACTATAACTACAGCACCTCCAACTGCCCACGTTCTTCACAGATAATTCACATCTCAGCAAAATTAAATTCCATTAAAAAGTGTCAGTAGCACTGGAATGCATAAAATACTCTGTGCTAATAATTCCCGATTTACAATATTAACAAAAAAAATCAAATGGTCCATTAAAGCCATGGTGCATTAAAGTTTGTAGCTTCACCACAAAAACATGCTTTATGCCAAATTTCTTGCCTCCTCGCTTGAAAGCGCTTACTAATATGGGGGACACAGTTCCACAGCAGCTCTCTGGTACCTCATCCATGTGGTCGCTCTACATGCTCAAGTCAGAACAATGAGAGCTATTTGACCATGGGAGCCAGATGCTGCCCTCACCCAGCCTCCACACTATCCAGCAGAAGTCACTGGGTAGCAATCAGGGGTACAGATCTCACCCGATGTTTCCCTCCCTGATCCAGGGACGCAGCACCAATTGTCATGCCCCTGCACCACTCGAGCTGAGATGTTAACTCAGCACAGACCTGGGTTTGAAGCCAGGGCGTTCTGCTTTATATTGTTTAGCTATACATTGCCTTTCCCAATTGAGCCACTGGAGGGAGTCTCACCGCACACTTCAGACCCATCAATGCAGATGTTAATTACAGTAGATTTTCAGGACAAAAGTTTATGTAGAAATGCAGAGCAATAAACACTGACAAAATATTAACTTTACTGTAAACCGGATTTCAGTCTGTGGATTTGTAATACATGAGCTCAGGTACCAGAGTTCAATGATCTCTGCTGAGAATTCAATGATACGATGAAAACTGATGAGTACTACAGGGGACATGACTGACAAATTAGGTTAGGAGTAGAAAGGGAAGTCAGGGGAACGTTAGGATAATCAAGTTGGGTATAAATTACCAGGGAAGGACACTGAAGTAGACAGTATAAGTGGGGTTAAGAGACAGTATTTCTAAAGAGATTGAGGGTTATAAGAAAGTAGGGTTGATCCATCAACGGGCTTGTTTGACCTAATGGCCTTTACCTATTCTTAAGTATCTTCTGTATTGAAATTCACATCGGATAAAATATTAAACTTTAAGGTTGGATTAAAACTCCTTTAAAATTATAGGGGATGCTCCAATCAGCCTTACTTTAATTTTGCTTTATCAGAAGCAATTACACTTATCTTTTCTTTTGTTAATTTATTTTTACATTGTACAGGAATGAAATCATATTTTTCTGGGAGATGTTTTGCCCTGAAATTAAATGGGGCAGCAATAGAACCTCCTTCACAACTCCCCCCACCCCCCCCCCCCACCCACCCCTCCAATAAGGAGCACTACTGTAAAGCCATGCTCACAGCTGAGTGTTAAGGTTGTTTTCTGTAATTATTAATATTCCTATTACCCAAGAGAGAACCTGGAGACGTGCGATACTTTGGAAGGGGGGGGGGGGGGGGTGGAGGGGAAGAAATTTGGGATGAGTTAAGGGCAGCAAGAGGGGCAAACAGTAAGTTTTAAACCAAGTTTTAACACAACCTGAACCTCAAACTTATGAGAAGGCAGCTTTGTTTCTTAGATTCTGTTTTCTTTGCAGTTTTTTTGTGATTTTTGATGAAGTAACACGTCTCCTGGGTCACTCCACATTCAGAACAATTACAATTTCAGTTCTTAATAATTCTTAAACCAATTTTCTCCTAACTATCTATTGTTCAATTTAATCACTGGCCAAGACCAATAAAAACAAAATGGAGCCTGGCTTGGTCATTAATATTTTTAAAAGGTATTTTGCTGCACATTTGGTATATCAAGCTAACACTCCAACTTGGGAAATCTCATGACAAACACCTGATACAACCTTAAATAGAATGCAAAAAACAGCTGATAGTTAAATAAATAGTCTTGTCACTGGGTTTATTAGTGTATTGGTAGAATTGTGCGACAGGAAAAATTGCACTTCAACCCAATACATTGTCATGCTCTTAATCCAACCCTTCAAACTGCTCCCACAGACCCATACCCACCAATGCTTCACCCTGGTGTTACACAGCTCAAAATACTCCCAAGATACAGCCCAAGTTTGGGAGGACAGGATCTAATTGTATTGCTGGGTGTTTTTCACCTTTCAAGCAGTTATAAAAATTTCACACTTCACTGAAATCCAAGTGACAACTTTGAAGTGTGCTGAAAGCTGATTAACAAATCAGCTGATTAAGTGGCAAATATTCACACCAATCTTAAAATGATGAGCAGTGTTACTGTTGCTTATCGAGGAGGAAACAATTAACAGAGTTAAACCAGTGTCTAATAAATTGCTCCAAACCACCTGTACAGACAGAGAGAAAGAGAGAGAGAGAAAAACAATGGATTTGCTCGGAGGTCAGTCTGAGTGTGGCCTCGAACAAGTCACTACTTAGGATAGTAGGCAAAGACCAAGTTTAGTGAATACCCCTGTTGCATGGCAACCCCGAGTAGGCTTTGTTACAGCTATTGGGCCCTTCAACAGCTGCTTATACACTGCTTTTTGTGCTGTGTTAATGCCACCAGCTCCTGATATGCTGGTCTAGTGCAAATTGCGGCAATACCAAAGTAAATTTGCCCAATTCGAGGAGGCTGGTGGCAGACTCCTTGTGGTGCACAGGCACATCTGAAGCTGGTGGCATGAACACAACATGAAATGAATAAAGACAGCTAGAACAGATCTGGAAAATGTAGACAGAGGAACATCCCAGACGTAAAGGCCTTAAATGCTTCATCCTCAATTACAATTTTTTTAAATTTTTTTTAAAAAATACATTACTGGAGTGCAATCGAGATATGGTTCTGTTTCTTATTTAGCAGCCCTGGAAAACACAAGAAACCTCTACTGCAGTCAAAACTTCCAATTCAAGAAATACATTTTAAATAAAAATACAAATGCCTGCAATTCTAAACCACAACTTAAACAAGGAAGGAAATTAACTGGACACATGTAATATTTCTGGTTTAAGTCAGCTATTTACCTGGCCTGCACACTTATAGTAACACTGATTTTATGAAGATAAAAAAACTTTTGAAAATATTTTCTTCACATTATTTAATAGAAATCATAGAAAACCATTTAAATCCAATTTCTTCAGCAAAAACAAAGCAATGATATGCACATTGAGTACAAGGTCTAATATAAGACATCCAAGGAGACTAGTCCATTGTCTAAGCTTATAAACTGTGCAAAGCAGCTCCTTACATGGACATAAAAATGATTAAAGACAAAAGAGGAAAAATTGGGCTGTTGGAAATATGAAGTTTTACTTTTTCTCTCTAAATGTATACTCCCTCCACCATACTCCTCCCTCCACCATTCTATTTAGAGTATAGGCTGGCCATTAATCTACAGAAAATTCCTCATCCTTTTAGTCACCAAAAACCGTGTATAGACGATCATTAATTCCTCATGGGTTTACAGCCAATCGTCATAAATCTGTACGAGGTGCTGAAAATGGTCAGTCGGAAATAGCTCCTGTGCATCAAGTGATTTGAAAAGATCCACTGAACAGAAAATGCTGTAAATTCACAGCAGCCCCTCGACATCTTAAAAAAAAAGGACAGGTTAACATTTCAGGTAGAGAACCTTGACGAACTGATGAAGGATCTCCACTGAAATGTTCATGTGCCTTTTCTTCTTTTAACTGTTGCATTTCTGGCATTTTAAAGATTTTGAACATTTGTGCTTTTTTTTTAAAAAAAAAAGCAAACAATTCCAAAAGAACAGATAGATTTGCAATTATCTAGTGCTTCATCACAACACGAATGCCCCAAAGTGCATCACAAACAATGAATTATCCTGAAGTGCAGTGACTGTTTTGTGGATAAATGTGCTAGCCGTTTTGTACATAGCAAGCTCCTACAAACAGCAATTGGATAAAAATAGTTTATTGTATAGAGGGAAAATTCATGTTTGGACTGGACTGAGGTGCTCTGCACAGAGAAACCGAAACCAGTTATCTAATACGTCCTCTGCTTTCTCACCTTACATGCCAAAGACATGAAAATCATTTAAAAAACGATCGCTGACAATGAACGTGTTTGACATTAGCCGTTTTCTGTTCCTGATTACTCCATGAGTAGGTGGTGAAATTTAATGACATGAAAATTAAAAAAGGTATTTTTAAATTAAATTTGAATTCATAAAGGATTTTTAAACCCTAAAGCCTACATTCTGTATCTGCTGGCTCAGTTATTATTGCTACTTCTCTCCAGCGACACTAGCAGTTATTATTATTGCAGCCCTGGTACCTGCATGGGTGTACAAAACAAATTCACTTCACAGGAGAGAAAATGGCAGCAACTCCAACATTGCGCAAATTTTTGCCATGCAAACACTTTTACAGCTGCAATAAATTGCCAGCCAAGAGGCCCAAATTTAAATAATCCCTGGGTACTTGGGAAATGTATTTTAACCTCCATCGCTAGTTAAATACAAAAATTACTCAGTGTCTGTGTTATGTAGGGCTGCTACAAAAATCAATATTTTAACAGAGCCTGAAGATGCTGTGGTCATCAATATCTCCGAGGCTCAGGATGACCTGAGCACTGTGATAAATAATAACCAAAATTAATATAAATGATTTGTTATTCTAGTTATAGGGCACAGACCACCTGCATTTTCACTCCAGCTGCCAATATATTAAGTAAAGATGCAAATGCTAAGAATCTGAAATAAGAACAAAAAATGTAGGAAATACGCAGCAACTCCATCAGCATCTGAACAGAAAAGACAGGTTAACCTGGTGAGCGTATCCCTTTGTATTTTCAGCATTTTATGCCAAAATATTAATGATACAATACTGTGTTTGTGCAAAAAAAATGCGGAGAAAGTAACAGTGACTGCAGCTGTTATATTTTCACCCAAATTTGATCATTGTTTGGAAACTTAACACATTAGTGGAGCAAATTGACATGGGAAATATGAATGGGATAAATGTGGAAGCTCAGCTGTATAATTTGCATCGTTTTTAAGGGAAATCCATCTGTTGGAGAGTGCAGTCACAAGACACCATCGCTCTCCATACACCTGTGAGCAAGATTTTAACCCAGCAGTTATTTTTTTGTTGAATTTCTCTCACCCTACCATTCCAATTCTCTCACCTCCACTCCACTGACTGGGATCCAAGTTATGGAGGAATCAGTTGGCCTCTATGCCTCCCTTGAGGCCATTAGTCACATGTGCATCTAGGATTGGTGACGACAAACTAGCAAACTACAGAGGACAGCGCAGCTAAGCAAAATTATGTCCACGGTCACTTTCCAGCACAGATCAGTGTATAACGATTGAGTGTGTCCTGGCTGACCACGTCTTCCCCTGACCCAGGGGACCCAAGGCCAACTGTAACTGCCTACTGAGATCAGCTAACCTATGGCTGGCCAGAGATCAAACCTGTGACGTTCCTGGTCTATACGGTGCAAAGATGAAGAGAACTACCTTGACAAGTGTGACTATTTATAAATCCTTTTTTTTTTTTTAAAAATACACTCCATTAGGGCATTTAAAAAAAGATGAAAACATTTAAAACAAGTAATTTTCATAGTTTGGCTTTTATCATACTTTGAAATGAGGCACAATGTTCCTTGTTAACCGAGTGGGGTCAAAACGCCTCCACAGCTCAAGAACCACACCTCATGCCAGCATTCATCATACCCAGGTGATCAGTTGCAACAACACAATTTAGAAAATAAATGTGTGGAGCGAAATCAAAGTGGTGTTAAAACCGAGTCACAATACTTACTGCAGTTCAATACTCATTGTGACAGCTAGACTCAGGCAAGAAGCCCAATGAGTGTGTCTGTATAATTTCCATTTTGATTACCCAAGTACAAAATATTGTGTGATTAGGGGATAGAGCAATGAGCTACTAGTGTGTCAAAGCAATGGTCTCCAGACAGAAAAATCGCAGATCAAGTCCCCTGCAGAGGGGTATTCACACTATTTGCCTCATCAGACCTTACCAGTCTGTGGTGGGGGGGGGGGAGAGGGGGTGCAAAAGAAAGAGTTCCATCACTTAAGTACAGCTGCCAGTGGTTCAATGACGGATTGACATTGATTTGGGGAGGGAATCGGGGATGGAACACCATCGTCCTAACATGAAGGAAGCTTCGATTTGAGGAGATCTGGGGTGCTAGGGGTGGGCAAAAAGAAATGGATCTTGGAAATAGTTACAAAAATATGTACATATACATATTATGCCTTTTAAAATAGATTACCTTTACAGTAGGTACGCAGCTGGGGAAGAACATGAGAAAATACAAACTGCTCCAGTCTACCAATCATTTTAGTCAAGGATGGAAGGACACAATTCATATCCATGCAGCAAAATCTTGGTCTCTCCTCCCACCCATGTGTTTACGTTGTCTATTCTGGAGATCTCATTTCTAATGCCTAAACAGCTTTTGCAACAAATCAAGGAATTTTAAGCATTTGATAATTCTACATTAAGTCAGATACTTCACATTACACTGGATTCACAGCGCATGGATCAAGGCACTCAAACCAAACACTCAGCCTGTCTGATTATTTAGCATCTGGAAAATGTAAAAAGATATTTAAATGATACATTAATCACCAGTGAACAGACAGGGTACAAGTAAATTGCATTAGTACATGTCCTTAAATCATTGTGAAAATATACTTTCCTCCAATTCCCAGCCTCTGGATCTACATCAGTACTGGGTCCACACATTATACCCAAGCTTCCACAATCAGGGTGCTCCCAAATTCAGTGCATTAATAGTCAGAAGTTGAGCAAATTCACTGCTGGAGAAAACAATGATTCATCACTAGAAACCTTCACCTAACATCTGGTGGCCGTTAGCACCAGAAAATTTTAAAACAAGTTTACAGCAAAGTAACCACAACTCAATTTTAAATCAATTTAGGGCACCATAAATTCAAACTGCAGCTACAATGGAGTAGTCAGGAAAAGAGATACAAATTCAAATAAACTTTTTTGATGCAAGATGTATGCAAGTATTTGATCTTTTTGTTTTAAGTTTAGTTTAGAAAATGTCTAAGGATTCTGTACGAGAACCAAGTTCTATATTATAATATTGCTCAGCGGGAGTGCTTTAAATGATCAGATACATATTAGCTAAAAGCTACTGACCATGTACCAATTGGCAACTCGCACTACATGCAGATAGCATCTCGGTACATTTTTGGTAACGCCATGAATTGTTAATTTTTCAGTGTGATCAACGCTGAATCAATGGCATAGAACAGGTTGGCAGCTGGGTACCACAATCAGTACAAAAATGGACCGAAATAAAACAAACTAAATCAGCAGTACATATTTTTTAAAACCCGAGTGATTTTTAAGTAGTAATTTAACGCCAGCAGTTCAGGCAGCTGTTAAAAACCAAAAGGGGATTTGCTGTTTCAGTTTAGGACATCAGGACTTCTTGGGTTACTAGTTCATTATTACTCTTACACCTTTTATCTCCATACATACAGCAAACCATGTCCAACCTGAGTGACTGTCAGAAGATAATCACATTTACCGTCAATTGTTCTTGGTTTTTGATTTCTTAGTACAAGATGAAGGATAGTTAGTATTGGACACAGTGAGCACTTTACAGCTGATACATACTAGTGATCAGCATTCCAGTCAAGTCCAATATTGGTTAGGTAAAGGGTAATTCTCCTCTGCGCTGTTTACAACCCCACTCACACATTAGTGGGACTTTCCATTGGTCATCTGTGCACTTTTGGATGGGACTCCCGATTTGGTGAAAGCAAATTCAGTAGTAACTTTCAAAAGGGAATTGGATATATACATGAAAAGAAAACATTTTCAGGGCTATGGGGAAACAGCAGGAGAGTGGGACTAATTGGATAGCTCTTTCAAAGAGATGACACAGACACAATAGACCGAATTGGTCTATTTCTGTGCTGTTACATTCTATGATTCAGATCCTCAGGATGTGCCAAAGCACTTCACAACCAAATAAATTGCTTTTTGAAGTGTAGTCACTGTTATGTAAGCAAATGCAACAGCCAATTTGCAAACAAGGTCCCACAAACAGCAATAAGACAAATGAACTGTTTCAGATCATAACCTCGGCCCCCATTACATTTTTACTTATATTTTTTATCCACACCTTTGTTTTGTGCCCGTCCCCCTTTTTTTCTCTCCCACATGGCAGCTGTCTCTCATTCTGTCAGCGCAGTTCACACCTAATCTAGAGCTGTCTTTTGTCTCTTTACTAGTCCGATCACCATCTCGTCTCGTTTTGAATACCTCTTAATGTCTCTTCACTTCTCTTTTGTTCTCTCATCCCCATTTCCCAGCCCCCAAACTGGCCTTTTAATCTGTTTCATTTCCTGTGTCTTTTCAGTCCTGACGAAGGGTTTCGACCTGAAATGTTGACTCTTTCACTTTCCACGGATGTTGCCTGCCCTGAGTTTTTCCAGCATTTTCTGTTGTTATAATGAACTGTTAATCTGTTTTTGATGATTTTGGTTGAGGGACATATGTTGGCTAGGGCAGAAGGAAAACTCCCCAGCTCCTCTTCAGATAGTGCCATGGGATCTTATGTCCACGTAAGGAGGTATAACATCTCATATAAAAGACGGCACCTCTGACAACACAGCAGTCCCTCAGTACTACATTGAAATGTTAGCCTTGATTAGCTGCTCAAGTCCTGGAGTGGGGCTTGAACCCACAACCTTCTGACTTAGAGACAAAAGTGGACCACTGGGCTAAGATTGACAAAGAACAAGAATGATGTGTTGTAACTAGTTTATGGTGACTATATCAAATTACATCTTGATCACAAGGCATTCCAAAATTTGTTTTAACCAATATTTTGGGAATCATGCTCCACGATTTAGTTAATTTTTCCATAAATACTGCAAACCGGTGGCCTTGGTTACAACCTATTTAGTATCTTTCTACACATCTACCTGCCAAACATTCTTCCCCCTTTCCCCGGAATCTACAACAATGTACTGCAAGGTTTGCTGTACATGGATTAGTAGACAGGAATTATGTGTTAATGTAACTGTCCTGCAGCCTAATCTTAAAATTAAAAATTCTACCAAGGTGTATTTCAAATTTGAAAGTTAACTAGGTACAGACAGGTTTTCAGTCTCTCAGTCTTGTGATAGGCCAACACTTCAGTAAGATTAACTCCAAGGGTCTATAAAATTCCAGGCTGACTAAAACTCAAATTAACTTGCTCACGTGGCAGGAAATAGAATGTGCCATTACTACAAATGGTGTACTGCAATGGCCCCGCTCCTAGAATGTGCCATTACTGCAAATGGTGTACTGCAATGGCCCCGCTCCTAGAATGTGCCATTACTACAAATGGTGTACTGCAATGGCCCCGCTCCTAGAATGTGCCATTACTACAAATGGTGTACTGCAATGGCCCCTCTCATGACGCTTACATCCTTCCAGTTACTAGCCTCAGATGCCAGGAAACCACTGGATAGGGGACGTAAAAATACTCGAACCATTTAAGACACGGAGTCAAAACGTTTTGCCTTTGTGTACCACAAAATCTCGGGGCCATATATTAAGTTTAAACCTATGAACCCATTATTTGCATAAATCCCAAGTTGCTGATACCAACAGATCTTGGTGTTCTTATTTAGAATTTGTCCACCAATAAGGCAACAGTACCAAGAACAGGCCATTCCAAACTTCCAGACAGAAATTCAAACAGGACAAACTAGTGAGTAAAAGGTATACACACACAAATAGGACCGAGTTGCCGGAGCATGAAGGGACAAATTGCCAGGGCTAGTGAGACCGCAGTTTGGTCATCCCTAAATTAACAGCTAGGTGATGAGACGGGGGAGGGGGGTGGGGAAACTGTAGGTTCTTTCATGGTAGATGAGCTGGGAGGGGCCAACTAGTCTTGCTCACATCTATCTATTTTGTAATCTGCATTAGGAATGTAATACCCTTGACACAATCAACGACTGTAAAATTGCAATAATAGAAAAGGAACGTGTAAGGTTTGCAAAACTAAGGAGACAGCTTGACTGATCTGGCAGCTCATTTTCTAGCCACTTGAGTGCAAAGTTCATAGTTATAAGAGAATTCATCATATATATTTTGGAATTTATCGTACAATACACGGATTAAATGTTTGGGTTGTAACAACTTGTAAATTTCTAGACATTTCAAAATTCAAAATATTAAACTATTCATACATAACCTGTAATTTTGTATTGCAGCTGAAAACATGTCTAGAAGAGTATAGTTTGTTAGGAAAACACAAACACTCAACGCATGCACTTCAGAAACATGTATATGTCACAGAAACAAAGGGGGTGCTCTTCAGAGTTTGGGGCTGAGGTACATCGTTGGGACAGTATAGAGGAAACTTTACTCTGCATCGACCCCAGGCTGTACCTGATCCGAGTGCTTGATCAGGCAATGTAGAGGAAGCTTTACTTTGCATCTAACCTGTGCTGTAGCCGACTTAGAGCATCTGATTCTGACCCTGGGTGTCTGATTTGGGAAAGTGTTCCATCCCATAGCACGAACATCCCTCATCTTGATGAGCACACAAAAATAAATCGCTTAAAAGTCATAAAAAGACATGCAGCTTTGGAAGGATTTTTTTATATATACATGGGGTTTCTGATTGACGGTTCAAATCACCACAATACTGCTCTGCTTTCCCAACCCCCCAAAGAAAAATAAATAACAATAAAATGGCTGAAAACTGCATATTCAGCATCATTACGGAAAATGTACCTCTGCCATCTGAAGCATGTTCAGTTTAGCATTGTGCTTCCAAGTTTATAGCTACCAGTGTTTCTGTATAACTCAGCTTACTACTTAGATTCACAAACAAACTTATGGTAGATTAACACTAGAGGGAAAATAACCCCAGCACAAGAGAAGTGCTTGATTGCTCACACATGATTTACACAACTGGAATCACGTTGTCAAAAGCTGCACGGATCTTGAATATTATCAAAAAAAAAACACACATTCACTATGAGGTTGATCATGGCACTCTGCAATCAATTTGTTAGGACAGAATCTAATTGAACAGGCTTCAGCTGGACATAGACTTTACAGCAGTGATTTGTCACCGACAAGCAACGACCACATAGAACCACATAATATGGTTGTTGTGCGAGCAGAGTTGGGCAGAAACATTGTTAACACTAATAAACAAGTTCCCCTGCCCCCCACCCCCCCCAGAAGTGTCACAGATCCAATTCCCCCATGAACTCTGTTCCAGCAGTTTTCTTTGCCCGAGTTTCACATACTACACGTTGCAACACACAGGGCCCAGCCGCAATGAGCGATGATGTCGTATCACTCTGATCCAATGGAGTGAGGCAGCTTCTGACCAAAATAAGTTATTCCTCTGGAAGAACTTCCCTCTTCATTCTTCAAAAATTATCTGCATAAGATTTACTGATAAAAACAAAATACAGAGTTACAAAACTGATCAACTGAAAGCGAAATGTCAATATGAGCATGTATTCTTTTGTGCTCACAAAGGTGCTGACTCTTGGTTCTACAGGTGCCTGCAGACCTCCAGTTCCTCACCTTAGTGGCTGTTTGTCATGCCAGTCTAGTCACTGAGTGCCAGCAGGCTACACAATTATGGATGGCCAACGTAAGTGAGACTGATCCTGTCCTATCCCTAGATACACGCATTAGTTAGTAATAAAAATGGGGCCATGTTCACTGGGGTTGAAACTACCCATCAAGCACACCCAGGTCAGGTACAGCATAGGTTAGGTGGAGAGTAAAGCTCCCTCTACTCTCTTCCAATAATGCACCTCAGCCCTCAAATCAAAGAGTGCCCCCCTCCTGCACCAGTGCAACATCTTTCCATTTCCCACATCATTTCTGAATGAGTGCATTAGTTAGTAATAAAAATGGGGCCATGTTCACTGGGGTTGAAACTACCCAGATTCATTTCCCATAACTCTTATACAGTTTGAGACAAGGGGACTTTCATCCCATCAGTTTGGGCTAGATCACATCCCAGAGATGTCTAAGCCCCTGGAACTCCCAGTGACAATAAGTTGCTTTAGAAAGGTGATCACTTGGCCAAGGTAACTTGGTCATCCAATTCCACTGTATTTAAGACCTTCTTGACCTGTGTGGGTAATAAAGACCAACAGAGCATGGTAATTACACCAATATATCCATCAGTTAAATACTGCAAAAACAGCTGGACAATAGGCAGTGTACAGCAACACCAATATAAATTTCTCTGCAAATATGTAGATATCATCAATATGTCCAATAAGTTAAAGGCCAGTTCAAATTTATTTTGCATCATATTTTTTCATGTTCTACAAAAGCAAGGGACAAAAATTAGTCACCACAGAGGTTTACAGGAAGGAAAAATTGATATATTGGTGGCAAACCCACAGCCATGTACATATTAAACTGGAAAACAATAGAATTTCACAAGCAACCAGCCTTAAAATAACAAACTGCTGGAATATTAGTTTGTCAAATTTGGCAGAAGCTGAATACATAGGTTTGTTAAAATTTGTACAGAAGGAGGACAATTGTGACGGTACTGCAAGTCAACTTTTCAGGTTTCTGTTAACTCTATGACCTCATGCTGTCCAATGAGATCAAGCGTTCAGGTGAAGGCTGGGAACTTGCGAGCACAAGTATTAAAAATAAGTTTGTAACAAAAACCTTTAAGGTACATCCAATATTTCAGATCAGGCTACCAAACACTTCCTTTACTCATTACTACAACGCATGCACTAGACAATTCAAAGCTGCATGATCTCAAATTTTCCACCACACACCAGCGAGAGCTCACCTTCAAGTGGTCATAACCGGGGGGGGGGGGGGGGGGGGGGAGGTCCATCATGAACGCATATGTAGCTAGTCAGAATTGGAGCAGCACGGAGAGTGAGTTACCAGTGGAAAATGGTGCCCTGCATTCCAAGACTGGGAGTAAATGACTGTTTATGAGCCTTGAAAACAGTTAAATTAGATTAAGTATGTTGAGTTTGTTTCCTGAGGGAAAAAAAGGGGAGACTTCAAGGTGTTCTAATTGGAGCTTTCAAAATTATGACAAAACCAAGCTAGGCAAATTGTTCACTATTGTGAAGGGTTTAAATACCAGTTCTAGTGCATGCGTTGTAGTAATGAGGCGGTTCGGAGTAAGAAGGAAAATCTTCATCTATAGGTAAATCGAGTTGATGTGGACAGTATAAATGGATGGAGGAGGCAATTAGATGCATTTATGGAGAGAAAGAGAAGGGATTGAGGTATATGGTATGAAAGGGTGTGGGGTTTGATTTATGAAAAAGGGATCTTTTGGGGGGAACCTAATGACCTTTTGGTTCCTAAAAATTCTTATTTTATAGTTTCTCTGCAATATTCTATTCACTTTGTTGCTGACTATTCCTGTCCAATCTATATTTTCTACACTGTAGATGTGTACAGGATGGGAACAGCGCAAGTACTGTGGATGCAGAGCTTCACCGGACAACAGATTTCTTTTCACTAAAAACCTAGTCAACAACTGCAGGTCTCAGTTTAGAAATACTGCAACCACTGGTTTGACTTTGCAACAGAAAATGATGCGGTGGTGTATTAAATAATACCGACAGCATCTTTCTGAATGGGAAATTCTGAAGCTGCAATAACTTTCAGAAGTTCAGTACATCTTTTTCATCAGACACTTAAATAGGAGTTAAAAATTATGGATTTAAAAATGATAAAAATTGAGATCACGAAGCCTTTGTATATTTTACTATACAATAATGGCATAGTAAAATACCATTATTAAAATATCTCTCATAATGTCACCATACCCAAAGCCATGCACCCTGCGTTAGTGCTGAGTTGAATGTTCATTGTATACCAAATGTGACATCTGTACACTTTCTCTATTTGGAAATAGACACTTGACAGACACTGACCAAAAAGGGTACAAGGGTTATTTCAAAGTTCAGCAATATATCACAGTGTTGTTTACTCAATAAATAATCGCTTGAATAAAGAGAAAGGCAAAAGGAGAATAAGTTAATGAATAAATTGAATACCATTTGCACAGTATATATTCGACTCAGTACTAATCCTACAAAGCACCACATCTGCTTAGGTACCTACTCTTAAAGCAAGCTTTTAAAGGAACGGGACATTACACTTACAGTTTCACTCTCTCCATCTGAAACTGAATGGACGCGAGAGCCATAGTGAAGAGGAGAGTAAATCCAGGACCTCTCTTCTGCACACTGAATAACCGGAATCAACAGGAGACATGGGAAGAACAGAAATAATGGAAAGCAACAAAAACAAGAAGGAAGAAAGACAGTAACAGCAGGTGAGAAACAGCTCATATGTTACATATATATCTAGATAGAGTATGAATACATGAAGGCTAAAAAGAACATTTCAGCAGGACTGCTGATAGCAGTGAAAACCATTTTTGGTGTAGTGACTTTCACGTTGTTATCCCCATAAAATGTTGAATTGTACAGTAGCAAGTGTATATTTATCTTCAGGAAACAAAAAGGGTATATTCAGCCTTACAGTGGCACAAAACCATTAACACCACGTCCGGTCTCCAAATGAAGCTGATGACTGGTTATCACACCTTCCATTCTGGGAATCACAGCACTGCCTCTGACGGATGGGTGCACGCACACACAGGTCAGCGGACGGGACTGGTGGCGGGTCAGGTGGGAAATTTTATATTTTTGACAGCGGGTCCGGAACCCGCTGTCAACTCGCTCCCACGCGACTTCCCAATGTCGGGTCTGTCAGCACTGAGCAGACCCAACAGGCAGCGGCAGGCGACCCAATTCAGGTAATTAGTGGCTTGTTTAGAGCCACTTAAGAATGATTTTCTACTTACCTTTTGCATCGGACAGCTCGCCCACAGGGTCCACACTAGTCGTGGACCATATCGGTCAAGCTGAGGCGGGAGTTCAGTGGCCATTGAATCAGCTGTTAAATTGACAGCGTCAAATGTAAGTAAAAGCTCCCACCTTAGATAGCTTCCCTCAGCCACAAGCTGTTCCTCACTGCATTTCCATAACAGATTCACCATGCTGCAAGTCTTTACACAAGTCTCCATCCAGTCTGACCTCATTACCTCGCTCACCATCGACAGATCGCTTGTCATCTCTACTTCACCCGCCATCTACTCCATCAGCATGGGTGCCCTTTATACTTTCTCACCTTGGTCCTCAGGTTCCAACCACGATCAGCCCCAACACCTGCAGCACCAGGCGCACCAACACCACCAACCTTCTTCGCAATCAACTGATGCTGCACAGGTCATCAGCACCCGACCACATTGCTGTCCGGGAGGCCAGGGATGGCCTCACCATGGCCAGATTTACTTCACTTGACACTGTACATGATGCACCAGGTTGGCACCACCCCACACCAACAACATAAAGCATCCCTACAATGCCCAAGCCATTCCTTTCACACTTATCACCATTGCAGGGGGGGGGGGGCGGGTACCATTATGTCTCACCATTCACTGCAACTCACTAAGCCACTTCCAAAGGTGCACACAAATCTAAGAATGCAAAGTGTTGAAAATAAAAGGTTTCAATGTTTGACACCACATTAACAGAAGCTTTACATGAACATTGTATAAAACACCCAAGTGCCTACTCTTGTGTGTTGTTAGTTGGTATGATTGCACTTGGATGAGGGCGAGTGTGAGGGGTGGTTAGTGAGATGGGGATGTGATAATATAGGCGGAGGTCCAAGGTAAGTTGGTGAGAGTAAGGATGTGCAAGAGTAGGGTAGGGAGGACAGAGTGATGGGGATGTGATGAGAGGCACAGCAGAATGAGGTTGAGTGTGGCTTTGTACTAATGTTTCATGATGTACTGAAAGCATTGAAATATTTGCGGCACTGCACCCAGGTCCTCCTGACCACATCCCTGCTCGTGTCCTCCTGTGCAATGTGCAACCAGCTGGTGTTGATCTCCTGGGGAGGTCACTTCCGCCCGTGGGAAGGGAAGAGAACCTCCCTGCATGCTGTGACTCCCTCCGTAAACATATGGAGGAAATCATGGGAGTCTGGGTGCAGCCCTGCACCTCTGTGCCGTCATTGTCAGTGTTTGCAGCACCTCAATGCTGTAGAACACAAATGTCAAAATAAATTTGGACATGGTCCCTTTAAAGAAACCAGCTGATGACAGGGTACGGTAGCATAGTGGTAATGTTACTGGACTAGTAATCCAGAGACGTGAGTTCAAATCCCACGGCAGCTGGAGAATTTAAAATAAGCTAGTTAAATAAATCTGGAATAAAAAGCTAGTATCAGTAGTAAAAATCTATCTGGTTCACTAATGTCCTTTAGGGAAGGAAATCTGCTGTCCTTACCTGGTCTGTCCTATATGTGACTCCAGACCCACAGCAATGTGGTTGACTCTTAACTGCCCTTTGAAATGGCCCAGCAAGCCACTCAGTTGTTACAAGAAACAATAATAATAAAGCCGGACGGACCACCCGGCATCAACCTCGGCACCAGCTACGGACATGACAACGGCACACCCTGCAAAGTCCTCCTCACCAACATCTGGAGACTTGTGCCAAAATTGGGAGAGCTGTCCCACAGCCTGACAGTCCTACTCACAGAATCATACCTTTCAGCCAATGTCCCAAACTCCTCCATCACCATCCCTGGGTATGGCCTGTCCCACCGGCAGGACAGACCCACCAGGGGTAGTGGTACAGTTGGGAAGGAGTGGCCCTGGGTGCCCTCAACATTGACTCCGGGCCCCGTGAAGTCTCATGGCTTCAGGTCAAGCATGGGCAAGGAAACCTCCTGCTGATTACCACCCTCCCTCAGCTGATGAATCAGTACTCCTCCATGTTGAATGCCACTTGGAAGAAGCACTGAGAGTAGCAAGGGCACAGAATGTACTCTGGTGGGGGGACTTCAATGTCCATCACCAAGAGTGGCTAGGTAGCACCACTACTGACCGAGCTGGCCAAGTCCTGAAGGACATAGCTGCCAGTCTGGGCCTGCGACAGGTGGTGAGAGAACCAACACGAGGGGAAAAACCTACTTGACCTCGTCCTTACCAATCTACAGTACTTGTCACAGATGCATCTGTCCATGACAGCATTGGTAGCAGTGACCATCGCACAGTCATTGTGGAGATGAAGTCCCATCTTCACACTGAGGCCACCCTCCATTGTGTTGTTTGGCACTACCACCGTGCTAAATGGGACAGATTCAGAACAGATCTAGCAGCTCAAAGCTGGGCATCCATGAGGCACTGTGGGCCATCAGCAGCAGCAGAACTGTATTGCACCACAATCTGTAACCGCATGGCCCGGCATATCCCTCACTCTACCATTACCATCAAGTTGGCTCACGGACACCATCAACTACTGTATGTTGAGACAGCCCAAACTCATTTTAACACAGGACGTTTGTAACCAGGAGACAGAGACTTTTATCCCATCAATCTGATCAGGTTTCAAACCAAATCTAAGCATACATAGAAACAATAGAAGCAGGAGTAGGCCATTCGGCCCCTCGAGCCTGCTCCGCCATTCAATGAGATCATGGCTGATCATCCAAATTCAGTACCCTGTCCCTGCCTTCTCCCCATATCCCTTGATCCCTTTAGCATTGAAAAGGCACTCTACTAGCCAAGTGGATCACCAACTATTACGTTATATTGTTGAAGTTTTGAATGGATAATGGCACCATACTCTAGAGGAAAGAAAGAGAAACTGAGGCTATTCTTATAGCATTTTTTCCAATACTTCTGGACTGGTGTTCTCTGTTTAATGATAACATTCTCAATCACAAGTTAAAAAAAAAACTTAACATATCGGATATATTGTTCTTCACTTGTAATCTCTTTTTAAAAAGAGTATAATTAATTAACTTTTTTTTACCAATATATATTAGATATATTGTCCATCACTTATAATACCTTTTAAGAATATAACTAATTAGCTCTTTTATCAAAATAAATCCATTTGTGTTTGAACAAAATTCTGTTCATTAAACCATTTCAGGAAGCTTGTCACTTTTGGACTCTGAAATCTTTGCTCGTGGCTGTCAAAGAAGTAAACTTTTATTATCTAAACAAAATTGGAATTGATAAGGACGACAATGTAGTAAATAATATACTACAATGATAACTATGATCCTCTGTATCTTGCCAGAAAAATGCTTGTAGCTGAAATACTGGATTGAGAAATCCAATTAAGTTTTTCAAGCTGGTTAAGTACTGAATTCAAATCCCATTTCACATTTCAACAATGTCGTGCTTTTGTATCACCAAATTTTGTACCGGCTCATGATTCTATTTATATATACGTAAAATAAATGCAGGAAGACAATAAGAATTGAGTGTGTGAAAAACCCGACATGGTATTGTACCAATACAAACTTCTGGGAAAAACTTGCTTCTCTCTTCACCCTATGAGCCCAAGTGACAGAATTTTGCTAATCTAACTCTATTGACAGACCAACTTTAGTGTTGGTGAAACAGAAACTGTTTTGCTGCAATGGAAATGCACCCCAAGTTTCCACACTAGTTTGGCCCTGCTCTACATTTCCACTACCAACAATTGTGGCCTCAAGACTAGGTTCAAACTGTTACAAAGATGGTATGGTAAACTCGATTAAAACTAAAATTAAGAACACACAACTGCTGAGCATAAAACACTAAGGTGATGGAAGATCAACTCAGCAAGGCTCTAGGAGGATTTTTAAATAAAAAGAACCTACTTACACTCTCATCAGAAGTTGAAGAGGCTCGGGAACGACTGCGGTGTGGAGAATAAACCCAGTACCTTCCATCCGTAAACTGGATGGTGTGAGAAAAACATGACAAACAGGAAAGGAGAAAGTGATGGTGAAAAAGAAAGAATTCAAATAATGTAAATGAGGAAAACAAAGAAAGTTACATGCAAAGTGTTAATGTTAACAAAAAGTAAAGTAAGAAAGTAGTCCTAATTATGCTTTGCCTGACCCTAAAACATCCCTGGTACCGTCCGTAGCTATAACATTAGCCTTCACAAAACTCTTAATTTTTAAATTACTTGTAGGCCTGGGGGTCCAGAAACTATGGCGCTTTGGGAAAGAACCGTCTGTGCCTCATTCGAGTGGCACTCCTTTCTATGCTTACTCAAGTGTTTGCCAGTCTGGCCGAGTTGTGCGAGGAAGGGGCTGTTTCTTGCATTACACAAAGCTGTTTCTTTAACACTTCGTAAAGATAGGCAAAAACAAGACCAAAGGAGGAATCGATGCCAGTAGGAAGTTAAGGGTAGTGTGGAAATTAGATCAAGTGGATTGAGAAATGGTAAAAGGGTGGAGGCAAAAGGAGGAAAGAATTAAGATGATCTTAAACTATGTCCCCTACAAAGAGTCACAATAGTGTATTCACATTAGGAACAATCGGTTTTTTATATATATATATAGAAAAATGTAATCTAGGGTAATCAATAGGTTCGCACCAATAATTAACCTCTCAGTGGATGACAAGATACCTAAAACTAGCATCATTGTAAAGCTATTAACTAGGTTAGATGATTTCTTCCAGGTTCCAACACAAGATAACTTGCACCTCAGTTTTGCAGTGACTAGTTCTGTATTATGGATACAGTGTTCAATACCGTAGCACTGCTCTGTTTATATGGCTGCTAGTTGCACTGCATTATTGTATTGCACACACATCTAGGCTGTACTCTGTTTATTTAGTCTTGAATCCAATACCAGCATGTACTGGTGTGCATTAGGTGGCACAGTGGTAGCACTCTTGTCTCAGAGTCAGAAGATTGTGGGTTCAAGACCAACTCCAGATACTTGAGCACAAATTCTAGGTTGACACTCCAGTGAAGTACAGGAAACTCTTTTTTATCCGGCACCGACGGGGCTGGCGTGTTGCCGGTTTATCAAAATTTCCGGATGATGGAGAGGGTTATCTACCGAGGCTATTTTTAACAAAGAATAAAAAAAATCAAGAAATGTGCAGTATACAGTAATTGGGTACTCACCTACAGAATGTTGTGTTAAATGGATGGTGGAAGATGCTTGATTAAGTACAGTATACTGCCAGTTGAGGGTAATCCATAACTCTTTAATTACTTAACAGTAAAACAAAACTTATAAACGACTGTACAGTACAGTATGAAGTACTGTGGTTGACTGTACACTTATTCCAAGTCAACTGGTTCATCAGGAATATCCATGTCAGCTGGGTCATCAGGATCATGCACTTCAACAGATTCTTCAGGCACTTCCACTGCTTCAACTCTTTTGGGAGCTTTCCTAATCATGTCCCGGATGTCTGCTTGCTTAGTGGACTCTTGCCTTTTTTGTAGAAAGGTGGAATGCAGAATATGGAGGTAACTTCTTGGGCAGAATAGCAAGGTTGCCTTTCAGCAAATTTGAGGAATAAAGCAAATCCTTCTGCAGCTTTAGCCCAAGAAATCTTCTTCTCTTCAGAAATCTCATCCTCTTCACTTTCCATCTCACTTTCCTTTTCTTTCTTTGGATTCAAAACATTCTCCATTATTTCATCATCACTTAGCATATGCACAACAGCAACTTCTCTATCTGCATCAACCCACTGCTCAATATCACTTTCACTGAGGTGACGTAGAGGGTTTGTTGGGCCTACATTTTTCACCATGCCAGCCATTTCCATTATTGTACTCCTCTTGGGACGAACATTGAACCCATGAAATACCTCCTCTGAAGAACCTTCAGCAAACATTACAGAAGGCCACAATTTGCGCCAGGCTTGTCTCAAAGTGTGACCTTTCACCAAGTTCCAGGAACATGCAGCATTAAAGATGGCATCTTTAAGATTGTATTCCTTCTGAAATGCGTGAATATTGTCATCTTGGCTTATCAGTTTACGTAGGAAGTCTTTCTTGTAATGACACTTGAGATTTTGGATAACGCCCTGGTCCATGGGTTGTATGAGAGAAGTTACATTTGGTGGCAAATAAATGGTGAAAATATTTTCCGAAATCAACTCAGATTCATGCGGATGGGCTCTACAATTATCAAGCAATAAAATGCATTTGCTATCTTCAGGTTTCCCTATTCTACGGAAATGTTTCCTCACAGATGGAACAAAAATATGATGGAACCAATTCGAAAAGATTTCCTTATCCATCCAAGCATTTCTTTGAACTTTGTACTCAACAGGTAAGTGCCTCACATTTTTAAATGCACGGGGATTTTTATACTTCCCAATGACAAGAAGTTTAACCCGGTGTGATCCAGCAGCGTTCACACATGTTAGCACGGTTACACGATCTTTATTTTTCTTGTAACCTGAAGCATTAGCCTCACTAACCCCAGCAAGCGTTGATTCTGGCAAAAACCTCCAAAATAAGCCAGTTTCATTGGCATCGTACAGCTGTGCTGGCGACAAATCATGTTGCTGCACAATCCGATTGAAATAATCGCAGTATTCTTCTGCGGCGTCGTGATCAGCTGATTTCTTCTCCCCGGAAATATTGAGTCGTCGTATCCCATGCCGTACCTTGAAGCACGTTAGCCATCCCTCGGAGAAAGCACACTTGTCAGTGAGCTCCATCGTTGCGTAGAAATCCTTCGCTTTTTCGATTAGTATGGGTCCGGAACTCGGAACACCCTCTGAACGCTTAAGAGAAAACCACTCAAAGCACGGTATCCAGCTCTTCAAGCTTAGGCTTACGAAGCGTACGCTGTTTCTCTACACCTTTAGATGTCGCCGAGCTTGAATAAAACTTGAGCAGCTTATCCTTCTGCGATTTGATGTCATAGATTGTTGACGAACCGATTTTGAATTCATTCATAATGTTGATACGCTTCTCTCCCCTTTCTAGTCATTGGCATATGTCGATTTTCTGTTTTAAAGTTAACACCACTCTCTTCCTTTTGCTTGGACCAACTTTTGGGATTTCCATAATGCAATGCAGTGACTACCAGCAGCGTGGGAGACACACAGTACCCCTGTAAAATGGCGGATCAGAAGAGACTACTCCTGTCAGACTCCTGTTACAGGGGTATTGAGGTGTTCCGACTTCAGACAGCGCCAAGAAGCCAAGTAGTGGCAGTTTGGAGAACTACCCCCACTGACTAACTCGGCCACCGCGGGAGACTCGGACTCGGCAACAATGCCGGTTATTGAGGTGTTGTTTTCGGAGCGAGAATTTTGCCGGTTAATAGAGAATTCCGGATATTTAGGTGCCTTTTAAACGAGAGTTTCCTGTACTAAGGAATGCTGCGCCGTCAAACCGAGGCCCCATTTGCCCTCTCAGTTGGCTGTAAAAGATTCTACAGCATTATTTCAATGAAGAGCAGGTGAATGTTTCCAGTGAAGGGGAATTAGCCACAAATCCCACTCCTCACCACTATCGTATGACGCCTACTACAAGTGAGAGTCTGTGAAAGCAAGGTTACGCCAGAATCTGGCTCAACTGTGATCAGCCTTATGGTTGAACAGCCTGTCAACGCTCATTGTCCAGGCCCTTACACGAATGGGCATGTGGGTGAGGTATCAGAATAGCTGTAATCCGTGGAACCCGTAACCCAGCACCATTCAGCAGAAAAGAAGAAAACTGGTAGGAAAACAGGGAATAATTAAAACACTGGGTTGAATTTCTTTTAACTCCCTAGTTAGACATGAAAAAAGACTTTCACGACCTCAGGTTATCCCAAAGTGCTTTACAGCCAATTAAGTACTTTTGAAGTGTAGTTACTGTTGTAATGTAGGAAACGCGGCAGCCAATTTGCGCACAGCAAGCTACCACAAACAACAATGTGATAATGACCAGATAATCGGTCTTTGAGGGATAAATATTGAGGGATAAATATTGGTCAGGACACCGGGGATAGCTCCCCTGCTCTTCAAAATAGTGCAGTGGGATCTTATACATCCAGAGAGGGCAGACGGAGCCTCGGTTTAACATCTCATCCGAAAGACGGCACCTCCGACAGTGCAGCACTCCCTCAGTACTGCACTGGAGTGACAGCCTAGATTTTTGTGTTCAAGTCCCTCAAGTGGGACTTGAACAGACAACCTTCTGACTCAGAGGCGAGAGTGCTACCAACTGACCCACAGCTGTCACAATATACAAGAGAACAATTTCTTCCCAAGCCTTTTCACTAGCACTTCCTCCTGAATGCATTTGTATTCAATTTCTAAATAGAGAGGCATCTGTAAAGGTAGGTCTGGAGCATATATCATCCTTTGTTTAAATGGCAAAACATGATCAGGTTTAATCTGTTAAAGGTGAACAGTATTTTTGTGCTGGGAGCCAATATGGGAAAGCAAAATTGTCAGTGCACAACAGAGGAGATATCCAGGGTAATTCCCTATACAGCAAGATGTGAAGCTTTGTCAGATCATCTGGTGAGGCTCAGCAACCAGCGAGTGTTCAAGCGGTGTTGCTCCCATATGCCCCCGGGTGAGGTCTTCAGCAGTGCCGTGGATAGGGATCTGGGAATAGATCTCCTGCCATACTTTCAGTTAAGCTGCTTTTATTTGTGTGCTTGTTCTAAGATCCTGTTTTAGGAGAGTGATTTTCACACACCATTCTCCCGCTTTTATATTGTACTAAAACCTGCTTTTAATGGATCTTCCCAGACTCGGGCCTTAGCGAATCACGGCAAGTGGTGTTGCAACTGGCCATATCAGACCTGCATATCAGAAGGATTGGGAAATTTTTAGAAACCAAAGGATGACTAAAAAAATTATAAAAGAGGGAGAAGAAAATGTATGAGAGTAAACTAGCAAATAATATAAAAACAGACAGCAAGAGCTTCTCCAGGTATATAAAAAGGAAGAGAGTAGCTAAAGTAAACATTGGTCCCTTAGAGGATGAGACTGGGGAATTAATAATGGGTAATAGAGAAATGGCAGAGACTCTGAACAATTATTTTGGATCGGTCTTCACGGTAGAAGACACTAAAAACATTCCAATAATAATAGATAATCAAGGGGCTATAGGGAGGGAGGAACTTAAAACAATCTCTATCACTAGAGAAAAAGTACTGGGCAAACTAATGGGGCTAAAGGCCGACAAGTCCCCTGGACCTGATGGCCTGCATCCTAGGATCTTAAAAGAAGTGGCTGCAGAGATAGTGAATGCATTGGTTGTAATCTTCCAAAATTCCCTGGATTCTGGAGAGGTCCCAGCGGATTGGAAAACCGCAAATGTAACGCCACTATTCAAGAAAGGAGGGAGACAGAAAGCAGGAAATCATAGGCCTGTTAGCCTAACATCTGTCATTGGGAAAATGCTGGAATCCATTATTAAGGAGGTAATAGCTCGACATTTAGAAAATCATAAGACAATCAAGCGGAGTCAACACGGTTTTATGAAAGGGAAATCGTGTTTGACAAATTTGCTAGAGTTCTTTGAGGATGTAACAAACAGGGTGGATAAAGGGGAACCAGTAGATGTAGTGTATTTGGATTTCTAGAAGGCATTCAATAAGGTGCCACATAAAAGGTTACTGCACAAGATAAGAGCTCACTGGGTTGGGGGTAATATATTGGCATGGATAGAGGATTGGTTAACAGAAAATAGAGAGTTGGAATAAATGGGTCATTTTCCGGTTGGCAAACGGTAACTAGTGGGGTGCCACAGGGATCAGTGCTGGGGCCTCAACTATTTACAATCTATATTAATGACTTGGATGACAGGACCAAGTGTACCGTAGCCAAATTTGCTGATGATACAAAGTTAAGTGGGTTAGCAAGTTGTGAGGAGGACACAGAGTCTGCAAAGGGATATAGATAGGTTAAGTGAGTGGGCAAAAATTTGGCAGATGGAGTATAATGTGGGAAAATGTGAGGTTATCCACTTTGGAAAGAAGAATGAAAAAGCAAATTATTTAAATGGAGTGGGACTACAAAATGCTGCGGTACAAAGGGATCTGGGGCTCCTAGTACATGAAACACAAAGTTAGCATGCAGGTACAGCAAGTAATTAGGAAGGCTAATGGAATGTTGGCCTTTATTGCAAGGGGTATGGAGTATAAAAGTAAGGAAGTTTTGATGCAACTTTACAGGGAGCTGGTGAGACCGCACCTGGAGTACTGTGGACAGTTTTGGTCTCCATATTTAAAGGAAGGATATACTTGCATTGGAGGCAGTGCAGAGAAGGTTCATGAGGTTGATTCCTGGGATGAAGGGGTTGACGTATAGCAAAAGATTGAGCCTATACTCATTGGAGTTTAGCAGAATGAGAGGTGATCTTATTGAAACATACAAGATTCTGAGGGGGATTGACAGGGTGGATGCTGAGAGGATGTTTCCCCTAGTGGGGGTATCTAGAACTAGGGGGCATAGTTTCAGAATAAGGGGTCACCCATTTAAGACAGAGGTGAGGAGGAATTTCTTCTCTGAGGGTGGTAAATCTGTGGAATTCTCTGCCCTAGAGAGCTGTGGAGGCGGAGTTATTGAATGTATTCAAGGCGGAGATTGACAGACATTTGAACTACAGGGGAGTCAAGGGGTATGGGGAGAGAGCGGGAAAGTGGTGTTGAGGCCAAGATTGGATCAGCCATGATCTTATTGAATGGGCGGAGCAGGCTCGAGGGGCCAATTGGCCTACTCCTGCTTCTTTTGCTTCTTTAGTCTGCGCTACGTTTGGCCATGCGCAATTTAAAGCAACCTTAGATTGGGAGTTGGGAGCCGGTCATGTACAGTTAAGAATTTAAAAAGTTCCACTGACAAAGTTCCCCTTCCCAAATGTGCAGTGCCATGAATGTTGACTATTTTTTTTCCTTTTTATGCAGTAAATATTGTGCCTGTTACAAGACTAATCTCAATGCCTTTAATCTTTCCAACTACTGCCCTAACTCCCACCTGCCCCTTCTTGCCAAGATCTTTGAATGTTTCATCACAACCCAACACCATGTCTATTAACTTCTACCACTCCCCGCTTAAATCCTTCCAAACTGCCTACCGAGCTGCCCATACTATCAATCCTTTACACGTTCATCTGTTCAAATCAAGAATGCATTTTCCCCCCTGCGGAATTCTGCCCACATGCCTTTGACACTCCCTAGCTCCACTGAAACCCTTTATCCATGCTGCCTTCTTATTAAGGATCAATTTCTCAATTGCCCTCCTCACCCATTTTTTAGTCTGCACCCTTCAGAAACTCCAATTAATCCAAATTTGCAGCCCATGTCCTTCTGCACGTCCATTAGTCTGGCTTGCAATTTCAAGTTTCTCGTCCTCAATTCCAAATTCTTCATGGCCTCACTTCTCTAATTCTATAACCACCTGTTCAGTCCATGCTCCTCTGACTATATTTAACAGCTTGCCCCCAGCTCTACTATTTGTGCCCACTCCTTCAGTTACTATGCCCTGCCCTCAAACACTCACACCAACCACTCCAGCTCCCCACTTCTCTCTCTTCATATAAAAGCCTCTTTAAAAACTTTGGTCCCACCTTTTTACTTTCTCCTGTCCACACTATCCTCTTTCTCTTTGCTGTTAAGCACCCCGAGATGTCCTACTAGGTGAGTAGTGTCACACAAATATAAGTAGTTGTTCCTGTTGATTTATAATTTCAAGTCTGACTGGCCTAAAAAAAAGTCCAGATGGCAACCTTAATCCATTCCAATATTTACGAGCCCAATCGGCATTATACTTGTCAAACATCACCCACTTACCAACTTCCTTTATAAAAGTCAGTGATATTCAAAAACACAGACCTTGCTGGCTCAGAATGAGCATTCTTGGGTGGTTGGACACTCTCCCACCATCGCCACTCCTAACTCATTGGTCTACCTTTTGTACCTAACTGCAAACACTGAAACACCCACAAGTGTCAGTAAAAGTGAAGTCATTGTTTTAATAAACAATCTGATGAAACAAAGCAAAGCTGCCAAGTGGCTTTCACTATCTTACCAGAGAGCATTTTGGCTTTCACTATCTTACCAGAGAGCATTTTTCCTTTAAAAAGTCTCTATTTAGACTTCCCATTGTGCAAACTTTTGGGAGATGGAAAGAGGGATGAAAACTGAACTATATCTAGTAATTTTTTCATCTTGCAAAAGAAGAACAACTAAGAAACATTATTTTTGTAACATTCAATTGCAATACCCAGAGTGCAGATAGAACTGCTGCTCATTAGTGCCCAAAGTCAACATTATTCCCTGCATTGGCTAAAATTTGTACTTCTAGTCTAGCTAATATAAAATGATACATTTTTAAAGAACAAAAAGTCCTAGAGATAAACCGCCTGTCGTACCAGCAGTAAATTGCCAAGAGCATCAGTCGGCCACTCCAAAAAATGAAATTAGTAAGAAAATTAAGAGCTGGAACAGTTCCCTTTGTTATTAGGAATTTAAAAAATAGCTTTCATTTCTCCTTCCTTACTCATTTATACTGTAAAAACTATCAGTTTAACTGGGTGTGTATCCGCTTAAATAAAAAACAAATCAGATCTAGCTATTATACTTGTATCAATGACTCTGAAGGACTGAGCTTGACCAATAAATGCAAGAGATAAGGTTTCAAAGCCCAACAAATGCTTTATGTTTAGTAGATATCCAGCTGATAAACACTGCAATAAAAATCAACATTGTGTCCTATTTGACGATTCACTGAACTCTTTTCATCCAGGTTTGGGAGTATAATTTACTCAACGAGACGCTTTGGGGGCAGGACTGCTGCATTCCGGGTTCTAGTCCCACCCCCAGCGACGTCTGACGAACAAACGCTATTTTAGAAACATAGAAGCTAGGAGCAGGAGTAGGCCATTTGGCCCTTCGAGCCTGTTCCACCATTCAATGTGATCATGGCTGATCATCCAAATTCAGTACCCTGTCCCTGCCTTCTCCCCATATCCCTTGATCCCTTTAGCCTTAAGAAATATATCCAACTCTTTCTTGAATATATTTAATGAACTGGCCTCCACCGCCCTCTGTGGCAGAGAATTCCACAGGTTCACCACTCTCTGGGTGAAGAAATTCCTCCTCATTTCAGTCCTAAATGGCTTACCCCTTATCCTTAGACTATGACCCCTGGTTCTGGACTCCCCAGCCATCAGAAACATCCTTCCTGCATCTAGTCTGTCCAGAGCTGACAGAATTTTATAGGTTTCGATGAGATCCCCTCTCAATCTTCTAAACTCCAGTGAGTATAAGCCCAATCGACACAATCTCTCCTCATACATCATTCCTGCCATCCCAGGTATCAGCCTGGTGAATCTTCGCTGCACTCCCTCCATGGCAAGAACGTCCTTCCTCAGGTAAGGTGACCAAAACTGCACACAATACTCAAGGTGCGGTCTCACCAAGGCCCTGTACAACTGTAGCAAGACATCCTTGTTCCTGTACTCGAACCCTCTTGCTACGAAGGCCAACATACCATTTGCCTTCTTAACCGCCTGCTGCACCTGCATGCTTACCTTCAGCGACTGGTGCACAAGGACACCCAGGTCTCTTTACACTTCCCCTTCTCCCAATCTATTGCCATTCAAATAATAATCTGCCTTCCTGTTTTTGCCACCAAAGTGGATAACCTCACATTTATCCACATTATAGTGCATTTGCCATGTTTCTGCCCAATCACCCAACCTGTCCAAATCGTACTGGAGTTTCCCAACATCCTCCTCGCAGCTTACCCTCCCACCCAGCTTTGTGTCGTCTGCAAATTTGGAGACATTACATCCAATTCCCTCGTCCAGATCGTTAATATATATTGTGAACAGCTGGGGTCCTAGGACCGATCCTTGCGGTACCCCACTAGTCACTGCCTGCCACTCAGAAAACGACCCGTTTATTCCAACTCTTTGCTTTCTGTCCGCCAACCAGTTCTCTATCCAAGTCAATACCTTGCCCCCAACCCCATGTGCCTTAATTTTGCACGCTAATCTCTTGTGTGGGACCTTATCGAAAGCCTTCTGAAAGTCCAAATACACCACATCCACTGGTTCTCCCTTATCTATTTTACCAGTTACATCCTCAAAAAATTCCAGTAGATTAGTCAAGCATGATTTACCTTTTGTAAATCCATGTTGACTTTGTCCGATCCTGTCACTGCTTTCCAAGTGCTCTGCTATTACATCTTTTATAATAGACTCTAGCATTTTCCCCACTACCGATGTCAGGCTTACCGGTCTATAATTCCCCGCTTTTTCTCTACCACCTTTTTTGAATAGTGGGGTAACATTAGCTACCCTCCAATCCATGGGTACCGTTCCAGAGTCTATCGAGTTCTGGAAGATGACCAGTAATGCATCTACTATCTCTAGGGCCACTTCCTTACTACCCTGGGATGTGGACCATCAGGCCCTGGGGATTTATCGGCCTTCAGTCCCATCAATTTTCCTAACACCATTTTCCTACAAATACTGATTTCTTTCAGTTCCTCTCTTTCATCAGACCCTATGTTCCCCAGCATCTCTGGGAGGTTATTTGTGTCCTCCTTTGTGAAGACAGAACCAAAGTATGCATTTAGTTGGTCTGCCATTTCCTTGTTTCCCATTATAAATTCCCCTGATTCTGACTGTAAGAGACCTACGCTTGACTTCACCAATCTTTTTCTCTTCACATATCTATAAAAGCTTTTACAGTCAGTTTTTATGTTCCCTGCTAGCTTACTCTCATTCTATTTTCCCTTTGTCCTCCTTTGTTGACTCCTAAACTGCTCCCAATCCTCAGGATTATTGCTTTTTCTAGCCAATTTATATGTCCTCTCCTTGGATCTTATGCTATCCCTAATTTCCCTTGTTAGCCACGGTTTAGTCACCTTTTTTGTTTTATTTTTATGCCAAACTGGGATGAACAAATTCTGTAGCTCATCCATTCGGTCTTTGAATGTTTGCCATTGCCTATCCACCGTCAACCCTTTGAGCGCCATTCCCCAATCAATCCTACCCAACTCGCGCCTCAGACCATCGTAGTTTCCTTTATTTAAATTCAGGACCCTAGTCTGAGTCAACTACTTCATTCTCCATCTTGATGAAGAATTCGATCATATTATGATCGCTCCGACCCAAGGGTCATACAACAAGATTGCTAATTAATCCTTTCTCGTTACATAATACCCAGTCTAAGATGGCCTGATCTCTGGTTGGTTCCTCGACATATTGGTCCAGGAAACCATCCCGTAAACACTCCAGGAATTCCTCCTCCACAGTATTGTTACTAATTTGGTTGGCCCAATCTATATGTAGATTAAAGTCACCCATGATGACTGCTGTGCCCTTATTGCACGCTTCTTTAATTTCCCTTTTAATGCCATCCCCAACCTCCGCCTTACTGTTGGGAGGTCTATATACCACTCCCACTAATGTTTTTTTCCCCTTAGTATTTCTCAATTCTACCCATACAGATTCCACATCATCAGAGCTAATATCCTTCATTACAATTGTATTAATCCCTTCTTTAACCAGTAATGCTACCCCACCTCCCTTTCCTTTTTGCCTATCTTTCCTGAATATCGAATACCCCTGGATGTTGAGTTCCCAGTCTTGGCCATCCTTGAGCCATGTTTCTGTAATCCCAACCAAATCGTATTCGTTTACCTCTATTTGCGCAGCCAATTCATCCACCTTATTACAAATGCTCCTCGCATTAAGACACAAAGCCTTCAGGCTTGTTTTTTTAACGCTCTTAGACCTATTAGAATTATTATTTACTGTGGCCACGTTGGATTTAAACTGTTGATTTCTCTGACTGCCACTTTTGTTTTTCTCCTTCCTATCTTTTGCTTTTATCCCCGTTTTCCTTTCCTCTGTCTCCCTGCTCAGGTTCCCAACCCCCTGCCATTTTAGTTTAAACCCCCCCCGAACAGTGCTAGCAAACCTCCCCGCAAGGATATTTGTCCCGCTCTGGTTCAGGTGCAACCCGTCCGACTTGTACAAGTCCCACCTTCCCCAGAAGCAGGCCCAATGATCCAGGAAACTAAAGCCCTCCCTCCTGCACCAACTCTTTAGCCACGCATTCATCTGCTCTATCCTCCTATTCCTATACTCACTAGCACGTGGCACCGGGAGTAATCCAGAGATTACAACCTTTGAGGTCCTGCTCTTTAATCTGCTACCTAGCTCCCTAAATTCTTGTTGCAGGACCTCATCCCTCTTCCTACCTATGTCGTTGGTCCCAATGTGAACCACGACCTCTGCCTGTTCACCCTCCCCCTTCAGAATGCCCTGCAGCCGTTCAGTGACATCCTTGACCCTGGCACCAGGGAGGCAACAAACCATCCTGGAGTCACGTCTATGGCCACAGAACCGTCTATCTGTTCCCCTTACGATAGAATCCCCTACCACTATTGCTCTCCCACTCTTTTTCCTCCCTTCCTGAGCAGCAGAAGCACCCCCGGTGCCAGGAAGTTGGCTGCTGCTGCCTTCCTCTGGTGAGTCATCCCCCTCAACAGTATCCAAATTGGTATACCTGTTTGAAAGGGGGATGGCCACAGGGGTCCCCTGCACTACCTGCCTGCTTCTACTGCTCCGCCTGGTGGTCACCCATTTCCCTTCTGCCTGTGCAGCCCTACCCTGCGGTGTGACCAACTCATCATACGTGTAATCCACAACCCTCTCAGCATCGTGAATGCTCCACAACCCATCCATCTGCAGCTCCAGCGCCTCAATACGGCCCGTTAGTACCTGCAGCTGGATGCATTTCTGGCACACGTGGTCATCAGGGACACTGGCAGCGTCCCTGAATTCCCACATAGAGCAAGAGGAGCATAACACGGGGCTGGGCTCTCCTGGCATGACTTACCCCTTTAATTAATTAATAAATACCCTGATTGGCCTCGTTAAGCTCGCCCTGCGGGCTTGCCAGCCAATTAAAGGAAAGCTGGTGTCAGATGACATCAGTTAATGACGCTTCATCTGCCGGTTTTCTTAAAAGCATATGCACCACACTTGTTTGACAGATGATTTGACAGTGTTTGACAGCATTGAGGTGCTGTCAAACACTGACGATCACTGTCCAAAGATGAGCCCTTGCATCCAGGCTCTCCAATTACTCTCTCCTTAGGATAAAACAGATGGCAGCTGCAGCTGAGATTGCAGAAGCCATCTGTCACTTCTCCCGATGAGATGAGGCAACACAAACACTTCACAGCTTGTCACCTGCAGAAACATCTAACCACATTAAAAATTACTTTCACAACATGTCCTTACCTCTGAAACTAACCAGAGTCCCATTGCATCCCTCACACCACTTCTGCAGCTGTCATCCAAACACCAACATAACAGACCCACAGCACGCCTCACTTCCTCACTTATCCTGGCGGGGTTCCCCGACGTCGGGAGGCCCGCAGCAGCAGTCGAAAAATTGGAAAAAGCCTTTTAATTGCCTGTTAACTACCTGTAGTTAAGTGGCTAAAATCTTCTTCCCACCGCTAGGAGTCGGGTCCCTGCGCAAATCAGGGACCCGACTCCCAGGAAGATTGGTTGGAAGCAGGTTGGGAGCGGATTTGGGACCCGCTCCTATTTTGGGGGATTTTCCCAGCAGTCCCGCCTCCAAACCCACCTCCTCAGGACTGGTAAAATCCAGCCCTAAGTGTCTCAAAATACTTGTGCTCTGACCGCCCATGGGGTAATGCAGCTGTGGGATGTTACTAGTGAAGGACATGGAAGCAGATAGTACAAATGGGTTCAGAAAGCCACTAGGTACATGCCTGAAGCGAGAAGGGATTGAGGAATATAAGGTGTGTAGGAGGGTTAAAGTCGGTCTAAAAGGCTGGTTGGGAAGATTGGCATTTCCTGGTTTCTAAATATTCTAATGCTGCAATTGAAGAAAAGTAACAGGACAGATTTCAGAGCTTTTAGGATAAGTCTAGGAACACATCATATTGGGCCGTAATTTGCGGCCTTTACGGGTGTGTACAAGGTGCACACGCGCCTGTAGGGGCCACACAAGTTCCAGGTTTAGGCATGCATTGCGCATGCGCTAAAACCCAGAACTTGTAATCTGGCTATTTGCCCAACTTCTGCCCAGCAAATGCCCATGAAATTCTTACACCTGGTAAGAGTTTTAAAACACAAAAATAAAATGTTATCAATAATTTATACATTTAAAAACTTGTTAAATAAAAGTTTATTTTTAGCCCCTTTAAAACATGTAAATTTATTTTTCAAAAAATTAAATTTTTGTTTTAAATATTTAATTAAATGCCATTTTAATTAATTTTAAATGTGTGTGTTTTTTTTATTTATTTGGTGTCTAGGTATATTTTTGGGGGTATTCCCATTCATACTTATGGGGTTTCTGTACATACGGAATCCCCATTTATACTTATAAATATAAATGGGGATTCCTTTGTCATTTGTTGGTCCAGCCCACGTGATCCCAAGGGTGCTTGTGAACCACCTGCACCCCCGGGATATGTGGGCCTCTACCCGGAGAGCCGCAGGACCGCAAGTCTCTGTGGATCCAGGTACGCGGGCATTTTATTTGCAGATCGGAGGCACTTCCCGGCGGGAAGCCTCTGCCTGCAAGTTCAGAGCCATTATGTGAAAAGGCATGGTAATGTGAAAACACAGTGGGGTAGATTTTCCAGAACCTGTCAGGAAGAAGGCGGGACTTCCCCGTTTGGGTTTTTGACCCGCCTACTTCGACGTCCGGCCAATCCGCGTGATTTTCCCTTGATTGACCTTGTTGAGCCCGCCCAGCGGGCTCAGCAGGCCAATTAAGGGCCACCCGGCAACAGGTGATGTCACAGACTGCAATTTCATCTGTCAAGAGTTTTTGTCAGATGAAATATCAGTGTTTCACAGCTGTTTGAAGCTGTGAAACACTGACACTGAGTTCTAACATGAGTCCTTCTACGCAGACTCAGTTAGAACTCTCACCGGCATTCAAAGCTGAGGGCTGTCACTTTTCACTGATCGCAGCCACACAGCTTTCAGTTCCGGCTGAGTGATGCGCTCCCGACGGCTACAGGAAGAAAGGCTGTTAAGGTAAGTAAAAGTTCTTTACACACTTTAGACACACCAAACACACTTACCTTTACACTCATGCACCCGTCACTCACCTGAGCACCGACATCGCGACCCCTCCAACTCCTTCAACCCGACGGCCCGCCTGCTCTAACCTGGCGTGGTTTGGAGCCGTCGGGAATCCCACACGAAACCCCTCAAAATAGGGATTAGGCTAAAAACTGCCTGTTAACAGGCAGTTAATTGGCACTAATCCCTTCCCACCTGGTTTCGGCGGGTCCCAGTGCGGGGCGGGTACCCGCCACCCCTGAAACTTACATGGGGCAGGGTTTTGGGCGGGATGGTGTCGGGACCCCCAAATTCGGGATTTCCCCCCCCCACACGCCTGAAACCCCGCCTGACGGCTCCACGAAAATCTAGCCCAGTTACTCTGCGCAAAGATTGTGGGTTTTGAATTCAAAGTTTTAGCCACCTTCATCTGGTTGGAGATCAGCCAGCTTCACCTAAAGGGCAACAGGTATGGCAATCATATTCCCCCTGCCAAAAGTGCTGTCTTGTGTTGGGGTCGGTTCCACAAGTAACAGCACTCCCAAAGTCTTTTGCCCAAGTGACTATTCCTCATGTGAACCTAGTTAGTTAGTGTGTCAGCAGGATATTCTACCTTGGGGAGCATTAAAGCAGAGCCCAATCATCACCTCACAGGACATCCATATGCACACCTTCAAGCAGGGGTCACTGGACTGCCATCAGAAAAAGGTGATTTTTTTTTTTTTTTTTTTAAAAGCTGTATCTAGTTCAAGGGTGCTTATACCAATTGTGGCACCTCTGCTGTGATAAGTTTATTTAATAGTCAGAAAGGAAACCTTCTAGGATCTGTCTTTACTTCTATTATAGGTTGTGCCATTACCTGGGGAAGCTAGTGATCATCTTTTAACATAAGCCTTGCTTTCTGGGTTCCATAAAGACACCAAAATACTATCGGAGTTCCATAAGTAGAATATTGAATAATCAAAGATGTTGTCTTAAGGCTATGACAGAGAGATTCAGATCGAATTTCAAGGAAAGTCAACCTGCAGTCACAAGTTTGATACGAGTGATGTCCCTTAATAGAGCTTCCCTACAATGTGAGCATTCCCCTTTTATAATTCATTTACATTTTGGAGGCTTTTTTTGTGATCAAAGTGAGTTCAGACCTCTGCAACAGGGGAAGATCACGCACCCCCCACAACCCCCTGCTGGGCCTCCCTTGATATGCAGTCACAAAACAAGTCCAAACTGCTTGCGGTTGACTTGTAATCAAAGGGCATCCACCAGGAGTACTCATCTCTTTTTCCTGGGCCCGAGAGGATTGTGTGACTCCCGCTGGACAGGAGCCAGTCATATATAAACGCTTGTCGATGCTGGTTCCCATTTAGCAGCTGGTGAGATTGAAGCTCTATTAAGGGACATCACTCATGTCAAACTTCTGCTGATGGTGGTGGGATTTGAATCAGGAAACCTTAAAATCACCACTGGGCTAACTCAGTTGTTACCCCTTATTAAAATATAAACTAACAAATCTAGGTCCTGCTGTTAATATTCTTTCCTAATTTATGACTCTTCACTTAGAGTCCACTGCTGTTTTCTCTGCAGGAGTGGATGGAATAGTTTATCACATGATCCAGTAGGTGTTGTGAGCAGCATTGTTTTTTTTATTAGTCCTACCGTCACAGATGCTCCAAAACTTGCAGCAATTAACAGTTCTATTATAGTTAGAGTGTTCATTTGAATATTCTGCAACATATTTATTTTGGTTGCACTGGTGTCTGAATTGCAGCAACTTACCATCTTTCAAAGTCTGAAAACCAAGCTGCTGAGAAATCCAGAGGTACACTTTCTGTTTGTCCAATATGGAATGCATACTTTCTGCCCAAAGGGACACACTCCACTTACCCAAGTTTCGAGATGCCACAAGTTTGGAAAAGCCAATGCTCAAGTGTACACAGTGTTATGCTGGAATTCAACCAACCAAAACCATGCTGCCTACCAGCACAATGCTCTGGTGAGCTTCCCACTGCTTGTCCAATCACAACTAAGCTACCATTTACTGTATTGGAGCAGAGTGGGAAAAATCCTAGCTCCTAGTGACAGGTCTACCTTTCCAGGTCCCATTAATGAGCCAAGTTGGCCGCCAGTCAATCAGCAGTGCCCTGGCATCCTGCAGACCCGCCTGGCTCAGATATCAGATTACTAAATCTGCCATAGATGGTGGATTCTGTTCCAAATTTCCATCATCAGACACGTCACCTTGAAGCCATTTCAATCCCAAGGAGACTTTGGTTTACCTACCCACCCTCCAAGTAGGACCGTGAGAAGTTGGTCATCAGGCAATAGACATGCACGGGTATGAGCCTTTACTTGGTGGGCACCAGATACCAGGAACTTCTCACGAGCAGTCGTGAGCAGCACAACTACCCATAAAATGTGAGCTGTGCTGGGCACCATGCTGCTAGATTAGGAGCCGTGATACGAATAAAGAATGTGAAAGATGCAGACCCTGCACAAAAGTTAATGTAAATTCACAGGGTAGCAGCTCAATCTACAACTGCAGACACACAAAGACAAGCAGTTTTGCCAAGTTTAAATCATTTAGAATCTTTCAAATCAGCTTTCATTTTGTATAACCTAACCAATTCCCAATAATTGTGGAACACTCCACTACTGAATGAGACTAATTCAGTTTGTGCAAAGTTGATAAACTTGACAAAACCCTCATGAGTGGTGGAGCTCAAGGAAAGAGATTCACTGATTCAAATATGACTGATGCCAACATCATTGCAAGAAGCTAGAATGAACGAGCTCTTAGGCTGGAGTTATTATGTACCTGGCACAAATTTAAGCAAGACGTTTTCCTGGAGGGGTCTCGCACATCAGGGCTTTGCTGCATTTGGTAGTTTCCTGAGTTATACTGCCACTTTTGCATTAATTGACCCAAAAATATTTCATGTGAAGGTGGAAATATGACTGTACCCTTTATGAACACATACAAAGTGGCTGGTTGCAGCACAGCATTCTTAAAACATACACTTTTGCCAAAAATGTTAACTTCCTCTGGTAATGGACTGCCCAACATGTTCATATAAAATTCCTTTGTACACTATCTTAATGATTGAAACACATTTCTCCTACATACAAATCAGTCAAAATTCTTTTCAGCAAGCTGAAGGGTTGTTATACTCACAAAGTATATGTCTGTTACTGGGACCTCCTCATCATCGTCCTCTTCTGCCTCCTCAGAGGCATGACTAGTTGCCTCAGAGATCTGGCTCACAGTGTCTGCTTCCAATGTAACAGTGGAACTTGTACGTGCAGATGCTGAAGGAACTTCCCTAAAAAACAGGAAGATTCTTATTCAGTGTTCAGAAGAGTCCCAGCGTGGACACACGTACACGCATGCAATTACTCACTTACAAATTTTAGTATCATCTGCAAACTTACTGACCAATAAAAAATGAACAGTAGTGGGCCTAACACCAATAGTAATGCAAGTAACCTTGAAGTATCTGCTTGGATATCCATTATCTATGTCTGTAAACATGCAAAATACTGGGGACAGTGTGCTAATACACATGCAGTTTATAATACTGGGGGCAGATTGCTAATACACACTGGTATATAGTGGTGACAGTGTGCTAATACAAAGAGATACACATGTGGATATAGTACTGGGGACAGTGTCGTCTTCTTTGGTAGTCCCTCGGAACCAAGGATGACTTGCTTCCACACTAAAAATGAGTTCTCAGGTGACTGATGAGTCCAATGCAGGACCTACAGTCTCTGTCACAGGTGGGGCAGACGGCAGTTGAAGGGGCGGGGTGCTTGGGTTGACGTGCGCTCTTTCCGCTGTTTGCAATTGGCTTCTGCTTGCTCCCAGCGAAGAGACTAGAGTTGTTCGGCGCCTTCCCGGATGCTTCTTCTCCACTCTGTGCGATCTTGGGGCAAGGTGTCGGAGGGGATGTTGCACTTTTTCCAAGGAGGCTTTGAGGGTGTCCTTGAAGCGTTTCCTCTGCCCACCTGGGGCTCTCTTGCCGTGTCGGAGCTCCGAGTAGAGCGCTTGTTTTGGGAGTCTCGTATCGGGCTTGCGGACGATGTGGCCCATCCATTGGAGCTGATGGAGCGTGGTCAAAGCTTCGATGCTGGGGATGTTGGCCTGAGCGAGAACACAGATGTTGGTGCGCCTATCCTGCCAATGGATTTGCAGGATCCTGCGGAGGCAGCGTTGGTGGTACTTCTCCAGTGCTTTGAGGTGCCTGCTGTACATGGTCCATGTCTCTGAAGCGAACAGGAGGGCGGGAATCATTACTGCTCTGTAGACCATGAGCTTGGTGCCGGGTTTGAAGTCCTGGTCTTCAAACACACTCTTCCTCAGGCTGAATGTGTATCTTTTTGTATTAGCACACTGTCCCCAGTATTATAAACTGTGCATGTGTATTAGCTCTTTTCAACCGAAGGCTCCATTGGCACACTGAAGGCGGTGTTGGACTTTGCCATCGACGTCTGCCCTTGTTGACAGTAGGCTCCCGAAGTATGGAAAGTGGTCCACATTATCAAAATCCACGAGGAGGCCTTGGACAATCGAGGGGCAGTACTGTGTGGCGGGGGCAGGTTGGTAGAGGACCTTTGTCTTATGGATGTTTAGTGTAAGGCCTATGCTCTCGTACGCTTCGGTGAAGGTGCTGACGATGGTTTGGAGAGGGACCTCCCAGTATGCGCAGACACAAGCATTGTCTGCCTACTGTAATTCGATGACAGAGGATGAGACGACCTTGGATCTGGACTGGAGGCGACAGAGGTTGAACAGTTTCCCGTTTGTTCTGTAGATTAGCTCCACTCCAGCGGGGAGCTTACTGAGGGCGAGATGGAGCATTGCAGCAAGGAAGATCGAGAAGAGCGTTGATGCGATGACACAGCCTTGCTTGACCCCGGTCCGTATGTGAATTGGGTCTGTGGTAGATCCGCTGGTCAGGATCACTGCTTGCATGTCGTCGTGAAGCAGGCGTAGGATGGTGACAAACTTTTGAGGGCAACTGAATTTGAGGAGGACACTCCATAATCCCTCACTGTTGACAGTGTCGAAGGCCTTTGTGAGGTTAAAGGCCATGTACAGCGGTTGGTGCTGTTCCCTGCATTTCTCTAGCATTTGACGCGCGGTGAAGATCATGTCCATTGTGCTCTTTAGTGGGCGGAATCTGCATTACGACTCTGGGAGGAGCTCTTCAGCCACTGGGAGAAGGCAATTGAGGAGGATTCTTGCGATGACTTTCCCTGTGGCAGACATCAGGGAAACTCCTCTGTAATTACCGCAATCGGACTGGTCACCTTTCTTGAAGATGGTCACGATTACGGCGTCTGAGATCCCCTGGCATGTTCTCCTCCTCCCAAATAAGAAAAATGAGTTCATGTATTCGCGCCAATAATGTTTCTCCACTATGCTTTAGTGCCTCAGCGGGGATTCCATCTGCTTCCGAGGCCTTGTTGTTCTTCAGTTGTCGGATGGTCTTTTCAACCTCATGCCAGGCTGGGGTTGTGCTGAGGTGGTGGCGGGTAGCATGCTGCGGGATGGAGCCGAGAACACCTGCATCGAAGAGAGTCTCAGTTAAGGAGATCTTTGAAGGGCTCCTTCCAGCGGGCACTGACTGCCTCTCTGTCCTTGATGAGTACCTCTCCGTTCTTGGCCCGCAGTGTAGTAGGACCTTGGGTGCTTGGGCCGTAGGTGGTCTTGACTGCGCTAAAGAATCCACGCACTGCATGGTTGTCGGCTAGCTGCTGGATCTCCTGCACTTTCTCCACTCACCATCTGTTCTTTAGGTCGCGAGTTTTTTGTTGGACCTCAGCCTTCAGGCGTCTGTAGATCTGCTTTCTTGCTCTCAAGTTGTGTTGCTGCTTCCAGATCAGGAATGCCTTGCGCTTGCAGCTCGTGATCTCCTGGTCGTTCTCTTCAAACCAGTCTTGGTGTTTCCTGGTTGAGTGACCGAGCGTCTCTTCACAGGTGCTGAATATGGAGGCCTTGACAGTATGCTAATAGACACACAGGTATAGTATGGAGGACAATGCGCTAATAGACATTCAAGTATAGTACTGGGTACAGTGTGCTATCACACACACGTATAACATGAGGACAGCATACTAATATACATACCTGGTTGTGCTGTAGTACAACCAAGAAACTGCACAAGTGGAAAACTTCCATGTCAAAATTTAGCTTTTTGGTCAAATTAGCTTGTTCAATTTGTAGACTGAAAAATTTCTGAAATGTTATCACATTCAGAAAACTTTAGTCAACTTCAGACAAATTGCCATATTCCACTTATTTCGAAAAGATACCCTACTGCACGGTTCTTTAAAAAATTGGACATGCCTCCATTTATGTTCACAGTTAAACTTTGTATTTCATGAACCTCCCAAGTTTGAGGGCTGAATCAGATAAATGTGTTAAAGATGGGCTAGATTTATACACAAGTGCCCAGAAAAGGCCTCATGTCCCACCCCTTCAGAGAAACTCTCTCAATCCAATAATTTAATGTTAGGTGCATTATAAAGGAGAGTGTAAATGATTAAGCTGACAGATGCGAAGCATAAACCAAAAACAGATGGTGGAATGAACCACAAATCCCAGATGTGGATTCTTGTTTCCGTATCTATTGATACAAATTTAGTTAGTTCCAATGCTTTAAGCATGCCCAATGATTCACAGATGGTATGCATTACATTCTGTCCTGCAGATGTAAAGTTTTCTGGCATGCGGGAAAATCCTAATTTGCTAAGATTTTTGAGTCATTTATGTCAGAAGGAAAAGACTGCCACAAAAGCAGCCCAGAGTATTCCTTCCGTGAAAACTTTTACCATTCAAGGCACACATAACATCTAATTTGAATTAATGTTATTTTGATCAAATTATAAACACAGCATCATCTCCCAGGGTGCTGCTCACAGATGAGGAGAGCAGTAGCTCCAGTGTTGGGTTGGGGTGCAAGTGGCAAGGCTGCAGAGTCAGGCTGAAAGCTAGTGAGGAGGCTAATAGGTCGGTTCAGGAAAAGGAGGTTGCAGAGTCGAGTCTAGTCAGGTGGGGGAGCTCTAAATTGGATAGTGTGTACACTCAGCAGCAACAAAACAGTAGAGCAGACAAGTCTGGACATCAAATCTTCATCCCACTTACTTTCTTATGATTCTGGGAACTGATTGATCCTGAAGTATGACACATAATAGCACATGCTAAGAACAGACCAATCAGAAAGCAAACAGGATCATACAAACACAAGACTTCTTTCCGAAATAGTAACATATAAAGCTGTATACCCCATTTACTATAACCATTGTCTTGCATTTGCCAGAATAGAGAGATAGATAAATGGATATCCAAGCAGATACTTCAAGGTTACTTACATTACTAGTGGTACTAAATCCTTTTGCAGAAGATTGTACTCCTCTACTGTCTTAACACGTGCATAAATTTTAGTATTATCTGCAAACTTATTGGTATTCCCCGGGGATGCATGTTCCCCAGGGATTTTTGTTAGGTCCACTGCTGTTTATTTTGGTCAGTAAATTTGCAGATAATACGAAAATTTATGCACGTGTTAAGACAGTAGAGGAGTACAATCTTCTGCAGAAGGATTTAGTGGCACTCGGGGAATGGGCCAAATAATGGCAAATGGCATTTAACCTAGATAACTGCAGTGTCATGCATACAGGTAGGACCAACACAGAATACATTCATCATTTACAGGGAATGATGCTGAAAGCAGTTGAGAGAAAAGATCTAGGTGTTATTGTGCACAGATTACTGAACATTCACGACCAATACAGATAAGCCATAGCCAAAGCAAACAGGGTTGTATTAATAGAACCATTCAGTACAAAACAAAAGGACACATTCTGTCATTATACAGGTCGTTGGTTAGACCGCATCTGGAGTACTATACCCAGTTTTGGTCCCCTCACATAGTGGGTGATATATTGGCCTTGGAAAAGGCTCAGAGGAGAGCTACAAGAATAATTCCTAGCGTAAAGAACCTTAGTTACTCAGATAGGCTTAAAAAACTGGGTCTATTTACTTCAGAGCAGCGTAGACTTAGGGGTGACCAGACAGAGGTTTATAAAATAACAAAGGGGTTGGATTGCATGCCTACTGATAGATTATTTCAGTTTGACAGATTGGAGAGGACCAGGGGACAAGCATTTAAACTATGCAAAAGTAGGAATAGGCTAGATATTCGGCGGTTTCTTTTCTCAGAGTAGTGAGCCTCTGGAATTCATTGCCGGCTTGTGTGGTGTGCTGCTGCTCCGGGCATCATGAGTCTGGGGCAGGCTTGATGGACCAGCTGGTCTTTTCCTGCCCAGCATTTTTGTATGTTCGTATTATATCACGATACTCAGATGGCATCAAACAGGGTAGGTGAAGCTCAAGCAATTTTAACTGTTACTTGAAACCTTGACTAGCAATTCCAGTTTTGAGATTGCTCACATATAGAATGTGCCCAGAATTAGTAGTAGTGATGATGGGAGGGGGCAGTATCTTGATGGATACTGGCCAGGATGTTCCTCCCATGTTGACACCCTGAATGAAGGATTAATAGCTGTGATGTATTCAGTACTGAGGAATAATCTGCATTTCATTATTCAGTATATTTATTTCCCCAATACACATGTATTGTATCCTGCATTTGAAAGCCTTACAAAAAAGGTAGATTTATCTTTTGGAACTTGGAATGTCAATAAAACAATTTTAATCAAGTAATTTAGCTTGAAATGTAGCATCTTCAAAAAAGTTTTGTTCCGGACAATTTCCTATTCACATATTTCTTTTAAATTGAGGAAAAGCCAGCATAAGAAAGTGCACCAATGATAAAAGACCATTCGGCCTTTTGATATTTGAAGATATCTATGTGCCTCAATATTGCATTTATATGAGGGGGTAAGGCGCTTCACTCTGCTGCTTTAGGAGGCGTTTCCCTGTCTCATGATGGAGGTGTACAGTCCTGACCTGAATTTAGAAAGAGTAAGTGTGATCAATTACAGCCCAATTCTTGCTTAGAGCAATATTGAGAGAGAAGCTTCCCTTCCATCTTTGCCCCTGCCCACAGAAAAAAATCTCTGTATTGTCTTCCTAACCCCCATGTGAATCAAGCACTTTTATTAATATCCATATAACTCTCAAAAGGTATTTATCTGGTTCCTTTATGAGGATGTCAATGAGCTGAGAGCTTGTTCCACATTTGCTATCCCATGGGAAAACAATTTCTTCTAACTTCTTATTACTTGAGTATTGTGAATTTTGTTATGCATGACACAATTATACACAAGTATCACACTGGGATAACCCCAGTAACCACACACTAACATTTTCTCCTCCTCTTCTGTTGCTTCTTCCTCGGCTCCAGTCTCAGGATCGTTGCTGGACTTCACTTCCAGCTGAACAGTGACCTGCTGCAAGTCAGCTTCCACCATCATCTCATCATAGGACCTAGGAGCAGACAGAATATTTGAAACAGGAAAAAAAACTGACAGATTTGTACTAATTTGTGCGTGTGAAACTTGGGCTCCATTTTTGATCACTAACCAGCGACTCCTGCTAGAAAGTGCAGATATGGACGCTGGATGAGGATAGCATCAGGATTGTAGGTGATACCCACATGGTCAAGTAGGCTATCAACACTTGTGCAAGGCACCAATATCAGCCATGAAACTGTACCTCAGTGACAGCCGATGACTTCAGAAGAGGAGGGGAGAAAATAAATCCAAGAATATAGAACATAAAAAATTGTAACTACCTCAATTGTTTTGTAACTGCATTATATATACTGACTGCTTAGGAGTACTACAGTAAGAGGACCTACTGTATGTTTAAAAACTCAAGTCACTGCAAATACATAATAAGTATGCAAACACTTGAAAAACTATGTAAATGGTTTTTGTTTTCGGTTTCTTTCCCCTCGGTTAGGAGCGTGAAGAAGAAAATGTCACTACATACGCTCTGAAGTGTGACAGGCCGAATGGCCTCCTTCTGTGCTGGAAGATTTTATGATTCTAAGTGTATAAAGCCAATTTAAAGAGTTTGGCTTCTAATCCGCATTCTGCACTTTAAATTATTGTATTTCAGAAAGTAAATTTGTATTTCCCATTCGGTCAATGAAATACTTTCAGAACAATGAAGGGGGACTGGATAGCGTCCTAGGTTAGATGCCGTACTCTCACCTCTGGGTCCCAAGCTCAAATCTATCTCAAACTGATAAGATTAACGGCTCCTCTGTACGTTGATTGTGCAAGTCTGACATGAAAATCTGACATGAAATCAGTTTTGGGCAATCTAAAATGAGGCACTCTAGGCACAAGTTACAAGGAATTGGGAAATGCCGATGTAATGGGGGATTTTAACTTCCCAGGTATTCAGTGGTCCAATAGTGATCCATCTAGTGTTGAGGACAGGATGGCTGAAAGATATGTAATAAATTAGGGTTTCTTGGGCACTGGACCTAGTTCTTAGTAGTGACCCTGATGCAGTATCAGACCTCTATGTGGGGAATACCTGGGCAAAACTGGCCACATTATTAGATTTAACTTGATCAGATAAACCAAGGTGCAGAAAATTTAATGCTAGTGCTGGATATCAGCAACGTGGATTGGGCAGTCCTGCTCGGCGCAGATAATAGCAATACTGAAGTAAAATTGAATGCTTTCAAAGCCAAATGAAGTCATCTATGTCCATAGGGTTAAAAGAATAGCAAATGGTAAAACAAAACCAAATTGACTAACTGGTCACGTCTCAGGAGAACCAGGTTGGGAATTGAATGGAAGCTGTATCAGAGCAGCCATAAGATCAAGAGAAAAGGGTAGTGGATATGTGTTCTAATAATAGCTAGATCTTTTTCAGCTACTTTAGGAGTCAGAAGGCCATTATGGACATATTCAGGTGAAGTCCCAGGATATGGCATACGTTTTAAATGGTTACTTTATATCAGTTTTCACCATTGAAGGTAATACTGGATTATCAATACAATTATAGCACCAACCCTATGTTGCAAGTCATAGAATAGTACAGCACAGAATGAGGCCATTCGGCCCATCGAGTCTGCACCAGCTCTTTTGAAGAGCAATCCAGTTAGTCCCACTCCCCCGTTCTCTCCCCATATCCCTGCAATTTTTTCTCCTTCAAGTATTTATCCAATTCCCTTTTGAAGGCTACTATTGAATCTGTGCACTCCAAATCCTAACCACTCATTGAGTAAAAAAAGTTTTCCCTTATGTCGCCTCTGGTTCTTTTGCCAATCACCTTAATCTGTCTCCAGACTCTCCACGTAACTGTAATCCCTTATCCCTGGAACCCATTTCCGTTGGCCAAAAGAACAATGTCAACGTAGATGCAGATATAGTCCAAGCTAGAATTAGTCATCTCAAAACAGATTGGGCTCCTGGCCCTGTCGGGATTAATAGGAATATAGGACCCAAGGATGCTCAAACAAATGGAGCCACTCGCTCATATATTTAATAGCTCGTTGGGGTCAGAGATTGTTCCTATGGACTGGAGAGGCCCATAATATGGTACTATTATCTAAATAGGGCAATAAGTCAGAATCAGGAAACTATAGGTGCATTAAGTTCAACTTTAGCTATCAGCAAGTTGCTAGAGAGATCATTAGAAATACACTATTAACAACTGGAAAGGGAAGGAGTTATGAAGGAATAACAAGAGAATGCTGGAAACACTCAGCAGGTCCGGCAGCATTGAGGAGAACTCAGTTCTGACGAAGGGTCCTCGACCCGAAACATTGGCTCTATTTCTCTCTCCTCGATGCTGCCTGACCTGCTGAGTGTTTCCAGCATTCTCGGTTGTTATTTCAGATTTCCAGCATCTGCAGTATTTTGCTATCGAGTTATTAAGGAATCTCAGCATGGCTTCTGGAAAAGAAGGTCCAGTCTCTCAAACCGGGTTGAATTTTTTGAGGAAGGTGCAAGATTCGTGGATGTTCAAAGTCCAATTCACATTATGTATCCAGACTTTTAAAAAGCCTTTGACAAAGTGCTACACAAAAGGCTACTAAGAAAGGTCGAGTCTTGTGGGATTGATGGACAGATTTTAGGCAGGATAAGGAACTGGTTGCATGGCCATAGACAGAAAGTAGTTATTAATGGTAGTGGTTCTACGAGGGGAGCTATTTACTAATGGAATCCTACAGAGATCATTGTTAGAGCCGTTGTTCTTCAACTTTATCAACGATCTAGATGAAGACATTGGGGGAGCTATCCGCAAGTTCACAGATGGCACGAAGATATGTACATGAGTAGGGACCTTAGATGATAAAAACAGATTTCAGATGGGTGGCAGATTGGGTGGCTGTGGTAAACCACGTTCACTATCGTATCACTGTTAGTAGTTAGCACTGTTCACCACTGTTCGTTATAACTGTATCACTGACCACTATTGTATCACGGTACGAGGTCGCCTCTTGCCACACTGCTATACCTGGGATGACCACTGCCGACTCCGCCTTGGCTCCACCCACCAGGCCAGGTATAAAGGTGAGCGACTGGCTGGTATTCCTCCTGCTTGGATCGGATCACCCACGAGAGTGGGCTCTGTTATTTAGTCAATAAAAACCTTTAGTCACCTTCGTAACTCTTCGCCTTTTATTGGAGGAATTGATAGGTATATCAATTTTATTGACTAAATTTAATGATGTCCGACAACGAGTCACAACCGGCGGAGGAGCCACCAGCGCAGCTCCCAGGAGCACAGCCACACCAGCCAGCTTGGCTGCGAGCCCTCAGACCGCCGTACCTGGACCTGAACCCACGAGCAGCAAACTCAGCCGCAGACTTTAAACACTGGCTGGTCTGCTTCGAATCATACCTGAGAGAATCCAGCGTCCCTCAGGCATCCAAACTAAGTGTCCTGCAGGCACAACTGAGCCCGAGAGTATACACTCTCATCGAGGACATGACTACCTACGAGACCGCCATCAACCTGCTGAAACAGAAGTACCGGACCCCGGTAAACTACATGTACGCTAGGCACCTCCTAAGATCACGGCCGCAACAGCCAGGAGAATCAGTAGCCGAATTCTCACAGGCGCTATATGCACTCGCCAGGAACTGTGACTTTAAATCGGTGTCGGCAGCCGAAAATACTGAAGATAATATCCGCGACGCATTCCTGAAAGGCCTACGGTCCGAGTACTCACGGCAAAGACTGCTGGAAGCTAAAGACCTCAGCATGGAAAAAGCTGAAGCCCTCGCTATCTCCCTGGAAGTGGCCCACCAAGATCAGGAAGCATTCACCAGGTACTGCTCGCGACCCTGGGACTTGGGCCCGACCCCTACCACAGCACCCTTCCCAGCGCCGCCCCCGGGACCTACCTCTGCGTCGGCGTCCCGGACCCGACCGGCCCCGCCACCCCCGGCACCGGCCCCGACATCGGGCATCCGCGATCGGGCCGCCGGCTGTTTTTTTTGTGGCCAGGAGAAGCACCCGAGGTCGCGCTGCCCAGCCAAGAACTCCATATGCAAAACCTGCCTGAAGAAAGGCCACTTCTCCAAGGCCTGCAGGAGCGGATCCTCAGAGGCCAGCAGTGCCGCATGCGAACTATGGGGGCGGCCATCTTTGTTTAGGGCAACTGAGGCCAGCATCCCCACACATGAGTCATGGGGGCGGCCATCTTTGATTAAGGCAACCGACCCCAATAGTGCCTCATGTGAGCTACGGGGGCAGCCATCTTCTCCATCATTTTGCCCTACCTCGTGGGAGACGCCATTTTACTCACCACGCCCGACCGCCTCGCCCGCAGATGACAACGACTCGCTCAGCTACACACTAGCTTCCGTCACCCTGGACCAAGCCCGCCCGCACCATCTGTCCAAGTCAATGATGGACATCAAAGTGAACGGCCACGCCACGACCTGCCTGTTCGACAGCGGAAGCACGGAGAGCTTCATCCACCCAGACACGGTGAGCCACTACTCCCTCTCTGTCCTACCAACGCGCAGCCGAATCTCGATGGCATCGAGGTCCCACGCCACGGACATCAGCGGCTACTGTGTCGTGACCCTGTCGGTTAAGGGCACGGAGTATAAAAACTTTAAACTCCTCGTCCTCCCCCATCTCTGCGCTGCCGTCCTACTAGGGCTGGACTTCCAATCCCACCTCCAAAGCGTAACCCTAGCATACGGTGGACCCCTCCCCCCACTCACAGTCAACAACCAGCAAACGTTAAACCGCCCACCGCATAACACCTGCAGCCTCTCCACCCTCAAGGTCCCGCCACCCTCTCTGTTTGCTAACCTTACCCCTGACTGCAAACCCGTCGCTACCAAGAGCAGGCGGTATAGCGCCGGGGACAGAGCCTTCATTAGCTCTGAGGTGCGGCGCCTCCTGAAAGAGGGCATTATCGAGGGGAGCAGCAGCCCCTGGCGTGCCCAGGTCGTAGTCGTAAAGACCGGCGATAAAAACCGCCTGGTCATCGACTACAGCCAGACCATAAACAGATATACCCAGCTGGACGCATACCCCCTCCCCCGCATATCTGACATGGTCAATCAGATTGCACAGTATAAAGTATTCTCGACCATCGACCTGAAGTCGGCCTACCACCAACTCCCTATCCACCCTGAGGACCGCCAGTATACCGCCTTCGAGGCGAATGGGCGCCTATACCACTTCCTTAGGGTCCCCTTCGGTGTCACTAATGGGGTCTCGGTCTTCCAAAGGGAGATGGACCAGATGGTTGACCAGAACGAACTGCAGGCTACATTCCTCTACCTAGATAACGTCACTATCTGCGGCCGCGACCGGCAGGAACATGACGCGAATCTGGAGAAATTCCTCCGTACGGCCCAACGGCTGAACCTCACCTACAATAAGGAGAAATGCGTGTTTAACACCACGCGCCTTGCCATCCTCGGCTGCGTAGTGGAGAACGGAATCATCGGCCCCGACCCAGAAAGAATGCGCCCCCTCATGGAGCTACCCCTCCCCCACTGCCCTAAAGCACTTAGGAGAACCCTGGGGCTTTTCGCCTACTATGCCCAATGGGTACCCAATTACGCGGACAAAGCCAGACCCCTCCTGAAAGCCACTTCCTTCCCCCTCACGGAGGAGGCGTGCGCGGCCTTCTCCCTCATTAAGGGAGACATAGCCAAGGCCACGATGCACGCAGTGGACGAGTCCATCCCCTTCCAGGTGGAGAGCGACGCATCCGACTTCGCCTTAGCCGCCACCCTAAACCAGGAGGGGAGGCCAGTGGCCTTCTTCTCAAGGACCCTACAGGGCCCCGAGATCCGACATTCGTCAGTCGAGAAAGAGGCCCAGGCGATCGTGGAGGCAGTACGGCGCTGGAGGCACTACCTGGCAGGCAAACGATTTACCCTCCTCACCGACCAGCGTTCGGTGGCTTTCATGTTTAATAACAAGCTGAAGGGCAAAATCAAGAATGACAAGATTTTGAGATGGAGAATCGAGCTCTCCACCTACGATTATGAGATCTTGTACCGGCCAGGCAAGCTGAACGAATCCCCTGATGCCCTTTCACGAATGACATGCGCCAGCGCGCATATCGATAGGCTTCAGACCCTCCACGACCAGCTCTGCCACCCCGGAGTCACCAGACTCTACCATTTCATTAAGGCCCGCAACCTGACCTACTCCATCGAGGAGGTCAGGACCATGACCAGGAACTGCCAGACCTGTGCGGAGTGCAAACCGCACTTCTATAGGCCGGACCGAGCAAGCCTGATCAAGGCCACCCGCCCCTTCGAGCGCCTGAGCATCGACTTTAAGGGGCCCCTCCCGTCCTCTGACCGTAATGTGTACTTCCTCAACATCGTTGATGAGTACTCCCGTTTCCCCTTTGCCTTCCCCTGCCCCGACATGACCAGTAGCACGGTCATTAAGTGCCTGAATGCCCTCTTCGCCTTGTTCGGGTTCCCGAACTATATACACAGCGACCGGGGCTCCTCCTTCATGAGCGAGGAACTCCGGCAATTCCTCCTAGAGAGAGGTATTGCAGCAAGCAGGACCACCAGCTACAACCCCAGAGGTAACGGTCAGGTGGAAAGAGAGAACGCGACGGTATGGAAGGCCGTCCTCTTAGCCTTAAAGTCTAAGGGCCTCCCAACCTCCCGCTGGCAAGAAGTCCTCCCGACAGCGCTGCACTCCATCCGGTCATTACTTTGCACGGCCACTAACACCACCCCCCATGAACGAATGTTCGTTTTCCCCAGGAAGTCGACTACGGGAACCACTCTACCAACCTGGCTGACCGCCCCGGGGCCGGTCTGGCTGCGGAAACACGTGAGGGCCCATAAAACGGACCCCCTGGTCGAGAGGGTGAACCGCCTGCACGCCAACCCCCAGTACGCCTACGTGGCGTACCCAGACGGGCGGGAGGACACTGTCTCCCTACGAGACCTCGCACCCTCAGCCGATCCGGAAACACCGCCACCACCCCCCCCAACCTCAGCCCAGGTAGACGGCATGCCGGAACCCCACGAGCCCTCGCCGACCACGCAAACACCAGCATCAACACCGGATAAGGCACCAGCACCGGATAAGGCAACACCACCGCTGCGGCGATCGGAGAGGCTTACGAAGCCTCCGGAGAGACTGACCTACCAGAATTGGTAGTACACTTCACCCCGCCGGACTTAATTCTAAACAAGGGGTGAATGTGGTAAACCACGTTCACTATCGTATCACTGTTAGTAGTTAGCACTGTTCACCACTGTTCGTTATAACTGTATCACTGACCACTATTGTATCACGGTACGAGGTCGCCTCTTGCCACACTGCTATACCTGGGATGACCACTGCCGACTCCGCCTTGGCTCCACCCACCAGGCCAGGTATAAAGGTGAGCGACTGGCTGGTATTCCTCCTGCTTGGATCGGATCACCCACGAGAGTGGGCTCTGTTAATTAGTCAATAAAAACCTTTAGTCACCTTCGGAACTCTTCGCCTTTTATTGGAGGAATTGATAGGTATATCAGTGGCCGCTTTGCGGAATGCCTCCGTTCAGTCCGTAAGGATGACCCCGAGCTTCCGGTCGCCTGTCATTTTAATTCACCGCCCCATTCCCACTCAGACCTCACCGTACTCCGCATTGTTCCATGGAAGCTCAGCGTAAGCTTGAGGAACAGCACCTCATCTTCCGATTAGGCACTTTACAGCCTTCCGGACTCAATATCGAGTTCAACAATTTCAGATCATAACCTCGGCCCCCATTACATTTTTACTTATATTTTTTATCCACACCTTTGTTTTGGCCCCCCCCCTTTTTTTCTCTCCCACATGGCAGCTGTCTCTCATTCTGCCAGCGCATTTCACACCAAATCTAGCGCCGTCTTTTGTCTTCACTAGTCCGATCACCATCTCGTCTCGTTTTGAATACCTCTTAATGTCTCTTCACTTCTCTTTTGTTCTCTCCCAGCCCCCAAACTGGCCTTTTAATCTGTTTCATTTCCTGTGCTTTTTCCGTCTTGACAAAGGGTTTTGGCCTGAAACGTTGACACTATTTCTCTCTCCACGGATGTTGTCTGGCCTGCTGAGTTTTTCCAGCATTTTCTGTTGTTATTTCAGATGGATCTTGAGGCAATTGGGAAATGGGCCCATATCTGGCAAATGTCTTTTAATACAGATAAATGTAGCATGATGCACTTAAGCAAGGGCAGCTGCAAGCATGTATACACCATGCAGGGTTGCACGCTCAAGGCTGCTGACTAGGAGAAGGACCTGGAGGTTACAGTACTAGTCACTGAAGGTACATGACCAGTGCCGCAAGGTTACTGCAAAAGAAATTAGGCTGTTAGGATGTATTGCCAGGACAATTAGGTATATAACAGGAAATAATATCCTTGTCCCCTGCAAGGCCTTGGTCAGGCATCATCTAGAATTCCAGTTTTGATCCCCTCAAAGGTTGAGGGATATGGAAACCCTGGAACAGGTTCAGAGGAGAGCCACTAGATTGATACCTAGTTTAAGGGCTCTCTGGTATCAGGACAGGTCAAGGATGTTAGCGCTTTTTACTTTAGAAAAGCATTTGAGGTAAGTTAATTGAGGTCTGAAAATAACAAAAGAATTAGACTTGCTCGAAGTGAACAGGGAACTAAGCTAGATAGGTTACGATGGGCCAGGGCACACAAGTATAAGTTATGAAAGCAAAGAATTAGGTACTTTTCGTAAAATGACCTCTGGAATCGTTGCTGGCACATGCAATGAATGCAGATTCAGTGCAAGCATTCAGAAGGAGCAGGAAAATTCCTGAGAGTGGCTAACATGTCTACATATTGAAAGTAGGTGGGTCATCAGAGGTTGTCACACTTGACTGGCTTTGGGGGTCAGAAAGGAATTTACCCACAGTTTCTTCTCCTAAATTAGCCTAAATTTCTCTTTTTTTTGCCTCTCCCAGGAGATTGCATGGCTAAATTGGGGAGGGGGTGGGGAAGGAGATGGGAGTGATTGTGTACAGAAAATACACCATACGAGGATGGGATGGGTTTGATAAACCAGCTGGTTTTTAACCTGTCCTTTTTTGCATGTCCACAAAAATCCAATTCCTTGTGGCTACAGGCTTACAGCACAAACTGATTACAATTCAGTATAAAATCAGCAATTTCAGTCTGGCATGTCACTGCTGTAATGACTTTGTGATTCAGAAATAAGGTTACAACAAAGCAGTTGCCATCTGGCTGTGCTATACCCAACTAAACAACACCCAGCCTGAGCCATGCGATACTCAACTATACAACAGCAGTATGTGTACTCTGGTTACCGACCCTTATCCCAGTGGCAGAAAGGTCGGTAACCAGAGCACACAGATTTAAGGTGATTGGCAAAAGAACCAGAGGCGACATGAGGACAACGCAGCGGGTTGTTGTGATCTAGAATGCACTGCCTGAAAGGGTTGAGGAAGCAGATTCAATAGTAACTTTCAAAGGGAATACTGTACTTGAAGGGAAAAAATTTACAATGCTACGGGAAAGAGCAGGGGAGTGGGACTAATTGGTTAACTCTTTCATAGAGCCGGCACAGGCACGATAGGCTGAATGGCCTCCTACTGTAATGTTTAATTCTATGACAATACTTAAGCTAAGCCATGTAATGCTCAACTATACAATATCCAGCCTGGCCATAATATACATGTAATACCCACTGGAAATGTTATGTACGCTAAGTATGGTTATCAATCTTTAACTTAGACACTGTATTATCATTGTTATAAATCCCTGGGTTAAAGTTGCCATGTGAAGGTACGGCAAGAACTTTTAAGGACACAATGTGACTAAGAGCAGACTTTCCATAATTCTGCACCAGTATCAACTGTTGCAGACAGTGAGGCTGCGCTGTCTCCAGGCAGAAACCCCAGGAGGAAGGGGTGGAGTCGGGTTTTTCGAGCGGGAAAAGGAGAGCGACTGGAAGAGGAGAGGGCAGGAGCTCTGAAAAGAGGGCTCAGGAGGCAAATGGCTGCCGCATCCCGTCCCGGGCTTCCAAACTCGGCCGCCGCCCTTCGTATTAGTAGCACTGCATCCTGAACTGGCTGGCTGCAAATCACCAGTACCGGGGGATCGTCGTCTGAACCCAGATCTGCAAGGCAGAGGTCTGGGGAGAGCTGCTTGCCTCGTGCTGATGGGGAGCTACTTGGAAAAGCTGCAGAGAGAGAGAGAGAGAGAGAGAGAGTCACCAACTCCAGCGGCTGCTGTGTGCTCTGCATCCAGAACTCAAAGTGGGATTCAGTGATCGTGAAGAGAATTCAACGAAGGGGTTCGGAGTCGTAAGTCTTGCAGACATTATACATACCATGAGCTCCAACTTAAGCGCGCCAACGAAAGAGTGCACTCGAATTTGGACACAGGGACAGTCCTTTGAATCCATGTAAATAGAGAATGTATGTTTATTATGTCTAGAGTCATTCTAATGTATGCAAATGTCTAATTTAGTTCATTGACCTGTAATCTTCTTATACTGTCTGATGTTAAAACTATAAAGTAAGATAGTTAGAATTAAGCCATTGTAGTAGTGATCTCCTTACTGGACTATAGAATACTGTCTACAACAGAGACCACATCTCACATATATCTAAAGAACCGTGAAGGGGTTACATTTTGGGGGCTCGTCTGGGATTGTGGTCTATTTATGTCAGTAAACTAACAGTATTGAATGCTCATTGCTAAGAGAGTGGTTTGTGGTTTCTACTGGGCTGTTTGAGCATAAAAGATGGATGTTATTGAGGTTGAAGCTTGGTGCAAACGGAAGCAGATAGCTACTACCCATGCCATTGTGCTGAATGGTGTTGCTAACGATGACCCTGATGATGTCTTGCTAAGGGCTCTAAATTGTGTCAAAGCCTTTGGAAAGGTTAGGATAGTTGAGCGCTGCTTGGATACAGCTACCAAGAAGCAGTTTGTGTTGATCCAGACATCAGAGAACCTGAGAAGTCATGGTTTACCTGAGGCAGTTGGGCTTTCTGAAGAGGCTGGTCCCTGGCCAGTTCAGTTTGTCCCTATTACTACTAAGGAAGAAGAAGGGTTTCAGACCAAGTTGTTGTCATTCTTGAGACAAGAAGGAAAGACTGTTGCTGATGTCAGTCTGATACGTCCTTCGGCCCTGGATATGAACACTCAGTTGGTCAGTGCCATTAGTTCTCTGGTGGATAAATGCACCAATCTGCCCTTCGAGGCTCAGGGATACCGTAAGCTCCGTATGTTCTCAGGAGTGAGACCAACTCCCAGTGGGGAAGAGGAGTACGACGCCTGGGCTGAGCAGACCCTGCCTCTGCTAGAGGAATGGCAGTGCAGTGACAATGTGAAGAGGCAGAGAATAGTAGAAAGCCTTAAGGGTCCTGCTGCTGACATAGTAAGATTCTTAAAGGCACAGAACACCTCTGCTACTTCCTTTGACTACATGCAGGCTCTAGAAACTGCCTTTGGAACTACTGAAACCATTTCAGATTTGATGGTCAGATTCAGAAGCACATTCCAGTGTGAGGGAGAGAAGCTGTCCAGTTATCTGTTGAGAATAGACAAACTGCTGCATTGTATGTTACGGAAAAGAGGGATTGAGTTGCCTGAAATGAATCGGTTCCGCATTGAACAGGTTGTGCGAGGTGCATTGCTCAAAGACGTGACTGCTCTTCGCATACGCATGACCCATAAGTTGCGAGATCCACCTACCTTCACCGAGCTGCTAAGGGAAGTCAGAGAGGAGGAGGATATGTTTCAGGCCCGGAATGTAGCAAAGAGTGCTGTGATGTCCAAGCTTGTGACTCCTGTTACAGTTCCTACTCCTAAGGGTGATGTCAACCCTGAGATGGAACAGCTGAAGAAGGAAATAAATGTCATGAGAGCCGAGATGGCATATTTTCGGTCTAAGCCCAACACAGAAAGGGATGACGCACGGGTGCAAAAGGTTGAACACCCTGTGAAGTCTAACAGCAAAATGAATGATTCCTCTAAAGGATATCCCCATGAAGGAGATAGACCTGGAGTCTTTTGTTATAACTGTGGAAAGGATGGACATTTCAAGCGAGAATGTAGAGGTGAGGAAAATCTAAAAAAAGTAAATGACCGTCTCATAAAACTTACCAAGAAGTCGGGAAACTACAAAGGGGCACAGTAACAGAACGGCCTGCTGTCCCTGTAGTTAAGACACGTTCCGCTAAGTGCAATAATAGACGAGGGGATATGAAAGACATCATACCTGAAGGTTTAGTAGGGCCGAGTTCTGCTGTATCAATGCAGATTGAAGGCATTTATACTAAAGCTATCCTCAACACGGGTTCTCAGGTTACCATACTGTACAGATCCTTCTATGACCGATACCTGACGCATTTGCCGTTAACCCCAATCAGTCTTCTGCAGATCTGGGGCCTTAGTCCTGCTGATTACCCATATGATGGCTATTTGTCGCTGAGGTTGGAGTTCTTGGAAGCTGATGTAGGGACCACTGAGACCATTGATGCACTTGTGTTGGTTTGCCCTGACCCCATGGTGAAAGGTGAGGTTTCCATACTGGTTGGCAGTAATACACCCATAGTGAGACGACTCCTGACAAGCTGCAAAGAGCAGGGAGGTGAAAACTTCTTGAGCACCAGACACATTCACCCTGTTTTCAAAAAGGCTTTTGAGAAACTGCCTGAACTTTCTTCCGACGTAGATGATAGCAAAAGAGGAACTGCATGGTACGTTCGAGCCAAACCTATCACCCTGCGTCCTGGAGGAGTGGCTAGAATCCCTGGGATACCAAAATTCCCTGGAACGCCAGGTACTGAAGCCATTCTGATAGAATCACCTGATGATCCTGCAGAAGAGTCACGGTTCCCAAATGAGCTTCTGGTGAGACCAGAGTTGCAGACCTCGACAGCTGTGATGTCAAGGAGAGTTACAGTGACCGTGAGGAATATGTCAGGCAAAGGAATCACATTAAGGAAAGGAATGCCGATTGCGCATCTGTTTCCTGTAAATGTACTGTCGTCACATGTGAAGGAAGAGTCCAAAGTTAACTCAACCGGAGATCTGACACCCTCCTCCTTCAACTTTGGAGATTCACTCGTTCCTAAAGAATGGGAGGAACCTGATGAGTCGGAAGATGAAGAATGGGATCTACGGTACGACCTCCCAGAAAGACGCATAAGACAGAATCTGGATGAATTGTCTGAACCACTTAGCTCAGACTTGGACATGGTCTGGGAAGAACCAGATGCTTTCGAGAAGGAGATAAAAGAGACTGAAAGGCATGATAACAAAGGAACCAACGCCTCCAACGTAGTTGAAGGAACTGAAGACCGGGTATCCGAAATAAGGAGCTCACAGCGAGTTAAGAAGGTTCCTGAAAGATTGACATACAGTACACTAGGAGTGCCAAGTGTAATGATAGCCCCTACGGTTCGATATGTTACCTCGCTTTATACATGATTGGGAAGTTCATTAACCACTTATGTGTAAAGTTCATTAGTCATGGGGACATGCCTATATTTGGTAGGGGGGGGTGGGGGGAGGAGGGAGTGTAATACCCACTGGAAATGTTATGTACGCTAAGTATGGTTATCAATCTTTAACTTAGACACTGTATTATCATTGTTATAAATCCCTGGGTTAAAGTTGCCATGTGAAGGTACGGCAAGAACTTTTAAGGACACAATGTGACTAAGAGCAGACTTTCCATAATTCTGCACCAGTATCAACTGTTGCAGACAGTGAGGCTGCGCTGTCTCCAGGCAGAAACCCCAGGAGGAAGGGGTGGAGTCGGGTTTTTCGAGCGGGAAAAGGAGAGCGATTGGAAGAGGAGAGGGCAGGAGCTCTGAAAAGAGGGCTCAGGAGGCAAATGGCTGCCGCATCCCGTCCCGGGCTTCCAAACTTGGCCGCCGCCCTTCGTATTAGTAGCACTGCATCCAGAACTGGCTGGCTGCAAGTCACTAGTACCGGGGGATCGTTGTCTGAACCCAGATCTGCAAGGCAGAGGTCTGGGGAGAGCTGCTTGCCTCGTGCTGATGGGGAGCTACTTGGAAAAGCTGCAGAGAGAGAGAGAGAGAGAGTCACCAACTCCAGCGGCTGCTGTGTGCTCTGCATCCAGAACTCAAAGTGGGATTCAGTGATCGTGAAGAGAATTCAATGAAGGGGTTCGGAGTCGCAAGTCTTGCAGACATTATACATACCATGAGCTCCAACTTAAGTGCGCCAACGAAAGAGTGCACTCGAATTTGGACACAGGGACAGTCCTTTGAATCCATGTAAATGGAGAATGTATGTTTATTATGTCTAGAGTCATTCTAATGTATGCAAATGTCTAATTTAGTTCATTGACCTGTAATCTTCTTATACTGTCTGATGTTAAAACTATAAAGTAAGATAGTTAGAATTAAGCCATTGTAGTAGTGATCTCCTTACTGGACTATAGAATACTGTCTACAACAGAGACCACATCTCACATATATCTAAAGAACAGTGAAGGGGTTACATACACAATTACAAAATACCCAATGTGTCTATGTTATACCCAACTAAATACCGAAACTGTTCCCAATTTGACAATACTCAGCTTGGCCATGCTAATATCTAACTATACAATACCCAGGCATGTGTTCCCTTCATCAGCACAACCCTCAGCTTAACAGGCAAAATTACAATATAAATTATAAAAGGAAAATGAGAAAGTTTGATTCTCACCCAACATCCTGTGATGAAAGTGTAGTTTTCCTAAACAAATTTAAAAAACCAAAACAAATGGTAACTACAATGGAGATTGGCTTGCCATGAACATTTAAAAAAATACTTGTCAAAATAGGAGGATGAGGCCGCAACTTAAAAATGTAAAGGTTGCTTTGCTAGAAGATGTTAATATACATGCAAAATAAATATTACATTGTGATAGAATGCAACATTAGACAACCCATCTTTCCTACAGTCACACCTTCTGAGTGTTTTAGCATTATAGAAATGAAATTCACCAATGGCATATCAGACATGATATTTTTGAGGTGGAGGAAAAAGGGGAAGATGGGAAATTTAAACCTGATAAAAAGGTACAAACACTAAAAAGATAAAGCACAAAATGTCGCTCTAGGCCCCAAGTTCAGGAATTCCATCTCTAAACCTCTCCGCCTCTCTCTCCTCCTTCAAGATGCTCCTTAAAAACTCTCTCTTTGACCAAGCTTTTGATCATCTGTCCTAATATCGCTATGTGGTTTGGTGCCAAATTTTGTTTGATGACGCTCCTGTGAAGCGCCTTGAGATATTTTACTATGTTAAAGGTGTAGTATAAATGCAAGTTGTTGTTGTTTTACTTCAAATAAAAAAAATTAAAAAAATCAAAGCAGTGGAGCAGAAAGTATGAAAGTAGATTGCATATAATGTTAGGTAAGAATGGAGTACTGACGACTTCCAGTCATGACTGAGTATCATGCTGATGGCCAGGAACTGGGTCTTTATAGATAGGCATGATGGAATTCTATCTATAAACTTTCTACAGCCCCTGAAAAAACACAAGGCGAGGCAACAGGCGCTTCCTGCTGCCCAACCCTTAGTCTTTACTGGCAATAAAGGTGGAAAAGCAGTATTAAATCATTCCTGTTTGGACAGGCCAAAAAAAATCCTGAGAGTGAACTGGTAGGCAGCCAAAAAACTATTTTTAGTCCGGTCTTACTGCGCAAGTACAGCTTCGCCAGACAGAAGACGAAAAATTTACAAGATTTATACCAGTGGGGGAAAGAAATTAAGTTTGACTGAGAAACACAGGACTTTGTGAACACAAAGTAAAGTTGTTAATTTTTGCCTCATATGGAACGATACAATTATGTTGAAGATAATGGCCCAGAAATTCGGGTCTCCATGAGTGAGTACGCACGGGCCTGACGGAAGTGCCGGTTTTCTGCATGCACTGCGCATGCGCGGGAAACCGGCACTTCCGTTCCTCTGAACGAAGAAGTTCAGAGGTCGAACGCGTGCGCAGGAGAGGCTGCGCGTGCGCTTTGAACTTACGTTTTTTTTTATAAACAGGTTTCTCCGGGAGGGCAAGTCTGCAGGATTTAGAAATGTAAAAAGCAGGCGTAAGGCCTGCTTTTTACAAGGTAAGTGGTCAATTAATTAAAATTAAAACATTTTTTCCACAGGTTTATTATTTTTAAATACTTTAAAGCAAAGTAAGTTTATTTTTAGTCCCGTTAGAATATAAAATCATTTTTTTCAAAAATTTAAATTGTTTAAAACAGTTATTTAATGTAATTTATAGTTTATTTAAAAAGCGTGATTTAAAAAAAAAATTATTTGAAGGTTTACTGCTATTTTGGGGCCGTAGTATTTATAAGTCTTGACAGGTCTTCTCCTCCGATTGGCTGCCCATGGCCCACGTGATCCCAGGGGACGCATCGCACTAACTACGCCCGAGACACGCAAGCATTGCGCGCCGGCAGCTGGGCCAGGCCCCGGATCGGAATTCCACGGGGCCCTACAACTCAATGGCCAGCGCACAAGGTAAGTGCAGGTCGGGGGCTTGCACCCGCGGGAAGCCCCCGACCCGATTTTCTGGGCCAATATGTTGTAAAATGTGCATTATAAATTGGTCTCAATAAAATTAAACTTAATCTGCAATGCAATGGCTGCTAAGACTACAGTGATGTTTGTGGTTCTACTATAAACCAATAATACATCAACTTTCAATATGCTAAGCTGGCTCCAATAAATTTGTAGCGGCTAAATACACCAGCCAATAGGGTACTGAGTTATACAGCCCAGAATCTGCCAGTCGAGGCAGAGCCATCAGTTCTCAACAGGAGCAACATGGCCTGCGAATGATCAGTGCTCCTGAGCTCAAGGGGTTTTGGGGGGGGGGGGGGGGGGGGGGGGGGGGAAGGGGCAGGGGGAGATGTACAGTCAGCCAGTGTTCCTGCTCCCAATTGCTATCATGCACCAGCTGCTGGAACGTGAGGGGACAGGGATTGGCATGATGCCTCCATGGTGAAACAGCCTGCAGGCACTCTGAACAGGCTTACACATGAAGAATGGCCAGTTGACAAGGCACCAGAAACTTGTTGGGGTATGGTTTCACGCACATCAACAAGAGTCGGCGCCTTTAGGAAAAGGATAAAATTGGTACGGTAATATGGTTAGTGAAGTAAACTGACTTGATTGATGAAACTATGAGAGCAAAATGCTGTTGCCTGGATAGCAGATAGAAAACACAAATCTGCTAGAACAGTGTGCCTCGCAATATCAAGTAGCTCTCTATTTATAGAACAACAATTTAATCCACTGAAATTCTCATTTTGTCACACGAGTTCAGAAGCACATGGGGGTTCCTGCATTATGCCAACATATACAGCTGGACTGTATGCATAATCCAAGACAAGCATTATACTTTTTGATTCAGTTAGATGTGTTACTAAAACTATCAGATTAAAGAAAATTTGAGTTTGTAGCTTCTGGCGTCAGTTAGAAGGTACACTGACTGGGCAGACTCTGAAATTGATCATACTTGAATTATTCATGAGCTTGGTACTTTATTTTGTTATAAATAGCTAAACAAGATTCAGACGTGAATTTTACAGATATGGGGAAAACGTAGCCTGTTTCTCTTCTCCTCTCTTGCAGAGACATTGATTCTTGCTGGAATATGGTTCCATAGATGCCAAAAGCCCTCTGGTACAATGAATGTTGGCAGGCTAATCAACCATGGACAACATCACAGCTGAGACCAATTTAGTCCTCAGCCAACAGTCCCACACAAACACTTTCATTTAGAAGCAATCAGGAGCAGTAACCCTGGCTGGCTTTTCCCATCCAGCAGCACGGAGATGCCTACTGCTGCTTTTTCGAAGCATGAATGAGTGCCTGGATGAGTGCAGCTCTGACAAGAAGCTCGACACCATCCAGGACAAAGCAGCCCGCTTGATTGGCACCTCAACCACCACCTTAAACATTCACTCCCTCCACCACCGGTGCACTGTGGCTGCAGTGTGTACCATCTACAAGATGCATTGCAGCAACTCGCCAAAGCTTCTTCGGCAGCACCTCCCAAACCCGCGACCTCTTCCACCTAGAAGGACAAGGGCAGCAGGCGCATAGGAACACCACCACCTCCAAGTTCCCCTCAAAGTCACACATCAAATATATCACTGTTTCTTCATCATTACTAGGTCAAAATCCTGGAACTCCTTACCTAACACTGTGGGAGTACCTTCACCACACAAACTGCAGCAGTTCAAGGCGGCAGCTCACCACCACCTTCTCGAGGACAATTAGGGATGGGCAATAAATGCTGGCCTTGCCAGCAATGCACACATCCCACAAATGAATAAAACATTTTTTTTTTTAATATATAAATGATTGGGTTTTTTAAATCTTGTGTTAATTAAGGAACCTTTTGCCTAAAGATTCTAAAACTTGTGATTATGACCACGACATTTCATTTAGTAAATCTGAACAGTCACCTGAATATAATTGTACAGACTGTACTGAACTTTCTCATAGCAACAAGCTCTAGTGTTGATGCATCATGTCTTGGTATGTCATGTGCAACAGGATACACATTACAGAAACCTTTAACTTCTGCTAATGTAAACAGATAAAGAACTAAAGAGGAAAAGGAATACTTTTTTTTTTTTTAACAGGACGTTAAATAAAAAATGTACTCCCTGATACAACAGTTGCTAAAGACAGCATGTAACAGTCATACAGACAGTCATAAGAACCCAGATTTACCTCCAGTTAGGTAGCAGGAAGAATGACAGTAGGAGTGGTACAATTGGCCTTAGGATAGAGAGGAGATAACAAACTATCATGGTCCCTGCTGACAGAGAGGAAGAAAGGAACAGACACTGAACCTTAATGCAATAATTAGTAGAGATGACCAAAAGTTTGATTGAAGAGATTTTTTTTTGAAAGACTTGAGAGAGAGAGAGAGAGAGAGAGACAGACAGATTGGTTATCAAAGATATGTCTACCCAAAGGCTACAATACAACTCTTCATACCTGCAGCGGTGATGATGCTCAGAGCTTTCTGACGGCGACTGCTCTGTTATTGATAAGGAGGTTGTTGACGACAGGGTTGTTGCTATTGAAGCTGTAGTTGCTTCTTCAAATGAAGGGGGGGTACAAGGAAGGAGATCCGGCCGGCCTAATAGCCCTAAAACAATGGAGGGATTAAAAACTTACCAATAACATTAAAAGAAAAACACTATTTACCACACCATGAAGCAGAATTATTTTTAACTAAAATAAAATAGAGTTTCAGCTTAATGCCTTGCGCACCTAACTGCTTTTAATAATGTATTGGTTATTCTTTACATATTACACAGAATATGGAACCTTAAAATAGATTGGGCTGCTGGTGCAGATGACTTCCACTCGAAGGTGGTTAAAGAGACGTGCTTCACAAGCACCTTGCCCAAATCTTTAACAGCTCACTAGGATCTGGGATTGTTTCCTTGGATTGGAAGGATGCTCATGTAGTTCTAATTTTCAAAAAGCGTGACAAGTCAGATCCAAAGAACTATAGGCTTATTAGTCTGATGTTAGTTATAAGTAAGACGTTTGAAGGGAATCATAAGAGTTGCTGTTTATGATCACCTGGATCAAGGAGTCATCAGAGACACTCAACACAGATTCTGGAAAAGAAGGTTGTGTCTTACAAAGGTGCTAGAATTTTTTGAAGAAGTTACTAAGTTAGTGGATGCCATTATTAAAGGCTTTCTGAAAATCCAAATAGACAAGGTACCCCACAATAGGTTACCCTGCAAGCCAGAATGTTGTGCAATCAGTGGGAAGTTGCTACAATGCATTAAGAACTGTCTGCATTCCCGTAAGCAGAAAATTGTTATTAATGGCTGTGGATCTGCTTAGAGGCCAGTTAACAGGATTGGTGTTAGAGCCATGTCTGTTTACTATCTTCAGAAATCAACTGAATATAGGCGTTAGGGTATGTCTGTTTACTATCTTCAGAAATCAACTGAATATAGGCGTTAGGGTAATGGTCCGCAAGTTTGCAGATAAGAACATTTGTGCAAGTGTTAGGATTGTGGAGGACAAATTTCTGCAAGCAGATTTAGATGCGCTAGAGAATGGACCTGTGGTAAACCACTGTTATACCTGTCTGTATGTGTATTCCACTAGGTACAGGTCTGGACATGCCTCGGCTGACTCCTCCCACTATTCCAGGTATATGAGTGACTACCTCCCAGTCCCTTAGTATTCTGGACGGGTCGACCACTCGAGACAAGACCTTCATTCTTTAGTTAATAAAAGCCTGATTGTTACTCACTCAACCTCAGTCTTTTGAGTAATTGATGGCGCATCAATTTTATTAACTAAATTTTCTATAATGGAGAAGATCCTCACACCAGCATGCCTGGACCTGGACAGTCGGGAAGCGGACGCTTCCACCAAGTTTGCTCACTGGCTCACGTGCTTCGAGACATTCCTGACTGCCTCCACTGCGGTCGAAACGGATGCGGACAAACTGTCTGTCCTGTTCTCCAAGGTGAACCACCGAGTGTACTCAGTCATCCGGGACGCGACCTCGTACACAGCTGCCCTCCAGCTCCTCAAGACCCAGTACACGCGCCCTGTGAACGAAGTATACGCTAGGCACCTTCTGGGGAGTCGCAAGCAACAACCTGGGGAATCGACTGAGGAATACCTCCAAGCACTGCCCATGCTTGGCCGGGCCTGTGGGTGTAAGGCGGTAACGCCCACTAAGTACACGGAGGAACTGATCCGGGATGCCTTCGTAGCAGGCCACAGGTCCAACTACACCCGACAGCGACTGCTGGAGCAGAGTGACCTCACCCTCAACAAAGCCTCCGACATCGCACTAACGCTGGACGCAGCCTTCCGGGGCATGGATGCCTACTCCTCTGCACCGTGGACGCCGCTGGGAACGACAACCTGGGACACGGTAGGGCAGCCCCATAGCACCGTGCCACCCCAGCCACAGCCCAACAACGGCCCAACTACCGCAGCAGTGTCCCAAAGCCAGACAGCACTATCCCAAGGCCAGAAATGCTACTTCTGTGGCCAGGCCAAACACCCCAGAGCGCGCTGCCCGGCGAAGAATGCGACCTGCTCGGGCTGCGGGAAAAAGGGACACTACGCCAGCGTCTGCAAGGCCAAAGCCACCCCGAACGCCAGCAGCGCCGCGTGTGGGCCGTGCGAGCCGCCATCTTGGGCCCCCAACAGCGCCGCGTGTGGGCCATGCGGGCCACCATCTTGGGCCTCCCCAGCCATGTGCGAACCACCGCAGCAGCAGCCATCTTGGACGACTCCAGCCACATGGGAATCATGGACGCCGCCATCTTGGACACCAGCCGGGACGCAGCAGACCGCCAACCCCCCCCCCCCCCCCATCTGATACTCGCAGTGACACACCGACCCCTACGCTGGCCTCTGACGCTGGACCAAACGAGACCGCACCAGCTAGCTCGGTCCAAAATGGACGTTAAGGTAAACGGCCATGCAATAAACTGCCTTTTTGACTCTCAGTCCGTAGCCAGCAGCCTCCAAATTGCCCGCCGCGCACCAGATGCAACCTCTCCACACTCAGAGTCCCACCCCCCCCACTGTTTGCTAACCTCACCCCCGACTGTAAGCCCATTGCCACAAAGAGCAGGCGCTACAGTGCCGGGGACAGGGTTTTCATCAAAACCGAAGTGGAACGGCTCCTGAAGGAGGGGATTATTGAGGGCAGCTCCAGCCCCTGGCGAGCCCAGGTTGTGGTCGTTAAGACCGGCGAGAAACAACGCCTGGTCATCGACTACAGCCAAACAATAAACCGCTACACCCTGCTGGACGCCTACCCACTCCCCCGCATAGCTGACACGGTCAACCAGATCGCGCAGTACCGCGTCTTTTCGACCATTGACCTGAAAGCAGCGTACCACCAGCTCCCCATCAGCCCTGAAGACCGCCAGTATACTGCTTTTGAGGCAAACGGCCGCCTCTATCACTTCCTTAGGGTTCCCTTCGGCGTTACCAACGGGGTCTCCGTCTTCCAAAGGGAGATGGACCGGATGGTCGATCAAAACGAGCTGCAGGCCACTTTCCCTTACCTAGATAATGTGACCATCTGCGGCCATGACTTGCAGGACCATGACGCAAACCTCGAGAAATTCCTCCGCACCGCCCAACTCCTGAACCTGACATATAACAAGGAGAAGTGCATATTCCGCACAGACCGCCTCGCCATCCTTGGCTGTGTTGTGGAACACGGGGTCATCGGTCCCGACCCGGACCGGATGCGTCCCCTTATGGAACTCCCACTGCCCCACTGCCTAAAAGCTCTGAAGAGGTGCCTAGGGTTTTTTTCCTACTACGCTCAGTGGGTCCCCTACTATGCAGACAAAGCCCGTCCGCTGATCAAGTCCACCTCTTTTCCCGTGACGGCAGAGGCCCGCTTAGCCTTCCACCGTATCAAGGAAGACATTGCCAAAGCCACCATGCACGCAGTGGACGAATCCATCCCCTTCCAGGTGGAAAGCGATGCGTCCGACTTCGCTCTGGCCGCCACCCTTAATCAGGCGGGGAGACCTGTGGCATTCTTCTCACGAACCCTCCAGGGCCCGGAGACCAGACACTCCGCGGTCGAGAAGGAGGCCCAGGCTATCGTGGAGGCTGTGCGTCATTGGAGGCACTACCTGGCCGGAAAACGATTTACCCTGCTCACTGACCAGCGTTCAGTTGCTTTTATGTTCAACAACAAGCAGAGGGGCAAAATCAAAAATGACAAGATCTTGAGGTGGAGAATCGAACTTTCCACCTACAATTACGAGATCTTGTACCGGCCTGGGAAGCTCAATGAACCCCCAGATGCCCTATCGCGTGGCACCTGCGCCAGCGCGCAGATCGATAGGCTGAGGGCCCTCCACAATGACCTCTGCCACCCGGGGGTCACCAGGTTCTTCCACTTCATCAAGGCCCGCAACCTGGTCAGGACCATGACCAAGAACTGCCAAGTCTGTGCTAAGAGTGCAAACCGCACTTTTATAGACCAGACAGAGCCTACCTGATAAAAGCCACTCGCCCTTTCGAACGCCTGAGCGTTGATTTCAAAGGGCCTCTCCCCTCCTCCGACCGCAATGTGTACTTCCTCAACATCATTGACGAGTACTTCCGGTTCCCGTTCGCTATCCCCTGCCCGGACATGACCAGTGCCACGGTCATTAAATCTCTGAACAGCCTCTTCACCCTGTTCGGTTTCCCCAGCTATATCCATAGCGACCGGGGCTCATCGTTTATGAGCGACGAACTCCGCTAGTACCTGCTCGCTAGGGGTATAGCCACAAAAGCAGGACCACCAGTTACAACCCCCGGGGGAACGGACAGGTGGAAAGAGAGAATGCAACAGTTTGGAAGGCCGCCCTACTAGCCTTAAAGTCTAGGGGCCTTCCGACCTCCCGCTCGCAGGAGGTGCTCCCCGATGCGCTCCACTCGATTCGGTCACTGCTCTGCACTGCCACCAATGCCACCCCTCACGAGAAAATGTTTGTCTTCCCAAGAAAGTCCACATCGAGGACATCGTTACCACCATGGCTGACGTCCCCAGGGCCGGTACTACTGAGAAGACACGTGAGGGCCAATAAAACGGACCCCCTGGTCGAGAGGGTCGACCTCCTCCACGCCAACCCCCAGTACGCTTACATTGCGTACCCGGACGGGCGGGAGGACACAGTCTCCATACGAGACCTCGCACCCTCGGGGACCGCTGTAACCCACTACACATTACCACCCCCCCCCCACGACCCGATATCCAACCCCAGCAGCCGGCTCGCCTTGGACCGTCACCCACGAGGACTACACTCCAGGGCCCCAGCCTACACGGGACGCGACGCCGGAAGCTCCACCACCCCTGCCGTCGCCACGTTGATCACAGCGGCAGACAAGACCTCCGGAGAGACTCCAATACACGAACTTTTAAATACACTTCACCCCGCCGGACTCATTTTTAAACAAGGGGTGAATGTGGTAAACCACTGTTATACCTGTCTGTGTCTGTATGTGTATTCCACTAGGTACAGGTCGGGACATGCCTCGGCTGACTCCTCCCACTATTCCAGGTATATGAGTGACTACCTCCCAGTCCCTTAGTATTCTGGACGGGTCGACCACTCGAGACAAGACCTTCATTCTTTAGTTAATAAAAGCCTGATTGTTACTCACTCAACCTCAGTCTTTTGAGTAATTGATGGCGCATCAGGACCAAACTGGTAAATGGCATTTCACCTTGATAAGTGCAGTGTTGTGCGTTTGGGCAGGACCAACACCAACTATACTTACACTTTACATGGAACAGAACTGAAATCGGTTGAGAGAAAAGAATCTTGGCATTATAGTTCATAATTTTTTGAAGGTTCATGACCAATGCCGAGAAGTCACAACCAGAGCAAATAAGAGTATTAACAGGACTATTCAATGTAAACTATTCAATGTAAAACAAAGCACACCAATTTGGCCTTGTACTAGACCTTGGTTAGACCACATTTAGAATACTGCATCCAGTTTTGGTCCCTTCATATGGTGGGTGATCTAAAGACTTTGTAAAAGATTCAGAGGAGGGCCACAAGAATGATTCCAGCTCAAAGAACCGTAGTTACTAAGATAGGCATACAACGCTGGGTCTATTCAATTTAGAGGTGCATAGACTTCGAAGTTATTGGATAGAGGTATATAAAATAGTTAATGGGCAAGATTGCATTGATAGATTGGGGAGGACCAGGGGGGTCATGTGTATAAGTTACACAAGGGCAAGGCTAGGTTAGATGTTGAGCAGTTCTTTTCCCAGAGGACAGTGGAGCTATGGAACAAATCGTCAGCTCATGCCGGTGAGTGCTGACTCTCTGCACACCTTCAAGAGAGAGCTAGACCAGTTCCTGGCTGAAGAGGAGATCACATCTTAGAAAAAAGGGAGATGAAGTACAAGCATGGCCAATGTGGTCTCCTGTACCAGTTTCAATTGCCTGAGGGCAGTGAGCAATTTTCCAGATATCCTCTTCCTAACCCCCTCTCCCCCACACCCCAACTGACTTTGTATTTTTAATGACACTCCCAGCGGATTACATGGCTATTGTTGGATAGGGGGCGTTTGATTGTAATGCTTCAGGCATCATGACTGTGGGGCAGGCTTGGTCTTTTCCTGCCTGTCATTTTTGTATGTTTGTATCAAACATACATTAGTCTCACTAGATGCCTGTATTTGAATTGAATAGCTTAGCCTCTCAATCAGACACAACCTTTATATTCTGGGGCTTTTGTATCAAAATAAGCTGGGCCATATGGTTCCTAACTCCATAAGTACCATGACAGAAAGAGAGAAACTAATACAGGTAGACTATCCTTTATCCGAAAACCTTGGGACCAGCTGTGTTTCGGTTTTTGGAATTTTTCGGATTTCAGAAGGTTTTCATCTCCGTATCTGACAACAAACACTGTTGCTTAGCTTGTAAACACTTGGGCCCTGCCTTGGAAGCGTCTCTGAAGCTGTTGCTAAGCTACAGAGACTCTTTCCACAGCCTGACTGTTTAAAAAAAATGCTAGGGGAAGAAAAAAAATGCTAGGGGAAGAAAAAAAACCTAACAAAACAGCTGCTGATTTCTGCTGTTAGATCGAGGTTTCCGGCTCCCCCTGCTCCGTATCTGAATTCCTTGACTTAGCGGGGGTCTGGGGCTCGACTGCCGCCGCCAGTTGTGGGAAAGCCGGATATCGGCCGACTCCTACACTAAGTTGGCCCGCAAATCAGGTCCGGGGGGGGGGGGGGGGGGGGGGGGGAAGAAAAGACTATCGGACGGGCCGCTGTATTGTTGGGTTCACTCTCCCGGTACCTCCTTCACACTGCCTGGCTCGGCCTGCAATCTCCTACCCAGGAGGGAACTCTGTGACCCTTTGCCCTGCTCACAGGGAAAGACAGAGCTCCTGGACCACTCCTGTCATGTTTGGCGCCACTCGGGTCATGTCGTGCGCACAACTTACGCTCCACGAAAAAACTTTCGGTTTTTAGAGGTTTTCGGAAGTGCGGATAAAGGATAGTCTACCTGTGCCACGATACATCAGACAAAAAATGTTTCATTTTTGTCACAATCAGTATTATTGGAAGACATAGCCTAGTTAAAGGAGTATTGCTGATTCTGAAATAAAGAGGAAGGGAATTTCTTACAGGACAATTACCTTCATCTTCAAGAGTTGGAAAGCTCCTGGCTCCCCGCATGTCATACCGCTTCTCTTCATCTTCTGTAGGAATCTGACTAGCTGAAAAGGCTTGTCCTGGACCAATGTATTTAGGAACTGGTAGAGAAGCACGTCCTTTCTTGGATGGGGATGACTTCAAGGCTGTAGTATAATGAAATTGAAATGCTAAATGAACATGTTAATTAATGAGACCTATCAGACTTCAAGGTTAATACAAATCAAGGTTAAAGATCCTATGGCACTTTTTGAAGAGGGGCAGGGTGTGTTCAGCAACATTACTCCCTCAACAAAAAACAAACAGATTAACAAGTCATTCCTCTCATTGCTGTTTGTCAGATCTTGCTATGTGTAAAATAGCCGGCACACTTCCATACATAACAGTCACTGCACTCCAAAAGGTAATTAATTCTGCGTGAGATATTTCTGAGAGATGTGATAGGAACTCTAGAAATAAAATTCTTTCTTTCAGCGGATAAATGAGGAACTAAGTCATATAGACCTAGAAGTTATCCTCAACCTGTGCTGAGCTAGCTGGGGTCAGCACTGCGGCAGTAGGGATAGTGCATTGGCCCCAGTGGCCCCCAAGCCAAGGATGAGTCACTGATTGCTATCCTCTACTGGAAAGTGATGTGTTTAGATAGGATCAAGCTCAGCTGCAATATCCCTACAGAACAGAACAGCCTGCTGTCACTCTCTGTTTAAGCTCATTCATGATGAATGGCCACTTCGGCGAAGTACTGCAGGGCTGCTGCTACATGTAGACTCCACAGGGGTGGGGTGATTTTTATTTTTTTCAAATTTTCAAGTTCAGGTCCTGTGGCAATCTTAATTGGAAGTACTACAGTGCAAACCTTAGTTTCTAGCTAGCATGCGGTCCTTACTTACATGAAGTCTTTCTGAAGACAGTGGTGCTCATGAATTTATAAAATCTTTCAGCATAGAAATTTGGCCTGTGCACTGACACAGTGTCCTGTAAAAACATCCAGGAATAATAATGTTACTCAACGGTTATACTTTGTAAAGAAGCAGCTGTTTCAGCAAACCTAGAACAGCCAGAATTAACTACCGTAGCTAGGTACAATCAATCATCAAAATATTTAATTATCAGGCAGCATGGTACCTAGAAGTCATGAACACTTTGCGCCCCATTAAAGTGGTTAGTGGTAGTTGACTCATGGGGCAAAACACTGAAGCTTGTCCGACAATAGATATCCCAGGTAAATGGAATTATGATACAATTCAGAAATGAGTTCCTAAAATTAGCTTGCCGTTGAGTTAGCTGATCTGTCAGGGTCAGCAACTGGCCTCAACACTCCTCCTGAGCTAGTGAAGGGATTCCTGTTCCTGATCAGGTGACCTTAACTAGAAAGTGCACGTGTGTAGACATCAGCCAAGGACAGGACCAGACCAGACCAAGAGAAGCCCTTTATAGTCAAATAGCCTGCTCACACTCACTGTCTAGGATCACATATGAAAAATGGCCACTTCACAATGAGGTGTTAGAGAGTAGTAGCTGCCACTGGAACTTTGCCCTGGGAGAAAATGGGGCAAAACTGGAAGGGGGAGTAAAGAAGTGTAGGTTTAAAAACAGTCTGGGTGCATTATGTTACTGCATTAATATAACACTTCAACATGAGCCAAGTCAAACTCTGAATTCTGCCTACATAATGACCTTCTTAGCAGCATGCAATTCTACCAATGTACCCAACTTAATTTAAAGTTTCCTGGGAGGATTTAACTACTGTGCAGCTGTAACTAGGTCTGACATTTCCCCAACCCTCAAACACCAGTCTTCAACACTGTATTCTGTAATGTCAGATCGAAGTATCCTGATACTTTGCTCATGTTACAGTCTTTGTTGAAGTACCAGTTGAATGGAACGCTACAGAATTCTGCCTGACACCGAAGTATTCAACTTCAAGCAAAGCTCAAGTGAAGTTTTTTTTTACTAATGAACATCATGCAAAGAGTTGTGCTTTATGTTAAGGAGTTCTACAAAATGTCCAAACCCAAAACATTTACCTGCTTTTTGCCTATTAAATGCCATCAGATCTGCCCCGCTTTTCCTTTAACTTCGATTTCAATTGTCACTCAATGGACATTGTGGAACATGGAATTTAGTCCACTCAATTAAGATGTCAGTCATAATGGCACAGAAGGAGACCATTCAGTTCATCGAGTCCGCGCCGGCTCTCTGCAGAGCAATCCGGTCAGTCCCATTCCCCCGCTCTATCCCCGTAGCCCTGCAAGTGTACTTCCCTCAAGTACCTATCCAGTCTCCCCTTGAAAACAGCGAGTGTCTCCACTTCCACCACTTCAGTCAGCAGCAAGTTCCAGGTCCTCACCACTCGCTGCATAACAAAGTTTTTCCTCACATCCCCCCTGTATCTCTTGCCCAAAACCTTGTGTCCCCTAGTCCTTGTACCATTAACTAACGGGAACAGCCTTTCCCCGTCTAGCCAATGTCTCACCAATTCATGGAATAAACTTTGTCATTCCTAATCCAGAATTCCTGACATTTCACCTGGCCATAATATGCACAGATGGTGCTGCAACTCCATTAAAACAGGGTGGGCTCTGTACCACTGAGAAAACTAGTGCAACCTTCGCATTAGAGTGAGGTCACCAGAGTAAAGGTTGGCTGTAATAAAAATGCGATATAGTACACATAGAATCATAGACCTCACTATAGCAGCTGGAACCCACAAACCGAACAGCCCACAACTACGCATCAATTAAGGACAAGTGATCTCATCTACCCCAGAGCCTTTTTATTTCACTATTTCTTCTATTCTTGCTGTTAAAAGGCTTTCAGTAGATTTATTAATTTTATTCTTAAATTCTCCGTACAATGTGGGACGCAAGCTTCAAAATTAAATCCTGGATGCAAAACCAGAGCTTCAATTGAAAGCCAGTGGTGGGAAACCGACTGTGGAATATACACGAGTATACAAGTAATGTTAGGTTTGCTGTTTGAATATTACCAGATACAGGTAGACTGTCCTTTATCCGAAAACCTTGGGACCGGCTGTGTTTCGGTTTTCGGAATTTTTCAGATTTCAGAAGGTTTTCTGACAACACTGTTGCTTAGCAACAGCTTGTAAACACTCGGGCCCTGCCTTGGAAGCGTCTCTGAAGCTGTTGCTAAGCTAGAGACTCTTTCCACAGCCTGACTGTTGTAAAAAAAAAATGCTAGGGGAAGAAAAAAAAAACTAACAAAACGGCTGCTGATTTCTGCCGTTAGATCGAGGTTTCCGGCTCCCCCTGCTCTGTATCTGAATTCCTTGACTTAGCGGGGGTCTGGGGCTCGACTGCCGCCGCCAGTTGTGGGAAAGCCGGATATCAGCTGACTCCTACACTAAGCTGGCCTGCAAATCAGGTCGGGGCGGGAAGAAAAGACTATCGGACGGGCTGCTGCAGCTATCGGACGGGCCGCTGTATTGTTGGGTTCACTCTCCCGGTACCTCCTTCACACTGCCCGGCTTGGCCTGCAATCTCCTACCCAGGAGGGAACTCTGTGACCCTCTGCCCTGCTCACAGGGAAAGGCAGAGCTCCCGGACCACTCCTGTCATGTTTGGCGCCACTCGGGTCATGTCGTGCACACAACTTACGCTCCACGAAAAAACTTTCGGTTTTTAGAGGTTTTCGGAAGTGCGGATAAAGGATAGTCTACCTGTACTGTAAAATTGATAGAAATTATTTCTTAATCGGTTGTATCTCTTTAAAAATGGAAACTTACACCATCATGAACAAGTGCTTTCCAAGTATGTTCCAGTTTCTTGATCAACCTGAAAGTAAACACTTGCATAGTGAGATGACTGTCAGTTTCTATTAAACCTTATATGTCATCTATTTAAGCCAAGACTGAAAGCATCCTTTCAGCATTAAAATAAACTTTAGCACTCTCACCAGAGTCAGAAGGTTGTGGGTTTAAGCCCCACTCGAGACTTGAGCACGCAATCTAGGTTAAAACTTCAGTGCAGTACCATGGGAGTGCTGCACTGTTGGGCAATGCCACCTTTTGGATGACGCATTAAATCGAGCCCCGTGCTGCCCTCTTAGGTGAATGTAACAGATCCCACAGCACTATTTGAAGAGCAGGGGACTTCTCACGGTGTCTTAATGTTTGTCCCTTAAGCAGCGTTACTAAAACAGATTATCTGGTCATTAATCTCATTGCTGTGCGTGAAACCTCGCTGTGTGCAAATCTGCTGCCGCATTTGCCTACATTACAATTCCCCCATCAGTGCATGATGTGTGCTAGAAACCTTTGGACTTTGTTCGGTGTTAGACCTGACTTCCAGACATCTGGTATACTAATGGAACAGGTTCTGGACTGGAAAGATTATCAAAAATGCATCACTTAAAAATTGTGCCTCAGTGACTCACACGGTCAAAGCAGTGAGGAGCCAAGTTACACAGACCAGAAAGGTCCCGGATTCCATCACTGATCCGTGCGGTGTTAGCTGATCTCGGCCAAGGTAGCAGTTGGGCTCCTACAATTGGTCTTAGCGCATCTGGGTTATTCAGACGGAAATCAACCAAGTTTCCAGCTCCTGACTGCTATCCAACGACTCCTGCTTGAAGTGCACTAGTAACAACATCATAAAGACAGAATTTGGCTGCCATGTTCCCCCCAAGCCAAACAGCCTGCACGACATTCAATCGTCACGCTTACATAAATGGCTACTTGGTGAAGTACTAGAGGCCACCCATGGAACTGTACCCCAAAATGAGTCAGTGTCTAAGGGAAAAAATTAAATTAATAGCAACTTGTATTGTAATCCTTTCCATACACAGATTTTAAAATGAAAAACCTTTCAAGCATGTGGTTTTATTCAGTGGATATAGGATGAAACAAATGCCTACCTGTAAGACTGTAAAATGTCAATGATACCAATGTACAAGAGAAGCCTCTCTCCTTTACCATTTACTGCTGGAATGCCCCCCATCCTAAACACAAAGAAGAAAAAAAAGTGTAAATGCCATTTTATAGCCTGATAATTTAACATTCGACTGTAATCAAAAACAAATTAGGCCATTTCCTCACAGGAGCAAGAAGCATTTCTGCGAAGATTTTTTTAAAAATTATAAAACTTGAACATATCTTTCCACAATTTGAGAAGTTTCTTTAACATGCAAGTGTTGATCACTTCATTAGGGACTTGGCTGAGACAGATTACCAGATGTTAAACAGTGTTTCTAGTGCTCTTCTCCTGACACATGGGTCTCATGCACCCAGTGGCACACTAGACTAGTCATTTGGCAGTACAATACCAGCAATTACATCATGATGCAAGCCTTGAATGTTTGGACATCATGATACCAGTACTTCGCACTGGTACACCAGCCAAACAGTATTGGATTAAGCAAACCATCTTTCTTGTTTTAGCACTGGGGCCTTTGTTTGATTGGCAGCAAGTAATTTTGGAGTCATGCTGGGGTTGCAAGGGACCTATTTCAAAATGAGTTTAGGCAGGATACAGAACAAAACTATCTAACCACATAACTGGCAGGCTCAGACACTGCAAGGATGATGGGCAAGACCAACAGAAATTCACACAGGTATAGTAGGAAAGGTTGAGAATAAGGTACTTCGATAAAGCAATATAGCTTTAAGTTTGATTCATAAGAACATAAATAGGAGCAGAAGTAGGCCATTCGGCCCCTCGATCCTGCTCCGCCAATCAAGATCATGGCTGATCTGATCTTGGCCTCAGTTCCACTTTCCTGCCCACTCCCCATAACCCATGACTCCCCTGTTTTTCAAAAATCTGTCTATCTCCACCTTGAATATATTCAATGACTCAGCCGCCACAGCTCTCTGGGATAGAGAATTCCAAAGATTCACGACCCTCAGAGGAAATTCCTCCTCATCTCTGTTTTAAATGGACGACCCCTTATTCTGAAACTATGTCCCCTAGTTCTGGATTTCCCCACGAGGGGAAACATCCTCTCCGCATCTACCCTATCAAACTTCTGCAGAATCTTATATGTTTCAATAAGATCACCTCTCATACTTCTAAACTCCAATGAGTATAGGCCCAACCTGCTCAAACTTTCCTCATAAGACAACCCCTTCAACTCAGGAATCAACCTAGTGAACCTTGTCTGAACTGCCTCCAATGCAAGTATATCCCTCCTTAAATAATTAGACCAAAACTGTACACAGTACTCCAGGTGCGGTCTCACCTAACTTTATACTCCATTCCCCTTGCAATAAAGGCCAACATTCCATTTGCCTTCCTAATTACTTGCTGTACCTGCATGCTAACTTGTTGTGTTTCATGTACGCGGACACCCAGATCCCTCTGGACTGCAGCATTCTGTAGTCTCTCTCCATTTAAATAATATTTTGCTTTTTTATTCTTCCTACCAAAGTGGATAACCTCACATTTTCCCACATTATACTCCATCTGCCAAATTTTTGCCCACTCACTTAACCTATCTGTATTACTTTGCAGACTCTTTGGGCTGGATTTTCATTCAGCAGTCGGGAAGGAGGCGGGACTACAACTTTCAGGTTTTAATCCCGCCTACATCAACGTCCGGCCAATCCACGCGATTTTCCCTTGATTGACCTTGTTGAGCCCGCCCAGCGGGCTCAGCAGGCCAATTAAGGGCCACCCGGCAACAGGCGACGTCACAGACTGAAATTTCATCTGTCAAGACATCTTGACAGATGAAATATCAGTGTTTCACAGCTGTTTGAAGCTGTCAAACACTGACAGTCTGACTTCTAACCGGAGTCTTTCTACACAGACTTAGTTAGAAATCTCACTGGCAATGAAAGCTGAAGGCGGTCACTTTTGACAGCTCGCAGCCATTTTGCTTTCAGTGCCGGCTGAGTGATGGACTCCCGAAACCTAGAGGAAGAAAGGCTGTTAAGGCAAGTACAGGTAATTTAAACTTCTTTACACACTTTAGACACACCAAACACACTTACCTTTGCACTCATGCACCCATCACTCACCTGAACACCGACATCGCGACCCCTCCAAGTCCTTCAACCCGACGGCCCGCCTGCTCTAACCTGGCGTGGTTTGGAGCCATCGGGAATCCCACACGACACCCCTCAAAATAGGGATTAGGCTAAAAACTGCCTGTTAACTACCTGTTAACAGGCAGTTAATTGGCACTAATCCCTTCCCGCCTCAGATCGGCAGGTCCCAGTGCGGGGTGGGTACCCGCCTCCTTTGAAACTTACGTGGAGGCGGGTTTTGGGCGGGATGGTGTCGGGACCCCCGAATTCGGGATTTTAGCCCCCCCCCCGCACGCCTAAAAGCCCGCCTCACAGCACACTGAAAATCGAGGCCTTTGTGTCTTCTTCACAATTTGCTTTCCCACCTATCTTGGTATCAGCAGCAAATTTGGCAACAGTACACTCGGTCCCGTCATTCAAGTCATTAATATAGATTGTAAATAGTTGAGGCCCCAGCATTGATCCCTGTGGCACCCCACTAGTTACAGTTTGCCAACCTGAAAATGACCCATTTATCCCGACTCTCTGTTTTCTGTTAGCCAATCCTCTATCCATGCTAATATATTACCCCCAACACCGTGAGCTCTTACCTTGTGCAGTAGCCTTTCATGTGGCACCTTATTGAATGCCTTCTGGAAATCCAAATACACCATCTATTGGTTGCCTTTTATCCACCCTGCTCGTTACATCCTCAAAGAACTCTAGTAAATTTGTCAAACACAATTTCCCTTTCATAAAACCATGTTGACTCTGCTTGATTGTATTATGATTTTCTAAATGTCCCGCTACTACTTCCTTAATAATGGATTCCAGCATTTTCCCAATGACAGATGTTCGGCTAACTGGCCTATAGTTTCCTGCTTTCTGTCTCCTTTCTTTCTTGAATATGGGCTTTACATTTGCAGTTTTCCAATCCACTCGGACCTTTCCTGAATCCAGGGAATTTTGGTAGATTACAACCAATGCATCCACTATCTCTGCAGCCACTTCTTTTAAGACCCGAGGATGCAGGCCATCAGGTCCAGGGGACTTGTCAGCCTTTAATCCCATTAGTTTGCCAAGCACCTTTTCTCTAGTGATAGTGATTGTTTTAAGATTCATGCTGTATTTACTCTGGGAGCAGTTGTTGGAGACACTATATGATCAAAGTCAACCACTCTATGCTCCAGCATTTGTAAGCACAAACATTAAAATAAAAGGTTTTTTAAAAAACATGGTACATACGTATCATCCATGTCAATGGACTCGCCCCGTGAAGTTCCACCTTGAATAGATTCCATGGGTGTGGAATAGAGAGCTTTCTGTGCAATGGGTCGCTTCTCATCAGAGGTACCGAGTGATCCCTCGGACTGCCTCTCACGCTCTGCTTGGTCCAACTTGTGAACTCCTAACAACAAACTGTAATCCATGATTTTAAAGCTCTCTAGCACCTATTGAGATTGCAGGAAGAGAGAAGAGAAATAACAGAACCACTAATCAGCACACAAAACAGGAGTGAGAGGAAATCAAATAATCCAGCAATAGAGCTTGTCTGACACTGCACAAAAAAAATAAACTGGAATTAAAATGTTCCAAAAGATTAAATTGTTGAACAAAACTCAATATAAAAATATATTCAACCTGAAATAAGAAATATGCTGCAAAATTGCAGTATTCCATCCAATCTCAGATTAATTACGTTAAATTGTTAGCATGCAGCAATATTACCCGTTGGTTGCTGTTCTGGGCTAGCAGTGGCTGGAGCACACCCACACCATGGCCGCAATTTTGCCGGCGCTCAGAGGGCGGGTTTGGAGGCGGGTCAGGTGGTAAAATTTCAAATAATGGTGGTGGGTTCTGATTCCGCCATCCACCCTGCTCTGTGTAACTTTGTCAAAGGTGGGCTCCCAGACTTTCAACCAGTCCCACCACCAAGCGGCGGGATAGGCCCTTAAGGCAGTTAACTGCTTGTTAACTGCCTGGATAATGCTATTTGGACAGCCCTTTAAGATTTTGCCAGTTTTTCTGCGTGTTCCACGCTGTTCCCAAACCACGCCAGCTAATTGTGCCGGCTTCACAAGTGGCTGCCTTCTTAACAGCTGCAGCTCCAGCATAAAAACAGAGCTCTCAACAAGACTCAGTTTCAGGTGGCAGAACTTTGTTTTTTCAAGTCTTGGAAAACTTTTTGCAGGTCTATTGATCTTGGAAGTGATGAAGCGGAGATCCATCTCCACTGTGACCACCTGGAAAAACCCTCTCCCCACACTGACTGAGCGCTTCCTCAACTGAGATATCTACCAGCAGCATGGGAACCATTTATTTCCCTTCATCCTGGTCTTCAGATTTGGAGGAAGAGCAGCCACGGCAGCAGAACCAGGAACAGCAGCAGCAACAACAGGAGCGCCAACCTCCTGCTCACCCACCTGATGCTGCACAGGGCAGAAGGCGTCAGCGCAGGGCTGCAACTCGCCGCAGGCGATATCCCCAACACAGGGTTTACAGGCCAAGGATAACCTTCCTCAACATGACCGAGCAGTAGTGCCAAGGCTGAGACTTTCGCGAGAGGTAGTCGCTGACATCAGCGCAATGCTGCACCAACACCTGGAGCCCAGAGGAGTGGGTGGACACCCCTTACCAGTGGCCGTCAAAGTCACCACCGCCCTCAATTTTATTGCTTCAGGGTCCTTCCAGGGCTCATCAGCAGACATCAGTGGCATCCCTGAGTTGTCCACACACACTTGCATCACGCAAGTAACCAATGCCCTCTTTGCAAAGGCGCACAATTACATCCACTTCTTGATGGATCAAGCAAGTGTAACCACGCGTGCAGTTGGCTTTGCAAATATGGCAGGCCTGCCAAGGGTGCAGGGCGTCATAGACTGCACACGTGACCATTAGCGCACCCCATCACAACGCAGCTGTTTTTGTCAACCGCAAGGGCTTCCACTCCCTTAACAACCACAAAAGGACACTGTCATGATTCATTCATCCTGCGGCAGTCTAGTGTGCCTCCACTCTTCAATCCGTCAACCCAACTTTCCGGATGGCTACTTGGAGACAAGGGCTATCCCCTGAAGACGTGGCTGATGACGCCGTTGAGGAGGCCATCGAATGAAGCTGAGGAGCGCTACAATGCCAGCCACATTTCCACCAGAGCCATCATCGAGCAATCCATCGGCTTGCTGAAGATGCGATTCAGATGCCTTGACAAATCAGGTGGAGCCCTACAGTACTCAGCAGCCAGGGTCTCCAGAATCATCGTGGTCTGCTGTGCACTGCACAACATAACATCGCACAGCATCGTGGCTTGCAACTGCCTGAGAAACAAATGGCTCAGCGCATAGCCTCCTCAGATGAGGAGGAGGAAGACGACCTTGCGGAGGCGGATCAGCCAGCTGCAGCAGCATGCGAGCATGTTGCTGCCCGGGATGCAAGGAACGCACTAATATTTATCAGATTCGTTTTGGTAGACGAATCAAACACATGGGGCTGGCACCTTCCTATCACACCATAAACAATGGACAGGAACCTGACCACCATCATTACAAATGCAAGTCGCCCTGAGCCCTCACTTTGCCATCACTTCTGTTTAATCAATTCACAAAAGGATGACAATGGCAAAAATTAAACAACAGAACACCTAAGTGCCTACCCTTGTGACTAATTGTGCTTTATCTTCCGCATGCTTCTATGTGGTGCTTCCCCTGTGGCTTCAATAGATCTGGAGGCACCTTGCTCACTTTCATGCTGCTCCTTCTTCGACACCTTTGGCGGGCGTCCTCTGGGGGCTCGTCAACAATCTGCTCCTCCTGCGTCCGTGCAGGGGCTGAGATGCCCATCCCAGTTGGGTGAGGACTCTGACCGAGGTCTATTCAGTGGCATGGAAGCGTGAGCGCTTGGAGAGGAGCCCCCACTTCCTTGTTGCCTGCCACCAACATCCCTCTCATGCGTCAGCCCACTTCAGTGCTAGCAAGTGGCTTGACAGCACCTTGCTGCACATCAAGGGGGCCATGAGGACCCGTATCTGCACTGGCAGTCCTACTCAAAAGGACTTCCATGAAGCTCTGGTTTCTCCGCTCAATAGCTGCCCATCACTCCTCCAGAGATGTCAGTGTATTCTGAGCATTCACCTTGTTTTCCAGACTCTGGTGACTTATTACCTCCATGGCCGTAGCCATCCTCTCCTCTACCTTGACCATCCTTTCTAGAGAGGTAGCCATCCTTTCCGTGGTGGTGCATTCACACGCCATTGCCTCCACAAAGGCACTGTTCATGTTAAGAGATGGACTTCTCCATCCTCTCCACACTCGCAGTGACCCTGGAGACAAAACCTGCCAGAGACTCCTGCACTTATTCCTGGAGTTCCAGCACCGTTCTCTTTCTGGATGGACCCAGAGGCACAGGGTCCACATGCAGCGGAGCAGAGCTGGGAGCGCCCTGCGGCCTCCGCCGAGGACATTCCACTGCTATCCCGGTCTCCACCATCTGCTGATGCTCACTTGTGAGCTGTGATACACCAGGTGACAACACTACTCTATCTCCCGAAGGTCCCACCGAGGTGTACATCTCGGTGCTGGGTGCGCTTAATCCTGCTGACGCTGCGCCCTCAGAGGTTGCAGGTTCATCTGAGGAGTCTTCTGGCTCAGGCTCTTCCTCCTGGACAGTGGGGAGGGGGGCTGTTGATGGTCCTGTGGGAGAGTAAAGGCATGAGTTAGACATGCGATATTAACGTAGCATACACATGGAATAGTGCAGATCATCGAAAGTCAATCTGTATGAGCATCAGATGCCATATCAGTCACTTTTGCAATGTAAAAGAGAGATGCAAATCTATTCTGTCACCAGCTTGCTCTGCTGCGCCCATCTGGCTGTCCCCCACTTCCAGATCCTCATCGCCTCCAATTATTTCCAGGGCCGTCTCCTCAGCGTTGGAGAGATAGGCTATGGAAGGTGGCCCTCCTCCTGTCATAGCCCTCTCCCTTTTATTGTGGGCTCTCATTTCCTGCAATGAGGGAGACAAGTGGAGTTTGAGTGAGAATGATGGAGTGAGTGTAGAGAATCCATAGCATAGATGCTTAGAAGGAGACAAAGATGGAGTGAGGTGCCAATACCAAGGGCCCGCCCTGTGCGTTGTTAGCTGTTGTCATAGCATAACAGTGATAGCGAGTGTGAGGGCAACATAGTCGAATAGTGATGTGATTGTGTACATAGAGAGGGATGGTTAAGGGTGCAAGGGATGTAAGGGTAAAGTGGGATGTGCAGGAGTAGGTTGACAATGCAGAGTGCAGGTGATGAGAGGAGAAGGGCAGCAGATTGAGGCCAAGTGTGATGTTATACTCACTTTTCCTGAGCGGGCCAGGTCATTGAACTTCTTCTGCACTGCACCCAGGTTCGAGTGCACATGGATCTGGAACTCGCCTCCTGTGAAATTTGCAGCCAGGCTGCTTTTGTTTGCTGTGGTGGCTTCTTGCTCCCAGGAGATGGGAACAGGACCTCCTGGCGACCTCTGACTCCCTCCACAAGAGCATGGAGGGAGTCATCATCAAATCAGGGAGAGGCCTTGGCCCTTGAGGTAGTCATGTCAGCAGTTGGCAGAAGGAAATCCAGCAGCAAATAATGAGAGAATGAACCAAGGCTGCATGGGCCCCTTAAATGCAGCTGGCTAACAGACGTCAGCAGAGGAGAGTTACAGGCCAAAACACTAATTGGCCAGGGGAACGCACACGCAGGGACTCAATTGCCTAATTAAGGCAAAAATCGCAAATTTTTACCGGCTGAAAGTGGCGGCGGGACCGGAACCCGCCTACCACCTGACCCGCACCCAACCCGCCACCAATGGGAAAATCGTGGCCCATATCTCCTGGAGAAACCCTTTGGCCAGGCAAACTGTTCCCAGTTCAATCAAGAAAACTTGAAAATTCACTGGAAAAACCACTCGTTACAACTTCCTCTTCCTTAACACCCCTCCACCCCAAAAAAATCACTGAAACCCATTCCAGATGGTAACACGTGGTTACTTATGGTCATTCAGATCATAATTTCTGTGGTGATAACACTCCCACAGGAGCGACCTGCTCTAATCTCATTTTCCTGCTTTTCCCCACCCCCATACCATTTAATATTGTTGTTCGGCGGGAATCCTGAGCGGCAGAGCGGGGCTATAAAAGTCCCAGAGACCAGGTAAGGCCTCACAGCGTCGGCGGGAATCCTGAGCGGCAGAGCGGGGCTAGAAAAGTCCCAGAGACCAGGTAAGGCCTCACAGCGTCGGCAGGAACTCAGCGGCAGAGCGGGGCTATAAAAGTCCCAGAGACCAGGTAAGGCCTCACAGCGTCGGCAGGAACTCAGCGGCAGAGCAGGGCTATAAAAGTCCCAGAGACCAGGTAAGGCGTACCAGTCTCCAGTCTGGAAGGAGAGAGGTCAAAAGTAATCCAAGTGTGACATCACCAGAAAGCGGGTAAGTGATTGGTTGGTAAGTATTTCTCCCTTTTAAGCTTAAATCTCTTTGGTTTATAGTTTCTAAGGTGTGATATTCACCATCTAGAATCGGGGCAGAGGATATTTAAGAATAATATTAATAAATTTAATTAATTACATAGAATGGGAGATCAGGCGATGTGTTGCTGCTGCAATATGTGGGAGCTGGTGAACACCATTGATGCTCACAGTGATCACATTTGCAGTAAGTGTTGGCTGCTCGAGGAACTCCAGCTCCGTGTTGAAGAGCTGAAGTCCGAGCTTCAAACACTGAGACACATCAGGGAGGGGGAGAGTTAGCTGGACTCTGTGTATCACGAGGTAGTCACACCAATTAGATTAATTAATTCAGATGTAGTCCGTGGCCAGGGTCAGGATGGTGTGACTAGAAGTGAGGCAGGTACGGGGATCCAGGAGGTTGTGTTGGAGGAGCCGCAGCCCTTGCACTTGTCCAACAGGTTCGAGGCTCTTACTCCCTGTGGGGACAGGAGCAGGGACTGCAGGGAGGATGAGCAACCTGGCCACAGCACCGTAGAGCAGGGGGCTATTCAAGTGGGCGGGGGGGGGGGGGGGGGGGGGGGGGGAGTTAAAATAAATGTTGTAGTGGTAGGGGATAGTATCGTTAGGGGGATAGATAGAGTTCTTTGCAGCCAAGAGCGAGAGTCCCGAAGGCTGTGTTGCCTGCCCGGTGCCAGGGTTAAGGACATCTCCTCTGGACTGGGGAGAAACTTGGAGTGGGAGGGGGAGGATCCAGTTGTCGTGGTCCATGTTGGTACCAACGACATAGATAGGACAAGGAAGGAGGTTCTGCTGAGGGAGTTTGAGCAGCTAGGGGCCAAATTAAAAAGCAGAACCACAAGGGTAATAATCTCTGGATTATTACCTGAGCCACGAGCGAATTTGGCTAGGACAAATAAAATTAGAGAGTTAAATGCGTGGCTCAAAGACTGGTGTGGGAGAAATGGGTTTTGCTTCCTGGGACACTGGCACCAGTACTGGGGCAGGAGGGAGCTGTTCCGTTGGGACGGGCTTCACTTGGCCAGTGCTGGGACTAGAGTCCTGGCGGATCATATAACTAGGGCTGTAGAGAGGGCTTTAAACTAACTAGTGGGGGGGAGGTTCCTAGAGAGCAAATAATAAAAATGACAACAGAGAAGGTCATAGACTTAGGTAGCAGTGGGGAAATTAAAAACCAGAGCGTGTCAGGAAGGGGCAGAAGGTATGGAGTAAAAGGTAAAGTAATAAAAAGGGCAAAAGCAGGAACTAAGTGTCACAAAACATCTTTGAAAGTTCTCTATCTGAATGCACGCAGCATTCGTAACAAAATAGACGAGTTAATGGCACAATTAACTACTTATGGGTATGATCTTGTGGCCATTACAGAAACATGGCTGCAGGGTGACAATGCCTGGGAATTAAACATACCAGGTTATTTAACGATCAGGAAGGACAGGCAGGAAGGAAGGGGAGGTGGGGTGGCTATGTTAATAAAGGAAGGAATCACTGTAATACAGAGAAATGATATTGGGTCAAAAGATCAGGATAATGAAAGAGTTTGGGTGGAGGTAAGGAATAATAAGGGGAAAAAAACACTCGTGGGCGTAGTCTATAGGCCTCCGAACAGTGGCAACTCTGTTGGACGGAGTATCAATCAGGAAATAGTTGAGGCTTGTAATAAGGGAACATCTATAATTATGGGGGATTTTAACTATCATATTAATTGGACAAATCAAATTGGGCAGGGCTGCCTTGAGGATGAGTTCATTGAGTGTATTAGGGATGGGTTTCTTGAGCAGTATGTAACTGAACCGACCAGGGGGCAAGCAACCTTAGATCTGGTCCTGTGTAACGATATGGGATTAATTAAAAATGTCCTAGTAAAGGATCCCCTTGGAATGAGTGACCATAACATGGTTGAATTCCATATTCAATTAGAGGGTGAGAAGGTTGGATCTCAAACAAGCGTGCTAAGCTTGAATAAAGGAGGCTATGAAGGTATCAGAGCGGAATTGAGTAGAGTGGATTGGGAAAATAGATTAAAGGGTAAGACGATACATGATCAGTGGTGTACATTTAAGGAGTTATTTTACAACTTCCAAAAAAAATATATTCCACTGAGAAGAAAAGGGTGTAAAAGAAAAGACAGCCATCCGTGGCTAAGTAAAGAAATTAAGGATAGTATTCGACTAAAAACAAGGGCATATAAGGTAGCCAAATCTAGTGGGAGGATAGAGGATTGGGAAAACTTTAAAAGACAGCAAAAAATAACAAAAAGATTGATTAAGAAAGGGAAGATAGATTATGAAAGTAAATTAGCAAAAAATATAAAAACAGATAGCAAGAGTTTTTATAGTTATATAAAAAGAAAAAGGGTGGCTAAAGTAAATGTTGGTCCCTTAGAGGATGAGGCTGGGAAATTAATGGTGGGAAATATGGAGATGGCAAAAACACTGAATGAATATTTTATATCAGTCTTTACAGTAGAAGACACTAAGAATATCCCAACACTGGACAAACAGGGGGCTAAAGGGGGGGGGGGGGGGGGGGTGGAGGAGCTAAACACGATCAAAATCACTAAGGAAGTGGTACTCGCTAAAATAATGGGACTCAAGGCGGATAAATCACCTGGACCTGATGGCTTACATCCTAGGGTCTTGAGGGAAGTGGCGGTAGGGATTGTGGATGCATTGGTAATAATTTTCCAAAACTCCCTGGACTCGGCAAAGGTCCCGGCAGACTGGAAAACTGCTAATGTAACACCCTTATTTAAAAAGGACAGTAGACAGAAGGCTGGAAACTATAGACCGGTTAGCCTAACATCTGTGGTAGGTAAAATTTTGGAGTCCATTATTAAGGAGACAGTAACAGGACATTTGGATAATCATAATTTAATAGGACAAAGTCAGCATGGTTTTATGAAGGGGAAGTCATGTTTGACAAATTTGCTGGAGTTCTTTGAGGAAGTAACATATAGGGTGGATAAAGGGGAACCAGTGGATGTAGTGTATTTAGACTTCCAAAAGGCAGTTGACAAGGTGCCACACAAAAGATTATTGCTTAAGATAAAAAATCACAGGATTGGGGGTAATATTCTGGCATGGATAGAGGATTGGCTATCTAACAGAAGGCAGAGAGTTGGGATAAATGGTTCATTCTCAGACTGGCAATCAGTAACTAGTGGTGTTCCGCAGGGGTCAGTGCTGGGTCCCCAACTCTTTACAATCTATATTAACGATTTGGAGGAGGGGACCGAGTATTAACATATCAAAGTTTGCAGATGATACTAAGATGGGAGGGAAAGTAGCGAGTGAGGAGGACATAAAAAACCTGCAAGGGGACATCGACAGGCTAAGTGGGCAGAGATTTGGCAGATGGAATACAATACTGGAAAGTGTGAGGTTATGCACTTTGGCAGGAAAAATTGTAGAGCAAGTTATTATCTTAATGGCAAGAAACTGGAAAGTACTGAAGTACAAAGGGATCTGGGGGTCCTGGTGCACGAAACTCAAAAGGTTAGTATGCAGGTGCAGCAAGTGATTAAGAAGGCCAATGGAATGTTGGCTTTCATTGCTAGGGGGATAGAATATAAAAATAGGGAGGTATTGCTTCAGTTGTACAAGGTATTGGTGAGACCGCACCTGGAATACTGCGTACAGTTTTGGTGTCCATACTTAAGAAAGGACATACTTGCTCTCGAGTCAGTACAAAGAAGGTTCACTCAGTTAATCCCGGGGATGAGGGGATGGACATATGAGGAGAGGCTGAGTAGATTGGGACTCTACTCATTGGAGTTCAGAAGAATGAGAGGCGATCTTATTGAAACATATAAGACTGTGAAGGGGTTGGATCGGGTGGATGCGGGGAAGATGTTCCCGATGGGTGAAACTAGAACTAGGGGGCATAGTCTTAGAATAAGGGGCTGCTCTTTCAAAACTGAGATGAGGAGGAACTACTTCACTCAGAGGGTGGTAGGTCCATGGAATATGCTGCCCCAAAAAGCTGTAGAAGCTACATCATTACATAAATTTAAAACAGAAATAGACAGTTTCCGAGAAGTAAAGGGAATTAAAGGTTACGGGGAGCGGGCAGGAATTTGGGCATGAGTCTAGGCTCGGATCGGTCATGGCCCTGTGGGTAGCGGAGCGGGCCCAGGGGCCGTGTAGCCTGATCCTGCTCCTATTTCGCGTGTCTAATTCTGTTAGATTCAGGAGATGGTTCTGTGATAGTGGATTGGCGGTTAGGATCAGATCAGCCATGATCTTATTGAATGGCGGAGCAGGCTCGAGGGGCCGATTGGCCTACTCCTGCTCCTATTTCTTATGTTCTTATGTTCTTCATCCTTCCGGAGTATTACTTGCAAGTATAAAAAGCAATAATTATTGCCCAAATCAGTTTCCTGTTCCATGCAGTGAGCCTTGACCAGAACATTATTGTAGAGTTGTATGACCATTGCTAACCTTTCTCCCCTCTAGCTTTATAACCCTGACTCTAATCTTACCAGGCAATCTCTCTGTAGGGTTTTAACCAGAGCAGTGTTAGTGTCCGTGTCCATTAACAACCCATCTGGGAAATCCTGCATGAAGTCCAGGTCTTTGAATGTTGGCCTGCATTTCTCACGCTCTTTTCTTGAAGCCCGCCGTTTGTAGGTTGAACCTTTTAAATCATACTTCATGTGCATCTTCACTACCCGTGGCAACACATTATTCATCACTGCCACTCGGATGTTTTTGCCACCAGACTGGACGCAGTAGAGTCCATAAAACTTTGGCAAAAGCGTCCTTGGGTTCTGATTCAGGTTCTGGAAAAAAAGAGAAACTATTTTCAATGCATCAGTGTAACAAATGAGCTGACAGTCATTCTTCACTTGACTGCAGCACAGCATTATGCTCTAGATACCAAGACATTGAGTCAATTGGATGCCATTTCATTTTTATATTTCACGTTATATTTGACACTATATTGTTATGGGAAACTGTGTGGACATCAGCAGAGGTTGCATTGCCTCCCCACAGTTGAGCAGTCAGCCGACACTCAATGGGCTGAATTTTCATTGAGTCGTCGGGTTGGAGGCGGGACTGCAACTTTCGGGGTTGTAGTCCCGCCTCCATCGAGTTCTAGCCAACCCACGCGATTTTGACTTGATTGACCTTGTTGAGCCCGCCCAGCAGGCTCAGCAGGCCAATTAAGGGCCACCCGGCAACAGGTGATGTCACAGATTGAAATTTCATCTGTCAGGACCTTTTGACAGATGAAATATCAGCGTTTCACAGCTGTTTGAAGCTGTCAAACACTGACAATCTGTACTCCAAGTTAATTCCTTCCTGTCAGGATGATTTAGAGATCTCCCCAGAACAGAAAGCTGAATGCTGCAATTTTTGACAGATCACAGTCATTCTGCTTTCTGTGCCAGTGAGATGAGGGACTCCAGAGACCTAAAGGAAGGCTGTAAAAGTAAGTAAAGGTATGTAAAACTTCTTTCAACACTTTACACACGCCAAACACACTTACCTTTGCACTCATGTACCCATCACTCACCTGAACACCGGACATCTCGACCCCGCCAAGCCCTTCATCCCGACGGTCCGCCTCCTCTAACTTGGCGTGGTTTGGAGCCGTCGGGAATCCCACACTTCAACCTTAAAAATAGGGATTAGGCTAAAAACTGCCTGTTAACAGGCAGTTAATTGGCACTAATCCCCTTCCCGCCTCGGGGAGGCGGGTCCCAGTGCGGGGCAGGTACCCGTCTCCTTTGAAACTGGCACGGAGGCGGGATGGTGTCGAGACCCCCGATTTCAGGATTTTAACCCCCCACACGCCTCCAATCCCACCTCCACGGCCCAATGAAAATCCTGCCCAATGTATCAGATCCCACATATGGATGGGTCTCATAACTTACTGCCACTCACCATCTAGGCCCACATGTGAATCGCTACTTTGGTGAGGTACCAGAGGGCAGCTGGTGTCTGTGGAACTATATTCCGGCAAGAGTCGACACCTTCAAGAAAAGAGGTAGTAAAAAAAAGGAGGGGGGTGGGAAGGAGAAAATTCACTTACCATGTAATAACCTGGAAGCAACTTTTGCAGAAATTCTGCTTCTTTGTTTATGACGGTCTTTATAATAAACTCATCGTCACTAGTCACATAAAACAGAGACCCACTGGCACCAGGATTGGAGAGTTCAATCAAGGGTTCATTGCATAACGAATACTGAGAGAGAACACATCAAAAAGCAAACACTGTTATTTAGAATCCAACTTTTGCCAATACATTTATCACCAACTCTCCCACACAATTTTTTTTAATGGCCTCTATCTGCACTGTGGGGTTTCTGTACTTTAAGGCACTCCCCCATTTAACATTGACAAAATAAATACATTTTAAAGAAACAAACTTTTCTGAACAAGGAACTCAAATGTTCATCTCCAAGGAATCCCACCAGGTAGGGTCTCCTACTGCCTGATACACCACATAATGATGTCACTGACAGGAAGAGTTCTGAAACAGCTGCAGAGAAAGCAATGGGAGCTGCAACAGTGGACACCAAGAGCCAATCAGAATTGCTGGCCATACCCCAGGAAACCACCTTTGCTGATTACGTATACCCATCCCCTGTGAATTACTTGCATTTGTATTATACACATCACTTTTTTCACAATAAGTTTACTTTCCATGTTAAAAATAAGACACTGGCTCAGGATATAATTCAGTTACCAGCACATAAGTATGGGAGCAATGGAAGAGAGACTAAACAGGGTGATTGTGCGACATTGTGTGTGTTATCAGTACTCTCCTGCGATTTGCCACTGGGGAAATCATGGCTAGTCAATCACAAAAACAGTTACAGACAAAATATGAGGTCTTCAGCTTTGCTTGCCTTTACAATAAAATTCTAATTGCACTTGTTAATCAAATGACTTAATATACTTGATACAAAAATGAAATTGTCCCAGAAGACCGAGCAGATTTAATGACTCAAGTATCTTCCCTCTCTTCCTCAATGCAATTACTTTAGGATGATTCAGGTCACTATCTTGGACTTTCATCAGATGGACAAACTATGAAATAGCTGGCATGATGAAAATCAGTTTATACTGTCAATCTCAAATCTATCAACTGTGTCACTGAAGGGTAAATCACACAAATGGCAGGCAGAGTAGTTTGATCTTTGATTAGCGTCTATACAATTTTGAAAGAGACCGTTGTAGAGAGCTGTCTGGAAATTTCTAAACTCCCATTCAGACATCCAAAATCTATTTCATGTAAAAAAAAAAGTATTTTTTCCACTTTGTTTGTCTGTCTGATGAAGTGAAGGAATTATTTATTAATATCTCAATGGATTTTCATTAGCAGCAAACCTCAGAATGCAATCCATGATTCCATCCACACCCTTCGCCATCATATTCCCAGTTTGGTTTAGACTCTGGAAAATGTGGCAACTCTAGTTTGATCAGTCTCACACGGCAGAGTTTTTCTCTGCATTTAAATTGCTTGTTTTGATGTCAACCCCCATTCCTGAAGGTTACCTTTTGCAAAAGTCCTTCTAACACAAGTACTAAAACAGCTTTATGCATTGATGTTACAAATATTCTCCAATTCCCCCTCCCTGTCCTCACTGTTTTGCTTGTAACCCACCATCTTGGATCTGCATCAACTGTGGAAAAATTCCAATATCACTCGAGACTATTTGAGACTGATTACACCTCTGGTCAAGCCAGTGATTTTCTCTTCCCACTTGCTTAGAGTTAGAGAAACTGAAGCAACTCCCAAAGGAATAAGGTTGACTATCCAGCCTTTTTGCTTTTGCCCAAGAAGATCATTGAGCAAATTTAGAGCCAAGAAAGCTACAGAGAAATCATTTTAATATTAAACAGCCAGGGTAGAAACATTTAATAGTGCTAGAGTGAACAGAGATGGGAGGTCAGCATTACCAGCTCCCAAAGTAAAAAGCAAAGCTTGGTGCCAACAATGCTGGTGGCAGCTATCGTTAGTGGATGGTGCTTTTAAACCTTAAGTGAAATCTGGAGCAGTTAACATATATTAAGATAACAATATTCCTGGTCTTTGCAAGTACTTTGCTTTTTGGGGAAGTTAGAGGTAGGTGGTTACACCATATATATTTGCATATAAGCCACACCTTTTTGAAAAGCAAAATAAAAAACTTAAGCTGGGCTGGTACTATATGGGAGTGAAATTTTTCCAGTGGACGGTATGCAGGGCAGCCTATATGGTCATCAAAATGGTACTCATCAGAATATCCACTGTGGATTTTTAAAAATCTTGCACTGGTTCATAAATTATAGATTTATTAGCAACATGGAAGTTCTCAATGCTATTCTTAGGTTGATATTTCAGGGATGGGAAGCATTCACAATACACTGGTTGCATATGACAGAAGAGCACAGATTAACCCAAGGGCATTTCCTAGCACATAAAATTGAATTCACTGTCCAAAGGAAACAGAAAAAATCTTAACTAATGAAGAAAAAAAAGTTTCTCTGCACAGAAAACACACCACTGCACACTTCGTGAAACAAACTCAGTTGGTAAATGTACTGTACATCATGGTACTGAGTCATAAAGAACAGGATGACCCCACACTTGAACCTTGGTCTATACTGAGTTACCTGTTCTTAGCCAATATGCTATAACTGGCTTCAGTGCTCCTGTACTGGGTGGGGGGAGGAAATCAGCCCAGGCTCCCATTCCTGATGGTTATCTAGTAACCTTGGTGAAAGGTATGGCTGTGAACGTGTCAGTTCAGGACAGAATCTGGGTCAGCTGCAATGACCTTCAGACTCAGAGTGGAAAACTGTCCAACATTCTCAATCTAGGCTCACACGTGAAGAATGGTCACAAGCAAGATGCCAGAGGGACACTACAGAAACATGGCTCAGCACGATTCCCACATATCTTACACATGATTTGTTTCTCTCATCTCCACACACTGGTGTGATCACTATCATTAAATCAACCTAAGCGGACAGCAATGGTTTTCAGGCCATGGAAAATATTTCCATTTATAGATTTCCACAAGCAGAGTAAAGCCAACCAAGATGATCGGTTTAAACAAAGAGCTTATGCTATAAATACAATGGCACAATTGAATACAAAGACCACCACCAGTAATTAATGCTCGATGTTGGTTTATCTTATTGCATCTTAGACATAATCTTCCCGGTGAGTGGTAACAGGATATTTCAAACACAGCGAAATACTCCAATCAAGATTCTCAGAGCAACTGGCTGTGATTACGAAGTACATGGTACAATTTCTTTTACCATGATCTTCTCCCGGAATTGCTGACTTATGTTGAGATAGCTTCACAGGAATCCTGTGCCCACCAACTACCCACCCAGGTGGCCATTCTTCATCTGCGACCCTAGAAAGCGAGCGTCGACAGGCCAATCGACAACAGAATGAATCACAGCCAAGCAAATTCCTACCCTACAACCAACATCCATACACTGATATTTTCTAGCTGGGGGGGCTGGAGAGTGATATGGAACCCTTATTGATTTGCTTTCCCCCCTCACTAGCCCAGGCACATTGAGCTGAACTGTAAAAACACATCAATAGGTAGACATAGTTGTGTCTAAGACAAGTGCAATTGTTAGAGCTTTGGCATTTGATCAGCCAGTTTTTCTAGATGCACAAAAGTAAGCCAAGTCTTAAGTATAAAGTAATTAGAAGATACAGATTAGTTAGAATAACACATTAGTCAGAAGTTAAATGAGTGTTAAGATGGGTGAGGAAAAGATGCAATGTTTTTCAAATTTTGTGTTTATTTTAGCTTATAAGATGAATGCAATAATGGAGTGTTTTTTTTAACCGCATTCAAGTTATTTAAGCATCAGTGCTATTTGAAAACTTTCTAAAAATGACAGACCCAGAGACACAAATTCTCAGGATCTAATAGCTGGAAATGTTAGCAGGTTAGTTTACTGGTAGTACTCCATTTAACCATCAGCCTAAACACAGCACAAGATGATTTTTAAATATCATATTAAGACACCAGTGATCAGCGCAGAACCAGTGAGGTTAAGCATAACTGCAGGCACAAAAATTACCTGCAAACTCGAACCATTAGCCATCAACATGTTAAAGATGATCTGCAAAGGATTCATATTTCTTAGACGTGACCTTAATTGTCACAGTTTCTTGGGGGGGGGGGGGGGGGGGGGGGGGGAACAAGAGACCACAGCACCATTTGAATGTATGTATATAGAATCCAGAGTGGTCAGTAGGTTCATTTAGCATAATGGTACCTATAGGAAACATTTAACTTAAAGCCAACACACTTTAAAGTTGTATAACACTAGTTTTTCTCCTCAAATTTCAGTCTCCACCTGCTACAGACCTGCAATTACAGATTCCTCACTCTGGGGTTACATCGTTCTCTCCAGAAATAGCCCAAGTTTGAAAGGGCAAAGTCTTCAATTCTACTACAGGAAACTGTGTGTTATCCGGAGGCTAAATGTCCGGCAAGCTCGAGCCACCAGCAAAAATCAGGAGCCGTTTTGTTTCTTTTCGTTGCTTTTTTCTCAACAGTCAAGCTCTGCAAGGTCTGTAGCTAAGCAACAGCTTCAGCTAGAGACGCTTGCCGACTGTTTAGAAGCTGTTGCTAAGCAACAGGGTTTGTTGATTCACACAGAGCTGAAAATCTCTATGTTTCAACATTAGCGCTGGAGTGTCCGGCAGTTTTGAGGGAACGGCAACAGCTCGGTCCCGTCGGTGCCGGATAGCACAAAGTTTCCTGTATTGTGTGATCTTGCATAGCACGTGGACATACAATTAAAAAAAAAAATCACAAACCCACCCACCCTCATTACCCTTCACTGAATCCCATGACAACATTACATCCAATTCACTGAGAAAGGGAGCAAGAAAGATCTTGTATTCTTGTCGCAAAACACAAGTCAGCTAAAAAGCAGTTGTGGCACACACTGCACAAGAAAGCCCAGCACTTAAAATAACCACACTCACCAAATAGTCATCTGGTCGAATGCCAAAGAGTTCCCTAAAGTAACGAAATGCCATTGGAGCATAGGTCTTGAATCTGAAGTCAGGAAAGTGATGTGCTGGAGTCAAGTTACTACCTTCACTGTAAATTAAAAGAAAACTTGAGTGCCAAGATATACCAAATTAGGTAGAAATATGCACCATATCACTGCTGCGCAAAAATTGTATTGCACTTACCATATGCAGCCAAGTGCAATCCCAGTTTCCAGCATAGTCCAACAAAGCCCTGATGAAATTATCAACTTGCCTCTCTGCATTTAAACCCACTGAGAATTGCAGGTGTCCAAAAATACAGACAGTGGTACACAGTACCGAAACCTAACAGTGCTAATCTAAGTTTATACATTACATATAGATGCATTAAAATGTATGATTACAACATAGAGTTCCCATTTCATTATATTTCAATGCAGCAATTTAATAAGACTGTCTCTGGAGCTCTCAACATACCAGTGAGTGATTCAGACATATTGGGAGTCAAGCTCAATCTTATTATAAAGTATTTGAATAATTATGGCAAGTTTCTTCAGCATCACCACCGCAGAGTCGCTCCAGTGTTTAATCTCACCATGCTAGTTTTAGTTAAACCATGCAACAAAATCAGTAGTCAAAGGAAAAATGTTTCTAAAACAAAGGACCCAAATAAATAACTGACCAGTTTGATGTAAATACCTGGACCATTTGTTACTTACTACTTTGTCACAATTAAAATTTGAAGAAGAAAGCAATTGTGTTTACATCAGGGCTGTCCACCGATTTAAAAAAATCATGATTAATCGCAATTGAAAATGTTAATCTCAGTTAATCTTGGGTTTAACTGCATATTTAATTGATAAAATTACTGCATCCATTTCATTCAGGTTTGTTTTATTACTGGTGCTATTATATAGAAAAACAAACTGACCTCTATTATGAAGAGTATTTCTATGATACTGGAACTCAGTTTGATAGTAGGTACAAGTAACCGTCTTTCTATTCAATTTACTATCAAAGTTTAAAAAAACTTCCCATGCAGAAGTCCTTCTCTTAAATAGTGTTCGCTCCATAATGCTTCAGTTTACCTTCCCCCCCCCCCCCCTTTCGATTGCTTTCTGTTGAATATTGGTTTACTTTAACCACAATTAGTTTTTTAATTCACTTGACAGCTCTATTTATACTTTTATTTTTAGCTGTCTTCCCTTTTAAGGAAGGCTCGCTGCCCTACTCAGCCACATTCAGGCTCTCTGCTCCATCCAACCCAACCTGGCGTCTTTCTGCCTTGCCACCCAATCCAGAATGACACTTTCCCAGCCATCCAACATAAAGTGGCAAGTGTTATTGCCCACTGACTGACAAGCTTCCTTTATTTTTTTTCCATCACCTGTTCTTACACTTCCTGCCAAGAAGGGTCAGATGGCTAGGAAGCAATAGCGCCAAGGGCAGGCACCAGAGGATTGTGTCAGGTAAACAAATCATTTTATATTTTTAATTTGAAAGCACAATAGGAAGGATCGGTGGTATTTGTAAACAAAATATGGAACGGAACTCCTTTTTTTGTTAAAAAACCCAGTATTATTTCCCCAGCTTCCACGATTAACGTGTTAAAACATTAATTGCCAAAAAATGAATGTGTTACTCGCAGAAGTTAACTGTGATTAATTGACAGCCCTAGTTTATAAAACACTTTAGGTCCTCAAGTCCAAAAGCACTTTACAGCCAATGAATTACTTTTAAAGAGCAGTCATTATGTAGAAAAACACAGTAGCCAAATTGTGCACAGCAAGGACTTGCAAACAGCAAGATGTAGGTCCAGTTAATCTTTTACCACAAGAAAGGTGAACAATTCTTGCATCTTATGTCAGCTTGGCTCAGTGGTAGCACGGTCACCTCTGAATCAGATGGTTGTGGGTTCAAGCCAGACGTGAGCACATTATCTAGGCTGACACGTCAGTGTATTGCCGAGAGTGCATTGTTGAAGGTGCTGACTCTCTTTACTTCAGGCAGTTGCCTAATTAAGTTTCAGCATGTGCCCCCATTTTTAAAGGGGCACAACCAATAAGGACTGTAAGTTAAAAAACCAAAGTAAAAGGAAAATTAACAAATCAAATTGAAATTCCATTTCCAGTGGTGATGATACACTCTAGTCCCTCCGGCGCCCACCGGTCGCAGAAGGCCTCGTATATTGGATCAGACATTAATACGAGGTCCTGTCTGCCTATGTGGAATTTAAAGATCCCATGGCACTATTCAAAGAAGAACATGAATTTCTCCTCGTGCCCAAGCCAACATTGCTCTCCCAACCATTAAACACAGATTAACTGATCATTAATTTCATTTGATGTTTGTGGAATCTTGCTATGCACAAACTGACTGTCACATTTGCCTACATAACAGTGCCTGCATTTCAAAAGTAGTTCACAGGCTGTGAAGCATTCAGGGATGCCCTGAGGACATAAGGAGCTACATAAGTGCAAGTTCCTTTTTATCTTGTCATTTTGGTTTAGCCTGTGAAGGCTTGAACTACAAGAGGAGAATACGAAATATTATGCCTCAAGCACTGTCCAACGCACCAGACACCACCTTTGGTTCGGGGGCACGGGTCAAAGTGCTTAGCAATTAAAACAGTAACAGACACAGAAACATAATTAAAAAGGCATGGAAAGAGTTGCATGTTTCAATCAATTATATGTGCACAAAAGTTTTACTTGCAGTAAAGACTGACTTGCCTAGGAAAGAATATGCTTTCAACCACGTAGAAGTCCTGCATCAGTACATCCCTTTCAGGCTTCGAGCTGAGGTTTCCTACTGTGTATCCAATACCCAGCTGAATGGCTCCTTTAAGAGTGGATGAAGTTGTCTGCAATATATGTATGATGATCAGGTTATCCTTTATCTGTAGGAGGCAGAGCTGTGGTCTGTTTACTTTGTGTCCTGAAACTTGTCTAGATCTTAAGCCATGTCAACAAGGATTAAAAGGTTAAAAAGGCCAACACGTGATTTTATTACTGTTTGAGAACTTCACCAAATGTAAAGATACTGCAGATAATTTTATCAGCTACTGTTTATCAGCTTAGCACAAATTTCAACTGAACACATATCCATATTAGCTTTAGCAGAACTGAAGCAAGTGTTGACAAAAGCACATTTCCATAGATAAGTCAGATTGGCCCACGGTTTTTGTATTATAAACAGTTTGTATTATATAATTATTTAGTTTTAGTCTTTAACACTGCTCTTTGAAGGCAAGGTTAAACTCAACCATTTGATGGCCTTGATCCTAGATGCTTATTTGGATTATGTAATGAGACCAGCAGGCAGGAAATCAGGCAACAAGTTGATCGAGGCAGGTGTTCCAGATTACTGTCTCAGCAACATTTCAAACATGTTTTAGTCACTTTGTACAACGTTTTAATGTTGGAAATGAAGGACATAAATCAAGGGAAGGTTGAACTTGACTTATGAAGCCATCCAACCAGAACAACTGACATACATTGGCTTTAAAACTTATGGGGCTTATTTTAAATAATTACTCAGTGCACCACTTAAATAGCTTAACATCCAAGTATGCTCACTTTACATCTCGAGTTACAGGTCTAGACAGACGAAAACTTTTGGGGGAGGGGGGGGGAAATCGACCAATTTATTGCAGAAAATCGTATCAATTTGCAGCTGGATCATTAGGCTGCATCTAAGCAAGAGGTATAACTTGACATGACCCAGTTTACTGAGAGGAGCCAGAGTCTCACTGGCATGGCTACTGAACAACAACTTGCATTTATATAGCACCTTTAACACAATAAAACGCCCCAAGACGCTTCACAGGAATGTTATCAAATAAAATTCGACACCAAGCCACACAAGGAAATATTAGGGCAGATGGTCAAAGAGATAGGTTTTAAGGAGCGTCTAAAAGGAGGAAAGAGGTGTAGAAAGGTGGAGAGGTTTATGGAGGGAATTCCAGAGCTTAAGGCCTTGGCAGCTGAAGGCACAGCTGGCAATGGTGCAACAATTACATTCGGGGTGCTCAAGAGGCCAAAATTAGAGGAGTGCAGATATCACGGCGGGTTAGGGCTGGAGGAGATTACAGAGATGGGCAGGGGCGAGGCCATGGAAGGATTTCAAAACAAGGATGAAAATGTTATTTATTTATTTATTTAAAATCAAGGTGTTGCTTAACCGGGAGCCAATGTAGGTCAGCGAGCACAGGGGTAATGGGTGAATGGGACATGGTACGAGTTAGGACACTGGCAGCAGAGGTTTGGATGACCTCAAGTTTTAGAGGGTAGAACGTGGGAGGCCGGCTGGCTGTGCGGCCAGGTGTGCATTGGAATAGTTAAGTCTAGAGGTAACAAAGGCATAGATGAGGGTTTCAGCAGCAGATGAGCGGAGGCAGGGGCGGAGTCGGATGATGTTACGGAGGTGGAAACAGTGATGGCACGGATATGTGGTCAAAAGCTCATCTCGGGGTTAAATGTGACACCACAGTTGCGAACCAACCTTCTTGTACTGAAAGCCAAGGTTCTTAGTATAACCTCCAGTCCACAATCTCCTGGAAATATTGCAACTAATTGTACTCAGTGAATCCCTTTGACCCAATCACTACAGAAGATAGCCCAATTAACAAGGGGAAAAGCCCAGCACTTAATTATTTTACCTTTGAAAATCTTGTATTGTTCAAATTATTCAAGCCAATTTCTGTAAAGAAAATAGGCTGGCCAGAAAAAAATAGTAAATAGATACACAGATCACAAAGCATCCAATAGAGAAACACAGGTTAACATTTCAGGTTGGGAACCATTGTCTGAACTCAGACTTTGCGGTTCTCCATTTGAAATATTAAACTTTCTCCTCTTTTCAGACACCAATGGACTTGGCACATTTCCAGAATTTTGTTTTTGTTTCAGATTTGACATTTAAAGTTTTTCTTTTTATCTCTGCAACTTAACGATTGCTCAGCTTTAATGAGGTGCAGGGTGGTCACCTTCAAAAAGTTCTTCTCCTGCTTCCCCAATAGAACTAACCATTTTATTTTGTACGAAACAATTTTTTTTTATGACGACAAATTATTGCTTTAAAATTCACAGCTGGGGCTGCACTCTAAACAGATTAAACTCTTACCTATGACATTACAATGATCGCTATCACAAAGTAAAATAAAAATGAACAAAACTGGCTAGGAAAGCCTGTTTAGCTGAGAATTTTAAATTCAATTTGTACACAATGCTAAGACGGAATACCTTTTTGTATGTAGTTTCCCCAGAAGCATCTACTCCCCTGTGCCCAATCTTTTTGCCTGTAGGTGCATCTATATTTTCAGATGAAGAGGGCATCTTGAAAAGAATACAAGATATTAAAAGATGTTGATTACAAATTACTTCTGTGAGAAATTTGTAGTATAGCTGTAAATGCTGCTCACCTCAACCAAGCCTGTTTTTTTACTGAAAGATTCTGTAAGTGAAGAGAAAGACAAAACATTTATAAGTTGCAACATCAGACTTGAACAGGAATTGAGACTAACACATGAATATAGAACAGGAGTAGGTCAGTCAACCTGCAGTGCCATTAAGTTAGATCATGGCTAATCTGTAGCTCAACTTCATGCCTTTGCTGCACATCGATCGATACCCTTACCTAAAAGAAAATCTGTATCAGATATTTATAAACACACAAGCATTTCCCTGTTCACTTGAAGGCACTGAACCACACTACAGTACAGTTCCACAGGCATTGGCAGCCCTCTGATGCTTCATCCATGGGGCTATTTGTCATGTGTGCAAGCAGGTCATTGTACCAAAAGAGACCATCATAGTTCAGCCTGACCCTGTCCTCACCTCATGTATGCACAAGTGTGAACATGACTGGATAACTATTAGGAGAAGGAATCCCGGCTGATGGTGTCCCTGGATTAGTGGGGTGAACAGGGGCCAATGCATCACCCTGAGCTTGAGTTAAGATCAGCTAACTCAGAACAGGGGCTGTTCTTGGGCTCTATCGATCAGGTACATAATAAGCATTTCCCCTTGCATCTGGGAAGCTTCACATTATCAAACATTACAGACATTTTTAAATCCATTCCCTATTACTGCATTTGGTGATCTTCACATTGAATAACTCAGTAATTTTAGCCCGATTTGCAATGACTTTGGCCATTTAACAGAATTCAATTGTCAAAGCGGAAATCAGATTAAGCACTGAGAACTGCATCAGTATTCCGGGTCAAATTCAAAAGCTAGATGTAGCATTTGGCTTTTGTTATGTCTTCTGAGCCAGGAAATCTGGACGCAAACCAATTCCATTTTCTTATGTTATTTAGCATTGAATATTCAGGATTTTTTTTAAACAAAATAAATACTTCTTAAAAGACTTCAGTTAACAAAAAAGCTGTGCTCAATGAATGTTTGCAGTCAGCAGGATTTAGACATCAGAGGTTTATAGATTCGACTTGTTTTGATCCATCAACTGCCAGAAGCATGCCTCATGTTTAATGGTCAAGATATTTGCATGTGTGCCCACGTTACCCATTATCTGGGACAAAATCATTTTGTTTATGAACAAGCAGCTTTTCATCTTTGCAAATTTTTCTTTCCTTTTCTCTTGAAGGCAATTATGACACTTGCTAAAATACAGCTCATGGTACCAGACACTTCAGTCTCGCACCCAAGTAGCCATTATTTCTCTCCTGGAATCAGTCTCGCACCCAAGTAGCCATTATTTCTCTCCTGGAATCGTCACATATGTACTTTCTATCAGGGTCATTAGATAAATACCAGGTACAGTGAGCCCAACTGGAACTGGGCTGGAGAAGCTCGAGTTTCTGGTTTCGGAGCTTGAGCAGCAGCTGGCATCACTGCGGTGCATCCATGAGACTGAGAGCTACGTGGATAGCATGTTTCAGGGAAATGGTCACCCCGCAACATAAGGAGTGTTCAGGCAGAGAGTGAATGGGTGACCGTCAGACAGACAAGGAGAACCAGGCAGGTAGTGCATGAGTCCCCCGAGTGCATCTCACGCTCCAACCAGCATAATACTGGTGAGTCCGATGGCTCCTCTGGGACGTACAGCCAGAGCCAAGTCCACGGCACCACGGGTAGCTTAGCTCTACAGTGGAAGAGGAGGAAAAAAATCGGGAAGGCAACAGTGGTAGGAGATTTGATAATTAGGGGAATAGACGGGCGTTTCTGTAGCCGCAGACGTGATTCCAGGATGGTATGCTGCCTCCCTGGTGCCAGGGTCAAAGAGGTCACTGAGCGGCTGCAGAACATTCTGAGGGGGGAGGGTGAACAGCCAGAAGTCGTGATCCACGTCGGTACCAACAACATAGGTAGAAAAAGAGATGAGGTTCTGCAGGCAGATTTTAGGGAGTTAGGAAAGAGATTAAAAAAAGCAGGACCTCAAAGGCAGCAATCTCTGGATTACTCCTTGTGCCACGAGCTAGAGAGTATAGAAATGGAGGATAGAACAGATGAATGCGTGGCAGTGAGACGGTGCAGGAGGGAGGACTTCAGATTCCTGGGACACTGGGGGAGGTGGGATCTGTATAGCCAGACGGGTTGCACCTCAACAGAGTCAGAACCAATGTCCTCGCGGGGGGGGTTTGCTAGAGCTGTTGGGGAGGGTTTAAACTAATTTGGCGAGGGGATGGGCACCAGGATGCTCCATTAGAAAGGAGAAACAACGTGCACAAAGGATGGGGAGAGACAGATAGCACTAGAGTAAGAAATAAATAGTAAGATGTTAGGTGGGGTCAGATTAAGAGAAAATACAAGGTGGTCTAAGACAGGTTTACAGTGCATGTGTGTAAATGTACAAAGCCTGGTAAATAAGGTTGGTGAGCTGCAGGCGCAAATAGCCACATGGGAATATGATGTTGTGGCGATAACGGAGACCTGGCTCAAAAAAAGGACAGGATTGGGTTTTAAATATTCCTGGAAATAAGGGGTTAAGAAAAGATAAGAAAGGAAAGAAAGGAGGTGGGGTGGCAGTATTGGTTAAGGAGAATGTTACAGTGCTGGAGAAAGGATGTCCCGGAGGTATCAAGGACAGAATCTATTTGGTTAGAGTTCAGGAATAATAGGAGGTGCCATTACACTACTAGGTGTATTCTATAGGCCACCAACAAGTGGGAAAGATATAAAAGGAGCAAATTTGCAGGGAACTTAGAGCAGTAAAAGAACTATCGAGTCGTGATAATGGGGGACTTCAATTATCCTAATATAGACTGGGCTAGTAATATTGTAAAGCGCAGAAATGGGGAAGAATTTCTGAAGTGTGTTCAGGAGAACTTTCTAGATCAGTACGTTTCCAGCCCAACGAGGAAGGAGGCATTGCTGGATCTGGTTCTGGGGAATGAGGTGGGTCAAGTGGAGCAAGTGTCAGTAGGGGAACAGCGATCATAGTATCATAAGATTTAGATTAGCTATGGAAAAAGAGAGGGAGCAATCTAGAGTAAAAATACTTAATTGGATGAAGGCAAATTTCAGTGGGTTGAGAACGGATCTGACTTGGATAAAGTGGAATCAAAGATTGGCAGGCAAAACTGTAATCGAACAATGGGCTGCCTTTAAAGAGAGATGGCTCGGGTAGTCGAAGTACATTCCCACGAGGGGGAACGAACAACTAAAGCCAGAGCTCCCCGGATGACAAAAGAGGTAGAGAGTAAGATGAAGCAGAAAAAGAGCGCGTATGACAGACATCAGGCTGAATATAGAAAGTTCAGAGGGGAAGTGAAAAAGAATATAAGAGGGGCAAAGAGAGTATGAGAATAGATTAGCAGCTAACATAAAATGGAATTCAAAAGTCTTCTATAAGCATATAAATAATAAAACAGGTAGTAAGAGGAGGGGTGGAGCCGATTAGGGACCAAAAAGGAGACCCACGCATGGAGGCAGAGGGCATGGCTGTGGTACTAAATGAGTACTTTGCATCTATCTTCACCAAGGAAGATGATGCTGCCAAATTCATAGTGAAAGAGGTAGTGGAGATATAGGATAAGGCAAAAATTGATAGAGGAAGTACAGGAAACTGTGTGCTATCCGGAGGCTAAATGTCCGGCAAGCTCGAGCCACCGGCAAAAATCAAGAGCCATTGTTAGGTTTTTTTCTCGTGGCTTTTTTTTTCCCCCAACAGTCAGGCTCTGCAAAGTCTCTGTAGCTTAGCAACAGCTTCAGAGAGACGCTTCCAAGGTACGGGCCGACAGTGTTTGTTGTCAGATACGGAGATGAAAAGCTCCGTATGCTTCAACATTAACGCTGGTGTGTCCAGCAGTTTTGAGGGAACGGCAACAGCTCGGTCCCGTCGGTGCCGGATAGCACAAAGTTTCCTGTACTAGAAAGGATGTCTGAACTTAAAGTTGATAAGTCACCAGGACTGGATGGGATGCATCCTAGGATGCTGAGGAAGGTGGTAATCGCGGAGATACTCGCCATAATCTTCCAATCCTCCTTAGATACAGGCGTGGTGCCAGAGGACTAGAAAATTGCAAATTTTACACCCTTGTTCAAAAAAAGAGTGCAAGAATAAACCCAGCAACTACAGGCCAGCCACTTTAACCTCGGTAGTGGGGATGCTTTTGGAAACGATAATCAGGGACAAAGTTTACAGTCACTTGGACAAGTGTGGATTAATTAAGGAAAGCCAGCACGGATTTGTTAAAGGTAAATTGTGTTTAACTAACTTGATCGAGTTTTTTGATGAGGTAACAGAGAGGGTTGATGTGTATATGAATTTCCAAAAGGCGTTTGATAAAGTGCCACATAATAGACTTGCCAGCAAAGTTGAAGCCCATGGAATAAAAAGGACAGTAGCATGGATACGAAATTGGCTAAGTGACAGGAAACAGAGAGTAGTGGTGAACGGTTGTTTTTCGGACTGGAGGAAGGTATAGTGTGGTGTTCCCCAGGGATCAGTACTAGGACCACTGCGTTTCTTGATATATATTAATGACTTGGACTTGGGAGTACAGGGCACAATTTCAAAATTTGCAGATGACCCAAACCTTGGAAGTATAGTGAACAGTGAGGAGGATAGTGATAGACTTCAAGAGGACATAGACAGGCTGGTGAAATGGGCAGACACGTGGCAGATGAAATTTAACACAGAAAAGTGAGATGTGATTAATTTTGGTAGGAAGAACAAGGAGAGGCAATATAAACTAAAGGGTACAATCCTAAAGGGGGTACATGAACAGAGAGACCTGGGGGTATATGTGCACAAATCGTTGAAGGTGGTAGGGCAGTTGAGAAAGCGGTTAAAAAAGCATATGGGATACTGGGCTTTATAAATAGAGGCAGAGAGTACAAAAGCAAGGAAGTTATGATGAACCTTTATAAAACACTGGTTCGGCCTCAACTGGAGTATTGTGTCCAATTCTGGGCACTGCACTTTAGGAAGGATGTGAAGGCCTTAGAGAGGGTGCAGAAAAGATTTACGAGAATGATTCCAGGGATGAGGAACTTGTGTTACCTGGATAGACTAGAGTAGCTGGGGTTGTTCTCCTTAGAGCAGAGAATGTTGAGAGGAGAATTGATAGAGGTGTTCAAAATCATGAGGGATCTAGGCAGAGTAGATAGAGAGAAACCGTTCCCATTGGCAGAAGGGTCGAGAACTAGAGGATACAGATTTAAGGTGATTGGCAAAAGAACCAAAGGCAACAGGAGGGAAAATGTTTTTATGCAGCGAGTGGTTAGGATCTGGAATGCACTGCCTGAAAAGGTGGTGGAGGCAGACTAAATTGTGGCTTTCAAAAGGGAATTAGAGAAGTACCTGAAGGAAAAAGAATTGCAGGGCTACAGGGAAAGGGTGCGGGGAGTGGGACTAGCTGAAGTGCTCCTGCAGAGAAGTGGCACGGGCTCGATGGGCCGAATGGCCCCCTTCTGTGCTGTAACAAGTCTATGACTCTAACTGCCCCAGCTAACAAGTAGTTTTCTGATGACACCAATGGGTGGGCCCCTTTTGGCACAATATCAGGTATATTCTGCATAGTATGGTCATGCAAATCTTCCACTTAGTCCCAGATATTAACTGAAAGAAAACTTAGATGAATGCAAGTCCCATAGCATAGGACACCAGTAAGGTTGGAAAGAATAAAAAAAAGTCAGATAAATCAAGAAGTAATGATTAGATAACACAAGGCTTGGGTATTAAAAGCCTGAAGACAGCAAAACAGATCAGTTTTGAAAAAGGGTGGGGGGGGGGGGGGGGGAAACAAATTGTATTCTTATAGGAGGTCAACTGAAAGAAAAAGGAGCCTCTACAAAAAAACAACATTTTAATATTAACCACACACATATTCTTACCTTCAATGTATTAGTCCCAGATATACCCAAAGATTTTAACCTACTTTCCACAGAGCTTCAGTCAAAAGTAAATGCTCAGAACATGTGGTCTGGTACGTCAATTTACCCACCCAAGGAATTTCCATTAGATTTACTTTAATCCATGCTGACCTCACGTACACATGTCCTGCATAGATGCACCTCTATCCACATTAGAAGTGAGCTGGAAACAATGGCAACCCCCAGAGCGAGCTACTCTATGCACTATAGTGCAGAAACAGAGCTACTAGGAATATATGTCCTGCAAAATGCAAACACACATTTAACTCAATCTGCATTCACTCTATGAAGCTTCAGAAGTGTGGCCGACATTACTTGTTACGGATTTATAAACGCACACTTTTTTTTTTTTAAATATTATCGAATTTCCCTTTTTTAAATGTTTGGCAAAACATGAAGTTTACCCAGTATTTGTTTTTTCCCTTTGGCTTCAATCAAACACCAAGCTAGCATACTATTATTGTACGTTTGGAAAGTTTCTGGCGAGATTGTTCATCTTTGTTCTGCAGGGTTTCTTTTGTTGATGTGCTGATCTTTGAGATTACCATCAAATTAAGGACTGTAAGGCCCCCACCATTCTTCAACCAATAATGCTGTAGCTCCATCTCCAATGCATACCTTAGGCTATATTGTTATTTAGACGAAACATAACATAATATAATATACAACAAAAAAAAACAGCTCAATGAATTTATCGTCAAATACCTCAGCCATACAGACCAAGCAGGTCCCAAGTTCAGTCTCAGGTCAGTCCTAAGTTAGCTTATGGCAGCTGGGCCAGCAGTAGGGGCACGTCAAGTGTCCTCAACAATCCCTCATATTGGGAATCAAAAGTCAGCCAACTCCTAATAACTCTCCAATAACTCCAATGGGAAGTGAAGACATGTGGCTTTCAATGAGAAGGGATTGTCTGCGATGGCCCTCATGAATAAATAGCCAGCCAAAGCTCCCGCCTGTCCTCTCCCACTAGCTCACCTTGATGTCCAGTGTTCTGCCCCAAAACGAGATGACCCACCCTTACTGGCAACCCAATCCACTGCCCGTCCGCTCAGCAGATGCCAGCCTGCTGCTTGCATGCCCATTCAGAAGGCACCCAACTTCTCAGCCTTGCCCGACAACGAACCACAATTCACTTTGTCCATCTGAGCATAAGTCCGCCCCTTTCCACAGACATCGTCCTCCAGACGCCTTTCAGTGACATGTAGCCTCTTTGCTCAAAACAACCTCCCAAGCAGCATTTTAGCCTTGCACATACCCCCACCCCCCCCATCAAACGAAGTAAAATTCTGGCCTATTAACACCCCCCGCCGCCCCTCCTCATCACACAGTAGATCAAGCCTCATCCCCTCTACACTGAGCAGGGAAATTGGCCTGGGTCCACTTTTAACTCCACTGAAACCAAGGAAAATGTCAATGACGGAGGAGAAAAACCATCCTTGGCCATCCCCCGCCAAGCTGAGCAAATAAACTGTCCCAGGCCCAATGCCGTCCCCTCCACAGAGCATCAAGATGGACCCTCAGAAACTATTTAACCCCATCATTATCACCCAAACATCCTCCACCCCTCCCCTTTCCTGGCCCCACCCCATCCACCTCATCTCCTCAATGTCCTTACCTTTTACTCGCTCCCTCTGCCCTCCCTGTCCCCCCAAGCCATCCTCTCCTTCACCCTTTTCTCAATGTCGAGGTTCATGCATGAATAATGACCACTTGGGCAAAGTACTTGACAGCAGCTGGCTTCCATGGAGCTTTACCTCAATGAGGAGTCTACAACTTCAAGAGAAAAGAAACTTGCAGAGGGAAAAAAAGTGGGTACTGAAATTATACAAGAAACTAGCTGGGAGGAACAATGGAGTCTTTTTGCATCAATCTGAATAACTGAATCATTAACAGACTTTTTCCCCTTAATGTGTGTTAATTCAACATTTTGGAAATTACAATCTGAATTTAGGTAGCATTTGATTCCCAAATGCCTTTATGCTAATCTGCTTTGAGCAAGACTTACAAAGTTACATTATATTAAATTCAAAAGGACACATGAAGTAGAACACAAACTTATGATAGCCACAGGTTTGACGTCAATTGATTCAAGCTCCAAAATTTAATTAGCATCAACATGAATAGCAGGGCAAGGAACCACAGCCGTAGCTTGCTCCATTTGTATTTTCTGAAATCTGCAACCCAGATGACTGTTAAATACTTTCCACCATTTCCACAAGTACAGAAGCTGGCAGAATTGCTTCTTTCTCCACCTGAAATGTCAGCAGATTACATAACAGATTTGCTATGAATTGACCTGCACAGAACATCACTGCCCCATTTCTAAGCAGCTCTCAGCTATAATAAACCTCTTCCTTGCACCACGTAAAATCGGCTTATCTGTCACGAGGCAAGACATAAACAGCAGTGTTCTGACTGCAAAGTACCCAACTACACAGAAGCACAACACACAACAGAGAGCTGCAGTTTTCCATTGGGAGGTGTTATCCAAAATATTTTCACTCTGCCAATTCTTCTGTAAAGTACTGAAAGTTTTAAACCAGGCAAATCATAATTAGACCAGGGCTTCCCCAAGATCACAGAGCTATAGCTCAGAATGTTTGGTAAATTTCAATACTTCATTTGTACTAGGAAAATTTGCTGAATATGCAATTTTAATGTATCTATTATATATTAAACTCGCTGAGTGGGTCGCAACATTCCATTTCAAAATGCGTTGAAAACTCCCACGTTAGGCTCCATCTATGGCAATACGCATTTAAAGCAGTGCCAACAATTAAGTGTAGAACCTGCTTTACATGCAGGTGGTGCTGTGATAGGGTTTGTCAATATTATACATCATATAATGTTAGCTGGTAAAACAATAGTGTTATGTAGTATCTTGAAAATCAATACTGTAGTTATAAAAAAAACATCTGCATGCACTTTTGAATTCAGGCCACTGAGCAACATTGCGAAACAGCCAGTTTCTGCGCTGTGCATTCTACGTACTTCTATGTAACCTAAATTATTGAGGCTCTATTGTGGGAGCCAGCAGCCATGTTTGATATCGATAAGAAAGGTAAGCTAATCTATTTAAAAGCATTAAAAAATTGTCCCATTACAGCGCTCCCAGACTGCCTTCCCTAATGCTGGCTGACCATTATCCTCAGCCTACTTTCAGTACAGAAGCACACCCCAATAACCTGCCTTAGCCGTAACCCACCCCGACCCCCCAGTCCCACACTAGCTCTCTCGCCTGTCCTCTCCCACTAGCTCATCTTGTTGCCCTGTGTTTTTCCCCCAAAACGAGATGGGCCACCATCACTGACAACTCAATCTACTGCCCGTCTGCTCAGCAGATGCCAGCCCGCTGCTTGCATGCCCATTCAGGAGCCACCCAACCTCTCAGCCCTGCCCGACAACGAACCACAATGGACTTTTTTTGTCCGGGGCATAAGCCCACCCCTTTCCACAGACTGCATCCTCCAGACGCCTTTCACGGACATGTAGCCTCTTTGCTCAAAACAACCTACCAAGCAGCATGTCAGCCTTGCACGCAGCCCACCAAACTAAGCAATATTCTGGCCTGCTCCCGCCACACCAAGCAGCATGTCGGCCTTGCACGCAGCCCACCAAACTAAGCAATATTCTGGCCTGTTCCCGCCACACCAAGCAGCATGTCGGCCTTGCACACAGCCCACCAAACTAAGCAATATTCTGGCCTGTTCCCGCCACACCAAGCAGCATGTCGGCCTTGCACACAGCCCACCAAACTAAGCAATATTCTGGCCTGCTCCCGCCACACCAAGCAGCATGTCGGCCTTGCACGCAGCCCACCAAACTAAGCAATATTCTGGCCTGCTCCCGCCACACCAAGCAGCATGTCGGCCTTGCACGCAGCCTACCAAACTAAGCAATATTCTGGCCTGTTCCCGCCACACCAAGCAGCATGTCGGCCTTGCACACAGCCCACCAAACTAAGCAATATTCTGGCCTGTTCCCGCCACACCAAGCAGCATGTCGGCCTTGCACACACCCCACCAAACTAAGCAATATTCTGGCCTGCTCCCGCCACACCAAGCAGCATGTCGGCCTTGCACGCAGCCCACCAAACTAAGCAATATTCTGGCCTGCTCCCGCCACACCAAGCAGCATGTCGGCCTTGCACGCAGCCTACCAAACTAAGCAATATTCTGGCCTGTTCCCGCCACACCAAGCAGCATGTCGGCCTTGCACGCAGCCCACCAAACTAAGCAATATTCTGGCCTGTTCCCGCCACACCAAGCAGCAAGTCAGCCTTGCACGCAGCCCACCAAACTAAGCAATATTCTGGCCTGCTCCCGCCACACCAAGCAGTATTTCAAGCCTTGTCCCCTCTACACGGAGCAGGGTAATTGGCTCGAGCCCACTCTAACTGAAAGATCAATGGTGCACCGCCCCCCACTGAGGAGAAAAATCATCCTTAGCCTCCCACACCATCCCCCCCACCCCACACCTGAGCAAATAAATTGTTCCAAGCCCACCGCCCCCTCCTTCACAGAGCATCAAGATGGGCCCTCAGACTATTTAACCCCATCATTTATCACCCAAACATCCTCCACCCCTCCTCCCTCTTCCTTTCCTGACCCCACCCCATCTACCTCCTCTCCCCAATGTCCATACTCTCTACTCACTCCCTCTGCCCCCAACTCATCCTCCTCTCTACTGCCCCCTCTGCTTCACTCTCTCCCTTCCTCCAGCTCCCCAAACTGCTGCCTCTTTCCTTTGCCTCCTCTCCCCATCCATGACCTCTTCCATTCCCCTCAGTTTGCCTCTCCCCATTTCCCCACCCTCTAACCCTGCTTGAGCTGAATACTGCACTTGGTCTCGACTCTCCTTGTGCAACATCATGGGAGATAAACTTAGCACAACATTTATACCAATCATTTCTAAGCTTATATTTGTAATCGTCAAATAATACAAAATATTGCATAGTTAATTAGCCTGAAGTGCCCCGATCCCCATCAGAACAAATATTTATTCACTAATTCCAGGGTTTTGGTCTCCATGACTGCTGTTGTAAATCCATTCACTGTCATTTCTGACGTAATGCCAAAAGCCTACAACATTATTCCTACAACTCTGTTCCATGGCAACTTAGGTTGCAGGGGCTTTTGACAGCCACTTTTTGGTCAGCAAGACAAAACCTGAGGCTTCAGACCGAAACAAAGCTTCATTACTGTTTATAATGATCCATAATTTGCTGTCAAAATAACGGCAAGGCTAATAGCACTCGCTGTTATTTATGCACAAATGCTACAGCAACTTCAGGAAAGGGCAGATCCAAATCCAAAACTTGCTGTCAGAGTTGTGCTATCCTGCCGTTAGCTTCAGGAAAATGGCATCTCGCTGCTTGGCTCACCATTGAAATGCATTGAACGGTGTGAACTTGCTGTATTTGCCTGGTAGATGCGAATGAAACCCACCACAGAAAGTTAGAGCTGGTCTGAAGTGACGCAAGGGAGCCATTTAAGGTCTGCCCATATTTAATGAAGACTGGATTAGCTGTCAGAGATTCTTTTAATGATGTGCTAAGTGTTGATAATTGCCAATGAACCTCTCTGGCACTAAAAACTAACTATTACAAGTGTGGCATCTCATTCCTCAAGGCTTCAATTGCTGTTGGATTTTTTGAAACTTAAAATATTAATTTTTTTTTAAACTTTTCCTTTCTGTCTCTTGATCCAATCTTTCTTTTCCATTCATTTCTCTTTCTGTACCTGACGTGGCACTGAATTTACCCATTCTGCATTTCCTTCTCCATCTTTGCGCCGTTTACTTCACAATCCTTCAATCTGACTGGTTAAGGAGATACACGGTTGCTTGCCCTGTCCACTTAGATCCCACATGCCCAGATTCCCTTGCCGAGACATTATCAGCTCGCACTTCCAGCAACTTGCGGTTCAAAATATCGTCAAGATTAAACAGGTAAGTCTAACAGTGGACGCTGTTTGTTGCCCTGCTACAGCAAACTATGGTCCATTGTTTAATTCACTTCCACGTCTCTTCCAGGACGCCAGCTCTAACAAAGGGCCCACACCCAAAATGCTGCCTGACCTGGCGAGTGCTTCCAGCATTTTCTTTTGTTGTTTCAGGTTTCCAGCATCTGCAGTTTTTTGCTTTTTGTTTAGTACGGATTCTTTTGATTATAGTACAATAGAAACTGGTAATGGGAACAACACTCATAGCAAGCAAAATGCTTCCTTTATCAAAATGCATATATATACCAATGCCTGGGGAGCACTTGCAGTTCACCTACTCTTCACCCATGGCCCTCAGCAGACATTCTGCTCCAGAAACGCTGAGCACAGAGCAGAGATCCAGCAGTCCAGCAAGAAAAGGCAAGGGATTGCTATTAGAGCATACAGTTAACACAGCTTCCGGACAGTGAAAGAGTTCTAATAAAACTATAGGATCTATATTCAATTATTCACGTGGCAAAGTTCCTCGCAACTGCTCACAGGAACATTACTGAAATCAGCAAATCACTGTTGTGAACAGGAGCAGGTCTTTATCCCATTACCTCTACTGTAGTGTGTGGCGACATTCTTAAGTGTTAACTTCCCCTCCAACACCCTCTGCCCCACCACCCCAACGAAGACATTGTTGGGGGTCAACCGTCCCAAACAAAAACAGAACACACATTCTTGCATTAGTGCATTTACACTAACAATGCCTGGTGCACTAACACTGATATAATTGATAGATCCTGCTCGGCTGATTTGGAACTCCTCATGGTAAGGTGCAGACCCTTCTACCTGCCTCGGGAATTCGCGGCTGTTATCATCACTGCGGTCTACATCCCACCACACGCTAATGCCAAACTAGCACTGAAGGACCTCTACAGGGCCATCAGCGAACAACAAACTGCGCACCCAGACGGAGCTTTTATCGTCGCGGGGGACTTCAAATCACACAAACCTAAAAACTGTACTACCGAAATTCCACCAGAATATCTCCTGCCCCACAAGAGGGGAGAACACACTGGATCAAGTCTACACGAGCATTGTAGACGCTTATAAGGCCATTCCCTGCCCCCACCTTGGGAAGTCTGACCACCTCTCCCTGTTTCTAGCCCCAGCATACAAACCGCTCAACAAAAGAGGGAGAACATCAGTGAGAGCAGTGAAAGTATGACCAGAGGGGGCAGTAGCGGAGCTTCAGGACTGCTTCGAACGCACTGACTGGGGCATGTTTGCCCATAATGACATCGAGGAATACGCATCCACAGTGCTATTCTACATCAACAGCTGCGTCGAGGTCGTCACGACCCATAAAAATATCAGGACATACCCCAACCAGAAACCTTGGATGAACGGAGAGGTCCGCTCGCTGTTGAAAGCACGCGACGCAGCATTTAAATCTGACGACGCGGCGGCTTACAGTGCACCTAGGACCAACCTAAAAAAGGGTATCGGGACTGCCAAAAGGAAACAGACACTGCGGATAGAGGATCACTTCCGCAACAACTCGGACCCCCGGCGCATGTGGCAAGGCATCCAGTCCATCACTGACTACAAGGGCAAAAACATCAGTCCTCCAGTTAGCGATGCCTCCCTTCCGGAGGAGCTTAACAACTTCTACGCTCGCTTTGACAGGGACAACATGGAGCCGGCTACCAAAGCTTTGCCACCCCCGGAAGACCAGGTGCTCACTCTGTCGACCTCCGACGTAAGGGGTGTTCTACGCAGAGTGAACACACGAAAGGCTGCTGGACCGGATAGCATCCCTGGACAGGTACTCAAGGAATGTGCTGATCAGCTGGCTGATGTCTTCACCGCCATCTTCAATCTGTCATTGGCCCAGGCAGTAGTCCCTACATGCTTCAAGACCACTACCATTATTCCTGTGCCAAAACAAACGGCTGTGACGTGCCTGAACGACTATCGACCTGTCGCACTCACACCCATCATAATGAAGTGTTGAGAGAGACTGGTCTTAGCCCACATCAAAGCCAGTGTTCCTGCCTCCCTTGACCAACACCAGTTTGCCTATCGTGCAAACAGATCAACGGAGGATGCAATCACAACTGCTCTACACTCGGCACTGAATCACCTAGATGGTAAGGAGACCTACATCAGAATGCTGTTTATAGACTACAGCTCAGCATTCAACACTATCGTCCCCAACAAGCTGGCCACCAAACTCCAAACTCTTCACCTGAACACTTTCCTCTGCAACTGGACCCTGGACTTCCTAACAAACAGACCCCAGTCTGTCAAATTAGGTAACCACACCCCCCACCTCCCCCCCCCCCCGACCCTGAACACAGGGGCCCCACAAGGATGTGTGCTGAGCCCCCTCCTCTACTCCCTCTTCACCCACGACTGTGTGGCTGTTAATGGTTCCAACACCATCATCAAGTTTGCGGATGACACCACGGCAGTAAGCCAGATCACCAACAACGATGAGTCAGCCTACAGGGAGGAGGTCCAGCATCTCGTGAAGTGGTGCGCCGATAACAACCTGGCCCTTAACACCAAGAAAACAAAAGAAATCATTGTGGACTTCAGGAAGTCCAAAGGCGGAAGTCACACCCCCATCCACATCAATGGGGCTGTGGTGGAAAGGGTGGACAGCTTTAAGTTCCTCGGAGTCCACATCACGGAAGACCTCTCCTGGTCCCTCAACACCTCCTCTCTGGTGAAGAAGGCCCAGCAGCGCCTATATTTCTTAAGGAGGCTGAAGGGATGTAATCTGTCACCCCTGATCCTCTCTAACTTTTACCGCTGCACTATAGAGAGCATCCTGACAAACTGTATCACAGTATGGTATGGCAGCTGTAGCTACTATGACCGTAAAGCCCTGCAGCGGGTAGTCAAAACTGCCCAACGCATTACCGGCACCCGGCTACCGACCATAGAGCACATATACCAGAAACGCTGTCTACGGAGGTCACGGTCCATCATCAAAGACCCTACCCACCCCAGCCACAGTCTGTTCGCCCTCCTACCATCTGGGAGACGCTACAGATGCATTCGCACCCGTACGACCAGATTTAGGAACAGCTTCTTTCCCAGGGCCGTCATCCTACTGAACTCCACAAATAAACTCTAAAGCCTGCACATCTGCCAATGCACTTTATTATAGTCATATTTACGTTAATATACTACAAGCCAAATGTATGTTGAATGTTTAAATGTCTTAATCCAAATGTACACTCTCGGGAGCCGCAAGCCTACATTTCGTTGTACTGCACTTGTGCACTAACAATGACAATAAAAGTTGATTTGATTTGATTTGATAAAGGAGACATTTGCGAATTCCAAAATGGCCAAGTGATCAGAACGAAAGCCAGAACAATTACCCATTTGGAGAGTAATACATCTAGGGTACTTCCCTATGTTTGACTAAGAACATTTTCCCTATTCTGTCTCTCTTCAAAATGGAAAGAGGGGTTGGGATGGGAGAAACTACAAAAGTGTAAGTGAACCTAGACTGTTGTTTATGGTGTCTTGCTGCAAGGGTGCTGTTAGTTACCACAGAGAACCTGGTTGCTCTCCTCAATCAAACTGCACAGAAAATTAAAACAAAGTGTCGGGAAGAAAAAGAAAATGCTGGATTCTCCAAAATTGGTTGTGGTGGTTGAAGGTCAATCGTCACAGCCCCAGGACATCGCTGCAGGAGTTCCTCAGGGCAGCGTCCTAGGTCCAACCATCTTCAGCTGCTTCAATAACCTTCCCTCCAACATAAGGTCAGAAATGGGGATGTTCGCTGATGACTGCACAGTGTTCAGTACCATTCACAACTCCTCAGATAATGGAACAGTCCATGTCCGCATGCAACAAGACCTGAACGACGTTCGGCCTTGGGCTGAAAAGTGACAGGTGATATTCACGCCACAGAAGTGCCAGGCAGTGACTACCTCCAACAAGTGAGAGTCTAACCACTGCCCCTTGACATTCAACGGCATTACCATCGCCAAATCCCCCACCATCAACATCCTGGGGGGTCACCATTGACCAGAAACTTAATTGGACCAGCCACATAAATACTGTGGCAACAAGAGCAGGTCAGAGGCTAGGTATTCTGCGGCAAGTGTCTCACCTCCTGACTCCCCAAAGCCTTTCCACCATCTATAAGGCAGAAGTAAGGAGTGTGATGGAATACTTGCCTGGATGAGTGCAGCTCCAACAACACTCAAGAAGCTCGACACTATCCAGGACAAAGCAGTCCGCTTGATTGGCACACCATCCACCACCTTAAACATTCACTCCCTCCACCACTGGCGTACCATGGCTGCAGTGTGCACCATCTACAAGATGCACTGCAGCAACTCGCCAAGGCTTCTTCAGCAGCACCTCCCAAACCCGTGACCTCTTCCACCTAGAAGGACAAGGGCAGCAGGCGCATGGGAACACCACCACCTCCAAGTTCCCCTCCAAGGCACACACCATCGGACATAGAAGTATATCGCCGATCCTTCATCGTCGCTGGGTCAAAATCCTGGAACTCCCTCCCTAACAGCACTGTGGGAGTACCTTCACCACACGGACTGCAGCGGTTCAAGGCGGCGGCTCATCAGCACCTTCTCAAGGGCAATTAGGGATGGGCAATAAATGCTGGCCTTGCCAGCGAGGCCCACATCCCATAAATGAAAAAAAAAGTGATGTCGTTACAGGTCTGAAACGTCCTTTTCAACCTTTTACAACTTTGATGTTGCAGCATTTTTGCAGAGTGTTTACAAAAAAAAAGTTTTACCATAGTTCACAGATTAACTCAAACATTCAGGACAACTGGCAGTCAGGCTGTAGCCAGATGTTTACAACAAACCATTTACCTCCTTCAAAAGTACAAACAAAAACTGTACTTCTATACAGCTGTATTCAAAAACTCACCGCTATAGTTCTACCCACTTTGCACTAATAACGTGGTGATTTTTGTAACTAGGGACAACTGCTTAAACAGGACTGAATTACTTTGCTACATTAATATTTGCATGCAACACAAGATATGGCAACTTATATAGGTGTAAAAGAATATTATTCAGAGCATGCTATGAAACTTAGCTGGATAGCAGTAAAACTGCAAATAGGAGGACATAGGGAAGCGAGAGCTCACCAACATGAGCCGTCTGAAGCAGAGAAACCAACAACATCTCGACTTAAAAAGACCCAAAAACAAACATTGCAAGACCACTGTACAAGGGAGTGAAGGGTACACCGAGCAAAAAATAAGGAATTTGTCAGGACGGGAGGAGGAGAGGAAATATACCAAAATTACGATCCTCATTTCTTGATGGGATTTTTAGGATATTCGAAGTTGAAAGAAAGAGGTAACAAGGCAAAGTCGTTTTGGAACAGAGCTATTAAATGGGAGGGCGTAATGATTGAAAGAGGGCACACTGGAAATTCACAGTACTGGGCTACCTCGGATGTATCAATATTTTTATATTACATAAATAAGTAGGAAACACAACAGGGAGTACTGTATAAAAATGTCAACACATTGTCTGCACAGATGTTCTATGATTCTACAAAATGATTGATTCAGGAGCGTTTTTAATCTGCAAGGACTCTGCATTGAAGGAAATTGTGAATGAATCTTTTTGGTGCAGTTTCTGTCTATATTATTGCAAAAAAACATCAATTGAATTTTGTTGGATCAGAAGAAGAAAAAAAAAAATCACAAAAAAGTGTTATGGTTGCAAATCAAAACATCTGAATTTGGTTTCAAAACTTTTATTTTGCTTTTTCAAAGTACAATAACTTGCATTTATATAGGGCCTTTAGCATTGAAAAACATAGCAAGATGCTTCACAGAAGAGAGCATAGAAACAGAGAAATAGGAGCAGCAGGCGGCCATTCGGCCCTTCAAGCCTGCTCCGCCATTCAGTATGATCATGGCTGATCCTCTATCTCAATACCATATTTCTGCTCTCTCCCCATACCCCTTGATGCCTTGTGTCTAGAAATCTATCTATCTAGCTCCTTCTTAAATATATTCAGTGACTTGGCCTCCACAGCCTTCTGTGGTAGAAAATTCCACAGGTTCACCACCCTCTGAGTGAAGAAATGTCTCATCTCAGTCCTAAATGTCCTACCCCGTATCCTGAGATTGTGACCCCTCGTTCTAGACCCCCCCAGCCAGAGGAAACATCCTCCCTGCATCCAGTCTGTCTAGCCCTGTCAGAATTTTATACGTTTCAATGAGATCCCCTCTCATTCTTCTAAACTTTAGTGAATACAGGAGCAAGTTCCAAGCCTTTGCAAAAGACTTAGGAGCTAACCAAAAATCGAGATGTGTTTTAAGAATGCTTTGAAAAGTGGGGAGGGAGGTAGAGAGGCACAGTTGTTGGGAAGAGTGTTACAAAGAATAGGGCCAAGGCAGCTGAAGGTTCTACCACAGAAGGTGGCGCAGGGAGAGGGGTAGATCCACAGGTCAGAGCCTTGTGCTGGAAGATGCAGGAGGGAACATAAACCTCAAGAATGTTCTTATTCAGATTAAAAGTTTTACAAAACATCAGACCCTATTTTACTGATATTACCTCTCATATATTTGACAAAAATTAGCAATCACCAGAAACAAACACATTCAACATCCATCATAATTTGGCTCTTAAAAAGATTGCAAACATGAAAAAGATAAGCAACTACAAAAGGAACTTCCTAGAATTAAAAACAAGCATTTCTATAAATTTGATGCATCCCAACATTCTCTCCCCCCCCCCCCCCCCCCCACAAACATATATATCCCTCACCACAGATTTACAGAAGGAATGTCAGGAAATAGAGCATTAAAGTAGAAGAAAAGTCTAAGGGAGTATTTATTATTTAAATTACCCCCCATTCTAGATTTAAAAAGGGCTCAGGAAAATTATTCGCTTTTCTAAAAAAAAATGTTTTAAAATTAAAATATGACGGAGAGGTCTCCTCTGCACAGCTAGATCATTCCGTTTCACAAAGAGAGACCGTCCAGCCAGAGAACCAATCCAGAGATACCAAAGCCCAGGAAGACAAACTACACTACCAGCAGGATACTCTGCATACACAACCAGCACTCCTAAGGCCTAGACTTCTCTTTCAGTCCTGCCTGCATGTTACCACAACCCTCACCAAGTAAATTCCTCCAACAACCAACAGCCAGAATTCTCCAGCAGGTTTGATGAAGCGAGTGCCCTCCCCACTCTGTCAATAATTTATGTTGGTGGGTTTAGGCGGAATTCAATTTTATTTTAAAAAGAAAAAAAGTGCCCCAAACATCAATACCTTGTCACTACAAATCCAGCTATTCATCAGCAAGTCATTGCAATGACACTGTATTAACTCACAGGCCAATGTAACCACATTAATTTGTGCCAGGAAAAGAAACCAAAGGGAGGGGAAAGATTTTAAACTACAAACACACAGTATACTAAATCTTTGTTCAGTTATCAAGAATTTATTTCAACGTACAAATAGCCTGCACATTCCAAATTTCCATCTCTTTTAATCCCCACCCAGTCCAAGAAAAAACAAACACCAAAAACAAGCCATCTACTCAGCCCTGAACATCTAATGTTGGTTGTTACACCCAATTTTCTCCCCACATCCTTATTACTTCACTTAAAATAACACAAGAGCTAGACTACAACACACTGCTTAAAACTCATTTCGTTATCCAGGTTTCCTATCTGAAGTGGCCTTAGTACAGGTACTACATAATTTGGATACTTGAATTATTTATGAATTACGCAGTGTTTACAACTTACTGTTCAAATAAAGACAAACAATATAAAAGTAAGGAAGTCATATTGGATTTGTACAAGACCTTGGTGAAAGAAAAAGATACGGAAAAGAAAAAGAACTTGCATTTGTATGGTGCCTTTCATGTCCTCAGAACATCCCAAAGTGCTTCACAACCAATGAATTACTTCATTTTTGAAGTGTAGTCGCTGATGTGGATATAAATCCAGCTGGCCAATTTGTACACAGCAAAGGCCCACAAATAGCAATAATGGAGTGCTGCATTGTCAGTGATGTTAAACTGATGCCCCATCTGCCTGGCCTGCTCGGGTTGGTGTTAAAAATCACACTGCACTATTTAAAGAAAACTTACATTTTCACATTGGGATCTCCCAAAGTGCTTCACAGCCAATTAATTACTTTTGAAGTGCAATCATTGTTGCGATGTAGATAAGCGCGGCAGCCACAGCAAGTTCCCACAAACAATAAGATGCATGACCAGCTAATCTGTTTTTGGTGGGGTTGGTTGACCAGGATACCAAGAGGTGTCCCCTTCAAGTAGTGGCACAAGATCGGTTACATCCACCTGAACAGCCAGATAGGTCCTCAATTTAATGTGCATCATCCAAAAGGCGATATTCCTGTCTATCAAGTGTCAGCCTAGATTATGTGCTCAAGTCTTGGAGTGGGACTTGAATCCACAACCTTCTAACTTAGGGGCAAGAATGCTTACAACTAAGTCAAGCTCAGACTGCATTTGGAGTAGTGTTTACAGTTTTGGGTCCCCATCATTAAGTTATAAAAGCAATGGAGGGAGTGCCACGTAGATTCACTAGGAGGTGCCAACATTGAATGGTTAAATTTATGAAGAGAGGCATGAGAAGTTAGGGTTTTTTTCCACCAGAGCTGAGAAGATTGAGGGGGTGGCCTGATAAGTATACAAGATTATGATCAAGTAAATAGTGACAGATTGTGTCCACTGGTCAGAAAGATGGTAATGACAGGACACAAATTTAAGATAATCACAAACAGAATTAAAGGCAAAGTTACAAAAAAAATTCTTTATACAGAAGATAGTTAGAATGTGGAATTCTCTGCCACAAGCACTGATGAAGCAGAGTCCATAAATTCTCTAAAGATTACAGGAAGCCAGAAGGAGAGTGGAATTAGACTAGGTGGCTCATATGGAGAAAAACATTGGCAGACTTGATGAGCTGAATGATCTGTTCCTGTGCTAGACACTTCTACAAATATATTGCAAGAATGTCAAAAGCCTCAAAATGAATCACCCAGTGTGGTACTGAAATCATACAGACCAGAAGGAACCAGGTTTGATCAATTTCTGAGCTGCCATACCTAAACACTGCTGGGTAGTAGACTGGAATCTTGGGCTATAGGCTGTGGTGAGGAATATCAGCCAGGGCTGCTACACAGGATTGCTAGCCTGCAGGAACGTGTGTATGGACATCTGCTAACTTAATCAGGGGCAGCCCCCATGGTAATATTGGAGTGAGGGTTGGTAGATGGGGATGGGGATGTATGGGCCAGATGTTCTTCTCTCATTCTTGATGTAAAAAATCTAGCCTGCCTCCATTCACCCACTTGGCCAAGGTGCTGGGAAGTTCACAGAATCACAGAAACCCCACAGTGCAGATAGAGGCCATTTCGGCCCATCGAGCCTGCACCGACACATATCCCACCCGATCCCCGTAACCCCTACACATATCCCACCCTATCCCCGTAACCCCACGTATTTAATCCCCCTAACACTAAGGGTCAATTTATCATAGCCAATCAACCTAACTCGCACATCTTTGGACTGTGGGAGGAAACCGGAGCACCCGGAGGAGACCCACGCAAACAAGTTGCCAGCATCCACGTGCCCACGCCCCTGCAGGAGACTGTACCTTCAGAGAGAAGGGGGCAAAATGATGGGATCAAAACAAAGAAATTTATCCAAAAAAAAAAAAATCTGCCAACTGTATTAGAGCACTACTGTTTAGAATCATAGAACAGTACAGCACAGGGGGCCATTCAGCCCATCGAGTCTGCACTGACTTTCTAGTTAGTCCCACTCCCCCGCTCTTTCCCCATTTCCCTGCAATTTTTTCTCCTTCAAGTATTTATCCAATTCCCTTTTGAAGGCTACTATTGAATCTGTATCCACCGCCCTATCAGGCAGTGCATTCCAAATCCTAACCACTCACTGCGTAAAAAGATTTTCCTCATGTCGCCTCTGGTTCTTTTGCCAATCAATTTAAATCTGTGCCCTCTGGTTATCGACCCATCAGCTATTGGTAACAGTTTCTCTTAATTTACTCTATCTAAACTCCATGATTTTAAACACCTCTATCTAATCTCCTCTTAGCCTTCTGCAGTCTATCCACACAACTGTAATCCCTCATCCCTGGAACCATTCTAGTAAATCTGAACCCTCACCAAAGCCTTCACCTCCTTCCTAAAGCGTGGTGCCCAGAATTGGACACAATACTCCAGTTGGGGTCGAACTCGTGTTTTAACTAGGTTTAGCATAACTTCCTGGCTTTTGTACTCTTTGACTCTATTTATAAAGCCCAGGATCCCCTATGCTTTGTTAACCTGTCCTGCCATCTTCAAAGATTTGTGCACAAACAACCCCAGGTCTCTCTTCTTGCAACCCCTTCAAAATTGTCCCATTTAGTGTGTATTATCTCTCCTCCTCCTCCTCCTCCCTACCAAAATGTATCACCTCGCACTTTCCTGCGTTGAATTTCATCTGCCATGTGTCCACCCATTCCACCAGTCTGTCTATATCCTCTTGAAGCCTATTACTATCTTCCCCGGTGTTTACTACACTTCCAAGTTTCAGGTCATCTGCAAATTTCAAAATTGTGCCCTATACCCCCAAGTCCAAGTCATTAAAGTATATCAAAAACAGCAGTGGCCCTGGTACTGAACTTTGGGGAACTCCACTGTATACCTCCCTCCGGTCCAAGAAAGCAGCCATTCACCACAACTCTGTTTTCTATCCCTTAGCCAATTTTGTACTCATGCTGCTACTGCCCCTTATATCTCATGGGCTTCAATTTTGCTAACAAGCGTAATATGTGGTACTTTATCTAACACCTTTTAAAAGTCCATATACACAACATTAACTGCACTGCCCTCATCCACCCTGTTACCTCATCAAAAAACTTAATCAAGTTACTCAAACATGATTTGCCCTTAACAAATCCATGTTGGCTCTCCTTTATTAGTCCATGTTTATCCAAGTGGCTGATCATTTTCTCCCAGATTATTGTTTCTAAAAGCTTCCCCACCACCAACGTTAAACTGACTGGCCTGTAATTGCCAGGTTTATCCATCTCCCCTTTTTTGGACAAGGGCGCAATCCTCCAGTCCTTTGGCACCACCCTGTATCCAAGGAGGATTGGAAGATTATGGCCAGCACCTCCGCAATTTCTTCCCACAGCAACCTAGGATACATCCCAGCCAGACCAGTATCCACTAAGTACTGACAGCCTTCCTAGTACCTCCTCTTTATCTATTTTTATCTCATCCAGTATCCCGGCAACCTCCTTGTTTACCATAGCTTTGGTAAAGTCCTCTTCCTTGGTAAACACCGATGCAAAGTACTCATTTAGTACCTCAACCATGCCTCCACCAATAGATCTCCATTTTGGTCCATAAGACCATGGTACCTTGACATTTATCTATTTGTCCCAGACCAGCAACTTAAACTCTATTCCTAAACATGCTCTGAAACACAAACGAAAAAAATCTACATTAGTTTATTTCAAAAATTACAAGCAAACTTAACACTACACTTGGTGTTCAGAAAAAGGTAAACCGAGTTAAGAGTGGTGCGGGACAAAAGAGTACTGTTTGTTGAAAGTACTCTCCGCCATTTACTATAATGTTACCCTTCAATATACTACTGAGCTCCAATTTTCCTCCCCAATTTGCTGCTTCTTTTGTCCTGAAGGTGCTGGATTATGGTACGGTTCCACAAATGCCAGCAATCCTCCAATATCTCATCTAAGTGCCCATTCTACATGTAACCTCAGTCTATTCAACCATGAAGAACATCACAGCCAGGAATCAGCAGTGATCAGAAGCAGGAACCCAGGCTAAATAGCCTACCATCCCCACTGCCCCAGTCCAGTGCAGCGGCAATGAAGCCAACTGTAGCACCCCAATCTTGCCCCAGCTGAAATCAGTAACTCAGCACAGACCAGGAACCAGAAAAATCATAGAATCCTACAGCACAGAAGGAGACCATTTAGCCCAACTTGTCTGCTGGTTCACTGGAACAGCTATCAAGTTAGTCCCCTGCCCTTTTCCCAAACATTTATCCATTTTCCTATTAAAAGCCTGTAGGGATTCTGCCTCTTTAAAGTTTCTGGTAGGGCATTTGAATATTTTTAGATCGCCTATTTCATTTTTTAAGGGAAGAATAGATAAATCTTGGAAGCTGAGGAAGATACAAGGTGATTGAGAGCAGAGCAGTGGAATTCACGTTGAATTGCTCTAGCAAAAGACCACCACAATAGCTGAATGGCCTTCTCTGGTTCGATGTCCTAAAATCTCTGTATAATATGTTACGTCCGTGAATAATTGAGACACGGGCAGCAGGAGTGAACAAAATAAGTCTTTACTGGTGGAAGTCCATAGTGAAACTAAAAACAGAGGCTCACGAGAGCGCCTTTTATACAGGGGTGGTCACTGCCGGTACTGCAGTCGGAGACCAGTTATTCTCTTAAAAAGGTACATACACAACAATATCTCCCCTTTTAGATAAACAGTACATAACATTCATTTAACAACTAAATGATAACTAATTACAATCACAATTACTGTTGCTAGATACATTGGTTAAGTTTAAGCAATTATAAGTTCAGTCTTTGAGGAGGCTTCCTGATTCTGTCTGGATAACACCTCTTTGGGGGTATCAGGTTCTTCTGGCAATGTCGAGTTGGGATCAATGTCGTTGTTTGGTTCATCTGCTTCCAATATTACCGGTTCTGCGGTAGCTGCAATTGGAACGTCGATTTCATTACCAGGTGTATCAGATCGTGGTGTAGAGTTGACGTTTTCCACTGACTCTAGAATCTGGTCAGCATGGCGTCTTACAATGCTCTCCCCAACGTCCATGGTATACATGAGAGGTCCTTGTCGTGTACAAATCGTTCCTGGCTGCCATTTCTCAGTGCGGTAGTCCCGGGCCAAAACTGGTCGACCTATCTTAAAACTCCTGGTCGGCCTTTCATGCATATTCTGAAACTGCCTGTTCTCCACATCTCTTCGGACGTTTGGCTTAACCAAATCCAAGCGGCATCGTAGTCTTCGATTGAAGAACATCATGGCTGGAGTTTGGTTGGTAACCGCATGTGTCGCATTCCGGTAGGCAAACAAGAAGTTGTCCACCTTGTGTTGTAGGGGTATATCTTCATTACACATTGCCTTGATAGCCTTCTTGAATGTTTGGACAAACCTCTCGGCCAATCCATTAGTGGCTGGATGATATGGGGCAGATGTGTAATGCTTAACACCATTGTTCTTTAAGAACCTCCGGAACTCTTCAGACACAAACTGTGGTCCATTGTCAGAGCAAATCTGTTCAGGCAGCCCATTCCTGGCGAATACGGTTCGTAAAACTGTGATAGTTTTTTCCGTGGTGGTTGAGGACATTTTTATTACCTCTGGCCACTTTGAATGTGCATCCACCGCAATTAAAAACATCGAGTCCATGAAGGGACCAGCAAAATCAATGTGCACCCTTTGCCATGGAGATGAGGGCCACTCCCATGGATGCAGAGGAGCTTGTGGTGGGGCGTTTTGGACCTTCTGGCATCCTGCACAGCTCTTGGTCATCTCTTCGATTTCTCTATCGATTCCCGGCCACCACACAAACGCTCTGGCTAAGCTCTTCATTTTTACCCCACCCAGATGACCCTCATGAAGCTCATTGAGCACTCTATCCGTCAACTTAGGTGGAATTACTACTCTGGATCCACACATCAAGGTTCCTCTGCACACTGACAGCTGTTCTCTTCTCGGCGAGAATGCTGGCAGCAGTGGTTCGCCATGTGCTGGCCATCCCTTCACCGTTAAATCATAGACCCGTGATAGTGTCGGGTCATTCCGTGTTTCCTTTTCTATGTTTGCATTCGTCACAGGGAGACATTCGACTATGGTCGAGTGGAATAACTCCATTGGATCCACTGCAAGGTCTTCTTCTTCCACCGTCGGCAACGGTAGACGTGACAATCCATCAGCATTTCCATGCTGTTTAGTTCCTTTGTACTCGATGTCATATTGGTGTGCCCCTAGGAAAAGGGACCATCTCTGCAGCCGTTGTGCTGTCATTATCGGTACGCCCTTCTGAGGGTTGAAAATGGAGACAAGAGGTTGATGATCGGTTAGTAGAGTAAATTTTTGACCGCGCAGGTAGTGATTGAACTTCTTCACCCCCCACACTAGGCTGAGGGCCTCTCTGTCAATCTGGGCGTAGTTACGCTCGGCAGAAGTTAACGAGCGTGACGCAAAAGCTATCGGCCTCTCTAAACCATCAAGGAATTTATGTGACAGTACCGCCCCAATGCCGTAGGGAGACGCATCACACGCCAGCCTGATTGGCAGTGCTGGGTTGTAGTGAGCCAAAACTTCCCTTGAAGTGATTAAGTCCTTACTCTTCTGAAAAGCACGCTTACAATCATCGCTCCATTTCCATGCTACCCCCGTTCGTAGCAGGGCGTTCAGTGGGTGCAGAATTGTCGACAAATTCGGCAAAAACTTATGATAGTAATTCACCAATCCGAGGAATGACCTCAGTTGCGACACATTTTCAGGCGCTGGGGCCTTAACAACCGCTTCAATTTTGTCAGGGGACTTATGTAACCCCTCTTCACCAATCACGTGGCCACAATACGATATCGGTTTCTTAAAAAATTCGCACTTGGGGCGGTTGGCTCGCAGCCCATGTTCCCGTAGTCTAGTGAGCACCTGTTCTAGGTTGTTAAGGTGTTCACTGTCATCTTCACCGGTTACAAGGATGTCGTCCAAGTAACACCGAGTCCCCGGAATCCCTTGCAGGACTTGTTCCATCGCTCTTTGCCATATCGCCGGAGCCGATGCTACTCCGAATACCAATCGATGATACTGGTAAAGACATTTGAGAGTGTTTATCGTGAGATACTTCCTAGAGGACTCTTCAACCTCCATCTGCAAATATGCTTGTGCTAGGTCAATTTTTGTAAAACGCTTCCCTCCAGATAGTGAGGCGAAGATATCTTCTATCCTTGGAAGAGGATATTGTACTGTGTGAAGGACTGGGTTCACCGTCACCTTGAAATCCCCACAGATGCGAATCTTCCTTGGCTCCCCGGACTTATTGCTTAATGTTTTCTTCATGACAGGAACGATGTCCACACGCTCCAGTCGACCTTAGACAACACGCCTGCCTTCCCCAGATTCTCCAGCTCTGCCTCGACGGCTGGGCGAATTGCTTATGGTACCGGTCTTGCTTTGAAAAACTTGGGAACTGCATTCTCTTCTATTTTTATCGAGGCGGTTACGCCTTTAAGCGTGCCCAGTTCTTGTTGAAATACCTCTTTGGCGTTAGCTAAGATTGTTGACAATCGTCCAGGAGTGACATCTTCATCTTTACCGTCCACCGTCATTGCATGAATGGAATGCCAATCTAAGTTTATCTTCCTGATCCATTCCCGTCCCAATAACGGTGGTGCACCATTTGGCAGTATGTAGAGATACAATTTCCGTATTTTCTTGCCATTGTATTCGACAGGCACCTTTATTTTTCCTCTGGGGTATACTTTTTGCCCCGTATACGTCATCAAGACGATGGATGTCTCTCTCAAGGGTATGTGTGAAAATAGCCGCTCGTAGTCTCGTCGATTCATGACGGTTAGCGCTGATCCTGTATCCAATTCCATTTTAACTTGGGACCCTGCTATCGTGAGGGTGACCCAAATGGCTCGGTGATCCTCTTTTGCGATTATATTGTGAAGTTTGAGACAGCTTAGTCTCCTGTTCCCGGATTCACTATCGCTCATCTGGTCTTCGGAACTACTGTCCGTCATCTTTTGTACTTTCTTGTATGGTTCCTTAGTAGCCTTTTTGTTGTCGCTGGTCTTCTTCCCTGACCTGCAAACTCGTGCAATGTGTCCCATCTTCCCGCATTGCCTGCATATTTTGTCTTTGGACCAGCAGTCCTTCTGGTCATGGTTAGTTCTGCCGCAGCGATAACATTTTGCAAATCCGTGTCATTTCGTGGGTGCCGTATTCCTGTGGTTTTTGTTGAATTTCTGCAGCTCCCCTGGCTGCTGCTTCATACGATACTGCCACGCTGAAAGCCTTATCTAGCGTCAGCTCTTTCTCCGAGAGTAACCTCTTCTGGGTTCCTTCACTCAGGAGTCCACAGACAAATTTGTCCCATAGGGTATCTGCCAGTCCTGCTCCGAAGTTTGCGTAGTTCCGTAAGATACTCAGCATCGCTCTCATCTTTGTGCTGAGTTCTCCTGTGGAATTTAAATCTTTCTGCTATCAACAGCGGTGCAGGGTTTAATTGTTCCTGTAGGACAGCAACAATTTCATTAAAACTCTTCGCCTTCGGTTTGGCTGGAGTAATCAGGTCCCGCAATAGGCCGTACGTTCTAGCGCCCATTAAGTTTAGCAATATCGATGCCTTTTTCCCCTCCGCTATTTCGTTTGCCTCGAAATATACCTCGACTCTTTCCGCATAGGTGGTCCAGTCCTCTATTGTATTATCAAAAGCAGTGATACAGCCAGTCTTCGGCATCTTGCAAATCTAAAATGGCGCCTCCCGCGCTTTGCCTTCTTCCCCGCTGTTGTTAGCGCTGCTTTCCACGGTTTCTTGCACGTTTAATGTTGATTTTTTTTCTTTTATTATTTTCCCGTCGTGGAGCGGACCCTCTGGGACACTTCCCTCCCTCTTCTTAGGTCCGAACGCTGCCCAGCTTCGAAGCACCGGCCGCGCCCTGTGTGCTCCACCCTCTCTCTCTCTCTCTCTCTTTGCTTCCCGACTCGCTGCCCGGCCCCGTTGAAAAGCCACCCGATCGAGCTCTAGCCCGCCGCAGCCCAGGAAGGATCAGTGCACTACCTGCCACCAGCCCGATTAGCTGGGAAACCACAGACCGAGGAACCAAGCCTGCCTCCGGACAGTCTCTCCTGCAAGTTTTCAATCCGACGATTTGGAGGGCGGTTGCCCACGGTCGACGCCCGTTTCTCGAGTTTCTTTGGATTTTATTTATTTATTTATTTTTTTCTTTCTTCTGGCTTCGACCTTCAATAACGTCGTCTGAGGTGCTGCCGAGTTGCAGGTAAGTTCGTTTCTTACTCGTCGCCAGTGTTACATCCGTGAATAATTGAGACACGGACAGCAGGAGTGAACAAAATAAGTCTTTACTGGTGGAAGTCCATAGTGAAACTAAAAAGAGAGGCTCACGAGCGCCTTTTATACAGGGGTGGTCACTGCCGGTACTGCAGTCTGAGACCAGTTATTCTCTTAAAAAGGTACATACACAACAATATCTCCTTTGATACCTTCTAGTCTGTATTAATTAATAGTACCTGTACAATGAATGGTGCTTTGTCCACTGGATGCTATATGAGAGTTCACCTCAATTTTTGTTTATCAATACTACTGCTTCAATTTATTACTTTCAACAAGTTAGAGATGACAAGCGCACTGCAACTTATAAACTCAATTTATTGCAGACACAACAATTCTAATAAAAATGATTGTGAAAACATGTACAACAATCTGAACTGCATTTCAAAACAATGCTCTCTAGGATCGACAGCAGTTTTTTGTGCTCACTATAACTAGAATCAGTCATTAGTGTTTTGGGTTGCTCGGTCGCTCGGTTTAGAGTTTTGTGTTGCTCGGTCGCTCGGTTTAGAGTTTTGTGTTGCTCGGTTTAGAGTAGAGACTTTGTTCCAGTTTAAGTCTAGATTTTTGTCCACATTTCTCCCCACCTTTCCTGAAGGGGTACAGTTCCACAAGCACTGGACTCCATTCCAGTGACTCACCCATAAGGCCATTCTCCTTGTGTAAGGCCTGAAAAGGGTCAGCAACTTACTGGATTGTCGGCATCACCTCTTTGCTTGCATCCTCTCTTGTATCGTGTGGGTGCTTTTATCCAACCCCTGCCCTTTGTTTTGTTCCTTTTTAAAGGCTGTTCATCTGTAATGTTTTCCAGTTCAGACAAAAGGTTACAGTTGAAACGCTAACTTGTCTGTTCTCTCAACAGATGTTGACTGACTGGAGTGTTTCCGTTTCAGATTTCCAGCATTTGCATTTTATGTTTACCGTTTAGCTTGGCCCCATCTTCACCCAAGTACACTTTTTTTCTGCAATAATCATTACATAGTAATCAGGAGCAGGGTCACTGGGTGTTCTCTTTCTAACCAAGAACACTTTGGCCAATTGGTTAGCTGAAAGCAGCTAACTTAACAAAGTGGGATTTGAAATTGGGACCTCCTGCTCTGTATAGCCAAGCACTTTCCCTGTACCTACTAAATTATTGGGGAGAGGCGATTGATGTTATCTTTTTAAGCCCATCCAGTAAAATACCAACATTCCTCTAGACCAGAACAAACATACAGCACACAGTAGCAGCACAGCAACACACAATGTTGCCCACTAATACATTTCATGAACTATTACACACATGCTCAGTAAATGCCATTAGATTCAAACTGTTCAGATGTGTACTGCAGTATGAAGAGAGAGAGAAGTTAACTGGTAAAATGAAACCTGTCAAACTGGCTTTAAAATAAAGATCGTTAATCAATTTACTTTGTCAGCAGTAGTTTGGGGCTTTATTTGCAGAACAACAATTCTAACAACTATATTATCTCCATTTCCAAAAATAATAGATACGGTAGTCTATGAAGCAATTACTGTAGCCTTATCACTCTAAACAAACCACTGTGCTTTATCCATCAACAAAAGGGCATTTGGTAATCTGCTGCTATTACTATCCACACATTGTATCAATGAAAAAGTACTCCGCACCAGAACTACAGTCAGTCGAACTGATCCCTCCATCATGGAGCAGTAGACACCACCCAGTCCACTATTACAACAACTTGCAGTTATATAGTGCCTGTACCTTCAAGGTAGAAAAACATCCCAAGGCACTTCAGATACGTAATCAAAAAAATGGATACGGAGGCAAACAAGATATTAGATGAGGTGACCAAAGGTCTGGCAACAATCATAGATTCTGTGGTGGTTTTTAAGGAAGGTCTTAAAGGAGAGGCAGAGGGGTTTAGGGGGAGAATTCCAGAGTTAGGCAGCTGAAGTTACCACTGCCAAATGTGGGGCAAAGCAAGAGGATGCACAAGAGGCCTGAGTCAGAGGAACAAAAATTTTGGGGTGGGGGTTGTAGGAGATTACACAGATAGGGAGGCACAAGGCCATAAAAGGGAATTAAACACTAGGATGAGAATTTTAAAGTTGAGGCATTAGGGAAATCAGGATCCCGTGTAGATCAGCGAGGACAATGGTGATCGGTGAGCAGGATGATGCTGGATACGACACTGGCTGCAGAGTTTTGGATGTGCTGAAACTTTAGAGTGTGTAGGATGGGAGGGTATTAGGAGAGCATTGGAAACGTCGAGTTTGGAGGTGAGAAAGGCATAAATTAGGACATCAGTAGTAGATAGACTGAGGCGAAGGCAGGTGATGTTAGAGGTGGAAGTAAGATGGTCTTTTTGAGGGAGATGACATGAGGTCAGAAGCTCAACTCAGGGTCGAAGAAGAGGCCAAGGTTGCAAACATCTGACTGGGGAGGAAAATGGAATCGCTAACAAGGGTAGAGAGTTTGTGGCTGGACCGAAGACAATGTCTTTGGTTCTCCCAATGTTAAACTAGATATCGGACAAGCAGTCTGACAACACAGGGACAGTGGAAGGCTTAAGAAGTGGAAGTGAGGTAGAGTTGTGTGTCGTCAGCATACATGTGGAAGCTGACGCCATGCCTGTAGATGATGTCACCAGAGGACAACATATAAATGAAGAGGAAAGGGCCAAGGATAGATCCATGGGACTTGGGGTGGAGATGTTCTGGCTATAATCAGATAGATAAAAGTGGAATCAAGCAAGGACAGTCCTAATGAGCTGGACAACAGGGTAGAAGCATTGGTGGAGGGTGATGTGGGGGTCAAAAGATACGTTGAGATTCGAGGAGGGTTAATGCACCAAGGTCACAATCACAGAGATCATCATTTGTGACTTTGGTTATGCTAGTTTCAGTGCTGTGGCAGGGCCAAAAACCTGATTTGGAGAGATTCAAACAGGGATTTGGGCACAACTTTGGGAGGCAACAAGTTCAAAAACTTTGAAGATGAAAGGGGTGTTGGAGATGGAGTGTAGTTTTCAAGGACAAAGGATGGGACTTTCAAGCAGGGGGTGATGATAGTAGCCTTGAAAGGGAGGGGTTACAGTACCCGAAGTGAAGGAACCATTTACAATAATAATAATAATCAACTTTATTGTCATTGTTAGTGCACAAGTGCAGTACAACGAAATGTAGGCTTGCGGCTCCCGAGAGTGTACATTTTGATTAAGACATTTAACATTCAACATTCATTTGGCTTGTAATACATAAACATAAACATAATAAAGTGCATTGGCAGATGTGCAGGCTTTAGAGTTTATTTGTGGAGTTCAGTAGGATGACAGCCCTGGGAAAGCTGTTCCTAAATCTGGTCGTACGGGTGCGAATGCATCTGTAGCGTCTCCCAGATGGCAGGGGGGCGAACAAACTGTGGCTGGGGTGGGTAGGGTCTTTGATGATGGTCAGTGACCTCCGTAAACAGCGTTTCTGGTAGATGTTCTCTATGGTCGGTAGCCGGGTGCCGGTAATGCGTTGGGTAGTTTTGACTACCCGCTGCAGGGCTTTCCGGTCATAGGAGCTACAGCTGCCATACCATACTGTGATACAGTTCGTCAGGATGCTCTCTATTGTGCAGCGGTAAAAATGAGAGAGGATCAGGGGTGACAGGTTACATCCCTTCAGCCTCCTTAGGAAATATAGGCGCTGCTGGGCCTTCTTCACCAGAGAGGAGGTATTGAGGGACCAGGAGAGGTCTTCCATGATGTGGACTCCGAGGAACTTAAAGCTGTCCACCCTTTCCACTACAGCCCCATGGATATGGATGGGGGTGTGACTTCTGCCTTTAGACTTCCTGAAGTCCACAATGATTTCCTTGGTTTTCTTGATGTTAGGGGCCAGGTTGTTATCGGCGCACCACTTCACGAGATGCTGGACCTCCTCCCTGTAGGCTGACTCATCGTTGTTGGTGATCTGGCCTACCACCGTGGTATCATCTGCAAACTTGATGATGGTGTTGGAACCATGAACAGCCACACAGTCGTGGGTGAAGAGGGAGTAGAGGAGTGGAGTCCATGGCATGAGTCCAGGAAGGAAAGTTGGGTGGTGAGCAGTTTAGGGCAAATGGAGTCAAGAGAGCAGGAGATGGGTCTCATGGATAAGGAGAGCTCAGAGGGAATGAGAGGAGTTGGGGTGAAACTAGAAAAAAACACGGGTTCGGGGGGGGGAGGGGCGGTTGAAGCAGCAGAATGGCTGATCTCAATCTTAAGAATAAAAAAGTCCATGTGCTCCTTGCACTCGTTGGAGGTGAGGGTAGAGGGGGCATGGGAGAGCGGTTTAAGGAGACGACTGGTAGTGGAGAAAAGAAGCCGGGGGTTATCCTGTCACACACTGCTACAAAGCGAGTGTGCGTGCGTGTAAGTCAGATGAGGATAGAGTGAGACTTGTATGTGATGCCCCCACGGTGGAATAGCCTGTCAACACTGATTTCTAGGATCATCTATAAATGGCCATTTGGGCAAAGTACCAGAGGGCATCCATGGAACATTAACACAACAGCTTTAGGAGAGATGGGGAGATCTTGAACAAATAGTTAAGTGTTTTTTTACTGCAAGTAACTTTTGATTAAACAAGACCTTTTGATAAATATACTGCCTCATACCAGCAAAGATGTGCAGTTGCTGCAAGGTTTTGTAAAGCAGCTGTAAATTGGTAAATCCCTCGATGAAAAGTTATTAAACAGTTGCGTTGTTGCACAAAGTTTTCTAGCAACTATACAAGCTACGCAACAAACTAAAAAGTATCAGGTTTTTATCATTCACACACCCTTCCTCCGTATGACCTTCAGGAACAATCTAGGAAACAATCACCCAAGCCAGCAAACTTGGATCATCAAATCCACCAAGTATTGGATGCTCTATGGAAATGCAAGGGATTTACTAACACTGCTTTCCAGTCAATTGAAGAACACCCCAACTTTATTTTTTTCAGCTCACTTCACTATATAAGGCAGGCTCAGGATGTCCCAAAGCGTTCTACAGCCAATGATGTACTTTCTGAAGTGTAGTCACTGTTACAATGTAGGAAACGCAGCAGCCAATTTGCGCACAGCAAGCTCCCACAAACAGCAATGTGATAATGACCGGATAATCTGTTCTTAGTGACGTTGATTGATGGATAAATATTGGCCAGGACACCGGGGTTAACTTCCGTGCTCTTCTTTGAAAGAGTGGGATCTTTTATGGCCACCTGAGAGCAGACGGGTATCAGTTTAACGTCTCATCTGAAAGATGGCACCTCCGACAGTGCAGCACTCCCTCAGTACTGCACTGGAGTGTCAGCCTAGATTTCTGTGCTCAAGTCTCTGGAGTGGGACTAGAACCCACAACCCTCTGACTCAGGCGAGGGTGTTACCCACTGAGCCACAGCGGATATAAAAAGGTAACTAAATTTACACTGGGATTTAACTACTATTTCACTGCTAACTGCCGTACAGTCACACCACATTATGAAAAACAAAAAAGAAACTGAACACTACAGGATTGTGGTACAGGAAGAAAATGTTTACCATATTCAAACCACAGAGAATGTTCAATAAATAGAATTTAAGATATTTGACATTACTGACAAGCAATATTGTATTTGATGGGCATAATTGGAAAATTTTAAAAGCTTTCCATTGATAACTGCACAATAAAAATATAACAATCCGTACCCATCCCTAGAATTTGTATTGGATTCACATTTTGCTTACTATGCAAATTCTGCCATTCTGGCAAGCCAACAGTCAGCTAGTCTATTGTCAGGCATCACCTCGACAATGTGCAAGTAATCTGTACAAAAGGGCATAAAGGGGAACTAGACACACTCACTTATTTTTCTGCAATCTTTGTTCTTAGAATGTGGATACCAAGTGGATCCAAGCTGCAAGGACAAGTATCAAACGATTAGATTTGGACTGCAAGGATCCAGAAGGTACATTTTGAAAGAGTGCTTGGTAAGACAGTTTTCCGTTTGTTTCCAAACGCACAGCTGAGATGGCATCATCTCAATATAACCCAACAAGATATCTGCAATGTCGTCACAGAGATGAGTCGGGGAAGGGGAGGTTCTCCCATCCCAAACAAACATAGCTGGCCCACTGGATGGCCTTCAAAGCCTGCATGTGGACACAGCTTTTTTATATGCATTTAAGAATTAAATGCATACAAACCAGATTAAGTGCAGAAGTACACTATGCCTTCCTCATCGAAGTGATAAGGGGCACAGTAGACCAGTTTGAGTCACCACTGACACATGCAAGAGAGTTTCACAGGAACTAGCAAGTGAAATGTATAGCTACATTGTGATCAGGATAATGCACATGATAAAATTGAATTTACAGTGACAATTCTCAAATCACTTCAGTAAACACAGTGCACAACAGCCAAACATGGGATGTGTATTTCTATTCGACCAACATCCACACAATCAATAATTCCACGACGACCTGGGACAACCTGCTCTGCATTTTAACAAAAAGCAAAACACTACAGATGCTGGAAATCTGAAAACAAGAACAGAAACAGCTGGAAATGCTCAGATCAGGTAGCATCTGTGGAGAAACAGAAGTCAGTTGGTCAACAATTCAGGTCTAAGACCCTTACCAGTACTGCTGAATGTGACTGATCAGAGATCTGTCTTGTTACAAATGATAGAAGATTGTATATTTTAGCATTGCTTTATGGGAGTTTACATCTGGTGTATATGCGAAACCAGTTGGTTTGTCACAAAAACCCACTAATGTTCTTCAGGGAAGTGAGCCTGCCATCCCTCCCCAGTCTGACCTACACATGATTCTGGACCCACAGTCCATGGTTGATTCTTAATGCCATGTGAAGTGGCCATGCAAGCTACTCAGTTGCACAAACAATTGCTGAAAAAAGCTCACCACCACCTTCTCATTAGAAAGTCTTCTCGGATCAAGGAGTGATCAGTGGCAAACACGGCGCTTTAAATTAGCTGCTGCACAGCTGGAAGCAGCCAGTCAAGATGGAATACCTGGACTAGGACTCCCACCATCTATAGCTCCTAGCTATGTACATAGTGTGACTGTGTTCCTTTTCTTCCCTGACATCTTTAATAAAATTGAAAGAAAATATAAATGGTCACTGATAAGCTATAGGGAGGTGGAATATTTCTCATTTGTTCATAAAATGTGTTTATAAAAGAATGCCAGATACAAAGTGATTTGCAATGAACAAGTCAGGTTGTTTGATCTGGCAGTCGGTCAGTTAAGGGATATAGAAACAGCGAGGGTGATACCAATCGACTGCAACAGGGCATAGAAAGGCTAGCAGAATGGGCAGATAGAATTTAATACTAAATGTGAGGTGATGCATTTTGCCAGAAGGAACAGGGAGAGGCAATATACACTTAATGGCACAGATTTAAAGTGTGCAGGGACAGAGGGAACTGGGAGTTAATATGCATAGGTTCCTGAAGGTGACAGGACATATTGAGAGAGTGGTTAGCAAAGCATATGGGATCTTGGGCTTCATAAATAGAGGTATTGAGTACAAAAGTAGAGAAGTTATGCTGAACCTTTATAAAGCGCTGGTTAGGCCACAACTGGAGTATCGTGTCCAGTTCTGGTCACCACACTTTAGGAAGGATGTGAAGGCCCTCGAGAGGGTGCAGAGGAGATTTACCAGAATGGTTCTGGTGATGGGGGATCTTAGCTACAAGGACAGGTTGGAGAAGCTGGATTTGTTTTCATTAGAGCAAAGGAGGTTGAGGGGGGATTTGATAGAGGTGTACAAGATTATGACAGGTTTACATAGGCTAGACAGGGAAAGGCTGTTCCCACTAGTTGATGGCACAAGGACTAGGGGACATAGATTTAAGGTTTTGGGCAAGAGATACAGGGGGGGCGTGAGGAAAAACTGTTTTACGCAACGAGTGGTGATGACCTGGAATTCGCTGCCGACAGAAGCGGTGAAAGCGGAGACACTCAATGTTTTCAAGGGGAGACTGGATAGGCACTTGAGGGAAATAAACTTGCAGGGCTACGGGGATAGACTAACTGGATTGCTCTACAGAGAGCCGGCAGGGACTCGATGGGCCGACTGGCCTCCTTCTGTGCCATTATGACTGACTAGAGAGGGCCCTGCCTGCCTTCTCAGGTAGATGCAAAAGATCCCATGACACTATTCAAAGAGCAGGGAGTTCTCCCTGGTGTCCTGGCCAATATTTATCCCTCAACCAACATCATTAAAACAGATTATCTGATCATCATCACATTGCTGTTCATGGGACCTTGCTTTGCGCAAATTGGCTGCCGTGTTTCCTACATTACAACAGTGACTACATTTCAAAAAGGTACTTCGCTGGCCTGCTATATAAATGCAAGTTCTTTCTTTCCTTATAGAAAACTGCTAGAGGATTCACGACTTATTGTTTTGTAACAGATTTTGTAAATTAAGTGAACCACTGATTCATCGATCTGCTGTTATTGGAGTTTAGGTCCTGCTAATTTTATTACTTAATAAACTGGATTTGTAGCTGTAGCCTGAACTACAGTCCAACAGGATTAGTCATCCATCAGTTGGAGGGTTTCAGACTTACTAATTCCAGTATAAATATCACGGTAAACAGGGTTTTTGCTCACGCAGGGTACAGAAAGTTACATTTCAGTTCACAGGAAGCATGGGTTGCCTGTGGAAGCAGAACGTTGCACTACACACACAAGAGCAATATCTGGAGTGTGCCCGAGTCGTAACAATTATTTTACTTTTATCAAACTCAACCTTGGCCTGTCCTTGGACACGCATTTTAAATGCCAGTTGAGTTGCCCAAAGGCAAATACACCCAGACTGCAGTCACAGCAAAAACTAATTCAGTCACCATTAAGTATCATGTGCAAAAGTCAACAGAAACATGCAGTTTCCTCGCTCTGTATATACTGTAATTGCAGTTTTCAGATTGTGACTTGCTTAATTTTCTACACTCAGCCCTGTTCACACAGGGAAAATGCATTTCACATTCAGAGGAATTCTGAAAACTGATACAAAATACTGCAGCAGTATTAAGTGAACTTTGGCAGGGTTCAACATTTGGAGATATTTGTGACTTGGGTCGCCAAGCTTCCAAGTTGAAAACAACAGCTTTAAAAATGTCTGCAAGGGATAAATACACAATAAACAGAACTTACGACTTTGCTCCATCAAAAGAGGCAGAGGAGCAATTAGTTCTCAGACTTCATGTTGAGTTATTTCCAAGGCAGTAATATTTGCTGCAAATTACTAAAGAAACAGTTTTAAAACTCAACTTTAAATGTTAGTACCTTTACCATAATTCAAACCTAACCACCAACTATTTCCAAAAATTACTTGAAAACACACACTATTAAAATGTGCAGGGAACATTGGTTGAGGGACTCTGCTCTTGAACCGCAAAACCACACTTTACACCCACTAACACTATCTGGGTTACCACATCAGTGAGCTATTAGGTCAGAGGATTACATTATCAAGTCAGAGAAAACTTGAATTTTGCAGAAAAATTCCAATAGCACAACAATGCAACTATTTCCCATCATCTACACACATTCTCATTCACAAACTTCAATAATGTCACCTTAGGATCGACAAAGGAACAATAAATCACAACACAGAACGGGGAAGTGTCTATCTAAGACAACTGACAAGTAAAAGCAGGATGTTGAGGGGTTACTTGTGCCTATGAAATTTATTCCCCATATTACTGAATCAAACTTTTTTCTCCTCCTTTAGCTACTGACTGAACTGTCCCATGGGTGGCAACATCCCTCTGGTACCTCACCCAAGTGGTGATTCTTCCCATTTGAGCCTAGACCATGAACATCAGCAGGCTACTTGACTGTGAAATGCACCACAATCATGCCTGGCCTGATTCTGTTCTCGTCCAAAATCCACAGATGTACACTTTCCAGCAAAGGCGACGGCAATCAAGAGTGCGAATTCTGGTGGCTTTTTACTCGTTACTCGTCTAGGGACACAGCACATCATCCCAACTGCTGCACAACTAAAATTAGCTAACTCAACATAGATCAGGAATTGAAATTGGGATCTTCTGATGTGTATGGTTTAGTGCTACACTTGACATTACGTTTACCCACAGGCCACTGGAATTAACTTATTCTACAATTGTCAACCCATAACTACAGCAAGTGCACCAAATATACCAAAGCTCAGTGCATGATCATCATCACAGGTTAGTACCAGAAGTCCTTTCAATAGAAAAGTCTTAACACATAGAAACACCTATTTAAGTCAGACACCTAAATTGCACACGTCTAATAATAAGTTAAGATCTCAACTTTTAGCAGAATATAATTTTCCAAAACACCAAATAAAAATGAAAGACATGTAGGGCATATTGTAGAGTTATATAACTGGGATTCAGACAGTCTTGAAAACAATCAGCTCTCTGTAATATCAGTCATTATGCCATTATTCCAGTCTCTTAAACAGGCATGGCATTATTGAAAAATAATTTTTACATAAAGAAATGAAGAGCCTCTCAGCCTATATTTAAAAGTGAGAGAGACTGAGAAAAGATGTTTTCTACAGAATTTTCCTCTTTTGCAACATCATGAACGCTGAATATAACCAACAGAGTGTATGCACATATGCAAAAATTTAACATCTGTTCTTAAGCTGCCTCTGACCAGCAGTTCTAAAGCAAAAAACATGGGGGCCTTTGAATCTTCTCTGCTTAGGTAGTCCCTCGGAACCAAGGGTGACTTGCTTCTACATTAAAAATGAGTTCTCAGGTGACTGATTAGTCCAATGCGGGACCGACAGTCTCTGTCACAGGTGGGGTAGACGGTGGTTGAAGGGGCGCTCCTTGCGCTTGCTCCCGGCGAAGAGACTCAAGGTGTTCGGCGCCGTCCCGGATGCTTCTCCTCCACTTTGTGCCATCTTGGGCCAGGGATTCCCAGGTGTCGGTGGGGATATTACACTTTTTCAAGGCGGCTTTGAGGGTGTCCTTGAAGTGTTTTCTCTGCCCACCTGGGGCTCTCTTGCCGTGTCAGAGCTCCAAGTAGAGCGCTTGTTTTGAGAGTCTCGTATCGGGCATGCAGACGACGTGACCCGTCCATCAGAGCTGATCGAGCGTGGTCAAAGCTTCGATGCTGGGGATGTTGGCCTGAGCAAGAACACGGACTTTGGTGCGCCTAGCCTGCCAATGGATTTGCAGGATCTTGCGGAGGCAGCGTTGGTGGTACCTCTCCAGTGCTTTGAGGTGCCTGCTGTACATGGTACATGTCTCGGAGGCATACAGCAGGGCAGGTATCACTGCTGCTCTGTAGATCATGAGCTTAGTGCCAGGTTTGAGGTCCTGGTCTTCAAACACACTCTTCCTCAGGCGACCAAAGTCTGCACTGGCACACTGAAGGCGGTGTTGGACTTAGTCATCGACGTCTGCCCTTGTTGACAGTAGGCTCCCGAGGTATGGAAAGTAGCCCACGTTGTCCAAGGCCTTGTCGTGGATTTTGATAATCAGGGTGCAGTACTGTGTGGCGGGGGCAGGTTGGTAGAGGACCTTTGTCTTACGGATGTTTAGTGTAAGGCCCATGCTCTTGTACGCGTCGGTGAATGTGTTGACGATGGTTTGGAGTTCGACCTCAGTGAGCGCAGACGCAAGCGTCGTCTGCATACTGTAATTCGACAACAGAGGATGGGACGACCTTGGATCTGGACTGGAGGCGACGGAGGTTGAACAGTTTCCCGTTTGTTCTGTAAATTAGCTCTACTCCAGCGGGGAGCTTACTGAGGGTGAGATGGAGCATTGCAGCAAGGAAGATCGAGAAGAGCGTTGGTGCGATGACACAGCCTTGCTTGACCCCGGTCCGTACGTGAATTGGGTTTGTGGTGGAACCATTGGTCAGGATCACGGCTTGCATGTCGTCGTGAAGCAGGCGAAGGATGGGGACAAACTTTTGAGGGCAGCCAAATTTGAGGAGGACACTCCATAATCCCTTGCAGTTGACAGTGTCGAAGGCCTTTGTGAGATCAAAGAAGGCCATGTACAATGGTTGGTGCTGTTCCCTGCATTTCTCTTGTAATTGATGTGCGGTGAAGATAATGTCCATTGTGCCGCTTAGTGGGCGGAATCCGCATTGCGACTCTGGGAGGAGCTCTTCGGCCACTGGGAGAAGGCAATTGAGGAGGATTCTTGCGATGACTTTCCCTGTGGCAGACAGCAGGGAAACTCCTCTGTAATTACCACAATCGGACTGGTCGCCTTTCTTGTCACCTGGTCAAGGCCCAGGAGTGGCGCAGCGTGGACCAGCAGCGGGGTTGGGGCCCAGGGATGGTGCGGCACGGGCCAGAGGTTGGGAGGACCACAATGCATCCTACAAAACCCAGGCAGAGAGGACCTGCGGGAAGGTGGGAGGAGGACAGCAGCATTATGTTTGTGTGCACGTGCTAGGCCATTGTAGCAAAGCCTGGTCTCCAATCGTCTTGGATCCCCTTGCCATTGGACCAAGAGCTTGCTCTGTCAAGCCCATGTGGTAGCTGGTGTGCAATGGCCACCCCACGTTAAAAGACTTCACGCACAGACATCTTCCACCCTTTAAAATGAAGTTCGGGACCTGGAACGTCAGGACCCTCATGGACAACCCCAACAGTAACAGACCGGAACGCCATACTGGACAACCCTAACAGTAACAGACCGGAACGCCATACTGCTATCATTGCCCAGGAGCTCAGACGTTGCGACATGAACATCGCCGCCTAAGTGTGACCCGGCGGGTATGGGAAGGCCAGCTCAAGGAGCAAGGCGGTGGCTACACCTTCTTCTGGAAAGGCAAGCTTGAAGAAGAACGCAACCTCCATGGGGTAGGCTTCGCCATAAAAAATGAACTAGTTGGGCGTCTCAGAGACTCTCCTAGCGGTATAAACGAGCGCCTCATGCCTCTTCGGCTCACCCTAGCCCGGAACCAGTGCGTATGCCCCAACACTGGAAGCCACAGACAAGACCAAAGAGGAATTCAATGCCAGCCTCGAACAATCCCCGTCCCGAGTCCCAACGGGCAACAAGCTGATCCTCCTTGGCGACTTTAACGCCAGATTTGGAAAGTGTTAAATCTGAGTATCTTTAGGTAGTGTGTCCTTCAAATAATCGACAGAGACTGCAGAGGAACAATCAACAGGTGTTTACTGGATGAGGGTTGCTCTAAAAACTAAGTACAGATCCCTACTCAGAGTTATATAAAGGTGTGGTCACTGCCGGTACTACAGTATACAGGAGCTGTAAAAAGTAGTTCTCCCCTTAAAGGCACATACACTACAGTTCCTCCCCTTTTAGATTAACAGTACCATAACATTCATTTAACAATTAACACTTTTAACATGCAACATTAACTGAAAATAGTCTATTTATAAATTCAGTCTTTGGGGCGGCTTCCTGATCCTTTCTGGATAGCGCCTTTCCTAAGTATCTTGCTCTTGGTGCGGAGGCGATTCTGGACCCGTCGTCGGTTGGTTCATCAGTTTCCGATGCTACTGTTTCTGGGGTAGATGCTACCTGTATGTCGGGTTCATTACCAGGTACGCGAGACATGGGGTTGACTCGTTTCTGTGACGCTAGGATCTGGTCGACATGGCGTCTCACAATGTTCTCCCCAACATCCACGGTGTACATTAGTGGCCCCTGCCATGTGCATATCGTTCCTGGTTGCCATTTCTCTGTTCGGTAGTCGGTTGCCCTACATTGAAGCTCCTTGTCGGCTTCTCATTGATGTGCTGGAATTGCTTATTCTCAACATTTCTTCGTACATTTGGTCTGAGCAAATCCAGACGAGATCTCAACCTTCGGTTAAAGAACATCATGGCCGGGGTCTGGTTGGTAACTGCATGTGTCGCATTTCTGTCGGCTAACAGGAAATTGTCCACCTTATGCTGCAGTGGAATGTCGTCATCGCACATGGCCCTTACTGTCTTTTTAAAGGTTTGTACGAACCTCTCAGCCAATCCATTTGTGGCTGGATGATACAAGGCGGATGTGTAATGCCTTACCCCATTCCTACTCAAATTTCCGAAACTCTTCAGACACAAACTGTGGTCCGTTATCAGAGCAAATCTGCTCTGGTAAGCCGTTCCTGGCAAATATGGTCCGTAGGACTGCAATCGTTTTCTCCGTGGTGGAGGACGACATTTTGATCACCTCAGGCCATTTCGAGTGCGCATCCACTGCTACTAAGAACATTGAGTCCATGAATGGACCAGCAAAATCAATATGCACCCGTTGCCATGGAGAGGAGGGCCACTCCCATGGGTGTAGAGGGGCATGTGGTGGTGCATTTCAGACCTTCTGGCATCCTGAGCAGCTCTTTGTCAGGTCCTCAATTTGCTGATCGATCCCCGGCCACCACACATAAGCCCTAGCAAGGCTTTTCATTTTCACCCCTCCCAGATGGCCTTCGTGAAGCTCATTGAGCACTCTCTCCCTTAACTTGGGTGGAATTACCACTCGGGATCCACACATCAAGGTCCCCTGGCATACTGACAGCTGTTCTCTTCTGGATGAGAATGCTGGCAACAGTGAGTCGCCATGTGTTGGCCATCCCTTCACCGTCAAGTCATATACCCGAGACAGTGTTGGGTCATTTCGGGTCTCCTTCTCTATATCCGCGTTAGTTACTGGCAAGCGTTCAATTATAGTCGAATAAAATATTTTGACAGGGTCCACTGCTGGTGCTTCCTCCGCAGTAGACAGTGGGCAAGCGTGATAACCCATCAGCGTTTCCATGCTGTTTCGTGCCCATATACTCTTTCATAATGGTTCGCCCCTAGAAAAAGGGACCATCTTTGTAGCCGTTGCACAGTCATCACCGGAACGCCCTTCTTTGGATTAAAGATGAAGACAAGTGGTTGGTGGTCGGTCAGCAAGGTGAACTTCTGCCCGTGCAGATAGTGATTGAACTTTTTCACTCCCCACACTAGGCTGAGGGCCTCCCTGTTAATCTGGGCATAGTTACGCTCGGCTGAGGTTAGTGACCGAGACGCAAAGGCTACTGGCCTCTCCGAGCCGTCCGGGAATTTGTGCGATAGCACCGCTCCAATACCATAGGGTGATGCATCACACGCCAACCGAATTGGTAGTGCTGGGTTGAAATGAGCCAACACCTCTTTTGATGTGATCAATTCTTTGCACTTCTGGAAAGCTCGTTTACATTCGTCATTCCACTTCCATGGTACCCCCATTTGCAGTAGGGTGTTCAGTGGGTGTAGTACTGTAGACAAATTCGGCAAGAACTTATGGTAGTAGTTCACCAACCCGAGGAACAACCTCAGTTGTGACACATTTTCCGGTGCTGGAGCCTTGACTACTGCCTCAATCTTTTCAGGGGACTTATGTAACCCCTCTTCATCAATAACGTGGCCACAATACGAGATCTGCTTCTGGAAAAACTCGCATTTGTGGCGATTAGCTCGGAGCCCATATTCCTTCAATCTAGTGAGCACCTGCTCCAGGTTGGCAAGGTGATCACTGTCATTTTCGCCCGTGACCAGGATGTCGTCCAAATAACACTGGGTCCCTGGAATCCCTTGCAGGACTTGATCCATTGCCCTTTGCCAAATAGCCGGAGCTGATGCTACCCCAAACACCAGCCGGTTGTATTGGTAGAGACCTTTGTGAGTGTTGATCGATGGTACTGTTTGGAGGCTTCTTCTACCTCCATTTGCAGGTGCGCCTGGGCCAGATCAATCTTAGTGAAGCGTTTTCCTCCAGATAGCGAGGTGAAAATATCTTCAATCCGCGGAAGCGGATATTGTACAGTGTTAAGGACTGGGTTCACTGTCACCTTAAAGTCCCCACAGATGCGAACCTTCTTTGGTTCCCCAGGCGTATTACTCAACGACCGCTTCATTACAGGAACGATGGGTGTAGCCCCCTCGCTCCAGTCCACTTTGGACAGTACTCCAGAACGTTCCAAACCTTCCAGCTCTGCTTCGACGGCTGGGCGGATCGCATAAGGCACCGGTCTGGCCTTAAAAAACTTTGGGCTTGCATTTTCCTCTATTTTGATCGTCGCTGTTATGCCTTTTAGTGTTCAGAGTCCCTCCTGGAACACTTCTTATGCGTCAGTTAGCATTTTTGACAGTCGTCCAGGTGTGACGTCGTCATCCTTTTTGGCATCTACCGTCAGTGCTTGTGTGGCATGCCAATCTACCTGTATCTTTCGGATCCATTCACGTCCTAGTAGTGGTGGTCCTCCATCTGGCAATACATATAGGTCCATTTTTGGTGTTTCCTTGCCGTTGTATATCGCGTTCACCCTTATTTTTCCTTTGGGGTAGACGTTTTGCCCCGTGTACGTCTTCAAGACAATCTCTGTATCTCTCAAGGGTATATGTGAGAATAGCCGCTTGTAGTCCCTTTGGTTTATGACTGTTAGGGCTGATCCTGTGTCCAATTCCATTTTCACTTGGACTCCGTCTATCTTGAGCGTGACCCAGATAGTTTGGTGATCCTCCATTTTGATTACATTATGTAGTTTCAGACAACCCAGCTCCTTGCTTCCGGAGTCTATCACTTTTCTGTTCGTCTGAACTACTCTCCGTCACCTTATGTACCTTTTTGTACTTCACCTGTGGAGATTTCTTGCTGCTGGTTTTCTTTCCCGACCTGCAGACTCTGGCTATGTGTCCTACTTCTCCACACTGTCTGCACACTTGGTCCTTGAACCAACAATCCTTATGGTCGTGTGTTGTTCTGGCGCAGCGATAACACTTCCCTGCTCCATATGACATTTCATTTGTGCCATATTCTTGCGGTCTCCGTTGTAGCTCTGCAGCGCCCCGTGCGGCTGCTTCGTGTGATACTGCTATGCTGAAAGGCTTGTCCAGCGTAAGATCCTTTTCTGATAGAAGCCGTTTCTGGGTTCCTTCACTTTGAAGCCCACACACAAACTTGTCCCTTAACGTATCTGCTAGTCCCGTTCCAAACTGGCAGTGTTGCGATAGCTTGCGCAGTTCCGTTAAATACTCAGCATTACTTTCGTCTTTATGCTGGTTCCTTTTGTGGAACTTAAATCTTTGTTATCAGCAGCGGTGTGGGGTTTAAGTGGTCCTGTAGGATTGCCACTATGCTTTCAAAATCCTTTTCCACTGGCTTCTCTGGGGTTACTAGGTTTCGCAGTAAGCCATACGTTTTTGCACCCACGGAATTCAACAATACCAGTGCTTTCCTGGCATCTGGCACTTCATTCGCCTTGCAGTACACTTCTATGCGTTCTACATATGTCGCCCAATCTTCGACTTCATTGTCGAACGCTGTGACACTGCCACTCTTCGGCATCCTTGGGTGTGGTTAGACTGGCTTAAAATGGCGTCTCCCGCGCTCTCCCTTCTTCTCCGCTGCAGCTCAAATGGCATCTCCCGCGCTCGCTGCTCAGCCCTTGAACACCGGCCACGCTCTGCGCGTTTTCCTGCGCAGACGCCGCTCGGTCCTGAACCCCGGCTGCGCCCTGTGCACTTTACCCTCTCTTGTCGACGCCGCTCGGTCTTCAACCCCGGCTGCGCCCTGTGAGCTTTACCCTCTCTCCTACACCATCGACGATGCCCGGCCGTTCTTTGTGCCGTCGGTCGGCTCCAGCCGCCGCCATCCGGGAAGGGTCTGCGCCGTACCTGCTGCCAGCCCGCTGCGCTGGATCGTCGCGACTGGAGAACCAAGCCCAGCTCTCCACAGCCGCCTCTGCGATGCTCAAGTCCTCTCTGGATGGTCGACGCCTGCACTGGTGGAATCGGCCTTCTTCTTCAGAGTTGCAGGTAGGTTCGAATCGACTCCTCGCCACTGTTAAATCTGGGTATCTTTAGGTATTGTGTCCTTCAAATAATCGACAGAGACTGCAGAGGAACAATCAACAGGGGTTTACTGGATGAGGGTTGCTCTAAGAACTAACAGTACAGATCCCTACTCAGGCTTATATACAGGCGTGGTCGCTGCCAGTACTACAGTATACAGGAGCTGTAAAAAGTAGTTCTCCCCTTAAAGGTACATACACTACAGAAAGGACACAGACCTTTGGGGAGGTGTGATCGGCAGAGAGGGGGTAGGGAAAGCCAACTCCAACGGTACCCTCCTGTCGAAATGCTTAGAATATGGCCTCGTCATAACCACACCTTGTTCCGTCAGAGACAAGTACAAGGCTTCATGGCAGCACCTTCGCTCCAAGCACTGGCATCTGCTGGACTACGTCATCGTCCGAGCGAGGGACTACAAGGACGTCCGCATCACCCACGCTATGACAGGAGCGGACGACTGCTTGACAGACCACCATCTAATCCGCTGTCATTTCCATCAATGTAGCCCCAAAACAGCAGCGGTAACAGAAATAATACCACAGGAAAATCAACACTGGAGCACTCAAAGACCCCGCTAAGAAAGCCCTATTCAGCCTGCATGTTCGATCTTTCGAACATCTAGCGAAATCTGAGCAACAATTGGGTTCCAAAATATAAGACTGCACCTCACAAACAACCTGACGACTCCCAGTGATGCAGAGACACAGAATGTCCACAGCACCTCGTCTACACTCAAGGCCTCCATAATCAGCACCTGTGAAGAGACGCTCGGTCACTCGACCAGGAAACACCAAGACTGGTTCGACGAGAACGACCAGGAGATCCAGGAACTAGTAAGCCGCAAGTGCAAGGCATTCCTGATCTGGAAACAGCAACGCAACTTGAGAGCAAGAAAGCAGCTCTACAGACGCTTGAAGGCCGAGATCCAACAAAAAACTCGCGACCTAAAAGAACAAATAACAAATGGTGGGTGGAGAAAGTGCAGGAGATCCTGCGGCTAGCCGACAACCACGACGTGCGTGGATTCTTTAGCGCAGTCAAGACCATCTACGGCCCAAGCACCCAAGGTCCTACCCCACTGCAGGCCAAGAACGGAGAGGTACTCATCAAGGACAGAGAGGCAGTCAGTGCCCGCTGGAAGGAGCACTTCGAAGATCTCCTTAACCGAGACTCTGTCTTCGACGCAAGTGTCCTCAACTCCATCCCGCAGCATGCTATCCGCCACCATCTCAGCACAACCCCAGCCTGGCATGAGGTTGAAAAGGACATTGACAACTGAAGAACAACAAGGCCTCAGGAGCAGATGGAATCCCTGCCGAGGCATTAAAGCATGGCGGAGAAGCACGACTGGCGCGAATTCATTAACTAATTTATCTTATCTGGAAGGAGGAGAGCATGCCAGGGGAGATGGCTACAAGATGGCTCCTGGGCTGGCAGGTCCCTAGGGAGTGTTATGTTCATTAATAATACAGGCATTCTTATTATGAACACAGCTAGCTTTTGCTAGTTATTTTATTGAGCACATGTGGACTTGTACAGCATCTTGTAGAGGCTTCCATCTTGACTGCTGCCTTGTGGGTAGCCTAGCCTCATGGGTAATGTAGTCTTAATATAATATATAGCTGGGTAGTGTAGTCTTATACATACAGCTATATACAGCTCTACGGCTCCACCTAGTGTCCACTATAGAATGACATGCTATTGATCACTACAGGGAGCTCCTTTGCATTCCGTTGCTCTCTCTCCCCCAGTCTCCTCTCTTCTGCTGTTGAAGTTCCCTTGGCTCTAATAGTGGGTGCATTTTATCCCTAACTGCAAGTTCAAGCTGCAAGGTTAAAGTTACCCGAGCCCACTGCCCATCCCCCGACCATGCCTGTTCTTTGTTCTCAGTGAGCACTGGCTCTTCACTTAAACTTCGCTCCCAAATTCCCAGACCTCTCTGCCGTCAAGACTACGCTTCTCCACTAGACTAGTGAATCACGAGTGGCGCTCAGGGCCAGGAATCGCAAGAATATCAGTGCTAATTTGATCCTGAGAGAGACAACATCCTTCATGTCCGAGGCCGGGACCCAGGACCTTTGAATACAGAGGCACCAGTAGCATGGACACAAGAACTGAATGCCAGAGGTAAGGTGAGTGACTATCCTCGACATCAGCAGCATTCAGCCGAGTGTTGCACCAAGGAGCCCTAGTAACTGAGGTCAATGAGAATTAGGGGAAAGCTCCTAAGTGCCTGGAGTCATATCCGGCACAAAGGAAAATAGTTGTGGTTGTTGGAGGCCAATCATTTCAGCCCCAGGTCATCTATGCAGTAGTTCCTCAGGTCCAACTATTTTCAGCTGCTTCATCAGTGGCCTTCCATCCATCTAAAGGTCATAAGTGGGGCTGTTCGCTGATGATTCATTCGCAGTTCCTCAGATAACCAAGCCGTCATGCCCACATGAAACAGGGGCTGGGCAACATCCAGGCTTGGGCTGATAAGTGACAAGTAACATTCACACCACACAAATGTCAGGCATCTTCAACAAGAGCAAGCATAACCACCTCCCAGTGACCTTTATTAGCATTACCATCGAGTTCCTCACCATCAACATTCTAGGAGTTGTAATTGACCAGAAACTCAACTGCACCAGCCACATAAATGCTGTGGCTACTAGAGCAGGTTAGAGGCTGGGTATTCTGCAGGGGAGGCATAGTCACAGGCATACTACTAAATTTGCCATTTTGAAGTGATATGAGGTATAAGGAGGCAGGACCAGGTTAACTGAGGAGACTTTTCTCCAATTTATGTTTACTATAAAAAGTTATGTTGCTTCAAATATCGAACACATACAAATGAAACCACACTGTAATGCTATTAAATTGAATTTCAAACTCTACAACCTATCCACCACCATGCTGTCCATTTCCGCCAACTACTTCCATTCTGCCCTTTTCCCCACCACTCCAAAAACTCTCGCCATAGTCCCATCCCAGCTTAACTACTCCAATGCTCTACTCACTGACCATCCCAGTTCCACCCTGTACAAAATGCCACTCATACAAACTTTTGCTGTTTGCACCCAAACCTGGACTAAATCAACATTTATCTTTGCATCCTATTAAAGCTCCTGCATACATGGCTTGGTAATATAATTGGTTGGCCAAAGCTTTGCAAGAAGGAATGTGCAAAAGAACGAACAACTTGCATTTATACAGCACCTTTCGCATCTTCAGGGTGTGAGGCTTCATAGCCAACTAAACACTTTTGAAGTGTAGTCACTGATTTAATGTAAGCAATGTCTCACAAACAGCAATGAGATAAATGTCCAAACAATCTATTTTTTATAAATGGTGTTGGTTGAGAGATCACTGTTGGCCAGGACACCAGAACTCCTCTGCACTTCCTTGAATAGTGCTATAGGATCATTTACATCCAACCGAGAAAGCTCATCTGTAAAACGGCACCTTCGACAGTGCAGCACGCCCTCAATAATGCAGTTAAGTATCCGCCTAGATTATATGCTCAAGCCTGAGTGGGGCTTGAACCCAAAACCTTCTGATTTAGGCATGAGTGCTATCACTGAGCCAAGACTGACTGTTTAGCTTTGGCTGTATTGAGGATGCACATAACAGCTTGCAGTAAAATACAAAATTGTCTGTAAAAAGAATGTTGTTCTATGGCACTACAATGTGCTTCAATTAAAAGCGGTTTTTAAAATGACCTAAATAAATAGTGTATGGTGTATTTCTGCCTAACAGGCATATAGTGTTAATAAATATTTTTCAGGGCTCCAACAATGTGGAAAAACAATATAGCAAAAACATATTTAGTATGAAATGAGTCAGTTTTACATTATACAAATCCTTTGAACAATGGATTCAGTGTACAATATGAAATCAGTAAAATAAATCTTCAGGTAATACAAATTACTGTCATCACTTTATATAAGTTATAAAGTTATAATGTGGAGGGGTTTACACTGTCTTATTCTCACATCCTTCTCTAAGTTTTGCAACTAAAATTGTTCAAACCTTAAAGGTTGATCTATGCCACTTATGTAATGTGCAGTATTACTTTCAGCCCACCATGTGCATCGTAAATAAATATGAGCCATAAAAGTCAGTTAAGAAAGCATTTACATTCATGTGAATAACATGATTTGAAAGATGAACAAATTATTTTTTGTTTCTTAATTCATCACCTTAAATGACTCCCACCACCAGTCATAGACTTTTAATCATCACTATTTCACCCTGCTGTTATACAGCCCAAAATCCTCTCAACACAAATTTGGAAGAACAAAATCTATAATTGTACTACTGGATATTTTCCACAGTTTAAACCTGAAAGTTTCACTTGACAACTAATGCACTATATTGACATCCGAGTAACAGTATCAGACTAAATTCAGCATCCGCAGTAATTTGCTTTTGTGTCAGACTAACCTCAATCAGGTTTGAAAAATACAATGCACAATTCTCAAGAATCAATTGTGAAAATGCATAGAACAGAAGGCAGCAGGAGGGTTATTTTGTCCTGTAAAAAAACTGTCTATTAAGACTCCAGGCTTCACATATACAGGCTACTGCAAACACATCCTTGTGCAATTTTGTTTACAACCACTTGCAAATTAGAACATTCAATTCTCCACCAGCTACTAATATAAAATGTGTCAATGAACAGAACATTTTAATTCAATTATGTAAACATATGGAGCATTCATTTTTAAAGTGCAGGATTACTGCAGCAAGAGTTACAAATAGAACCACTCCCCCTCGCCAAGATTAAAACGTATACAGTAGTTCCTCACGATCAGGCAAAATGCACAGTTGCAACAGTTTCAGCAAGAAACAGCTTATTCCAGTTTACAAAATACAGCATGTGAAATTAGTTTAAAAAGTTTTTAAGTGCAAAGTCACCCCACAATGCCAGTAGCAAGCTAATTAGTTTTGTAACATTTTACTGACAAAAGGAAATGGCAACAAATGTCGATGTTCAATTAAAAACTTTCAGCATTTCGAAAATACAAAAATTAGGAAACAGATGGCAGCAGCAGAAAGTCCCAATTAATGGATGCATCGCGAGCAGATCTGGGAGAATCTGCAACCCAGCTGGGCTGATAAGGTGACGGATGTCAGCAAGATTGGTTTTTGGTTTTGCAGGTTCGGTTTATTTGTTGTGTTGTAGGTATAATACAAAACTAAAAACCATACAGCTGAAAGTATTTAGACTTAGAAACCCAGAAATACAACTTGGTTAAACTTCAGCACACAGCATGAGGAGCACTCACACTATACATCTGTGGGCCAGTCTAGTTACACTACTCAATGATACCTTACAGCAGGCTGTGGGAACATCTGGGATTACAAAAATAATTCCCTATATGGGGAGGTGCCAATTTCAACCAGTCCATTGTATGAAAACATGAGGAATAAAGGGAAGAGGAAATCCCTCAACCAAACACAGAATTTAAACTTAGTACCCATAAACCAGTGTCTTCAGTCATCTATCCATCACACTTCTAACAGAATAATTTATGAAATGGAGAGGGAGGGAGTGAAAACAACAGGGCAAGGTTTTTGTCAGGGGTACATCTAAAGAATGACATTTGGAAAATAAAGCTAAACCACCTAAAAATAAAATCAGCCATTTGAGCTTTCTAATAATCAAACATGCAGTAACTTGATCTCTGAACTTAAAAAAAAATGAAAAAAATTGACAATTTTAATTCACCACAACTTCATCTGTTTCTTAAGTGTTTTTAATACGCCAAAAGGTAACATTTCATGCTATTGACAGTCTTTCTCATTCTATAAATGTCATTCAACTCACATACAAATAGGAAATTCCTGTTTGCCTACAGGGAATAGCAGCAGCGACACTATGCCCAACAGTTACACTATGCCCTTAAGAGCTTTATATGGGGTCTGGACAGAGTAAATAGAGAGACTCTGTTCCCATTGGCAGAAGGGTCGAGAACCAGAGGACACAGATTTAAGGTGGCTGGCAGAAGAACCAAAGGCGACATGAGGAAAAACCTTTTACTCAGTGAGTGGTTAGGATCTGGAATGCACTGCCTGAAAGGGTGGTGAAGGCAGACTCAATCACGGTTTTCTAAAGGGAGTTGGAGAAGTACCTGAAGGAAAAAAAAATTGCAAGGCTACGTAGAAAGGGCGGGGGAGTGGGACTAGCTGAAGTGCTCTTGCAGAGGCGGTACGGGCTCGGCGGGCTGAACGGCCTTCTTCCGTGCTGTAACCATTCTATGATATTGTGCTTTTCCCGATCTTCATAAAAGGCTTTCTGTTGTGAGCCATATCCTCAGTTCTTCAGTGACAGAGGCAGCAGAGACCCAGATATTAAAAGTAGGCCACACACATACATTTTAAAAGATACAGCAGGTCCAAAAAGATGGACAGGAAAGAAGGGAGCAGAGTTGGTGCAAATGAACTACAGTTACAGAATGAGGATGACCGTAACTAGAATAATCTGACATTCTTCCTCAATCATACAACTCCACATCCAAACAGGAGTATACCAAAAGGGTGGCAGAATCTGCAAAGTTGGATTACAAGGGCATTAATGTTTAGACTAGATTGAAACAATGCTATGTGAAACTCCTTATTGCCCTGAGCTAGTCAGATCAAAGCAGTCACAATGTCCACACAAGCAGTTTCCAACAATGGTCACTGGACAGAGAATGGAATGGGAACCCTGTTCAACTTTCCCCTCCCCTCATTTCCCCAACCCAAAGGCGCCAAGGCCAATTGTATCGCCCCCTACAACCACCACAGCTGAAATGAGCTAACTCAGCAGAAATATAGATCAAACCCGGTACCATCCTAGTTTATACATTTCAACAGGATTAACTCAAGGAGCCATTGAGACAACACCTCACGAACTTTAAGTAAACTAGGTGGCCAGCCTTAATTTAGCAGCATCTTAAGACATGATGACTGAAATTGACTAACTTGATCCAGTTCTTCGATGAAGTAATGGAGAGGATTGATGAGGGTAATGTGGTTGATGTTGTGAATATGGACTTTCAAAAGGCGTTTGAAAAAGTACCACATAAAAGACTTGTTAGCAAAATGAAAGCCCATGGGATTAAAGGGTCAGTGGCAGCGTGGATACAAAATTGGCTAAGGGACAGAAAGCAGAGAATAGTGGTGAACGGTTGCTTCTCAGACTGGAGGGAAGTATACAGTGGTGTCCCCCAGGGGTCGGTTTTAGAACTACTGCTCTTTGATATATATTAATGCTAAGCCTATATAAAACACTAGTTCAGGCCCAACTGGAGTATTGTGTCCGATTCTGGGCACCGCACTTTAGGAAGGACATGAAAGCTTTGGAGAATGTACAGAAGATTTACTAGAATGGTACCAGGAATGAGGGACTTCAGTTATGTGGATAGACTGGAGAAACTGGGGTTGTTCTCCTTAGAGCAGAGTAGGTTAAGAGGAGATTTGATAGAGGTGTGCAAAATCATGAACAGTTTTGATCGAGTAAATAAGGAGAAACTGCTTCCAGTGGCAGAAGAGTCAGTAACCAGAGGGCACAGATTTAAGGTGACAGGCAAAAGAATTAGAGGTAACCAATGTTCCCGGAGGTCGCACGCAGGCCAATCATCAGCATTTCAATGGGACATTTCATGCATGCGCAACATTTTGAATGGGTTGCGCAATCTGTTAAAGGAGCAGTGCACCCAAAAAAATTATGGGGAACATTGGAGGCAACACGAAGATTTTATTTTAAATGCAGCGAGTTGTTGGGATCTGGAAGGCCCTGCCTGAAAGGGTGATGGAAGCAGATTCAATAATAACTTTCAAAAGGGAATTGGATAAATACTAGAAGGGGGAAAAAATTTACAGGGCTGTGGGGAAAGAGCAGGGGAGCAGGACTAACTGGATAGCTCTTTCAAACAGCCGGCACCAGCGCGATGGGCCAAACAGCCTCCTTCTGTGCTGTATCATTCCATGGTTCCACAAGCTTTCAGAATGGAAATATCACAATTCTAGTCACACTCCAAGTATTCTGGTCCATTATAGAAATGCTTATGATGGACATATGCCAGTAAAGTCTGAATCCTTCAAGAGCCTGATTACATGACATTTGCATTGGTGTAGTAATTCAAGTTTCTATTCTGTAATTGGACATTAAAGAGATACAAATTTCAACTACACAATTCCAGCATTATGGTAATGCAATCAATTTCTGAATTTTACAATAGTGGAATTAACTAGGTATACTGCATCTACTGTTCTGTAAATGAATATTAAAAGATAATCTAACAGTTTTTCTTTTTTTTTTTTAAACTGCTGAATAAACACCAGCAATTGATTTTTTTTAAATATACTTATTTAACCTGGTAGTAGTTCTCAGCCAGGGTACCAAAAGAAACACTACAATTGTCAGCTTCTTTGGGAGAGGAGGGATACCATAATCTTTATGCATGTACAAACCAGTTTGGAAAAGCACTGATCAAGTGAGTGAAACTGATCTAGGGAGCCATGGTAGACAGTTTGGAAAAGTCACTAAAACTAAAATATGTCCGGTTTTTAAACTCTGCTGCACTACAACTCTGACCTTACTTCCTGTCTACCATAGTTCCCTAGATCAGTTTCACTCACTTGATCAGTGCTTAATCAATGTATAATAACCTCCTTTGAGGATAACATTTGTACCTCAGATTCATGACTGAATCTTAAGATTAGGTTTGTGAAATGGTATTTTTAGCCTCTTTTCAATGCAGCTTGACCCAAATCTTCACTTTCACCACATTTCATGTGCAGGATGTGGTGAAAGGCAGTTACAACATGCTCATAGGCATTTATGGAACCATACTTGACTTTCAGTAAACCAAAGTTCAGTTAAGAGTGGGCTGCCATACCAGATTAAAAATTAATTACACATATAATTTCTAAATCAAAATTGTTTTAATAAATGTTAAGCACGTCCTTTAAGAAATCTAAGTGTATGGCTGAAGTAAAATACTCTAAACAGAGTTTTAATGCTACCAATACTTAATCAGGAAAACCAAATCTGATGAATCATTCAAAATATTGACAATTTCATTTATTTGGATTAGTCATAAAACACAGATAAAACATTGATGCAAGCATGTTACAATGGATTTTTTTGAAAAAAAGAATTTCTCCCCTCTATTCCTGAAGGCCGTGACTTCCAATGGCTGCTACGTCTAATCACGTAATGTAATGACACTGCAGTTAACCAAACAAGATGCAGAATCAGCTTATCAGCCCGTAACTTAAACTGGCTTTAAGTGATAGTTATGGTTTCTCGGAATTAATTTGTTCATAAATCATATTTGTAATTTATTATCCAGATGGATCGTCAAACAGCTACACTTTGCTCCTAACACCATATACTGTAACGCCTTTGCACAAGTATCTGTTTTCTACTATTGAAGGCTTCACTGCCAGCATCTTCATGATGTTGCAAACAGCCCACAAGAAACGGAGCATCAATTACATCCACAGAATCCAAGGTGAAACTTGCAGGGCGTCACTATCCTCTGATCAGCATGGACTCTACATTGCACACCCAATTTAAAACAAACAGCTTTTAGCTGTATGCCAAGATCACATCACTTTTTCAATTCATTTATTTAAAAAAATTAGAATAAATTGTCTCCTGATAATTTTTAATATATCTTATCCATAATTCAGGCTGACACTTCAGTGCAGTACTGAGGCAGTGCTGCGCTATCGGAGGTGTCTTCTTTTGGATGAGACATTAAACTGGCGTTAACCGTTTGCCCTCAGGTGGACATAAATGATCCAACGACACTCAATCGAAAAGAGCAGGGGAGTTCGTCCTGGCCAACATTTATCCGTCAACCAATACCTAAAACAGATCATCTGGTCATTTACTTCTTGCTGTCTGTGGGAATTTGCTGTGCGTACTTTTAGTTGCCGCGTTTCCTACATTGCAATAGTGATTACACTTCAAAAGTACTTCATAAGCTGTGATGCGCTTTGGGACGCCCTGAGGTTGTGAAAGGTGCCAAAAACATAGTATTTACAGCACACAAACAGGCCATTCGGTCCAACAGGTCCATAGCAGTGTTAATGCTCCACATGAGCCTCCAACCACCCCTCTTCATCTAACCCCATCAACATACCCTTCTATTCCATTCTTCCTCATGTGTTTATCTAGCTTCCCTGCAAATGCATCGATGCTATTCGCCTCAATTTCTTGTGGTAGTAAGTTCCACGTGTTAACCACTCCTTGGGTAAAGAAGTTTCTCCTGAATTCCCTATTGGATTTATTAGTGACTGATTATATTCATGGCCCCCAGTTCTGGTCTCCCCCACAAGTGGAAACATCTTCTCTACGTCTACCCTATCAAACCTTTTCAGAATCTTAAAGACCTCGATCAGGTCACCCCTCAGTCTTCTCTTTTGTAGAGAAAAGAGCCCCAGCCTGTTCAATCTTTCCTGAGAGATAGAAGCTCTCAGTTCTGGTATCATTCTAGTAAATCTTTTTTGCACTGTCGCCGGTGTCTCTATATCCTATTTACAATATGGAGACCAGAACTGTCCACTGTTCTCCAAGTGTGGTCTAACCAAGGTTCTATACAAGTTTAAAATAACTTCTCTGCTTTTCAAATCTATCCCTCTAGAATGAACCCCAGTGCTTGATTTTTTTTTTTTTTTTTTATAAATGGCCTTATTAACTTGTATTGCTACTTTTAGTGATTTGTGTATTTGTACCCCCAGATCCCCATTCAGGCACTTTATTTTCCCAAGGAGTATGTGGCCTCCATATTCTTCCTACCAAAATGTACTGCCTCACACTTATCTATATTAAAGTTCATAAATGCATATAAATACATCTTTCTACTAAATTGTCAGCATCATCTTATAAAAATGCGAAGATTTTGCTCCCCTTCCCCCTCAGATAATTCAATGAGTCTATCTTGTGAGCAGAAGTATGGAAACTAAGATAATCTCAGGTTCCAATCCCTATCTATGTTGAGCTACTGATCTAGGGCACTATAATTGGCTTTTATGCCCAAGTAAGGGACAGGATAAGTTGGCATAGGTTTTTGCCCCTGATCACTGCCCAGTAGTTCCTGTGAGAAGAACACAGATATGAGCCGGATGGGATCAATGCGATACCCTTGGCATTCAAACAGCCTGCCGACATTTACGGTCAAGGCTCACAAGTAACGACAACTTGGGTGAAATGCCAACCTGCAACTGTTACTCGCAGAATTGTCCCCCAGCAAGCAGTGAATACCTTCAGGGAGGTGAGGGAAGGGGAAAAGAACTACTAAAAAAATAAACAAACACTCTGACGAAGGGTCATCGACCTGAAACGTTAACTGTTTCTCTCTCCACAGATGCTGCCTGACCTGCTGAGTATTTCCAGCAATTTCTGTTTTTATATTAAATAAACACTCTGTTCTTAGGAAATGCCGGCAATGATGTTTTCGCTGCAGTGCTTACACAATTCAGGAAGCACAGGTTCTTTAATGCAAGATAAACTAGATACACAGAATTCACATTTCAGTGCTTGAGATTCACCGTGTGTAATACTAAGCCAAATTAAAGCAATATCCTGTTCTATGAACCACCCAATTTGTTGCTGTTCCATATTGTAAGTCATCTATTCCATTCATCCCATGATATTAAGCACGACTGCCACAAAGCATTAAGCATGACTGCCACAAAGCATTAATGATTAAAAAAAACTGCCAATGCTGGAAGTCAAATAAAAACAAAAATATTTTGTAAATGCACAATAGGTCAATCAATATACAAAAGGGAAAGAAAGGTTAATGTATCAAGTTTCAAGATCTCTGATGCACAGTGACACCTGAAACACAAACCTTTCGCCAGAACTCTCAAAACCTGAAATGTTAGCCTATCTTTCTCTCATGGATAGTGATTGATCTGTTGTACATTTCCAATATTTTCTGTTATCACAATTCATTTGTTCTTTTTAATCATTTCAAAGCCCCAGGAGTTAGTCACTATTTAACACCAGCTTGCCGACACAGTTCACTGCAAGCGCATTATTTCATAATCACAAACTCTGAACCAATGTATAAATGTGAGCTAATACTAGAATGACATTAGTCAACACAGAATAAAGCATTTGCAATACATTTGAGAAACCAAACAATGACCCCACAACTGAAACATAAACATCTTAAGACCAAGCAAACAGTGCCAGCTGGATTCCTTTTGCTGTCATGGGTTGAACTCCAGTTCCAGCACTGTAATTTGGGCATTGGTCATCCTAAAATATAAAACCAGGGAGAAGAGAGTAGAACAGGATGGTGGAGTAGCAAAAAAATACAAATAATTGAAATGAAGAGTAGCCATGATTAAATCGACTGAAGCCCATATACAGGCTTTGTTGACCATTAAGCTGCATTATTCTCACAAGAAGCAGAACTAATTCAATACCACACCTCAAAGCTTCCGTGACTTTGGTAACTAGGATTGTTAAAATACAGACAGCAACAGAGTAAATGTAGATCATTGCTGTCACGAATCATTAATTCCTGGGATCCATCGAGAAATATTCAGCCTACAACTTTTACCAAATCCTCCAAAACATGGAGCTGATCATAATTCATTTAATGATTGTGCTAAAGCTCCCCATTACAAGTTCCTTGTTGAGAGTTTTTTGATTTGCTAATGTCGTCACTAGGATTATGCAGCAAATTAATGCAAATGCACTTTAGCAGTAATCATAAACTAATATACTTTAATGTTGTGCTAATATGTTCTTGCATGATGCTCTCCATTCAGCACCTCAAATTATTTGGAATTGTGCTGCTGGATGTTTTTTTGCAGTTCAAGTAAATCTCACATGCCTGCCATTACATTTTACTGACAATGATCATGGTTTGAATCAATGCAGACACAGCAACAAGAAAAAATATCCAAAGAATAGTTCAGAGATTTCAGTACAAAAAAGGATTTTAAAGATGAGAGTTCCGATTGAAGAGAGACAGTTAGCAGGTGCAGGTTGTCTTCAAATCCTGAGCATACTCATGCGCCTAGTCAATGGAAGCCAAATAAATGCAACAAAGAGAGTTCTATATAATGAAGTGTCAGCTGAGTGTTCCTAACTGCCATAATGAAATGGATGTAGTAAGCAGCAAGTTCAGTTACAGTAAACAGGCTCCTCAAATTGAAACCACTCCATCTTGGCACAAAGTCAAAGCCACTGTAAAACCGCACCAAATGCTGCATTTTCTGCTTCTTCAGGTCAAGAGGCTAACCCAACACCAACTGCAGAATTTTCAGCAATTGGACTGGAATAAAACTTTGTACAAGTGTCAGCCCTGGCTCAAGTAGTAGCACTTTCAGCTCTACTTCAGAAAGATCTGGGATTAAACCCCACTCCACTGAGGGAGTACTACATTGTTGGAGATCTCATGTTTCCAATGAGACGTTAAACCGAGGCCTCGTCTGCCCTCGGAGGTGGACGTAAAATATCCCATAGCACTATTCAAAGAATAGCAGGGAGATCTCCTGGTTTCTTGACCAATACTTATCTCTCAATCAACACCACAAAAAACATATGAACTGGGCATTCATCTCATTGCTGATTGTGGGTCTGTGTCATAAGCAAATTGGCTGCTGTGTTTCCCTACAAAACAGTGACTGCACTTCAAAAGTAACTAATTGATTATAAATCACTTTGGGACAGCCTGAGGATGTGAAAGACATGATATAAATGGAAAAGCAAAATACTACAGATGCTGGAAATCTGAAATAAAAACAGAAAATGCTGGAAATACTCAGCAGGTCAGGCAGATGTATAAATGCAAGTTCTTTCTTTCAAGTGAAATTAAGGGAATTAGTGTGCAGATTAAATATTACTGAAAAGTTAAAAACACAGCAGCACTCTGCTTAACTAAAATAAAAACCAAACTGGAAATGCAGAGATCAGTCAGTATTTGAAAGCAAGAGGAAAGGTTAACTTTGTTGGTTGGGTCACACCTGAAATGTTAACTTGACTTTTTTCTTCCCAATGCTAAGCAATGAGCTGCGGAATTTTCTGAGGTTTCTTATCTCGGCTTTCTTTTTCACTTGCCTTTGTAATACACAGCCTTTCACACCATTTCTCCTGGAAATGGTAGACTCTCGTCCTCAGTCTCTACCTATGCTCCTGGAAGGTCCTCAAAAATGAACATTAGGAAATCCACAATCATCTTTCTTTATCTTTACTTCAGGTCATTACTATGTCAGTAACAAAAGAGAATCACTATCCCAGTACTTTGAGACAAGTCAATGTAGCACGAGGCTACCTAGACTGTCACAAATAAGGCACCAATAATCACAATGGATTAAGGCTCACAATAAAAGGATAATATAAACATAGGAATTATTCCAATTAGTTTTCACTATATTCAATTTTAGAGGTTAAGTAAGTAGTACAGTATCACACTAGTACTGTTTTAGGATTGAGTGGGAGAATGTGACTAAGATATTCTCTCTTTCAGGTGCTGATAGACCAGCTTTGCATTCCAGTATCTTTTGTTTTTAATCAGATTTATTTATCTTTATTAACAGCTAATTTTACTGCTAACAATGAAGGAGGAGAAAGTCCACCTCTATTGCCATCATTCATCTTAACCTTTTCATATTCTTAAAGCTGAGAGACCGTCACCACCCCCACTCTATCACTCTTGCCCTCACCATCTCCCTGTTCCCCAATTAATTTAAATCAAAATGCTCAAACTTGTTTACAAATCCTTCCATGGCCTCTCCTCACCCCACCCTATCTCTGTAATCTCCTCAAACCCTTACGTCCCAGCACATGCTCTGTGGTACTGTGATACTGAACTCCTTTCCCTTTGCTACGCTATTAGCAGCAGAACTTAGCTGTCGTGGCTCTTTTCTCAAACTCTCTACTTAAATCTCTCTGCCTTCCTACCTTCAAAAAGCCTCCTCTCTTTAACTACATATAACTTCATTATCTACTGCTCACCATCCATTTGCCCTCCTTGAAGCACCCTGTAACCTTTACTACATCAAAGACGTTCTATAAAAGCACGTTGTTATTGTAAAGCCCAGAAATTCAATCTTATATTACCTAAAATACATCATCGCAGAAAAATCTGGTTTAGTCACACTTTTATTTATTCTCTTCTTGTTTTTGCAATAATGCTTTAATGCTTTTTTCTGAAATTTGCTCATATTAGCTGAGATTTATTTTATTATGAAAACACAATTATTATACACAGCATAAAATTGTAGATTGTTTTTGTGTCTTCAAAACACACCTGCCATATTATCAAAATGTTAAATCAAAGGACATCAAAATCATTTCACACACAATTCTTCATGAGCACATCCCATGTTAATTGTTTGGTGTCAGGGAAGTTAAATTTCTAGGAGAAAAATCACTTCCACGTTGCTCCAATGAAATATCTGCATCATACTGATAGCAGTCTGCTTGGTGCAAGCCTAGCTTGAAATAATCACGTTCGTGCCTTATTACATGGACTTTCACACTGGGATCCATGGACTCCAAGGGGTTCCTGTTGTCATTAATAGTTTTGCGATTATTGACTTATTAGCAGATTATTTGTTACTGTATACAAATAAACACAATTTTGCAATAGCACTGTTTAGCTTTGTTGCAGCTGACTGTCTTTTGGAAGCAAAGACATGGAGTCCCTGGGCGTGCATTGATACTTGTAGGGTGCTCCAACACAGAAAAGCACTGCAAGACAACAAACAAACCTAAAAGACGCATCAATCTTATTTCACAGATCCCAATTCAGATCATAAACATTCCGGATGGGGAAACAGCATCCCAGCTGGACCCAAAATAATTATCTTCACACAAAGCCAGGGTGCCAGTGGCATAGTGAAGTTCATAAATAATACCACAAATACGTGGAACGGTTCATGCAGCCCTGACCTTTTATTAATAATCGTCCCCCTTGTTTTTGAGACACTCCCTTCTGTGCAACTTGGTCATTTTTGACAAGACCATGCAAGCAATGGCAGGTTTATCTGATGACTTCTAAATATGCAAAGCACTTTTAATGTGTGGCAATGCTGCAGAGGCTGCCCATCAAAGCAGCAGAGTGTCAGCGTGTGCTGCGAAATCTCCCATCAGCTGTGGCTCCTACAGAAAGAGGCTTTTGATGCGGATAGGTTTTTTTTTTCCTTCCCCCATCCCCCTGATAGTTGAATGCAGCAACACTATTTGGGGGTGAAGAGAGTGTGTCCAGATCCCGCAGTCTGCAAACCTTTCACACACCCGTTACCCCAGTGGGGTAATACGGGACAGCCCGAGGGCTGGGCAAAGCACCTGGACCCCCTTAAATGGGGGACGAGAGTGGGCTCCCGCATCCCGAGCGCCCCCAGCACCGACCCCTGCCATCAAGAGAACCATTGACATTGATTTATTGATCCATTATTATTTGCCCTCTTACCTAACGCGCACAATTCCCCCTCCGCTCCCGCTATCGCCCCCTCCTCAGCCGCCGGGGGGTCGCTCTCACCTCCGGCCTCCGTCGACGCTCCGTCCGGTTCCATTCAGTCCCTGACAGGATTTGAATATTTAATTAATGATGGGGAAAATTTGCGTTGGAAGGAATTTTAAAAAAATAAATAAATAACTGGATTTGATTGCAAAAAAACAACCCAACTGTTTTGTTTATGTCAAACGCGCGAGGTTTCTCACGGGCCCCGCTTTTCATTCACACCGGCTCAGTAACGGCCGCCCGGCTCCTCTCACCGGCAACAAAAACATCAGCGGAGCCCGCGGCCGGCCCGTCACCGCTCCGTGTGCACCAGAACCTTCGCGTCATTGTTCTGCGCGCACATCACAGACGTCATCGCGTTCAGGTATTCCTTTTCTAATAACGTCATTCGTTTTGAGCTGGTATGATGACATCAAAGCCCGTGTTCTCGGGTTGCCAACCCTGCATGAAATGAAAATTAATGTCCAGTACGCTGCTGCGAGCAACCCAGGAGAAAAAAAATCATAGGAGCATTTAAAAACTTGTCTTTTTCTCATTTTCTTTTAACACTTTGATTTATTAGTTATACAAATACAGATTGGGGGAAGGGTGTTTGACAGTTAAGAATCATCTAATTGAGTCATGGAGAGTCTGTTTAGTTTCCAATTGTGTGGGAAGAAGATCTGCCATGAGGATAGACATAATGGGTAGACCAATGGTGGGAGCGTGTGGGCAGGGCACTGGGAGGCGGGATGTCATGTAATTAATTCTCCAGGAATAAATCCAACCAGAGTTGTCAACTCGACCATATTCCCAGGTGACATCTGATGCCCTTCGGTTAACATTGATCGAAAAAGTCATACCCTGACCCATGTGAAGTTACTTGGAAACTATTAACCTGCTACTTTCTGCCAGCCTCTTCTGGATGTGTTGGCTCACGCTGGGGTACCATTCCACACAGAGGAGCTACCACATTTAAGGAGTTGGGGGAGGCAATACCAAGGCAACAACAAGATTGGAGAGGGGACATAACCCATGTCAAACAAAAGGGGACAATGCAACTTGCATTTACATAGTGCCTTTAACACTGACCAAAGTGTTTTACAGAGGAGAAAGGAATGGACGCCAAGCCTTAGTGGGACAGTTGGGAGAGTGTGGTGTATGTACTTTGCAGAAGGAACTATATTCTGCAGCCCCTGTATACTGCAGTACCAGTAGTGACCACCCCTGTATATAAGCCTGTGTAGTAACATTTGCATAGTAGTTCCAGGTTGTCTCCATTCAGTAAAGACCTGTTATAACCAACTCCTGCAGTCCGTGTCTCAATTATACACGGACATAATACTGGCGACGAGCAGATACGAACTTACCTACAGTCTGCACCACCTCATGGGGATCCATCCCTGAAGCGAAGTTATCAGAGGTCGAGGCCAGAAGGAAGAAAGAAACAGAAGAAACAGGCATCGACCGTGGGCATCTGCCTCTGAGTCAGCGGAGTTGAAGATTTGCAGGAGAGGCTGTCGAGAGCGGGGCTTGGTTATCCTGTCGTTGGTGCTTCAGCTAATCGGGCTGGTGGCAGGTAGTACACTGATCCTTCCTGGGCTGCGGCGGTCTAGAGCTCGAGCGGGTGGCTTTGCAACGGGGCCGAGCAGCGTTGTCGGGAAGAGGAGAGAGAGAGAGGGTGGACACACAGGGCGCGGCCGGTGCTACGAAGCCGGGCAGCGTACAGACCCGAGAAGAGGGAGGCAAGTGTCAGGCAGGGTTGTTCCGACGACGGGGAAATAATAAAAATTAAACGCGTAGAAAGCCGCGAGGAGCTGCAGTTTGCCACGGGAACCACGGAGAGCGGCGTTAGCAGCAGCGCGGGGGGAAGTGCGCGAAGACCATAGGGCGTCGCATTCAAGGCATAAAACGCCAGCAACAGCACTAGCAACAGCGGAGAAGACAGAAAGCGCGGGAGGCGCCATCTTAATCCAGCGGGGAAGAAGGCAAAGCACGGGAGGTGCCATTTTGTTAAATCGGGGAAGAAGGCAAAGCGCGGAAGGCGCCATCTTAGATTTCCAAGATGCCGAAGACTGGCTATATCACTGCCTTCGATAATGCAATAGAACACTGGACCACGTATGTGGAAAGGGTCGAGGTATATTGCGAGGCAAACGAAGTAGCCGATGAGAAAAAGGCATCGGTACTGCTAAACTTAATGGGCGCAAGAATGTACAGCCTATTGCGGGACCTGATTACTCCAGCCAAACCGAAGGCGAAGAGTTTTAACGAAATTGTTGCTATCCTACAGGAACACCTAAATCCTACACCGCTGCTGATAGCAGAAAGATTTAAATTCCACAGGAGAAATCAGCATAAAGATGAGAGCAATGCTGATTACCTTACGGAACTACGCAAGCTATCAAAGCACTGCCAGTTCGGAGCAGGACTGGCAGATACCTTACGGGACAAATTTGTCTGTGGACTCCTGAGTGAAGGAACCCAGAAGAGGTTACTCTCAGAGAAAGAGCTGACGCTAGATAAGGCTTTCAGCGTGGCAGTATCGTACGAAGCAGCAGCAAGAGGAGCTGCGGAAATACAGCAAAAGCCACAGGAATACGGCACCCACGAAATGACACGGGGATTTGCAAAATGTTATCGCTGCGGCAGAACAACCCATGACCAGAAGGACTGCTGGTCCAAGGACAAAATATGCAGGCAATGCGGAAAGATGGGACACATTGCACGAGTTTGCAGGTCTGGGAAGAAGACCAACGACAACAAAAAGGCTACTAAGGAACCGTACAGGAAAGTACAAAAGATGACGGACAGTAGTTCCGAAGACCAGATGAGCGATAGTGAATCCGGGAACAAGAGACTAAGCTGTCTCAAACTTCACAACGTAATCGCAAAAGAGGATCACCGAACCATTTGGGTCACCCTCACGATAGCAGGATTCCAAGTCAAAATGGAATTGGATACAGGATCAGCTCTAACTGTCATGAATCGACGAGACTACGAGCGGCTATTCTCACACATACCCTTGAAAGAGACATCCATTGTCTTGAAGACGTATACGATGCAAAAAGTATACCCCAGAGGAAAAATAAGGGTGCCTGTCGAATACAACGGCAAGGAAATACAGAAATTGTATCTGTACATACTGCAAGATGGTGGACCACCGTTATTGGGACGTGAATGGATCAGAAAGATAAGTTTAGATTGGCACTCCATTCAGGCACTGACTGTGGCTGGTAAAAAGGATGAGGACGTCACTCCTGGACGATTGTCAACAATCTTAGCTAACGTCAAAGAGGTATTTCAACAAGAACTGGGAACTCTTAAAGGCGTAACTGCCTCGATAAAAATAGAAGAGAATGCAATTCCCAAGTTTTTCAAAGCAAGACTGGTACCATATGCAATTCGCCCAGCCATCGAGGCAGAGCTGGAGAATCTGGAGAATGCAGGCGTGTTATCTAAGGTAGGCTGGAGCGAGTGGGCGACACCCATTGTTCCTGTCATGAAGAAAACGTTAAACAATAAGTCTGAGGAGCCAAGGAAGGTTCGCATCTGTGGGGACTTTAAGGTGACAGTGAACCCAGTCCTTCACACAGTACAATATCCTCTTCCAAGGATAGAAGATATCTTCGCCTCACTATCTGGAGGGAAGCGTTTTACAAAAATTGACCTAGCACAAGCATATTTGCAGATGGAGGTTGAAGAATCCTCTAGGAAGTATCTCACGATAAACACTCACAAAGGTCTTTACCAGTATAATCGACTGGTATTCGGAGTAGCATCAGCTCCGGCGATATGGCAAAGAGCGATGGAACAAGTCCTGCAAGGGATTCCGGGGACTCAGTGTTACTTGGACGACATCCTAGTGACAGGTGAAGATGACAGTGAACACCTTGCCAACCTAGAGCAGGTGTTCACTAGACTACGTGAACATGGGCTACGGGCCAATCGCCCCAAGTGCGAGTTTTTTAAGAAACAGATATCGTATTGTGGCCACGTGATTGATGAAGAGGGGTTACATAAGTCCCCTGACAAAATTGAAGCGGTAGTTAAGGCTCCAGCGCCTGAAAATGTGTCGCAACTGAGGTCATTCCTCGGATTGGTGAATTACTACCATAAGTTTTTGCCGAATTTGTCCACAATTCTGCATCCACTGAACACCCTACTACGAACGGGAGTAGCATGGAAATGGAGCGATGAATGTAAGCGGGCCTTTCAGAAGAGTAAGGACCTAATCACTTCAAGAGAAGTATTGGCTCACTACAACCCATCACTACCGATAAGACTGGCGTGTGATGCGTCTCCCTACGGCATTGGGGCGGTACTGTCACATAAATTCCTTGATGGTTCAGAGAGGCCGATAGCTTTTGCGTCATGCTCGTTAACTTCAGCCGAGCGTAACTACGCCCAGATTGACAGAGAGGCCCTCAGCTTGGTGTGGGGGGTGAAGAAGTTCAATCACTACCTGCACGGTCAGAAATTTACTCTACTTACTGATCATCAACCTCTTGTCTCCATTTTCAACCCTCAGAAGGGCGTACCAATAATGACAGCACAACGGCTACAGAGGTGGTCTCTTTTCCTAGGGGCACACCAATATGACATCGAGTACAAAGGAACTAAACAGCATGGGAATGCTGATGGATTGTCGCGCCTACTGTTGCCGACGGTGGAAGAAGAACTTGCAGTGGATCCAGTGGAGATATTCCACTCGACCATAGTCGAATGTCTCCCTGTGCCGAATGCAAACATAGAAAAGGAAACACGAAATGACCCGACACTCTCCTGGGTCTATGATTTAACGGTGAAGGGATGGCCAGCACATGGCGAACCACTGCTGCCAGCATTCTCGCCGAGAAGAGAACAGCTGTCAGTGTGCAGAGGAACCTTGATGTGTGGATCCAGAGTAGTAATTCCACCCAAATTGAAGGATAGAGTGCTCAATGAGCTTCATGAGGGTCATCTGGGAGGGGTAAAAATGAAGAACTTAGCCAGAGCGTTTGTGTGGTGGCCGGGAATCGATAGAGAAATCGAAGAGATGACCAAGAGCTGTACAGGATGCCAGAAGGTCCAAAACGCCCCACCACAAGCCCCTCTACATCCATGGGAGTGGCCCTCATCTTCATGGCAAAGGGTGCACATTGATTTTGCTGGTCCATTTATGGACTCAATGTTTTTAATTGCGGTGGATGCACATTCAAAGTGGCCAGAGGTAATAAAAATGTCCTCAACCACCACAGAAAAAACTATCACAGTCTTACGAACCATATTCGCCAGGAATGGGCTGCCTGAACAGATTTGCTCCGACAATGGACCACAGTTTGTGTTTGAAGAGTTCCGGAGGTTCTTAAAGAACAATGGTGTTAAGCATTACACATCCGCCCCATATCATCCAGCCACTAATGGATTGGCCGAGAGGTTCGTTCAAACATTCAAGAAGGCTATCAAGGCAATGTGTAATGAAGATATACCCCTACAACACAAGGTGGATAACTTCTTGTTTGCCTACCGGAATGCGACACATGCGGTTACCAACCAAACTCCAGCCATGATGTTCTTCAATCGAAGACTACGATGCCGCTTGGATTTGGTTAAGCCAAACATCAGAAGAGATGTGGAGAACAGGCAGTTTCAGAATATGAATGAAAGGCCGACCAGGAGTTTTAAGATAGGTCAACTAGTTTTGGCCCGGGACTACCGCACAGAGAAATGGCAGCCAGGAACGATCTGTACACGGCAAGGACCTCTAATGTATACCGTGGACGTTGGAGAGAGCATTGTAAGATGCCATACTGACCAGATTCTAGAGTCACTGGGAAACATCAACTCCACACCACGATCTGATACACCTGGCGATGAAACCGAAGTACCAATTGCATCTACCTCAGAATCGGTGATATTGGAAGCAGACGAACCAAACAACGACATTGATCCCGACTCAACTTTGCCAGAAGAACCTGATACCCCAAAGAGGCGTTATCCAGACAGAATCAGGAAGCCCCCTCAAAGACTGAACTTATAATTGCTTAACTTCAACTAATGTATCTAGCAACTGTAATTGTAAATATGTTATTTCATTGTTAATCGAATGTTATGTACTGTTTAGCTAAAAGGGGAGGAATTGTAGTGTATGTACTTTGCAGAAGGAACTATATTCTGCAGCCCCTGTATACTGCAGTACCAGTAGTGACCACCCCTGTATATAAGCCTGTGTAGTAACATTTGCATAGTAGTTCCAGGTTGTCTCTATTCAGTAAAGACCTGTTATAACCAACTCCTGCAGTCCGTGTCTCAAGTATACACGGACATAATAGAGAGGTGACTGAAAGCTTGGTCAAAGAAATAATTTTGAAGGTTGGAAGAGCAGTAGATCACTACAGGAGTCAGAGGACGTTTTAGAGAATGGAGCCAAGGTGGTTGTAGGCGCTGCCACTAAAGGTTTAGCAAAGGGAGAGGGAATCCACAGATGGTCAGAGTCAGATGGCTGAGAGACAAGGGAGGGGAGCAGGTTGCAGAGGTAGGATGGGGCAATTGAAACTTCAGTAGTGAGGATATTAAAGGTTGCTTGTTCAACCTGCCTGCACCAATTAAACTCAAACTCATGTCAAATCTTTTTTTCCCCAATTTTCTTTACATGTCTTTGCTCCCCTCTTCTGAAAGCAATTGACTTCTTACTTGGGTGTGGTTCCATGGGAACCTTCCAGTGCCTTACCCAAGTGGCCATTATTCACGTGTAGGCCTTACCAGTGGACGTGGTCAGCTATTCAATCATATGTGTATCACAGCTGAGCCCAGTCGTGCCATTGCCTGATTCTGACTGAGTTACAGACCCAACAGCATCAGTCACCCTCTGCAGCCTTACCCAACTGACGATTATGTGAGTCTCGATGGTGCATCACAGCAGGTTGTTTTACCGCAGAGGACATCACAGTCAATCTCAATCCTGTCCTTAATAAAAGTCCATTTTCCAGCAGGTGTCACTGAACTGAGATCAGGAGTGGATATCCTGGCTGCTTCTTCCCCTCTTTAACTCCAGTCAATTGTAGCAGCCCAATGCTGTCTCGGCTGAGATCAGCTGAACAAACTGTGCCGTTTGGGCAGCGTTCCTTTAGTTCTTTAACTCACAAACAGATTTTCAAACACCTTCCCAGAATTTCTTTAAAGAAAACCTCCCTAGTATGTTATACTTTCTGGGAATCCTGTCAGTTCCAGAGTTAATAATAAGGTTGCAGACTTGTGAGTGCACATAGTAATTATCAGTGCTTTAATAACAGTGTGAAGTCACCCCATACACCATGTAGCTCGTCTAGTTGAGAAGATGGGGGCCCATTGTTCGGCTGTTAAACCAGATTCTTTTGTAACAACTGATTGCACGCATTGGGATCAATTCTGTAATATTTTGTTGTGTTGTTGAATATTTGCTTCCATAATAAAAGCAAAAAAAAACATGCAAATGCTGGAAATCTGAAACAAAAACTGAAAATTCTACACTGCAGGTCATTCAGCATCTGTGCAGAGAACAGACAGGTTAACATTCTGAACTGGGTCTGAACCTGTTCTGAAGAGGGGTCCAACCTAAAAAATTAACCTGTTCTCTGCACAGGTGCTGACTGACCTGCAGTGTGCTTCTGGCATTTTCAGTTGTTGTTTCTTTTGACTTCCTTCTTTGATGTTCCAGTTTTCCCCTTCCTCTCCAGAAGGCATTGACTTTTCATTGGGTTACAGATTCTACAAGCACCAGCCAACCTCTGGTGCTTAAAATTAGACAGTGAGTTTCAGCAGGTTATCTGACTCTTGGTATTCCCTGCTCCTGATTACTATCCAGTGGTCCTTGCTGGAAAGTTCATGTTTTGAACTTTGATGCAGTCAATGGTCAAATAGCCTGAGAACAGACACTGTCTAGGCTTACACACAAAGAATGGTCACTTGGGCAAGATACCAGATGGTGGTCAGCAGATGAGGAATCCATATCCAAAACTCTGCTGCCTGTATACTAACTCCCTCCAATCCCATTTACCCATCACCTCTGTGACCTACATCGGCTCCCCGTCCAGCAACACCTCAAATTTAAAATTCTCAACCTTGTATTCAAATCCCACCATGGCCTTGCCACTTCCTATCTCTGTAAACTCCTCCAGCCTTAGAACCCTCCTAGAACTCTGCATTCCTCCAATTCTGACCTCTTGTGCATCCCCACTTTCCTACGCCCCACCATTGGTGGCCGTGCCGTCAGCCGTCTAGGCCCTAAACTCTGGCATTCCCTCCCTAAATCTTGCCATCTCTCTAACTCTCTCTCCTTTAAGATGGTCCTTAAAACCTACCTCTTTGACCAAACTTTTGGTCACCTTTCCAGAAGTAGCGGTAGGGATTGTGGATGCATTGGTGGTAATTTTCCAAAACTCCCTGGATTCAGGAAAGGTCCCAGCAGATTGGAAAACTGCTAATGTAACGCCCTTATTTAAAAAAGGAGGCAGACAAAAGGCTGGAAACTATAGACCAGTTAGCCTAACATCTGTGGTTGGTAAAATGTTGGAGTCCATTATTAAGGAAGCAGTAACAGGACATTTGGATAAGCATAATTTAATCGGACAGAGTCAGCATGGTTTTACGAAGGGGAAGTCATGTTTGACAAATTTGCTCGAATTCTTTGAGGACGTAACAAACAGGGTGGATAAAGGGGAACCAGTGGATGTGGTGTATTTGGACTTCCAAAAGGCATTTGACAAGGTGCCACACAAAAGATTACTGCACAAGATAAAAAATCACGGGATTGGGGGCAATATACTGGCATGGGTGGAAGATTGGCTATCTAACAGAAAACAGAGAGTTGGGATAAATGGTTCATTCTCGGGTTGGCAATCAGTAACTAGTGGTGTTCCGCAGGGGTCAGTGCTGGGACCCCAACTTTTTACAATCTATATTAACGATTTGGAGGAAGGGACCGAGTGCAACATATCCAAGTTTGCCGACGATACAAAGATGGGAGGGAAAGCAGTGAGTGAGGAGGACATAAAAAACCTGCAAAAGGACATAGACAGGCTAAGTGAGTGGGCAAAAATTTGGCAGATGGAATATAATATTGGAAAGTGTGAGGTTATGCACTTTGGCAGAAAAAAATCAAAGAGCAAGTTATTATCTAAATGGAGAGAAACTGCAAAGTGCTACAGTACAAAGGGATCTGGGGGTCCTGGTGCATGAAACACAGAAGGTTAGTATGCAGGTACAGCAGGTGATCAGGAAGGCCAATGGAATCTTGGCTTTTATTGCAAAGGGGATGGAGTATAAAAGCAGGGAAGTCTTGCTGCAGTTATACAGGGTACTGGTGAGGCCGCACCTGGAATACTGCATACAGTTTTGGTTTCCATATTTAAGAAAAGATATACTTGCTCTCGAGGCAGTTCAGAGAAGGTTCACTCGGTTGATTCCGGAGATGAGGGGGTTGACTTATGAGGAAAGGTTGCGTAGGTTGGGCCTCTACTCATTGGAATTCAGAAGAATGAGAGGCGATCTTATAGAAACATATAAGATTGTGAGGGGGCTTGATCGGGTGGATGCGGTGAGGATGTTTCCACTGATGGGTGAGACTAGAACTAGGGGGCATAATCTTAGAATAAGGGGCTGCCCTTTCAAAACTGAGATGAGGAGAAACTTCTTCACTCAGAGGGTGGTTAATCTATGGAATTTGCTACCTCAGAGTGCTGTGGAAGCTGCGACATTAAATAAATTTAAAACGGAGATAGACAGTTTCCTAGCTGATAAGGGAATTAGGGGTTACGGGGAGAGGGCAGGGAAGTGGACGTGAGTCTAAGTTCGGATCAGCCATGATCCTATTGAATGGCGGAGCAGGCCCGAGGGGCCGTATGGCCTCCTCCTGCTCCTACTTCTTATGTTCTTATGTTCTTTCCCAATTGCAGCGGTTCAAGAAGGCGGCTCACCACCACCTTCTCAAGGGCAAGTAGGGATGGGCAATAAATGCTGGCCTTGCTTGCGATGCCCACAACCCATGAACAAATAAAAAAAAATCTCCTTGTGTGGCTCGGTATCAAATTTTGTCGAATAACGCTCCTGTGAAGCGCCTAGGGACAATTTACTACATTAAAGGTGCTATATAAATGCAAGTTGTTGTTGTGGTAAGGATCAACACCTTCAGAAGAGGAGGTGAGAAAATTAGAGAGTGGAAACAAAACAAAAGTGAATGAAATTACAATTTATGTCAGATGCCTGGTTTATGAACAGACAATCAAATAATAGTGCACACAAAGAATGCCTGGAGATAACCAGTATGCACAACAGAAATTGGCTATAAACATTGTAGAAATAAACTTTGTCACACAAGTGTACACTAAGATCTGAGCAGATTAATTTTGATCAACATTTTTAAACTAGAATTCACCCGTTACCACAAATGTGATGTTGTGATCTTGCTGCTATCTGAAGCGTCAACAACAACTTGCATTTATATAGCACCTCTAATGTGGGAAAACATCCCAAGATGCTTCAGATTTGGATTCCACATATCTTTCCTTCCTGTCCTGAAGGCACTGAGTTAATGCCCCTCTTGTTAACAGTTCACCAACTGGTTGCTTGGAGTATTGATTAGGCCGAGGATTATTACCAGAAGAACAAAGGAGGACATTAGAAGAATTTTTTGCACAGAGGGTTATTAGATCATGGAATGCTTGACCACAAGTAGCTATTGAGGCAGAGACTGTAACATTATTGAAAAAGGAATTGGATAAATATTTCCAAAGGAAGAATGCAAAAGGATAGAGGGAACCATGTGGGAAATAGGACTAGAGTGGAAAGCTCCAGTTGAAAAGTTAGAACCAGCACAAGCATGGTGGACTGAATGGCAGACTTCCGTATTGCAATCTCTATGATTCAATTCCACAGGCAATGACCACCTTCTGATACTTCATCCAAGTGGCCATTCTTTACATGGCAGTATCATCAAGCCTTATAACCATGGGAAGAATCACAGAGGAGCCTGATGCTGTCCTCACTCACATTCACTAGTGCACTTTCCAGCAGGAATCATTGGATAATGATCAGAATAAGGAAACCTGGCTGAGCTTTTGCCCTCAGGATGCCGAGACCAGTTATAGCCCCCGCGCCACGGCACTTGCCTGTGATCAGTGGCGGAGGCTTTCCTTTCAAATGTGCAGTACTGAAATTTGATTGTTTGATAGCTCTCTCATCTGCCAAACCTTGAAGCTGCTTTCTGTGAAAGGTTTAATTTAAATGCATGGAGGTTGAAATAAAGATACTAATTAAACCACATGATTGAAATGGTTCCAAGAGCTGTTCAGTGCACATGGTTTGGAGAATGAATGTCGCATTATGTGTTGTTTATAAATGGAAACAGTAATAAGCAGCAGATTGTGATCCCAGCAGGAATGCTAACCTGCCGCATTGAATATCCTTTGTTATTAAGCAGTTTCATATTTTTGAACAGTCTCTCTGTCGCACCCCATGTACTGTCTATTTAGTTGTATTTCAGAATGTTTAAGCTTAGAATCCTGGAGTTCTCTCTGTCTCTTTGAATCTCTCTATCCTCTCTCTCATTCTTTGTCTTGTATACCTCTCAATGTCACTTTTTAATGCCACTATTTCTCTTCTTCGTTCTTTCCTGAAGGTGTTGACACCTTATTGGGGTATGGTTCGACAGACACTAAGCTCCCTCTGATATCAAACTCAAATTCATTTGTGGTCCTTCACACTGAGTGCTGGCAGGTTAGTCAGGCAGGGCATCGCAGCCAAACCCGATTCTGTCCTCAACCAATATCCATACATGCATTTTCCATTGGGGTCATTGGATAGTGATTAGGAGCAGAAACCCTGACCAATTTCCCACTCCCTAGCTCAGAAAAGGCTGAGACCAATTGTAACACCACTTACTGCCATCCCAGCTGATGTCAGCCAACTTCGTACCAAGTCCCGTTCACCCATCACCCCTGTGCTCGCTGACCTACATTGGCTCCTGGTCTGGCAACGCCTCGATTTAAAAATTCTCATTCTTGTTTTCAAATCCCTCCCTATCTCTGCAACCTCCTCCAGCCCTACAACCCCTGAGAGCTCTGTGTTCCTCCAATTCTGGCCTCTTGTGCATACCCAATTTTAATTGCTCCAACATTGGTGGCCGTGTCTTCAGCTGCCTAGGCCCTAAACTTTGGAATTCCCTCCTTTAATCTCTCCACCTCTCTACCACTCTCTCCTCCTTTAAAACGCTCCTTAAAACCTACCTCTTTCCTGCCCTAATATCTCCTTATGTGGCTCAGTATCAAAGTTTGTCCTGTGAAGCGGCTTGGGACGTTTAATTATGTTAAAGGCATTATATAAATGCACGTTGTTGTTAACACAGATCAAATCTGGGTCTTTCTGGGTCTGTGTGGCTCAGTATCACGCTGGATAAAATTCCTGAGCCATCAATGATCTAAAAAGAATCACTGGGTAAGAGGAACAGGAGGCATCTCCCCAAATGTTTTTTGAATGAGTTCCACACCCATCTTCTCCACACACTCTAAGTCCTGAAATTGTTTTGATACAGTACATGGTTGCACCTCTGATCAGAAGGGGCCATCAATGTCAGCTCTTTTGACTGTGTGCTGTATATCACTATTGTTGAGGAAGGCTAGCAGTGTTGGTAATGGATGACCCACTATTCATTTCTCATACATCGCATGCTGCATTTACCATACAGCAAAATTACACATCCCAAAGCCTATCCTGCTCTAGCTCCTGATCCTTGTCACTCTGGTCTTTTCCGACCTTCACTGACTCCCCATTCTCCAGCTCATTGAATTCAAAATCCTTATTTACAAATCACTCCCCAATTTTTCCCCATCCTACCTCTTCAGCCTGATGTGCCAGCCCACACCCTCTGCTCTTTGAACTTCGGCCTCCTATGCATTCCCCCCACTCATGTTCCATGTTCGGTGCCTTAAGTAATCTCAACCCTACATGCAACCCTCTCCTAAAATCCTATATTTGGTGAGTTTGAGAGGATGGGATGCTCAAACAAGGAGCCAGGACCTTGGTGCACCCTATCCCCTCTTTATTTTACACAGTGTTATCACTCCTGTTGACTGCAGACCATCGATGTTCCACACTTTTACGTTAAAATCAAGTCCTAAAGGCAGCTAACGAGAGCCATGGAAGAGTGGGGTCTCTGTTGCCACTGGGACAATGAATCGGGTAGTTTATACTTGCCGCCAATCCTGGCAAAACTGTACACTCGCCTAATATAAAAAGGCCAATAAATAAGGTAGATTCCGCAGCACCAGGAGCCTAGGGTATTTCCACAGCACCTCTCACTAGAGCAGATCTGTAATAAAATTTTGAAGGGCGTTGATAAAGTAAACAAGGAGAAATTGTTTCCACTGGAGGGTGGGTTGGTTAACCAGAGGACATAGATTTAAGATAGTTGGCAAAAGAACCAGAGAGCAGATGAGGAGAATTTTTTTAAGCAGCGAGTTGTTACGATCTGGAATGCACTGTCTGAAAGCTGATTCAATAATAACTTTCAAAAGGGAAATAGATCTATACTTGAAAAGGAAAAAAAATTGCAGAGCTATGGGGAAAGAGCAGGGGAATGGGACTAATTGGATAGCTCTTTCAAAGAGCCGACACAGACACGATGGGTTGAATGGCCTCCTTCTGTGCTGTGTGATTCTGTAATCAATATGAGATACTTACCACAGTGTATCGAAGGCCTATTATTTTACCCATAAACATGCTATGGGTGTTAGACACAAACAGCACTCAGCTTCTGTCCTGACAATGATGGCAATTTGCCTCAGTTCTGCAGCCTGCAGAGCACAAGTATATTGAGTATATGAGTATACAGAATCTAGCAAAGAAAGATAGCATCACACTGCTTGTGGTGAAAGGTAATGAATCATAGAATTACATAGAATATACAGCATAGAAACAGGTCAAAATTGATTGGTTAGCACAAATCAAATCTATCATTCCAAATATTTCTGATTTATTTTAGCGAGTCAAATAAAAATGACCCGATGGCTTGGCGAGTGAATGCTCCACCTGGAGTGATATAGAGCCATACAGACCAGCAGGTGCTAAGTTCAATTGGGCTTGACTGCAATGCTCTCTGCAATTGAATGTGCTGCTAACGTTCATTGTCCAGACTCACACATGAAAAGTGATCTTTTGGGTGAGGTACCAGAGGGCATTCATGGAACCCGTATTCCAGCAATGAGTCAGGAAAGGATGAGAGAAAATGAAAAAAATATTTTTCGTGTAAGAACAAAAGAACATAAGAAATAGGAGCAGGAGTAGGCCATACGGCCCCTCGGGCCTGCTCCGCCATTCAATAGGATCATGGCTGATCCGAATCTAGACTCACGTCCACTTCCCTGCCCTCTCCCCGTAACCCCTAATTCCCTTATCAGCTAGGAAACTGTCTATCTCCATTTTAAAGGTATTTAATGTTGCAGCTTCCACAGCTCTCTGGGGTAGCAAATTCCATAGATTCACCACCCTCTGAGTGAAGAAGTTTCTCCTCATCTCAGTTTTGAAAGGGCAGCCCCTTATTCTAAGATTATGCCCCCTAGTTCTAGTCTCACCCATCAGTGGAAACATCCTCACCGCATCCACCCGATCAAGCCCCCTCACAATCTTATATGTTTCGATAAGATCGCCTCTCATTCTTCTGAACTCCAATGAGTAGAGGCCCAACCTATTCAACCTTTCCTCATACGTCAACCCCCTCATCTCTGGAATCAACCGAGTGAACCTTCTCTGAACCGCCTCAAGAGCAAGTATATCTTTTCTTAAATATGGAAACCAAAACTGCACGCAGTATTCCAGGTGTGGCCTCACCAATGCCCTGTATAACTGCAGCAAGACTTCCCTGTTTTTATACTCCATCCCCCTTGCAATAAAAGCCTGTTGTGTATGTACCTTTAAGAGAATAACTGGTCTCAGACTGCAGTACCGGCAGTGACCACCCCTGTATAAAAGGCGCTAGTGAGCCTCGGTTGTTTCAGTTTCACTATTGACTTCCATCAGTAAAGACTTATTTTGTTCCACTCCTGCTGTCCGTGTCTCAATTATTCACGGACGTAATACTGGCGACGAGCAGATACGAACCTACCTACAGTCTGCACCACCTCCTGGGATCCATTCCTACAGCGAAGTGAGCAGAGGTCGAGGCCAAAAAGAAAAGAAAGTAAGAAGCAGTAGAAACGGGCATCGACCGTGGGCATCCGCCCTGTGTTGCGGAGTTGAAGATTGCTGGAGAAGCTGTCGGAAGCGGGCCTGGTTCCTGTCGACGGTACTTCAGCTAATCGGGCTGGTGGCAGGTAGCGCACTGATCCTTCCTGGGCTGCGGCGGTCGCGAGCTCGAGCGGGTGGTTTGCAACGGGGCCGAGCAGCATTGTCGGGAAGAAGAGAGAGGGTGGAGCACACAGGGCACGGCCGGTGCTACGAAGCCGGGCTGTGTATAGACCCGCGAAGAGGGAGGCAAGAGTCCCACAGGGTTGTTCCACGACGGGAAAATAATAAAAAATATATATATATTAAACGCGCAAGAAACCACGGAAAGCAGCGCTAACAACAGCGGGGAAGAAGGCAAAGCGCGGGAGGCGCCATCTTAATCAGCGGGGAAGAAGGCAAAGCGTGGGAGGCGCCATTTTGTTAAATCGGGGAAGAAGGCAAAGCGCGGGAGGCGCCATTTTAGATTTGCAAGATGCCGAAGACTGGCTGTATCACTGCTTTTGATAATACAATAGAGGACTGGACCACGTATGTGGAAAGAGTCGAGGTATATTTCGAGGCAAATGAAATAGCGGAGGAGAAAAAGGCATCGATATTGCTAAACTTAATGGGCACTAGAACGTACGGCCTATTGCGGGACCTGATTACTCCAGCCAAACCGAAGGCGAAGAGTTTTAACTAAATTGTTGCTGTCCTACAAGAACACCTAAACCCTGCACCGCTGTTGATAGCAGAAAGATTTAAATTCCACAGGAGAACTCAGCATAAAGATGAGAGCAATGCTGAGTACCTTACGGAACTACGCAAGCTATCAAAGCACTGCCAGTTCGGAGCAGGACTGGCAGATACCCTACGGGACAAATTTGTCTCTGGACTCCTGAGTGAAGGAACAAAGAAGAAGTTACTCTCAGAGAAAGAGCTGACGCTAGATAAGGCTTTCAGCGTGGCAGTATTGTATGAAGCAGCAGCCAGGGGAGCTGCAGAAATTCAACAAAAACCACAGGAATATGGCACCCACGAAATGACACGGGGATTTGCAAAATGTTATCGCTGCGGCAGAACTAACCATGACCAGAAAGACTGCTGGTCCAAAGACAAAATATGCAGGCAATGCGGGAAGATGGGACACATTGCACGAGTTTGCAGGTCTGGGAAGAAGACCAGCAACAACAAAAAGGCTACTAAGGAACCGTACAAGAAAGTACAAAAGATGACGGACAGTAGTTCCGAAGACCAGATGAGCGATAGTGAATCCGGGAACAGGAGACTAAGCTGTCTCAAACTTCACAATGTAATCGCAAAAGAGGATCACCGAACCATTTGGGTCACCCTCACGATAGCAGGGTCCCAAGTTAAAATGGAATTGGATACAGGATCAGCGCTAACCGTCATGAATCGACGAGACTATGAGCGGCTATTTTCACACATACCCTTGAGAGAGACATCCATCGTCTTGACGACATATACGGGGCAAAAAGTATACCCCAGAGGAAAAATAAGGGTGCCTGTCGAATACAACGGCAAGAAAATACGGAAATTGTATCTCTACATACTGCCAAATGGTGGACCACCATTATTGGGACGGGAATGGATCAGGAAGATAAACTTAGATTGGCACTCCATTCATGCAATGACGGTGGACGGTAAAAAAGATGAAGACGTCACTCCTGGACGATTGTCAACAATCTTAGCTAACGCCAAAGAGGTATTTCAACAAGAACTGGGCACGCTTAAAGGTGTAACCGCCTCGATAAAAATAGAAGAGAATGCAGTTCCCAAGTTTTTCAAAGCAAGACCGGTACCATATGCAATTCGCCCAGCCGTCGAGGCAGAGCTGGAGAAGGCAGGCGTGTTGTCTAAGGTCGACTGGAGCGAGTGGGCGACACCCATCGTTCCTGTCATGAAGAAAACGTTAAGCAATAAGTCCGGGGAGCCAAGGAAGATTCGCATCTGTGGGGATTTCAAGGTGACGGCGAACCCAGTCCTTCACACAGTACAATATCCTCTTCCAAGGATAGAAGACATCTTCGCCTCACTGTCTGGAGGGAAGCGTTTTACAAAAATTGACCTAGCACAAGCATATTTGCAGATGGAGGTTGAAGAGTCCTCTAGGAAGTATCTCACGATAAACACTCACAAAGGTCTTTACCAGTATCATCGATTGGTATTCGGAGTAGCATCGGCTCCGGCGATATGGCAAAGAGCGATGGAACAAGTCCTGCAAGGGATTCCGGGGACTCAGTGTTACTTGGACGACATCCTTGTGACAGGTGAAGATGACAGTGAACACCTTAACAACCTAGAACAGGTGCTTACTACACTACGGGAACATGGGCTGCGAGCCAACCGCCCCAAGTGCGAATTTTTTAAGAAACAGATATCGTATTGTGGCCACGTGATTGATGAAGAGGGGTTACATAAGTCCCCTGACAAAATTGAAGCGGTTGTTAAGGCCCCAGCGCCTGAAAATGTGTCGCAACTGAGGTGATTCCTCGGATTGGTGAATTACTATCATAAGTTTTTGCCGAATTTGTCGACAATTCTGCAGCCACTGAACGCCCTGCTACGAACGGGGGTAGCATGGAAATGGAGCGATGATTGTAAGCGTGCCTTTCAGAAGAGTAAGGGCTTAATCACTTCAAGGGAAGTATTGGCTCATTACAACCCAGCACTGCCGATCAGACTGGCGTGTGATGCGTCTCCCTACGGCATTGGGGCGGTACTGTCACATAAATTCCTTGATGGTTTAGAGAGGCCGATAGCTTTTGCGTCACGCTCGTTAACTTCTGCTGAGCGTAACTACGCCCAGATTGACAGAGAGGCCCTCAGCCTAGTGTGGGGGGTGAAGAAGTTCAATCACTACCTGCACGGTCAAAAATTTACTCTACTAACCGACCATCAACCTCTTGTCTCCATTTTCAACCCTCAGAAGGGCGTACCGATAATGACAGCACAACGGCTGCAGAGATGGTCCCTTTTCCTAGGGGCACACCAATATGACATCGAGTACAAAGGAACTAAACAGCATGGAAATGCTGATGGATTGTCACGCCTACCGTTGCCGACGGTGGAAGAAGAAGACCTTGCAGTGGATCCAATGGAGTTATTCCACTCGACCATAGTCGAATGTCTCCCTGTGACGAATGCAAACATAGAAAAGGAAACACGGAATGACCCGACACTATCACGGGTCTATGATTTAATGGTGAAGGGATGGCCAGCACATGGCGAACCACTGCTGCCAGCATTCTCGCCGAGAAGAGAACAGCTGTCAGTGTGCAGAGGAACCTTGATGTGTGGATCCAGAGTAGTAATTCCACCTAAGTTGACGGATAGAGTGCTCAATGAGCTTCATGAGGGTCATCTGGGTGGGGTAAAAATGAAGAACTTAGCCAGAGCGTTTGTGTGGTGGCCGGGAATCGGTAGAGAAATCGAAGAGATGACCAAGAGCTGTGCAGGATGCCAGAAGGTCCAAAACGCCCCACCACAAGCTCCTCTGCATCCATGGGAGTGGCCCTCATCTCCACGGCAAAGGGTACACATTGATTTTGCTGGTCCCTTCATGGACTCGATGTTTTTAATTGCGGTGGATGCACATTCAAAGTGGCCAGAGGTAATAAAAATGTCCTCAACTACCACGGAAAAAACTATCACAGTTTTACGAACCATATTCGCCAGGAATGGGCTGCCTGAACAGATTTGCTCTGACAATGGACCACAGTTTGTGTCTGAAGAGTTCCGGAGGTTCTTAAAGAACAATGGTGTTAAGCATTACACATCTGCCCCATATCATCCAGCCACTAATGGATTGGCCGAGAGGTTTGTCCAAACATTCAAGAAGGCTATCAAGGCAATGTGTAATGAAGATATACCCCTACAACACAAGGTGGACAACTTCTTGTTTGCCTACCGGAATGCGACACATGCGGTTACCAACCAAACTCCAGCCATGATGTTCTTCAATCGAAGACTACGATGCCGCTTGGATTTGGTTAAGCCAAACGTCCGAAGAGATGTGGAGAACAGGCAGTTTCAGAATATGCATGAAAGGCCGACCAGGAGTTTTAAGATAGGTCAACCAGTTTTGGCCCGGGACTACCGCACTGAGAAATGGCAGCCAGGAACGATTTGTACACGACAAGGACCTCTCATGTATACCGTGAACGTTGGGGAGAGCATTGTAAGACGCCATACTGACCAGATTCTAGAGTCACTGGAAAACGTCAACTCCACACCACGATCTGATACACCTGGTAATGAAATCGACGTTCCAATTGCAGCTACCGCAGAACCGGTAATATTGGAAGCAGATGAACCAAACAACGACATTGATCCCGACTCAACATTGCCAGAAGAACCTGATACCCCAAAGAGGCGTTATCCAGACAGAATCAGGAAGCCTCCTCAAAGACTGAACTTATAATTGCTTAAACTTAACCAATGTATCTAGCAACCGTAATTGTGATTGTAATTAGTTATCATTTAGTTGTTAAATGAATGTTATGTACTGTTTATCTAAAAGGGGAGGAATTGTTGTGTATGTACCTTTAAGAGAATAACTGGTCTCAGACTGCAGTACCGGCAGTGACCACCCCTGTATAAAAGGCGCTAGTGAGCCTCGGTTGTTTCAGTTTCACTATTGACTTCCATCAGTAAAGACTTATTTTGTTCCACTCCTGCTGTCCGTTTCTCAATTATTCACGGACGTAATAAAGCCAAGATTCCATTGGCCTTCCTGATCACCTGCTGCACCTGCATACTAACTTTTTGTGTTTCATGTACCAGGACCCCAAGATCCCTTTGTACTGTAGCACTTTGCAGTTTCTCTCCATTTAGATAATAACTTGCTCTTTGATTTTTTCTGCCAAAGTGCATAACCTCACACTTTCCAACATTATATTGCATCTGCCAAATCTCTGCCCACTCACTTAGCCTGTCTATGTCCTTTTGCAGGTTTTTTATGTCCTCCTCACTCACTGCTTTCCCTCCCATCTTTGTATCATCAGCAAACTTGGATATGTTGCACTCGGTCCCTTCCTCCAAATCGTTAATATAGATTGTAAAGAGTTGGGGTCCCAGCACTGATCCCTGTGGGACACCACTAGTTACTGATTGCCAGCCCGAGAACGAACCATTTATCCCAACTCTTTGTTTTCTGTTAGATAGCCAATCTTCCACCCATGCCAGTATATTACCCCCAATCCCGTGATTTTTTATCTTGATCAGTAATCTTTTGTGTGGAACCTTGTCAAATGCCTTTTGGAAGTCCAAATACACTACATCCACTGGATCCCCTTTATCCACCCTGTATGTTACATCCTCAAAGAATTCGAGCAAATTTGTCAAACATGACTTCCCCTTTGTAAAACCATGCTGACCCTGTCCTATTAAATTATGTTTATCCAAATGCTCTGATACTGTTTCCTTAATAATGGACTCCAACATTTTGCCAACCACAGATGTTAGGCTAACTGGTCTATAGTTTCCAGCTTTTTGTCTACTTCCCTTCTTAAATAAGGGTGTTACATTAGCAGTTTTCCAATTTGCCAGGACCTTTCCTGAGATTTAGAGGCTGAATTTTCTTTTGGAGTCCCATCATATCTCGGGAAGGAGACTGGCGGGATCTGTGGAACACAGCAGAGACCCAGTTGTGCCAAGGCGTTTCCAACTTGCCTTGAAGGGGCAGGATCCCCCTGTGCCTTACAAAGAAAACGTCGTCAAGGGAGGCAAAACCAGGGACAGGGCCACCCTACCCCAGAACTTCCCACTAGACTGACTCCTTCAGGGCCCAGCGTATCTATGGAGGCCAGTAGGCCTTGTGAGTTGCACGTACCATCCTGCAGATGGGTGAAAGTGAGCCCACCAGTGAGGTCCAGGTCAAGGGAATGATCTGGACCCCCAAAGAAAGGAGAATTTTATTTTTAAGGTTTTGTTGATTGGCTCGCTTACCTAGGAGTTAAGAAGGACATGGGTTGGGGGAGGGGGTGCTGGGCAATTACCGCACCTCCCTCCCAACCCCCGACTTCAATGGTAGATGATTGCCAGAGTTTCTGGCCACTTGGAGCACAAGGCAACGGAGAGGCAACCATATTAGTACTTCGACCCACCTTCCCCAAATTAGGTGCCCTCTTGTTGACCCTGCAGTCTCCAGTAAGGTCAGTATTGTAGGGCACCAGCGGGCATGATCCTGGTGGGATTGTGTACAAGGAATTTCAGGGCCTGCATCCTCTGGCCTCACCACTGGAGTAATAACTGCAACAAGCCCATAGAGGGAGCCATGCTGGCAGCTGTAGCATAGCAACAAGGAATGACCTGTTATTTAAATCTGCTTAGCAGCCTGCTGTCCTCCTGTAGCTTTCACTCTGAGGCTGCAGCGACCCTTCTCAATACAATTTAGAACAAAAAGGATTTGGAATCTTTAAATAAACTGTGAATGAAAACAAATCTGTAGACCGCATTAATTACTGCTTGGTAACATTTTGCTCTGGAAATCATCAACATTATGGATTGTAAGATTTGCAAAAAGCCCGTGAAATTAATTCTACAAAGTAGCAACTATTGTCTATTATTTTTCATTTTTTGAATTTATTTCATATTCTGTTCTTGTTTTCTCCCCTGTTCATCTGAAGATGCCGACTCTCACTGGGCCGCAGGCTCCACGGGCATCAGTCGCCTTGGTACTTCATCCAAGTGGCCATTCTCCATGTGTGAGTCTGGACAGTGAGAGTCAGCAGGATATTCAACTGTGGGAAAGCATGGCGGCCAAGTCCGATCCAAATCTTCATTTCACATCTACACACGTGCACTTTCCAGCAGGGGTCACTGGATAGTGATCAGGAGCAGGAGCCCTGGCCAATTTTCACCCTCTCTGACCTGGGACACTGAAGGTAAATGCCGTGCTCTTGCATCTGTCTGTGCAGATCAGCTGCCTAAACACAGACCAGGGATGAAAGATGGCGGCCTCCTAGTCTGTGTGGCTCAGTGCCACACTGGGCATTCAACGATTGAGCCCAGACTGCAGCATTCGCCGCTCCCATTCAAAGACATCTGCCAGCACATGCAGTGGCTGCAGATTCACTTCAAGCAGTCAGAAGGGAGCTGCATGAGTGTCTGAGCACAGCAAACATTTCTACAGTGGGTGGGTTATCAGGGGTCATCACCCAGTCACCATGGTCTCCTGGAACTTGCTTCATCGCCTTTGGCCATCAGAGAGAAATTTCACAGAATTTTTCCTAAATTAGTGTAAGGCTTATTCTGATCAAAGGTCATCGATCTGAAATGTTAATTCTGTTTCTCTCGCCACAGATGCTGCCTGAGCTGCTGAGTGTTTCCAGCATTTTCTGTTTTCATTTCAGATTTCCTGCATCCACAGTATTTTGCTTTTTTAAAGCTTATCCTATTTTTTGCCTCTCCTAGGAGATTACGTGGTGGCAGTGTTGGGGGCGAGGGGCGGCGAGAAATGGTGTAAAGAAGTCACAATACGCCAGGATGGGATGGGCTTGATGGACCAATTGGTCTTTACCTGTCTTTCTTTTTCATATGTTCTTAACAGAACCAGTCATTTCTCAGTAGCAGTTTCTGTGCAAGGTCTTCTGGGCTGTCGCTATGTGCTTCTACTACATCAACAGCTACAGCAACACCAACAACAACCGCATCTTTAACATAGTGAGTATCCCAAGGTGCTTAACAGAGGCGAAACAGCTATCGAGCAGTAGCGGGAGAGTTAAGGGAAGTGATCAAAAGTGAGATCAAACAGAGAGATTTGGGGGAGGGTTTTGAAGGTGAGAAGAGAAGTAGAAAGATAGAAGGATCTAGGAAGGGAGTAGGGTCGAGGCTGAAGTCTTTACCACCATTGGTGGAGAGATGGAAATGTGGGGTGCGGGGGGAGGTGGTGAGAGTTGCACAGGGGACCAGAGTAAAAAGGGTAGAGGGCACAGGCTGGGGCGTGGGGCTGGGTTGCTGGTGAAAGTAGGGTGAGTTGAGGCCATGGAGGTAGGGTGAGGCAAGGTTCTGGAAATACAGTGGGGTGAGGCCATGGTGGTAGGGTGGGTCAAGGTTGTTGATGTAGGGTGGGGCGAGGTTGTGCAGGTAAGGTGGGGTGAGGCCATGGAGGTAGGGTGGGTCAAGGTTGTTGATGTAGGGTGAGGCGAGGTTGTGCAGGTAAGGTGGGGTGAGGCCATGGAGGTAAGGTGGGGTGAGGCCATGGAGGTAGGGTGGGGTGAGGCCATGGAGGTAAGGTGAGGCGAGGTTGTGCAGGTAAGGTGGGGTGAGGCCATGGAGGTAAGGTGGGGTGAGGTCATGGAGGTAAGGTGGGGTGAGGCCATGGAGGTAGGGTGGGTCAAGGTTGTTGATGTAGGGTGGGGCGAGGTTGTGCAGGTAAGGTGGGGTGAGGCCATGGAGGTAAGGTGGGGTGAGGCCATGGAGGTAAGGTGGGTCAAGGTTGTTGATGTAGGGTGGGGCGAGGTTGTGCAGGTAAGGTGGGGTGAGGCCATGGAGGTAGGGTGGGGTGAGGCCATGGAGGTAAGGTGGGGTGAGGCCATGGAGGTAAGGTGGGGTGAGGCCATGGAGGTAAGGTGGGGTGAGGCCATGGAGGTAAGGTGGGGTGAGGCCATGGAGGTAAGGTGGAGTGAGGCCATGGAGGTAAGGTGGGGTCAGGCCATGGAGGTAGGGTGGGTCAAGGTTGTTGATGTAGGGTGGGGCGAGGTTGTGCAGGTACGGTGGGGTGAGGCCATGGAGGTAAGGTGGGGTGAGGCCATGGAGGTAAGGTGGGGTGAGGCCATGGAGGTAGGGTGGGGTGAGGCCATGGAGGTAAGGTGGGGTGAGGCCATGGAGGTAGGGTGGGGTGAGGCCATGGAGGTAAGGTGGGGTGAGGCCATGGAGGTAGGGTGGGGTGAGGCCATGGAGGTAGGGTGGGGTGAGGCCATGGAGGTAGGGTGGGGTGAGGCCATGGAGGTAAGGCGGGGTGAGGCCATGGAGGTAAGGTGGGGTGAGGCCCTGGAGGTAGGGTGGGGTGAGGCCATGGAGGTAAGGTGGGGTGAGGCCATGGAGGTGGGGTGGGGTGAGGCCATGGAGGTAGGGTGGGGTGAGGCCATGGAGGTAGGGTGGGGTGAGGCCATGGAGGTAAGGTGGGGTGAGGCCATGGAGGTAGGGTGGGGTGAGGCCATGGAGGTAAGGTGGGGTGAGGCCATGGAGGTAAGGTGGGGTGAGGCCATGGAGGTAAGGTGGGGTGAGGCCATGGAGGTAGGGTGGGGTGAGGCCATGGAGGTAGGGTGGGGTGAGGCCATGGAGGTAAGGTGGGGTGAGGCCATGGAGGTAGGGTGGGGTGAGGCCATGGAGGTAAGGTGGGGTGAGGCCATGGAGGTAGGGTGGGGTGAGGCCATGGAGGTAGGGTGGGTCAAGGCCGTGGAGGTAAGGTGGGGTGAGGCCATGGAGGTAAGGTGGGGTGAGGCCATGGAGGTAGGGTGAGGTGAGGCCATGGAGGTAGGGTGGGGTGAGGCCATGGAGGTAGGGTGGGGTGAGGCCATGGAGGTAGGGTGGGGTGAGGCCATGGAGGTAGGGTGGGGTGAGGCCATGGAGGTAGGGTGGGGTGAGGCCATGGAGGTAAGGTGGGGTGAGGCCATGGAGGTAAGGTGGGGTGAGGCCATGGAGGTAAGGTGGGGTGAGGCCATGGAGGTGGGGTGGGGTGAGGCCATGGAGGTAGGGTGGGGTGAGGCCATGGAGGTAAGGTGGGGTGAGGCCATGGAGGTAAGGTGGGGTGAGGCCATGGAGGTAAGGTGGGGTGAGGCCATGGAGGTAAGGTGGGGTGAGGCCATGGAGGTAAGGTGGGGTGAGGCCATGGAGGTGGGGTGGGGTGAGGCCATGGAGGTAGGGTGGGGTGAGGCCATGGAGGTAAGGTGGGGTGAGGCCATGGAGGTAAGGTGGGGTGAGGCCATGGAGGTAAGGTGGGGTGAGGCCATGGAGGTAAGGTGGGGTGAGGCCATGGAGGTAGGGTGGGGTGAGGCCGTGGAGGTGGGGTGGGGTGAGGCCATGGAGGTAAGGTGGGGTGAGGCCATGGAGGTAAGGTGGGGTGAGGCCATGGAGGTAAGGTGGGGTGAGGCCATGGAGGTAGGGTGGGGTGAGGCCATGGAGGTAGGGTGGGGTGAGGCCATGGAGGTAAGGTGGGGTGAGGCCATGGAGGTGGGGTGGGGTGAGGCCATGGAGGTAGGGTGGGGTGAGGCCATGGAGGTAAGGTGGGGTGAGGCCATGGAGGTAAGGTGGGGTGAGGCCATGGAGGTAGGGTGGGGTGAGGCCATGGAGGTGGGGTGGGGTGAGGCCATGGAGGTAAGGTGGGGTGAGGCCATGGAGGTAAGGTGGGGTGAGGCCATGGAGGTAAGGTGGGGTGAGGCCATGGAAGTAGGGTGGGGTGAGGCCATGGAGGTTGGGTGGGGTGAGGCCATGGAGGTGGGGTGGGGTGAGGCCATGGAGGTAAGGTGGGGTGAGGCCATGGAGGTAAGGTGGGGTGAGGCCATGGAGGTAGGGTGGGGTGAGGCCATGGAGGTAAGGTGGGGTGAGGCCATGGAGGTAGGGTGGGGTGAGGCCATGGAGGTAAGGTGGGGTGAGGCCATGGAGGTAAGGTGGGGTGAGGCCATGGAGGTAGGGTGGGGTGAGGCCATGGAGGTAAGGTGGGGTGAGGCTGTGGAGGTAGGGTGGGGTGAGGCCATGGAGGTAAGGTGGGGTGAGGCCATGGAGGTAAGGTGGGGTGAGGCCATGGAGGTAGGGTGGGGTGAGGCCATGGAGGTAAGGTGGGGTGAGGCCATGGAGGTAGGGTGGGGTGAGGCCATGGAGGTAGGGTGGGGTGAGGCCGTGGAGGTAGGGTGGGGTGAGGCCGTGGAGGTAAGGTGGGGTGAGGCCATGGAGGTAGGGTGGGGTGAGGCCGTGGAGGTAAGGTGGGGTGAGGCCGTGGAGGTAGGGTGGGGTGAGGCCGTGGAGGTAAGGTGCGATGAGCTTATGCAGGGATTTATGAATGAAGAAGAGGATTTTGAATTGAATATGTTGTGAGGTGGAGAGCCAGTGAAAGTTGGCAAGTGCTGGGCAATAGGTGAGTGGGATTTACCCTGGGATAGGATATGGGCAGGGCAGATTTGGACTATGTGAGTTTATGGTAGGTGGAGCTCGGGAGGTCACCAAGAAGGGCATTGTAGACGTGCCGTCTGGAGGTAACGAAAGCGTAGATAAGGGTTTCATCGTCAGTGGGGTGAGGCAAGGCAGGGTGGAATGTGTTACAGAGGTGGTAATAAGGGGTCTTGTGATGGATTGGATGTGGGGTTTGATGTGCAATGGTCAAACAGAGCACTGTGGTGGCACACATTGATATGCCTATCAATTAGTCCAATAAAAGGCGACGAGTTAAGAACGTAACTGAAGGTTTTTATTGGCTAAATAACAGAGCCCACCCTCGTGGGTGATCCGATCCAACAGGGAGGAATACTAGCCAGTCAGCTACCTTTATACCTGGGCAGGTAATGGGCGGAGGGGGGTGAGGGTGCGAGGTCTCGTAAGGAGACAGTGTCCTCCCGTCCGTCTGGGTAAGCCACATAGGCGTACTGGGGGTTGGCGTGCAGGAGGTTCACCTTCTCGACCAGGGGGTCCGTTTTATGGGCCCTCACGTGCTTTCGCAGCAAGACGGGTCCCGGAGAGGTCAGCCAGGTTGGTAGGGTGGTTCCCGTAGTCGACTTCCTGGGGAAGACAAACATTCGGGCATGGGGGGTGGTGTTAATGGCAGTGCAAAGTAGTGACCGGATGGAGTGCAGCGCAATCGGGAGGACCTCTTGCCAGCGGGAGGTTGGGAGGCCCTTAGACTTTAAGGCTAAGAGGGTGGCCTTCCATACCGTCGCGTTCTCTCTTTCCACCTGGCCGTTCCCTCGGGGGTTGTAGCTGGTGGTCCTGCTTGCTGCAATACCCCTCTCCAATAGGAACTGACGGAGTTCCTCGCTCATGAAGGAGGCGCCCCGGTCACTATGTATATAGTTCGGGAACCCGAACAAGGCGAAGAGTTTGTTCAGGCATTTAATGACCGTGTTACTGGTCATGTCTGGGCAGGGGAAGGCAAAGGGGAAACGGGAGTACTCATCAACGATGTTGAGGAAGTACACATTACGGTCGGATGACGGTAGGGGCCCCTTGAAGTCGATGCTCAGACGCTCGAAGGGGCGGGTGGCCTTGATCAGGCTTGCTCTGTCCGGCTTATAGAAGTGCGGTTTGCACTCAGCACAGATCTGGCAGTTCCTGGTCATGGTCCTGACCTCCTCGATGGAGTATGGCAGGTTGCGGGCCTTAATGAAATGGTAGAGTCTGGTGACTCCGGGGTGGCAGAGGTCATTGTGGAGGGTCTGAAGTCTATCACTTTGCGCGCTGGCGCATGTAATGCGTGAAAGAGCATCAGGGGGGTCGTTCAGTTTACCGGGCCGGTACAAGATCTCATAATCATAGGTGGAAAGCTCGATTCTCCACCTCAAGATTTTGTCGTTCTTGATCTTGCCCCTCAGCTTGTTATTAAACATGAAGGCAACCGAGCGTTGGTCGGTGAGGAGGGTAAATCGTTTGCCTGCCAAGTAGTGCCTCCAGCGCCGTACTGCCTCCACAATTGCCTGGGCTTCCTTCTCGACCGACGAGTGTCGGGTCTCGGGGCCCTGTAGGGTCCTTGAGAAGAAGGCTACCGGCCTACCCTCCTGGTTAAGGGTAGCGGCTAGGGCGAAGTCGGATGCATCGCTCTCCACTTGGAAGGGGATTGACTCATCCACTGCGTGCATTGTGGCCTTGGCTATGTCTCCCTTAATGAGGGAGAAGGCCGCGCACGCCTCTTCCGTGAGGGGGAAGGATGTGGTTTTCAGGAGGGGTCTGGCTTTGTCCGCATAATTGGGTACCCATTGGGCATAGTAGGCGAAAAGCCCCAGGGTTCTCCTAAGTGCTTTTGGACAGTGGGGGAGGGGTAGCTCCATGAGGGGGCGCATTCTTTCGGGGTCGGGGCCGATGACTCCGTTCTCTACTACACAGCCAAGGATGGCAAGGCGCGCTGTGTTAAACACGCATTTCTCCTTATTGTAGGTGAGGTTCAGCCGTTGGGCCGTACGGAGGAATTTCTCCAGATTCACGTCATGGTCCTGCCGGTTGCGGCCGCAGATGGTGACGTTATCGAGATAGGGGAAAGTGGCCTGTAGTCCGTTCTGGTCAACCATCCGGTCCATCTCCCGTTGGAAAACCGAGACCCCGTTGGTGACACCAAAGGGGACCCTAAGGAATTGGTAGAGGCGGCCATTCGCCTCGAAGGCGGTGTACTGGCTGTCCTCCGGGCTGATGGGGAGTTGGTGGTAGGCCGACTTGAGGTCGATGGTCGAGAATACGCGGTATTGTGCAATCTCATTGACCATGTCCGATATGCGGGGGAGGGGGTATGCGTCCAGCTGGGTGTATCTGTTTATGGTCTGGCTGTAGTCGATAACCAGGCGATTTTTGTCGCCGGTCTTGACTACCACCACCTGGGCACGCCAGGGGCTGCTGCTCCCCTCAATAATGCCCTCTTTCAGGAGTCGCTGCACCTCAGAGCTAATGAAGGCTCTGTCCCCAGCGCTGTACCGCCTGCTCTTAGTAGCGACAGGTTTGCAGTCGGGGGTGAGGTTAGCGAACAGGGAAGGTGGCGGTACCTTGAGGGTGGATAGGCTGCAGGTGTTACGCGGTGGGCGGTTTAACTTTCGCTGGTTGTCGACTGTGAGTGGGGGGAGGGGTCCACCGTATGCTAGGGTTACACTTTGGAGGTGGGATTGGAAGTCCAGCCCTAGTATGACGGCAGCGCACAGCTGGGGGAGTACGAGGAGTTTAAAATTTTTATACTCTGTCCCTTTAACCGACAATGTCACGACACAGTAGCCGCTGATGTCTGTGGCGTGCGACCTCGATGCCATCGAGATGCGGCTGCGCGTTGGCAGGACGGGGAGGGAGTAGTGGCTCACCGTGTCTGGGTGGATGAAGCTCTCCGTGCTTCCGCTGTCGAACAGGCAGGTCGTGGCCGTTGACTTTGATGTCCATCATTGAGCTGGCCAGGTGGTGCGGGCGGGCTTGATCCAGGGTCACGGAAGCTAGGGTGTAGATGAGCGCGTCGTTGTCATGACAAGATGGCGGCGAAGATGGCGGCCCCCGTAGTTCACATGAGGCTCTGTTTAAATCGTTTGCCCCGCACAAAGATGGCCACCCCTGCTGTTCCCATGAGGCTCTGCAGGCTTCGGCTGCCCCGCACAAAGATGGCCGCCCCTGGTTTTCCCATGAGGCTCTGCAGGCTTCGGCTGCCCCGCACAAAGATGGCCGCCCCTGGTTTTCCCATGAGGCTCTGCAGGCTTCGGCTGCCCCGCACAAAGATGGCCGCCCCCAGGGTTCGCATGAGGCACTGCTGGCTTCTGAGGATTTGCTTCTGCAGGCCTTGGAGAAGTGGCCTTTCTTGAGGCAGGTTTTGCAGGTCGAGTTTTTGGCTGGGCAGCGCGACCTCGGATGCTTCTCCTGGCCGCAAAAGAAGCAGCCAGCGGCCCGATCGGGGTTGCCTGATGTCGGGGCCGGTACCGGGGCTAGCGGGCCCGGTCGGATCCGTGATGCAGACGCTGAGGTAGGTCCCGGGGGCAGCGCTGTGAAGGGTGGTGGGGTGGGGGTCGGGCCCGAGTCCCAGGGTCGCGAATAGTACCTGGCAAACGCTTCCTGGTCTTGCTGGGTGGCCTCTAGGGTGAGGGCGAGGGCTTCGGCCTTGTCCAGGTCTATGTCCTTAGCTTCAAGCAGTCTTTGCCGTGTGTAGTCGGAACGTAGGCCTCTCACCAAGGCGTCGCGGACATTGTCTTCCATGTTCGCAGTAGCCGTCACCGCTTTAAAGTCACAGTTCCTGCCGAGTTGTCTCAGCGCTCGTGAAAATTCAGCTATCGATTCTCCTGGCTGTTGCTGGCGAGATCTTAAGAGATGCCTAGTGTACATGTAGTTTACCGGGCTCCGGTACTGCTGTTTCAGTAGGTTGATGGCGTCGTCGTACGTAGTCATGTCCTGGATGAGTGTATATACTCTCGGGCTCGCTTGGGCTTTCAGGACTCTTAGTTTGGATCTCTGAGGGACGACGGCTTCCTCCAGGTACGATTCGAAGCAGTCCAGCCAGTGTTTGAAGTCGTTGGCTGAGTTTGGTGCCTGTGGGTTTAGATCCAGGTATGGTGGTTTCAAGGCTTGCAGCCAAGCCGGCTGGTGTGGCCCGTTGTCTGGAGGCTGCTGTTGCTGTGCTGCTGGGTGAGCTCCTTGCTGTTGCTGTTCATTATCAGACATCTTTAAAATTTAGCCAATAAAATTGATATGCCTATCAATTAGTCCAATAAAAGGCGACGAGTTAAGAACGTAACTGAAGGTTTTTATTGGCTAAATAACAGAGCCCACCCTCGTGGGTGATCCGATCCAACAGGGAGGAATACTAGCCAGTCAGCTACCTTTATACCTGGGCAGGTAATGGGCGGAGTCGGAGGTGGTCAGCCCAGGTATAACAGTGCGACAAGAGGCGACCTCGTGTAGTGATGTGACAGTGAGAACAGTGAGAACAATATACAGTGATAACTATAACAGTGGTTTACCACACACATCGGGATGAGATTCGGGGTGGGGGGTGGAGTCATGGGTAAAGGTACAGAGTTGGCAGGAGCCAAATGGAATAGGGCCTCTGGTCATATCAGTATTGAATACATTGTAGAAGAGCAGTGTGGAGTGATTTGTACGTTAACTGTAGATTTATTAGAGTTTGGATAACCTGTTCTGGCTAATTTAATCTAAATTCTACGCCTCTGCTATTACACTGCTTGCTTGCAGTTTCTTGTGATCCCACAAGGAAGATCAAGGTAAACAACAACAATAACTTGAATTTATATAGCGCCTTTAACATAGTAAGACGTCCCAAGGCACTTCACAGGAGTGTTATCAAACAGAATTTGACACTGAGCCAAGTAAGGAGATATTAGGACAGATGGTGAAAGAGGTAGGTTCTAAGGAGTGTCTCAAAGCAGGAGAGAGAGGTAGAGAGGTGGAGAGATTTAGGGAGGGAACTCAAGAGCTTAGGGCCTTGGCAGCTGAAGGCACGGCCGCCAATGGTGGAGCGATTCAAATCGGGGATGCTCAAGAGGCCAGAATTGGAGGTTACAAAGGTAGGGAGGGGTGAGGCAATGGAGGGATTTGAAAACAAGGATGAGAATTTTAAAATTGAAGCATTGCTTAACCGGGAGCCAATGTAGGTCAGCGAGCACAGGGGTGATGGATGAACGGGACTTGGTGTGAGTTAGGAGACGGGCAGCCAAGTTTTGGATGACCTCAAGTTCATGGAGGGTGGAATGTGGGAGGCCAGCCAAGAGTGCGTTGGAATAGCCAAGTCTAGAGGTAATAAAAGGCATCGATGAGGGTTTCAGCAGCAGATGAGCTGAGGCGGGTTGGAGTCGGGCGATGTTACAGAGGTGGAAATAGACGGATATGTGGTCCGAAGCTCATCTCGGGGTCAAATATGACACCGGGGTTGCGAACAGTCTGGTTCAGCCATTCAGACATTTGCCAGAAAGAGGGATGGAGTCGGTGACTAGGGAACAGAGTTTGTGGCAGGGATCGAAGGCAATGGCTTCGGTCTTCCCAATAATTAGCCGGAGGAAATTTCTGCTCATCCAGTACTGGATGTCAGACAAGCAGTCTGACAATTTAGAGACAAGTTCAAACTGTGACTGGCACAGACCATCAGCTGCTGCAACCAAACACACTGCACCAATCTAAGTTTTTTATGGGGGTGAAGGATTTTCCAAAGTGCAATCGTTGACTACAGCTTTCATATCATATTTTTGTATTTGACTCCCCCCCCCCCCCCTCCTATAAAAGATCTCAATGGACTCACAGTTCTGCTGCGAAAATGTCACCAATTATCTCTGCTCCTCTCCTGAAAGTGCTGACTCATTATAGAGTAGGCTCCCACCAGCCCTCCTGTACCTCTCTCAAGTGATCATTCTTCATGTGTGAGGCTGGTCACCAGAATATTCAACCATGGATGACATCGCAGCCAAACCCAAACCTGTCACCTGACACACATGTTTTGCAGAAGGGATCACTAGTGATCAGGATTAGGAACTCTGGCTGATTTCTTTCCTCCATAGCCCAGGGGTACTGAGGATGATTGTACTGCCTTATACTCAAAGCCGAAAGGAGGTCAGCTAACTTAGGCCAGACCAGGGATCAAATCTTCAACCTTCTGGCCTATATACCCCAGTGCCACACATTTACCAACTGAGCCACCGGGGGAGTTCAGCAATTAAAGTGGTGTGAATGCCTTTTGTAATGCAACCAATAAGGATGCACTGGGTTGTCTCAGTGACCTCAACCAAAAATCAAATAAATATGTCCCGTTTTCAAAGGGGCACAACTAATAACAGACCTTAAGCACAAGAAGTAAGGAAACTTAGCAAACTAAATAGCAATGCTATTCTGGACATCCACCAAATACTCCAGAGGATGGGGAGAAGGCCTGGACTCCAGGTTATGTTCTTGCCTACAGCACACAAAGAGTTAAGCTCTTTGTAAACTTGACACCTACTGTAGGGTAATGAGGAGAGAGTTATCCGCCTACTCCTTCACCTAAGAGCGGGCGAGCGGGTTCTCTCTTTCAGTTCCCTTTAGTGGATTGATGTGTGCTACAAAACTAAGAATGAAGAAAATGTTTTAACTGCGGTGAGGATTTGGACAGCAAACTGCAGGATTTCTATACTTTGTACGGGCCTTCTTCTTGGTAAGTAAAACTATTACCTTTCAGAGGAAGCAGCACCTGAGCAACAATGAGAAAAACATTTCAAAACTATTGCGGCAACTTTGGTTGAAGTTTGTTGATGACCATATTTTACTAAGTTTTAAACTGGGCAACACCTGACAAATTTTACGCTGATCCTATTTTACCGCAGCCTTGTGGTTATGCTTTGTTATCCATTAGTATTCAACAGTGAAAAACTCATTGTAATCAGTATGAAAAGTTAAAGAACATTTTGGAACAAACTAGTGATCACTGTTTAATGAAAGATTATTGATTTAAAAAAGAAGAGATTTTGAGATGGGTTTCAGATTTCAGCTCTAGTGGCTTTTACCTATTGTTTGAAATATCTTGCACCATGTGTTTAATATAAACCCCTAGCATCATTTCATTTAGGCAGTTTAATGTGAAAGCAATTAGCTTATGGTAAAGTACTCCATGTCCAATTTCAGAGCAGACAGCCTAGTTTTTGGTCGAATAGACTGTCGCTGAGTAGAGTCTGAATAGAGCATTTTGAGCTGTATAATAATGGGTTGAAATACTGGAGGTTACAGGTCTGTCACTGGTGGCAGCAGTTTGAGGAGATTAATTAAGAGTGTACACGAGCAGTGTATCACACAGTATACTGGGTTAAGTGCGCATTTCTTAATAGTGGATTGGGAGCCACACATTGAACAAGCCCAGTGACAATGCCTCATGTCATGTCTGATATGTCTCTTATGCACTGGACAGTGGATGGTTCTGATGAAAAAGAAAGAAAGACTTGCATTTATATAGCGCCTTTCACGACCACCGGACGTCTCAAAGCGCTTTACAACCAATGAAGTACTTGTGAAATGGAGTCACTGTTGTAATGTGGGAAGACAAAAGCTTGCATTCAAAATGAACTGGGTCTTATTCTTAGTTCATGACTTTATAGGGAAGAATGTAACACCCTGTTCACAGTGTTTGTATGAAACCGGGTCTTCAAAACGCATACCCCATTTCACACAAACAGCAACTCCCCCATTCGGTTTCTCTCTCCCCAGCTCCTGAAGATGCCAGGCTACAGTCCATCCCACATTATAACAGTGACTCCACTTCAAAAGTACTTCATTGACTGTAAAGCACTTTGGGACGTCCAGTGGTTGTGAAAGGTGCTATATAAATGCAAGTCTTTCTTTCTTTTTATCCTCCAGTGCCTCACCCTTTCTTGCTGAGCCTGGCCAGTGACTGTCAGCAGGTTATTCAGCTATGTGTGGGGGGAGGGGGTGGGGCATGGGACCTCGCCCAACGTGTGCTTACACAAACTTTGCAGCAGGAATCGCTGGATTGTTAGTGAATTCCCCCTTCCCCCAGTGCCTAAGGACACTGAGCCTATCTGGCTCTCCAGGCACTATCCTGGCCAAAATAACAACAGAAAATGCTGGAAAAACTCAGCAGGTCAGGCAACATCCGTGGAGAGAAATTTGAGTTGACGTTTCGGGTCGAACCCTTCTTCAAAACTGGAAAGAAAAGAAAATAGATCGAAGGCAGGGCTGCGATCGGACAAAAGAATTAAAAGAAACAAAAGAAGTAAAAGAGACAATAAAAGGTATTCGAAGCTAGACGAGATGGTAATAGGCTGAGATTAGGTGTGAAGTGTACTGGCAGGGCAAGAGATAGCTGCCAGGGGGGAGAGAGAAACAAAAGGAAAGGGGAGGGGGGGGGAAAGGAGTGGAAAAATTACAAGAAAAAATGTAATAGGGGCCGAGGTTATGATCTGAAATTGTTGAACTCGATATTGAGTCCAGAAGGCTGCAGAGTGCCTAATCGGAAGATGAGGTGCTGTTCCTCAAGTTTACGTCGAGTTTCCGTGGAACAATACAAGAGGCCAAGGACAGTGAGGTCCGAGTGGGAATGGAGCATTGAATTAAAATGACAGGCGACCGGAAGCTCGGGGTCACCCTTACGGACTGAACGGAGGTGTTCCGCAAAGCGGTCACCCAATCTGCGTTTGGTCTCCCCAATGTAGAGGAGACCGCATCGTGAGCAGCGAATACAGTATACTAGATTGCGAGAAGTACAAGTAAATCGCTGTTTCACCTGGAAGGGGTGTTTGGGGCCCTGGACAGTGGGAAGGGGGGAGGTATAGGGGCAGGTGTTACATCTCCTCCGCTTGCACGGGAAGGTGCCAGGCGAAGGGGAAGGGCTGTTAGGGGTGATAGAGGAGTGGACTAGGGTGTCTCGGAGGGAGCAGTCCCTACGGAATGCTGAAAGGGGAGGGGAGGGGAAGATATGTTTGGTGGTGGGATCACTTTGGAGGTAGCGGAAATGCCGGAGGATGATCCGTTGAATGTGGAGGCTGGTGGGGTGAAAGGTGAGGACAAGGGGAACCCTATCGTGGTTCCGGGAGGGAGGGGCAGGGGTGAGGGCAGAAGTGCGGGAGATGGAACTGACATGGTCGAGGGCAGTGTCAACCAGCACAGCATCTAACTCAGCACAGTACCAGGGATTGAACCAGGGATCTTAATTCTGTATGGCTTAGTTGTTCACTGGATAAATTCAGTGAGCCATCAGGGATCTGTCAAACATTCAACTGTTGGTATTGCAGTGGTATCATCAAAGATCAAGTGATGCTAAAATAATTGATTAAACTTTTCAATTATTGGAGTTTAATCAAGAATTACGATTAATTATCTTAATTAAGAGAAGGACGAGCAGGGATAGTAGAATGCCATTTGTAACATTGATAAGAGCCGTTTCGGTTCTGTGGCAGGGGCAGAAACCCGATTGGAGGGATTCAAACATGGATTTCCGGAAAAAGTGGGCATGGATTTGGGAGGCGACAGCACGTTCAAGGACTTTGGAGAGGAAAGGGAGGTTGGAGATGGGGCGGAAGTTTGCAAGGACGGAGGGGTCAAGGGTTTTTTTTGAGGAGAGGGATGATGATGGCTGATTTGAGGGAGAGGGGGACAGTATCTGAGGAGAGAGAACCGTTAACAATATCAGCTAACATGGGGACCAGGAAGGGAAGTTGGGTGGTCAGTACTTTAGTGGGAATAGAGTCGAAGAGCAGGAGGTGGGTCTCATGGACAAGATGAGCTCAGAAAGGGCATGAGGGGAGATAGGAGAGAAACTAGAGAAAGATGCGAGTTCAGGGCTAAGGAAGAGGGGAACCTTAGAGGAAGTTTGACCCGGTGGGCTAGGGGAAGGGAGGGAAGCGGCAGAGGCAGCTGAACGGATGGTCTCAGTCTTAGTAACAAAGAAGTCCATGAGCTCCTCGCTCTTGTTGTTGGAGGTGAGAGTGGAGGAAACAGGAGAGAGGGGTTTAAGACGAAGGTCTGCAGTAGAGAAAAGAAGCCGGGGGTTATTTTTGCATTCCAGGATGATCCTGGAATAGTGAGCAGTTTTGGCAGACGAGAGCAGGATTCGATGGTGCTTTATGTGGTCCAGCAGGATCTGGCGGTGAATGGCTAAACCAGTTGTCCATCGTATACCTTCAAGTCTACGGACGAGTGAACGTTCATCTGACAGTAATTTCTGGACTATGAAATTGTAACAGACTCATGGTGGTAGCAAAACGAGCAACTAATAGCTAATGGCATAAGAGTCATTCTCTTGAATTACCAACCATTTAGTTATGCTGCTGTTCCTGCTGAACAAGTCTGACTGCCCAAAGGTTTCTGCTTGGCTACCCTGCCTAGAAACTTAGTTTCACAGCACTTTTTAAAGAGGATTAGCATTATTCAGATAACTTACTGGTTTAAATTCAGGCATTAAATGGAATGCTACTAGTTAATGGGTATTGTTTCACTAATTAGATTTGTAAATGTAGGAAGCTACTTAATTTTAGACTTAATGTATTTATGTTTTAAAAGTTTGGGAAAGGGCAGGGTGACACAAGAAAGAAAGACTTGCATTTCTATAGCGCCTTTCACAAACACCGGACGTCTCAAAGTGCTTTACAGCCAAAGAAGTACTTTTGGCGTGTAGTCACACTTGTAATGTGTGAAACGCGGCAGCCAATTTGCGCACAGCAAGGTCCCACAAACAGCAATGTGATAATGACCAGATAATCTGTTTTTGTCATGTTGGTTGATGGATAAATATTGGCCAGGACACTGGGGAGAACTCCCCTGCTCTTCTTCGAAATAGTGCCGTGGGATCTTTTACGTCCACCTGCTAGAGCAGACGGGGCCTCGGTTTAGCGTCTCATCCAAAAGACGGCACCTCCAACAGTGCAGCACCCCCTCAGCACTGCACTGGAGCGACAGCCTGGATTTCTGTGCTCAAGTTCCTGGAGTGGGACTTGAACCCACAACCTCCGGCCTCAAAGGTGAGTGTGCTACCAACTGAGCCACAGCTGACACAAGGCATACCGCAGCATCTTAGAAACTGTTTAAAGGTTTTGTAGAACTTTATTATGACTCATTTGGTCTTCCTGGTTCCCCTGATGACTCAGTGGATAAATCGCACTGCCTGGTGTGGGACTCAGTCACATCGAAAGAAACTTGCATTTAGTGCCTTTCACGAGCTCAGTACATCCTAAAGTGCTTTACAGCCAGTTACGTGCTTTTTGAAGTGTTGTCACTGTGGTACTGTAGGAAGCATGGCAGATAGTTTGTGTTCAGCAAGGTCCCAGAAACAGCAATGACATAATGACCTATTTTTTAGTAATGTTGGTTGTGGGATAAACATTGGCCAGGACACTGGGGAGAACTCCCCTGCTCTTCTTCGAAATAGTGCCATGAGAGGGTAGACGGGACCTCGGCTTAAAGTCTCATCTGAAAGGTGGTACCTCGGCCAGTGCAGCACTCCCACAGTACTGCACTGAAGTGCCAACCTGGATTATGTGCAGAAGTCTCTTGGAGTGTGACTTGAACCAACAACTTTCTGACTCAGAGACGAGAGTGTTATCACTGAGCCACGGTTAACACCTTACATAGACCAAGAAGGTCCCAGGTTTATCCCTGGTACATGTTGATTTTAATGATTCAACTATGGGGGCCATTGCAGTTGAGCCAGATCCTACATGCACTGAAAAGCCACACACATGCTCTTTCTGGCAGGGATCATTGGATAGCGATCAGGAGTGAAAGCACTGGCTGATTTTCTCATCCCTAACCCAGGTGCATTGAGAGGAAAAGCAGCACCCCAACTACAGTCTCAGCACTAACACAATGCATTACAGCACTAACAAATTTATACAGTATTACGATACTATAAGAACATAAGAAATAGGAGCATATAGGCCATTTGGCTCCTCGAGCCTGCTCCGCCATTTAATGAGATCATGGTTGATCTGATCGTGGGCTCAGCTCTATTTCCCTGCCCGCTCCCCATAACCCATCACTCCCTCATTGTTCAAAAATCTGTCTATCTCCACCTTAAATATATTCAATGACCCAGCCTTCACAGCTTTCTGGGGCAAAGAATTCCACAGATTTACGACCCTCTGAGAGAAGAAATTCCTCTTCATCTCAGTTTTAAATGGGCGACCCCTTATTCTGGAACTATGTCCCCTAGTTCTAGATTCCCCCATGAGGGGAAACATCTTCTCTGCATCTACCCTGTCAAGCCCCCTCAGTATCTTATATGTTTCAGTAAGATCACCTCTCATTCTTCTAAACTCCAATGAGTATAGGCCTAACCTGCTCAACCTTTCTTCATAAGTCAACTCCTTCATCTCAGGAATCAACCTCGTGAACCTTCTCTGAAATGCCTCCAAAGCAAGTATATCCCTCCTTAAATAAGGAGACCAAAACTGTATGCAGTTGTAGCAGGATTTCCCTACTTTTATACTTCAACCCCCTTGCAATAAAGGCCAACATTCCATTTGCCTTCCTGATTACTTGCTGTACTGCATGCTAATTTTTGAGTTTCATGCATATACTTCGTCTGCCAAATGTTTGCCCACTCACTTAGCCTGTCTATATCCCTTTGCAGATTCTTTGTGTCCTCTTCACAACTTGCTTTCCCACCTATCTCTGTATCATCAGCAAATTTGGCTACATTACACTCGATCCCTTCATCCAAGTCATTAACATAGATTGTAAATAGTTGAGGCCCCAGCACCGATCCCTGTGGCACCCCACTAGTTACCGTTTGCCAACTGGAAAATGACCCATTTATTCCAACTCTCTGTTTTCTGTTAGCCAATCCTCTATCCATGCCAATATATTACCCCCAACCCCGTGAGCTCTTATCTTGTGCAGTAACCTTTTATGTGGCACCTTATCAAATGCCTTCTGGAAATCTAAATACACAACATCTACTGGTTCCCCTTTATCCACCCTGCTCGTTACATCCTCAAATTTGTCAAACATGATTTCCCTTTCATAAAACCATGCTGACTCTGCTTGACTGTACTGTATTATGATTTTCTAAATGTTCTGCTACTGCTTCCTTAATAACAGACTCCAGCATTTTCCCAATGACAGATGTTAGGCTAACTGGTCGATAGTTGCCTGCTTTCTGTCTCCCTCCCTTCTTGAATAGGGGTGTTACATTTGCGGTTTTCTAATCCGCTGGGACCTCTCCAGAATCCAGGGAATTTTGGTATATTGCAACCAATGCATCCACTTCTTTTAAGACCCTAGGATGCAGGTCATCAGGTCCAGGGGACTTGTCCACCTTTAGTCCCATTATTTTACCAAGTACTTTTTCTTTAGTGATAGTGATTCTTTTAAGTTCCCCCCTCCCTATAGCATACTAGCACACTGACATAGTGGCCTGTATTTTCTGATGCCTACGGGTGTGTACAAGGTGCGAAGCACATGCACTGAAAACCGGTATTTCCGATCTGTCAAGAATCCTCTTGACAGATCAGACGCCTGCCCTGGAGAAGGGCCTCTGCAGGGTGGGGGGATAATTCCGCTTTCTGCAGAGCCTTCGCCTGCTGAAAACCCTTAAAAATCTTACGCCTGGTAAAAACAGGCGTAAGGCCTGCTTTTACCAGCATAAGGGGGAAAAGTTCAGTTGTTTGCGCCTCCCGTTAGCGCCTTAAGAGGGCGCTAATGAGGCGCGGCGATGTTTGCGCCGCTTGCGAAATTAACTAGACATTTTGCGACGGCGCTAAACACTGCCGCCATGATCTCCTGCGCCGGCAGATCATGACGTTAGTCGAGTGCGCAACGCCCCGGTAGCGCCCCGGACCGGATATTGAGTGGCGCCCCCTGCCTTACCGCCTGCCGCTAGCAACGACAGGTTGAGGGGAGCATTTTGTAGTCAGAAAGGGACTGGGGTGGCGCTACTTAAAGGCGACCGCTTCCTGCCTTTTTTTGTTGGTGACATTTTTGCACCACGCATTCTGAGAGAGAGAGAGAGAGACTCCTGGAGAGATTCAACGCTGTGTGAAGGAGTTTTGTGTACTGAGCAGCACTTTGCAGGTTCATTTTGATTTGCCCTTCCTTGCTTCACCAGCGCTCTGAGGTAGCGCCTCGCTCCTCGGCCTTTGCGCCTTAAGACAGGTGTGAAGCGCCTGATTTAGCGCTCCAATCACCTCCAGGGACGATAAAAGCCAAGTTTGCTGTCGGAGGCGAGAATTAGTGCCAGGCGCTAAACTTTGCGCACGGCCGATAATGGCGCCCCAAATGGGGCGATAATGAATTTTTCCCCCTTAGTTTAAAAACGTTAAAAAAAAAATTTTTTCGCTCATTTATAATTTAAAAATACTTTCAGAAAAGGTAAGTTTATTTTTAGCCCCATAAAAAACTTTAATTTTGTTCTAAAAATTTTGATTTTGTTTAAAATATTTAATTTAATGTAATTTTAACTCATTTAAAAAAAATGTATTTAATGTTTTGATGTGTTTTTGGGGTGATCTCCATTAATACTTTTGATAGGTCTGTCTGTCAAAAGTATAAAGGGGGATTCCCTTCTCCTATTGGCTCGCCTGGCCCACGTGGTCCATGGGACGCTTGCGAACCGCATGCGCCCCTGGGATACATGGGTCCTGCGTATTGTGACTGTGAAGAGGCCCAGCATTGGAAGTGTCCAGACCTTGGAAGCCCTCAGGTAAGAGCATAGATTTTTTTCTGATAGGAGGCATCCACACGCAGGAAGCCTCCTATCGGAAATTACGGGCCAGTGTGTTACAGCAAAAATACACGAAGAGAGTATTACAACACTAACACAGTATATTGCAGCACTAAGGCATTAATTCTGTTCATTTCATTGTGCAGTACACACGTCTGCTGCATATATGACAAATAAAAATTGAATTGAATTGAATTGTTCTGATAGTAACGCGTCACAAGGAGCACGTGGTGTCCGCCGGTACGCTTGAGGCCTTCTGCGACTGGTGGGCACTGCAGGGATTTGAGTGTCTGGGCGACACAACAACAACTTGCATTTATATATTACCTTTAACGTAGTAAAACGTCCCCACGTGATTCACAGGAGTGTCATCAAACAAAATTTGACACCGAGCCACATAAGGAGGTATTAGGACAGGCGACCAAAAGCTTGGTCAAAGAGGTCGTTTTTAAGGAGCGTCTTAAAGGAGGAGCGAGTGATAGAGAGGTGGAGAGGTGTATTTTGGGAATCGCAGAGTTTAGGGCAAAGGCAGCTGAAAGCACGGACGCCAACGGTGGAGCAATTAAATTCGGGGATCTGCAAGAGGCCAAAATTGGAGGAGCACAACTATCTCGGAAGGTTGTAGGACTGGAGGAGGTTACAGAGATAGGGAGAGGCGAGGCCATGGAGGGATTTGAAAACAAGGATGAGAATTTTTTTAATTGAGGCGTTGCCAGACCTGGAGCCAATGTAGGTCAGCGAGCACAGGGGTGATGGGTGAACAGGACTTGGTGCGAGTTAGGACACGGGCAGCAGAGTTTTGGATGAGCTCAAGTTTACGGAGGGTGGAAGATGGGAGGCCGGCCAGGAGTGCGTTTGAATAGTCACGTCGAGAGGTAACAAAGGCATGGATAACACGGGTAATAATATTACTATTTAATTTTATTGTGTCTCCTTTTTTTTTATGATTTAGTTTTCTATTAGTTGTGCTGCTTTAAAAGGGGGCATTACTTTTACATAGCAACATAGAAACATAGAAGATAGGAGCAGGAGTAGGCCATTCGGCCCTTCGAGCCTGCTCCGCCATTCAATGAGATCATGGCTGATCATCCAAATTCAGTAACCTGTTCCTGCCTTCTCCCCATATCCCTTGATCCCTTTAGCCTTAAGAAATATATCCAACTCTTTTTTGAATATATTTAATGAACTGGCCTCCACCGCCCTCTGTGGCAGAGAATTCCACAGGTTCACCACTCTCTGGGTGAAGAAATTCCTCCTCATTTCAGTCCTAAATGGCTTACCCCTTATCCTTAGACTATGACCCCTGGTTCTGGACTCCCCGGCCATCATAAACATCCTTCCTGCATCTAGTTTGTCCAGGCCTGACAGAATTTTATAAGTTTCGATGAGATCCCCTCTCAATCTTCCAAACTCCAGTGAGTATAAGCCCAATCGACACAATCTCTCCTCATACGTCATTCCTGCCATCCCAGGTATCAGCCTGGTGAATCTTCGCTGCACTCCTTCCATGGCAAGAACGTCCTTCCTCAGGTAAGGCGACCAAAACTGCACACAATACTCAAGGTGCGGTCTCACCAAGGCCCTGTACAACTGTAGCAAGACATCCTTGTTCCTGTACTCGAACCCTCTTGCTACGAAGGCCAACATACCATTTGCCTTCTTAACCGCCTGCTGCACCTGCATGCTTACCTTCAGCGACTGGTGCACAAGAACACCCAGGTCTCTTTGCACTTCCCCTTCTCCCAATCTATTGCCATTCAAATAATAATCTGCCTTCCTGTTTTTGCCACCAAAGTTGATAACCTCACATTTATCCACATTATAGTGCATTTGCCATGTTTCTGCCCAATCACCCAATCTGTCCAAATCGTACTGGAGTTTCACGACATCCTCCTCACAGCTTACCCTCCCACCCAGCTTTGTGTCGTCTGCAAATTTGGAGATATTACATCCAATTCCCTCGTCCAGATCATTAATATATATTGTGAACAGCTGGGGTCCTAGGACCGATCCTTGCGATACCCCACTAGTCACTGCCTGCCACTCGGAAAACGACCCGTTTATTCCAACTCTTTGCTTTCTGTCCGCCAACCAGTTCTCTATCCAAGTCAATACCTTGCCCCCAATCCCATGTGCCTTAATTTTGCACGCTAATCTCTTATGTGGGACCTTATCGAAAGCCTTCTGAAAGTCCAAATACACCACATCCACTGGTTCTCCCTTATCTATTTTACCAGTTACATCCTCAGAAAATTCCAGTAGATTAGTCAAGCATGATTTACCTTTTGTAAATCCATGTTGACTTTGTCCGATCCTGTCACTGCTTACCAAGTGCTCTGCTATTACATCTTTTATAATAGATTCTAGCATTTTCCCCACTACCGATGTCAGGCTTACCGGCCTATAATTCCCCGCTTTTTCTCGACCACCTTTTTTGAATAGTGGGGTAACATTAGCTACCCTCCAATCCATGGGTACTGTTCCAGAGTCTATCGAGTTCTGGAAGATGACCAGCAATGCATCTACTATTTCTAGGGCCACTTCCTTAAGTACCCTGGGATGTAGATTATCGGGCCCTGGGGATTTATCGGCCTTTAGTCCCATCAATTTTCCTAACACCATTTCCCTACAAATACTGATTTCTTTCAGTTCCACCCTTTCATCAGGCCCTATGTTCCCCGGCATCTCTGGGAGGTTATTTGTGTCCTCCTTTGTGAAGACAGAACCAAAGTATGAATTTAGTTGGTCTGCCATTTCTTTGTTTCCCATTATAAATTCCCCTGATTCTGACTGTAAGGGACCTACGCTTGACTTCACCAATCTTTTTCTCTTCACATATCTATAAAAGCTTTTACAGTCAGTTTTTATGTTCCGTGCTAGCTTACTCTCATACTCTATTTTCCCTTTCTTAATTAATCCCTTTGTCCTCCTTTGTTGAATCCTAAACTGCTCCCAATCCTCAGGATTATTGCTTTTTCTGGCCAATTTATATGTCATCTCCTTGGATTTTATGCTATCCCTAATTTCCCTTGTTAGCCACGGTTGAGTCACCTTTTTTGTTTTATTTTTATGCCAAACTGGGATGAACAAATTCTGTAGCTCATCCATTCGGTCTTTGAATGTTTGCCATTGCCTATCCACCGTCAACCCTTTGAGTGCCATTCCCCAATCAATCCTACCCAACTCGCTCCTCAGACCATCGTAATTTTCTTTATTTAAATTGAGGACCCTAGTCTCTGAGTCAACTGCTTCATTCTCCATCTTAATGAAGAATTCGATCATATTATGATCGCTCAGACCCAAGGGGCCTCGTACACAAGATTGCTAATTAATTCTTTGTCGTTACATAATACCCAGTCTAAGATGGCCTGATCTCTGGTTGGTTCCTCGACATATTGGTCCAGGAAACCATCCCGTAAACACTCCAGGAATTCCTCCTCCACAGTATTGTTGCTAATTTGGTTGGCCCAATCTATATGTGGATTAAAGTCACCCATGATGACTGCTGTGCCCTTATTGCACGCTTCTTTAATTTCCCTTTTAATGCCATCCCCAACCTCCGCCTTACTGTTGGGAGGTCTATATACCACTCCCACTAATGTTTTTTTCCCCTTAGTATTTCTCAATTCTACCCATACAGATTCCACATCATCAGAGCTAATATCCTTCATTACAATTGTATTAATCCCTTCTTTAACCAGTAATGCTACCCCACCTCCCTTTCCTTTTTGCCTATCTTTCCTGAATATCGAATACCCCTGGATGTTGAGTTCCCAGTCTTGGCCATCCTTGAGCCACGTTTCCGTAATCCCAACCAAATCATATTCGTTTACCTCTATTTGCGCAGCCAATTCGTCCACCTTATTACAAATGCTCCTCGCATTAAGACACAAAGCCTTCAGGCTTGTTTTTTTAACGCTCTTAGACCTATTAGAATTATTATTTACTGTGGCCACGTTTGATTTAAACCGTTGATTTCTCTGACTGCCACTTTTGTTTTTCTCCTTCCTATCTTTTGCTTTTATCCCTGTTTCCCTTTCCTCTGTCTCCCTGCTCAGGTTCCCAACCCCCTGCCATTTTAGTTTAAACCCCCCCGAACAGTGCTAGCAAACCTCCCCGCAAGGATATTTGTCCCACTCTGGTTCAGGTGCAACCCGTCCGACTTGTACAAGTCCCACCTTCCCCAGAAGCAGGCCCAGTGATCCAGGAAACTAAAGCCCTCCCTCCTGCACCAACTCTTTAGCCACGCATTCATCTGCTCTATCCTCCTATTCCTATACTCACTAGCACGTGGCACCGGGAGTAATCCAGAGATTACAACCTTTGAGGTCCTGCTCTTTAATCTGCTACCTAGCTCCCTAAATTCTTGCTGCAGGACCTCATCCCTCTTCCTACCCATGTCATTGGTCCCAATGTGAACCACGACCTCTGACTGTTCACCCTCCCCCTTCAGAATGCCCTGCAGCCGTTCAGTGACATCCTTGACCCTGGCACCAGGGAGGCAACAAACCATCCTGGAGTCACGTCTACAGCCACAGAAACGCCTATCTGTTCCCCTTACGATAGAATCCCCTACCACTATCACTCTCCCACTCTTTTTCCTCCCTTCCTGAGCAGCAGAAGCACCCCTGGTGACGGGAAGTTGGCTGCTGCTGCTTTCCTCTGGTAAGTCATCCCCCTCAACAGTATCCATATCGGTATACCTGTTTGAGAGGGGGATGGCCACTACCTGCCTGCCTCTACTGCTCTGCCTGATGGTCACCCATTTCCCTTCTGCCTGTGCAACCCTTACCTGCGGTGTGACCAACTCACTAAACGTGTTATCCACAACCCTCTCAGCATCGTGAATGCTCCAAAGCCCATCCATCCGCAGCTCCAGCGCCGCAATGCGGTCTGCTAGTAGCCGCAGCTGGATGCATTTCTGGCACACGTGGTCACCAGGGACACCGGCAGTGTCCCTGAATTCCCACGTAGAGCAAGAGGAGCATAACACGGGGCTGGGCTCTCCTGGCATGACTTACCCCTTTAATTAATTTAAATTAATTCACTATCACCAATTAAAGATAAACTCTAAGGCGCTTGTATGGTTTACCAACAGTCCCTGCTACACCAGAAAAGACCTTAGCAACTATAAACTACAGAGTTAAAGTTTAAAAAAGAGAAATACTCACCAACCAATCACTTACCTGCTCCCTGGTGACGTCACACCCTGATTACTTTTTACCTCTCTCCCCGCTGCTGAGTTAGTAAGCCTCGCCTCGCTCCTCCTTTTATACTGCCGCCTCGGTGCTCTCCTGGTCCGATCTGGTAACCCAGTGTCCCCTTATCACTGTATTTTTAAAAAGGCATATCAGCATTGGCAGGGCTCCGTTTGTCATCCCTTCACTTAGGGAGTGACCTGAGGGAGGGAAATAAAGGAACTAATTAAGTTGAAAACCCTGACTTGAATGTCGTGGTTTAATAATGCAGCCTCACTGTCAACAGTTTCAGTAATCAGACAGTGAGAATCAGCCTCAACTATGATGCTCCACTTGGTCAAATAGCCTGTTGCCACTCACTGTATAGGATCTCACATGAAAAATATCCTCATCTACAAATTTCTCCACAACCTCACCCGGCCCTAACTGCAACCTCCTCCAGCCTAATATCTGCCTCTGTGCCTTTCAGTACTCTGCCTCTTGGCTTCTGTGCACCACCCTCTCTTCACCCCAGCATTGGTGACAGAGACTTCAGCTGCCTAGGCCTTACCCACTAGAACCCCATCCCTAAACCCCTCCACTTCACTACTTCTCCCTCTGTCTTTAAAAACCTCCTTAAAAACTCAGCTTCTCGACCAAGCTCTTTATCTAATCTCCTAACTCTCCCACGATGGTTGGTGCCTATTCAGCTTTATCCATCTGTAGAATGCCTTGGGGCATTTTCCTGTGTTAAAGGTTGTAATATATGTGGGTAGAACAAATGAAGGACAGAGACAGGATGAGTTGCTCGTCCATGTGCTTGCTTTACTAGGCCAGAGCAAACTGAGCATGCTCATACCAAACCATGTGCTAAACCATGTGACAAACCATGTGATAATACATTACACTGCTTTCCCCTTTTTTAAAAAAGTATGTATTCCGCTCTCAAATACAACAAAACTATGGTCCCACCTTTCCCAGCATTACATGCAGCACATAACAAAAGCTCCTGGCATTTTTTCTTTTAAAGGAACTACAAATCCAGTTTAATAACCTTCCCGATCTCCTTACAGAAGGTTTTGGTGTTGAACCAGTTTTCAGGCTGTTTTGTTTCAGTTCCGAACTCAAAGATGATCCCATTTCTATCTCAGACTTGTTTGAACCTGGTACTTCAGTTACTGAAGTCTGAACTGAGTCAAACTCATGTATGTGTTCACAATTAAGTGGTTCACAATCATGTCTTGGTTCATCTCTAGCAGAGATTATTTGATCTACAGGAACACTTCGAATGTTGTCACCAATTTCAACCAATATCTCTTTGTTCCACCAACCTCTACTATGGTTCCTACATCCCACTTGTGTGAACTCGACTTGCCAGGGGGACTGAGAACATAAACACACTTGTTTTGTTTGAAACTGCGTTCTTTCTGATTGCTGTAATAATAACGTTTCTGACTCAACTGTTTCTGTTCAACTCTTGAGGCCAAATTCGGTTGAACAAGACTCAATCGTGTTCTCAATCTCCTCTTCATCAAGAGTTCTGCTGGGGTATGTCCAGTTGTAGTGTGCGGAATAGTTCTGTACTTCAGCAAGAAATTTGCCAAACATTGCTTCATGCTGAGTCCCGAACAACCCTGCAACACTTGCTTTTTGAGAGCTTCTTTCACTATTCTGACTGACCTTTCGGCTGTTCCATTTGAAGCTGGATGATATGGTGGAACGAGAGTATGTTTGATACCGTTCCATTTCATGAATTCTTGAAATAGAGCAGAACAGAACTGAGGGCCATTGTCAGATACAAACTCTTCTGGTAAGCCATGGCATGCGAAGATAGACCTCAACTCATCTATGGTACGTTCAGTTGTAGTATTTGAACCCATGGCCCCGATTTTCGGGCAGCTGTCGGGCGGCTTTTCATGCGGCCGTGGTCTGAAAATCGCAGAAAAGGCGGGTCGGGATCCCCCCCCGCCTGATTCCCCGCCCCGTCCGACTTTCGGACTGCCGTTTTCACGCGCCCCACTTCAGTCCCGCCCGCCGCTGGCGGGAATGGTCGTCGGAGCACTAACAAGCAATTATCTGCTTGTTGAAGTGGATTTTCCCGCGCCGTTGCGAGTTTGGGGCTTTCCCCACCTGAAACCCGCCTGCAGAGAACCCCGCCGATGAGAGCTGGCGTGAAAACAGCTGGCTTGCTTGCTTGCAGCAGCAGGTCGCTGAGGGCTGAAGATATTTAAAGAGGCAGCATTTGCAGGCTGCAGGACCTTGTTGATCAAGGCTTGGGGGAACTTTTTGAAGCCTTAGGAGCAGCTGCAGAAAGTTGGAGCCTCACACACTTCTTCAGTGTGAGCTCCTGGGAAGCCCCTCTCACCACCCTAACTCAGGACCTCCTCAGCCGAGGCATCTGCTAGAAGCATGGGAGACCTTTGGCACCTTCCCTTCCTGGCATTAGAGGATCTCCAACAGCAGAGGTGGCAGCAGCAGAACCAGGAACAGCAGGATGATTACCAGGAGCACCAGGCTGCTGCTCACTCACCTGAAGCTGCACAGACCAGAAGGGGCCAGCGCTTGGAAGTGGCTTGAGAGCACCTTGCTGTGCTTTAGGGGGCCATGGGGACCTGTTTCTGCACTGGCAGTCCTACTCAGAAGGACTTCCATGAAGATCTGGTTTCTCTGTTCAACAGATGGCCAACGCTCCTCAAGAGATGTCATTCTCTTATGAGCACTCACCATGTTTTCCGTATGCTGGCGAGTTATCTCCTCCATGGAGGTTGCCAACCTTTCCATGGTGCTGCGTTCCTGCGCCAATGACTCCACAAAGGCTCTGCTCATGGTCGCTATGGACTCCTCCATTCGCTCCACACTCGCAGCGACCCTGGAGACAAAACCTGCCAGAGACTCCTGCGTCTGTGCATGGAGATCCATCACCTCTTCTCTTGCGGATGGACCCAGAGGCAGAGGGTCGAGGTGCAGCGCAGCTGAGCTGAGCTGGCAGAGCCCTGCGCCCTCCGACGAGGACTCTCCACTGCTGTCCCTGTCTCCAGAATCTGCTGAGGCTCACTTGTGAGCTGTGAAACACCAGGTGACAACACTACTCTATGTCCCAAAGGTCCCCCCGAGGTGTGAGTGTCTGCGCTGGTGCTGTGCCCTCAGAGGTTGGAGCTTCCTCTGAGGAGTCTGGCTGCACAGCCTCTTCCTCCTCCACAGTGAGGACAGGGGCTCTGGATGGTACTGTGGGGGAGTAAAGGAAGGAGATAGAGATGTAATGCCAAGGTTCTTCTGGTGACTCCCAGCGAGATGGCATCTGCTGACACCTGCATCCATGCAGCCTTGGTCTCAGTGAGAGGCCTCTTCCTGCCTGACCTAGGGAAGAGGACCTCCCTGTGGGCCCTAACCCCATCCAATAATGCCTGCAGTGAAGCTTCGTCGAATTTGAAGGCAGCTCGGGGTCTGGCACTGGCTACACCTGCTGCAGGCTCCTCTGCCATCCTGTATGGTTCATTTGGAAGCCTTCAGAGGATGCAGTGCTTGCTATGGACCTTGAAAGCACCACGAATGATGACATCATACTGTGGGGATTTCTGACTCGATTTAGACAATTAGCAAGGCTTCCCACATGCTGGGAATTAATTGGCCAATTGAGGAAAATTGCGTGGGGCTGGCTGACACTTTTTTACGTGTGTCAGAAACCCCACATTCGGGGAAATCCGACCATTTCCCACACAAGCCGAAAATTGGGCCCCCATGTGTTTCACTTCAATCCATTTTGAGTGACTATCTACAAGTACCAGGAAATAATAATTTGCTTTCTCACAGAAGTCTACATGTACTCTCTGAAAAGGTCTTCTTGGCCATGACAAGGGTTGAAGTGGAATTTTGGGTGGTTTGTTTCTGCAATTTTGGCAAATGTTGCATTTGCTGACAAGTGATTCAAGATCACTGTCCAATCCAGGTCAATAAAGAAAGCTTCTTGCAATTGATTTCATACTGACGATCCCTGGATGTCCAGTATGAAGTTCGGCCAGAATTCTATCTCTCAAGGAAGTGGGTACCATCACTCTGTTCCCCACTTGATGCAAGCTTGCTCCCAAGACAATTCAGTTGGTTATGGAATGGTTTCAGTTCTGTGTCCATATTCTGATCAGTCCATCCATTCGAGGTGTTTTCATACACTCTTTTCAGTACTGAGTCCTTTTGAGTCTCATTTGCAATCTCAGTTGCATTCGCAAGAAAGTCTTTGTCAACTGCACCTAGCGTGAAAATAGTACCTTCAGCCCCAACACGAGTCCTCATGTGGCAACTTGGACAAGGCATCTGCGATTGCGTTTTGCTTTGAAGTGCGATATTCAATCGTATAGTTATATTGTGACAATAACACTGGCCAACGACGCTTTCTTGATGTGGCCATTGCAGGGATGGCAGGTTTGGGCCCCAATATTGCTAGGAGCGGTTTGTGATCGGTTATCAGGGTAAACTTTCTGCCTATCAGGAACTTCGAATTTCTTGATTCCAAACACTATGGCGTGTGCTTCCTTTTCAATTTGTGCGTAGTTTCTTTCGCTCTTTGTGCGGGTTCATGATGCAAACGTGATTGGTTTCTCTTGGCCATCATCCATTACATGGCCTATGACAGCTCCCACACCGTAGCTGGAAGCATCACATGCTAACTTAAGCTCACGCTTTGTGTCGTATTGCACAAGTAGAGCATCGCTAGAGAGACTTCTCTTACAAGTGTCGTAAACTTCCTGTTGCACTTTCATCCACTTCCACTGGACATCCTTCTTGAGGAGCTCGTGCAATGGAGCTAACATGGTCGCTAACTCAGGTAAGAAACGTGTTTAGTCCTGGACCATTCCAAGGAAAGATCTTAACTCAGACACGTTCTGTGGCTTTGGAGGCATTGATGACAGCATCAACCTTTTCCTTCACTGGTTACAAGCCATTTGCATCAACCTTCAGACCAAGGTGCACAAAAATACATTTGCTCCTTTTCAATTTGACATTGTGGGCCTTCAACCTTCAAAGCACTATATCTAACACTTCTACATTTTCTTCCTCGCTGCTTATTGCGATCAGTACATCGTCTTGATTGCATAAGCAATTTGTAACTCCTTGCAAAATCTTATCCATCATAGCCTAGATGATTTTGGGGGAGGACTTTACACTATACAGCAGCTTGGTGTATGAGTACAGTCCCTTGTGTGTTGATAGTGAGATACTGTTGACTCTCTTTGTCAACATTCAGCTGAGTGTAAGCATGCGACAGGTCAAGCTTGGAGAAAACCTTTGACCCAGAGAGTGCTGCACACAAAACTTGCTACATAGGTAACGGGTACTGCTCATCATCAACTGCTTGGTTGATAGTAACTTTGTAGTCACCACACAAGCTTACAGTTTGGTCTGCTTTGGGCATTACCACAATTAGGGTAGCCCATTCACTTTTGTCAGTTTTTACTAGCACTCCGTTCTCTCTGAGCTTCGCTAGCTCTTCCTCCACCTGACTTTTCAACACATAGGGGACCGGCCTTGCCTTACAATAAACAGGCTTTGCATTAGCCTTGATGCGGTTATGCGCGTCATACCCAGTGAAGCCCTTATAACTGTCTGTGAACATGCTTTCACACTTGTTCAGCATTGTGTCGAGTCGCTTCTTTGAAGCATCTATACTGAAGACGTTTTTCCAGTGTAGTTTTAACTTTTTCATCCAGTCTTTGCCCATCAACTTTCAGACCTGTTGAGGGTTGGCCTGTTGTTGTAGCTCGCTACAATAATAGGCAGCTTTACTGACTGGCCATTAGAACATAAGAACATAAGAAATAGGAGCAGGAGTAGGCCAATCGGCCCCTCGAGCCTGCTCTGCCATTCAATAAGATCATGGCTGATCTGATCCTAACCGCCAATCCACTATCACAGAACCATCTCCTGAATCTAACAGAATTAGACACACGAAATAGGAGCAGGACCAGGCTACACGGCCCCTGGGCCCGCTCCGCTACCCACAGGGCCATGACCGATCCGAACCTAGACTCATGTCCAAATTCCTGCCCGCTCCCCGTAACCCTTAATTCCCTTTACTTCTAGGAAACTGTCTATTTCTGTTTTAAATTTATGCAATGATGTAGCTTCTACAGCTTTTTGGGGCAGCATATTCCATGGACCTACCACCCTCTGAGTGAAGTAGTTCCTCCTCATCTCAGTTTTGAAAGAGCAGCCCCTTATTCTAAGACTATGCCCCCTAGTTCTAGTTTCACCCATCATCGGGAACATCTTCCCTGCATCCACCCGATCCAACCCCTTCACAATCTTATATGTTTCAATAAGATCGCCTCTCATTCTTCTGAACTCCAATGAGTAGAGTCCCAATCTACTCAACCTCTCCTCATATGTCCATCCCCTCATCCCCGGGATTAACCGAGTGAACCTTCTTTGTACTGACTCGAGAGCAAGTATGTCCTTTCTCAAGTATGGACACCAAAACTGTACACAGTATTCCAGGTGCGGTCTCACCAATGCCTTGTACAACTGAAGCAATACCTCCCTATTTTTATATTCTATCCCCCTAGCAATGAAAGCCAACATTCCATTGGCCTTCTTAATCACTTGCTGCACCTGCATACTAACCTTTTGAGTTTGCTGAACTGTACATTCCATTTGTCCACATGCCTCTAGAAATTCTCCGGTGTAGGTTTTTAACTCTACAGTACTCTTTGTAAGTGGTCTTTGATTAAACTTACTCTCATATGTGTCCTTACTCATGATAGAACAGTCCGCTGCTGTGTTAATACACATATCAATATATTGCTTGTTGATCAAAAGTTTTGTACGGAAGTCTTTCTCATGACTGCTAGTGTTGCCGCTAGTGGAATAGATACTGTAGATGCCTAGTTCTTCAGCTTCAGGTGTGTTCACTTTGCATTGCCACTAGAATGGTTCTTACTTCCTGCTTTCGATCTAGCTCTGCAAGCTGTTGAAATATGACCTTGCTTCTGGCAGTGAAAACACTTCGCATTTCTGTATTGGCCGGACTGTGGTAATTTTCATTGCGGCGATAACAATTCTCTGAACTGCTCTCACCGACATACTTTTGACTCGGTCTCACAGCTTTAGGTTTGGCGGTGGCTTTGTGACTGTAAACCTCAGCTGCACTAGTCACTTGAGTTGGACAGAGCTCCCTAGCCTTCTTAGACATCGGTAGTGGGGAAAATGCTAGAGTCCATTATAAAAGATGTAATAGCAGAGCACTTGGAAAACAGTGACAGGATTGGACAAAGTCAACATGGATTTACAAAAGGTAAATCGTGCTTGACTAATCTACTGGAATTTTTTGAGGATGTAACTGGTAAAATAGATAAGGGCGAACCAGTGGATGTGGTGGATTTGGACTTTCAGAAGGCTTTCGATAAGGTCCTACATAAGAGATTAGCGTGTAAAGTTAAGGCACATGGGATTGGGGGCAAGGTATTGACTTTGATAGAGAACTGGTTGGCAGACAGAAAGCAAAGAGTTGGAATAAACGGTTTGATGCACTATCAATTGCTACAAAAGACTGGAGATTGAGAAAGTAATAAACAGGCTTTTATTACCAAAGAACAGAGCATGCCTCTTGTGGTTGCCTGGTATCCAAAAGGGCCGGAGGCTTCTGAGCAGCGACCTTTATACCCAGCCATGAGGGTGGAGCCAGGGGCGGAGTCAGCTGAGGCATGCACAGACAAGTACAACAATATGCAAGAGTGAACAACAGTACTAACAGTGAACAACAGTACTAACAACAGTGGTGAACAACAATACTAACAACAGTGGTTTACCACATTCACCCCTTGTTTAGAATTAAGTCCGGCAGGGTGAAGTGCACTAAAAATTCGTGTACTGAAGTCTATCAGGAGGCCTTGTAAGCCGTCCTGAGCGTCGCAGCAGCGGCGGTGATGGTGCAGCATCCAACGGTGAACCCGGTGTCTCGTTCAGAGGAGGTGTAGCAGGTGGCGGACCCTGGGGCTGCTGCATGCCGTCTACAGGGGTCAGAGCATGGGTAATGGGAGGTAGCGATGGTGGTCTCTCAGAGGCACCCGAAGGTGCGAGGTCTCGTGCGGGGACTGTGTCCTGGGGGTAGGCAGGAGTAGCGGTGGGTGGCGAAGAGGGTGTTTCAGGAGCACCTGCAGGTGCGAGATCTCGAATGGAGACTGTGTCCTCCCGCCCGTCCGGGTACACCACGTAAGCATACTGCGGGTTGGCGTGGAGGAGGCTCACCCTCTCGACCAGGGGGTCTGCCTTATGGGTCCTCACGTGCTTCCGCAGTAGGACGGGACCTGGAGAAGTCAGCCATGTTGGTAGCGAAATCCCCGACGTGGACTTCCTGGGGAAGGAGAACATTCTCTCGTGAGGAGTGGCATTGGTGGGTGTACAGAGCAGCGACCGAATGGAATGGAGCGCCGCAGGGAGGACCTCCTGCCAGCGGGAGGTCGGAAGGCCCTTAGATTTTAAGTTTAAAAGGACTGCCTTCCAGACTGTCGCATTCTCCCTTTCCACCTGGCCGTTACCCCGGGGGTTGTAGCTGGTGGTCCTGCTTGTAGCAATGCCTCTCGCGAGCAGGTACTGCCGAAGTTCGTCGCTCATAAAAGATGAGCCCCTGTCGCTATGGATATAGCTAGGGAAACCGAACAAGGCGAAGAGGTCATTCAGACATTTAATGACCGTGGTACTGGTCATGTCCGAGCAAGGGATGGCAAACGGGAAACGGGAGTACTCATCAATTATATTGAGGAAGTACACATTGCGGTCAGAGGAGGGGAGGGGCCCTTTAAAATCGATGCTCAGCCGCTCGAAGGGGCGCGTGGCTTTGATCAGGCTCGCTCTGTCTGGCCTATAAAAATGCGGCTTGCACTCAGCACAGATCTGGCAGTTCCTGGTCATGGTCCTGACCTCCTCGATGGAGTAGGGCAGGTTACGGGATTTGATAAAATGGAAGAACCTGGTGACCCCCGGGTGGCAGAGGTCATTGTGGAGGGTCTGTAGTCTATCAACCTGCGCGTTGGCGCACGTACCACGTGATAGGGCATCTGGGGGCTCATTGAGTTTCCCGGGCCGGTACAAGATATCGTAATTGTAGGTGGAGAGTTTGATTCTCCACCTTAAGATCTTGTCATTCTTGATTTTGCCCCGCTGCTTATTATGAAACATAAAAGCCACTGAACGCTGGTCAGTGAGCAGGGTAAATCGTTTTCCGGCCAGGTAATGCCGCCAATGTCGCACGGCTTCCACAATGGCCTGGGCCTCCTTTTCGACAGAGGAGTGTCGAATCTCGGGGCCCTGGAGGGTCCTTGAGAAAAAGGCCACGGGTCTCCCCGCCTGGTTAAGGGTTGCAGCTAGGGCAAAGTCGGATGCGTCGCTCTCCACTTGAAAAGGGAGGGACTCATCCACAGCGTGCATTGTGGCCTTCGCAATGTCTCCTTTTATGAGAGTGAAGGCTGCACAGGCCTCTGCTGTCAGGGGGAAGGAGGCGGACTTGATGAGGGGTCGGGCTTTATCCGCATAGTTGGGCACCCACTGAGCATAGTAAGAGAAAAACCCCAGGCATCTCTTCAGTGCTTTCTGGCAGTGGGGGAGGGGGAGCTCCATAAGGGGGCGCATTCTATCGGGGTCTGGGCCGATGACTCCGTTCTCCACTACGCAGCCAAGAATAGCGAGGCGCGTAGTACGAAACATACATTTGTCTTTGTTGTATGTGAGATTCAGCCGCTGGGCCGTCCGGAGGAATTTCTCTAGATTAACGTCGTGGTCCTGCTGGTCGTGGCCGCAGATGGTGACGTTGTCTAGATATGGGAAAGTGGCCTGGAGCGCGTTCTGGTCAACCATCCGGTCCATCTCCCGTTGGAAGACAGAAACTCCGTTGGTGACGCCAAAGGGAACTCTGAGAAAGTGATAGAGCCGACCGTCAGCTTCAAAAGCTGTGTACTGGCGGTCCTCAGCCCTGATGGGGAGCTGGTGGTATGCCGACTTCAGATCAATCGTCGAGAACACCCGGTATTGTGCTATCTGATTGACCATGTCAGATATGCGGGGGAGTGGATATGTATCCAGCTGGGTGTAGCGGTTGATCGTCTGGCTGTAGTCAATAACTAGGCGCTGTTTGCCGCCAGCCTTCACCACCACCACTTGTGCTCGCCATGGGCTATTGCTGCTCTCGATAATCCCTTCCTTCAGGAGTCTCGCTACCTCGGATTTAATGAAACCCCTATCCCCGGCACTGTAACGCCTACTTTTGGTAGCGATGGGCTTACAGTCGCGGGTGAGGTTAGCGAACAAGGAGGGGGGGGAGACTTTAAGGGTGGAGAGGCTGCAAATGGCGCGTGGCGGGCGATTTAAAAACTGCTGGCTGCAGACTGTGAGAGGGGGGAGGGGTCCACCATACGCTAAAGTGACACTCTTAAGGTGGCACTGAAAATCCAACCCCAGTAGGACGGCAGCGCAGAGATGGGGCAGGACCAGAAGTTTAAAATTTTTGTATTCAGTACCCTGCACTGAAAGAGTCGCCATACAGTAGCCACCGACGTCCGCTGACTGGGCTTTGGAAGCCATAGAGATGCGATGACGCGTCGGCAGGACCGGGAGAGAGTAACTGCGCACCGTGTCGGGGTGTATAAAACTCTCCGTGCTCCCGCTGTCAAAAAGGCAGGTAGTGGCGCGGCCGTTTACCGTAATGTCCATCATGGACCTGGACAGTTGATGTGGGAGAGATTGATCCAGCGTCACGGAAGCCAGCGTATGTTCAAGCGTGTCGATGCGGTCGTCCGATGAGGCGGTGGTGGAGTCCGGGTCCCCCGTAACCGAAGTCGGAGGCGTCCAAGATGGCGGACAAAATGGCGGCGCCCACGGTCCCGATCCCCACACGGCTGGGGGAGCCCAAGATGGCAGACAAGATGGCTGCGCCCACGGTTCGCACGCAGCGCTGCTGGCGTTAGCGGTCTTCCCTTTGCAGGCGCTAACGTAGTGACCTTTCTTCCCGCAGCCGGAGCAGGTAGCATTCTTCGCGGGGCAGCGTGCTCTAGGGTGTTTAGCTTGGCCACAAAAATAGCATTTTTGTGCCTTGGACATCGCTGCAGCAGTCGGAGGTGGCGGTCCCATGGCCCAAGATTGCGGCGTCCACGGCGCGGGGCGATGAGGGGAGAAAGCGTCCATATTTCTGTGGGCCGCGTCGAGCGAGAGCGCGAGGGACACTGCCTTTGTCAGGTCTATTTCACCCTTCTCCAGCAGCCTCTGCCGGGAGTAGTCGGACCTTAGACCCGCAACGAAAGCGTCTCGTATCAGTCCCTCCACATGTGCCGCGGCCGATACTTCCTTGCAGTCGCAGCCACGTCCGAGTACCCGCAGTGCCCGTAGGAAGGCTTCCACCGATTCCCCGGGCTGCTGTCTGCGAGATCTTAAAAGGTGCCTGGCATAGACCGTGTTAACCGGGCGTGCATACTGCCCTTTCAGTAGGTCGATAGCCGCCGCGTAGGTCGTCGCATCTTGGATTAAAGTATAGACTTGGTGGCTCACCTTCGAGGCCAGGATTTTCAGTTTATTTTCATCAAGAGTCACGGTCGAGGCTTCCAGATACGCCTCAAAGCAACGCAGCCATTGTGCGAATTTAGTCGACGAACCCGCTTCTTGGGGGTCTAGGTCCAGGCATGTTGGTCTGAGGGCTCGCAGCAGCGCCTGCTGCTCAGCGTTTTGCGCCATCGGTTGATCAGCATCCGCAGCCAACATTTAACTTTGGTAATAAAATTGATGCACTATCAATTGCTACAAAAGACTGGAGATTGAGAAAGTAATAAACAGGCTTTTATTACCAAAGAACAGAGCATGCCTCTTGTGGTTGCCTGGTATCCAAAAGGGCCGGAGGCTTCTGAGCAGCGACCTTTATACCCAGCCATGAGGGTGGAGCCAGGGGCGGAGTCAGCTGAGGCATGCACAGACAAGTACAACAATATGCAAGAGTGAACAACAGTACTAACAGTGAACAACAGTACTAACAACAGTGGTGAACAACAATACTAACAACAGTGGTTTACCACACGGTTCTTTTTCCGAGTGGCAGGCAGTGACTAGTGGGGTACTGCAGAGATCGGTCCTTGGACCCCAGCTATTCACAATATATATTAATGATCTAGACAAGGGAACTAGATGTAATATCTCCAAGTTTGCAGACGACACAAAGCTGGGTGGGCATGTGTGCTGTGAGGAGGATGCCGAGAAACTCCAGGATGATTTGGACAGGTTGGGTGATTGGGCAGAAGCATGGCAGATGCAATATAACGTGGATAAATGTGAGGTTATCCACTTTGGTGGCAAAAACAGGAAGGCAGATTATTATCTGAATGGCAATAGATTGGGAGAAGGGGAAGTACAACGAGACCTGGGTGTCCTTGTGCACCAGTTGCTGAAGGTAAGCATGCAGGTGCAGCAGGCGGTTAAGAAGGCAAATGGTATGTTGGCCTTTGTAGCGAGAGGGTTTGAATACAGGAACAAGGATGTCTTGCTGCAATTGTACAGGGCCTTGGTGAGACCACATCTTCAGTATTGTGTGCAGTTTTGGTCACCTTATCTGAGGAAGGCTGATACCTGGGATGGCAGGAATGATGTATGAGGAGAGATTGAGTCGATTGGGCTTATACTCGCTGGAGTTTAGAAGAATGAGAAGGGATCTCATTGAAACTTATAAAATTCTGACAGGACTGGACAGACTAGACGCAGGAAGGATGTTCCCGATGGTCGGGGAGTCCAGAACCAGGGGTCACAGTCTAATGATAAGGGGTAAGCCATTTAGGACAGAAATGAGGAGGAATTTCTTCACCCAGAGAGTGGTGAACCTGTGGAATTCTCTACCACAGAAGGCAGTCGAGGCCAATTCATTAAATATATTCAAGAAGGAGTTGGATATATTTCTTAAGGCTAAAGGGCTCAAGGGGTATGGGGAGAAAGCAGGGACAGGGTACTGAATTTGGATGATCAGCCATGATCGCATTGAATGGCGGAGCAGGCTCGAGGGGCCGAATGGCCTACTCCTGCTCCTATCTTCTATGTTTCTATGACACCATCTCCATAGATAGGGCAATTTTTCATGCTATGTAAAACGTTAGGTTTGGAGTGCTCAGTAACTTGGACTGTGTGCGCTCATCCACCAGTCCACACACAAACTTCTCTCACAACGCACGATCCAAAAATGTGCCGAAGTTACAATGCAAAGACAGGTTCTTAAGAGCTACAATGTACTCACTGATGGTTTCACTTTGTTTTTGGTTTCTGGTACTAAACTTATAGCTCTCTGCTATTTCTAACGGCTTTGGATCGAAATGGTCCTCGAGTTTCTCGACAATGCCTTCAAACGACGCATCCTTTGTTTTCCCTGGCATGAGTAGATTTGTCAACGTTCCATAGACATTTGGTCCGATCTCCGTTAGAAAAATTGCTTTATTTCGTTCACGAATTACTTTATTTTGAGCTTGAACATTCTCATCTGCACCTTCGGTCTCAATAATGTTATTGGCCCTAAAAAACATCTCCATCCGCTCAGTATAAGAACTGGGTCATACATGCCGAGGCTTCCGATGAATCCCGTAGGCGTGGCCATGATTGTCCCGATCCCATCAAACAGTGACTCTGCATGCTACCTGTGTACCTGTGAGAATCACCGTCACTGTTGCTGTGTATACATACACGCGAAGGCGAAGCACAGATGATTCTGCATCAGCATTAACGGTAAAATATTGCAAAAAATCAGTTTAGGTGTCAAAAATTCACCTTAAACTTGTCCACTCGAAGGTTGAACACTGTGTCCTTCCATTATCCCTAAAAATGCCTTTGGGATCCCATCCTCGTTGCCAAAATGTAATATATGTGGGCAGAACAAATGAAGGACAGAGACAGGATGAGTTGCTAATCCATGTGCTTGCTTTACTGGGCCAGAGAGAACTGAGCATGCTCATACCAAACATGTGATAAACCATGTGACAAACCATGTGATAATACATTACAAAGGTGATGTATACATACAAGTTCCTGTTAAGCGGCCACTGGAGGTACTGGAATTGGACTCCAGCAAGAATCAGCATAATCGACGAGGGGGCAAGTGAGAAGGAAACAGAAAAACCCTGCTAATTATGAAGATTGAGCAGAAGCACACAAAGGAGCTGAGTCGGTGGGGGTAATTTTAACTTGCACCAAGCTCCATTCACCCATCACCCCTGTGCTCGCTGACCTACTTTGGCTCCCGGTTAAGCAACGGCTCCATTTTAAAATTCTCATCCTTGTTTTCAAATCCCTCCATGGCCCTGCCCTTCCTATCTCTGTAACCGCCTCCAACCCTACAACCCACCGAGATATCTGTGCTCCTCCAATTCTGGCCTTTTGAGCATCCCGATTTCAATCGCTCCACCATTGGTGGCTGTGCCTTCAGCTGCCTAGGCCCTAAGCTCTTGAAATCCCTTCTTAAACCTTTCCGCCTCGCTATCTCTCTTTCCTCCTTTAAGACGCTCCTTAAAACCTACCTCTTTGACCAAGCTTTTGGTCACCTGTCCTAATATCTCCTTATGTGGCTCGGTGTCAAATTTTGTTTGATAACGCTCCAGTGGAGCACCTTGGGATGTTTTATTTACGTTAAAGGCGCTATATAAATATATAAGTTGTTGTTGTTTAGATGGCAGTGTAAAACATGCGATATTGGCTCAGCCATTTGTTAAACACCTCTCCTGATTTTCATTTCTAGCGACTTCAATGGAAACAAAAATTAGGAGAGCTGTTTAACGAGTGGCTGAGACGATATTGCACGTCTTGCACTATAGTCCAAAGCCCAAATTCCCCAACATCAGAACAGGCACAGTCAGTAACCTGGAGCCCTTCAGCAATCAGCTCATTTTGACTGAGTATTTTTCTATCCGTTCCAGGGATGTGGGCGTCGCTGGCAAGGCCAGCATTTCTTGCCCATCCCTAACTGCCCTTGAGAAGGTGGTGGTGAGCTGCCTTCTTGAACCGCTGCAGTCCGTGTGGTGAAGGTACTCCCACAGCGCTGTTAGGGAGGGAGTTCCAAGACTTTGACCCAGCGATGATGAAGGAATGGCAAAATATTTCCAAGGCAGAATGGTGTATGACTTGGAGGGGGACATAAAGGTGATGGTTTTCCCATGCACCTGCTGCCCTTGTCCTTCTAGGTGGTAGAGGTCTGAGTACCAATTCAGATCAATGGGAGGCTCCATACTGCAGGTGATTCTTTGCATTTACACTTTCAATGCACCTGTTTTTGTCCCACTGGTTTTTCCCACACCCGACCTTAGGGAATCCGGGAAGTTTACTTTGGGGTCGTTGCCAGGTTACACGGCAGGAGCTGGTGGCACTGGAACAGATCTCAGAGCTTAGCTTCACGTTTAAATGATGGCAAAGATGAAACAGAATGATGATGAGGCGAGGAGCAGAAACGTACCATTGTGGTTAGCCTGATGGGGAGGAAAAGAAACTGCGGTTGATTTGTTTACAGATGGTATTTAAATGGTTTGCTAGTCAGTGTAAAATTTCACTTTTCATTCACGTTCTCAAATATACTCGCAACTGGCTCCTCCACCTACTCTGACAGATGGGCGACACCCACTTTCTATTTATCATTTTACTGCTCCCCCTCCCGCCGACATTTCTGCTTGTGGTCATCAATCACCCAATCAACTGGTAATTCTTCATGGGCACTGCAGAGGTACACATGGGAGGGAGGGGAGGGGAACAGGTATCACATCCTCACCCGACATCTACACGCCCACTGCAGGCCGTCACTGGATAAAGATCAAGAGCGGCTGCCCTGGTGGATTTATCCTCTCCCTAGCCCAGAGGCACTGACAGTAAATTGTAACAGCCCTGCTGTCACTCCAGCTCAGGCTGGGGATTGAACCTGAGGCCTTGAGTGCCTCTGAGCTAACGGTCAGTCTGGTTTCAACAATGATCATGCTCAGGGCAGGCAGGTTTCTCAGTCCAGCCATCTGTGGCCCTTCTCAGCGAGATGAGTAATTAAATGTCAATGAAGGGACATTTTGTGCTGTGGGTCCCTATCCACTGGGAACTGGGTCGAGACTGGACAAATTCATTTCACAAAGGACCCTTACAGCCAGCAGGCACAGCAGTACTTTCATCTCATCAGTCTGGGCTGGATATGAACCCAGGTCCTCGAGCTGAAAGGTGTCTAACTCACTGCACCATTTAGTCTACCTAAGTTTTAGTAAATCTTCCTCAACAGCAAAGAAAAGAAAATCAGAACTCAAATCATGATACCACCCCCTGCCCTGCTCCTATCCCACTCCTGCCCTGCTCTGATCCCGCTCCTGCCCTGCTCCGATCCCGCTCCTGCCCGGCTCCTATCCCGCTCCTGCCCTGCTCCGATCCCGCTCCTGCCCGGCTCCTATCCCGCTCCTGCCCTGCTCCTATCCCACTCCTGCCCTGCTCTGATCCCGCTCCTGCCCTGCTCCGATCCCGCTCCTGCCCGGCTCCTATCCCGCTCCTGCCCTGCTCCGATCCCGCTCCTGCCCGGCTCCTATCCCGCTCCTGCCCTGCTCCTATCCCACTCCTGCCCTGCTCTGATCCCGCTCCTGCCCTGCTCTGATCCCGCTCCTGCCCTGCTCCTATCCCACTCCTGCCCTGCTCTGATCCCGCTCCTGCCCTGCTCCGATCCCGCTCCTGCCCTGCTCCGATCCCGCTCCTGCCCAGCTCTGATCCCAGTCCTGCCCTGCTCTGATCCCGCTCCTGCCCTGCTCTGATCCCGCTCCTGCCCTGCTCCTATCCCACTCCTGCCCAGCTCTGATCCCGCTCCTGCCCTGCTCCGATCCCGCTCCTGCCCGGCTCTGATCCCGCTCCTGCCCTGCTCCGATCCCGCTCCTGCCCAGCTCCTATCCTGCTCCTGCCCTGCTCCGATCCCGCTCCTATCCTGCTCCTGCTCTGCTCCTATCCGCTCCTATCCCGCTCCTATCCTGCTCCTGCTCTGCTCCTATCCGCTCCTATCCCGCTCCTGCCCTGCTGCGATCCCACTCCTGCCCCATTCAGCGTCGCCCATGCCTCATTCCTATCTCACCCCTGTTCCATTCATATTCCACTCCTTGCCTGGCTCCTTTCTCACCCCTGGCCCATTCCATATCTGACCCTCCACCAAACTCCTATCCCACTATCCGATTGCTATCCAGTCACCTGCCTTCCTCCTCTCCCACCAACTAAGCTCCTATCCCATCCTCTACCTAACCTTACCCACCTCTTAGCCAACAGCACCAAGACAGACTAACTGGCCATTTATCTCATTGCTTATTGTGGGATCTTGCTGTGCACAATTTAGCTGCCACATTTACCCACATTACAACAGTCACGATACTTCAAAAGCAATTATCTGACAGTTACACACTTTGGGATGTCCCGAAGATTATTACAGTTCTACATAAATGCAAATTCTTTCTCTTTTCTTTTTTAAAGAATTGCATGTACAAAACTGTTTATCAGAAGCCCGATTTACCAAGATGCTCCGTAATATGAACACCTTACAATGTGCCTCCGAGCGATATGCCATGTTGCTTCAGTGGCTCAGGAGTTCGCAAAGTGAGCAGCTGAGCCAAAAATACCAGAAGGTCCTCCGTTCAATCCAGGTGTGTGGCAAGTTAGCCAATCACAGCTGGAGGGCTGTAATTGGCCTCAGTGCCCATGGGAAAATCAGCTCGCATTCTCCCTCCTGATCAGCCATCAGCAGGGGCAGAATCAGGCTCAGCTGTGATGCCTCCCATGGTCAGATAGTCTGCCAAAGCTCACACATGAAGAATGGTCCACAGGGGTGAGATGCTGGTGAGCAGGCACCCGTGGACCCAGATCCCACCAAGAGCCAGCACCTTCAGGGGAGAGGGAACAAAACGGAACGCTGCTCTTACTGGGCTGCAGGCAGCAGCTTGGTGAACCAACTCAGGTGATGATTTTTTTGCCACACCACAAGTAGCAGCAATGTAAAAGGCTGCTGCTGACTGCCATTTTCTGCATTGGTAAGGGGGTTGACCATTAAGTAACTCATCCTTTCCCCTCCCCCATACAGGCAACAACAACAACAACTTGTATTTATATAGCGCCTTTAGCGTAGTAAAACGTCCCAAGGCACTTCACAGGAGCGTTATCAAACAAAATTTGACACTGAATTTGACACATAAGGAGATATTGGGGCAGATGGTGAAAGAGGTAGGTTCTAAGGAGTGTCTTAAAGGAGGAAAGAGAGGTAGAGAGGCGGAGAGGTTTATGGAGGGAATTCTGGAGTTTAGGGCCTTGGCAGCTGAAGGCACGGCCACCAATGGTGGAGCGATTAAAATCGGGGATGCTCAAGAGGGTTTATCTCGGAGGGTTGTTGAAGGTTACAGAGATAGGGAGGGGCGAGGCCATGGAGGGATTAGAAAACAAGGAGGTGTTGCTTAACCGGGAGCCGATGTAGGTCAGCGAGCACAGGGGTGATGGGCGAACGGGACTTGGCATTACTGGGTTGCACGGGTCCCCCCGCCCCCCACCCCAAGCCATCAGGGAAGGGGCACAGCCAGAAATGAAATTTCACAACTCAACGTTGAAATGACTGCACGCATACACATGCGATACACAATTATTTACCTGTTGTCCTTTATGTTATGGCGCTGTCCTAGATTTTAAACAGGTAAATTCCACAACACCAAGAGATGAGGCCAATAGAAGCACTTTAGTAACTTTAGTCTGTGTGCGCAGAGAATGGTATCTCTATATCAGCCTTGGTATGCAAGGGGCACCTCCCTCAAACCGATCAGTTAATGTTTGATGGCCTTTATTAGTTAGCCTGGAGCGAGAAGGAAAGCTTTCCAGATCTTCGGTTCACTGATGCTATTGTGTTTATGCATCCATGTCCGTAATTTAGGAATGTTGAATAAATTTAGGGCCTTGCTGCAGAATGTAGACTCGGCCTCAAGTTTCAAAAGCCATTCCAATAGCTGTGTTTACCTGAGGTAGTGCTGTTGCTGTGTCGTCACTGGGCGGGGGCAGAGGTAGGCTGCGGCCTCTCAGCTCAGCAGGTTTCACTACTTTGTGGTTAAAGGTGCAGGTATAAAATACCAGAGTGGAATTTGCTGCATGCTCTTTGCAGAAAGACTGGGAACTATTGTGTACACCTCGCGCACAATCTCTCCGCCCTCTTTGAACTCAGGAGTCACAAAGGTGAAGAGTTACAAAGAATACCAGGAAACATAATCGGAAGGACTGAGAGAATCGGGAAGTATGAGAAGATAGGTACAAAATGGCTGTCAGATTTCAGGATCAGGCAAGTATAACTGTGAATCTGTTGAACCTGTTAACCGTAGCATTGCAGTAACTAGAGGCTTGCAACCAGAATGTTAACTCATTGTGACCCTGGTACAAAAAGCACCTCTGACCAGTGACTGTTTGTGTTAGAGTGACTGTACAAGAAATAAAACAAATCTCACAGAGCATAGAAAGCTACTGTTAGTAAAAATAAAAAGGATGATTCTTCTGATCTTTTTGGATAGGGAGAAAGCGTGGGGAGAGTTTCACGGCACCACCAAAGCGCTCAGACACACGAGTGTCAGTTTGGCTCAGTGTTTGTAAACTTGCCTCTCAGAGATAAAACTGTGGGTTCAAGCCACACTCCAGGACTTGAGCCTAAAATCTAGGCTGACACCTGAGTGAGTGCTGCAATGTTGGAGGTGCCATCTTTCAGATGAGAAGTTAAACCATGGCTCTATCAACCATGGCCGTGTCCTGGCCAATATTTATGTCTCAACCAACATAACAAAAACAGATTATCTGGTCATTATCACATTGCTGTTTGTGGGAGTTTGCTGTGCGCAAATTGGCTGCCACGTTTCCCACATTACAACAGTGACTCCACTTCAAAAGTACTTCATTGGCTGTAAAGCGCTTTGAGACATCCGGTGGTCGTAAAAGGCGCTATAGAAATGCAAGTCTTTTTTTTTATCTGCCTGCTCAGGGTAATATAAATGATTGCATGGTATTATTATTACTGTCTCAAGCTGAACCAGACTGTTCACAACCTCGGTGTCCTATTTGACCCTGATCTGAGCTTCCGACCCCATAGCCTCTTCATCACCAAGACCGCCTAGTTCCACCTGCGTGCCCATCTCTGCCCCTTCCTCAGCCCGTCTTCTACTGAAACCCTCACCCATGCTTTTGTTCCCTCCAGACTCGACTATTCCAACGCTCTCCTGGCCAGCCTCCCTCTTTCACCCTCCATAAACCTGAACTCAGCCAAAACTCTGCTGCCTGTGTCCTAACTCGCACCAAGTCCCGTTCACCCATCACCCCTGTGCTCACTGACCTAAATTGGCTCCCGGTCCACCAAGACCTCAAATTTAAAATTCTCATCCTTGTGTTCAAATCCCTCCCTATCTCTGTAACCTCCTCCAGCCCTATAACCCTTTGAGAACGCTACGTTCCTCCAATTCTGGCCTCTTGTGCATACCCGATTTCCTTCGCCCCGCGTGCCTTCACCTGTCTAGGCCCTAAACGTTGGCATTCCCTCCCTTAATCTCACCGCCTCTCCACCTCTCTCTCCTCCTTTACGACGCTGCTTAAAACCCACCTCTTTGACCAAGCTTCTGGTCATCTGCCTAATGTCTCCTTCTGTAGCTCGGTTTCAATTTTTGTCTGATTACACTCCTGTCAAGTGCCTTGGGATGTTTTACTATGTCAAAGGCACTATACAAATGCAAGTTGTTGTTGTTATTATTCGAAGAAGAGCAGGGAGTTCTTCTGGTGTCTTGGTCAACATTCATCCCTCGACCATACCAGCATGAACAGATTAACTGGTCATTCATTTACTTACAGTTTGTGGGATCTTGCTGTTTGCAAATTGTCTGCCATCTTTGCTTACATAGCAACAGTGGCTACAATAATCCGTTACAAAAGCAAGTGTTTGGGGGGAGCCGGTTTGGGAGTGAACGGGAGCGAGCGCTGTGGCGCCAGGGCGAGAGGGGGAGGTGCGTGCGGACTGAAGCTGTTGCGCTCCCGGGGAAGGGAGTGAGGGACGGAATGAAGGTAGCGGCGTCCAGAGAGCAGGAAGAGATACATCTTAACATAATCTATGTATGCATTTCTGCAGATAGGCCGCATTTTAATTTAATTTAATTCTAGCCCATGCATTTCTTAAAAAGCTGCATTCAATATAACTTTAGTATATGCATCTCTGCAAAAAGCTGCAATTTAATATAATTTTAATATAATGTAAAGGGGGGAGGGGAGCCGAGAAGGTGGGGGTGTGAGGGAGCGCGGACCCGAGGGAGGGAGGGAGGGGGTTAGTGGGAGTATGTGTGTGTGTGTGTGCTAAGCCCATGCAGCAGAACCTGGTCTCCAATTGTCCTGGGTTTCCTTGCCATTGGACCAGGACCTCGCCCAGTCAAGTTCATGTGGTAGCTGGTGTGCAACAGCCACCCCGCGTTAAAATAATTCATGCACAGGCATCTTCCACCCCTTTAAAATTAAGTTTGGGACCTGGAACGTCAGGACCCTCATGGATAACCCCAACAGACCTGAACGTCGCAACCGCTATCATAGCCCGGGAACTCAGACGCTTTGACATCGACATCGCTGCCCAGAGCAAGACACGGTCGGCAGGAGAAGGCCAGCTCAAGGAACAAGGTGGCGGATACACCTTCTTCTGGGAAGGCAAACCAGAAGAGGAACGGTGTCTCCATGGGGTTAAAAATGAGCTAGTTTGGCATCTTAGAGATTCCCCTTGTGGGATAAACGAACGCCTCATGACCCTTCGGCTCACTTTAACCCGGAATCAGTACGCGACGGATGTCAGTATGTACGCCACAACCCTGGAAGCTACGGACAAGGCCAAAGAGGAATTCTACTGCAGCCTTGAACAATCTCTGTCCCGAGGTCCAACGGGTGACAAGCTGATTCTCCTTGGCGATTTTAAGGCCAGAGTTGGATAGGATACAAACCTCTGGAGAGGTGTGATTGGCAGGGAAGGAGTAGGGAAAACCAACTCCAACGGAATCCTTCTCCTGACGAAATGCTTAGAACATGGTCTTGTCATAACCAACACCTTGTTTCATCAGAGAGATAAGTACAAGGCATGGCAACACCCTCGCTCCAGGCATTGGCATCTGTTGGACTACGTCATTGTCCGAGCGAGGGACCACAAGGACGTCCGCATCACCCGCGCCATGACAGGAGCTGACCACTGCTGGACTGAGCACCGCCTAATCCGTTCCGTTATCTCCATAAACCTAGCCTCAAAATGGCGGAAACAGAAACGATGCCACAGAAAAAATCAACGCTGAAGGACTCAAAGACCCTGCAAAGAAAGCCCTATTCAGTCAATGCCTCACAGCTAACCTGACGACTCCCAATGAACTGGAGCCGCAGAGTATCCATAGTGCCTGATCTATCGTTAAGTCCACCATAATTAGCACCTGCGAAGAGACTCTTGGTTACTCTACCAGAAAACATGGTTTGATGAGAATGACCAGGAGATCCAGGAACTAATAAACTGTAAACATAAGGGCCTAGAAATTGGGTTGTGGGTTCGCCAGGGCTGTAGCGGCAGAAATTTTGCACCAGCGTTAATGCGGCAGCGCCCGACGAAAATTCGGTTGCGCCGGGCCCAGACGGCGGCGGGCGCTAAAGGAGGGTTTTAGCGCCTCAAAACGGGCGTTCAATTGGGTTTTCCGGCGCTAATCCCCCGCTGCGGCACCCGATGCGGTGCGGCAGGCTGGGGAACTGCAGGCCTCCTCCTTCTGTTAAGGAGGAGCTGCCTGCAGCCGACAACTGACCGGCGGATTCCCCCGACATCTGAGCCCGGCACCTCGGGGAAGTGCCGGGCTCGCAGCACACACACATCAGGGCCGCGGGGGGGGTGATGCAGGAGTCCGGGAAGGGAGGTGCGGGCAGGCGGCTGCCGGGAACGTGGCCGGCCGCCGCTCCACCTTTATGCGCCGGCGCAAAGGCGTGTAAGAACCCTTTCCACAATCGTTGGTTGCGCCTGCCACGGGCGAGGCGGGCGCAACTGAATTTGGGCTTGGGGCCGGGTTACCACGGCAACCGGGATGCTGCGCACACCGATGACGTCATCGGTGCCGGCGCAGCGCTACCGGCTAACGCTGATGGTAAGGCCCAAGTCAATTTCAGAAACGGCTATAATTCCAGCGCAATGCCCTCCAGCGCCGCTAATTGGGCGCTAACCCCACTCAATTTCTAGGCCAAGGTGTTCTTGAATTGGAAACATCATCACAACGCGAAGGAAAGAGATTTACAGACAACTGAAGGCCGAGGTCCAACAAAAAAATTGGTGACCTAAAGAACAGATGGTGGGTGGAAAGAGCACAGGAGATCCAGCAACTAGCCGACAACCATGACGTGCGTGGATTCTTTAGCGCAGTCAAGATCATCTATGGCCCAAGCACCCAAGGATCTATCCCGCTGAGAGCTAAGAATGGTGAGGTACTCGTCAAGGACAGAGAGGCAGTCAGTGCCCGCTGGAAGGAGCACTTCGAAGATCTCCTCAACCAAGACTCCGTCTTCGACGTGAGTGTCCTTGACTCTATCCCACAGCATGCTATCAGCCACTATCTCAGCACAATCCCAGCTGAAAAGGCCATCTGACAGTTGAAAAAAACAAGGCTTCTGGAGTAGATGAAATCCCCGCCGAAGTACTAAAGCATGGTGGAGATGTACTCTTGCCGCGTATCCATGACCTTATCTCCCTTATTTGGAAGGAGGAGAGCATGCCAGGGGATCTCAGAGATGCCATAATCATGATCATCTTCAAGAAAGGTGACAAGTCCGATTGCGGTAATTACAGAGGAGTCTCCCTGTTGTCTGCTGCAGGGAAAGTCATAGCAAGAATCCTCCTCAATCGTCTCCTCCCAGTGGATGAAGAGCTCCTCCCAGAGTCACAATGCGGATTCCACCCACTAAGAGGCACAATGGACATGATTTTCACTGTGCAACAAATCCAAGAAAAATGTATAGAGCAGCATCAACCTCTGTACATGGCCTTTTTTACCTCACAGAGGCCTTTGACTCTATCAACCGAGATGGATTATGGAGTGTCCTTCTCAAATTTGGCTGTCCTCAAAAATTCGTTACCATCCTCCGTCTGCTCCACGATGACATGCAAGCCGTGATCCTTACTAACGGATCCATCACAGACCCAATACAAATGAAGACTGGGATCAAGCAAGGCTGTGTCATTGCACCAACACTCTTCTCAATATTTCTCACTGCAATACTTTATCTCACCTCTAACAAGTTTCCCGCCGGAGTGGAGCTAATCTATAGGACGAACGGGAAATTGTTCAATCTCCGTCGCCTTCAGTACAGAACCACGCTTGTTTTTGTGCACACTCGGAGGCTGAACTCCATACCATCGTTGACTCCTTCACTGAAGTGTACGAGAGACTGGGCCTTACATTGTCCGAAAGACAAAGGTTCTTTATCAACCTGCCCCCGCCACACAACACTGCCCCCCCGACTATCAAAATCCATGACGAGACCTTGGACAGTGTGGACCACTTTCCATACCTTAGGAGCCTTCTGTCAGTGAGGGCGGACATCAATGACGAAATCCAACACTGCCTTCAGTGTGCCAGTGCAGCCTTCGGCCGCCTGAGGAAAAGAGTGTTTGAAAACCAAGACCTCAAACCCGGCACCAAGCTCATGGTCTACAGAGCAGCAGTGATACCCGCCTTCCTGTATGCTTCAGAGACATGGACAACGTACAGTAGGCACCTCAAAGCACTGGAGAAGTATCATCAACACTGCCTCCGCAAAACCCTGTAAATCCATTGGCAGGATAGGCGTACCAATGTCAGTGTTCTCTCTCAGGCCAACCTCCCCAGCATTGAGGCATTGATCACACTCAATCAGCTCTGATGGATGGGCCACATTGTCTGCATGCCTGATTCAAAACTCCCGAAACAAGCACTTTGCTCCGAGCTCTGTCACAGCAAGCAATTTTAGGAGGGCAGAGAAAACGCTTCAAGGACGTCCTCAAAGCCTCCTTGAAAAAATGTAACATTCTCATCGACTCTTAGGAATCTCTGGCCCAAGACCGCTCAAATTGGAGGAGAAGCATTCGAGAAGGCGCTGAACACTTTGGCCTAGAAATTCAGTTGCGTTCGCCAGCCGTTAGCGCCATAAGAGGAGTAGATTTCGAGCGCTAGGCACTTAGCGCCCGGGCGCAGACCGATCTGCGCCTACGCCCAACTTCAGTTGACATTTAGCGCCAGCGCAAAGTGTTTGCGCGCGCTCAGCTGCGCGCGCAGCTTATGACGTCATTTCGTCGTGCAACGCCGTTTGTGCGCCCCAAAGCGGAACTTCAGTGGCGCCCGCCCAATGTGGGCGTGGCGCTGTTAAGAACTGTGAAGTGGAACGCAGCAGAGGCCCTGCGGGCCTCGGGGAGCGCTAATTAAAGGGCACTTAGACTGAACTATAAAGGCCAGCCATTTTGCTGCAATGACTTTAGTGCTACGGATTTCTGGACAGAGACCAAGGAAGAGACCTTACTGATTTGGGCCAACATAGGAGAGGTATTTTTGGCTTCTGGCCAGAGCTTGGAAATTTGACTCATTGTGATTTCACTGTTTGCAAGTATATTATGGGGGCTGCATGGGGTTCCAACCCTCAGTTCCAGCATTATGTGCGAAGGGCTCGCAGACGCTGTGTGAGAGGGGCAGCCATGCCTAGACGCAGAGGGGCCATCAGGCGTCGGCAACGTAGGCCTTACCCACTCAGGGAATACCGCCAGCAGGTGTCCTATCTCACCATGACTGCCACGCATTGTGTTAAGAGGCTGCGCTTCAGAAGGGAGGTGGTTGCAGAGATCTGCCAGCTGCTTCACAGAGATCTGCGTCCACAGCTGATGTGCAGGACGTCTCTGTCGGTGGAAGTGAAGGTCACGGTGGCTCTGAACTTTTATGCAAGCGGCTCCTTCCAAGCCGCTGCTGGGGACATAGCGAACATCTCCCAGTTCGCCGTGCATCGCTGCATCCGGCAGGTCACTGATGCCCTTTTCGCAAGGAGACACCAATTCATCTCCTTCCCCATGACCCTAGAGAGGCAGGAGCAGCGTGCAGTCGGATTTGCGAGGATCGCCGACTTCCCCATGGTGCAGGGCGCCATTGACTGCACGCATGTGGCTATGCGGGCACCTATCGACAATGCCGAGGATTACCGCAACCGGAAGGGCTACCATTCCCTCAATGTACAGCTGGTGTGTGACCACAGGCAGCGCATCCTAGCTGTCAGTGCCCGCTTTCCAGGCAGCAGCCATGATGCATTTATCCTGCGCCAGACTACTGTGGCTGACATGTTCCAGGCACAGCCTCCCCCAAGAGGATGGCTTATCGGGGACAAAGGCTATCCTTTGTGTACATGGCTCATGACCCCGCTCCGCGCGCCCAGGACCCCTGCTGAGGAGGCATACAACGAAAGCCATCAAGCCACAAGGAACATCATAGAGCAAACGATTGGCGTCCTCAAGCAACGGTTCCGCTGCCTGGATCGTTCCGGCGGATCTCTACAGTATTCGCCGGATAGAGTCTCCCAGTTCGTCGTCGTTTGCTGCATGCTGCACAACCTGGCTATCCGCAGGACTCAGGCACTGCCACCTCATGTTGGACCACCACCTCAGGAGGACGAGCAGGAGGACCATGAGGAGGAGGAGGAGGAGGAGGAGGAGTACCAGCCCAGGAGGGAGCCACAAGGTCCAAGGGCCGTCCGTCGGCGGCTTATTGAACGACACTTCTAGGCTCCCTGTCAGGGAATGGCTTGTGGCAATGAAGGCACATGAATGCAGCCGCTCCGCAAGCCCTCAGCCGGTTAACGCAACAACCACTTGAAGCATCACACATGGACAAGCTGAATAAAGAAAAAGCTTTATTGAACAAACTCAGGGCCCTTCCCACATGAAACCCAAAAACAGACAACACCCCCAAAAAACAGTCAAAAACATATCTCACTCCCACAACCTGGGGAGGAATAACAAAACTTGTCCATCCAAAAGGCCTTCATCCTCGGCCTTACCAAGACAAACCCCCCCATACAGAACACAAACACCCCCATATAAAAAAACCTTTGCCTTCATCTTCGGCCTTACCAAAATAAACCCCCCCCATACAGAACACAAACACCCCCATATAAAAAAACATTTGGCAACACACTCTACTTTGTGTGCCGAGAGGGCGAGTCCTTGTCCAGGCTTTTCCGGCCCCTGGCCGACCTGTTGCTCCGCCTCAACCTGGGCCCTGTGGGTGTTGCAAGGCTGGGGGAAGGCTCCTGAGGGGCACAATGCGTGACGGCAGATGCCCTTGGGGGTCGGCCTAGACGAGCTCCGGCCCTGGAGGGGCCGGCTGCTGACTGCTGCAGCTGTGGCTGGGCAGCATCAGTCTCTCCAGCAGCTCGTCGCAGCTTTGCTGGGGGAGTGGCAGTGGCGGCTGCAGCAATGGGGGCAAGCTGGCTGATGCCAGGCGCTCGCTGGTCGCCAGAGACACTGGCAGTCGGCCGGGCTGGCACTGCAGCAAGCGCAGCAATCTGGTGAAGCCCAGACTGCTGTGCTGCAGCAGCGCGGCGGGTGCCCTGGCGATGCGTGCGTGACACAGCGAGTGTGGCAGCGGTGAGTGCCCGTACTGCCCTGGTCTGTGCCCGCATCAGACCAGTCAGTGACTGCACGGCACCACTCGTCAACTCTCCACTCGCTGCCTGTGCTGCCCTGAATTCGGACCGACTCGCGTCCTGTGATGCCCTGAATTCTGCCCGACTCGCGTCCTGTGATGCCCCGAATTGTTCGAGACCCCTGGCCTGTGCTGCCGCGAGTTGGTCGAAACCCCTGGCCTGTGAGGCCCCGAAATCGGCCACACTATGAGCCAGGGACTCAATGGCCTCAGGCAACCGTGCCACAACCCCCATGAACTCGGTGTGGCGACGATCCGAGTCCGCAGACATTTGATCAAGGAGGCGCACCTCCTGGGCGAGGACCGTCTCCGGACTGGAGGCCGGACTCTCCCTCTGGGGAGAAGGCCGCCGAGCTAGCCGACCCTTCCCGCGTGGCTGGACGCCACTGGGCCCAGCAACTGCACTCCCCTGCAACACTTCCCCCCTCTGGGGAGAAGGCTGCTGAGCTGTCCGACCCTTCCCGCGTGGCCGGACGCCACTGGGCACAGGAGCTACACCCCCCTGCAACACTTCCCCCCTCTGGGGAGAAGGCAGCCGTGCTGCCCGACCCTTCCCGCGTGGCTGGACACCACTGGGCACAGGAGCTACACCCCCCTGCAACACTTCCCCCTGGCTCTCCTCCATTGCCATCCCCTGGCGCGGATGAGGGCTCCCCCGATGTGCCGCCTTCCTCTTGCTCCTCATCGTCCTCCTCTTCCGAGGGACTGACACTCGCAGCTTCAGGGACCTCCTCCTCACCAGCTGAAAGCAGGAAGGCACAAGAGTAGCTTTAGAGTGAGGACAGGGCGTCAGCGAGGGAGGCATGAGTGGTGGCATTATGCGCATTGGTCGGACAGTGGCAAAGGATGTAGATCTGAAGCGCAAGGGGAACGAGAGAGGTCCAAACGGTCATGTCCTTACCATTGGGGCCCAGCACAGGGTCGGCATCTCCAATTGCAACGGGGCCAATCACCCGGGCACCCATGAGTCGACCCACGCGCTCCTCCAGGTCACTGAGCTCCTGGAACTGGGCACGGCCTCCCCCGGTGACAGTCCGGCTCTTCAGATTCTCGGCCAGCTTGGCCTGCAAGAGAAAGGACGGCTTCTAAGTACAGTGTGGTGCCCTGTTGTTGTGTGCACTGCCTCCCATGGTGGAATAGCTTGGCCAGTGTGGTGCCCTGTTGTTGTGTGCACTGCCTCCCATGGTAGAATAGCTTGGCCAGTGTGGTGCCCTGTTGTTGTGTGCAGCCTCCCATGGTCGAATAGCTTGGCCAATGTGGTGCCCTGTTGTTGTGTGCACTGCCTCCCATGGTCGAATAGCTTGACCAGTGTGGTGCCCTGTTGTTGTGTGCACTGCCTCCCATGGTCGAATAGCTTGGCCAGTGTGGTGCCCTGTTGTTGTGTGCACTGCCTCCCATGGTCGAATAGCTTGGCCAGTGTGTAAAGTGCAGAAAGTGCTATTGATGTTCATGCCAGTGCCATAGCTGCTGGAGGAGGGCTGGCCATTAGGCCTTTGAGGTCCCTTTGCCCATAATGTGAGGTGCACATGCAAGGATGAGGAGGACACTGGAAAGGGTACTCACCCTGACCAACCGAGTGAGGTCGTTAAACTTTTTCCGGCATTGGTCACCAGTCCTGGGGACATCGCTGTTGGCTGTGACCCTCTGGCCGATTTCCCTCCAGGCTCTCCTGTACAGCCTCTTGGGAGCCTTCTTGCCACTGTCCGGGAACAAGATATCTCTTCTCCTCTCCAAAGCCCTAACCAGCACCTTTAAATCATGGGCAGAGAAGCGCTGCGCTCGCTCACGGGCCCTCTGCATCCTTGCTGGCGCTATTTCTCTCCAGCAGCAGTGTTTAGGCCTAGCTGGAGGGCTGCAGTATCCAGGGCGTGGCAGCAGACCAAGTCGACCCTTCCCCCTTTAAGAGCTGGCCGGCGCCAGGGTGTCTGCAGTCAATCAAAACATGACCGCACCTGCGCTGCGCCCGGCCTCGGCGGTATCAGTCTGCACCGCCGGCTTAGCGCCTAAAGATAGGGGTGCAACGCCAGTTTTAGCACTCGAGCAAACTCCTTGGCCAAAGCTACTGAATATCGGCGAAGTGCCCTCCACTTTCCGGCGGGCGCAAACTTTAGCGCCCGCCCGACTTTACCGCCCCAAAAGTGGCTATACTGAATTTCTAGGCCTTTGAGTTTCTTTGTCGGGAGCACACAGAGGCCAAGTACAAACAGCGGAAGGAGCGTATGACAAACCAAGCACTCCACCCACTCGTCCCTTCAACCACTACCTGCCCCACCTGTGGCAGAGTCTGTATATCCTGCATAGGACTCATTAGTCACCTTAGAATCCACAATATTGGAGTGGAAACAAGTCATCCTCGACTCCGGGGGACTGCCTAAGAAGAAGACTAAAGCAAAAAACTGTGGATGCTGGAAATCTGAAATAAAAGCAGAAAATGTTGGAAATACTCAGCAGGTCAGGCAGCATCTGTGGAGGGAGAAACGGAGTTAATGTTTCAGGTCAATGACCTTTCATCAGAACTGGAAAAAGATAGAGATATAAGAGGTATTAAGCAAGTACAGAAGCAGGGGAAAGGGCGAGCGGGGAAAAGAACAAACAGGAAGGTCTGTGATAGGGTGAAAGGCAGGAGAGATTAAATGTCAAAAGGGATAATGGTGCAAGGCAAAAGGAGATGGTAATAGGACAAGTAAAGAAACAAAAGATGGGTCTAGAGGAGATGTAAATGGGAATAGCAGAATCATTAACAACAGCTGCTGTCCGAAATAATGGGAGCGGTGGTTATGATCTGAAGTTGTTGACCTGAATGTTGAACTGAAGGCTGGAAAGTGCCTAATTGAAAGATGAGGTGCTGTTCCTCGAGCTTCCGTTGAGCTTCAGTAGAACAGTGTAGGAGGCTGAGGACAGAGAGGTCAGAGTGGGAGTTGGAGAGAGAATTACAATGAGAGGCAACCAGAACCTCAGGTTCACGCTTGCGGACTGAACGGAGGTGTGCCGCAAAGCAGAGGGGAGTAAAGGTGGAAATTGCGGAGGCACTGGCCATAATCTTCCAATTCTCCTTGGATACGGGGCTGGTGCCAGAGGACTGGAGAATTGCAAATGTTACACCTTTGTTCAATAAAGGGTGTAAGGATAAACCCAGCAACTACAGGCCAGTCATTTTAACCTCAGTAGTAGGGAAGCTTTTAGAAACGATAATCAGGGACCAAATTAACAGTCACTTGGACAAGTGTGGATTAATTAAGGAAAGCCAGCACGGATTTGTTAAAGGCATATCGTATTTAACTAACGTGATTGAGTTTTTTGATGAAGTAACAGAGAGGGTTGATGAGGGCAATGCGGTTGATGTGGTGTACATGGACTTCCAGAAGGCATTTGATAAAGTGCCACATAATAGGCTTGCCAGCAAAGTTGAAGCCCATGGAATAAAGGGGACAGTGGCAGCATGGATACGAAATTGGCTAAGTGACGGGAAACAGAGAGTAGTGGTGAACGGTTGTTTTTCGGACTGGAGGAAGGTATACAGTGGTGTTCCCCGGGGGTCAGTACTAGGACCACAGTTTTTCTTGATATATATTAATGACTTAAACTTGGGTGTACAGGGCACAATTTCAAAATTTGCAGATGACACAAAACTTGCAATTATGGTGAACAGTGAGGAGGATAGTGATAGACTTCAAGAGGACATAGACAGGCTGGTGGAATGGGCGGATACATGGCAGATGAAATTTAACGCAGAAAAGTGCAAAGTGATACATTTTGGTAGAAAGAACGAGGAGAAGCAATATAAACTAAAGGGTGCAATGCTAAAGGGGGTGCATGAACCGAGAGACCTGGGGGTATGTGTGCACAATTCGTTGAAGGTGGCAGGGCTGGTTGAGAAAATGGTTAAAAAATCATACCGGCTCCTGGGCTTTATAAATAGAGGCAGAGAGTACAAAAGAAAGAAAGTTATGATGAACCTTTATAAAACACTGGTTCGGCCTCAACTGGAGTATTGTGTCCAATTCAGTTTAGGAAGGATGTGAAGGCATAAGATAGGGTGCAGAAAAGATTTACAAGAATGGTTCCAGGGATGAGGGACTTCAGTTATGTGGATAGACTGGAGAAGCTGGGGTTGTTCTCCTTAGAGCAAAGAAGGTTGAGAGGAGATTTGATAGAGGTGTTCAAAATCATGAGGGGTTTAGACAGAGTAGATAGAGAGAAACTGTTCCCATTGGCGGAAAGGTTGAGAACCAGAGGACACAGATTTAAGGTGATTGGCAGAAGAACCAAAGGTGACACGAGGAAAAACTTTTTTACACAGCGAGTGGTTATGATCTGGAATGCACTGCCTGAAAGGCTGGTGGAGGCAGATTCAATCGTGGCTTTCAAAAGGGAATTGGATAAGTACCTGAAGGAAAAAAAATTGTAGGGCTACGGGGAAAGGGTGGGGGAGTGGGACTAGCTGAGTTGCTCTTGCAGAGAGTCAGCATGGGATCGATGGGCTGAATGGCCTCCTTCTATGCTGTAATCATTCTATGATTCTATGATTCTATCTGCGTTTGGTCTCTCCAGTGTAGAGGAGACCGCATCATGAGCAGCGAATACAGTATACTAAATTGAAAGAAGTACAAGTAAATCGCTGTTTCACCTGGAAGGAATGTTTGGGACCCTAGACGGTGGGAAGGGAGGAGGTAAAAGGGTAGGTCTTGTACCTCCTGCGCTTGCACGGGAAGGTGCCGTGGGAAGGGGAGGGGGTGTTGAGGGTGATTGAAAAGTGAACCAGGGAGTCACGGAGGGAACGGTCCCTTCAGAATGCTGAAAGGGATGGGATGGAGAAGATGTGTTTGGTGGTGGCATCACGTTGGAGGTGGCGGAAAAGATGGAGGGTGATCTGTTGACTGTGGAGGCTGGTGGGGTGGAAGGTGAGGAAAAGGGGACCCTATCGTGGTTCTGGGAGGGAGGGGAAGGGGTGAGAGCGGAAGTGCGGGAAATAATCCACTTAGGGACACTCTGAGAATGTGATAAGGTGCGACGTAAATCAGGATCATTAAAATTGTTTTTTATTTCTGATTTAAAATCTTGTTTTTTTAATGATATAATATGTTCCAATTTTAGTATCAAATAATGAGAGATATTTGGGTGGATGGAGAGACTGGACCCCACAAAACTTGGATAAATTGGGAGAAAATCAGTATTTTTTTTTTAGAACATCATTAAAACTAAAGTCAAGGAATTAAAAAAGACATTGTAGGAACGTGGGTTCCTAACTAAAAGACTGAGTTCTACTCAGGCGATCAAACAAAACAATCTTTAATGAAACAAACAGGTTTTAACAAGAAACTGCAGGATAACATCGAATGCAGGTCTGCTCTCTTCGGAGGCTCCACGAGGACTGCTCCGGTGGTCCCGTTACTGTTTTCCCGCCAGTGGGGAATCACGTGATGAACGGCGTGACGTCATCACGTTTTAGCCGCGCTGTTAAAGTAACCACGCTCTGTACAGTTAAACAGCATAAATAAAGATACAGACTCAGGCTGTAGCTAACATGTTGTTAAAGGAATTATATACAAACGATCTGAGTCCTTTGGTGGCTCTGCCACATGCGCCCCCCCAGAATTGTCTTTATCAGCAAAAGTGAGGCGTCAAGGAGGCCTGACAAGTCTGTCCAAGCGACTTCGGTAACCCTGGGGAGGAAGCTGATGGACGGTGGTCGAGCTGGCGGGCGGCTGTGGTTGAGCTGGCGCGGCGAGTGTGGTCGAGCTGGCGGGCGGCTGTGGTTGATCTGGCACGGCGGCTGCGGGCGGTCGGCCACCTTTCAGCGGTTGAGCGATGACAACTGGGCGGTCCAGGTCCAAGTGAGCCGGCTTCAACCGGTCCACCGAAATGTGATCCGGCTTTCCTCCGATGTCGACCGAAAAGGATTTGTCTCCCAATTCGATGACACGGAAAGGACCAGTGTAAGGGGGCTTGAGCGGATCCCGGTGAGCGTCGTGGCGGATAAATACGTATTCGGCGTTCTTCAGCTCAGCCGGCACGTGGCAGCTCTGTAGGCCGTGATTTGATGTAGGCACCGGAGCGAAGCATCTGGCCGCTTCCTGGTGGCTGACGAGTTGCTGGGAGGCGGACCATGGCTCTGTGGGAGAAGGGAGGAAATCCCCTGGTACTCGGAGCGGCTGGCCATAAACGAGTTCCGCCGAGGACGATTGCAGGTCCTCTTTGGGCGCCGTACGAAGACCCAAAAGGACCCATGGGAGTCTGTCCACCCATCCCGCATCTTGAAGACTGGCCCGTAGGGCGGCTTTAAGCGACCTGTGGAATCGCTCGCACAGGCCGTTCGCCTGTGGATGATAGGCGGTGGTGCGATGAAGTTTGGTGCCGAGCCCCTGAGCTACAGCGTTCCAGAGCTCCGAGGAAAATTGTGGCCCACGATTGGAAGAGATGTCCACCGGTACCCCGAAACGAGCAACCCAACAGGAGATGAAAGCTCTAGCGACGTCTGCCGAAGTGGCGGAAACCAAAGGAATTGCCTCTGGCCACCTAGTGGTGCGGTCCACCATGGTGAGGAGATGCGTATAACCAGGGGAAGGCGGAAGTGGCCCCACAAGGTCCACATGCACGTGGTCGAAATGACGCTCCGGAACAGCGAACGTAGCCACTGGAGCTTTAACATGACGCTGGACCTTGGCCTTCTGGCAGACCACGCAGGTGTTGGCCCAGTCACGGACATCCAGGTGCATACCGTTCCAGACGAATTTCGCCGACATTAGCCATTGTGAAGCCTTCATACCAGGGTGCGACAACCCGTGTATGGTGTCAAACACTTTCCAGCGCCATGCGACTGGCACGATAGGTCGGGGAACGCCCATGGAGACGTCGCAAAGGAGCGTGGTGCCTGCGGCCTGGAAACTGACGTCGGCCGCTTGGAAACTAGAGGGGACGGTTCTGTATGATTGGACCTCTGGGTCCGAGGCCTGATCCGCAGCCATGAGGGCATAGTCAATCCCAAGGTGAACCGCATGGACCGTCGCGCGGGAGAGGCAATCCGCCACCAGGTTATCTTTACCAGACACATGTTGAATGTCCGTGGTAAATTCAGAAATAAACATCAGGTGACGTTGTTGACGAGCTGACTACGGTTCGGCGGTCTTGGCCATGGCGAACGTTAGAGGCTTGTGGTCGACAAAAGCCGTGAAGGGACGTCCTTCTAATAAGAACCGGAAATGGCGGATGGCTAGAAAAAGGGCCAGCAACTCCCGATCGAAAGTGCTGTATTTTCTTTCATTTCTCCGTAGTTGACGGCTGAAAAACGCCAGCGGTTGCCACGTGCCGTTCACCCACTGCTCCTGCACTGCGCCGATGGCGTAGTCTGACGCGTCGGTGGTAAGGGCGATGGTGGCACCTGGAAGCGGGTGCGCCAGCATGGTTGCATTGGCCAAGGCGCTCTTGGTGTTGACGAACGCCTGGTCCATCTCGGTCGTCCAGCTGATTGGATCCTTACTGGACTTGCCCCTGAGGACCTCGTACAAAGGCTGCATAAGCAGAGCCGCCTTAGGGATGAATCGGTGATAGAAATTGACCATCCCGAGGAACTCTTGCAGAGCCTTGATGGTTGGTGGGCGCGGGAAAGAGGTAACAGCCTCCACTTTCGTCAGTAAGGGGATGGCGCCGTCTGAGGTGATGCGGTGTCCCAAGAAATCGATCCGCTGCAGGCCGAACTGGCACTTGGCCGGGTTGACGATCAAACCGTGCTGACTGAGGCGTGTAAAGAGGGTACGCAAATGGCAGAAGTGCTCTTCCTTGCTAGCGCTGGCGATGAGAATGTCGTCGAGGTAGACGAAGATGAAGTTTAGGTCTCGGAGCACGGAGTCCATCAAGCGCTAGAAAGCCTGTGCCGCGTTCTTCAAGCCAAACGGCAACCGCAGGAACTCAAAAAGGCTGAAAGGGGTGATGACTGCGGTTTTCGGGACGTCTTGCGGGTGCACGGGAACCTGGTGATACCCCCGGACGAGGTCGACTTTTGAAAAGATGGAATTTCCCGCCAAATGGGCCGAGAAATCCTGAATATGCGGGATCGGGTACCGATCAGGAGTAGTGGCGTCGTTCAGGCGTTGGTAGTTGCCGCATGGCCGCCAGCCGCCGCCCAGTTTCGGAACAATGTGGAGAGGCGAAGACCAGGGACTATTCAACCGGCGAATAATCCCCAGCCGCTCCATCGTGTCGAACTCCGCTTTAGCAGCCGCGAGCTTGCCGGGTTCAAGCCTTCTAGCCTGTGCATAAACCAGGGAGCCAGTAGTGGTGATATGATGTTCAACACCATGCTTCGCGGCCGAGGAGGAGAAAGTGGGCCTGGTCAGCTCCGGGAACTCTCCGAGGAGCCGAGTGAAGTCATCCGGAGATGGGAACGCGCAGGCGATAGAGCGCGACACGGCGGTACCGTGGTGGCACAGAATCAAGTGGAAGGTGGCGGCGTTGATCAACCGGCGGTGCCGGACATCGACGAGGAGGCCGTTGGCACACAGAAAATCCGCCCCTAGGATGGCCTGCGAGACTCTGGCTGTGACGAATTCCCAATGGAAGTGCTGACCGCCGAAACACACTTGGACCCGCCGCTTTCCGAAAGTTCGAATGGCTGCGCCATTAGCCGCCACGAGGGAAAGGCCGTGGGCCCCAGCTTGAATATCGAGATTCGACGCAGGTAGGATGCTACACTGCGCCCCGGTGTCGCAAAGGAAACGTCGACCCGATAGGGAGTCGGTGATGAAAAGAAGTTTACCCGAAGATCCGATGGCCATCGCAGCCGCGGAGCGCCCGTTAGACCCAGTCCTCCTTCGCCAGGAACGCTGCAGAAGTGTTGTTTTTTTTTGGGTGAAAAGCTGCAGGGAGAGCGGCAGCGTCGTGCTTTCGCGACAAAACGGGCGTGATAGGAGCACCAGCCCGCTGCAAGAGGAGCTGGAGCCACGTCTGTGGGGGATGGGCGTCTCGTGGCAGCGCAGCACTGCTGGGTTACTGTGAAAATCTTATCTGCTTTGGCAGCAAGCTCTGCGCAGCCTGTGACCTCGGACCTGGTTAGGGCAGCCTGCACCTGCTCCGGCAGTTGGCAGAGGAATAGCTCCCGGAAGAGGAAGCATTCCGGTTCGGCACCTAAGAGCGTGAGCATTTGGCTCATGAGCTCGGACGGTTTGGAGTCCCCGAGGCCGGGCATAGCGAGAAGCCGGCGAGCGCGTTCTGACTTCGAGAGCCCGAAGACTTGTAGCAACCGCGCCTTTAACGTATCATACTTGCGGTCAGTAGGTGGACTACCGAGTAGGCTGACGATCCGCGAGGCAGTGGCGCTATCGAGGGCGGAGACCACATAGTAATAACGGGTCTGATCCGCGACGATGTTCCTGATGGCAAACTGGGCTTCAGCCTGGATGAACCACGCGGCTGGTTGTTGCTCCCAGAACTGTGGCAGTTTCAGAGTCACGGCGTTTGTTTCCATGCTGAAGATCTTCCGCGAAAACCGTTCGCGAAAGTCGGGGTCACCAATGTAGGAACGTGGGTTCCTAACTAAAAGACTGAGTTCTACTCAGGTGATCAAACAAAACGAACTTTAATGAAACAAACAGGTTTTAACAAGAAACTGCAGGATAACATCGAATGTAGGTCTGCTCTCTTCGGAGGCTCCACGAGGACTGCTGCGGCAGTCCCGTGGCTGACGTCATGACGTCATCCCGTTTTCCCGCCAGTGGGGGATCACGTGATGAATGGCGTGACGTCATCACGTTTTAGCCACGCTGTTAAAGTAACCACGCTCTGTACAGTTAAACAGCATAAATAAAGATACAGACTCAGGCTGTAGCTAACATGTTGTTAAAGGAATTATATACAAACGATCTGAGTCCTTTGGTGGCTCCGCCACAACATTGATTTATTAATGACACTCTGGAATAATTATACGAGGTACAGTTAAACTGGAAACATCTCAGAGGTGAAGGGACAGCGTTAGCCCATAAATCGTCCTGAGCATATTATAAAATCTTTAAGTGGCGGTGGCTGCCTTTGCACTGACCTGACTTGGGGTCAACTGTCAGAGGTTGCTGGGGTCAAAGTATTGCTATGTTCAGGCAGGCCTGGAGATTGTCATTCATATAAATGATGATGGGAGAGGCTAGAAGGTATATACAAAACTTTTCTGTGAGGAACTGTTTGAGTCGTCTGTGTGCAGTAAAACAGTAAGTAGCAAATCCTCTATTTCTTTGCTTGCTGAGAGGAGCAAAGAGATTTGGATGTCCATGTATGTAAATCACTAAAAGCTAATGCACAGGTGTAAAAAGTAATCAAAAAAGCTAATGGACTGTTGGCCTTTATCTCAAGGGTTTTTAAAAATTCATTCATGGGATGTGGGCATTTATTGCCCATTCCTAATTGCCCTTGAGAAGGTGGTGGTGAGCTGCCTTCTTGAATCGTTGCATTTCGTTGCTGCCACAGTGCTGTTAGCGAGGGAGTTCCGGGATTTTCACCCAGTGACTATGAAGGAATGGCGATATATTTCTATGTCAGGATGGTGTGTGACTTGGAGGGGAACTTGGAGGTGGTAGTGTTCCCATGCGCCTGCTGCCCTTGTCCTTCTAGGTGGCAGAGGTTGCGGGTTTGGGATGTGCTGTCGAAGAAGCCTTGGCGAGTTGCTACAGTGCATCTTGTAGATGGTACACACTGCTGCCATGGTACACCGGTGGTGGAGGGAGTGAATGTTTAAGGTGGTGGTTGGGTTGCCAGTCAAGCGGGCTGCTTTGCCCTGGATGGTGTCAAGTGCTTGAGTGTTGTTGAAGCTGCACTCATCCAGGCAAGTGGAGAATATTCCATCACACTCCTTACTTGTGCCTTGTAGATGGTGGAAAGGCTTTGGGGAGTCAGGAGGTGAGACACTTGCCGCAGATTACCCAGCCTCTGACCTGCTCTTGTAGCCACAGTATATATGTGGCTGGCCTAGTTGAGTTTCTGGTCAATGGTGACCCCAGGATGTTGATGGTGGGGGATTCGACGATGGTAATGCCTTTACAAAAGTGAGGAAGTGACGCATCAGTTGTATAGAGCCTTGGTCAGACCCCATCTAGAGTACTGTGGGGCACCGTGCCTCAGGAAAGCTATATTGGCCTTGGTGGGAGTACAGCGCAGATTCACCAGAATGACATCAGGGTTAAATTATGAGGACAGGTTGCATAAACCTGGTTTGTATTCTCTTGAGTTTAGAAGGTTGAGGGGTGATCAAGGTGTTTAAAATGATAGGGTTTCAATAGGGTAGATACAGTGAAACTATTTCCTCTATTGGGGGAATCCAGAACAAGGGGGCATGATCTTAAAGTTAGAGCTAGACCATTTAGGAGTGGAATCAGGAAGCACTTTTTCACACAAAGATTAGTGAAAACTGGAACTCTCCCCCAAAAGGCTGTCGATGCTGGATCAATTAAAATTTTCAAGACTGAGCGCGATAGATTTTTGCTTGGTATGGGCATCAACCTATATGGAGTTGAGGTACAGATCAGCCAAGATCTAATTGAATGGTGGTATAGGCTCGAGAGGCTGAATGGCCTACTCCTGTTCCTATGATAACCAGGTCCAAGATGTGCACGCATGGCATTTGTGATGTCATCACCTGCAAGTGTGCTATATGTGGTGTGCACGCTGTGTCTGAGGCATGGCACTCAATTCACAATATATTTTAACGACTGCCATACAGTGTGCCTCAGGACCTAGTTTTCAGCATAAAGAACAGGGAGAATTCGGGTGTTTTAAAAATGGTCGGCAGCGAACCGATCAACCAGCTCGAGACCATCTGTGAATTTACGGTGAGAATCAGTAAAAGCTGACTTGAATGATCCTGATATATAAAGGCAAGTTTCGAGCTCTGTCCAGGCGGCCTGCAGACTACCTGTTGGGTGAGGATTGGATCAGACTCGGCTGTACTGCTTGCTGGCACTTGGGCCGATTTCCACCCCAGGGTGTGTCATACGGTGTGCTTTATACACACACTTGTTTAGGCCTCGGCTGAACATGGTGGTTTTCTGGGATCCGCTCATTTGCATTTGTTGGGACAAGCACTGGGCAAAATGTCCGCCTCAGAATCAGAGCTCACTTCAAATCAGGATTGGGAAGTTGTGTGAGCTGCTGAAAGGCCTGTAGCAGTGCACATTCCAAGCAAAGTTGTGGCCTGCTGCCTTCTGTCAGAAACCAGCAGCGAAGTGGCCTCCACCCCCTCGGTGCAGCGGTGCCCCACCAAAGAATTTTTAAAAAGACCACACCTGAGCTCAGAGGCAGTTGGTGGCTGCCCCAGTTTAAAGCAAACATTGATTTGGACTTGGTTGTCTCCGTCCCGCCGATTAGCTGAAACCAGAAAACCGCTGGGTTCCACAGATGACAAGTCTTGGCCACTTTAATAATCGCACCACATGACTTACGCTGGGGCAGAAATCAGTCTAAGTGTCACCAGGCCACTTGGCTGTAGGAGGGTAGGTGTGTGGTTTTGGTACTGGACTGGCAACCCAGAGTTCATGAGTTCTAAATCCCACCCTGGCAAATTGTGATACCGAATTCAATAAATCTCTTAAATTATGGGCTTGCAAAAACAGTCATCAAGACTCCCAGATGGTTGCAAAAGCCCCGCTTAACTCCAGTCCCACAATATGTGGTTGATTGTGATACCCTCTGAAATGGCCTAGCAAGCCCCTCAGTTGTAAACAATTGGTCCAAAACAGGATATAAGAGTAATATCAGACAAAACTATTGGCAACAACCTAAGCATTAGAATATAAAAAATCTAAGGCAATCCCAGCCCACTCGACCCTGCAAAATCCTTTTCACTATCATCAGGGGACTGGTGTCCAAGTTGGGAGAGCTGTCACACAGACTAGTCAAGCAGCAGCCTAACATAGTCGTATTAAAAAGTTATATCTGGGAATACTCACTACTTGCCTGGATGGGTGCCGCAGCAACAACGCTCAAGAAGCTTGACACCAGCTCAGAGCTTGATCAGTACCCCTGCCACTAGACTCAATAGCTGCGTCTCTACCACCGGTGCACTATGGCTGCAGTATGTACTATCTAAGGAGGCACTGCAGCAACTCAGCGAGCTTATTTCAACAGCACTTCCCAGCCCCATGACCTCTACCACTGAGAAGGACAAGAGCAGCAATGTTATGGGAACACCCTCACCTCCAAGTTCCCCTTCAAGTCACACACCACTTTCTAAGGGCAACCAGGAAGGGCAATAAATGTAGCTTTACCAGCATTGGCCACATCCTGAGAACAAATGAAGCAACAGCCCCTGAAACCCTGAAATCTCTGCCACTGGATTTGCACAGGTGGCCTTCAGGCCTGGTGGATGCCCAGTAGAATTCCTGCAAAATGCCACAGGAAGTGTTATGACATCATGTCCTTCTCATATGCCTGCATTTAAATGCCCCGGCCTGTTTCTCCCACCCCCACCTGGTAGGCCCCAGGAAATGGGTATCAAGCACAAATGGTCCAGACATACAGTGGTCCAGGGTGTCAAACACCGAATGGTGCAGTGGGTCAGATATTTGGCGATGCAATAGGTTAGATATTGACTGGTTGATGCAGTGGGTGAGACACTGGCCTTTTACTTATGGATTCGTATCAGCCCAGACTGGTGGGATGAAAGTATCTCTAGGTTTCAGGTGATTTGGGGGAATCTCAATCCAGTCACTGGTGAGAATTGACCCAGAGCAGAAAATGGCCGTCAGTTCGGCAGTTTTATAGGATGGAAAGTGGGAAAAATGGCAACTTGTCACACTGGTGCAGTAAGGGCCTTCGGCTGAGATTGGGGCTAGGGCCCACTGTAGGAGCAGTGCAGAAAGAGCTTTACTCTGCATCTAACCCACGCTGTACCTGACCTGGCGTATTTGATGGGAAACTGGGTACCTGATTTGGGGCATTCCATTCCCCAGCATTGACTGACCTCAACTTGATGATCACAAAAAAAGGTCTAAATTTTAAAGTTCTAGTGTATTTACTGTTCTTCCCCATACAAAAAAAAATCACAAATAAAAGATATGAACGGATGAAAAATGTTATCCAATTCAGTACGAAGGAACAGTGTAATATGTAACAGCAATGAGATGCTAAAAGGTCAGTGGCATTTAAAATGATAAACACAATCAAGATAATTAACAAAATTTACAAGTACTCTCTTCATCCATGGCAACGGAACCGAACACACAATGTACAACGCCATCTGTGTGGAGTGACTGTGCAGTGTCATGTGCTTAATAACTGCACTTACATAAAGTGCGCAGACCAGCTGCACTGCCTGACACTTGAACAGCCTCCTATTTGTACTCTGTTATCACTAGCACATCACCCCCACTTGAAGCCATTCCATTTTTAACTCTTCCTCACCCAGGCACTCAAAGGGTCATCGGTGATTATAACCGATGGGCCAGAGCCCAATGCCCGTCTGATACTACCATGAATATCTTCTGCCTTAATCTCATTGGTACTGCCAATGAAATCTATTCCATTGTGACACCCAGGCTTGGGATCTCCAAAGCTCAAATTCAACCAAAACTCCACCACCTGTATCCCATCTCAAACTCAGCCTCACTCACCTGTTACCCCTGACCCAATTAACCTCCACTGGTTCTCGTCCCTCCAGCAAGTGTCAGCTATGGCTCAGTTGGTAGCGCCCTCACTTCTGGGTCAGAAGGTTGTGGGTTCAAGTCCCACTCCAGAGACTTGAGCACAAAAATCTAGGCTGACACTCCAGTGCAGTACTGAGGGAGTGCTGCACTGTTGGAGGTGCTGTCTCTCAGATGAGATGTTAAACCGAGGCCCCGTCTGTTCTCTCAGGTGCACGTAAAAGATCCCATGGCACTATTTCGAAGAAGAGCAGGGGAGTTATCCCCGGTGACCTGACCAATATTTATCCCTCAAACAACATAACGAAAACAGATTATCTGGTCATTATCACATTGCTGTTTGTGGGAGCTTGCTGTGTGCAAATTGGCTGCCGCATTTCCTACATTACAACAGTGACTGCACTTCAAAAAAGTACTTCATTCGCTGTAAAGCGCTTTGGGGCATCTGGTGGTCGTGAAAGGTGCTGTATAAATGCAAGTCTTTCTTTTCTTTAACATATCAACTTCAGAATCTTTGTATATCTACAAATTCCTCCATGGTCTCACCCCACCCTACCTCCAGCAGCCCCATGCCCCTGATCAACACTCCACGCTACCGATCCTGGCTGACTGTGCACTTCCTCCTCCTGCTCCATTTTTGCTACATTGAAGCTTTTTGCACAAATGCAAGTTGTTGTAAATATTTACAATCAGGGCCTTTGTCTGAAAAATCATCCTTCAAGGCCAGATCTAAGAGGCTGTTTTTTAAAAAGTTCTTCCTACATCGGAAGTGTAGGAGTCAGGAGGAAGAGAAACAAAAGTAATTTCAAATACGTTTAATTTTGTTTGTCGACAATTTTCTCCCTCAAACAACATCATCAAAAGGTCATTCATCTTATTGCTCTTTGTGGGACCTTGCTACGTGCAAATCAATTTCTGTGTTTGCTTATACAACAGTGAATGCTCTTCAAAAGTAATTAATTAGCCTATTTCCACCTCCGTAACAGCGCCCGTCTCCGCCCTTGCCTCAGCTCATCCGCTGCTGAAACCCTCATCCATGCCTTTGTTACCGCTAGACTTGACTATTCCAACGCACTTCTGGCTGGCCTCCCACATTCTACCCTACATAAACTTGAGGTCATCCAAAACTCGGCTGCCCATGTCCTAACTCGCACCAAGTCCCGTTTGCCCATCATCCCTGTGCTCGCTAACCTACTTTGGGCTCAGTCTTTGGTGGCCGTGCCTTCTGTTGCCTAAGCCCTAAGCTCTGGAATTCCCTGCCTAAACCTCTCTGCCTCTCTACCTCTCTTTCCTTCTTTAAGACGCTCCTTAAAACCTACCGCTTTGACCAAGCTTCCTGCCCTAATTTATCCTTATGTGGCTCGGTGCAAATTTTTTTGTCTTAAAATACTCCCGTGCAATGCCTTAGGACATTTTACTATGTTAAAGGTGCTATATAAATACAAGTTGTTGTTGTTGTTTAATTGGTTGTGAAACACGCTGAGATGCCCTGTGATTTATGATAAGGCGCTATATAAATCTATATTTTTTCTCTCTTTCCCCCATCTCTCTTGAAGGTGCCAGTTCCACAGGTTCCAGCAGCCCTCCCATACTTGTCAAAAAGACCATTCTTTGTGTGTGAGTCTCGACAGTGAATTTCTACACCCCAGTTGCTAGTCCAGCTGAGATCTATAACTCAGCACAGACCGGGGATCAGCCCCAGCACCATTCTGACCTGTGTGACACAACGACTAACTGATTAAACTCATGGAGCCACCAAGGGAGCTCATATATATGTCTTGTGATTCCAGCCTCATCTTGCACTCTTATTGTTGCCATTAGTTCATTTAATTTTTTCATTGTATCATAGAATCTTACAGCACAGAATGAGGCCATTTGGCCCATCGTGCCTGTGCCAGCTCTTTGAAAGAGCTCTCCAATTAGTTCCACTGCTCTTTCGCCATTGCCATGAAAATTCTTCCTTTTCAAGTATATGTCCAATTTTCTTTTGAAATTTACTGTTGAATGTACTTCCACCACCCTTTCAAGCAGTGCATTCGGTGTTTCTGTGCCTTTGATGAGGTTGCTGCTGCCATTTATTACTGTTACACATTAGTGTTTGTTTGTGTTGGATTGTGTGAGCTGAAAACATGAAGAAAACCAGGGAGACTGGTGTCTCCATCGACCTGCCCGAGTCTAAGGGTTAAATGCAGCCATTCGGGGGAATTATTTCTTTTTTGTTCAAGCTGCACAGACCTCAGAGACTGTCAATTATTCAATTCCTACAAAAGCCTTAAGTAAAGCTGTAAGTCAGTTCAGTTCTTTGGGCTGAGTGTCTTAATTGATAGATATGGATTTAGGCCCAGGGCCTACAAGTACAGGACCCCACAGAGGGTGAAAACGGCAGGGGAGATTACGAGGTAAATCAATTGGAAAATCACAGCCAAAAATAGAAAATACTGGAAGTGCACATGAGGTCAGTCGGCACCTGTATAGAGAAAAGACAGATTAACGTTTTGGGCCGACCCCTTTCTTTATAACAGGAAAACAAATACCAAGCAAATATATTAATAGAATCAGGAAAGGGGAGGAGAGATACTCCCAAGCACAGAGAGGAAATTAATCAGTTGAATAACCTATAACCTACTTAAATGTGGCAGTGAGCTTGGGTTTTAAAAGCCTCTAGATTGTAGAACCAAGGGAAGACAGGGGGAGGTGAGTAGTTCCAGATTTCAGGTCCATGCACTGCCACATGAACAACCTCGACCTCTCTCTTCAGCAGCACCGACGCATTCTATTTCAACAAAAAACTTTTTTTCTTCCTTTCTGATGTCAAGGATCGCAAGCTTCATCAACTCGTGGACACCAACGCCCCCCCAGAACCTTCTTCCCCGTTACTTTCCTCTGATCCCATCCCTTCTTCCAATCTCACCCCCCGCCGTGTTTTCACTATTCCCTCTGACCTTCCCCTCTCTGACCCCGAACGATCAGTCCTCAGCAAAGGCCTGAGCTTCATCCCCTTACGCTCCCATCTGAATGAATTTCGAGCTCGGCACAATGCTGAGCTCTTCTTCCGTCGCCTTCGTCTCCGTGCCCACTTCTCTGGCCAGGAGTCTTCCTCCCGCATGGCTGATCCTTCCTCCCACTTCCTAAATTCTCATTCTACTTGGACCCCTCCCTCTGGCCTCTTACCCTCTCTAGATCTTTTCATTGCTAACTGCCGACGTGACATCGGCCATCTCCATTTCTCTGCTCCACTCTCATACTCCAACCTACCTCCCTCTGAACTTGCAGCACTCCGTTCTCTCCGATCCAACCCTAACATTATCATTAAACCTGCTGATAAGGGTGGTGCTGTTGTTGTTTGGCGAACCGACCTTTACCGTGCGGAAGCTGAACGCCAACTCTCCAACTCCTCCTCCTACCTCCACCTGCACCATGACCCCACTAGCAAACATCAAGCCATTGTTTTCAAGTGTGTCACTGACCTCATCTCCTCTGGAGATCTTCTCTCCATGGCCGCCAACCTCATAGTCCCCCAACCCCGCCCAGCCCGCTTCTACCTCCTTCCCAAGATCCACAAACAGGACTGCCCTGGTAGACCCATCGTTTCAGCCTGCTCTTGCCCCATGGAACTTATCTCTTCCTATCTCAACTCTATTTTTTCTCCCCTTGTCCAGTCTCTTCCCACCTACATTCGCGACTCTTCCGATGCCCTCCGTCACTTTAACAGTTTCCAGTTTCCTGGCCCCAACCGTCTCCTTTTCACTATGGACGTCCAATCTCTCTACACCTCCATCCCCCACCAGGACAGCCTTCGGGTGCTCCGTTTCTTCCTTGAACAGAGGCCCAACCAGTCCCCATCCACCACCACCCTCCTCCGCCTGGCTGAACTTGTTCTCACATTGAACAACTTCTCCTTTGACTCCACTCACTTCCTCCAAATTAAAGGTGTTGCTATGGGAACCCGCATGGACCCTAGCTATGCCTGCCTGTTCATGGGATATGTGGAACATTCTTTGTTCCAGTCCTACTCAGGTCCCCTCCCTCACCTCTTTTTCCGGTACATCGATGACTGTTTTGGTGCCATTTCCTGCTCTCGCCCTGAACTAGATAGGTTCATTCACTTTACTTCCAATTTCCACCCTTCCCTCACCTTCACATGGTCCATCTCCGACTCCTCCCTTCCCTTCCTTGACTTCTCCGTCTCCATTTCTGGCGATCGGCTTTCAACAAACATCCACTACAAGCCCACCGACTCCCACAGCTACCTGGACTACACTTCCTCCCACCCCGCTTCCTGTAAGGACTCTATTCCATTCTCCCAGTTTCTCCGTCTCCGCCGCGTCTGTTCTGACGATGCCATCTTACATACTAGTGCTTCCGACTTGTCTTCCTTTTTCCTCAACCGAGGATTCCCCTCTACTGTGGTTGACACGGCCCTTGACCATGTCCGTTCTATTTCCCGCACTTCTGCTCTCACCCCTTCCCCTCCCTCCCAGAACCACGATAGGGTTCCCCTTGTCCTCACCTTTCACCTCACCAGCCTCCACATTCAACGGATCATCCTCCGCCATTTCCGCCACCTCCAACGTGATCCCACCACCAAACACATCTTCCCCTCACCTCCCCTTTCAGCATTCCGAAGGGACCGCTCCCTCCGCGACACCCTGGTCCACTCCTCAATCACCCCCAACAGCCCTTCTCCTTCACCTGGCACCTTCCCGTGCAAGCGCAGGAGATGCAACACATGCCCTTTTACCTCCTCCCTTCCCACTGTCCAGGGCCCCAAACACCCCTTCCAGGTGAAACAGCGATTTACTTGTACTTCTTGCAATTTAATATACTGTATTCGCTGCTCACGATGCGGTCTCCTCTACATTGGGGAGACCAAACGCAGATTGGGCGACCGCTTTGCTGAACACCTCCGTTCAGTCCGTAAGGGTGACCCTGAGCTTCCGGTCGCCTGTCACTTTAATTCTCCACTTCATTCCCACTCTGATCTCTCTGTCCTCGGCCTATTACATTGTTCCAATGAAGCTCAATGTAAGCTCGAGGAACAGCACCTCATCTTTCGATTGGGCACTTTGCAGTCTGTCAGACTCAACATTGAGTTCAACAATTTCAGATAATTATCCCTGCCCCCATTTTTCATGCAGTATGATTTTTGCCATTCCCATTTGCAACATTTTATCTTTCCTGCCTCTTACAAAAGTACAGGGTGTTCTTTCAATTCCTTCCTCCCCTCCTAACCCTCCCCGCCACTGCACCCCCCCCCCCCCCCGTCTCTCTGCACCTGCTTAATATCTATTACATCTCCAGCTTTTTCCAGTTCTGATGAAGGGTCCCAGACCTGAAACATTAACTCTGTTTCTCTCTCCACGGATGCTGCCTGGCCTGCTGAGTGTTTCCAGCATTTTCTGTTGTTATTTCAGAAGATGATTCTTGATTTGAGCACAGTGAAGAGAGTGCAGAAAGGGTATGTGGACCTTAGGAGGAACAAGAGAGGAAAGTTCAGAGGAACACTGACCATAGTAGCATTGATAAAATGAAGAGAGAGACAAGAAAGATTGTGACAGAAAGAGACAAAGACTAAAAGTGAGAGAGATCATCTATCAGACCACAAGCTTTTGATAATCTATAAAATTATTTAAAATTCTTAAGGGGCTTGATAGGGTGGATGCTGGGAGGATGTTTCCCCTGATTGGGGAGTCGAGAACCAGGGTCACAGGCTCAGAATAAGGGGTCAGCCATTTAAGACTGAGATGAGGAGAAATTTCTTCACTCAAAGGGTTGTGAATGTTTGGAATTCTCTACCCCAGAGAGCTGTGGATGCTCAGTCGTTGAGTATATTAAAGACAGAGATCGATAGATTTGTGGGAATCAAGGAATATGGGGATAGTGCGGGAAGGTGTTGAGGTAGAAGATCAGCCATGATCTTATTGAATGGTGGAGAAGGCTCGAAGGGCCAAATGGCCTATTCCTGCTCCTATTTCTTATGTTCTTATAAAGATTTAGAACTGCCTTGCATATGGTAATACAGGAGACTTTGGTTTACCTGGAGGTTGTATGTCCGGAAACCTCGATCTACCGGCAGAAATCAGGAGCCGTTCTGTTAGGTTGTTTTTCTTCTCGTGGCTTTTTTTTTCCAACAGTCAGGCTTTGGAAAGTCTCTCTGAAGCTGTTGCTAAGCTACAGAGACGCTTCCAAGGTACGGGCCGACTGTTTGAAGCTGTTGCTAAGCAACAGTGTTTGTTGTCAGATACGGAGAAATCTCCGTATGCTTCAACATTAACTTTGTATGTCCGGCAGTTTTGATAGATCGGCAACAGCTCGGTCCCATCGGTGCCGGATATAACAAAGTTTCCTGTAATGGAGAGTTTGAGTTGGAGTTCAGTTCAGCTGTCATTCTCTACCTAACTCCAGCCACCCCCAGGCTAGTACAGAACACTGCTTTGAAAGAACCAATGATTAAAGCCTGTTGCCTAATTTTAGCATGCTGCTAGTACAGATACTTCAGCAGTAGCTCGGCCACTGCCTTTCACTCGGGACAGCTAGCCTCCCACTTGGCATGCAGCTTCCGTCACTGTACTGAAGAATCATGGCCGAAACACCAATTTTCTCTTCTCAGTTCTGTCTGTTCCTCTCCTGATGGCACTAACTTTTTCTGGGGTATGGTCCCATGGGTGCCAGCTGTTCTCTAATGAAAGGGGCCTTCATGTGGGAACCTAGACAGTGACTCTTCAACTGTGGAAGGCATCAAAGCCAAGCCCAATTCTGTATCACCTGACATGTACACACATGAACAGCAGAGATCACTGTTAGTGATCAGAAGTACGAACCACAAAATCACAGGATAATTATGGAAGAGGAAGGCCATTCGGCCCATCTTTGTCCATCCATCCAGAGAGATCCTAGCGTTCCCACGTCCATTGTAACATCAAGTTGTTTCTTAAATGATTTCAAGATTTTTGCTTCCACTATATCTGAAAGTTTATTCCACATATTGACCACTCTTTGTGTGAAGCATTTTCAATCCTAAAATTACCTTTTAGTAGTTTGAACTTGTGTCAACACCAACAGCTTGCATTTATATAACACCTTTTACGTAGTAAAGCATCCCAAGGCGCTTCACAGGAGCGTTATCAAATAAAATTTGACACTGAGTCACAAAAAGATTTATTAGGACAGGTGACCAAAAGCTTGGTCAAAGAGATAGGTTTTAAGAAGCGTCTTAAAGGAGGAGAGAGAGAAGTAGAGAGGTGGAGAGGCTTACGGAGGGAATTTCAAAGCTTAGGGTCCAGACAGCTGAAGGCACGGCCACCAATGGTGGAGCGAAGAAAATCGGGGATGTGCAAGAGGCCAGAATTGGAGAAAAGCAGAGATCTCGGGCGGGAGGCTGTAGAAGGTTACAGAGATAGGGAGGCGCGAGACCATGGAGGGATTTGAAAAGAAGGATGAGAATTTTAAAATCGAGGTGTTGCCGGAGCGAGAGCCAATGTAGGTCAGCGAGCACGGTGCGATAGGTGAACAGGACTTGATGCGGTTTGGGATGTGTGCAGCAGAGTTTGGGATGAGTTCATGGAAGATGGGAGGCCAGCCAGGAATTCTCAGGAGGTAACAAAGGCATGGATGAGGGTTACTTGTTCTACATCTGCAGTTTAATTTAAAATAATATTCTAATTTAACTTTTTCTACACCCTGCACAAACTTATATTCCTCTATAAGACCACCTCTTAGATGCCTCATTTCGAGGTTAAAAAGTTCAAGTTTGTTCAGGCCCTGACACTGGGGATCAGCGTGGTAGTTCTCTGCGCTGCCTCTAGTGCTTGAATGTCTCTCTTATTTCTTGTCGACCAGAACTGGACACAGTATTCAAGATGCCGTCTGAACAGAGCACAAACAGTTTGATTATTACCTCCTCTGACTACATTCTACTGTTTTGACTGTGTAGTTCACCATCCTATTGGCTTTGCTGATTGCTGCTCCTTCTAGTTTGGTAGCAGCTGCAAACTTGACCACTTTGCATTGAGTTTATGAACCCATGTCATTTATGCAAATTAGAAACAGTAGTGGTCCCAGCATTGCCTTGAGGCACTCACTCTTCCCACTCTGCCATAACTCATCTAATGAGTACTTGTTTCCTAACTTTCAGCCAGTTTCTTATCCATTCCCAGGCTTTACCCTGAATCCCTACAGCTTTGAGTTTAATGAATAGCCTTTCGTGTGGGAACTTTATCAAAATCCTTGTGGAGTTTTGGATTTTGCCATGTCACAGTGCTTACAACAGTCAACTTGGGTTGTGACTTCCTCAAAGAAGTCGAGGAGGTTCTTCAAGCAGGACCTCCTCTTTCTGAATACATACTGACTGCTGTTAACCAGGTTATTGTTGTACAGATATTCCTCAAATTTACTCCTGATAATTGATTCCATTGTTTTACGCAAAAGGAAGTAAGACGAATAGGTCTGTCGTTTCCTTTGTCTTGTTTTGTCACACTTTTGAACATGGGCAACACATTAGCCTGTTTCCAATCTACTCGCACCTCCCCAGTGTTCATTGACTCCCTCATAATGATTGTCAATACCTCACAAATCTCCTCCCTAGTCTTTCTCAGCACTCTGAGATAAATACCTTCTATCTCTGGGGATGTATGTGTTTTGAGCCCTTTTAACCCGCCTAGAACTTGCATCTCATTTATAATTATTCCTCCCCCACCGTACACCAGGGCACTGAGCCCAATTGTTGCAGCCCAACTGCTGCCCCATCTGAGATCAGCTAACCCACCACAGAACAAGGATTGAACCTGGGGCCACTCTGCATGGGTCAGTACCACACGTGGCAGCATATTTCACACCTGGGCCATCGAAGTGAACTCTAAATGGAGGTCTAGATATCTGAACTTCCACTTCTTTTGGTGTAAGAACACCGGTTAGCGATAGCTGCACCATCCTTGCAGCACATGGCCAAACAAAACTGATTTGGTTATCTCTAATTATAATCTCGACAACCACAAGTAATCATCCAGAAATTCTCATTATATTTTGTTATTGCTGCTGTGTTATACTAAAAGTCTCACCTAGGGCAAAATTCTGTTTTCCAGATTGTTGAGCAATTGTGTGCTGCAGAATAGCTTTCCAGCTTCAAGGAAAATGTTATCTGGACATTTTTATATTGGCTACTGCCCCAGGCGTAGAAATCACACAGCCATCGCAACACCAAAGATAAACCTGCCATATTTATTTAACTCTGGTGGCACACGTTGGGAGTACTTTTTTTTAAAATTCAGTCACGGGATGAGGACGTCGCTGGCAAGGCCAGCATTTATTGCCCATCCCTAATTGCCCTCGCCACCTTGAATACAACTGAGTGGCTTGCTGGGCCATTTCAGAGGGCAGTTAAAAGTCAACCACATTGTGGTTCTGGAGTCACATATAGGCCAGACCGGGTAAGGACAGCAGACTTCCTTCCCTACTGGCACAGGATAAATGGAAGATGTGGCCCTGTGTGGACAGGAGAGGAAAGATTCCAACAGGGATTACCAGACAGTGATCAGGAGCAGGAACCCTGGATGATTTGTCCTTTCCTCACCCAGGACATTGTGGTTAATTGAAGCATCTGAACTGCTCCCCAACTGAGATCAAGTAACTCAACACAGACCTCTGGCCTTCTGATCTGTATGGCTCGTACTACACCGGGTGGCTCATTGAGCCGCTGAGCCACTGAGGGAGCAGATTAGAAGAAAATGCTTTCACATCCTTGGGACATCCCAAAACAATGCGTAGTCGACGAATTACCTTTGAAGTGCAGTCACTGTTCTGTAGGCAAACCCAGCTGCCAATTTGCGCACAGCAAGATGCCACAAGCAGCAGTGAGATAAATGCCCACTTAATCTGTTCTGGTGGTGCTGGTTGAGGGACAAATGTTGGCCAGGAGTCCAGGAGAACTCACTTCTCATCTTCGAATAGTGCCATGGGATCTTTCACATCCACAGGTTTAATGTCTTATCTGAAAGATTGCACCTCTGACAAGGCAGGACTCCCTCAGTACTGATCTGAAATGTCAGCGTGGATTATGTGCTCAAGGTCTTGAGTGTGTCTTGAACCCACGACCTTCTGATTTAGAGGGAGGAGTGCTACCAACTGAGCCAAGCTGATACTTGAACAAATTAGTAGGTTTCAAGTGAGGCTGGAAATTTCCCCCTCTCTTTCACTCCCCCACCCACCCCCCAACCAATTTGGTAGGTAGTTGATGTTTGTTGTGCCCGTGCTGAGGAACTGATTTTAGAGTCACTTGGGCAATGTTGGATTTTGAAACGTACTGAAGCTGAGTGGGTTAACTAAAGACATTGCTACAGTACAGCAAGTTATAGCTTCAACCTTGCTAGAACAATGGGTCTGACATTCCTGGAATGCACTGGGTTCAGGTTGAATAATGTTGATCGGAGGATAAGATTGCTCTCCTGGAGTTTGCTGTTGCATTAACTTTGAGGTCAGATGAGAATATCTTTCTACATCTCTGTCTGCATGAGGGTATTAGGAAGAATTAAATACTTTGTTGATGTAGCATCATATCATATTTCATTGCAAACTGATTCACTTTAGCAAATTACTTTTTGTGACTGTAGCAGATGCCACAAACAATTAAATGAATTACCAGTTAATTTGTGTTTGGTAGAGGAATGTTGTCCAGAACATGGGGAAATTGCCTGCTCTTCTTTGAGTTGTGCCAGGGATATTTAACATCCAGCAGAACAGGCCTCAATTGAACCTCCTTCAGCACTACACAGAATCACAGAAACCCCACAGTGCAGATAGAGGCCATTTCGGCCCATCGAGCCTGCACCGACACATATCCCACCCGATCCCCGTAACCCCTACACCAACACATATCCCACCCTATCCCTGTAACCCCATGTATTTAATCCCCCTAACACTAAGGGTCAATTTATCATAGCCGATCAACCTAACCCGCACATCTTTGGACTGTGGGAGGAAACCGGAGCACCCGGAGAAAACCCACGCAAACACGGGGAGAATGTGCAAACTCCACACAGACAGTCGCCCAAGGCCGGATTTGAACCCGGGTCTCTGGCGCTGTGAGGCAACAGTGCTAACCACTATGCCACCGTGCTGCCTGGATTATATGCTCAAGGCTGGGAGTGGAATTTGAACCCACAACCTTTTTGATTCTGAGGTGCTACCAAAGAAAGTTATATAGAAAATGTTCAACCAATAACTGTGTAATGAAGGCTTTGTGTTGTAATAAGATATTCCAGCCGCTGTGATTCAGTTGGTAAATTTGCTGTCAATGTCAAACTGAGCAACACAGGTGAGAAAGACCAAGTTCCATCCTCTAACCGCCCTGCTGGTTTGCTCAGCTGGGATGGTAATTGAGGCATCTCAGGATCAAGGGAAGGAAGTCAGCAAAGACGCCCACTCCTGATCAAACCTACTGATTCCTGCTGGAAAGTGCATTTGTGTGGATGTCAGGTGAGTCACAGCTATGATGGCCTTCAAGGTGGAAGAGCCTGCCAACACCCAATGTATACTCTCAAAAATTAAAAATGGGCAATTGAGCGACATAAAGGAGGGCACCTGAAACCCATAGTACCACACCCTAGAAAAAGTCAGCACCCAAGGAAAGGAATCAGTGCCCAGGAAACTGTACCCTAGCAAGACTCAGTGCCAAGGGAACTCTACCCCAGCAAGAGTCAGGGCCCAGAGAACAGTACCCCAGCAAGAGTCAGGACCCAGGGAACTGTACCCCAGCAAGACTCAGGGCCCAGGGAACGGTACCCCTGCAAGAGTCAGGGCCCAGGGAACTCTACCCCAGCAAGAGTCAGGGCCCAGAGAACAGTACCCCAGCAAGAGTCAGGACCCAGGGAACTGTACCCCAGCAAGACTCAGGGCCCAGGGAACGGTACCCCTGCAAGAGTCAGGGCCCAGGGAACTGTACCCCAGCAAGAGTCAGGGCCCAGAGAACTGTACTCCAGCAAGAGTCAGCGCCCAGGGAACTGTACCCCAGCAAGACTCAGTGCCCAGGGAACTGTACCCCAGCAAGAGTCAGAGACCAGGGAACTGTACCCCAGCAAGAGTCAGCAACCAGGGACATGTATACAGCAAGAGTCATTGTCTGGGGAAGTGTGTCCGAGGAAGAGTCAATGTCTGAGGAAGTGTATCCGAGGAAGAGTCAATGTCTGGGGAAGTGTGTCCGAGGAAGAGTCAATGTCTCGGGAAGTGTGTCCGAGGAAGAGTCAATGTCTGGGGAAGTGTGTCCGAGAAAGAGTCAATGTCTGGGGAAGTGTGTCCGAGGAAGAGTCAATGTCTGGGGAAGTGTGTCCGAGGAACAGTCAATGTCTGAGGAAGTGTGTCTGAGGAAGAGTCAATGTCTGGGGAAGTGTATCCGAGGAAGAGTCAATGTCTGGGGAAGTGTGTCCGAGGAACAGTCAATGTCTGGGGAAGTGTGTCCGAGGAAGAGTCAATGTCTGAGGAAGTGTGTCCGAGGAAGTTCCAATGTCTGGGGAAGTGTGTCCGAGCAAGAGTCAATGTCTGGGGAAGTGTGTCCGAGGAAGAGTCAATGTCTGGGGAAGTGTGTCCGAGGAAGTTCCAATGTCTGGGGAAGTGTGTCCAAGGAAGAGTCAATGTCTGGGGAAGTGTGTCCGAGGAAGAGTCAATGTCTGGGGAAGTGTGTCCGAGGAAGAGTCAATGTCTGGGGAAGTGTATCCGAGGAAGATTCAATGTCGGGGGAAGTGTGTCCGAGGAAGAGTCAATGCCTGGGGAAGTGTGTCCGAGGAAGAGTCAATGTCTGGGGAAGTGTGTCCGAGGAAGAGTCAATGTCTGGGGAAGTGTGTCTGAGGAACAGTCAATGTCTGAGGAAGTGTATCCGAGGAAGAGTCAATGTCTGGGGAAGTGTGTCCGAGGAAGAGTCAATGTCTGGGGAAGTGTGTCCGAGAAAGAGTCAATGTCTGAGGAAGTGTATCCGAGGAAGAGTCAATGTCTGGGGAAGTGTATCCGAGGAACAGTCAATGTCTGGGGAAGTGTGTCCGAGAAAGAGTCAATGTCTGGGGAAGTGTATCCGAGGAACAGTCAATGTCTGGGGAAGTGTGTCCGAGGAAGAGTCAATGTCTGGGGAAGTGTGTCCGAGGAAGAGTCAATGTCTGGGGAAGTGTATCTGAGGAACAGTCAATGTCTGGGGAAGTGTGTCCGAGGAAGAGTCAATGTCTGGGGAAGTGTGTCCGAGGAAGAGTCAATGTCTGGGGAAGTGTATCCGAGGAACAGTCAATGTCTGGGGAAGTGTGTCCGAGGAAGTTCCAATGTCTGGGGAAGTGTGTCCAAGAAAGAGTCAATGTCTGCGGAAGTGTGTCCGAGGAAGAGTCAATGTCTGGGGAAGTGTGTCCGAGGAAGAGTCAATGCCTGGGGAAGTGTGTCCGAGGAAGAGTCAATGTCTGAGGAAGTGTGTCCGAGGAAGAGTCAATGTCTGGGGAAGTGTGTCCGAGAAAGAGTCAATGTCTGGGGAAGTGTATCCGAGGAACAGTCAATGTCTGGGGAAGTGTGTCCGAGAAAGAGTCAATGTCTGGGGAAGTGTGTCCGAGGAAGAGTCAATGTCTGGGGAAGTGTGTCCGAGGAAGAGTCAATGTCTGGGGAAGTGTGTCCGAGGAAGAGTCAATGTCTGAGGAAGTGTGTCCGAGGAAGAGTCAATGTCTGGGGAAGTGTGTCCGAGGAAGAGTCAATGTCTGGGGAAGTGTGTCCGAGGAAGAGTCAATGTCTGGGGAAGTGTGTCCGAGGAACAGTCAATGTCTGGGGAAGTGTGTCCGAGGAAGAGTCAATGTCTGAGGAAGTGTGTCCGAGGAAGTTCCAATGTCTGGGGAAGTGTGTCCGAGGAAGAGTCAATGTCTGGGGAAGTGTGTCCGAGGAAGAGTCAATGTCTGGGGAAGTGTGTCCGAGGAAGTTCCAATGTCTGGGGAAGTGTGTCCGAGGAAGAGTCAATGTCTGGGGAAGTGTGTCCGAGGAAGAGTCAATGTCTGGGGAAGTGTGTCCGAGGAAGAGTCAATGTCTGGGGAAGTGTATCCGAGGAAGAGTCAATGTCGGGGGAAGTGTGTCCGAGGAAGAGTCAATGTCTGGGGAAGTGTGTCCGAGGAAGAGTCAATGTCTGGGGAAGTGTGTCCGAGGAAGAGTCAATGTCTGGGGAAGTGTGTCTGAGGAACAGTCAATGTCTGAGGAAGTGTATCCGAGGAAGAGTCAATGTCTGGGGAAGTGTGTCCGAGGAAGAGTCAATGTCTGGGGAAGTGTGTCCGAGAAAGAGTCAATGTCTGAGGAAGTGTATCCGAGGAAGAGTCAATGTCTGGGGAAGTGTATCCGAGGAACAGTCAATGTCTGGGGAAGTGTGTCCGAGGAAGAGTCAATGTCTGAGGAAGTGTATCCGAGGAAGAGTCAATGTCTGGGGAAGTGTATCCGAGGAAGAGTCAATGTCTGGGGAAGTGTGTCCGAGAAAGAGTCAATGTCTGGGGAAGTGTGTCCGAGGAAGAGTCAATGTCTTGGGAAGTGTGTCCGAGAAAGAGTCAATGTCTGGGGAAGTGTGTCCGAGGAAGTTCCAATGTCTGGGGAAGTGTGTCCGAGAAAGAGTCAATGTCTGGGGAAGTGTGTCCGAGGAAGAGTCAATGTCTGGGGAAGTGTGTCCGAGGAAGAGTCAATGTCTGGGGAAGTGTGTCCGAGGAAGAGTCAATGTCTGAGGAAGTGTGTCCGAGGAAGAGTCAATGTCTGGGGAAGTGTGTCCGAGAAAGAGTCAATGTCTGGGGAAGTGTATCCGAGGAACAGTCAATGTCTGGGGAAGTGTGTCCGAGAAAGGGTCAATGTCTGGGGAAGTGTGTCCGAGGAAGAGTCAATGTCTGGGGAAGTGTGTCCGAGAAAGAGTCAATGTCTGGGGAAGTGTGTCCGAGGAAGAGTCAATGTCTGAGGAAGTGTGTCCGAGGAAGAGTCAATGTCTGGGGAAGTGTGTCCGAGGAAGAGTCAATGTCTGGGGAAGTGTGTCCGAGGAAGAGTCAATGTCTGGGGAAGCGTGTCCGAGGAACAGTCAATGTCTGGGGAAGTGTGTCCGAGGAAGAGTCAATGTCTGAGGAAGTGTGTCCGAGGAAGATCCAATGTCTGGGGAAGTGTGTCCGAGGAAGAGTCAATGTCTGGGGTAGTGTGTCCGAGGAAGAGTCAATGTCTGGGGAAGTGTGTCCGAGGAAGTTCCAATGTCTGGGGAAGTGTGTCCGAGGAAGAGTCAATGTCTGGGGAAGTGTATCCGAGGAAGAGTCAATGTCGGGGGAAGTGTGTCCGAGGAAGAGTCAATGTCTGGGGAAGTGTGTCCGAGGAAGAGTCAATGTCTGGGGAAGTGTGTCCGAGGAAGAGTCAATGTCTGGGGAAGTGTGTCTGAGGAACAGTCAATGTCTGAGGAAGTGCATCCGAGGAAGAGTCAATGTCTGGGGAAGTGTGTCCGAGGAAGAGTCAATGTCTGGGGAAGTGTGTCCGAGAAAGAGTCAATGTCTGAGGAAGTGTATCCGAGGAAGAGTCAATGTCTGGGGAAGTGTATCCGAGGAACAGTCAATGTCTGGGGAAGTGTGTCCGAGAAAGAGTCAATGTCTGGGGAAGTGTATCCGAGGAACAGTCAATGTCTGGGGAAGTGTGTCCGAGGAAGAGTCAATGTCTGGGGAAGTGTGTCCGAGGAAGAGTCAATGTCTGGGGAAGTGTATCCGAGGAACAGTCAATGTCTGGGGAAGTGTGTCCGAGAAAGAGTCAATGTCTGGGGAAGTGTATCCGAGGAACAGTCAATGTCTGGGGAAGTGTGTCCGAGGAAGAGTCAATGTCTGGGGAAGTGTGTCCGAGGAAGAGTCAATGTCTGGGGAAGTGTATCCGAGGAAGAGTCAATGTCTGGGGAAGTGTATCCGAGGAACAGTCAATGTCTGGGGAAGTGTGTCCGAGAAAGAGTCAATGTCTGGGGAAGTGTATCCGAGGAACAGTCAATGTCTGGGGAAGTGTGTCCAAGGAAGAGTCAATGTCTGGGGAAGTGTGTCCGAGGAAGAGTCAATGTCTGAGGAAGTGTATCCGAGGAAGAGTCAATGTCTGGGGAAGTGTATCCGAGGAAGAGTCAATGTCTGGGGAAGTGTGTCCGAGAAAGAGTCAATGTCTGGGGAAGTGTGTCCGAGGAAGAGTCAATGTCTGGGGAAGTGTGTCCGAGAAAGAGTCAATGTCTGGGGAAGTGTGTCCGAGGAAGAGTCAATGTCTGGGGAAGTGTGTCCGAGGAAGAGTCAATGTCTGGGGAAGTGTGTCCGAGGAAGAGTCAATGTCTGAGGAAGTGTGTCCGAGGAAGAGTCAATGTCTGGCGAAGTGTGTCCGATAAAGAGTCAATGTCTGGGGAAGTGTATCCGAGGAACAGTCAATGTCTGGGGAAGTGTGTCCGAGAAAGAGTCAATGTCTGGGGAAGTGTGTCCGAGGAAGAGTCAATGTCTGGGGAAGTGTGTCCGAGGAAGAGTCAATGTCTGGGGAAGTGTGTCCGAGGAAGAGTCAATGTCTGAGGAAGTGTGTCCGAGGAAGAGTCAATGTCTGGGGAAGTGTGTCCGAGGAAGAGTCAATGTCTGAGGAAGTGTGTCCGAGGAAGAGTCAATGTCTGGGGAAGTGTGTCCGAGGAAGAGTCAATGTCTGGGGAAGTGTGTCCGAGGAAGAGTCAATGTCTGGGAAAGTGTGTCCGAGGAAGAGTCAATGTCTGGGGAAGAGTGTCCGAGGAAGAGTCAATGTCTGAGGAAGTGTGTCTGAGGAAGAGTCAATGTCTGGGGAAGTGTGTCCGAGGAAGAGTCAATGTCTGGGGAAGTGTGTCCGAGGAAGAGTCAATGTCTGGGGAAGTGTGTCCGAGGAAGAGTCAATGTCTGGGGAAGTGTGTCCGAGGAAGAGTCAATGTCTGGGGAAGTGTGTCCGAGGAAGAGTCAATGTCTGAGGAAGTGTGTCCGAGGAAGAGTCAATGTCTGGGGAAGTGTGTCCGAGGAAGAGTCAATGTCTGGGGAAGTGTGTCCGAGGAAGAGTCAATGTGTGGGGAAGTGTGTCCGAGGAAGAGTCAATGTCTGGGGAAGTGTGTCCGAGGAAGAGTCAATGTCTGAGGAAGTGTGTCTGAGGAACAGTCAATGTCTGAGGAAGTGTATCCGAGGAAGAGTCAATGTCTGGGGAAGTGTGTCCGAGGAAGAGTCAATGTCTGGGGAAGTGTGTCCGAGAAAGAGTCAATGTCTGAGGAAGTGTATCCGAGGAAGAGTCAATGTCTGGGGAAGTGTATCCGAGGAACAGTCAATGTCTGGGGAAGTGTGTCCGAGGAAGAGTCAATGTCTGAGGAAGTGTATCCGAGGAAGAGTCAATGTCTGGGGAAGTGTATCCGAGGAAGAGTCAATGTCTGGGGAAGTGTGTCCGAGAAAGAGTCAATGTCTGGGGAAGTGTGTCCGAGGAAGAGTCAATGTCTTGGGAAGTGTGTCCGAGAAAGAGTCAATGTCTGGGGAAGTGTGTCCGAGGAAGTTCCAATGTCTGGGGAAGTGTGTCCGAGAAAGAGTCAATGTCTGGGGAAGTGTGTCCGAGGAAGAGTCAATGTCTGGGGAAGTGTGTCCGAGGAAGAGTCAATGTCTGGGGAAGTGTGTCCGAGGAAGAGTCAATGTCTGAGGAAGTGTGTCCGAGGAAGAGTCAATGTCTGGGGAAGTGTGTCCGAGAAAGAGTCAATGTCTGGGGAAGTGTATCCGAGGAACAGTCAATGTCTGGGGAAGTGTGTCCGAGAAAGGGTCAATGTCTGGGGAAGTGTGTCCGAGGAAGAGTCAATGTCTGGGGAAGTGTGTCCGAGGAAGAGTCAATGTCTGGGGAAGTGTGTCCGAGGAAGAGTCAATGTCTGAGGAAGTGTGTCCGAGGAAGAGTCAATGTCTGGGGAAGTGTGTCCGAGGAAGAGTCAATGTCTGGGGAAGTGTGTCCGAGGAAGAGTCAATGTCTGGGGAAGTGTGTCCGAGGAACAGTCAATGTCTGGGGAAGTGTGTCCGAGGAAGAGTCAATGTCTGAGGAAGTGTGTCCGAGGAAGTTCCAATGTCTGGGGAAGTGTGTCCGAGGAAGAGTCAATGTCTGGGGAAGTGTGTCCGAGGAAGAGTCAATGTCTGGGGAAGTGTGTCCGAGGAAGTTCCAATGTCTGGGGAAGTGTGTCCGAGGAAGAGTCAATGTCTGGGGAAGTGTATCCGAGGAAGAGTCAATGTCGGGGGAAGTGTGTCCGAGGAAGAGTCAATGTCTGGGGAAGTGTGTCCGAGGAAGAGTCAATGTCTGGGGAAGTGTGTCTGAGGAACAGTCAATGTCTGAGGAAGTGCATCCGAGGAAGAGTCAATGTCTGGGGAAGTGTGTCCGAGGAAGAGTCAATGTCTGGGGAAGTGTGTCCGAGAAAGAGTCAATGTCTGAGGAAGTGTATCCGAGGAAGAGTCAATGTCTGGGGAAGTGTATCCGAGGAACAGTCAATGTCTGGGGAAGTGTGTCCGAGAAAGAGTCAATGTCTGGGGAAGTGTATCCGAGGAACAGTCAATGTCTGGGGAAGTGTGTCCGAGGAAGAGTCAATGTCTGGGGAAGTGTGTCCGAGGAAGAGTCAATGTCTGGGGAAGTGTATCCGAGGAACAGTCAATGTCTGGGGAAGTGTGTCCGAGAAAGAGTCAATGTCTGGGGAAGTGTATCCGAGGAACAGTCAATGTCTGGGGAAGTGTGTCCGAGGAAGAGTCAATGTCTGGGGAAGTGTGTCCGAGGAAGAGTCAATGTCTGGGGAAGTGTATCCGAGGAAGAGTCAATGTCTGGGGAAGTGTATCCGAGGAACAGTCAATGTCTGGGGAAGTGTGTCCGAGAAAGAGTCAATGTCTGGGGAAGTGTATCCGAGGAACAGTCAATGTCTGGGGAAGTGTGTCCAAGGAAGAGTCAATGTCTGGGGAAGTGTGTCCGAGGAAGAATCAATGTCTGAGGAAGTGTATCCGAGGAAGAGTCAATGTCTGGGGAAGTGTATCCGAGGAAGAGTCAATGTCTGGGGAAGTGTGTCCGAGAAAGAGTCAATGTCTGGGGAAGTGTGTCCGAGGAAGAGTCAATGTCTGGGGAAGTGTGTCCGAGAAAGAGTCAATGTCTGGGGAAGTGTGTCCGAGGAAGAGTCAATGTCTGGGGAAGTGTGTCCGAGGAAGAGTCAATGTCTGGGGAAGTGTGTCCGAGGAAGAGTCAATGTCTGAGGAAGTGTGTCCGAGGAAGAGTCAATGTCTGGCGAAGTGTGTCCGATAAAGAGTCAATGTCTGGGGAAGTGTATCCGAGGAACAGTCAATGTCTGGGGAAGTGTGTCCGAGAAAGAGTCAATGTCTGGGGAAGTGTGTCCGAGGAAGAGTCAATGTCTGGGGAAGTGTGTCCGAGGAAGAGTCAATGTCTGGGGAAGTGTGTCCGAGGAAGAGTCAATGTCTGAGGAAGTGTGTCCGAGGAAGAGTCAATGTCTGGGGAAGTGTGTCCGAGGAAGAGTCAATGTCTGAGGAAGTGTGTCCGAGGAAGAGTCAATGTCTGGGGAAGTGTGTCCGAGGAAGAGTCAATGTCTGGGGAAGTGTGTCCGAGGAAGAGTCAATGTCTGGGAAAGTGTGTCCGAGGAAGAGTCAATGTCTGGGGAAGAGTGTCCGAGGAAGAGTCAATGTCTGAGGAAGTGTGTCTGAGGAAGAGTCAATGTCTGGGGAAGTGTGTCCGAGGAAGAGTCAATGTCTGGGGAAGTGTGTCCGAGGAAGAGTCAATGTCTGGGGAAGTGTGTCCGAGGAAGAGTCAATGTCTGGGGAAGTGTGTCCGAGGAAAAGTCAATGTCTGGGGAAGTGTGTCCGAGGAAGAGTCAATGTCTGAGGAAGTGTGTCCGAGGAAGAGTCAATGTCTGGGGAAGTGTGTCCGAGGAAGAGTCAATGTCTGGGGAAGTGTGTCCGAGGAAGAGTCAATGTGTGGGGAAGTGTGTCCGAGGAAGAGTCAATGTCTGGGGAAGTGTGTCCGAGGAAGAGTCAATGTCTGAGGAAGTGTGTCTGAGGAAGAGTCAATGCCTGGGGAAGTGTGTCTGAGGAAGAGTCAATGTCTGGGGAAGTGTGTCCGAGGAAGAGTCAATGTCTGGGGAAGTGTGTCCGAGAAACAGTCAATGTCTGAGGAAGTGTATCCGAGGAAGAGTCAATGTCTGGGGAAGTGTATCCGAGGAACAGTCAATGTCTGAGGAAGTGTATCCGAGGAACAGACAATGTCTGGGGAAGTGTGTCCGAGGAAGAGTCAATGTCTGAGGAAGTGTATCCGAGGAAGAGTCAATGTCTGGGGAAGTGTGTCTGAGGAAGAGTCAATGTCTGGGGAAGTGTGTCCGAGGAAGAGTCAATGTCTGGGGAAGTGTGTCCGAGGAAGAGTCAATGTCTGAGGAAGTGTGTCCGAGGAAGAGTCAATGTCTGGGGAAGTGTGTCCGAGGAAGAGTCAATGTCTGGGGAAGTGTGTCCGAGGAAGAGTCAATGTCTGGGGAAGTGTGTCCGAGGAAGAGTCAATGTCTGGGGAAGTGTGTCCGAGGAAGAGTCAATGTCTGAGGAAGTGTATCCGAGGAAGAGTCAATGGCTGGGGAAGTGTGTCCGAGGAAGAGTCAATGTCTGGGGAAGTGTGTCCGAGGAAGAGTTAATGTCTGGGGAAGTGTATCCGAGGAAGAGTCAATGTCTGGGGAAGTGTGTCCGAGGAAGAGTCAATGTCTGGGGAAGTGTATCCGAGGAAGAGTCAATGTCTGGGGAAGTGTGTCCGAGGAAGAGTCACTGTCTGGGGAAGTGTGTCCGAGGAAGAGTCAATGTCTGGGGAAGTGTGTCCGAGAAAGAGTCAATGTCTGGGGAAGTGTGTCCGAGGAACAGTCAATGTCTGAGGAAGTGTGTCCGAGGAAGAGTCAATGTCTGGGGAAGTGTGTCCGAGGATGAGATATCGTCCTCAATGGAGAGGTCGGAGAAAGAGCAGTAAAAAGTTCTCTTCTTTGCAACTTTAATTTAATAATAATCTGTATTTTCTTCACAGCTCACAGAGATGGAGGAAACTCTGATATGGGAGCAGCACACAGTTGCGATACAGCGGGTAAATCCACATTCTTCAGTCTTTGTCAATTTTTCACCTGGTTTCTCTTAGAATCTAAGAAGCTGGAATCATTCAGCCCACCAATCCTACTCGTCCTGCAGACCACTTACAATCTACCTATCATGAACTCCACCTCACCTCCTTAATGTCCCTCCACAGTCCCTGTACGCTCTACCTATCGTGGACCCTACCCAACTCATTTAATTTCCTACGGGAATATTCTGTATCAATACTCCCTGCTCCCCAGTGGGAGGGGGCAGCGAAGGATCAATCCATCTCTCTATTGATTTGATTATTGTTACAGCTGGTGTGTTCGGAACAAAAACATCCCTCTTAAAAAGGGAAAGGATGCAGCGGTAGTAAACAAGGGTGTCTTAAGCCACATTTACACTGGTTGTTGTTTTAATTCAAAATCCAGAAGACTGTGAGCTTATTTCCCAGCGTTTTCACTGCTAAACCCGGCTCCCTTATCCCGGGAATAGATTCCTAAACCACAAAGAACTGAATCTGCCGCCAGGATAAGGGAGCCAGATTTAGCAGTAGCGCGATCAAAATAGCAATGCAGTGCTTAGTGACCCCCTCCCACCAGTGAGGACCTTGGAATGGGCGACCCAGGCATCCACTGAAAACAGGCGGGAGCCTCATTAGCCCATGCAAATTGGGGCCCTGTGATGTCAATAGGGTCACAATGTCATTTTGAAGTACTAATGGGCAGAACGTATGCCGCGCACACTCTGCCCATCACTCCTCGCCGTTGGGCGCTCTAACCAGCGGTCTTAAAGGGGCCGCCAAAGGTCACTCAAATAAAGGGTTAAAAAAAAGGTTTGTAAATGATTTTTTTACCAAACCGGGTATAAGAGATTTGTAAATTATTTCTGTAGGACCAGGAGCAGCATTAATGCTTCATCTGGTCCCACAAACCCACCCACCCCGATGCCCAACCCGCTGCAGCTCTCCTCTAGGGTCATTCCCTCCTCCCCCGCCACCCTTACCTGTACTCGCTGGACTCCACGGTGGAGCCACCGGATTTCTCAGCCCCTCTGATCAGCAAGCTGCTCAATAGGCCTGGGCAGCTCGCTGACAGAATGCTAGTGGATCACTTCCATCAGGCAGGAGGAACCCCATTTCCATTGGCTCAGTGTAAAATGGGCTGCCACCCGTTCTGTGCTACCGCTCAAGTCGAATTCCCCCCTCCCCACCCCCGTTATGTTAAATGTAGAACAATTAAATGCAGGCTAAAACTCCCTCTACTCTGCCCCAACAATGTGCCTCCGCCCCAACTTCAGAAAAGCCCTTCCTACTTTGCCAATTTGGCATTCATTTCAATTCCCACACCAACTATCTTGCTGTCTGTAGTAATTCTTATTGTTCTGTGTTTTGCTGCAGGATTCAAAAATAGGATTTGGCATCGCAATATCCGGAGGGACAGACAAACCCAGCAGCAGCACCGGAGAAACCGCCATTCTGGTTTCGGATGTCGTTCGGTCTGGACCAGCTGAAGGGAAGATCCTGTGAGTAAAAAGATCCCTCAGTCAGGGTGATTATATATCCATAAATTAAAGAGGCAGAGATGTTAGGGATAGTTCTCGATATGTGTTGTACCTGTATATTGTTAATTGAGCACTAGAGGGCCACCTAATGGGAGTAAGTATATTGCAGCAATTACACTTACAATTATAGTGTTGGTTATATCTAAATAGAATGTTCCAGAGAGTCTGAAATAAAATCAGGCATGATATTGTCACACCAACTTGAGTGTTTATTCAGACATAACAGTTTTTTTTATTCGTTCCTGGGATGTGGGCGTCGCTGACAAGGCCAGCATTTATTGCCCATCCCTAATTGCCCTTGAGAAGGTGGTGGTGAGCCACCTTCTTGAATTACTGCAGTCCATGAGGTGAAGGTACTCCCACAGTGCTGTTAGGGAGAGAGTTCCGGGATTTTGACCCAGCGACGATGAAGGATCGGCGATATACTTCCAAGTCAGGATGGTGTGTGACTTAAGGGGAACTTGCGGGTGAAGGTATTCCCATGCAGCTGCTGCCCTTGTCCTTCTAGGTGGTAGAGGTCATGGGTTTGGGAGGTGCTGCCGAAGAAGCCTTGGCGAGTTGCTGTGGTGCATCTTGTAGATGGTACACAATGCAGCCACGGGTGTGCGCCGGTGCTGAGGGAGTGAATGTTTAAGGGTGTGGTCTCTTCCAGTTGAAACGACTAGTGTCTTAATTCTGGAGTAAAGTAGTGCAAAGAATGTCTCATTATAGCTCATCAGTAAATCATCACATTGTACTCCTGGTCATCACAACCATTCATTTCCTTGTGGTTCATCAGGGCTACACCTGCATATTAAACAATTAGCAGGTTCCAAGTGCAGCTTAGAATATACAGACATCCTAACTACAGAACTTCACAACAGTGGCTGGAGGAACAGAGACAGAAAGAGAAGGAGGAGATGTGACTGGAATGATGCAGGCTTCTTCTCAGGGAAGATTAATGATTATGAGAATAACTAGCCCTTTGGCAAAAAAGTCCTAGAAAGGTCCTTTTGTCCCTTCTTTTGTTGACTCTCCTCATCCTGTAACCATCTTGGCCCAAGAGGGCAGCCAGGCAATCGACTCCCAATCCCCTGCATTCCGTTGCTGAGTGGCCAGTGCCTGAGAATGATTGTCCCTCCATTTAGCTGAGATAGGGGACTCAAATTCCAGAGAACCATGAGAACGACCCCTAGCCATACTCCCAGGCTCTAAAGTACTGTGCTGTCAATATCCAGCCACCTTTAATTCATTGCATTTAACGTGAGATCAACGCAGAGTGCAAAGTATCCCTCTCACACCCCTGCACAGTCAATTAGAACTTAAGAAGTTTCTTGATAATTTTTGTGCTAATTGAGGTGACAGGTGTCAGTGGTGGAGAATCAAACTACTTTTCCTACCCAGCTTCTCCTACACTCCCTGTTCAAACATTACCCGGTCAGATACAGCACAGGTTAGACGCAGAGTAAAGCTCCTTTTACAATGCTCCATTCAGTGCTCCCAAGTCAGGTATAGCATGGATTAGATGCAAAATAAAGCTTCCTCTATACTGTCCCATCAAGCACTCCCAGGTCAGGTACAGCATAGTTTAGATGCAAAGTAAAATACCCTCTATACTGTCCAATCAAGCACTCCCAGGTCAGGTTAGATACAGAGTAAAGCTCCCTCTACACTGTCCTAACAACAATACAACCCTAACTCCAAAAGAATGCCCCCTACTATGCCAGTATGACATTTTTCCACCACACACCATGTGAGGGGGCCTGATTCAACATCCACGCACGAGCACTTTCCAGCAGGGGTGACAGGCTAGTAATCAGAAGCAGGAAACCTGACTGAGACCTTCCTCGCTCATTCAGAGGCCAGTAACAGCGCTCTCCCATTGCCACCCCAGCTAAGATCAGCTAACTCAGCACAGAACACAAACCAAACCCGAGACAGTCGGAACAGGACAGTGTGTTTACCTACTAAGGTTTCATGGGGGGAGGAGGAGGTGAACTAACCCACTCTAACAAAAAACTTCAAACTCAAAACCATGTGCAGAAAAAAGTTGAATAACTTCAATGGTTCAGTGACTTTATCCAATAATGAACAGGCACACCTAAGATTCAAGTTTCTGTCAGTCTGATCTTAGCTGGGCAGCAGTTGTAGGGCAGTATTTACCTCAGCACTGTTACCTTCAGGAGAGGGAAAATCACGCTGGGTTCCTGCTCACAAGTGTGTCTGTGTGTATAGAGGGTGGGGGTAAAATTGGACAGTTCGGGGACACAAAGCAGGCAGTGCCCATCGGTCGCCTGTTACACGCTCCGCCCAATATTCAGTTCCGCTCACTTCAATAGAACTGAATATCGGGCGGGTTGTATAAATGCGATTCCACCTGTTTTGCGTCCCCGCCATGTCCAATTTCTACCCCACCGAGTTAGGACAGGATTGGGCTTTGCTGTAATGCCGTCTAGGGTGGAATACCCTGGCAACACTCACTCTCTGGACTCCCCCATCAACCAGCTCGAGTACCCCATCCAGAGTCAGTGCCGTCAGGAGAGGAGAGGAAAAATTTGGTGGGAGAAAATGACACAAAGCTTATCTCATGATAGGGAATGTTGTATTGTTGAAATGGTCCCACTTTAATTTGAATGGTTCTTCCTTTTCAGGATAAAGGACAGGATTGTTATGGTGAATGGCGTCTCCATGGAAAATGTGCCCTCCTCATTTGCCATCCAGTGTCTAAAGAGTTCTGGAAAATCTGCTAATATAGTGAGTGTCAAAGGGCTCTGTGCAAACCTGAGGCAAAGACTCCTTTTACTCTGAAATATCTACTGTATCAGTTTGCTTTGGGTTACAATAGTATTGAACTATCAACCCAGAGGTCATGAGTTCAAATCCCACCATGGTAAATTGTGAAATTGAATTAAATAAATCTGGTCATCTTTGGACCAGTAGCAAAAAAAACACCAAGCAAGCTGCCGGACTGTCGGACAAACCCAATCGGTTTAGTAAGTTCCTTCACGGACCGGCCTGCCACTCCCACACTACATGGTTGGCTCTTAATATCCTCGGAGCAACCTGACATGGGTAATAAAACTGGCTTGTCAGTTTTGGCCACATCGTAAGAACAAATTTTTAAAAAGGTTCAATAGAAGAGAAAGAATGAACTTGCATGTATAAAACACCTTTCACAACCTCACATGTCCCAAACCCCTTCATAGACAATTAAATACTTTTGAAGTGTAGCCACTGTTGTAATGTAGGGAAATGCGGCAGCCAATTTGCACACAGCAAGATCGCACAAACAGCAATGAGATAGATGACCAATTAAACTGTTTTCGTGATGTTGATTGAGGGATAAATGTTTGCCAGGATGCCAAAACTCCCCAGCTCTTCTTTGAATAGTGCCGTGGGATCTTTGACGTCCACCTGAGAGGGACTCAGTTTAACGTCTCATCCAAAAGATGGCACCTCTGGCAATGCAGCACTCCCTCAGTACTGCAGTGAAGTGTCAGCTGAGATTTTGTGGTCAAGTCTGGAGTGAGGCTTGAACCCATGAGGTGATAGTGAGCCAAGGCTGACACATAAATAGCACTGTTTTTATAAGTATTATTAGAATAATGCAAGGGTTGTGCATCTCATACACTTGGTCGGACTGTTCCTGGTTAGGGAGGTGAAAATCAGTCAGAATTCCTTCTCCTGATCACTATCCAGTCCCACTTTCTGGAAAGTGTGTGTGGATATGGGCTCAGTTGTGAGATGTGCCACGGTCAGTCAGCCTACCAACACTCAAGCCTAGATTTTCTGATCAGCTTTACTTTAATTCTGGCGATAACCTATTTAATTTAAACAGTTTAAAATAACAGTGATCGGAAACGGCTTCACTGTTTACATCCCACATGATGGACGGCCAGTGGGGGATGGCTGGTGCCCGTGAACCCAGACCCTAGCACAAGGCAGAGTCATGAGGAGAGGAGAGGAGAAAAATAACAAGAGGAATACAACACAAAGTACAGAAAAGGGACAGGGCGCTGTTAGCTCTTGCCAGGTGTCCCCTAAATCTTTTAACTTTTGTCCAATAAAAAGGAAATCCAGACTTTTTTAAGTGACTCACTAATGGAATGTGAAGTCAAATTTTTTAAAAGGAAAAGTGAGATACTACATTATAAACCTCCTGTTGTTTCTTTTGTAAACTTGCTGCCAGATGTATAGTGTCAACAAAAATCTGCTTTGGGTCGCTTTCCCCTGACATTTTAACCAAATGTGGGAGCTTTCCTTTTCTTAGGCTCGACTTAAGTAACAGACGAACTTCAGTATTTTATAGAAACAGGAAAAGCCTATTGGGCTTGACAGAGCCAACTCTCTTCAGAGATCAGCCTCACCGACTGCCCTTCTCACCATTCAATAATTCCATTCCTCCCTCGGAGTGCGGATACCCCACTGGGAATGTGGGTCGGAGGTGGGGCTGCAACGTTGTAGCACCGATTCTCCAGCCCACAATTCCTATGAGCCCTGATCCCCACTGGGAATACGGGATTGTGGGATTTAGCCTCCCATCTCTCTCTAGAAACACATTTAATCATCTCTTGATCCTAGTTATACTGTTCGCTTCAATGACCTTCCCTGGCAACTTATTCTACAATTCTATAATGCTTTGGGTGAAAAGTTTTTGGCCAACCTCCATTCTGACTCCTAACTTCCTCATTTTTATCCAGCAAGATTTGCTTGTTGTGTTGTTTTGGATATTACCAGTTTCGATGTGCAGGTGCTTGTTTGAACTGGATGCTGGGTGATCTCATGCTAACTAATGGTTATGCCCTTTCTTTTAAGACAGTGAAGAGGTCTCGTATAATACAGCTTCCTGTGACTAACACAGCACCACCAACAGGCTCCTTCTATTCCAACCGTTCAAATCGATCAGACTATGCGCACGATGATGCCTCTGATGAGGATGAGGACTACGATCCAGCTGGCAGGAGACTACGAAGGATTCAGAACCAGAATCTGTACCATGATGACGACCATCACAGTAGTGACTATGACCGGGACTCTGGCAGAAACCACAGCTACGATCGAAGTCCCAGCCCCTCAAGGAGCTACGATCGAAGTCCCAGCCCCTCAAGGAGCTACGATCGAAGTCCCAGCCCTTCCAGGGGCTACAACCACCAACACAACAACCAAGACTCCAATGATAGGGAGTACAGACAAGTACACAGCCCAATTGGGAGTCACCGTGATGAGTTTGAGCACCCCTACAGCCACCGTGACCCTGCCATAAAGAAACCTATAAAGAGTTTCCTTATTAAAAATAATACTAATGAAGGTGAGAGAGATTTCTGTCAATGGAAAACCAGAGTCCAAAGTGGGGAAGCATTTCTAGTGCTGCTCACGCTGAATCATCTTCAGGGTAAACATGTTTGGAAAAGTTATGACCTTTGGATGTGACTGTGGGGGATGGTGTAGGTACTCAGTCAGTACCTAGCTCAGGCAAGGTGCCGCTGACCTCACCATCTCCACAGCAAAAGCCGAGTGAATGCCAACTAGCTCCATGGCCTTTTCCTCGAAAGGGATGAGGGGTTCAAAGCTGGGAATGCCACCTCTGGTGGATTGCCTTTGTGGGCATTATGCACCAATTTGTCCTGCAAAATACAGTGTAAATGAGGGTAAGACAAACAGCTGAGGACTGTATGCCAAGTGGCATGGGAGAGCTGAATTAAGATCTGTGGGGGTATTAGGCTATTAAATGGAGGAAGGGGTTTTCAGGTTGTACAAGCAAGTAATTGGCGTCAGGAGAGCTGCGCAGCCATAGTGCATGATACCAAGTTAGAGCTGTCCTTAACCAGGCGCAACTGTGAAGGGTTACTGTGCAAGTGTTGCTTTACAACCACAATAACTTGCATTTATATAGCGCCTTTAATGCAGTAAAACGACCCAAGGATCAAACAAAATTTGACATCAAATTTAAGACGATGAAGAGTGTGTTAGTGCTCAGGGTGAACAACCAAGCAATGGAAAGAATGCCCAGTGTGTTACCTTGCCTGCCCTGGTGAGGTCATTGAGGTTTTTGCGGGACTGGTCTCCAGTTCTGGTGCGAAGGAATTGGCACTCAGGGCAGTGTCACCTCACTCTAGGCAGCACAAGTTACATTCCTGGCAGGCTTGATAGCGCCCACACCAGGGAGTCTGTCCCTCCTGCCTTCAAACTTCCTGAGGAGGGCTTGGAGGTCTGCTTCTGTAAAGTTCTGTGTTTGTCTCCAGGATGGAGCTCTACCCTTCTGGGTACAGATGGTGCTTGTGTGGTCATTCCTCGGTAAAAGTACAATGAAAATATTGATATGACATGCAGTGAAGGTACTTGAGAGTAAAGTGAGTGAGCCAAGTGCTGTTCCTCTTTTACCTGGTTGTCCTCCAGTCTACAGGCTGAACTGTCTTTTTAAAGGCTGCACAAGAGTTTCCAGGTAGGTCACATCCATTTTAGATGGGCTTTACACCAGTGACTGCATCAATGAGAATGCAAATGAACAGACCCAGGAAATCCACGTGTAATTGCCTTTTCAGATTTTTTCTTAAAGGTGCAATAGCGGTGTAACTCACTTTGAGGAAATTCTAGGCCATTATTTTTTGGATCAACACACACTGTGTAATATGTAATAGCCTATTAGTCACTTTAGTGTTGTTCCTTCTTAAAGTGATCTGGGCTGCTTCCTTGGGTCACTGCCTTCACTGAGTTCACTCTTTTTTCTTCTCTCCATCCTTCTTTCCCTTTCCCACTTTTCTTACTGTCCCTTTTCCCTCCATTTCTCTCTCTTTCCCGTCTCTCTCCATTTTCCTCTATGAGGTGTAATGTGGGCATGGTGTCGAATGTATACTTGTGTCAATTGTGTGCCTGTAAGGTTTTAATATTGCAGGATGCGTACTGCAGCTAACTTATCCGAGTGGGCCTTACTCAGCGAGGTGCAGAGTGCAATCACACATTTATGTTGCTGGACTATCGTTTTGCTTTTAATGAACTTCTCTCTAAAAGAATAAATTGGGCTGCATGTGTCCTGTTTTAAATCAGAATACGAGAGCAGGGAGATGGGGTTGAAGTCTTGTTAATGCTCGTGGGTTATCCGCATTTCTGAACCGTTCGACAGTTGACTTCCTAACTACCGCTGTGCATTATTTTATTCCACAGAATACGGCCTGAGGTTGGGGAGTCAAATTTTCATTAAACAAATGTCATCGAATGGCCTTGCCTCAAAGGAAGGCGTCTTACAGGAGGGAGACATCATACTGAAGGTAAAATATCCATTTTCAAGGGTCATACAGCTATTAATTAATGAAGATAATAGATTGTATTTGCAGATCTCCAGGAGGAGTCCCAGCCCATCAAAGAAGTGATTCTGCGAGGCCACATTATCAGTGGGAAGCAGCGCTCGCAAAGAGCATGGATCTGAGAATCACAGGGAGAATGGGTCACGGATAGAACCACAACATTGCAGCATTAATTGCCTGACCTGTGCTCCCTGCAAGCACTGTTCCCCACAGGCATTGTGTGGGATCAATCCTCTAGAGCCATTGTCCGATGGCTTCAACTCCCCATTTAGCTCAAGATCACCGTGGATTGCCCCTGAATGAATTACCTACTACAACTATTGCAGGGGCAGGGGTTGCTAAAGGATAGTGGATGAAAAGAGAAACAACATAAATATCAGTTTGTTCAACCCCTTATATCTCAGTCCAGTCATTGCCCAGTGCCTTCAACCCATTAATTGGTTTTCCAAATTACAGAACCTATACTTGACTGCGGCGAGCTGGGGTCGTGTAATCCACTTTTCGTGTTAGCCACCCGATTCTAAATCGATGTGGGAGAATGATGCGATTTTAACTTAAGTGGGCAATTGAGTTCCAGCGTGTGGGAACCCATTGCCCAATTAGTTTTTTCAGTCTGAAATTTGCCTCCGATGACGTCATCATTGCTGCTGCATTTAAGGTCTGCAAGAAGCCTTGCTTCTTCTGCAGACTGCCAACCATTTGGCCTTTCATGTTAGAGGGACCTGGAGACAGAATGACCAGCGAGAGACCTAGGTCTGCTCCCAGGTTTGATGACGTTGCCCTGCAAGCTTTAGTGGAGGGAGCAAGAGCCAATAAAGAGGTGCTCTTCCCTTCTTCAGGGAGGAAGAAGCCTCCCCAGCAGACCAAGGCTGTGTGGATCCGGGTGGCCCAGGAGGTCAACTCTTTGTCGATAACCCGCAGAACCTGGCTTCAGTGCAGGAAGAGGTTTCATGACCTTCTGCGCACTGGAAAAGTGAGTATGACTTTCCCATCACCCTCAATCTGATCCCCATTGCCTCTCCTCACCAGCACTCAGCTTTAACAATCTCTTCCTCCACATCCCATTTGACACTGACATTCATGCACCTTTACCCATTCCCTCTCTCTCTATGGTCACATTCACCTAACTATTCGACTATGCAGCCCTCACACTCCCTATCACTGATGCTATGAAAACAACTTACAACACACAGGGAGGGCCCTTGGTCTTGCCACCTCACTCCATCTTTGTCTCCTTCTAAGCATCTATGCTATGGATTCTCTACACTCACTCCTTCATTCTCACTCAAACGCCACTTGTCTCACTCATTCCAGGAAAAGAGAGCTCACAATAAGAGGGAAAGAGCGAGGACAGGAGGAGGGCCACCCTCAGTAGCCCACTCTCACCTTCATTAGTATTATTTTTAATAAGGAAACTCTTTATGGGTTTCTTTATGGCAGGGTCATGGTGGCTGTAGGGGTGCTCAAACTCATCACGGTGACTCCCAATTGGGCTGTGTTCTTGTCTGTACTCCCTATCATTGGAGTCTTGATTGTTGTGTTGGTGGTTGTAGCCCCTGGAAGGGCTGGGACTTCGATCGTAGCTCCTTGAGGGGCTGAGACTTCGATTGTAGCTCCTTGAGGGGCTGGGACTTCGATCGTAGCTCCTTGAGGGGCTCGGACTTCGATCGTAACTCCTTGAGGGGCTGGGACTTCGATCGTAGCTGTGGTTTCTGCCAGAGTCCTGGTCATAGTCACTACTGTGATGGTAGTCATCATGGTACAGATTCTGGGAGGATGCGGTCCTGGAGATCGTGGGAGTGGAGGACGATGCGCAAGTGGGGGACGGACAGACGGGTGCATCACAGCAAGCTGGTGACAGAATAGTTTTCCATCTCTCTCACTGACATTGCATGAGTCGCTGATAATGATTCTGAAGCTCTAACAGATGGACTTATGATCATCTGCAATATGCAATGTGCATATAACCTTGGCATCACATCTCTGACTTTCCTTTACTCCCCCACAGGACCATCACAAGCACCCGTCCCCACTAGCCAGGAGGAACAGCCTGAGCATCCAGACTCCTCAGAGGAAGCTGTAACCTCTGAGGGCGCAGTGTCAGCAGAATTCAGCGCACCCAGCACCAGCGCAGACACTCACACCTTGGTGGGACCTTCGCGAGATAGAGTAGTGTTGTCACCAGGAACAGATGCAGGAGTCTCTGGCAGGTTTTGTTTCCAGGGTCGCTGCAAGTGTGGAGCGAATGGAGGAGTCCATTGCGAACATGAGCAGAGCCTTTGTGGAGTCATTGGCGCATGAACGCATCACCATGGAAAGGATGGCAACCTCCATGGAGGTGATAAGTCGCCAGAGTGCAGAAAACATGGTGAGTGTTCTGAATAGAAAGACATCTCTGGAGGAGCGATGGTCATCTATTGAACAGAGAAACCAGACCTTCATGGAAGTCCTTCTGAGTAGGACTGCCAGTGCAGATACAGGTCCCCATGGCCCCCCTGATATGCAGCAAGGTGCTCTCAAGCCACTTGCAAGCGCTGAGGGGGACCTGACCCATGAGAGGGAAGTTGGTGGCAGACATCAAGGAAGTGGGGGCTCCTCTCCAAGCGCTCACACTTCCATGCCACTGCAGAGCCCTCGGTAAGAGCCCCACCAGAGTCCACACCCAACTGAGATTGGCGTCTCAACCCCTGCACAGCCGCAGGAGCAGCAGACTGTTGGCGAGCCCTCACAGGTTCGCAACCCCAGAGGACGCCCGCCAAAGGTGTCGAGACAGGAGCAGCAAGAAAGTGAGCAAGGGGCCTCCACATCTGCTGAAGCCACAGGGGAAGCACCAAGTAGGAGCACGTGTAAGAGAAAGATACAGCACAAATAGTCACAAGGGTAGTCACTTGGGTGAAATTTGATGTTTAATGTTAAAAAGCCATCAGATGGTTACTGTAAATAAAAAATCTGATGGCTACTGCTGCAGTTGTGGTGTGTGTCATTTCGCTAATGGGACTTCCACATTGAGGGCTTAGGATTACTTGGTATATGCCTCAGTTGAGGAAGCGCTCAGTGAAGGTGGCGAGAGGGGTTTCCCGGGAGGTCACACTGGAGATGGGTGTCAGGCTCCAAACTTCCACAGCTGTGGTTATGCCTTCTAAAAGTTTCCCCAGACCTGAGACAACAAAGTCCTGCCACCTGCAAATGATGGCTGATCAAATATCCTATTTAATGGTGGAGCTGCAGCTAATACTCAGCAATCCAATTGTGCTCCCATCAGGTTTCACCGTCGTGTTTCAGAGCAGGCGTGCTTCACGTCAGAAAAGGGTTAAAATCACCAAGGTCTTTCAAAATGGGATAATAGAGGCAATTTAATACTTGTTAAGGGCCTCAAGGGCCTAGGGCCTATCCCACCTCTTGGAGGCGGGATGGAGACGGGAGCAGTAAACACGATTTCTTGAAAATTGCTTGGAGGCGGGATGGAGGCGGGGTTGGGCCCGCCTGCCACTTTTTGCTATTTTAACACCCCACACGCCTCCATTCCCGCCTCCACGGCTCTGTGAAATTCGAGCCCATTAACTTCATCTCCCCTGATCTTGCTAGGACACTAACAAATACAGGGTGGGCAAAGGGCTCAAATACCAGGAATGCAAAATGAGGAAGTAAAGAGTAAGAAGGGAAGTCAGGGAAATATTTTAGGAATTAATTAGCAGGGAAAGACATTGAAGCGGCAAGTATAAATGGGATCAAGAGGAAATTAGATGCTGCTCTGGAGAGAGAAGGGATTAAGGAATATGTGAGACAGTCAGTAGCTGGAGTTGAGATCAATCTAAATAGGGACAGCCTTGTTGGACCTAATGGCCTATTTTAAGGGGGAGAAATTCGGTTGCTTAGCGCCTCCGGGGAACGATAACGGTGCGCTAACGACGTACTGCCCGGCCGCTGCGATGTTTCCACCACCCGTGAAATTCACCTGGTGGTTTGCAGCAGCAGTAACCGCTAGCGCCACGATCTCCTGTGCCCGGAGATCATGATGTCATCCAGCTGCGCAGCGTCCTGGTAGCGCCCCGGACCCGAACTTCGGTTTCGCCTACTGCAGCATCGCCGGGCGAAAACACCGGCAGCTGCAGGAGGCGTTCATCGGGAGGCCGGATGCTTTGGGGGCGATACTTAAAGGCGAGGTGGCCGAGGTAAGTAAAAAAAATTCTGAAAGCTCTTTAACTTTTTTTTTTCCTTTGTCTTCACCAGCGCTCGATCAGCTCGGCACTCTGCTGCAGTGTATCGGGCTGATTGGGCCGGATTGCGACTGCCGTCGGGGACCAGGTAAGTTTTCCTCTTGCAGAGCCTGCAGCGATGGACCTTCCCTTTAAGGGAGGGATGGAGCCTGATGTGCCATCAATAACTCAAAGACAAGGAGTTTAAAGGATTCAACTGAAGGCTTTTAATCACTAAGAACATTGCAGGTCTTTCCACATCGGGTTCATCTGATAGAATGACTCATACAGCTCTTGAGACCTTTATATGACAAAAGACAGGGGCGTAGCCAATACACACAATAGGAAAAAGGGGGCGGTACACACAACACAAAGCAGGTAAAACACAGGGGCTGATGAAGGCAAATATTTCATCACATTCACCCCTTCTACAGATTTAGTCTGTCCGGGGGTGTGATAGTCCTTCCTGAACGTCGCAACAGTACCTCGGGTTCCGACCGGGAGTCCATGGTGCCCTCCTGGGCATACCCATGTGTTGGGGGTGTTGCAGGTACTTCTGCGGGTGGTGAGCCTGGGGATGGTGGAGGTTCTTCTGGGGGTGGTGGTGATGGGTCGTCATCGCTTCCTGCCGAGGCGAGGTCCTTTATGGACACGGTGTCCTCACGCCCGTCGGCGTGCTTGACGTACGCGTACTGTGGGTTTGCGTGGAGTAGGTGTACTGCCTCCACGAGGGGATCCGTTTTGTGGCCCCTCACATGCTTCCGTAATAGGACTGTCCCTGGGGTGGAGAGCCACGAGGGTAGGGACACTCCTGAGGTTGATTTGCGGGGAAAAACAAACATCTTCTCGTGAGGAGTGGCGTTAGTAGCAGTACACAGTAGCGACCTTATCGAGTGGAGTACGTCTGGGAGGACCTCTTGCCAGCGGGGGGTGGGGAGGCCTTTAGACCTTAGTGCTAAGGTGACCGCCTTCCACACTGTCGCGTTCTCCCTCTCCACTTGCCCATTACCCCGGGGGTTATAACTAGTGGTCCGACTCGTGGCTATCCCCTTCGACAGCAGGTATTGGCGCAGTTCGTCGCTCATGAACGACGCCCCCCCCCTGTCAGTGTGGATGTAGTTAGGCATGCCGAATGTGCAAAACAGGTTGCTGAGGCACTTGATGACCGTGGCACTGGTCATGTCTGGGCAGGGGTAGGCGAATGGGAAGCGGGAGTACTCATCCACAATGTTGAGAAAGTACACATTGCGGTCGGTGGAGGGGAGTGGTCCCTTGAAATCTAAGCTCAGGCGCTCGAATGGCCGTGTAGCTTTGATCAGGTGGGCTCGGTCGGGCCTGTAAAAACGGGGCTTGCATTCCGCACAGGTGCGGCAGTCCCTGGTCATAGACCGGACCTCCTCGATGGAATAGGGCAGGTTACGGGATTTTATAAAGTGAAATAGCCGGGTGACCCCTGGGTGGCAGAGGCCATTGTGGAGGCCCTGTAGCCTGTCCCCCTGGATGCTGGCACACATCCCTCGTGATAGGGCGTCGGGGGATTCGTTGAGGGCCCCTGGCCTATATATTATGTCGTACTCAAACGTGGAGAGTTCGATCCGCCACCTGAGAATTTTGTCGTTCTTGATCTTCCCCCTCTGTTTGTTGTTAAACATGAAGGCTACCGACCGCTGGTCGGTAAGCAGGGTGAAGCGTTTGCCGGCTAGGTAGAGCCTCCAGTGCCGCACTGCCTCCACTATGGCCTGGGCCTCCTTCTCTACCAAGGAGTGCCTGATCTCGGGCCCTTGGAGGGTTCTTGAGAAAAAGGCTACGGGCCGCCCATCCTGGTTGAGGGTGGCTGCTAAAGCGAAGTCGGACGCATCGCTTTCGACCTGGAAAGGGATGTTTTCGTCCACTGCCTGCAGCGCGGCCTTCTCAATGTCGTGTTTAATGCTGTTGAAGGCGGCGTGGGCCTCGGCCATGAGCGGGAAGGACGTTGATTTCAGGAGGGGACGGGCCTTGTTGGAATAATTGGGGACCCATTGGGCGTAATAGGAGAAGAACCCCAGGCACCTTTTCAGGGCCTTGGGAGTGTTTGGTAGGGGTAGCTCCCGTAGGGGGCGCAATCGGTCGGGGTCCGGACCGATTTCCCCGTTTTCCACCACGCAGCCCAGGATACAGAGGCGCGTGGTGCTAAAGACACACTTATCCTCGTTGTAGGTGAGATTGAGTCTGAGGGCGGTTTTCAGAAATCTCGCGAGGTTCGAGTCGTGGTCTTGCTGGTCGTGGCCGCAGATGGTGACGTTGTCTAGGTATGGGTAGGTGGCTGTTAACTGGTTCTCATCGACCATGTGGTCCATCTCCCGCTGGAAGACCGAGACCCCATTCGTTACCCCAAAGGGGACTCTGAGGAAGTGGTAGAGGCGTCCGTTTGCCTCGAAGGCGGTGTATGGACAGTCCTCCGGCCTAATGGGGAGCTGGTGGTATGCCGATTTTAGGTCGATGGTGGAAAACACCCGGTATTGCGCAATTTGGTTAACCATATCCGCTATGCGGGGCAGAGGGTAGGCGTCTAGCTGGGTGTATAGATTAACCGTCTGGCTATAATCTATCACCATCCGCTTCTTTTCGCTACCCTTAACTACTACTACCTGGGCGCGCCACGGGCTGGTACTGCATTCGATGATACCCTCCCGCTTGAGTCTTTCTACTTCCGACGCAATGAACCGCCTATCCTCCCAGCTGTACCGCCTACTCTTGGTCACTATGGGTCGACAGTTGGGTGCGAGGTTGGCGAACAGAGAGGGTGGCTTGACCTTCAGGGTAGCCAGACCGCACACTGTGAGGGGCGGCTGGGACCCACCGTAGGTAAGCGTGATACTTTGGTGGTGGCACTGGAAGTCCAGACCCAAGATCACGCTCACACAGAGATCTGGCATTATCAATAGTTTAAAATCTCTGTAATCAGTGCCTTTTACCGACAACATAACCGCGCAGAAACCTGTAATTTTTGAGGTATGAGTCTTATCAGCCATGGCGATTTTGCCCTGTGTGGGGACTATCGTTAGTGAAAGTCGTTTTACCAGGCTAGGATGAATAAAGCTTTCGGTGCTCCCACAGTCAATCAAGCATTTAACCTTGTTCCCGTTTACCTCTATGTCCATCATCGATTTAGACAACGGATGCGGCCTGGATTGATCCACTGTGATCGAGGCCACCAGTGGGTCTTGGAGGTCCGTGTAGTTGGGGCAAGATGGTGGACTCCATGAGGGTGGACAAGATGGCGCCCAAGATGGCCGCCCCCACGGCGCGCACGCGGCGGTGGTGGAGTTGGAGGCGGGGTTCCCTCTGCAGACTTTGCTGAAATGTCCTTTCTTCCCGCATTTAAAACAGGTGGTGCCCTTCGCTGGGCACAGATGCCTGGAGTGTTTGTCCTGGCCGCAGAAGTAGCATTTCGGGCCCCGATGCATCGCGGCAGTAGTGGGGCTCCTGGGTGGGGGCTGGAGCTCCGATGGTGCTGGGCTGGCCTGAGACCTGGGAGGTGAAGATGGCTTCCAAGATTGCGGCCCCCACGGCGCGCACGAGGCGGAGTGGGCCGCGTGGCCTGAGGAACAGGATTCAGAGTTCCTCTGGGCCATATCCAGCGATCGCTCTATGCCCATAGCCTGTTTTAAGTCCAGTCCCTCCTTTTCAAACAGTTTCTGCCGAATGTAATTTGAACTGAGGCCCGCAATAAAGGAGTCTCGGATCAGCTCCTCCGTGTACACGATGGCAGACACGGCTTTACAGTTACAGTCTCTGCCCAGTACTTTTAGGCTTAGCATGAAGTCCTCTAGTGACTCACCATGCCGCTGCATGCGGGTAGTCAGAAGATGCCTGGCGTACACCTCGTTTATTGGCCGCACGTAGTGGGCCTTCAGAATGGTGCAGGCATCCCCGTAGCTGGTGGCATCTTGGATGAGAGGGGAGACCCGATGGCTCACCCAGTTTCACGTCTCCGGTGGCGGTTGCGGCTGCTATGGCGGTGGATGAGTTTGCGATGAAAAATTCTAAGCATTGGAACCAGGGTCCGAACTGTGTGGCTGCGTCTGAGGCATGGGGGTCCAGATCCAAGCGCTCTGGTTTCAGGAGTCGATCCATCTTGGTGTTTTAGTGATTAAAATTGATGTGCCATCAATAACTCAAAGACAAGGAGTTTAAAGGATTCAACTGAAGGCTTTTAATCACTAAGAACATTGCAGGTCTTTCCACATCGGGTTCGTCTGATAGAATGACTCATACAGCTCTTGAGACCTTTATATGGCAAAAGACAGGGGCGTAGCCAACACACACAATAGGAAAAAGGGGGCGGTACACACAATACAAAGCAGGTAAAACACAGGGGCTGATGAAGGCATATATTTCATCACAGAGCCTTCCAACGTGGCAGTGCTGCACGGCCCATTGTGCACACCTACCGCCCCGCCTGCTGCCTGTTGTGCTCCAGGAAGGAAGTGGAGTGTTTGATTAAGCGCCCCACTTCCTGGAGTGCTAAAACACAATTTTTTAAAAGCTGGGAATCATTAGTGCCTGGCGCTAAGTTTCCCAGCTTTCAAAAGTTACCGCCCCCAAACGGGGTGATACTGAATTTCTCCCCCTAAGTATCTTCATGTTCTTAATGAACGAGTTTTGGAGAAGGTGACAGTGATAAACCATTTTCTCTGTTTGTCTAGATTAATGGTATAGTGACTGAGAATATATCGCTGGAAGATACAAGGACACTAATTGAGAAGTCGGAGGGGGAGCTGAAGTTGGTGGTTCTTCGGGATAATGAACAGTTTCTGATCAATGTCCCAGAGATGGTGGACAGTGAGGAAAACAACTCTGGCCTGGAGGGTAAGTGACTAAACCACAAACACATTACTGTTGTACCATGTTCTCATTTTAATCCTTAAACTGCCAGCAGGCCCAGAGAAAATCCTGTTTCCATTGTTTTTTAGTTTTTATTTCACACACTGTGGCACTGAAATACACACTAATATTACAGTAATAAATCTACTCTAACATATAGCTAAGATAAATAGCAGGTGGTAGAATTTCCACGGGGTTTCCCCCAATCACCTGCTGTAACTTTGGCAGAAGATCGGCGCTAACCGCTGAAAAACAATGACTGTTTGTTCCATTTCTCCAGGATTTCTGCTGATCTTCCACCAAAGTTCTAAGTTTTTACATTCTGTTCACTCTGTCCTCCATTTTCCTCATTGTCTCTTATTTTCACTTTTCCTCTATCGATTAGGTCCTACTACAAACTATACTAATGCCTAGAAATGACACTGCCGATATTAGCATGCAGATGGTTAATGTGTTTGTCGGATATTCCTGCCCCATTTAAAATAAATGGACTGACAAATATCGAGTGGAGGAATGACCGATAAACATTTGTTAACATCACAGACAGTAATTTCCAGTGTGATATCTTTTTCATGAGGTGTCACCTTCTGCCAGGTACAAACTGGACAAGGGCAGAATTAAACGTTGGGGGGGACGGTGGGATCAAGGTTTGAGTTCTGCTATTTGTTTGGTTGTGGTTAACTCCTCCACAAGACAGAGCAGTTAGAAGGAAAACTATAAAAACAGGCTTTTGAGGTCCAATTTTCCTTTCTAAAATTTCTAGAGAGTCCAGTTAAAAACCACATTGCCTGCCTCATATCCCGTCGGGTGGTGAATCTTGTCAAAGCGGACAGAAATGAGGCTCGTTCCCAAAAGAGATGGAAAATAAAGCTCTTCAAATTGTTTCAAACTGTTCTGATTATCTGTATTTTCTGTGCAGATTTTTCAGATATGGAGCCCGAACGTTCAGATTCACCCAGCGAGAATCGGTCAAAACGCATTGCGGCGGATCCTACCAACACAACGAAGAGCAACGGAAGGTAGAGGCCACTTTACACGGTAGAGCAATGGATGAGGAGGCCACTGTACCAAGCAGTGGCCATTTCTAGTTATATTCCTTTCCAATACTGAGACCATGGCTGCTACATCTTATCACTGAGAAACCAAGGTGTAAGGGCCAAGGGTCACTTGGCATTGGGTGCCAGAGCCTGTTGGCGAACATTTCTCCAGTCTGTAAGGGTAAATAGAACCAGCTATTGAAATCCAGACTGGTTGATAGACAACAACAACAGAGCCAGTGAAAAGTAACATAGAAACCCTTAACGGAACCTCTACCTAGTTTGTTTGCTCTTATACCTAAGGCATGAACCCATTTAAAATGAATGAACTCCTCCATTAAATAGCAAACAAAGGGAATTGTACATGAACATGGTCAGCATTCCAATGTTAATTTTCACACATTGTGATGTGCGTCCTGTGTAGAATTGGTGTCTGTGGTGTATGTGCCTTTAAGAGCCCCCTGTGTACTGTAATGCCGGTAATGGCCACTCGGGCTATATAAACCTGTATAGTGTCTTGTATCTGTTAGTTCACCTCCAGACTTTGTTCAGTAAACACCTGTGAAACCAACTCCTGCATTCCGTGTCTCCATTAACACACGGATACAACAGTGGCGACGAGTTGGAAACGGACTTACCTGCAATTCGGCAGCACCTCAAGCAGGTCGATTCCTCAGACAAAAGTCGAAGAAAAACAAGAAAGAAAAAAAAAAAACTGTGCTTTCACCAGCTAGCCGAGCTGGTGGCAGGTACTGCAATAATCCTTCCTGGGCGGCGGGCTGGGGCTCCATCGGCTGGCTCTGCAGCGGGGCCGAGCAGCGAAGGCGGAGGCAAACAGAGACAGAGGGTGGAGCACTCGGGAGACGGCCGGCGCTGCAAAACAGGTCGGCGTTCGGACCAAGCAGAGGGAGGGAAAAGTCCCAGAGAGTCCGGCGGGAACGAGTCTCCACCTATTAAAAATACCTATGTAAATAAAAACCGCGGAGAACAGCGTTGTCAGCAGCGGCAGCGGCGGGAAAGCGCGGGAGGCGCCATTTCTTTTCTGCGGGGAAGAAAGGAAAGCGCGGGTGGCGCCATTTTATTTTCAGGATGCCTAAGACTGGCAATATTACTGTTTTCGATAGCGATATAGAGGATTGGACCACATATGTGGAAAGAGTGGAGGTATATTGCACAGCAAATGAAATAGAGGATGATAAAAAGGACATACGGGCTGTTACGAAACTTAATCACTCCAGCCAAACCGAAGGACAAGAATTTTAAGGAGATTGTTGATACCCTACAGGAGCACTTAAACCCAACACTGCTGCTGATAGCAGAACGATTCAAATTCTTCAGGAGGAATCAGCACAAGAATGAAAGTAACGCTGATTACCTCACCGAATTAAGGAAGCTGTCAAAGCACTGCCAATTCGGGGCAGGACTGGCAGATTCTCTTCGAGACAAATTCGTCTGCGGTCTCCTAAGTGAAGGAACACAGAAAAGACTACTTTCTGAGAAAGATTTGACACTGGACAAGGCTTTCAGTGTGGCTGTATCATACGAAGCAGCCACAAGAGGAGCTGCAGAGATACAGCAAAAGCCACAGGACTTCGGCACCCATGAAATGACACAGGGTTTCGAGATGTTATCGCTGCGGCAGATCCACCCATGACCAGAGGGAATGCTGGTTCAAGGACAAAGCATGCAGGCAATGCGGAAAGATTGGACACATTGCACGTGTATGCCGATCTGGAAACAAAAAATCCACGGACAGGAAAAAAATCAATAAGGAAAAGTACAGAAAGGTACAAATGATGACGGACAGTAGCTCCGAAGACCAGAAGAGCGATAGCGACTCCGGAAACAAGAGACTAAGCTGTCTCAAATTACATCATATAATTGCCAAAGAAGATTACCAGACCATTTGGGTTACCCTCACGATAGCGGGGTCCCCAGTTAAAATGGAGCTAGATACAGGATCAGCTCTGACCGTCATAAGTCGACAGGATTACGAGCGGCTATTTCCGCATATACCTTTGAAAGACACATCCATTATCTTGAAAACATATACGGGGCAGAAAGTATACCCCAAAGGGAAAATAAGGGTGCCTGTTGTATACAACGGCAAGGAAATACAGAAGTTGTATTTATACGTCTGCAAGATGGTGGTCCACCGCTGTTGGGACGTGAATGGATCAGGAAGATACGTTTAGACTGGCACTCCATTCAGGCACTGACGGTGACCAGTAAGAAAAAAAATGATGATGTCATACCTGAACGATTAAAAGGCATCTTGGCCAACGCCAAGGAAGTGTTTCAACAGGAACTAGGAACCTTGAAAGGCATCACCGCCTCAATAAAAGTGGAAGATGCGGCAATTCCCAAGTTTTTTAAGGCAAGGCCGATGCCATACGCAATTCGTCCAGCAGTCGAGGCAGAGCTGGAGAGTTTGGAAAAGGCAGGCGTATTATCCAAGATAGATTGGAGCGAGTGGGCAACACCCATCGTCCCGGTCATGAAGAAAACGTTGAATAATGATAAATCTGAAGAACAGAGAAAAATTCGCATCTGTGGTGACTTCAAGGTGACTGTAAACCCGGTCCTTCACACGGTACAGTATCCTCTTCCGAGGATAGAAGATATTTTCGCCTCACTATCCGGAGGGAAACGTTTCACCAAAATTGACTTGGCACAGGCATATCTACAGATGAAGGTTGAAGAGGCCTCTAAAAAGTATCTCACGATAAATACACACAAAGGCCTGTACCAGTACAATCGACTGGTTTTTGGAGTATCATCAGCTCCAGCTATCTGGCAAAGAGCTATGGAGCAAGTCCTCCAAGGGATTCCGGGGACCCAATGCTACCTAGACGACATCCTTGTAACAGGAGAAAACGACAACGAGCACCTTGCCAATTTGGAGCAGGTGCTCACTAGGCTGAGAGAACGGGGCCTACGAGCAAATCGCCCCATGTGCGAATTTTTCCAGAAGCAAATATCATATTGTGGCCACATAATTAACGAGGAAGGGTTGCATAAGTCACCTGAAAAAATTGAAGCGGTCATAAAAGCCCCAGCACCTGAAAATGTCTCACAATTAAGGTCGTTCCTGGGATTGAAAATTACTATCATAAATTTTTACCGAACTTGTCAACTCTTCTGCACCCTCTTAACGAACTGCTACAAACGGGAGTAATTTGGAAATGGAGCGAAGACTGTAAACGTGCCTTCCATAAATGCAAAGGCTTGATCACGTCCAAGGAAGTTTTGGCTCATTACAACCCATCACTGCCAATCAGACTGGCGTGCGATGCATCCCCTTACGGCGTAGGAGCGGTATTATCGCACAGATTCCCTGATGGCTCGGAGCGGCCGATAGCTTTTGCGTCACGCTCATTGAACTCAGCTGAGCGTAACTATGCCCAGATCGACAGGGAAGCACTCAGCCTGGTATGGGGAGCGAAGAAATTCAACCATTACCTACACGGACAAAAATTTACCTTGTTGACTGACCATCAACCCCTCATCTCCATATTCAACCCTAAAAAGGGTGTTCCCATTATGACAGCGCAAAGGCTACAGAGGTGGTCCCTTTTCCTAGGGGCACACCAATATGACATAGAATACAAAGGATCAAAACAGCATGGGAATGCTGACAGTTTATCGCGCCTACTGTTGCCAACGGTAGAAGAGGCACCTACAGTGGACCCAGTGGAAATGTTCCACTCAACCATAGTGGAATGTCTACCAGTAACAAATTCTGCCATTGAAAAGGAAACGAGAAATGACCCGACTCTCTCACGAGTCTACGATTTAACGGTGAAGGGATGGCCAGCACATGGCGAACCACTGTTGCCAGCATTCTCGCAAAGAAGAGAACAGCTGTCAGTGTGCTGAGGAACCTTGATGTGTGGATCCAGAGTGGTGATTCCACCCAAACTCCAGGATAAAGTGCTAAAGGAGCTTCACGAGGGGCATCTGGGTGGAGTGAAAATGAAGAACCTAGCCAGAGCGTTTGTGTGGTGGCCAGGTATCGATGGAGACATCGAAGAAATGACCAAGAGCTGCCTAGGATGCCAGAAGGTCCAAAACGCCCCACCACAAGCCCCTCTACATCCATGGGAGTGGCCCTCATCTCCATGGCAAAGGGTACACGTCGACTTTGCTGGTCCATTTATGGACTCAATGTTCTTAATCGCGGTTGATGCACACTCCAAGTGGCCAGAGGTAATAAAGATGTCCTCCACCACCACGGAAAAAACCATCACAGTATTAAGGACCATATTTGCCAGGAATGGGCTGCCTGAACAGATCTGTTCTGATAATGGACCGCAATTTGTGTCCGAAGAATTGAGGAAGTTCTTAAAAAGCAATGGGGTTAAGCACTACACGTCCGCCCCATACCATCCCGCCACCAATGGATTAGCTGAAAGGTTTGTCCAGACCTTCAAGAAGGCCATAAAGGCCATGGGTAATGAAGACATAAATCTACAGCATAAGGTAGATAACTTCTTGTTTGCATACAGGAATGCAACACATGTGGTTACAAACCAAACTCCCGCCATGATGTTCTTCAATAGAAGCCTAAGATGCCGGCTGGATTTGATCAAGCCAAACATCAGAAGGGACGTGGAGAACCGGCAATTTCAAGGCATGAATGAAAGGCCAACTAGAACCTTCCAGATAGGTCAACAAGTTTTGGCCCGGGACTACCGTACCGAGAAATGGCAGCCTGGAACTATTTGCACACGACTAGGACCGCTGATGTATACCGTGGACATTGGAGAAAGCATAATAAGGCGCCACGCTGACCAGATCATAGAGTCATCCGAAAAGGGACAACCTACACCACAACTCTGTACACCTAATGATGAAGCAGAGATACCCATAGTATCTACCTCCGATCCGGTGATACTGGAACCAGATGAACCCGACACTGGCATTCAAGCCGAATCGACCTTGCCAAAAGAACGTACTACACCACCAAAAACTACTACACCACCGAGGCGTTATCCGGACCGAGTCAGGAAGCCTCCAGAGAGACTGACTTATAATTGATTAACTGCAGCAAATGTGTAGATTATTGTTCTTGTAACATGTTAATTAATGATTACTTAAAATGTTATGTACTGGTTGTCTAAAAGGGGAGGAATTGTGGTGTATGTGCCTTTAAGAGCCCCCTGTGTACTGTAATGCCGGTAATGGCCACTCGGGCTATATAAGCCTGTATAGTGTCTTGTATCTGTTAGTTCACCTCCAGACTTTGTTCAGTAAACACCTGTGAAACCAACTCCTGCATTCCGTGTCTCCATTAACACACGGATACAACAGTGTCAAACCAATCCTTCTGTTTTGCTTATGTTCAGGGCTGGATTGCTGCTGACCAGAGATGACCCATGTTTCTCACTCTTTTTTTCAGCTTAAACCGAAACAAAAAGCCGGTGCCAGAGATGGAGGTCAGACCTGCAGCCTCCAAATCCCCTTATGGTGAGTACCAATGTTGCTGGTGTGCGAGTTCTAAGGTTAGAGCCCAGCTTAGCTATTTTGGTATAACAACAGAAAATGCTGGAAAAACTCAGCAGGCCAGGCAACATCCGTGGAGAGAAATTAGAGTCGACGTTTCGGGTCTAACCCTTTTCCAGCATCTGCAGTATTTTGCTATCGTATTAGCTATTTTGGTGTTCACTGATTGATCCCAACAATCATACTTCACAGCAGTGAATGGATTTGGTTTAGCATAGGGCAAGTTGTTGTTTGTGAATGGGCTTTAATACATCATTTATCTGACAGCTCTGTCGCTGATGGAAGCCCTGACCTGGGTCCAGTGCTGTAAGTAAATTAGATGGTGCTGCTGGGGTCCAAGACTGACCTGAAGAGATAGTTTCTGTAACTGTCTCCGGAGCCAGCAACAGAAACATCGGCTCCGACGGAGCCTGCCACTACTTATTTCCACCATGTCTAGTTGTTGAGAGGTCAAGACCAAGGGGCCACATATAGAGGATTAAATGCAAGAGATTTAAAACAGAGGGCAGAAGAAACCCCTTCACACAGAGAGATGTGAGGATGTAGAATTCATTTCCAGGGTTAGTGGTTAAGGCAGAAACTGTGTCAACATTCAAGATTAGATTGGATAGGTGGATGAAGAGAAAAGGGGTTGAAGGGATATGGGAACATGGCGTGTAAATGTGATTCGAACTATCTGTTTGTGTGGAGGGTAAAAGCCGACATGGACTGGTTGGACCGAATGGCCTGTGTCTGTGTTGTAACTTCTATGTCTGTGTATCGCTGCCAGAAGTGAGGAATCTTAACCCACAATGCAAAGGGGGCCAATGCCTCAGCTCCAGCGGCCACATGTGCCACAGAATCCTTCTCCTTTGAACATGTATAAAGGCAACATTCATTTCATTCCAACTTTTCCTCCTCAACTGAAGGCATTGCCTCTTTGCTGAGTTACAAGCTTCCACAGCTGTCCTCTGTTGCCTCAGCTAGGTGACCATTCTTCAGCTAGTGTTGCCAAGCTATTTGAACCCTGGAGGTGGGGCAACAAAGCTGAACCCAGTCTAGTCTCCACAGACTTCCACGTACACACACTTCCCAGCAGGAGTAGCTGGATAGTGATCAGTACGGTGAGGAGCTGGATAGTGATCAGTATGGTGAGGAGCTGGATAGTGATCAGTACGGTGAGGAGCTGGATAGTGATCAGTACGGTGAGGAGCTGGATAGTGATCATTACGGTGAGGAGCTGGATAGTGATCAGTACGGTGAGGAGCTGGATAGTGATCAGTACGGTGAGGAGCTGGATAGTGATCAGTACGGTGAGGAGCTGGATAGTGATCAGTGCGGTGAGGAGCTGGATAGTGATCAGTACGGTGAGGAGCTGGATAGTGATCAGTGCGGTGAGGAGCTGGATAGTGATCAGTACAGTGAGGGGCTGGATAGTGATCAGTACGGTGAGGAGCTGGATAGTGATCAGTACGGTGAGGAGCTGGATAGTAATCAGTATGGTGAGGAGCTGGGTTGTACGGTGCAGTGAGGAGCTGGGTTGTACGGTGCAGTGAGGAGCTGGGTTGTACGGTGCAGTGAGGAGCTGGGTTGTACGGTGTAGTGAGGAGCTGGGTTGTACGGTGTAGTGAGGAGCTGGGTTGTACAGTGTAGTGAGGAGCTGGGTTGTACGGTGTGAGGAGCTGGGTTGTACGGTGTGAGGAGCTGGGTTGTACGGTGTAGTGAGGAGCTGGGTTGTACAGTGCAGTGAGGAGCTGGGTTGTACGGTGTAGTGAGGAGCTGGGTTGTACGGTGCAGTGAGGGGCTGGGTTGTACGGTGTAGTGAGGAGCTGGGTTGTACGGTGCAGTGAGGAGCTGGGTTGTACGGTGCAGTGAGGAGCTGGGTTGTACGATGTAGTGAGGAGCTGGGTTGTACGGTGTAGTGAGGAGCTGGGTTGTACGGTGCAGTGAGGGGCTGGGTTGTACGGTGTAGTGAGGAGCTGGGTTGTACGGTGCAGTGAGGGGCTGGGTTGTATGGTGTAGTGAGGAGCTGGGTTGTACGGTGCAGTGAGGAGCTGGGTTGTACGGTGTAGTGAGGGGCTGGGTTGTACGGTGCAGTGAGGAGCTGGGTTGTACGGTGTGAGGAGCTGGGTTGTACGGTGTAGTGAGGAGCTGGGTTGTACGGTGTAGTGAGGAGCTGGGTTGTACGGTGTAGTGAGGAGCTGGGTTGTACGGTGCAGTGAGGAGCTGGGTTGTATGGTGTGAGGAGCTGGGTTGTACGGTGTAGTGAGGAGCTGGGTTGTACAGTGCAGTGAGGAGCTGGGTTGTACGGTGCAGTGAGGAGCTGGGTTGTACGGTGTGAGGAGCTGGGTTGTACGGTGTAGTGAGGAGCTGGGTTGTACGGTGTAGTGAGGAGCTGGGTTGTACGGTGTAGTGAGGAGCTGGGTTGTACGGTGCAGTGAGGAGCTGGGTTGTACGGTGTGAGGAGCTGGGTTGTACGGTGTAGTGAGGAGCTGGGTTGTACGGTGCAGTGAAGAGCTGGGTTGTACGGTGCAGTGAGGAGCTGGGTTGTACGGTGTGAGGAGCTGGGTTGTACGGTGCAGTGAGGAGCTGGGTTGTACGGTGTAGTGAGGAGCTGGGTTGTACGGTGTAGTGAGGAGCTGGGTTGTACGGTGCAGTGAGGAGCTGGGTTGTACAGTGTGAGGAGCTGGGTTGTACGGTGCAGTGAGGAGCTGGGTTGTACGGTGTAGTGAGGAGCTGGGTTGTACGGTGCAGTGAGGAGCTGGGTTGTACGGTGTAGTGAGGAGCTGGGTTGTACGGTGCAGTGAGGAGCTGGGTTGTACGGTGCAGTGAGGAGCTGGGTTGTACGGTGTAGTGAGGAGCTGGGTTGTACGGTGTGAGGAGCTGGGTTGTACGGTGTAGTGAGGAGCTGGGTTGTACGGTGTAGTGAGGACCTGGGTTGTACAGTGCAGTGAGGAGCTGGGTTGTACGGTGCAGTGAGGAGCTGGGTTGTACGGTGTAGTGAGGAGCTGGGTTGTACGGTGCAGTGAGGAGCTGGGTTGTACGGTGCAGTGAGGGGCTGGGTTGTACGGTGCAGTGAGGAGCTGGGTTGTACGGTGCAGTGAGGAGCTGGGTTGTACGGTGCAGTGAGGGGCTGGGTTGTACGGTGTAGTGAGGAGCTGGGTTGTACGGTGTAGTGAGGGGCTGGGTTGTACGGTGCAGTGAGGAGCTGGGTTGTACGGTGTAGTGAGGAGCTGGGTTGTACGGTGTAGTGAGGAGCTGGGTTGTACGGTGTAGTGAGGAGCTGGGTTGTACGGTGCAGTGAGGAGCTGGGTTGTACGGTGTGAGGAGCTGGGTTGTACGGTGTAGTGAGGGGCTGGGTTGTACGGTGCAGTGAGGGGCTGGGTTGTACGGTGTGAGGAGCTGGGTTGTACGGTGTAGTGAGGGGCTGGGTTGTACGGTGCAGTGAGGAGCTGGGTTGTAAGGTGCAGTGAGGAGCTGGGTTGTACGGTGTGAGGAGCTGGGTTGTACGGTGTAGTGAGGAGCTGGGTTGTACGGTGTAGTGAGGAGCTGGGTTGTACGGTGCAGTGAGGAGCTGGGTTGTACGGAGCAGTGAGGAGCTGGGTTGTACGGTGCAGTGAGGAGCTGGGTTGTACAGTGCAGTGAGGAGCTGGGTTGTACGGTGTAGTGAGGAGCTGGGTTGTACGGTATAGTGAGGAGCTGGGTTGTACGGTGCAGTGAGGAGCTGGGTTGTACGGTGTAGTGAGGAGCTGGGTTGTACGGTGTAGTGAGGAGCTGGGTTGTACGGTGTAGTGAGGAGCTGGGTTGTACGGAGCAGTGAGGAGCTAGGTTGTACGGTGCAGTGAGGAGCTGGGTTGTACGGTGCAGTGAGGAGCTGGGTTGTACGGTGCAGTGAGGAGCTGGGTTGTACTGTGTAGTGAGGAGCTGGGTTGTACGGTATAGTGAGGAGCTGGGTTGTACGGTGCAGTGAGGAGCTGAGTTGTACGGTGTAGTGAGGAGCTGGGTTGTACGGTGTGAGGAGCTGGGTTGTACGGTGTAGTGAGGAGCTGGGTTGTACGGTAGAGTGAGGAGCTGGGTTGTACGGTGTAGTGAGGAGCTGGGTTGTACGGTGCAGTGAGGAGCTGGGTTGTACGGTGCAGTGAGGAGCTGGGTTGTACGGTGCAGTGAGGGGCTGGGTTGTACGGTGCAGTGAGGAGCTGGGTTGTACGGTGCAGTGAGGAGCTGGGTTGTACGGTGCAGTGAGGAGCTGGGTTGTACGGTGTGAGGAGCTGGGTTGTACGGTGTGAGGAGCTGGGTTGTACGGTGTGAGGAGCTGGGTTGTACGGTGTAGTGAGGCGCTGGGTTGTACGGTGCAGTGAGGAGCTGGGTTGTACGGTGTAGTGAGGAGCTGGGTTGTACGGTGTGAGGAGCTGGGTTGTACGGTGTAGTGAGGCGCTGGGTTATACGGTGCAGTGAGGAGCTGGGTTGTACGGTGTAGTGAGGAGCTGGGTTGTACGGTATAGTGAGGAGCTGGGTTGTACGGTGTAGTGAGGAGCTGGGTTGTACGGTGCAGTGAGGGGCTGGGTTGTACGGTGTAGTGAGGAGCTGGGTTGTACGGTGCAGTGAGGGGCTGGGTTGTACGGTGCAGTGAGGAGCTGGGTTGTACGGTGCAGTGAGGGGCTGGGTTGTACGGTGCAGTGAGGAGCTGGGTTGTACGGTGCAGCGACTTTCTTTTGTTGACTCCCAAATGGCTGCTTATCAACATAACTCTTTGATTTCACTTTTCCAAACACAGTTATTGAGGAGCCAACATATGCTGCCCCTATAAAGACTTTAAATACAAGGCCACAGGATGAATATAATGTTGGGTAAGTACCAGCAAACAATGAGACCGATTGAACAGGGGGTCGGTAATCTGTGCACTATTGTACAATGATGCAAACTTGATTGACCAATACAGCCCAGGCAATTGCACTTTTGGCAAGAACAATGGAGCTTGATTCATTCAACTGCTATTTCCTGCCCTCCTCTCCTTAAGGTGCTGACTGATGCTTGGGGTACCGTTCCATGGGCTTCAGGTACCCTGCTGCACTAGGCCATGAAGAAAGGCCACTTGCACAGGTACCAGAGGATGGCCAGAGCCCACGGACCTGCCAGCACTTCCAGGAGAGGGGAGAAAAAAATATGATTTTCCGTAAATTCAGGAACAAACCTGTTGATCACAGCTGTTAATGTAATGATAGGAATTAAATAAACTGAGGTCTCCTCCGGGCCAGAAGACTCATCAAACTGTCCTGTACAGTAAGATCACACTTTGTGTGATTTAGGCTTTTGCCTTCAGTTCTGTATATCTCAGTTTCTCATTTTATATGTCTGATCCAATTGCAGTTTCTGTTTGTCCCATTATATCTTGCACAAGTCGATGTAATCATCAACAACAGCACAACTGGCATTTATTTAGGCAGCAATTGAAAAATGTAGCACACTTCAGAACCAGCCCTGAGAATTTCTTGGCTCCCTCTGTACCCTCTGGGCTACGTCTAGCAACAAGGGTGACCAGGAGGGAGTAATAAAGCTGGGATTTACTCTGAAATTTATTAACCAGAAGGGAAAACCTCAGGAGCATCTTTCAAATCCCGAGCTTAAGTTAAATCCTTTAAAAAAAATTATAACAGTAAGTAGAAATCAAGGTAGCCATTTGGCCCATCCACAGAAACCTACAGTCATCCCATTATAGCACCCTCAATGCCTCCTGAACTTTCATTTAGCTCCTGAAAACCAGAACAATGACAACGCAGACTGCAGGACTTTCCCTCTAATGGATCTCTATCATTGACCTTCAATCAAACATTCATCGTGCCTAGTTGTTGACTCTTTCCCCCCTGGTCAGCCATTGTTCTTTGTTGCGCAGCACTTTTCCGAATTATGTCAGCACCTCCAGCAGCCACAATGCACCTTCCCTTTAAGAGGTGCTGGCTAGCTTTAAGCAGTGCAGGCTAGCTTCAAGTAGTGTTAGCAAGTAACAATATTGGGCCCCCTGCTGATGTGTGCAGCCAATGAACAGCACGGTCAGTGCTGGCTGCACGCAGCAATCATTATAATGAGCAGACAGCATGAAGTTGGTGGGCTGCCTGCATTACATTGAACGGGGTAATCGCACATCGCGATCCCCGCGCCCCTATTCAGGGGCTATCCAATTTAGCCCCCAATATGTGCTCGCTAACTGGATATTTCAATATTTAGCTACAGTCCAGACATGAAAGTGGTGAGGTTTGTCAAGGATGCCAGTGTTGGGCTGCAGCTGGCTGGAGGCAATGATGTCGGAATATTTGTATCTCGAGTTCTAGAAGACAGTCCTGCAGCCAAACAGGGAATCCAGAAAGGAGACCAGATTCTGAAGGTAACAGAATGCTCACTTCTAAATTGTTGTTATCAACATCCCAAAGCTTCAAAATGTTATTTTCTTGTCATTATTTCTATGTGATTTTTTTGGGGGGTGAATTTTCTGCTCATCAAGGTGAAGAATTTATCTGGGCAAAAGTCTGAAGCATCCGCATTCAACAAACCATAGATCAACCCCCGGCCTCCAACCCCACAATACATAGTCACTGAAATTGGTACATCCAAAGGTGTCCAGGCAAAGACGCTGCCAACTGTATAAACAGGGGGCATAGACTCAGGATGATCACTAGAAGATAAAGGGGGAAGTTAGAAGATAATTTTTCCACACAGAGGGTTATTAGAATGTGGAATAATTTACCACAAATGCCTACTGTGGAAGAGACTAAAGCATCATTTAAAAGGGAATGGGATAAATATTTGAAAAGGAAGAATATAAACGGATACAAGAAAATTATGGGGGAATGGGATTAGCCTGGATTTTGTTAATTGGTTAGAATGTGGAATCCTCCACCAATTGCTGTTGAAGCAGGAAACATAGATTCTTTTTGTAATGTATGTACCTTTAAGGGAGAGAACTACTTTTTACAGCTCCTGTATACTGTAGTACCAGCAGTGACCACATCTGTATAGAAACCCTGAGTAGGGATCTGTACAATTAGTTCTAGAGTAACCCTCATACAGTAAACACCTGTTGTACCGTTTCTCCTGCAGTCTGTGTCTTATTATACACAGACACAACATTGGCGACGAGCAGATTCAAACCTACCTGCAACTCTGCATCACCTCCCAGGGATTCGCTCCTGGAGAACAGTGGAAGGAGGTCGAGTCCAGAAGCATGGACGTCGACCACGGGCAACCGCCCAGTCATCCAGCGGAGATTTGAGCATCGCAGGGGAGGCTGTCGAGAGCCAGGCTTGGCTTTCCAGTCACGGTGGTCCAGCGAAACGGGCTGGCAACAGGTACTGCGCAGACGCTTCCCAGACAGCGGCGGCTAGAGCCGACCGAGCGGCACAGAAAAAGGCCGAGCAGCATCAACGGGGGAGAGAGAGAGGGCAGAGCGCACAGGGCGCAGCCGGTGTTCAGGATCGAGCGGCGTCAACAGGGAGAGAGACAAGAGAGAGCAGAGCGCAGCCGGTGTTCAAGGGCCGAGCAGCGTCAACGGGGGAGAGAGATGAGAGAGAGCAGAGCGCAGCCGGTGTTCAAGGGCCGAGCAGCGTCAACGGGGGAGAGAGGCACGCAGGAAAACGTGAGGCGCTGCCATTGCCACAAGGACCGCAGAGAGCGGCATTGGCAGCAGCGCAGGAGCAGCGCACGAAACCCACAGGGCGTCGCCATTTGCCACGAGGACCGCCGAGAGCGGTGTTGGCAGCAGCACGGGAGACGCCATTTTAAGCCGCAGCGGGGAAGAAAGGAAAGCGCGGGAGACGCCATTTTAAGCCGCAGTGGGGAAGAAAGGAAAGCACGGGAGACGCCATTTTAAGCCAGTCTAACCACACCCAAAAATGCCGAAGAGTGGCAGTATCACAGCGTTCAACAATGAAGTCGAAGATTGGACGACATATGTCGAACGCATAGAAGTATACTGCAAGGCGAATGAAGTGCCAGATGACAAGAACGCGCTGGTATTGTTGAATTCAATGGGTGCCAAAACGTATGGCTTACTACGAAACCTAGTAACCCCAGAGAAGCCAGCAGAAAAGGATTTTGAAAACATAGTGTCAATCCTACAGGACCACTTAAACCCCACACCGCTGCTGATAGCAGAAAGATTTAAGTTTCACAAAAGGAACCAGCATAAAGATGAAAGTAATGCTGAGTATTTAACGGAACTGCGCAAGCTATCGAAACACTGCCAGTTTGGAACAGGACTAGCAGATACTTTAAGGGACAAGTTTGTGTGTGGGCTTCAAAGTGAAGGAACCCAGAAACGGCTTCTATCAGAAAAGGATCTTACGCTGGACAAGGTTTTCAACATTGCAGTATCACATGAAGCAGCAGCACGGGGCGCTGCAGAGATACAACAGAGACCGCAAGAATATGGCACAAATGAAATGTCATACGGAACAGTGAAGTGCTATCGCTGCGGCAGAACAACACACGACCATAATGATTGCTGGTTCAAGGACAAAGTGTGCAGACAGTGTGGAAAAGTAGGACACATAGCAAGAGTCTGCAGGTCGGGAAAGAAAACCAGCAGCAAGAAATCTCCACAGGAGAAGTACAAGAAGGTACATAAGGTGATGGAGAGTAGTTCAGACGAACAGAAGAGTGATACAGACTCCGGAAGCAAGGAGCTGGGTTGTCTGAAACTACATAATGTGATCAAAACGGAGGATCACCAAACTATCTGGGTCACGCTCAAGATAGTAGGAGTCCAAGTGAAAATGGAATTGGACACAGGATCAGCCCTAACAGTCATAAACCGAAGGGACTACAAGCGGCTATTCTCACATATACCCTTGAGAGATACAAAGATTGTCTTGAAGACGTACACGGGGCAAAAAGTCTACCCCAAAGGAAAAATAAGGGTGAACGTTATATATAACGGCAAGGAAACACCAAAAATTGACCTATATATATTGCCAGATGGAGGACCACCACTACTAGGATGTGAATGGATCCAGAAGATACAGCTAGATTGGCATTCCATACAAGCACTGACTGTAGATGCCAAAAAGGATGACGACGTCACACCTGGACGACTGTCAAAAATGCTAACTGACGCACAAGAAGTGTTCCAGCAGGGACTCGGAACACTAAAAGGCATAACAGCGACGATCAAAATAGAGGAAAATGCAAGCCCAAAGTTTTTTAAGGCCAGACCGGTACCTTATGCGATCCGCCCAGCCGTCGAAGCAGAGCTGGAAGGTTTGGAACGTTCAGGAGTACTGTCCAAAGTGGACTGGAGCGAGTGGGCTACACCCATCGTTCCTGTAATGAAGAGGTCGTTGAGTAATACGCCTGGGGAACCAAAGAAGGTTCGCATCTGTGGGGACTTTAAGGTGACAGTGAACCCAGTCCTTCACACTGTACAATATCCGCTTCTGCGGATTGAAGATATTTTCGCCTCGCTATCTGGAGGGAAACGCTTCACTAAGATTGATCTGGCCCAGGCGTACCTGCAAATGGAGGTAGAAGAAGCCTCGAAACAGTACCTCATGATCAACACTCATAAAGGTCTCTACCAATACAACCGGCTGGTGTTCGGGGTAGCATCAGCTCTGGCTATTTGGCAAAGGGCAATGGAACAAGTCCTGCAAGGGATTCCAGGGACCCAGTGTTATTTGGACGACATCCTGTTCACGGGCGAAAATGACAGTGATCACCTCGCCAACCTGGAGCAGGTGCTCACTAGATTGAAGGAATATGGGCTCCGAGCTAATCGCCACAAATGCGAGTTTTTCCAGAAGCAGATCTCGTATTGTGGCCACGTTATTGATAAAGAGGGGTTACATAAGTCCCCTGAAAAGATTGAGGCAGTAGTCAAGGCTCCAGCACCGGAAAATGTGTCACAACTGAGGTTGTTCCTCGGGCTGGTGAACTACTACCATAAGTTCTTGCCGAATTTGTCTACAATACTACACCCACTGAACACCCTACTGCAAACGGGGGTACCATGGAAGTGGAGTGACGAATGTAAACGAGCTTTCCAGAAGAGCAAAGCATTGGTCACATCAAAAGAGGTGTTGGCTCATTTCAACCCAGCACTACCAATTCGGTTGGCGTGTGATGCATCACCCTATGGCATTGGAGCGGTGCTGTCGCACAAATTCCCGGACGGCTCGGAGAGGCCAGTAGCCTTTGCGTCTCGGTCACTAACCTCAGCCGAGCGTAACTACGCCCAGATTGACAGTGAGACCCTCAGCCTAGTGTGGGGAGTGAAAAAGTTCAATCACTATCTGCACGGGCAAAAGTTCACCTTGCTGACTGACCACCAACCACTTGTCTCCATCTTTAATCCAAAGAAGGGCGTTCCGGTGATTGAGCAACGGCTACAAAGATGGTCCCTTTTTCTAGGGGCGCACCAATATGAAATCGAGTATAAGGGCACGAAACAGCATGGAAACGCTGATGGGCTATCACGCCTGCCACTGCCTACTGCGGAGGAAGCACCAGCAGTGGATCCTGTCGAAATATTTCATTCGACTATAATTGAATGCTTGCCAGTAACTAACGCTGGTATAGAGAAGGAGACCCGAAATGACCCGACATTGTCTCGGGTATATGATTTGACGGTGAAGGGATGCCCAGCACATGGCGACTCACTGTTGCCAGCATTCTCATCCAGAAGAGAACAGCTGTCAGTATGCCAGGGGACCTTGATATGTGGATCCCGAGTGGTAATTCCACCCAAGTTAAGGGAGAGAGTGCTCAATGAGCTTCACGAAGGTCATCTGGGAGGGGTGAAAATGAAAAGCCTTGCTAAGGCTTATGTGTGGTGGCCAGGGATCGATCAGCAAATCGAGGACCTGACAAAGAGCTGCTCAGGATGCCAGAAGGTCCAAAATGCACCACCACATGCCCCTCTACACCCATGGGAGTGGCCCTCATCTCCATGGCAACAGGTGCATATTGATTTTGCTGGTCCATTCATGGACTCAATGTTTTTAATAGCCGTGGATGCGCACTCGAAATGGCCTGAGGTGATCAAAATGTCCTCCACCACCACGGAGAAAACTATTGCAGTCCTACGGACCATTTTTGCCAGGAACGGCTTGCCAGAGCAGATTTGCTCTGATAACGGACCACAGTTTGTGTCCGAAGAGTTTCGAAGATTTATGAAAAGGAATGGGGTAAGGCATTACACATCTGCCCCGTATCATCCAGCCACAAATGGATTGGCTGAGAGGTTCGTACAAACCTTTAAAAAAGCAGTAAAGGCCATGTGCGATGACGACATTCCACTGCAGCATAAGGTGGACAATTTCCTGTTAGCCTACAGAAATGCGACACATGCAGTCACCAACCAGGCCCCGGCCATGATGTTCTTTAACCGAAGGTGGAGATCTCGTCTGGATTTGCTCAGAGCAAATGTACGAAGAGATGTTGAGAGTAAGCAATTCCAGCACATCAATGAGAAGCCGACAAGGAGCTTCAATGTAGGGCAACCAGTCTTGGCCCGCGACTACCGAACAGAGAAATGGCAACCAGGAACGATATGCACACGGCAGGGGCCACTAATGTACACAGTGGATGTTGGGGAGAACATTGTGAGACGCCATGCTGACCAGATCCTAGAGTCACAGGAACGAGTCAACCCCATGTCTCGGCCATACGTACCTGGTGAGGAACCCGACGTACAGGTCGCATCTACCTCAGAAACAATAGCATTGGAAGCTGATGAATCAACTGACGACAGGGTGCTAGAATCGCCTCCGCAGCAAGAACGAGGCACTCGGAAAAGGCGTTATCCAGAAAGAATCAGGAAGCCTTCCCAACGACTGAATTTATAAATAGATTATTTTCAGCTAATGTTGCATGTTAAAAGTGTTAATTGTAATTAGTTTGATATTTAATTGTTAAATGAGTGTTATGGTACAGTTAATCTAAAAGGGGAGGAATTGTAATGTATGTACCTTTAAGGGAGAGAACTACTTTTTACAGCTCCTGTATACTGTAAGTACCGGCAGTGACCACACCTGTATATAAACCCTGAGTAGTGATCTGTACAGTTAGTTCTAGAGTAACCCTCATTCAGTAAACACCTGTTGTACCGTTTCTCCTGCAGTCTGTGTCTTATTATACACAGACACAACACTTTTCAAAAGGGAATTAGCTAGGAAAAGAGGAATATTAAAGGATATGATGAGGGAGTAGGTGAGTGGGATTAAACTCGGTTGCTCAGTTAATGGGCCTATTTTTGTGCTGAAACATTCTATTATTCTGCACCAGTGCTAGAGAGCCAGGCTTCTGACTAAGATGGATGCAATGAAGATGACCTTTGATGTGATGAAACACATGCCCAAACCTAGAGAGGCAGATGCTCATGAGTATACTCCCCTGAGACCCTGCACTTAATAGAGGCTGTTTCTACGACTTGGCTTGTGATTGTACAGAGATAGTAACAAACTGACAGTGTGTCAAATTAAATCAAAGGTCAACAACACTTCCCATGGCTCAATAGATAACCGTACTCCCTGGTACTTATCCATACAGACTAGGAAGGTCTGGTCTTTGATGAGTTGGCTGAGTTCGGCAATGGAGGTGCTACACTGGCCTCATTACCCTTGGAATGATGCCACCCCTAATCACTATCCAGCAATTCCTGTTGGAAGTGCATGAATAGATGTTGGGTGAGGACAGGGTTGAGTTTGGCTGTGATCCCATCTGCAGTCCAATACCCTGTGAAGAATCACCGACGAGGCTCACACAAAAATAAAGGTCCCTTGGACGCTTTGCTCTACGGTGGCAGAACAAAATTGAAGACTTGAGTTTTCACTGTAAAGCTCAGCTATTCATTTTTTTACCTGAATAGGTGAATAATGTCAACTTCCAAAATCTCACTCGCGAAGAGGCAGTGCTGCTCATGTTGGATATACCAAAAGGACAGCAAGTGGAGATTAGAGCTCAGAGGAAGGAGGACAGTGAGTATAACCTGCGATGTAAATCCCTACCTTTTGTATATATATTTCATGTTTTTCGACAAATAATTCTCCCATCCTCTCCTGAAGGCTGACTCGTGCTGGGGTATGACTCCAAATTCCCAGAGTCCCTCACCAAAGCGGCCACTTGTCATGTGTGAGCTCAGACCGTAAGTTTCAGTTGACCATTTAACCATTGAGGACATAACAGCAGAGCCTGATCCTGTCCTCACTCAGTGTCCATACACACATGAGTCAGTGGATAATGATCAGGAACAGGAACTCAGACTGATTTTCCCCTCCTTATCCCAAGGTCACTGTTGCTTCAGCTGAGATCAAGTAATGTGTTGGTACGGGATCTATAATACACCTTTCACAGACTCAATTCCATGGCTTTTTATGGTCAGCTAACACATGTGGAAACCTATCACCATGTTTAAGAGTCTTAAAACCAAACTACTAAGAAATCTACACCTGCAGAATTATGTGTGTGCTCGACACAGAGTGCATGCTTTCTCCATAGGGATGCACCCAACCTACCAGTCCAAAGAACTTAAGGTGTCAGTTTGTATGGGCCCCAAGTGTGTGTAAAGGTACCCTGGAGTTTAACCAGCTAAATCTACGCAACTTGTGCCCAGTTTGGGCATTGGCTGGTAGGACTATCTGGAGCTGGGTGGGAAGAATCCCAGATCCCAGTGACAGGCCTACCCCTCTACGTTCTATTAGTGAGCCAGGCAGGTTGGTCAATCATCAACAGTACCCTGTGGACCTGCCTGGATTACCAAGTCTGCCACAGAGGGTAGATTTGGTTCCAAACTTGCATCACCAGATGTGTCATTTTTGAGGCACTTTGATCCCAAAGAGACCTTACCTAATTCCCCTCGTCCCCAGGAAGATAGTCACAAGCTGGCCTTTACTTCAAAGAAAAGGATAGCAGGTGGGTACTAAAAGTAAAACTAAAAACACTGGAAATACACAACAGGTTGACCAGTGTCGGAAAGAGAAAAACGGTTTGGCATTTTGGGTGCGCCCCTTCACCAGAAGTGTCTTGCTCTTTCTCTTTTAACATAAGAACCTAAGAAATAGGAGCAGGAGTCGGCCATTCGGCCCTTCGAGCCTGCTCCGCCATTCAATGAGATCATGGCTGATCTTCTGCCTCAACTCCGTTCACGGGCCCTATCGCCATATCCCTTGATGCCCTTACTAGTCAGAAATCTATCGACTTCTGTTTTGAATATACCCAATGACTGAGCCGCCACAGCCCTCTGGGGTAGAGAATTCCAAAGATTCACCACCCTCTGTGTGAAGAAATTTCTTCTCATCTCAGTCCTGAATGGCCTACCCTTTATCCTGAGGCTGTGGCCCTTGGTTCTAGACTCCCCAGCCAAGGGAAACATTCTCCCAGCATCCACTCTATCAAGCCCTATAATAATGTTGTATGCTTCAATGAGCTCCCCTCTCATTCTTCTGAATTCAAGAGAATGCAGGCCTAGTTTACTCAATCTCTTCTCATACGACAGTCCCGCCATCCCAAGAATCAGTCTCGTGAACCTTCGTTGCACTCCCTCTATGGCAAGTATATCCTTCCTTAGGTAAGGAGACCAAAATTGTACACAGTACTCCAGGTGTGGTCTCACCAAGGCCCTATATAATTGCAGTAAGACTTCTTTACTCCTGTACTCAAATCCTCTTGTAATGAAGGCCAGCATACTATTTGCCTTCCTAATGGCTTGCTGCACCTGCACATTCACTTTCAGTGACTCATGTTTTACACTAGCTGATCGTCATGGCATTGCTCACAGATTGGAGCACAGTTGTGATGTTTAGCTGCTACGGTGGAGCTGTGTTTCATTTGGCCTGTCCCTTCAACGCCACTGTTCAGATCTGCCCTATGGGTAAATGGTCGAAATGGCACAGCCTAAGCTCATGTAGAGCCGATCACTGAGGGAAGTTCCTGTTAGTTGGCATCTACAGTAAATCCCCAGAATGTGGTCTTGGGAGAAGCCGTGTGTTCAAGGTCAAAAAACAGCAGTATTGATTGGCTTTCTCTTTTTTTTAATGCTTTTGACACTTTGAATTGTGACATCTGAAGTGTGATAGATAGGCATTAGACTCCCAGCTTTTATATTTCAGAATACGTATAACAGATTTCCAGAATTCGCATTTCTTCTTTTAATGTCTGTATTATGTTATTTTTAAACTAAAAGAATGTTAATTATTGGAAACTAGAATTCTGAATCTTGTTTTCTTGCCCAGTTTCATTTCCTAGTTGACTACACTATTTATAAACACAAACTAACACAAAGGTCCCTTTCTTTCAGTTTATAAAAAGATGATCAACTCAAATGTTGGGGACTCTTTCTATGTGCGAACACACTTTGACCATGAGGTAGAAGGGACGCAGGAACTAAGCTTCAGGAGAGGAGAGGTTTTCCGAGTCGTCGACACCATGTACAAAGGGAAGCTGGGAGCGTGGTACGCTGTGCGAATCGGCCAAGACTTCAAGGAGCAGGACAAAGGCACCATCCCCAGCAAGAACAGGTCTGCAGCCTGACTGGGACTCTGTAAAGAACGCAGGCTAAAGGATGTGTAGTCAGTGTGGTTTCATTTCAATCTGGCTCAGTAATGTCAAATCATTCCTTTACCGAAATGATAGATTTATTTTATCAGATGCACCAAATTTAATAAATCTTGCTCCCCTACACTCTTCAAGGCGCTGACTCCTTGATTCCAATGGCTGCATCCTAACCACTGCCTTGGCTGCAGTCAGCGAACTCAGAATAAGCCTGGAATCGAACCAGGGAGCCTTCTACTCTATATGGTGCAGCTACTTACTGGGTGAATGTTAAAATTCCCCTCTCCCACCTTAATTTTCTTCTATAATCTCTGCAGTGGCAGAGAACCATAAGTACAGGCCACCACCTGGTACTTTCTTTAGGTGGCCATTTGGCATGTATGAGCCAAGAGAGTGAGAGCATCACAGATGAGCTTGATCCTATCCCCACCTGATGCCAAAATATGGGCACATAAGTCTGGGTCACTGGATCGTGATCAGGTGTAGGAACCCTGGCCAATTCCCCTGTACACCGCCCACCTTTTCTAGCCCAAGGTCACTGATGTTAATTGTGTCTGTACGGTTATCCTGCCTGAGGTCAGCTAACTCAGCACAAACCGGGGATCCAGCCTGTGATCTTCATGGCTTAGATACTCACTGGCTTAACCAACTGAGCGGGGGAGAGCTGTAATTTTGGACATTAAAGGCAAGTTGGGTGACATTAAACTGAGTTTAAAATTTAGTAGAATTTCCGACCTTATAAAGGAGTTACTTTTTATTCATTTTCCTGAGAAAGGGGTGGTGGACCTTCTTATTAAAATAGTGGTTTGATATAACTGAGTGGTTTGCTCAGCCACTTCTGAGGTTAGTTATGAGTCAACCAGATTAATGTGGGACTGGAGTCACACATGAGCCAGGCCAGGTAAGGCCAGCAGGTTTTCTTCCCTAAAGTGCATTAGTGAACCAGTTGGGTTTTTATTGAATTCTGACAACATGGTCACTTCTACTGACTGCAGATTTTTAAAAACAGAGTTCAAATTCTCAAATTGCTATGGTGGGAATGGAATTTACATTCTTTGTATTATTAGTCCAGGCCCCTGGATTACTACTCCAATAGCATAACCACTCCAGTACTGTACCTTTGTGCAATGGAGTTGGGGACAGTAATGTGGGCTGTGGCGCTTTTACTTGCAGGAAGGCTAACTGTGGTACAACAATCTAACACCACATCTTGTGCTGTTCGTTTCCTTATAGAGCTGAACAGATTGCCAAAGTTGAAATCACTCAGAAAGTCGCATCCAGTTCATCGGCCGGAGCACGGGCGGAGTTCTGGAAAATGCGCGGCCTGAGAGGTGCCAAGAAAAACATACGGAAGAGCAGAAATGACCTTTCAGCTTTGACTATTCAGGGCAAATTTCCCCCTTATGAAAGGGTCATTTTGAGAGAAGGTACAATATAGAGGATGTAGTAGGAACAAGATTTAATGCTGTTTACATGATTCGACATTTATCAAGAGTGTGTGTGTGATTGAGAGAGATACACACACAGATATAGGGAGAGCAAAAAAGAGAAATTAAAACAAGAGCAGGAGAGAAGAACAGGGAAAGGGAAAGCAAATAGACAGGGAGGGAGAATAAGACTGGAAGAGACAGAGCAAGAGAGACGCACAGAAAGATAGAGCAAAAAGAAAGGGAGATAGGGAGATCTGAAATGTATATACTATACAATTTTGGGGGGGAGAAGGGAGTTGGAAATATAGTAGAACCAACATACACAAATCTTTGAAGGTGGCAGGACAAGTTGATTGTTTAAAAAGCATACAGGATCCTTGGCTTTATAAATAGAGGCATAGACTACAAAAGCAAGCAAGTTATGCTAAACTTTTATAAATCCATGGTTAAGCCTCAGCTGGGGTATTGTGTCCAATTCTAGGCACAACACTTTAGGAAAGATGTTGAGGCCTTGGAGAGGGTACAGAGGAGATATACTACAATGATATGGGGAACTTCAATTATGTGGGGACTAGGGAAGCTGGGATTGTTCTCATTAGAGCAGAGAAGGTTAAGGGAGATTTAATAGAGATGTTCAAAATCATTAAGTCTTTTGATAGAGTAAATAATGAGAAATTGTTTCCATTAGCAGAAGGGTCGGTAACCAGAGGACACAGATTTAACATAATTGGCAAAAGAACCAGAGGGGAGATGAGGAGCATGTTTTTTTATGCAGCGAGTTGTTATGATCTGGAATGCACTGCCTGAAAGGCCGGTGGAAGCAGATTCAGTAGTAACTTTCAAAATGGAATTGAATCGATACTTGAAAAAGAAAAAATCTGTAGGACTCCGGGGAAAGAGCAGGTGAATGGGACTAATTGGATCGCTTTCAAAGAGCCGGCACAGGCACGATGGGCCAAATGGCCTCCTTCTCTGCTGTATGATTCTATGAACGCAATATAAAATCAGACCCCTGACAGTCTCAGATCAATAAGGTCAGATCCCTGACAATATCAAATCCCTGACAGTATCAGATCTCTAACAGTCTTAGATGCCCAATAGATCAGATCCCTCACAGTCTCAGATCCCAGACAGTCTCAGATCCCTCGCAGTCTCAGATCCCTCGCAGTCTCAGATCCCTCGCAGTCTCAGATCCCTCGCAGTCTCAGATCCCTGACAATCACAGATTCCTGACAATCACAGATCCCTGACAATCACAGATCCCTCAGAGTCTCAGATCCCTGACAATCACAGATCCCTCTCAGTCTCAGATCCCTCTCAGTCTCAGATCCCTCTCAGTCTCAGATCCCTCTCAGTCTCAGATCCCTCTCAGTTTCAGATCCCTCACAATCACAGATCCCTCACAGTCTCAGATCCCTCACAGTCTCAGATCTCTCACAGTCTCAGATCCCTCAGTCTCAGATCCCTCACAATCACAGATCCCTCACAATCACAGATCCCTTACAATCATAGATCCCTCACAGTTTCAGATCCCTCACAGTCTCAGATCCCTCACAGTCTCAGATCCCTCACAGTCTCAGATCCCTCAGTCTCAGATCCCTCACAATCACAGATCCCTCAGTCTCAGATCCCTCACAGTCTCAGATCCCTCAGTCTCAGATCCCTCAGTCTCAGATCCCTCACAATCACAGATCCCTCACAATCACAGATCCCTCACAGTCTCAGATCCCTCACAGTCTCAGATCCCTCACAGTCTCAGATCTCTCACAGTCTCAGATCTCTTACAGTCTCAGATCCCTCACAGTCTCAGATCCCTCAGTCTCAGATCCCTCACAATCACAGATCCCTCATAGTCTCAGATCCCTCACAGTCTCAGATCTCTCACAGTCTCAGATCCCTCAGTCTCAGATCCCTCACAATCACAGATCCCTCACAATCACAGATCCCTCACAATCACAGATCCCTCACAGTCTCATATCCCTCAGAGTCTCAGATCCCTCAGAGTCTCAGATCCCGGACAGGTTTAACCCTCACCGCCCATTCTGCTGCCATGTGTGTAGTTTTGTGCAGCTCTCAACCTACAGTTTTTTGACAGGATGGAATTCGGGTTGGTGCTTGGGGTGGAAGTATAGGAGCTGAAAGTGCCGGTGTGGGACTCACACCTGGCTGTTGTTTTTCTCAACTGCATTTGCTGATTCAGCCATCAGGGAAGGTGTTGAGTTTTTCTTCAAGATAGACTTACATTAATCCAGCACTTTATCAGCCTTGGCTCAGTGGTAATACTTTCACCTCTCAGTCAGCAGGTTGTGGGTTCAAACCCCATTCCAGAGACTTGAACTCATAATCTTGGCTGACACTCCAGTGCAGTGCTGAGGGAGTGCTGCACTGCCGGAGGTGCCGTCTTTGGGATGAGACGTTTAACAGGCCCATTTGCTCTCAGGTGGATGCAAAAGATCCTCTGGCAAGGGAGTTCTCCAGGTGTCCTGGCCAACATTTATCCATCAACCAACATCACTAAAACAGATTATCAGATCATTTATCTAATTGCTCTTTGTGGGACCTTGCTGTGCACAAATTGGCTGCCGCCTTTCCCTGCAGTACAGCAGTGACTACATTTCAATCAAAAGTACTTAATTGGTTGTGAAGCGCTTTGAGATGTCCTGAAGTTGTGTAAAGCTCTATATAAAGTGCAAGTACTTTCATTCTTATCACATCTCTCAGAAATGTCCCATGGCACTTCAGATAGAATGAAGTGCAGTCACTGGTGTTATGTAGGCAAACAGCACCGCCATTTTGTACAAACAACGACGTGATGAATGACTAATTAATCTGTTTTTGGTGGTGTTGGATGAGGATAGAATGTTGACCAGGACTAGGAGAACCCTCTGCTCTTCTTTGAATAGCACCATGGGATCTTAAACATCCACCTGAGCCACTGCAACAGGCAGATCGGGCCTCAGTTTGACGTTTCATCTAAAGGACAGGGAATTCAATGTTAACAAGGCCCCCTTTGCCTCAGTCTTGGGGGAGGCAAAACTGCCTGAGGTGAACTCCCACTTCTAAATGGATATTATATCCACTAAATAAAATATGAATTTGTTTTTTTCCTGAAGTCCAGAAATTGTAGTATTTATTCATCTATATTTATTTTGCATTCATTATTTAATTTCTTTATTGCAGCTAGTTATAAAAGGCCTGTTGTGATTCTTGGACCAATTTCAGATATTGCTACTCAGAGACTGGCCAGCGACCTGCCTGACCAGTTCGAGCTTGCCCGTGAGTATTCATCTCGCTGTGATTTCAGTTACCTATCCTGGAAATAGAGGTGCTTTTGGTCAGTGATGGATTGGTTGTTTTTATGTCATGAGCTCAGTTCAACAGATGCATTCTTGCCTTTCATCATTTCAAAACATATGAAATGAGAACCAAGGGTTGGCTGTTTGGAAAGAAAACTGAGATCACGGTTGCAACCAAAAGGCATTCCCTACCCAAGAGAGAACAACTTCCACTGGTAGCCCTCTCTCTCTCAATTCATATAAACATAGAAAATGACGGGTAGAAAAAGATCAGCTGGTTCATTAACCCTGCCCCACATTCCTGATGCCCGGAGCATAATGACTAGATGCATCCTATCACCCGGCAACCATGTAATCTCCTGGGAGAGGAAATAAAACAGGGAAAAAATACTCCAGGGCCAAAATGGGAAAAAATCTGGGAAATTCCTCTCCGACTCCCTTAGGCGATCAAAATCAATCCAGGACACCACATTGGCCATGCTTATGGTCACTGGTAAATTGTGTATCTTTTAGAAGATGTGATCTCTGCTACAATACAACCCAGCTCTCTGAAGGCGCGTGGAGAGTCAGCACACACCGCACAGGCCGGCAGCTTATTCCAAAGGTCCCCTGCTCTCTGGGAAAAGAAGAACTGCCCAACATCTAGCCTATTCTTACTCTTGCATAGTTTAAATGCATGACCTCTGGTCCTCCCCAATCTGTCAAACCGAAATAATCCATCAGTGGGTACACAATCCAGCCCTTACATTATTTTATATACTTCTATCAGGTCACCTCAGGTCTACACTGCTCTTTAAGCCTATCTGAATAACTTAGGATTTTTAAGATGGGAATCATTCTTGTGGCTCTCCTCTGAACCTTTTCCAAGGCCACTATATCACCCACCATGTGAGGGAACCAAAACTGGACGCAGTGCTCTAGATGCAGTCTAACTAACGATCTGCACAAGGACAGAATGGTATCCTTTGCCTTATATTGGTTCTGTTAATACAACCTAATACCCTGTTTGCATTGGCTATGGCTTCTCTGCATTGGTCATAAACCTTGAGTGATCTGTGCACAATAACACCTAGATCCTTTTCTCTATTGACCAGTTTCAGTATTGTTCCCTGTAAATGGTAAGTATATTCTGTGTTTGTCCTGCCTACATACATCACATTGCATTTGTGTAGATTAAATGCCATTTGCCATTGTTTGGCCCATTCCCCCAGCGCATCGAAATCTTTTTGCAGAAGATTGTACTCCCCTACAGTCTTAACACTCGCACATATTCCTCAGTGTGAATATCCACAATTTGTGTATGGAGCATGTGCTCTAGTTTGCAAAAACAAGCCTCTTTCCACAGGGGACTCTAATGTAGTTTGAGTTTAGTACCATGCCATAGTTTAATGTACTGATTACTCCAATCCACATACAAATGTACCCCATAAATAGCCACTAAATAAGAAAGAAAAATCTTGCATTTATATAAAGCCTCACCACATTCTTAGGATGTCCCAAAGCATTTCACATCCAATGAATTACATTTTAAATGTAGCCAGTGTTGTTATGTAGGCAAATGTGGCACACAACAAGATCCCACAAACAGCATTTGAGATAAATGGCCAAGTTATCCATTGGAATTCATTGTGGCACCTCGGTTGTATTATAATCACCATGGATGTACTGAGCTCTCACTAATCCTACAACGTGTCCATTCTAGAAACAATACAGAGGGATTCGGGAGAAGAGGGATCGTCGGCTATCATCAAACTTGAAACTGTGCGGCTTATCTCTCAAAAGGTGAGGCGAAGTCTGCTGATTGGGTAACAATTAATTAGCATTTGTGCATATTTCTTAACAAGCAACCCATCAATAGCTCAGTGGGTAAATGGACGGCCTGAGCAATATAGACCAGAAAAGGCCCAGGTTTGATTTCTGGCCTGAGCCAGTTGATCCTCATCTGGGCAGCAGTTGGGGTATTACAATTGGCCTCAATGCCCCAGGGTTAGAAAGGGAGAAAGATCAGCCACAGCAACCAATCCTGCATGCACAAATGCGGACATCAATGAGCATAGATAGAGAGAAAATATTTCCTCTTGTGGGGGGAGTCCAGAACAAAGGGCCATAACCTTAAAATTATAGCTAGGCCTTTCAGGGGTGATGTCAGGAAGCACTTCTTCACACAAAGGGTAGTGGAAATCTGGAACTCACTCCCTTAAAAAGCTGTTGAGGCTGGGTCAATTGAAAATGTCAAAACTGAGATTGATAGATTTTTCTTAGACAAGGGTATTAAAGGTTACAGAACCAAGGTGGTTTGATGGAGTTAAGATACAGATCAGCCATGATCTAACTGAATGGCAGAACAGGCTTGAGGGGTTGCAGTGTTGGCTGTGATACTCCCCTTTGGTTCAGTAGCTTTCTTGTGCTCACTATTTATGCTCACACTTAAAGAAGCCATTTTGGTAAGGTACTGGAGGGTAACCAATGCACGTGGACACGCACCCTAGCAAGAGTCAGCGCCTTTAGGGGAGGGGAGGCGCTGGAAAATAATGATGATTTAAAGAGGCCAATCCAGCAAAGTGCTGGAGTTTTCTGTTAAATGACACAAGGTGAGAAATGTAATTTTAATTCAATTTACAGAACAAACATGGACTACTTGATATCACACCTCCAGCCATAGAGCGGTTAAATTACGTCAAGTGGTACCCGATTGTGGTGTTTTTCAATCCAGAGAACAAACAGGAAGTGAAAGCCATGCGGCAGCACCTCTACCCTCAGTCAAGGAAAAGCTCCAAGAGTCTCTACAACCAGGCTGTAAAGCTGAGGAAGTACTGGTCTCACCTCTTCACAGGTAAACGCTTCAGCTTCCAGTACATGAGATACTTCAGTGCAATCATTCTTCAACTGCGTCCTGGCATTGATTGATTTATGATTACATGTTGTTGCCTCAGCTCTTAAATTCCTGAAATGTTTTCAATAAAAATAGCTCAAACCTATTGGACACCTCAAAAGTTAACTAGTTGGCTACATTTGATCTGTGGCCTAATTTCCGTGTTGCATGTAATGTGATGACTGAACTTACCCACTCTGTGGTTAATGGGAATGCCATCTTGAGAATTGATTTATCCCCACATTAATATTAGGACACTACAGTCAAATTACCTGTCATCACCTACAGTCTACAATAATTAAACTTAAGTTAAAGGGGAAGCTAGATAAGTACATGAGGGAGAAAGGAATCGAAGGATATGCTGATAGGGTGAGATGAAGTAGGATGGGAGGAGGCTCGTGTGGAGCATAAACACCGGCACAGACCAGTTGGGCCGAAAGTGCTGTTTCTATGCTGTACATTCAATGTAATTCTATGTGATTTAGACACTTAGGTAATGTACCAGAGGTTTGCCAAAGGCTCTGTGGAACTGAAATCAGCATGAGCATCTTCAGGAGAGGAAGGGAGGAAAACATCTTCTATCTGGGAATGGGGGGGGGGGGGACATTTAGTTGAATTCAGTACCCCACCCCCATTGTTTGTATGTATATGGCCCTGGCTCCTGTTCAGCTGATTTCATCTATTTTATAGAGCTACGTTTCTAGGTCTGCAGCCCCCTCCAATCAGGAGCCGTGGAGGCCCCAGAGACAATGTTAGTGGGATCCGCTGTGAGGAACATCTACATAAACTGGGGCTCTTCAGCCTCACAGACAGGTCTCACAGAGGACATTATAGAAGTGTAAAAAGTTACTTAACTGGATAGAGAAAGTAAACCCAGAACAGTTCTTTCAGATATGCCAGGCCAGCAGGACATGAGGGCACAGGTTCAGGGCTGTGGGGAGCAAGTTTTGAACAGATGTCAGGAAGTGTTTCTTTACATAGAGGGTGATCAACAACTGGAACGGGTTGGCAGGACGGGTGTTGAGGTCAGGACACTGCACTCCTTTAAGAAACAGTTGGATATTGTAATGGAGCTTGGTTTTCTGAAAGGATGGGATCAAACGGGATGAAGGGCCTTCTTCATCTTGTGATCTTGCACATGGTCCCAGTAACAACAGCTTGTATTTATATAGCGCCTTTAACGTAGTAAAACAACCCAAGGCGCTTCGCAAGAGCATTATAAGACAAAAAAATTGACACCGAGCCACATAAGGAGAAATTAGGGCAGGTGACCAAAAGCTTGGTCAAAGAGGTAGGTTTCAAGGAGCGTCTTAAACGAGGAAAGAGGGGTAGGGAGGTGGAGAGGTTTAGGCAGGGAATTCCAGAGCTTAGGGCCTAGGCAACAGAAGGCACGGCCACCAGCGGTTCAGTGATTATAATCAGGGCTGCTCAAGAGGGCAGAATTAGAGGAGCGCAGATATCTCGGGGGGGTGGGGGGTGGGGGGAGGGGTTGTGGGCTGAAGGAGATTACAGAGGTAGGGAGGGGCGAGGCCATGGAGGGATTTGAAAACAAGGATGAGAATTTTGAAATCGAGGCGTTGCTTAACCGGGAGCCAATGTAGGTCAGCGAGCACAGGGGTGATGGGTGAACGGGACTTGGTGCGAGTTAGGACACGGGCAGCCGAGTTTTGGATCAGCTCAAGTTTATGTAGGGTAGAATGTGGGAGGCCGGCCAGGAGTGCGTTGGAATAGTCAAGTCTAGAGGTAACAAAGGCATGGATGAAGGTTTCAGCAGCGGATGAGCTGAGGCAGGGGCAGAGACGGGCGATGTTACGGAGGTGGAAATAGGCGGTCTTAGTTATGCTGCGGATATGTAGTCAGAAGCTCATTTCAGGGTCAAATACGACACCAAGGTTGCGAACAGTGTGATTCAGCCTCAGACAGGTGCTAGGGAGAGGGATGGAGTCAATGGCTAGGGAACAGAGTTTGTTGCGGGGACCGAAAACAATGGCTTCGGTCTTCCCAATATTTAATTGGAGAAAATTTCTGCTCATCCAGAACTGGATGTCGGACAAGCAGCCTGACAATTTAGAGACCGTGGAGGGGTCGAGAGAAGTGCTAGTGAGGTAGGGTGTCATCAGTGTACATATGGAAACTGCCAGCTGGTCCTCAAATACATGAGGGCCTGACTGAATAGTAGCAATGAGACGAGTATGTCCAGTGACCAGCTTCCAATCTGTTAAACACTCTCCACAGGGGCACTGCGCTAAAATGCCACTGATAAAGACTGGATATACAAGTACTGTCTTCCATTCTACCTACAATCACTAGGCATCAACTAATCACTACTTCTTGATTTTTCAGCCTTGGTGATGTCCTATACTTTGGGCGTCAGGGTTTCTCAATAAAAACATAAGGGATCATTTTGCGAAGCTCTGTTGACAGCCTCGCTAGCAGTGAGTGTGGGTGAGAGTCTAGGCTGCAGTGCTACAGCCATAGCCCATGCCCATGGTCACCACTCTGCACTATAGCAGTGAGTGTGGGTGAGAGTCTAGGCTGCAGTGCTACAGCCATAACCCATGCCCATGGTCACCACTCTGCACTATAGCAGTGAGTGTGGGTGAGAGTCTAGGCTGCAGTGCTACAGCCATAACCCTGGCCCATGGTCACCACTCTGCACTATAGCAGTGAGTGTGGGTGAGAGTCTAGGCTGCAGTGCTACAGCCATAACCCTGGCCCATGGTCACCACTCTGCACTATAGCAGTGAGTGTGGGTGAGAGTCTAGGCTGCAGTGCTACAGCCATAACCCTGGCCCATGGTCACCACTCTGCACTATAGCAGTGAGTGTGAGTGAGAGTCTAGGCTGCAGTGCTACAGCCATAACCCTGGCCCATGGTCACCACTCTGCACTACCAATGGAGCCTCGCAGAGTGGCCTCTATGGTGCCATTCAACATTTATGCATATTCCCAGTTTGTTCCTGTTCTGGTTCAGATATGAGCCCAAATAGAACTTTTGTCTGTTCTAAATAGATTTTTGAATAAATACATTCTTTAATTTTATGGATTTTATTCAAAATAGGACTTTTGTCTGTTCTGAATAGATTTTTGAATAAATACATTCTTTAATTTTATGGATTTTATTCACAGGTACAATAAATCTGAATTCTGGTTCGAGCACGTGGTATGAAGCCCTGAAAGCAACAATCAAGGAGCAGCAGACTCAGCCTGTGTGGTTTCCTGAAGAAAAGGTACGTTTTTTTTTTCTTTGAAACTTGTAGTGATTTTACTCCATGTAACAAAGTCCAAATGCCATCGGTATCAATATATTCCGACTCTTGTGGAGAGTGTAGTTTAAGATGGTTTATCTTAAGCTTCCTCAATGAGTCAGTTAGTAAGTAGACCACCTGAAGTTGTACTAAGCCAAAACACCAGGAAGGTACCAGGTTCTGAACGGAGTTATCTGATCTCAGCCAGGGCAGCAAGTGCGATTCTGCAATCGGCATCAGTAATCATGGGTCGGAGAAGAGAAAGCCAGTAACATTTCCTACTCCTGATCACTAGAAAGTGTGTGGATGTGGACATCAAGTGAGGGCAGTTCAGGATCTGCAGTGGTGCCACCCATGAAGAATAGCCTGCCAGCACTCCTTTGTGTAAGCTTGACTCAGTTGGGAGCACTCTTGCCTATGGCGCTGTTCAAAGAAAGACAGGGAGACCTCCTGGTGTCCAGGCCAAGATTCCTCCCTCGGGCAACATCACCAACATTGCAGTCTCTTATGGGGAATCTTTTTCAAAAGATTTTGTAGAAAATCTCTCAAAGAAACTATGTTGCATCAATCTTAGCCTATTTCATTTTGTAACACAATGGCTCCCATGCTGCTGGGCCTCAGAATGGCAGGGGAAGAGCAGCAGGAATAATGGAGATGTGAGGATGAAAAAATATTCTATAGAATTTTGCTTGATTACCGTTGGAATCTATGAGTAGAGTCTGTGATAGGGTAAATTGTACATGGACTGTAGAAGGAGATTAAATGGGTGGGGTAGAGTGTGACAGGGTAAATTGTACATGGGACTGTAGAAGGAGATTAAATGGGTGGGGTAGAGTCTGTGATAGGGTAAATTGTACATGGACTGTAGAAGGAGATTAAATGGGTGGGGTAGAGTGTGATAGGGTAAATTGTACATGGACTGTAGAAGGAGATTAAATGGGTGGTGTAGAGTCTGTGATAGGGTAAATTGTACATGGACTGTAGAAGGAGATTAAATGGGTGGGGTAGAGTCTGTGATAGGGTAAATTGTACATGGACTGTAGAAGGAGATTAAATGGGTGGTGTAGAGTCTGTGATAGGGTAAATTGTACATGGACTGTAGAAGGAGATTAAATGGGTGGTGTAGAGTCTGTGATAGGGTAAATTGTACATGGACTGTAGAAGGAGATTAAATGGGTGGTGTAGAGTCCACGATAGGGTAAATTGTACATGGACTGTAGAAGGAGATTAAATGGGTGGGATAGAGTCTGTGATAGGGTAAATTGTACATGGACTGTAGAAGGAGATTAAATGGGTGGGATAGAGTCTGTGATAGGGTAAATTGTACATGGACTGTAGAAGGAGATTAAATGGGTGGTGTAGAGTCCACGATAGGGTAAATTGTACATGGACTGTAGAAGGAGATTAAATGGGTGGGGTAGAGTCTGTGATAGGGTAAATTGTACATAGACTGTAGAAGGAGATTAAATGGGTGGGGTAGAGTCTGTGATAGGGTAAATTGTACATGGACTGTAGAAGGAGATTAAATGGGTGGGGTAGAGTATGTGATAGGGTAAATTGTACATGGACTGTAGCATGAAATTAAATGGGTGGGTTGGAGTCTATGACAGGGTAGATTGTACATGGACTGTAGCAGGAAATTAAATGGGTGGGTTGGAGTCTATGACAGGGTAGATTGTACATGAACTATAGAAGGAGATTAAATGGGTGGGGTAGGAGTAAGATGAATGGGCCAAATGGCCTTTTCTTATTCTGTGCTTTATGTTTCAGACTGAAGAAGCAGGAACTGAAGACCTAGAGCTGCTGAACCGATCGACCAGCATGAGCATGGATTACCTGAGCTGTGATGAGAGCAGGGCAAACAGTGATTATGAGGACACAGATGGAGAAGGTGGGGCTTACACAGATAATGAACCAGATGACAGGCTAGATGGGCCTGCAATCACTAGATCCTCTGAACCAATCAGGACTGAAGCATCCCAAATCTCCTCGGCAGCAGTCCATGCTGCACCAATGGTCTACTCACAAGTACAGGTATGTGAAGCGATGGATGTTTAAAGTTTAACCAACGAAAAGGAAATGGAATCTTGGGTCAAATGGAACCCCCCTATAAGATCCCAGAGGGACCCTGGTTCCAATGACTCCAGGTTGACCCGTATTGGGGACAGTGATTTAATAATCAGCATAAACAAGACTTAATACATTACAGTATTCGAGCAGCAGCTTACAGTGTATAATTGAGACTTATATTACCCCTTATACTCTGGGTAGAAGCCGCTACCATGAGTAAGCTGCACCCTGTGTCTCTCGTCTCTCTTTGTCTCCCAGGTGTCTCCTTGATTCTTCCTGAAGTCTTCTACTCTTTCCGAAATCTTCTACTCCTGAAAACTTCTACAATTTGTGGCTGTTAAGGCCCCCTTCTTATACCCTTACTCTCATTCAAAATCTATGGAGTCCTCTTGAACCAATCACTGGCTTACACCCAAAATCCAATCATAAAGATGCCACGTCTGCAACATCCTGGCTTACACAGCTTCTAGTTTTATGACAGTCTTGCATCTTCTGTTTTTGACCATCAAGACTCATATCTGGAGTATTTATGGCAATACAAAAGGAACATGTCTTCATCGTGTCCATGCTGTTCGCTATGAGAGGCCTATGTTTTTAAATCACTGCAGATATCATAACATTCCAACACAGTGGCAGCTAGGCCTAGCCTTGGTTCCCAGGCTAGCTGACTCTATTCGACCATGGCAGCCTTCTTTCTTACCCCAGGCTGTCTTGTTACAGCTTACTCACAGACTCTTAATTACAAGCAAAAGGGTTACAGGTCGTATGTAATTCAGGTTATCATTACATACAATTGATGATTACAGTGTTTTATGTTTAATTTTTACACTTGATTATAAATCCATTACTGATGATTAGAAGATATTAATGATAAGGTATTAAAACAAGTATTCTAAAAACCAATGAATCCATGATAATCTTACACCCCGCAAAATCTGGAAGCTTTCTGGTGCCAAAGAGAGCATTTAAAGAAAAGGCCCTTTTACTAGATGAGTTAGCTATGTACTCCATGCCAACCTTTTTATTATTTGTTCTTGACCATCCCTAGGTGCTCTGAGAAGGTGGTGGGGCCGCTTCAGGGACCTTAACAGAAGAATAGTTGGAATCACGTAGTTGCTCAAGGTGGTCATTTTCTGGTTTTGAGAAGTCAAATATGAAAAGCTTCAACTTAATTTCCTGACCAACAAACTGGGAAATATTAGCACAGGGATCAAAACAACAGCCCTCCCTGGATCTATTAATTTAAGTCTGTACAGTCTCCATCTAGTCCCAGTGAAAACAACAACGGTGGCACCAGGGATACTGCCACACTGTCAGAGTAGCACTAGCACTAAAAATCAGACCTGTGCAGCAAGGGGATTGGAACCTATAGTTGAGTCCAGTAGTAGGTGCAACATTTGGGTAATGCACAGCTCTGCATTCCACCAGCCAACGTTCTTGGCCAATGACTAGTGTGGTCCTGAAGTTATCTTTTAAAGAGGTAATAACAAATGGAAGGCTCTAACTAGGAGCCAGTTTTAACAATTAATGCAGGGATTTGGCACAGGTACTTCACTCCCCTATACCTCAAGCTACAGAGGGACTAAATGTAAACCTATCTTATGTTGCTGTATTTGGTGCAATTGCTTCACTTCAGTTTGTTTGTTTGTTCCAACAGGTCCAGCCTCAGGGTCAGCACAAGGATCCTCGTTACACAAGGTGAGTGTTTACAGGGCCCCTCTCCCAAGCCACTTCATTACAGGAACACTGTGCACACAGATTCCAACAGACTGCATGGTTCTGCTCCATGAAACCAAAACCCTCTGTTAAGCCAGCGTGAAATCACAACGCTCACCAGATTTCTCTATAAGGGAAACGGGTGACATTCAAATGATAACAAAAAAGGGAGGAATATTTGGTTTTTTCTGTAACTGACAGCTAAAGAAATCCTGGGAATGCACAACTTTGAAACATATGATTTACTGTTCATCACTAGTGCTCATTCTGATATTTCTGCGATTTGTTAGTGGGCTGTTCATTTTGGAGAAGCACTGCTCCATCTTAGCAGTTAAACATTACAATTGGGCTCCGGACCCCAGACTACCCATGAGCAAAGCCACTGAAGATTTCCTAATCCCACAAATTAAAAACAGGGCATCTAATGAAGTTGACCATAAGCACATACAGACAAGCCCTTTATTCTGTATTCCTCCACCCCAACAACCTGATTGTTATCCATTGGTCACAGTTAAAATGTTCTGTGTATAAGTCCTGACACTCCCAAGTGCACACATGAAGAATGAGCAAGGAGCTGGAGGGTGAGCCCCCCTGACCCCCACCGCTGGTTATTGCCTTTAACAAGAAGGAACGTGGATTCAGTTATGAGGGGAGGGGGCTGGCAGAACTATACCATACAGTGACTGAAGGTATCAGATTGGGTCAGCTAGAAGCACCTTTGCCTCTGAATTAGAAGATTGTGAGTTCAAAATCCACTCCATGGTTTCAGCACATAATCTAGGCTAACAACAGTGCAATACTGAGCGAGTACTGTATTGTCAGAGGTGCCGTCTCCTTCAGGTGAGACATTAAAATGAGCTCCTGCATGTAGATGTTAAAGATTCCATGGCACTATTTGAAAAGGGGGTTCTTCCTCAACTAACCACCAAAAAATTCCTCAAACAATGTAGCTACTGTTATGAATTCAGTTCTGCCGTAGATACCTTCTTGGGTTCAGTGGCATCAGCCAATCCGTTAAGGAGTCTGAGTGTCTTCCTTTAATGGGAGTTGACTCACACTGCCTTATACCTACTTGCATGATAGCATAACCTGGGATGTAGTGATAGGATCCCCTTGTGATCTAGACCAGATATCCATGTCTTTAACACATGGATTTCTCCAATCTCTCTGAAAGCAGACTGAGCTAACACTAGATGAGGTGAAGCTTGATTCGAATTGTAAGCTGCTTTATTGCACAGTAAGATGAAACATACAGAGCAGCAGGTACGATCAGGGTTGTTTAGTTCAATTGGTGCAATTTATGGTCGCACATAATAATACAAAATAAAGAACAGGCAACACTCTACCTGGGTCGTCTTACTTAATTCACACCGAATAATCTCTCTGCACCTGTCCTACAGCCCAGGCCAGGACCACTCTTCCTGCTGTACCCTGTCTTTCGCAGCTTTCTTCTGCCTGCCGGTACATCATCCTGTTCCTAAAAGGTCCGACTGCCTCCCTTGATATCTGTGTTCTGTTCTTAAAAGCCTCTTACTCTGTATCAGAGAGCATGTCCTCCTCACACATCAACAGAGGTTCCCAACACAAAGAGGTGTGTTTCTGAATACCCAGACAAACTAATAAATGGCTTCATGTTTAGTCTCTGGGAGCAGCAGCTTCCACTTAGCATATTAACCACCTTTTATCTCGGTGCTTATTTTTTTTTTAACTTGTGAGAATGTACATTGCGTTTAAAAACCCAGCATGAAAAGTAATTTGTTTTCCAACTCCTTCCTGTGGAAAACTGGTCAAAAACTCTGGAAATGTGACGGTTAGCAAAGAGACCGATTAACTAACTGGTCATTCATCTAATTTTTATTTGTTGGACCCTGCTGTGCGCAAACTGGCTGCAGTGTGTTTGCTGACGTAACAGTCACCGCATTTCAAAATAATTCACTGGATGTGAAATGTTTGGGAGTATCCCGAGATCTGATAATATGGTATATGAATGCAGGTTATTTATTTAGATAAGTGAAGAACATACCTCTTTATTGATCCCTTTTAAAGGCCAAATGAACGGGACCACATTGCAATCAAGTATGGCCGAGAACCAGCGTACAGTTCGGATGAAGATGATGATTGGAATGGACCAGCCACTGAACTGTAAGCGAAGCCCCATCAAACAATCACTCCTGCAATGGAACAGCATTTAAACAAACAAAGGACAGTTTAGCCGCTCTCAAACAGTAATCAAATTTGTTTTTAACTCCTTCAGAAATGATTTTTTTTTAATAAATGCAAACACATTATTACACCTTGATTGTAAACTTTTCTCACTTCTCTGTAATTAAGTGAAGTGATAGGGGCTTTGGCATTAAGCCTCTGTGCGATAGCTCACCTCCCCATGGGTTAATGTATCACTCAGTATGGTACATGCCTGGAAGGTTCCACATTCAATCCCTGGTCTGTGTGGAGTTAACTGACCATTGGGGTGGTTTTAGGGCTATAATTGGCTTCATGGTTCGGGAGGAGTAATCGGCCAGGGTTCCTGTTCTGATAGTCAGCAGCTCCTGCTGGAGAGTGCCTCTATGTGTGATTGTCACTTGCCCTCACAGACCAGGAGTTGAAGCTGGGACTCGCTGATCCTTGCTGCGTTTATTAATAGAGCCATCTTCACACTCCCTTTCATATATATTTTTATTAAAAACAAATGAACTCGAGAATTGCAAGTACTGCTGCCCAGGTTTTTCTTTCAGAGGGTTTGTGATTGTTTTTTCACGAAGTAGGACCTTTCTGATGGATAAACGGACTTGTTTCCGTGAAACAGTCGGAGTAATAGATTGAGCTGTTGGCCAGATGTTACCTGATGTTAAGGACTTTTTTTTAGGAATGGAATTTTTCAAAAGCTTCCCATTATACCAATCATTGTGACTATCCTATCTGCCCAATTGGTGGCAATGAGCCCTAGATGTTGCCAGGTTAAATCCTGGTGCAACAGTTAGAACGCTCCAATTGGTTCTCAGTGTGTCTATGCTGGGCAGGCTCTCGCTATCCAGTAACCTCTGCTGGAAAGGGCATGTCGGGTGACTGCAGTGAATGGGTTCAGCAGTGATACTCTCGCAGTCAAACAGCCTGTTGACATTCACATGCTTGACTTACACACAAGAGTCAGTGCCCAGGGAACTGTACTCCAGCAAGTCAGTGCATTTAGAAGAAAGCTGGAGAGAGGAAAAAATCATGAATTCTACGGCGCAGTGTATTTAATCCAGTAAAGTGAGGTAGGTAAGCACAAATGAGGCCAATGTCTTACTTCATCTTACTGCTTCCAAATTTAGCACACCTTTTTTGTCCAAATTAACCAAAGACAGTCCAATTTGATCTGAAATTTGATGCTATTACATTCCAAGCTCTAACAAGGAGCCATCAGGTATGCTGAGGCTCTGTGGGCCTGAGCCAGTGAGCTCGGTCCACACTTAGCTGGACAGTTACAGACAATGTCAATTACACAGCAACCTTTTTTTCTGGGAGCATGGTACAGGAGGGTGAAAGTTCAATGGCATTAGCTGCCTGTCATATCCTGATGGCTTTCTCCCTGCTCTTTGCTGATGGTAAGCAGTACTAATATTAATTGTGTTGAGTTAGCTCATTTAGTCACAGGAGAAGTAGGGGTATTACAAGTGTCATTAGCATCCCTGCGTTGGGGATGGGAGAACAGCCAGCATGGGTTCTTGCTCCTCATCATTATCCAGGAACCTCTGATGTAAAATAAATACTTCTGGTTGACCAGTCCACTTGTGCTATCTAGGCTCACACCTGAAGACAGTGCACATGGAACTGACCACCAGCAGGAATAAGTACATTCAGGTGAGGGGGGAGAATTGGAGGAAAACAGTGTGAGGTATGCCAACTTAATTGAGCATCCAAACCATAAACATTCCAAACACCCACTATGTGGGTAACTAGTCTCAGCATCTCTGCTCTGAGTGGTATTTCTATTGAGCAGTTTGTGTTGAATTACATTAGCTGGAGTTATTTTGCACATATTTCGTTGCATTTTGAGAACAAAAATGGACAAATAATCTTAAAATGTACAGAAATTCTCGTAGTTCTACTGATATATAGTCTGCTTATGTGAAATAAGCTTGGCCTGTCTCACTTCCTGGTGGGCATAGGCCCACAGCATTAAACTACCATTCTCACTCGAGAGGCCATAGGACAGCTGGTGTGGGAAATGCTGGAACGCGTATGTATGTGTGAATGTCACTTTCCTTCTCTGTCTATTTTACAGACCAGGAATTGAAGCTGGGACTCTCTGATCTTTCCTGCGTTTATCATTAGAGCCATCTTCACAATCCCTTTCATATATATTTTTACTGCCCAGGTTTTTCTTTCAGAGGGTTTGTGATTGTTTTTTTCACCAAGTAGTGAACTTTCTGCTGGATAAACGGACTTGTTACTGCGAAATGGTTGGTGTAATAGACTGAATCATTTGCCAGATGCAGGTACCTACCCAGTGCTAAGGATTTTTTTTAGGAATGGGTTTAAAAAAAATTATATTAATAATTGTGACTACGCCACCTGCCCAATTGGTGGCAATGAACCCTGGAAAGTTCCCAGGATCGATCTGGGTGCACCAGTTGGGACACCACAATTGGTCCTCAGTGTCTCTGAGGTGGTAAGGAGCACATTCCTGAGGTTAGGGCAGAGGTATATTGTAGGGGCAGTGTAAAGGGAGCTTTACTCTGCTTTTCAGCTGAACCAGGAGAACTTGATACTCACGTTTGGTATCTGATATGGGAGCGTGTTCCATTGGATAGCACCTCGAGCACAAAATTCACAAAAACAGCATGTTAAAATTATGTATATCATCTGCCCAGCAGGGTAAGGATTAACCTTTTGTCTCAGCAATATCTTATATGCAGTAAATGGAGGGTGGGGAAGAGTGGAACTCCAATTGCAGCTTTGATTACTCTAAACTGGCCTGGAGGGGAATGGTGTTGGATCACAGGCACATCCTGCCAGTATTTGTAGCCTTGTAATAACAGGAGCTTGTCTTGACTACTTATGCTAAGCAACTGTTTTTTGTAAGATTACCGATATATATATATATATATATTTCAATAAAATATGTATGTTTTTACTATATGTCGACTCCTTCCTTACTGGTATTTACCATTTCTGTATAACCTTCACATAGCAGTTTTCATAGATTCTCCAGTCTAATTTTTTCTGGGTTCAGCATCAGGTCAAGACACATTGGTCACAGGCTGTTCCACTGCCGTAGGACTTGGGCAAACAACCATTTGTCTCAATTTTTCCCCTCCTCTCCTTAAATTGCTGACTCTTAATGGGATACGGTTGCACTGGCTCACCCAAGCAGATGTTCATTGTGTAACACCGTTACCTGATTAAAAAGCTGTTTGTAATTTATGCCCAAAGTGCCTCATCATAATGGATCCTTTGACCTGGAGGCCTGAATGCTAATGATCAACTAGTTAATGCAGTTGAAATTATTTGGGTTCAAATGTAACTTTTATGCACCAATATTCCCTCTTTCTAGGACAATGTGAGCTGCCTAGACCCTAAGCTCTGGAATTCCCTCCCTAAACCTCTCAACTGTTTTGTCCTCCTTTAAGATGCTCCTTAAAACCTGCCACCTATCCTAATATCTCCTTATGCGGCTCAGTTTCAAAGTTTGCTTGATAACACTCCTGTGAAGTGCCTTGGGATATTTTACTGCGTTGCAGGCGCTATATAAATGCAAGTTATTATTCAACTGCAGAGGGCATCACCGCCATGTCCTTTCCCATCCTTTCATACCATCTATGTGTATTCACTTTCCAGCAGGGGGGTCAGAGGATAGTGACCAGGAGCAGGAACCCTGGTTGATTTTCCCTCCCAAATTACAGGTACTTTCAAGCACTCTTAACTGCTGCCGCTTAAGATCCATTAACTCCGGAGAGACCTGGGACACCAGCTAGTGCCTTCACCTACTGGGCCATCAGGGGAGCTCTTTCTTTCACTCTATATTCAATGTGAGATTTGAAGGCCACAAGCTCATCTGCTGCTGTTGGGTTCAACTCCACTAATAAACAACTGCTTTGTCCCAAACTAACTGAAGTGAGAACTACTTCACCCACCTACAAATCTGTCAGCCACCAACTTCTAATACTAACCCTGCTGAAGTCTGCACCTTCAAGGGCCTATTACTTTAGGGATTGATGGTGGGAGGAGGAAGCAGCATTTTGGGTCTTAACAGTTAGCAGTTCTCATTTGAAGTTGTGGCTGGTGCGGAGATGCCAATTCGGCTAAAAAAAAAAACCTGTCCAACACGGCAACTGCCCAGCAGGCTACCAACCAATAAAGCCATCAGAAATGGTTTAATAATAAATGGGGAGGGAGGATTTGATACCAAAAAAGTCCCACCAAACAATAAGTTTCCCTTCAGAAGGAGCTGCATCAGAATTCATATACTTGGCATGCTTTTTCCAATGTACTTGCCAATTTCACTCGATCTCTCCCTGGACTAATTCTGATGTTGCAGTTCAGTCACTTGGTATAATGAGGTTTGAACAGCAAAACACAACATTCCCTTAAGTTAAAGGACTCAAGTGTGCAACTTCTATTATTCAGTTCACTTTCCAAATCTATACCATAGTGTCTTGTATGTAACATCCAGATTAGACAACTCTCCCTCTTGATTTTCAATGATGAACTGATCCAAGTTCTTGTTCCCCAACAACCCAATTTCACATGGAGTCGATATTCAGTGTGCACACCATTAATTGTAGCACTGTTCCCAATCGCAACATGCATCATTGACACTTTCTGACCCAGTCCCTACACACATACATCAACCTATGCATTCCATTAACAGGAAGGCAAAGGTTCATTCCGGCACTTTCTGCTAAAACTAGAACGACGTGTTCAGACACAGCAGGCCCAGCTTCAAGGTGGAGAAGGATTAGCTTAGGACAGATGCCAGAAAGTAATTTGAACGCAGAAGGTGGAGTAGGCTAGTGGGAAGTGTGGTTGAGGCCAGGACATGGGCCTTGTTTAGGGAACAGCTAATGCTGTAGTTTGGAATGCAGTAGGGCTGGTATTCTGGAAGGATGGGGTCACATGACTGAAGGCTCGTTTTCAGATGAAGCTCGTGATTTTATAAAGTGTTTGCTAGAATTCAGCTACACAGAAAACATAATATGGAAACCTGTGTCATCCCACATTTTACTAAGAAAATGATGCATTTATGCCACAACTTTATTTATTGCAATGAAATGTGTAAATAAGCACCACACGAAGGAAGCACTGTATTATAAAATTACTCAAAGTCAGTGCACAGCAGCAGGTTCTCTCATTTTCATTCAAAACACTTGAATATCACATATCAATAGCACTTTCCTTTGGAAGAATTCAGAGCAGACCCATGCAGAAAATGCAGCTTACACTTTTATGGTTAAACACTACATGGATCAAACACTGATACTAGCAGTTTGCTATCCACGCCGGTCATTAACTTCCGATGTAATTAATATAAGCACAATGATATAGCTCTAGAGAATAGTTCCAGATGTACTGAGAGTTGCAGAACTTCCTTGGCTTCAATTCCCTCTGTCCTTGCCTGAAGACACTGACTCTTGCTGGAGTACAGTTCCACAGGGCCGAGAACCTCGCACAGCGAGTGCCTCAACAGGCAAGATCTTTAACCCACGGCCCACACACATGCATTTTCCAGCAGGAGTCATTTGATAGTGATCAGGTGCAGGAGCCCTGGGCTGATTATTCCCCTCTCCCTAGGCCAGGGGCACTGATGGCAATTCTAGCATTTCCCCCCACCCAACCTGTCTCAGCTAATTCAGCAGAGAAATGGCAGAACCTGGGACCTTCTGGTCTGTATGGATCAGTAACACATCAGATGGTGCACTTACCAGCTGAGCCACTGGGGTAGCCTTTTTCTCAATAGTTAACAGTAAGTCCTGGTGAATATGTGAAACACTGTACAAACATTGCTGTATGCATTTGTCAAGTCAGAGTTAATAGTCACTAATAAGCACCCTAAGCATGCTAAGTACTACGGCTAGCTTAATGGTGCTTTTCAAGGCACCAAAAAGGTAAATATTTGTAAGTGAGGTATCCTCAGAATCTTTTCAATGCACTTAATTCCCCCACACCATCGACTCCCAAACACTACTTTCTATCCCTCTTCTACTAAAAGAAGCAAGTCACTCAAGGGTTAACTTTCACAGGCATTAGTCACCCTCCAGGACTTCGTCCAAGTGGTCATTCTTCATGTGTGCGCCTAGACAGTAAATGCCGGCAGTCTATTCTACTGTGGAGAGCATCACAGCCATGCCCAACACTGCTCCCACCTGATGTCCACACACTTTCCAACAGGAGGCATTGGATAGGGACTAGAATTGTGTTTTATAAAGTTTGGAACATTCAGCAAGAATTTTTGAAAAATTGAGACACAAATTCCTCCTGAGAGTTAGATAAAGCTTTGTTGTTTTAAAATTCCCTGTAAACTCTAGGGTGTACGTGAACAAAAATAGAGCTCTCCTGCATGTATAAATCTAAACTGTGTGTATATATATATATATGGACAATATACATATTACATCATTCATTGTTATTCAGGCTCCAGTACTTTATATTGGTGAGGTGTGATCCCATGGGTGCTGACCCTTTTTGGGGTGCAGTTTCAGGGGTCGTCACCCTGCTGGGGGGCAGTTTCAGGGGTCGTCACCCTGCTGGGGGGCAGTTTCAGGGGTCTTGACCCTGCTGGGGGGCAGTTTCAGGGGTCTTGACCCTGCTGGGGGGCAGTTTCAGGGGTCTTGACCCTGCTGGGGGGCAGTTTCAGGGGTCGTCACCCTGCTGGGGGGCAGTTTCAGGGGTCGTCACCCTGCTGGGGGGCAGTTTCAGGGGTCGTCACCCTGCTGGGGGGCAGTTTCAGGGGTCGTCACCCTGCTGGGGGGCAGTTTCAGGGGTCTTGACCCTGCTGGGGGGCAGTTTCACGGCTCTTGATCCTGGCTGGGATGTACTTTCAGGGGTCTTAACCCTGCTGGGATGCAGTTCCAAGAGTGCCAGCAGCCCTTCAGCACCTGATCAAAGTGGACATTTGTGTGAGACTAGATGATAAGGGTCAGCAGGATATTCTACTGAGCCCAATCTTGTCTCACCCACTGTCTACACGTGCACTTTCCAGCAAGAATCCCTGGATAGTCAGCAGAAGCAGGAAACCCAGACTGATTTTTCGTCTCCTTATTCAGGAGGTACTAGGGCCAATTTTAGCACCCGTAATCTTGTCCTGAATTTTTAAAGAAAGGTCTGAACAGGAAGTTGCAAACTGCATTTTGTATAGTCCAGAGCAAAACTGGAGAATGTCAACTGAATCTGAAGTCCTTATCCCAGGAAGCCACGTAGTTGGAAAGGCACCAATCACAAACAATACTGACCAGCTTCCAGAACATGGGACAGGGCCACACCTTCGTGGTCTCTGGGATTGTACACATACATATCCCGAGTGCGTTAAAAAAAAAACTCAATGTAGCACACTGATCTGCTTAATACAAGACCTCCTTTCTCTTTGCTTTTTTTTTTTTAAGTCACTTGGTTAAAATATTTGTCAAGCTCATGCCCTTATCATTGATAAAATAAATCCACGTGGGATTCTACTTAAATAAAACAGTGGAGCTGCTTGCAGATGCCATGTGGTAACTAGTTTGTGCTGGTGATATGGCAAAGCCTCATGTGATTCTTTTCCGTGAAACACAGTGTCGCCCTACATCTCAGTGGCAGTCTCTGATACGTAGCACGCAGACCTTACTGCCCTAGAGGTTGACCTATTTCTCCCTCTCCCACACTGGCCTGTTGTGCTGCTGCAGCTCTTAGCCCCTAGATGGCAGCCAATTTAGTGCAGAGTAAAATGGCTGTGCTAAGTCATCGCTTGAACGTGCTGATTAAGAATGGTGTTGTAATACTATCAGGGCACAGCAAACCAGGCAGTGTTAATGTGGAATCTATACACCCCCTAATGTTTGAGCTGGCTAATGGTGATGATCCTTTCTTTATATGTATATTGGTTGCTCCTGTCCTGTTAGCAGTCTGTATGTTGCAGCTGGCATCGTCTTTATGTGTATCTAGAAAAGAAAAACAGTTACCATGGCATAAATACTCCATAGCGGTTCCAAATCTCTTGCCTTCATGCAAACACAAGTCACTGCCTCAGGCAGTATTGAGCGACAGGGCAGAAGGCCCAGATTCGATCACGTCTGCACTGTGAGCCAGGGCCGCAATTGGGGGTGTACAATTGGCCTCAGTGCCCTTGCTTAGGGATTAGGGTGGGGTGGGTGGAAGAGAAACAGACTCAGCCAGGGTTTGTGCTGCTGATCGCCATCAGTGACCCCTGCTGGAAAATGCAAATGCAGCAACATCTATCTATTAGATATGGACTGGACTGTGATGCCTCTCTGAAGTTGAATAGTTCACCAACACTCACCATCCAGGCTCATTAATGAAGAATTCCACTTGGAGCAAGAAACCAGAATGCAGTTGGTGCTTTTGGGAAGGGAGGGGTTGGGAAAAGAATTAATTGTCCAAAAGTGCCCTCACATGAGTTTGACTTTGGGAGCATATTTTGAAAGGAAGACTAAAACTGAATAAAAATACGGTACGTGTTAAATTGCAGAATATAAAGTACATGGAAACCTGATTGTAACAATTAGTGCAGTGCAACTATCCATCATATGGGGAGCCCTCTGGTGAATATTGGAAATTGGTGGATAATTGAGAGTTCTAAAACAGTGGTTTTAGACAGTTGGTGCAGCAATTCCCTTGGCACAGGAATGATACAAATAATATGCTTTCAAGCTTATTATTTATTTCTCTCATCCTGTCCCAGCTATTCCGCCTAAGAAGCAGTAATAAGTCGATTGTGTCTTATCTATCATTTTATTAGGCTCTTTGGCTGCCTGCCACTCCTGAAGTTGCTGATTCTTTCTAGGGCATAGTTCCACAGGCTCCAGCTGCTCCATGGTACTTTGCCCAAGTGGCAGGTTATTTAACTGTGGAAGGGGAAATCACGGCCAAAATCAACTCTGTCCTTACACAATGTCCATACAGGTGCAGGTTGCAGCAGGTCCACTGGATAGTGACCATGAGTCATAGAATCATAGAGTCATAACCGCACAGAAGGAGGCCATTCGGCCCATCGAGTCCGTGCCGGCTCTCTGTAGAGCAATTTAGTCAGTCCCATTCCCCCACTCTATCCCTGTAGCCCTGCAAGTTTATTTCCCTCAAGTGCCTATCCAGTCTCCCCTTGAAAATATTGAGTGTCTCCGCTTCCACCACTTCCGTCGGCAGCGAATTCCAGGTCATCACCACTCGCTGTGTAAAAAAGTTTTTCCTTCACCTCCCCCCGTATCTCTTTCCCAAAACCTTAAATCTGTGTCCCCCAGTCCTTGTACCATCAACTAGTGGGAACAGCCTTTTCCCGTCTAGCCTATCCAAACCCATCATAATCTTGTACACCTCTATCAAATCACCCCTCAACCTCCTTTGCTCTAATGAAAACAAATCCAGCTTCTCCAACCTGTCCTTGTAGCTAAGATCCCCCATCCCCAGAACCATGCTGGTAAATCTCCTCTGCACCCTCTCAAGTGCCTTTACATCCTTCCTAAAGTGTGGTGACCAGAACTGGACGCAATACTCCAGTTGTGGCCTAACCAGCGCTTTATAAAGGTTCAGCATAACTTCTTTACTTTTGTACTCAATACCTCTATTTAAGAAGCCCAAGATCCCATATGCTTTGCTAACCACTCTCTCAATATGTCCCGCCACCTTCAGGGACCTATGCACATTAACGCCCAGATCCCGCTGTCCCTGCACACTCTTTAAAACTGTGCCATTACGTGTATATTGCCTCTCCCTGTTCCTTCTGCCAAAATGCATCACCTCACACTTCATGAGCAGGAGGCCTGACTGATATTTTGACCCTCCCCTAGCCCAGAGGCGTTAAGAACAGCTGCAGCAAACCTCATGCTGACCCAGTTGGGATCAGTAGGGACTGGAGATGGAACCTAGTCTGTATGCCTCAGTATCACACTGGGCTGTGCATGCAGTCACCCGGCCAGCCATCGGTGAGCTGGGCACTTCATTTAGCAGAGATTATACAGCTTTTTAAAAAAAATAACCTGCTCTGTATTTTTCCCACTTACCTCACCAGTGGCGTTCGACAGTCTTTGCACAATCTTTTCATGCGGCGTTGCAACAACACTTTGTCCATTTATTTCAATGATGCGGTGTCCTACTCGGATTCCTCCTCGTTCTGCAATTCCACCTCTCATGAGGCTGTAGATCTGAGTCGAGAAGTCAAGAGAATATTTGGCTACATTAACTGGTTAGCTCTGCAGGATGTTGAACTGTTGCTGATTTTGCATCGAGGCCAATCCTAATGCCTCTAAAATAAAAACTATTTTACACACCTATTCTGCTCACCTTGTAGCCCCTTCCCCAGGTTACCTCCCTTCCCATTTTTAAAGTCCTTTGTGAGTTTCTTTTCACCTGGCTACTCTTTTCTATGCCTTATTTCGCAAAAATAAATTTAAAAACCTTTTGGTAATCTTTCTTCTTCCTCTGGGCCACCTTTGAAAGAGGGAATCAAGTTTTCAAAAAGATGTTTTGATTGGCCAATCAAAAGCCACAAGAGTCATGGTCACATAGTCAATCTCTGCTCCTTCTTAAGCATCACAACAGGAAATGTGCTCACTCATCAGCAGCCAGAATGGAGAAGGCATACCAGGCTGAGTAAACTTGCTCACTGTACACAAAGGGTTAATCGAAGGCAAAACCTAGTGTCATGTAATTTACAAAAATATCACTCAACAGTTGGCAGAAATTTTGAATAAAAAAGTGCCTATTCTATAAAACAAGTCACTCGGGAGTAAGTTTAAGACTGAACTGATCTACAGGCTCAGATGATGTCAGCGCTGACCTCAATCTCTGGATTAGGTTACAGCCCTGTAACTCACTCCCAGCAATCATCTGATGTCTAAAGCGGCAGTATCCAATGACAAGGATACACAATGCTTGCTCCAACGGTCTTAAATTAATTGAGTTTGGACAGTGTCAATCGAGCTCCTAGTGGGCATGGACTAACCGCATAAAACCGCCCCTAATTCAACACCCATTAGTAATCTGAGAGAGGTCATAAAATAGCTGATGTCAGAAATGGAAAAAATAAAGGGCAGAGCAGAGGGAGCCCTACTCTGCATCGAACCTGTGCTGTACCTGAGCTCAAGGTGCTGCTGACCCCGAAATGGGAAAGTGCTCCACTTCCATCATACACTGTGAAGAGTAAGGGATAGAAAAAAGTAAAAGTACTCTTTTCTAGAGTGTTGCAAAGTCAGAGGTGCTGTACTTCAGACGAAACATTGAACCGCGGCTCTTTCAGCCTGTTCAGGCAGATGTTAAATACCCCATGACAGTAGGTGAAGAGCACTCTCCTGTCTTGGCCAACATTCTATCCTCAACCAACACTACCAAAAACAGATTAACTGGATCATGGTTGTTAATGATTACTGTATACAAAATGACAACACAATAGTCACTGCTCCTGCAAAGTAGCTCATTGTACGTGTAGTACTTGTTTGGAAGGAAACAGCTCGAGATAGGAAAAGTTAACACTGCCTGAACACATGCAGAGATTTTTTTTTAATTTTTTAAAAAAGGAATCTCCTCGGATTCACATAGGGACAAGTACATGCCATAACTAGGACCTACCCAACAAAGTTTCCTATTTAAAAGAAAGGCCTTGCATTTGACCACATCCCAAAGTGCTTTATAGCCAATGAAGTACTTTTTTTGAAGTGTAGTCACTGTTGTAATGTAGGAAACACAGCAGCTAATTTACACACAGCAAGGCCCCACAAACAGCAATGAGATAATGACCAGATAATCTGTTTTAGTGATGTTGGTTTAACTAAACACTCTACAGGGTTATCAAGCTTCTGGGTTAACTAATAATCACAGATATCTTAACTTATCAATGCAGCAGACAAAAAGGATAATGTCACTTAATTTCCTCTGGGAATTCAGATGAATTCTAATTTACACATCATGTGGATGAAGTAGATTTGATCTGCAAATTGAAGATCGATCTTAACCCTTTCTGTACCACAGACAAATGATCCCATGTAAATACGATGAAGTTGCCAGCGCCAATGACAACTGGTTCTGTTGGGTGCCACTTTTCACCAACAACAGAATCCAGCAGGCAAAAAAAAAAATATTAAACTGTTGAGATACCGCGGCAAACGTGGGAGTCAAGAGCAGAGTTGATGGAACACAACTGCTTTAATTTACATCATGGCAAAACAAGTGCTTAAAAAGCCCGCGCAACCACTTAAATACTCCCCGGACAGGAAGTGCTCCCGGCAGCCTGTCCCTGCGGGAAACAAGTTGCCGGAGGAAAGGGCCCACGGCTGGGGGCGGCTGCTGCCGGCAGTGCGCCTGCGTAAACTGTCCGTGCCGCCGTGAGCGGATTATGTCCAATGGTGGCGTGTCGCCACAGAGCTCCCCCCAGAATCCGCTTAGGAGGAGTGGACGAGTCGTGACAGTGGTCTAATGGTTCTGCCGGAGCGGCTCTGAGTGGCCGCCGGTCTAGTTGGTAGGGCCGGGCGATTCGCCACCGGCTGTGCTAGCTTGCTGGTGGGACGGCCTCTAGTTGGAGGTCGGGCCACGGGGACCTGTTCCCCTGGTTCTGTGTGTGCTGGTTTGAGTCGGTCGATGGAGACCGTTTCGACCCTGTCGCCGAGTCGCAGCTTGAAGACCTTGTCCCCAGTTTGTAGTACCTCGTACGGTCCATCGTACAGGGGTCCGCGGTGTGCGTCGTGTCGCACGAAAACGAAGCGTGCCTGCTGTAAGTTTGGCGGAACGTGAGGTGCGAGTTCGCCGTGTCGGTTGACCGGAAGTGGGGCGAACTGTTGAGCGGAAGAGAAAGAGTTGAGCCGCTGCTGTTCGGCCTGGTACGCGCAGCGGTTGTCCGTAGACTAACTCCGCTGCTGAGGACTGGAGGTCTTCCTTGACCGCGGTGCGTAGGCCTAGTAGCACCTACGGTAGGCGGTCAGTCCAGGTACTGTCCTGCAGGCTGGCGCGGAGTGAGGCCTTGAGTGACCTATGGAAGCGTTCACACAGCCCGTTGGCCTGCGGGTGGTACGCCGTGGTTCGATGGAGCGTCACCCCGAGGTTGCGTGCTGTGGCCGTCCAGAGTTCGGAGGTGAACTGGGCGCCTCTGTCGGAGGTTATATCGGCCGGTACGCCGAACCTCGCGACCCAGGTGTTAACGAACGCCCTGGCAATGTCGGCTGTGGTGGTGGAGGTCAACGGCACTGCCTCAGGCCAGCGTGTGTAGCGGTCGACCATCGTGAGAAGATAAGTTTGGCCTTGCGATGGCGGCAGAGGACCGACGATGTCGACGTGTACGTGGTCGAAGCGGCGGCTGGGTACCTCGAAGTCTCCCAGGGGTGCTTTTGTGTGCAGCTGCACCTTAGCCCGTTGGCAGGCGAGGCAGGAGTTGGCCCAAGTCCGAACATCTTTGCTGAGGCCGCGCCAGACGAAGCGCTGGGAGAGGAGTTTAACAGATGCGCGGGAACCCGGATGGGAGAGCCTGTGGAGCGCGTCGAAGATGCGGCGGCGCCAGGTTGCAGGGACGACCGGCCTGGGTTGGCTGAGTGAGACGTCGCAAGTGACTGCCGTGGCTTCGGGCCCGTGCGCGACCTTGGCTAGGCGTAGCCCTGGCAGGCTGGTAGCCGCCGAGAGGAGGTCTGGGTCCGTGAGCTGGGCCGCTGCTAGTTGCGCGTAGTCGACCGCTAGGTGATTCGCGCAGATGGCGGGACGGGAAAGGCAGTCGGCGACAACGTTGTCTCTACCAGAGACATGCTGGATGTCCGTGGTAAACTCGGACACGGCCGCGAGCTGGCGTTGCTGTCTAGCAGACCAAGGGTCGGTGTTCTTGGCCATCGCGTATGTGAGCGGCTTGTGGTCCACGTACGCGGTAAAGGAGCGGCCCTCCAGGAGGAACCTGAAATGGCGGACCGACAGGTGGAGCGCAAGGAGCTCGCGGTCGAAAGTAGAGTATTTGACCTCCGGGGGGCGCAGTTGGCGGCTGTGGAAGGCAAGTGGCTGCCACGCGCCATTGACCCACTGCTCGAACACGGCTCCGACCGCATGGTTGGAGGCGTCGGTGGTGAGCGCGACCCGGGCATCGGCCCTCGGGTGCGCGAGCCGGGTGGCGTCGGCGAGCGCATTTTTGGTGGCGTCGAAGGCGGCTGACGTGTCAGCGGTCCAGACTACGGCCATCTTGCCGGATTTACCTCGAAGGGAATCGTATAGGGGCTTCATGAGGGCTGCAGCTCTGGGGATGAACCTGTTGTAAAAGTTCACCATCCCGAGGAACTCCTGGAGGCCCTTGATGGTTTTAGGGCGGGGGAATTGCTGGACAGCCTGCGCCTTGTTGGGCAGGGGGACGGCCCCAGCAGGGGTGATGTGGTGGCCGAGAAAATCGATCTCGGCTAGGCCGAATTGGCACTTCGCTGGGCTGAGGATAAGCCCATGTTGGGCTAGGCGCCTGAACAAGATGCGAAGGTGTTCGAGGTGTTCCTGTTTGGAGGAGCTGGCCACAAGAATGTCGTCTAGATAGACGAATAAAAAGTTCAGGTCCCGGAGGACTGAGTCCATAAGGCGCTGGAAAGCCTGGGCTGCATTCTTGAGGCCAAAGGGCATCCTCAGGAACTCGAACATGCCGAATGGGGTGATGACAGCCGTTTTGGGGATGTCCGCGGGGTGTACGGGGACTTGGTGGTAACCGCGCACCAGGTCGACCTTGGAGAAGACGGTTCGTCCGGCCAGTCGGGCCGAGAAGTCCTGGATGTGCGGCACCGGGTATCGGTCGGGGGTGGTGGCGTCGTTGAGGCGGCGGTAGTCCCCGCAGGGGCGCCAGCCTCCACCGGGCTTGGGGGCGATGTGGAGGGGCGAGGCCCAAGGGCTGCTGGAGCGGCGGATGATGCCGAGTTGCTCCATGGTGGTGAACTCAGCCCGCGCGATTTCCAGCTTGGCCGGGTCGAGTCTGTGGGCGTGGGCAGAGACCGGGGGGCCGGTGATGGGGATATAGTGCTCCACACCGTGTTTGGCCGAAAAAGTTGGGTTAGTGAGGGCGGGAAACTCGGCTAGTAGTGCCGAGTAGTCGTCCGTGGCTCTGGCGAGGCAGTAGGTCGTCAGGCCGGCCGAACGAGCCGGGGTGACTGTGCCAGGGATGGGGGCCATAGTGTTGATGTCGACGAGGCGGTGCCTTGGAATGTCGACAAGGAGGCCGTGGGCGCGTAGGAAGTCGGCGCCGATGAATGGGCAGAGGACCTTGGCTGTGAGGAACTCCCAGCGGTAGCGGCGGCCTGCGAGGTCGAGCGTGACCATGCGGGTGCCGTATGTGCAGATGTCAGAGCCATTGGCTGCAGCCAGCGTGACACCCCGTGCTCCGCGCTGGATTTCGAGGGTGGAGGCAGGGGTGATGCTGCGCTGGGCTCCTGTGTCGCACAGGAATCGGCGGTTGGTGCTGTTGTCGGTGACGTACAATAGGGGCCCCTTTTGCCCCGCGGCCATCGTGGGGGCTGGTGCGGGGGAGGGTTTGAAAGTGCACGGTGGCGTGCAATGTTGGGCCCTAGTGCCAAAACGGGTGTGGTAGTAGCAGTGACCCGGAGTGGAAGGGCGGTCGGGCCTAGTGAGCCGGGGGGACCGTGTGGTCGTTGCCGTGAGGTTGGGCACGACGTCACGGGCGGTCTGCGCGGAGAGCAGCCGGTCGGCCTTTTCGGCTATCTCGTTCAGGTCCATGGAGCCAGACTCCACAATGAGCGGGCGGATGCTGGCGGGGAGCTGCCGAATGAAAAGCGTACGAAAGAGGGCGCCGGGTTTTTTATCGTCCGAGAGGGACAGCATGTGGGAAAGCAGGTCTGATGGTGAAGCGTCACCAAGGCCTGGGAGGTCGAGGAGTTGGCAATTGCGCTGGTAGGAGGACGCCTGAAATTTTTTAAGGAGCGCGGCCTTCAGATGTTCGTACTTGCCTTCCTCTGGTGGATCCTGCAGCGCTGCCCAAACCTTAGGGACTGTGACGCAGGTGAGAGAGGCAACGAGGTAGTCGTACTTCGTGGCGTCGACTGTAATGCTTCTCAACCGGAATCTGGACTCGGCTTGAACGAACCAGGCCTCGGCCAGGTTCTCCCAAAAGTCCGGTAGTTTAACCGTGACTGCGTTTGTATCCGCCATGCTAGCTTAGGACTCGTCCTGAGCGTCGGGGTCATCAGTGTTGAGATACCGCGGCAAACGTGGGAGTCAAGACCAGAGTTGATGGAACACAACTGCTTTAATTTACATCATGGCAAAACAAGTGCTTAAAAAGCCCGCGCAACCACTTAAATACTCCCCAGACAGGAAGTGCTCCCGGCAGCCTGTCCCTGCGGGAAACAAGTTGCCGGAGGAAAGGGCCCACGGCTGAGGGCGGCTGCTGCCGGCAGTGCGCCTGCGTAAACTGTCCGTGCCGCCGTGAGCGGATTATGTCCAATGGTGGCGTGTCGCCACAAAACTTTAAAAAGGATTAGAACAGAGTTTATTAATTAACATTTAGCTGTTAAAATGATAAAAAATAGAAGTGAGAATGGGAATGGGAAAAACAGGGTAAGAAGAAGTGTTTAAAAGCTTAGTTTAAATTATTTTCATAGTATGGAGTTAAACTCACAATAATACGGTGATTCTTGACATGGGGAGATTGCTGTAATATTAGTGCTTGTTTCACTGTGAACTGAAAACTTTTTTCTACAAAATGGCAGGCCCTGGGAGACTAGAAGTTCCCTCGAGGTTAAGAGTTAAAATCTACTTCAAGTAACATGTTTAACAACCGTATACAATATTTTACTTACAACGCCATCCTGGACACTAAATCCGAGCTGGTGCTTCAGGTCTGGTCGTTTGATAATCGCTGTGGTGACTGGAGGGCAGCGCACAATGTTGAGCTTCACTTCAGACTGGTATTTCAAGTCCTTTAAAACCAATACATTAAATGTCAGAAAGAAAGATTTCCTGTAAAAAAAATTTCCAATTGGTAGCAAGGCCACTCCAAAAACCATGTAAAGGACGCTCAGCAGTGCTAACAATTCCTTATCTTAGTAGGAGTCACACTGAATAATCAGCGAGGATAAACACAGATCAAGGCTCCCACAACTCAACTGAATAACCTTGCACCCTACAGTAGCTACTGACCCATTTGCTCAGTAACTTAGTGGCCCAGAAATTTGGGTCCCAACGCGCGAGTACAGACGGAGTACTCACGCGTGGACCCGATGGAAGTGCCGGTTTCTTGCATGCACGGGAAACCGGCATTTCCGATCCTCTGAACCAAGGGGTTCAGAGGTTGAACGCGTGCGCGCAGGAGTCTGCGCGTGCGCGTTGAACTTCCTTTTTTTTTAATAACAGGTTTGCCCGTGCGTGAAGGCCTCTACTTTTTGCACATCTAAAAACCAGGCGTAAGGACTTCATTTTAAAAGGTAAGTGGTCAATTAATTAAAATTAGAACATTTTTTCCACAGGTTTATTATTTTTAAATACTTTACAGTAAGGTAAGTGTATTTTTAGCCCCAATTTTTTATAAAATTATTTTTTTCAAAAATTTAAATTATTGTTTAAAATAGTTATTTAATGTTATTTATAGTTGATTTAAATAGTGTGATTTTTTTTCAAATTTATTTTAAGGTTAAGTACTGTTTTGGGCGCCCGGAGTTTTCATGAGTTTGACAGTTCTTTCTGTCAAACTCACGAATGGACTTTTCCCTCCTCCGATTGGTTGCCTAGTGCTCACGTGATCCCAGCCGACGCATCGCACTAAGTACGCCGCTGGATCACGCAAGCACAGCGCGCCGGGAGCTGGACCAGGCCACAGACAGGAAATCCACGCAGGCCCAGGCCTCAACTGCCGGCGTGCTAGGTAAGTGTAGGTCGGGGGCTTGCACCCGCGGGAAGCCCCCGACCCGAATTTCTGGGCCATTCATTTATTTATTTCATTTCATAGAATGAAGAACTGAAAGAAATTAGTATTAGTAAAAAAAAAATAGTACTGGAAAAATTAATGGGACTGAAAGCTGTTAACTCTCCTGGACCTGATGGCCTACATCTTAGGGTTTTAAAAGAGGATAAGCCCATGTTGGGCTAGGCACCCGAACAAGATGGAATTTTGTTAACCTGACATCAGAAGTTGGGTAAATGCTAGAATCTATTACAGGAAACTTTGTGATATCCGGAGGCTAAATGTCCGGCAAGCTCGAGCCACCGGCAAAAATCAGGAGCCGTTTTTTTTCTTTTCGTTGCTTTTTTTTTCCCCCCCCAGTCAGGCACTGCAAGGTCTGTAGCTATAGCAACAGCTTCAGCTAGAGATGCTTGCAGCTGCAGCCTTAGAAGCTGTTGCTAAGCAACAGTGTTTGTTGTCAGATGAAAACCTCCGTATGCTTCAACATTAGAGCTGGAGTGTCCGGCAGTTTTGAGAGAACGGCAACAGCTCGGTCCCGTCGGTGCCGGATAGCACAAAGTTTCTTGTAATGTTGAAGCATACGGAGGTTTTCATCTCCGTATCTGACAACAAACACTGTTGCTTAGCAACAGCTTCTAAAGAGTCGGCTGCAGCTGCAAGCGTCTCTAGCTGAAGCTGTTGCTATAGCTACAGACCTTGCAGTGCCTGACTGGGAAAAAAAAAGAACGAGAACTAAAAAAACTTATAGAAAACGGCTCCTGATTTTTGCCGTTAGATCGAGTATTCCGGACATACAACCTCCGGATAAACCAAAGTTTCCTGTATTAAGGTCGTGGTAACAGGGCACTTAGAAAATAATAATAGGACTGGGCAGAGTCAACACGGATTTATGAAAGGGAAATCATGTTGACAAATCTGTTCGAGTTTTTTTGAGGTTGTAACTAGCAGAATAGATAAGGGGGAACCAGTGGATGTGGTGTATTTGGATTTTCAGAAGGCATTCAATAAGGTGCCACATAAAAGGTTATTAAACAAAATTAGGGCTCATAGGATTGGGGGCAATATACTAGCAAGGACTGAGGATTGGTTAATGGACAGAAAACAGAGAATAGGAATAAATGGGTAATTTTTGGGTTGGCAGGCTGTAACTAGTAGGGTACCGCAAGGATCAGTGCTTGGGCCTCAGCTATCTATCTCACAATCTATATCATAATCTATATCAATGATTTGGATGAGGTGACTAAATGTAATATATGCATGTTTGCTGATGATACAAAGCTGGGTGGGAATGTAAGTTGTGAGGAGGATGCAAAGATGCTTCAAGGATGCATAGACAGGCTAAGTGAGTGGGCAAGAACATGGCAAATGGAATAGAATGTGGAGAAATGTGAAGTCATCCACTTTGGTAGGAAAAATTGAAAAGCAGAGTATTTTTTAAATGGCAAGAGATTGTACACGAATCACTGAAAGTTAACATGCAGGTACAGCAAGTTATTGGGAAAGCATATGGTATGCTTTATTACAAGAGGATTTGAGTATAAGAGTAAAGACGTCTTACTGCAATTATATAGGGCCCTGGTGAGACCACACCTAGAGTATTGTGTACAGTTTTGGTATCCTTACCTAAGGAAGGATATACTTGCAATAGAGGGAGTGCAACGAAGGTTCACCAGACTGATTCCTGGGATGGGGGATTGTCCTAGGAGGAGAGATTGAGTAGACTAGGCCAATATTCTCTGGAGTCATTGAAACATACAATATTCTTACAGGGCTTGACAGGGTAGATGCAGGGAGGATGTTTCCCCTGGCTGGGGAGTCTAGAACCAGGGAGCAGTCTCAGAATAAGGGGTTGGCCATTTAGGACTGAGATGGGGAGACATTTCTTCACTCAGAGGGTGGTAAATCTTTGGAATTCTCTACCCCAGAGGGCTGTGGAGGCTCAGTCGTTGAGTATATTCAAGACAGAGATCAATAGATTTTTGGATATTAACGGAATCAAGGGATATGGGGATTGTGCAGGAAAGTAGAGTTGAGGTAGAAGATCGGCCATGATCTTATTGAATAGTGGAGCAGGCTCGAGGGGCCGAATGGCCTACTCCTGCTCCTATTTCTTATGTTGTTGTTTGACTCACTGGAGGTGCAATTTCCTGGTTGCAGCAGCCATTCTTCATATGCAAGTCTAGATAGAAACTATATGACAGAAATTTTTTTTTTTTTTTTTTTTTATAAACTGTTGGCGGCGTTACAGCCAAACTATTTATCTGACCTCCAGACACACACACTTAGCAGATGCAGTATTGGGTAGTGATCAAAAATCTCTGGCTGATTTTTCTCTCCCTAACTCAGGGGTGCAAAGGACAACTGTAGCACCCCAACTGCTCCCCCGGCTGAAATTATCTAATCAAATCTAGGACTTGTTGATCTGTGTGGCTCAACATCACACTCCTTCGAACTGGGCCTTCCAGATAGCTGTATAGTAATCTGTAAAGTGGAACAGCTGAACATACCACTCAAATAGCTCGGCGATGCCATAAGCAAGCATCCAAAGTACCAAAGCTTTACTGCACTACAGATCAGATGGACTGATAAAAAACCGATCCTTGGACCCTTCCTCTCCTACATGCTGCTGCTCCTTGGTGACATCATCCGAAGACATGGAGTCAGCTTCCACATGTACACTTACGACACCCAGTTTTACCTCTCCACCACCTCTCTCAACCCATCCACTGCCTCAGTGCTGTCAGCCTACTTGTCCAACATTCAGTCATGGATGAGCTGGAATTTCCTCCAATTAAACACGGAGAAGAACAAAGTGTGGTAAACCACTGTTTGTATTCCACTGTGTACATGCCTGTACATGTCTCGGCTGACTCCTCCCACGAGTCCAGGTATAAAGGTGACTGCTCCACAGTCCCTCTGTATTCTGGACCGGTTGACCACTCGAGGCACACCTTCATTCTCTTGTTAATAAAAGCCTGTTAGTTACTCGCTTAATCTCAGTCTTTTGAGTTATTGATAGCGCATCAATTTTATTAACAAGATTTTTATAATGGAGAAGATCCTCACACCAGCATGCCTAGACTTAGACCATCGGGAGTCGGATGCATCCACCAAGTTAACTCACTGGCTGAGGTGCTTTGAAAAATTCCTGATCGCCTCCGCTGCAACGGTCAAATGGGACGAGGACAAACTGGATGTCCTGACCTCCAAAGTGAACCACCGAGTGTACTCGGTCATCCAGGACGCGACCTCGTACGCGGATGCTATCACGCTCAAGGACCAGTACATGCGCCCAGTGAACGAAGTGTACGCCAGGCACCTTCTGGGGAGTCGTAAACAACAACCTGGGGAATCGACCGAGGAATACCTTCAGGCACTGTCTGTGCTTGGCCGGGCCTGTGGTTGTAAGGATGTAAAGGCCGCCGTGTACACAGAGGAACTTATCCGGGACGCTTTTGTAGCGGGCCACAGGTCCAATTACACCCGACAGCGATTGTTGGAGCAGAGTGACCTCGACCTCAACAAGGCCTCTGAACTCGCACTATCATTGGACGCAGCCTACCGGGGCATGGATGCCTACTCCTCTGCACCGTGGACGCCGCGGGGAACGACAGCCTGGGACACGGTAGGACCGTCTCATAGCGCCGTGCCACCCCAGCCACATCCCAGCAACGGCCCAACTACCGCAGCAGTGTCCCAAGGCCAGAAATGCTACTTTTGTGGCCAGGCCAAACACCCCAGAGCGCGCTGCCCGGCGAAAAATGCGATCTGCTCGGGCTGCGGGAAGAAGGGACACTACGCCAGCGTCTGCAGGGCCAAAGCCACCCCGAACCCCAGCAGCGCCGCGTGTGGGCCGTCATCTTGGGCCTCCCCAGCCATGTGCGAACCACCGGAACAGCAGCCATTCTGGACGCCTCCAGCCACATGGGGATCATGGACGCCGCCATCTTGGACGACAGCCGGGACGCAGCAGGCCCCCAACACCGCCTCATCTGATACCCGCAGCGACACACCGGCCCCTACGCTGGCCTCCGTTACGCTGGACCAAGCGAGACCGCACCAGCTGGCCCGGTCCACAATGGACATTAAGGTAAATGGTCACGAAACAATCTGCCTCTTTGACTCTGGGAGCACGGAGAGCTTCATCCACCCCGACACGGTGCGGCGTTGCTCTCTCCCAGTCCTGCCTGCGCACCAGCGGATTTCTATGGCCTCCGAGTCCCAGTCGGTGGACATTGGCGGCTACTGCGTGGTGACACTCGTAGTAGACGGGACTGTGTACGATAATTTTAAACTTCTGGTCCTGCCCCACCTCTGCGCTGCCGTTCTACTGGGGTTAGATTTTCAGTGCCACCTTAACAGTGTTACGATGGCGTACGGTGGACCCCTCCCCCCACTCACAGTCCGCAGCCAGCAGCTCCCAAATTGCCCGCCGCGCACCAGGTGCAACCTCTCCACACTCAGAGTCACCCCCCCACCACTGTTTGCTAACCTCACCCCCGACTGTAAGCCCATCGCCACAAAGAGCAGGCGATACAGTGCCGGGGACAGGGTCTTCATTAAAACCGAAGTGGAGCGGCTCCTGAAGGAAGGGATTATTGAGGGCAGCACCAGCCCCTGGCGAGCCCAGGTTGTGGTCGTTAAGACCGGCGAGAAGCAGCACCTGGTCATCGACTACAGCCAGACAATAAATCGCTACACCCTGCTGGGCGCTTACCCACTCCCCCGCATAGCTGATATGGTCAACCAGATCGCGCAGTACCGCGTCTTCTCGACCATTGACCTGAAATCAGCGTACCACCAGCTCCCTATCCGCCCTGAGGACCGCCAGTATACTGCCTTTGAGGCAAACGGCCGCCTCTATCACTTCCTTAGGGTTCCCTTTGGCGTCACCAACGGGGTCTCCGTCTTCCAAAGGGAGATGGACCGGATGGTCGATCAAAATGCGTTGCAGGCCACTTTCCCATATCTGGACAATGTGACCATCTGCGGCCATGACTTGCAGGACCATGATGCAAACCTCGAAAAATTCCTCTGCACCGCCAAACTCCTCAACCTGACGTATAACATGGAGAAGTGCATATTCCGCACAACCCGCCTCGCCATCCTTGGCTGTGTTGTGGAACACGGAGTCATCGGTCCCGACCCCGACCGGATGCGTCCCCTTATGGAACTCCCACTGCCCCACTGCCTCAAGGCCCTGAAGAGGTGCCTAGGGTTTTTCTCTTATTACGCCCAGTGGGTCCCCTACTATGCGGACAAGGCCCGTCCGCTGATCAAGTCCACCTCTTTTCCCGTGACAGCAGAGGCCCGCTTAGCCTTCCACCGTATCAAGGAAGACATTGCCAAAGCCACCATGCACGCAGTGGACGAATCCATCCCCTTCCAGGTGCAAAGCGACGCGTCCGACTTTGCCCTGGCCGCTACCCTCAATCAGGCGGGGAGACCCGTGGCCTTCTTTTCACGAACCCTCCAGGGCCCGGAGACCAGACACTCCGCTGTTGAGAAGGAGGCCCAGGCTATTGTGGAGGCTGTGCGTCATTGGAGGCACTACCTGGCCGGAAAACGATTTACCCTGCTCACTGACCAGCGTTCAGTTGCTTTTATGTTTAACAACAAGCAGAGGGGCAAAATCAAAAACGACAAGATCTTGAGGTGGAGAATCGAACTTTCCACCTACAATTACGAGATCTTGTACCGGCCCGGGAAGCTCAATGAACCCCCGGATGCTCTATCGCGTGGCACCTGCGCCAGCACGCAGATCGATAGACTGCGGGCCCTCCACAATGACCTCTGCCACCCGGGGGTCACCAGGTTCTTCCACTTCATCAAGGCCCGCAACCTGCCTTACTCCATTGAGGAGGTCAGGGCCATGACCAGGAACTGCCAAGTCTGCGCTGAGTGCAAACCGCACTTTTATAGACCAGACAGGGCTCACCTGATAAAAACCACTCGCCCCTTCGAGCGCCTGAGCGTTGATTTTAAAGAGCCTCTCCCCTCCTCCGACCGCAATGTGTACTTCCTCAACATTATTGATGAGTACTCCCGTTTCCCGTTCGCCATCCCCTGCCCGGACATGACCAGTGCCACGGTCATTAAATGTCTGAACGACCTCTTCACCCGGTTCGGTTTCCCCAGCTATATCCATAGCGACCGGGGCTCATCGTTTATGAGCGACGAACTCCGTCAGTACCTGCTCGCTAGGGGTATTGCCACAAGCAGGACCACCAGTTACAACCCCCGGGGGAACGGACAGGTGGAAAGAGAGAATGCGACAGTTTGGAAGGCCGCCCTGCTAGCCTTAAAGTCTAGGGGCCTTCCGACCTCCCGCTGGCAGGATGTGCTCCCCGAAGCGCTCCACTCTATTCGGTCACTGCTCTGCACTGCCACTAACGCCACCCCTCATGAGAAAATGTTTGTCTTCCCAAGGAAGTCCACATCGGGGACATCGCTACCGCCATGGCTGACGTCCCCAGGGCCGGTCCTACTGAGAAGACACGTGAGGACCCATAAAACAGACCCCCTGGTCGAGAGGGTCGACCTCCTCCATGCCAACCCCCAGTATGCTTACATTGCGTACCCGGACGGGCGGGAGGACACAGTCTCCATACGAGACCTCGCACCCTCGGGGGCCGCAGTAACCCACTACCCACTACCCACTACCACCGCCCCCCCCACGATCCGATATCCAGCCCCAGCAGACGGCAGGCCTGGGCCCCAGCAGACGGCAGGCCTGGGCCCCAGCAGACGGCAGGCCTGGGCCCCGCGACCCGCTCGACACCTACGAGGACTACACACCAGTGCCCCAGCCTACGCGGGACTCGACGCCGGAAGCTTCACTACCCCTGCCGTCGCCACGTCGATCACAGCGGCAGACAAGACCTCCGGAGAGACTCCAATACACGAACTTTTAATACACTTCACCCCGCCAGACTCAATTTTAAACAAGGGGTGAATGTGGTAAACCACTGTTTGTATTCCACTGTGTACATGCCTGTACATCTCTCGGCTGACTCCTCCCACGAGTCCAGGTATAAAGGTGACTGCTCCACAGTCCCTCTGTATTCTGGACCGGTCGACCACTCGAGGCACACCTTCATTCTCTTGTTAATAAAAGCCTGTTAGTTACTCGCTTAATCTCAGTCTTTTGAGTTATTGATAGCGCATCACAAAGCCATTGTCTTTGGCCCCTGCAATAAACTCTGTTCCCTTGCCATTGATTCCATCCCTGTCCCTCGTTACAGGTTAAACTACACCCTCTGTAGCCTTGGCAACCGATTCGACTCCCAGCATATAAATGCATGTTGTTGTTGGCGTAAATATTCTGATTGGCTCAACTTCACTTGTAGTAATGGCTTCCACATTCTAATGGCCCTTTGTGTGTAAATGCGTCCTAGCTATATTTATACCAAACAATTTCACTTGCAAAATAAGGACTAAGCAAACCACGCCGATATTTTGGTAAGTGAACAATTTGAAATGCTGCCTCACAGTTGCACAGATCCACTTAAATCTGACACTCAATACCAGTCTTTCAAGCTTTTCCTTCACGCAAAAACAGATCTGGAATCTTCAATAAAGCAACTGTTGAAAATTTGATGCTTTCTCCCCAAATTATTTTTTTTGTCTGTCCAATTCTATCTCCTCTCCTCCTTAGGGCATTGATTTTTGCTAGAGTACAATCCCAGAGTGCCAGATGCACTCCCAGTACCTCACACAATTGGCCATTCTTCATCTGCGAGCCGAGACAATGCAATGGGATTTGGTTATTCAAACACAGAGGGCATCAAATGAGCCCCATACCTTACATCCACACATCGGCACTTCCTAGCATGGGTCACTAGATCCAGATCAAGAGCGGGATCCTTGGCTCACTGCCCATCCCTAGCTCAAGGGTGCCAGGATCAATTGTAGTACCCTTACAGTCACCCTAACTTCGATTAAACCCAAGACATTCCTGGTCTGTGTGGCTCAGTATCACACCCAGCAGGAAATCCACCAACTGACGCATCTGGCAAAGTTGCATTCTTATAACCAGTGCACTTCTAAGTTATATCTGAGGGACCAGCTTTAATTGTTAACAAAGACCGTCGCTGCCCTTGAAACTGTACCTAAAGGAGAAGAAATTTGGAGCACTGCTCAAAAACTGCAGAGCAGCAGGAATTCAGTACCTTGATAATGCCCTGGCAGGTAGCGAGCGGCAGTCCAACTAAACTCGTGCCATTCACAGAAATGATCTGGTCGCCGATGTTCAACTCTCCTGACCGTTCTGTGGGCCCGCCGTGCATGAGGTTGGCTATCACCACTGTGGGAAGGATCGAGCCCCAGCCCGACTCCACTATCACAAGGCCAAGGATCTCTCCCTTTGTTTTTTCAATGCGGACCTGTGTAGACAACAGAACTGCATCAGTCACTCATGCTCAAGGTGAAAATATTGGAAATTCTTTAAGTAAAAGTAGCATCACAGATTCTAATACAGTAACTGGCAGGACTTCTCAATAAAATTGATTTTACAAACTAAGTCACAGAATTAGGCAAAAAAACAAAGAATGGGGTCACAATTTTCCACCATATTTGTAGCCCCATCTCCGCTACAGTGCTTGCTGATTGCTCGACCCTGTGCCAGGAATGCAACTTCACAAAAGTAGCACCATTAATGTGCAAACGCCACTTGCTTACTGTTCTGCTGAACTTTAGGTTAGTAGAGATAGCAGCCCAATACAAACCCACTACGATTCCCTTCCGTTTTATTTGGCCTTTTATAGTAACATCTATATCTCCCAAATTGAAGTACAGTACAGTTATTTCTCTTCCTTGCTCGCTCTTTTGCTCTCTCATTCTTCACTACTTTTGCAAATCTATCAGGGCACATTGTAACAAATGAAATGCATTGCTTAAAACTAAGCTTCAACAGTGACACCAACTTAAAAGGTAGTAAACATAGAAACATAGAAGATAGGAGCAGGAGTAGGTCTTTCGGCCCCTCGAGCCTGCTCCGCCATTCAATGCGATCATGGCTGATCATCCAATTTCAGTACCCGGTCCCTGCTTTCTCCCCATACCCCTTGATCCCTTTAGCCTTAAGAAATATATCCAACTCCTTCTTGAATATATTTAATGAATTGGCCTCTACTGCCTTCTGTGGTAGAGAATTCCACAGGTTCACCACTCTCTGGGTGAAGAAATTCCTCCTCATTTCTGTCCTAAATGGCCTACCCCTTATCCTTAGACTGTGACCCCTGGTTCTGGACTCCCGACCATCGGGAACATCCTTCCTGCATCTAGTCTGTCTAGTCCTGTCAGAATGTTATAAGTTTCAATAAGATCCCCTCTCATTCTTCTAAACTCCAGCGAGTACAAGCCCAATCGCTCCTCATACGTCATTCTTGCCATCCCAGGTATCAGCCTGGTAAATCTTCGCTGAACTCCTTCCATGGCAAGAACATCCTTCCTCAGATAAGGCGACCAAAACTGCACACAATACTCAAGATGTGGTCTCACCAAGGCCCTGTACAACTGCAGCAAGACATCCTTGTTCCTGTACTCAAACCCTCTCGCTACGAAGGCCAACATACCATTTGCCTTCTTAACCGCCTGCTGCACCTGCATGCTTACCTTCAGCGACTGGTGCACAAGGACACCCAAGTCTCGTTGCACTTCCCCTTCTCCCAATCTATTGCCATTCAGATAATAATCTGCCTTCCTGTTTTTGCCACCAAAGTGGATAACCTCACATTTATCCACATTATATTGCATCTGCCATGCTTTTGCCCAATCACCCAACCTATCCAAATCATCCTGGAGTTTCTTGGCATCCTCCTCACAGCACACACGCCCCACCCAGCTTTGTGTCGTCTGCAAATTTGAAGATATTACATCTAGTTCCCTTGTCTAGTTCATTAATATATATTGTGAATAGCTGGGGTCCAAGGACCGATCCCTGCGGTACCCCACTAGTCACTGCCTGCCACTCGGAAAAAGACCCGTTTATTCCAACTCTTTGCTTTCTGTCTGCCAACCAGTTCTCTATCCAAGTGTGGTAAACCACTGTTTGTATTCCTGTTTGTCCTGTTTGTATTCCACTGTGTACATGCCTGGACATGCCTCGGCTGACTCCTCCCACAGGTCCTAGTATAAAGGTGACTGCTCCCCAGCCCTTAGTATCATGGACCGGTCGACCACGCGAGGCAGACCTCCATTCTGTTGTTAATAAAAGCCTTTAGTTACTCTTCTAACTCTCAGTCTTTTATGAGTAATTGATAGCGCATCAATTTTATTAACAACATTTTTATAATGGAGAAGATCCTCACACCAGCATGCCTGGACTTAGATCATCGGGAGGCGGACTCATCCACCAAGTTTACTCACTGGCTTAAGTGTTTCGAAAAATTCCTGACCGCCTCCGAAGCAATCAAATCGGACGAGGACAAACTGGGTGTCCTGACCTCCAAAGTGAACCACCGAGTGTACTCGGTCATCCAAGACGCGACCTCGTACGCGGACGCTATCAAGCTCAAGGACCAGTACACGCGCCCAGTGAACGAAGTGTACGCCAGGCACCTCCTGGGGAGTCGTAAACAACAACCTGGGGAATCGACCGTGGAATACCTTCAGGCACTGTCTGTGCTTGGCCGGGCCTGTGGTTGTAAGGATGTAAAGGCCGCCGTGTACACAGAGGAACTTATCCGGGACGCTTTTGTAGCGGGCCACAGATCCAATTACACCCGACAGCGACTGTTGGAGCAGAGTAACCTCGACCTCAACAAGGCCTCTGAACTCGCACTATCGTTGGATGCAGCCTACCAGGGCATGGATGCCTACTCTTCTGCACCGTGGACGCCGCGGGGAATGACAGCCTGGGACACGGTAGGACCGCCTCATAGCGCCGTACCACCCCAGCCACACCCCAACAACGGCCCAACTACCGCAGCAGTGTCCCAAGGCCAGACAGCAGTGCCCCAAGGCCAGAAATGCTACTTCTGTGGCCAGGCAAAACACCCCAGAGCGCGCTGCCCGGCGAAAAACGCGATCTGCTCGGGCTGCGGGGAGAAGGGACACTACGCTAGCGTCTGCAGGGCCAAAGCCACCCCGAACCCCAGCAGCGCCGCGTGTGGGCCATGCGGGCCGCCATCTTGGACCTCCCCGGCCATGTGCGAATCACCGGTACAGCAGCCATTTTGGACGCCTCCAGCCACATGGGGATCATGGACGCCGCCATCTTGGACGACAGCCGGGACGCAGCAGGCCCCCGACACCGCCTCATCTGATACCCGCAGCGACACACCGACCCCTACGCTGGCATCCGTTACACTGGACCAAGCGAGACCGCACCAACTGGCCAGTTCCACAATGGACATTAAGGTAAATGGTCACGATACAATCTGCCTTTTTGACTCTGGGAGCACGGAGAGCTTCATCCACCCCGACACGGTGCGGCGTTGCTCTCTCCCAGTCCTGCCTGCGCAACAGCGGATTTCTATGGCCTCCGAGTCCCAGTCGGCGGACATCGGCGGCTACTGCGTGGTGACACTCGTAGTAGACGGGACCGTGTACGATCATTTTAAACTTCTGGTCCTGCCTGACCTCTGCGCTGCCGTCCTGCTGGGGTTAGATTTTCAGTGCCACCTTAAAAAGTGTTACGATGGCGTACGGTGGACCCCTACCCCCACTCACAGTCCGCAGCCAGCAGCTTCCAAACTGCCCGCCGCGCACCAGGTGCAACCTCTCCACACTCAGAGTCACCCCCCCCCCAACTGTTTGCTAACCTCACCCCCGACTGTAAGCCCATCGCCACAAAGAGCAGGCGATACAGTGCCGGGGACAGGGTTTTCATTAAAACCGAAGTGGAGCGGCTCCTGAAAGAAGGGATTATTGAGGGCAGCACCAGCCCCTGGCGAGCCCAGGTTGTGGTCGTTAAGACCGGCGAGAAGCAGCGCCTGGTCATCGACTACAGCCAGACAATAAATCGCTACACCCTGCTGGACGCCTACCCACTCCCCCGTATAGCTGATATGGTCAACCAGATCGCGCAGTACCGCGTCTTCTCGACCATTGACCTGAAATCAGCGTACCACCAGCTCCCCATCCGCCCTGAGGACCGCCAGTACACTGCCTTTGAGGCAAACGGCCGCCTCTATCACTTCCTTAGGGTTCCCTTTGGCGTCACCAACGGGGTCTCCGTCTTCCAAAGGGAGATGGACCGGATGGTAGATCAAAATGCGTTGCAGGCCACTTTCCCATATCTGGACAATGTGACCATCTGCGGCCGTGACTTGCAGGACCATGACGCAAACCTCGAAAAATTCCTCCGCACCGCCCAACTCCTAAACCTGACATATAACAAGGAGAAGTGCATATTCCGCACAAACCGCCTCGCCATCCTTGGCTGTGTTGTGGAACACGGAGTCATCGGCCCCGACCCCGACCGGATGCATCCCCTTATGGAACTTCCACTGCCCCACTGCCTCAAGGCCCTGAAGAGGTGCCTAGGGTTTTTCTCCTATTACGCCCAGTGGGTCCCCTACTATGCGGACAAGGCCCGTCCGCTGATCAAGTCCACCTCTTTTCCCTTGACGGCAGAGGCCCGCTTAGCCTTCCACCGTATCAAGGAGGACATTGCCAAAGCCACCATGCACGCAGTGGACGAATCCATCCCCTTCCAGGTGGAAAGCGACGCGTCTGACTTTGCCCTGGCCGCTACCCTCAATCAGGCGGGGAGACCCGTGGCCTTCTTTTCACGAACCCTCCAAGGCCCGGAGGCCAGACACTCCGCTGTTGAGAAGGAGGCCCAGGCGATTGTGGAGGCTGTGCGTCATTGGAGGCACTACCTGGCCGGAAAACGATTTACCCTGCTCACTGACCAGCGTTCAGTTGCTTTTATGTTTAACAACAAGCAGAGGGGCAAAATCAAAAATGACAAGATCTTGAGGTGGAGAATCGAACTTTCCACCTACAACTACGAGATCTTGTACCGGCCCGGGAAGCTAAATGAACCCCCGGATGCGCTATCGCGTGGCACCTGCGCCAGCGCGCAGATCGATAGACTGCGGGCCCTCCACAATGACCTCTGCCACCCGGGGGTCACCAGGTTCTTCCACTTCATCAAGGCCCGCAACCTGCCTTACTCTATTGAGGAGGTCAGGACCATGACCAGGAACTGCCAAGTCTGCGCTGAGTGCAAACCGCACTTTTATAGACCAGACAGGGCCCACCTGATAAAAGCCACTCGCCCCTTCGAGCGCCTGAGCGTCGATTTTAAAGGGCCTCTCCCCTCCTCCGACCGCAATGTGTACTTCCTCAATATTATTGATGAGTACTCCCGTTTGCCGTTCGCCTTCCCCTGCCCGGACATGACCAGTGCCACGGTCATTAAATGTCTGAACGACCTCTTCACCCTGTTCGGCTTCCCCAGCTATATCCATAGCGACCGGGGCTCATCGTTTATGAGCGACGAACTCCGTCAGTACCTGCTAACTAGGGGTATTGCCACAAGCAGGACCACCAGTTACAACCCCCGGGGGAACGGACAGGTGGAAAGAGAAAATGCGACAGTTTGGAAGGCCGTCCTGCTAGCCTTAAAGTCTAGGGGCCTTCCAACCTCCCGCTGGCAGGATGTGCTCCCCGATGCGCTCCACTCTATTCGGTCACTGCTCTGCACTGCCACTAACGCCACCCCTCATGAGAAAATGTTTGTCTTCCCAAGGAAGTCCACATCGGGGACATCGCTACCGCCATGGCTGACGTCCCCAGGGCCGGTCCTACTGAGAAGACACGTGAGGACCCATAAAACGGACCCCCTGGTCGAGAGGGTCGACCTCCTCCACGCCAACCCCCAGTATGCTTACATCGCATACCCGGACGGGCGGGAGGACACAGTCTCCATAAGAGACCTTGCACCCTCGGGGGCCGCAGTAACCCACTACCCACTACCACCCCCCCCCACGATCCGATATCCAGCCCCAGCAGACGGCAGGCCTGGGCCCCGCGACCCGCTCGACATCTACGAGGACGACACGCCTGTGCCACAGCCTACGCTGGACTCGACGCCGGAAACTTCACTACCCCTGCCGTCGCCACGCAGATCACAGCGGCAGACAAGACCTCCGGAGAGACTCCAATACACTAACTTTTAATACACTTCACCCCGCCGGACTCAATTTTAAACAAGGGGTGAATGTGGTAAACCACTGTTTGTATTCCTGTTTGTCCTGTTTGTATTCCACTGTGTACATGCCTGGACATGCCTCGGCTGACTCCTCCCACAGGTCCTAGTATAAAGGTGACTGCTCCCCAGCCCTTAGTATCATGGACCGGTCGACCACGCGAGGCAGACCTCCATTCTGTTGTTAATAAAAGCCTTTAGTTACTCTTCTAACTCTCAGTCTTTTATGAGTAATTGATAGCGCATCACCAAGTCAATACCTTGCCCCCAATCCCACGTGCCTTAACTTTACACGCTAGTCTCTTATGCGGGACCTTATCAAAAGCCTTCTGAAAGTCCAAATACACCACATCCACTGGTTCGCCCTTATCTATTTTACCAGTTACATCCTCAAAAAATTGCAGATTAGTCAAGCACGATTTACCTTTTGTAAATCAATGTTGACTTTGTCCGATCCTGTCACTGTTTTCCAAGTGCTCTGCTATTACAGGAAACTTTGTGATATCCAGCACCGACGGGACCGAGCTGTTGCCGTCCCATCAAAACTGCCGGACAAACCAGCGCTAATGTTAAAACATACGGAGCTTTTGAGCTCCGTATCTAGCAACAAACCCTGTTGCTTAGCAACAGCTTCTAAACAGTCGGCCGTAGCTTGCAAGCGTCTCTGTAGCTAAGCAACAGCTTTAGCTAAACCTTGCAGAGCCTGACTGGTGAAAAAAAAGCAACGAAAAGAAAAAAAACTTACTGAACCGACTCCTGAATTTTGCCGGTGGATCGAGCATTCCGGACAGTTAACCTCCGGATAAACCAAAGTTTCCTGCACATCTTTTATAATGGACTCTAGCATTTCCCCCACTACCGATGTCCCCGTTTTCTCTCCACCACCTTTTTTGAATAGTGGGGTAACATTAGCTACCCTCCAATCCATGAGTACTGTTCCAGATTCCATCGAATGTTGGAAGATGATCAGCAATGCATCTACTATTTCTCAGGCCACTTCCTTAAGTACCCTAGGATGTAGATTATCAGGCCCTGGGGATTTATCAGCCTTCAATCCCATCAATTTCCCTAAGACCATTTCCCTACAAATACTGATTTCTTTCAGTTCCTCCCTTTCATCAGACCCTATGTTCCCCGACATCTCTGGGAGGTTATTTGTGTCCTCCTTTGTGAAGACAGAACCAAAATATGTATTTAATTGGTCTGCCATTTCTTTGCTCCCCATTATAAATTCCTCTGATTCTGACTGCAAGGGACCTACGCTTAACTTCACCAATCTTTTTCTCTTCATATATCTATAAAAGCTTTTACAGTCAGTTTTTATGTTCCCTGCAAGCTTACTCTCATATTCAATGTTCCCCTTCTTAATTAATCCCTTTGTCCTCCTTTGTTGAATCCTAAACTGCTCCCAATCCTCAGGTTTACTGCTTTTTCTGGCCAATTTATATGTCCTCTCCTTGGATCTTATGCTATCCCTAATTTCCCTTGTTAGCCACGGTTGAGTCACCTTTTTTGTTTTATTTTTATGCCAAACTGGGATGAACAAATTCTGTAGTTCATCCATGTGGTCTTTGAATGTTTGCCATTGCCTATCCACTGTCAACCCTTTGAGTGACATTCCCCAATCAATCCTACCCAACTCGCGCCTCAGACCATCGTAGTTTCCTTTATTTAAATTCAGGACCCTAGTCTCTGAGTCAACTACTTCATTCTCCATCTTAATGAAGAATTCTATCATATTATGATCGCTCCGACCCAAGGGGCCTCATACAACAAGATTGCTAATTAATCCTTTCTCGTTACATAATACCCAGTCTAAGATGGCCTGATCTCTGGTTGGTTCCTCGACATATTGGTCCAGGAAACCATCCCGTAAACACTCCAGGAATTCCTCCTCCACAGTATTGTTACTAATTTGGTTAGCCCAATCTATATGTAGATTAAAGTCACCCACGATGACTGCTGTGCCCTTATTGCACGCTTCTCTAATTTCCCTTTTAATGCCATTCCCAACCTCCGCATTACTGTTTGGAGGTCTATATACCACTCCCACTAACGTTTTCTGCCCCATGGCATTTCTCAGTTCTACCCATACAGATTCCACATCATCAGAGCTAATATCCTTCCTTACAATTGTGTTAATCCCTTCTTTAACCAGCAATGCTACCCCACCTCCCTTTCCTTTTTGCCTATCTTTCCTGAATATTGAATACCCCTGGATGTTGAGTTCCCAGCCTTGGCCACCCTGGAGCCATGTTTCCGTAATCCCAATCAAATCATATTTGTTTGCCTCTATTTGCGCACCTAATTCATCCACCTTATTACGAATGCTCCTCGCATTAAGACACAAGGCCTTCAGGCTTGTTTTTTTAACGCTCTTAGACCTATTAGAATTATTATTTACTGTGGCCATGTTTGATTTAAACCATTGATTTCTCTGACTGCCACTTTTGTTTTTCTCCTTCCTATCTTTTGCTTTTATCCTTGTTTCCCTTTCCTCTGTCCCCCTGCTCAGGTCCCCAACCCCCTGCCATTTTAGTTTAAACCCTCCCCCAGAGCACTAGCAAACACTCCCCCAGGACATCGGTCCCGGCCCTGCCCAGGGGCAAACTGTCCAGTTTGAACTGGTCCCTCCTCCCCCAGGACCGTTTCCAATGTCCCAGGAATTTGAATCCCTCCCCCTCGCACCATTCCTCTTAAAAGAAAATGCTGAGAATTAACGTAGGATATTTCACAGCTCCCTGGACAGCCCAGTTGGTTACTGACACTGCCCATCCTGAGCCAGAGACTAAATGGTCTTAGGATGGATTCCTAGTTCATGCTTCGATAGCGGATTTCAGTAGTAGGGCCACTATAACTGGCCTAAGCATCCCAGAACTATAGATTGGGCAGGTTGAATGGTGTTGGCAAGGGAAGGAAATCAGCCTGAGTTTTTATTCCTGATCACTATCCAATGACTCTTGCTAGTAAGTGCATGCAAGAAAAGGATCAGTCTTGGCTGCGATATCCCACTGTCCAACAGACTGCAGGCTCACACATGATGAACGACCACTTTGGCAAGGTGGTGGAGGTTTGCCTGCGCGTGGACCCATAAACCATCATGAGTCAGTGCCTTCAGGAGAGATGGGGGAAAAAAATGGCAAACAAAAATCTCGTAACACTGGCGATGAAAGATGACTCCCAAGAAATGCCTAGTATTAGTAGATCTTCCTGCTGCCGCCACCCGTCCCCCCCCCCCCCCAGCTACTTTTGCAAATCCAAGGTTACCCTCCCCCAGACATTTCCAACAGCCCCTTAACCTTCAAACAAGTACAACTGTGTGACTACTCATTTCACAGAAGCTGCTCACCTCTTTGGAGTTCTCCGATTTGGAAAAGTGTACAAGATCCCCGTTGTAAAACTCGGTGTCGAGTAAATCATTGTATTCTGTCGGACTCAGATCCGCAGGATTGATGCCATTGGCGTTCAGAAACTGCTGGTATGCCACGGTGAAAGCTTGGCCTATGGCTTGCGCGATAAGTGATGCCTGCAAGCAAAGCCAGGAAATGAAGCATTGGTTTAAGAACGACACATTGGGGTGTTCCATTAAAACTGTAAAGAACATACAGACGAATCACACAATGGGATTTGTACAACTGCATACACCAGCACCATGGATTCCTTGCACACATGCACCCACACACGCACAGGTTCTTTTCAGGGCACTTTACAGCAGTGGATTTATCAGACTGTGTGTGGGGAACCCTCTCCAAATACCAACATACTCCTGGGGATACCCTTCAAATACTGATCTCAAAGAAGAAACAGGTAACCAAAAGAAAACAGTGCTATTATTGCAGAAAACATTAATTAGTATAGAGCAACAAATACAGAAATCTTATGATCTCAGACAATGAACTCCCCTACAGTCCAGGGACCAATGTTTGAAAACCTATGCTATAATGGAATGATACAAGGTACTCACGTCTTCTGACTCAAATACATGGCATATCATCTTGTACTCTCGTTTTCCAGCAGAGGAGGCCCCGGTCTCCTGGTCTGGAGATTTACGTGGTAGTCGTCGCCGAGCCATGAAAACTATTGTAGTTCCAATATCTGCAATGTACGAAATGGTCTGTAGAGGGTGATCCATCAGGGCTTCCTACAGTAACAGGGATTCGATTTGTGATAAACCAAAGACACATTCCTGCAATCAGTTGCTAAATATGCCAAATGTTTTCCAGTTAAATGTATCGCTGTTCAGCCTGGCCACTCGGATTTCAATAAGTCTAACAACAGGCATTTGAAATCTTCATACTCTATCCACATGAACTGTTAAAACACCCTGTAAAATAATTATAGACTGCCGTTCCAAACTTGGGTGGTGTCTGGAGAAATGTTTTGGAGCTGTGTAGCACTCGGTGCCAGCTGTGGCTCATTAGTAGCACTCTCGCCTCGGAGTCAGATGGTTGTGGGTTCAATCCCACTTCAGAGACTTGAGCACGTAATCTAGGCTTACACTTCAGTGCAGTACTGAGGGAATGCTACACAACTGGAGGTGCTGTCTTTCGGAGGAGACGTTAAACTGAAGCCCCATCTGCCCTCTCAGGGGGACGTAAAAGATCCCATGGTACTATTTAGAAGAGCAGGGCAGTTTATTGCGGTGCCCTGGCCAATACTTATGACTCAACTAAAACAGATTATCTGGTCATTATCTCAGTGCAGTTTGTGGGACCTTACTGTGTACTAACTGGCTGCCACATTTCCTACATTACAAGAGACTACACTTGGGACGTCCTGAAAGGAGCTGTATAAATGCAAGTTCTTTCTTTACTGGTGGTTGCAGGTCTCTCACTGGTGCAGATGGTAGTAGGAGCAATTAGAGGTGATGAATTAAGTGTACTGCACAACATTAAAATGTATTAAATTAAGTGGGATTGTTTCTATAGTGTCTTGGTACCAAACACTGAATAAACCCAGTGACAGTGTAGTCATAGAATCATAGTCATAACTGCACAAAAGGAGACCATTCAGCCCATCGAGTCCATGCCGGCTCTCTGTAGAGCAATCCAGTCAGTCCCATTCCCCCGCTCTATCCCTGTAGCCCTACAAGTTCATTTCCCTCAAGTGCCTATCCAGTCTCCCCTTGAAAACATCGAGTGTCTCCACTTCCACCGGCAGTGAATTCCAGGTCATCACCACTCGCTGCGTAAAAAAGTTTTTCCTCACATCCCCCCTGTATCTCTGATTCTTCCGTTACCTGTGTTTGTGCATTCAGTACTTTAATTCGCTGTGTTGATATGAACAAATCCACTGCAGTCATTGGTTGTGACTCTCCTTCTGGTGCCTAATAAACGAAACACAAACTAGTTACTTCACCTGTATTCCCTTTACTCCCTCCTGCAAATTTCTCTGCTCTTCTGAAGAAGCTTGCTCCTTGCTGGAGTCTGAAAGTAGCAGGAGCCCTTCAGTACCTCATCCAAGCAGTCATGCTTCAAGCGTGAAACCAGACAGTGAATTTCAGCAGTCTTTTAAACTGTGAGGGAGATCACAAGCAAACCCACCTGGACTCACCTGACGCTTGCACAGGGGATTTTCCCAGCAGCAGTCAGTCGACAGCAGTAAAAAGCTGGCAACCTGAAGGTTTTTTTTTTAAATCTTCCCTCTCTCGCGAGTTCAATTGTAGCATCACATCAGAGATAAGCCAATATCACAGGGCAGGTTTCAAACCATGAGACCCTCCTGATCTGTCTGACACAGTATCACACTGAAGGCCATCGATAACACCCGAGTGTAGGGGCAGCTGAATGCTGCTATAACTATATTTGGAGTGACCGGTTTGTTTATCAAAGTGCAAACTGCTAGAATTTGAAAATATGTTCATCAAAAGAATCATGTGTTAATGTTAATACTTTTCACAAGCACCTTTATCCTCCCCACTGCTTCCTGTGCTTGTGACATTCGGACGTTGGTTGATGGATTTTTGTCAGAGAACAGCTGGGTTGATCCAAGGTAACTTGCTGCAAATAGGATTCCATCGAGGAGATCCTCGGACTCGCAGGGTCCCGGCACTTCATGGGGAGAAAGAAACGACAAGAGCGCTGTTACTGAATGCGGTGCTTCAATCCATTCCTTATCCCACCCCCTGCCCTCCTGAAGGCACTGAGTATGGATTCCATGGGTGCTGGCTATCCTCCAGTACCCGCCTGTGTGAGCATTTTTCATGTGTGAACCCAGTGAATGTCACCAGGCTTTCTGACCCTAGGGCCCATTACAGCAGAGTCCGAAATGGTCTTCAACTGAAATCCGCACACACATACTTTCCAGCAGGAATCAATGGATAATGATTAGGAGCAGGAAGCCTGGCTTCCCACCACCCCCCCCCCCCCCGTCTCTCTAACCCAGGGGATGCTAAGGCAAATTGTAGCAGCCCCACCATTGCCCAATGGAAATCAACTATTTTAGCAATGACCAAGGACTTGATATCTTGTGGTCTGTATGGCCCTGCGTCACATCAGGCAGTGCATACAGAATACTATAAGTAGAGCAAACCGAGGATTGAACTTGCTGCTTAGTTGGATGCATAATGCATGGTTGGGTCCACTTATGTCACAACGTTAGCACCGGATGGGATGTTAAACCGAGGCCCCGTCTGCCCCCTCAGGTGGACATAAAAGATCCCATACTACTATTCGAAGAGGAGCAGGGGAGTTCTCCTCGGTGTTGTGGCCAATATTTATCCCTCAACCAACCATCACTAAAACAGATTATCTGGTCATTATCACATTGCTGTGCGCAAATTGGCTGCTGCGTTTCCCACATTACAATAGTGACTACACTTCAAAAAAAAAGTACATCATTGGCTGTAGAGCGCTTTGGGAGGTGCTGAGGTTGTGCAAGGTACTATACAAATGCAAGTCTTTCTTTTTCTTGTCAATACTCTGACTCGCTGTACAGTAATTATAGGCATGAAGATCATCCAAGTGGAGCCAGCTTACCTTCCTTAAATGCAGGAAAGGAAAATTTCTTCTTTGCCTGAAATAAAAAATGAAGACTTTTAATGCCAAAGGAAATTTAAATTCATTTGTCCAATTGCTTGAGGTGGTTTTATCAAAAAATTAGTATGGTATTTTATTCTTATTTGAATACATTGATAAAAAGATCCAACTCTCTCCGATGACTCAGTGGTAAATAAATTGCCCCGTGTGTTACTGAGCCACACTGGAGGCTCTTTCCAAGCAGAATCAGCTGATGAGAGTCAGGGCACCAAATGGGCTGCACAAATTGTGCCCCTGAGCTTAGAGTCACTGCTTCATTCCCCCCCCCCTCCCCCCAACCACTTTCTGCTTGAATGCAGAAGCCCCCAGCCTCACTCCACAACCTCCCGTAACAACTTAGCAAATATGAACTCACATTGAAAGAAATTAAAAGCAAGAACCAGCATCAATCTACATCTGTAGTATAGTCTGCAAGATGCGCCACTAATCCTCTAAATTCCTACATATAGTTTGACCTTCAGTACTGCATGGAGTAGTTGAGGCAAATAACATAGATGCATGTAAGGGGAAGCTAGATAAGTACATGAGGGAATGAGGAATAGAATGATATGGTGATGGGGTGAGATGAAGTAAGGTGGGAGGAGTCTTGTGTGGAGCGTAAACACTGGCACAGACCTGTTGGGTCGAATGGCTATGCTACAAATACTATGCATGTATGCAATTCAAACTGCACAAGTTGGTGATCTGACTGTTTGTACAATTTTCTGCAACACATCTACAAAAGGTCATCAGGTGTAAAAGTAGTCCTAAATATTACAGATGGATGTGTTATTAGTACAGAAATGCAAACTCACACCTTTATATATCTCTTCACGAAAAAGAAGTGTAGGGTGGGTCTCTTGCTTGCTTTCTGACAGATTATTGCTGGACCAGATGTGAAAATGGCTCTGATGCAGCCAGCAGGGTAAAGCAGAAATAATTTAATACAGGAATATTTTGATAGCTCTGCAATACTGTGGATTCTTGGGGTACTGGTTTGTTTTATTCCCCACTTGCTAGTTGCTTCTACTGGTAGATTTTTCAATAATAGGACTCATCAAACTAGCCAGTAACTCTGCTGGGAGCGGGTGGGAAGGTTGCAAGTACGGCTCAATCGGCCCATGTTATAGAGTACACAGGACTCACCAGAGGCAGCACCACAGGAAATCAAAGAGTTATTATATAAAGTCATTAGGATTAAATTACACCCCACTAGAATATCACAGAAACCCCACAGTGCAGATAGAGGCCATTTCGGCCCATCGAGCCTGCACAGACACATATCCCACCCGAACCCCGTAACCCCTACATCAACACATATCCCACCCTATCCCCGTAACCCCACGTATTTAATCCCCCTAACACTAAGGGTCAATTTATCATAGTCAATCAACCTCACCCGCACATCTTTGGACTGTGGGAGGAAACCGGAGCACCCGGAGGAAACCCATGCAAACACGGGGAGAATGCGCAAACTCCACACAGACAGTCACCCGAGGCCGGATTCGAACCCGGGTCTCTGGCGCTGTGAGGCAACAGTGCTAACCACTATGCCACCAATAAATATTAGGTATTTCCAGAGACAAAGGGCTGCTGCCCACAAAGGTAAATGGTTGCCCCTGGTGTCACTTGCTGTCAGGGCCATAATTTAATTTGGGTCACCAGCAGTCTGTAGCAGAGGTATCAGTACTGGACCATTGGACAGTAACGTCGCCTCTACATTGTCCTAATGACACTTCTCAACTCCAATCACAAAAAAAGCACCACCAGTGCCAAATCCATTTCCCACACCACACATTGAGCATCAAGAGTGAACCTGCCTATTTAATACCAGATTATGGTGACATGAACCTACACCTGTTGGCACCTTGAACTGAAACTGTCCCAATTTAGTTCACTTCAGACTCAGTCAGAGAAGACTCGTATTTCATTAGATTAGAGGTAATTAGGCAGTATTCTAACCAGTTTCCTTTCTTACCTCTCTATCATGTTCATAGACACTGTCTTCTATATGGCAAGCGCCTTGACTCATTGGATCAGTGTGCTCAACACCATCATCAGGCAGAAAGGATCTGCTAATATATTCAACCTCTTCTTTTAACTCTTTAACAGCTAAAGACAAGGCCTCTCCCTCTTTCTTCCAATCCTTCTTCAGCACCATTTGCCCAAATAATGGCCTGCCAACTAGAGAGGAATTTGCATAGTCGTCAATTGCTCCATCGTTGCCTGCACAGAAATCAGGAGTTTGCTGGTCCTGGAGCATACCCTCAATGATCTCTTCAGATTGGCCAAACTCATTTCCTGATGAAGCTTTTGGCCAAATGCAAGTTTCGTGCGAGGTTTTATGTTTTCTATCTGGTGTGTGATTGAATGCAGCAGTAACCTGATCATTATACGCCACATGGCCATTAACACCAGATCCAGATACGGAGCCTGGACAGCTTACTTGGATCAGTTCACTGCCATGTTGAATCAGATCTTCCATTTCATTTCCACTCAAACTTCCAGGTCTCTCATTAGACAACATTAAAGGTTCGTGACTCAACGCAGTTAGAACATCCCGATGGTTAACTATACCAAACAGTTGTCTGTCATTATCTACAGACAATGAATCAGTCCCTCCATCTGTTGTGAATTTGCGACCACTTTCTAAACTGTAACCATCAGACGTTGACTGGGAAGCCAGCTTTGCTTTACTCTCCAAAGTCACCGTACCCTGTTCATAGAGACGTAACTGAGCCAAAAGCAATTTAATCTGGCAGTGATCATCGTCCTCATTATCTGGAAGTTTTGAAGTCTCCTCTGTGCTGTCAGTTCCTGAACTGAAGTCTATCACACCATCATCAATCAAATTGTTTTCAGAATTGGCATTTAGGTCTGACGGATACAAGTGCACAACACCAACAGAAACACTGCCTTCTTCAGTCATTGTGTTTTCTGGTTCCACACTGTCTGCACCGTTGTCTTCCCCATTAACATCCTCGCTCACCACAAGCACACAGTCTTCATCAGCATAAAAGTCTTCTCCCAAATCCTCCCCAGTGGCATCCCTGCTGCCATGAAAGTTTTCCTGAGAATCATCGTTATTAACCTGAGTCAAAACAGTTTCCACATTTACTTCATCCTCATTTTCCAGTTCTTGTTCATCCATCCCAACTCCATTTAGACACTGGCTTGAAGAGACAGGGGGACCACGGTCAGCCTCAGTGAGACCTTCCTGCTTGCTCATATTAATCTCCCATTACCACTATTTTGCAGAAAATGAAATATTAAAGACTAAGCACAGGTATTTTAAAGACGAGGTGGGTGGTATGTGGAAGCTAATGAAAATGCAGAGGGTCAAACTTACAAGGAAATCACTCACACTGCTCTGAGGTGTGGAGCCCCCTAGTATAGTGAACCCCCACACCCGCCTACAGTGACCTGGGATACAAAGACCTGGCCTATAGTGAACCCGCCTACTGGGGGCGAATTATTTCGCCGCCGGGGAAGAAGGGGTGCCTCAGGCTGGGCGACTCGAGCTCTCGGATCCGGATCCCATTCCCGGGTCGCTGTTACTCGAAAGTTCGAGGCCTGCAGTTCGGCTCTGAAGAAATTCCCAGCTCTGCATCAAGTTCCCTCAGGCTCAGGCTGACGCTCTGCGCTCGTTCCGTCAGACTGCTGGCGAGAAGCCTCGAAAACTAGGCCCGGCTCCAGCCCAGACTCGACGCCTCCGGTCCCGGCTAACGTCCTCACGCACGGCCGACGTCAACTCCATCCTTTGCGTGATCACGTTCGCCTCTCGCACTTGGCCGCCGCAGCATCGCAGTCACGTGGTCTCTTTTCTTCTCATTCATAAATGTGTCTCTTGACCACCCCCCCTCCCGAGTATTTAGTTTGCAAAATCTCACCTTTCTGAATGCATCTGAGAAATAAACGCTGCTCCACATTTTAGAAATTAAAATAAAACGGAATGCTGGAGACCTGACACACAAATGGAAAGCTCAGGAGTTGGAGGACAGCAGGGGAGGATGTGGTTGCCAACTCTCCAGGCTTGGCCTGGGGTCTCCAGGCATTTAGGGTTAATCTTCGGGACAGTGCTGCAAGCATAAAGGGAGATAGACCATTGGGGCAATTTAAAAAATTGTTTGAAAACTTTCATTTATCAGTTATAAAAATATTGGAGATTGGGGGAAAATGGTTGCTGTATTGTGATCAGTCAGGAATCATTGAATCAGGTAATGAAGAGCCTGTCTGCTTTCCAAATGGCCTGGGAGGGCGATGCGCCACGAGAATGGGCCTGTTGGGCGGCCAGCGGCGGGTGTGAGAAGGGTGGAAGCAGGAGGTCATGTGGTGAAAGCTCCTGGAAAACGCAGAGTAGGCGACCCCAGAGGGAAGCAGGTCCCCCTCTTACCCCAGTGTTTGGCCCCATGCCATCAACATTCGAAAAGAGGGCCGACAGTTCGACATTTGGGTAAACACCCTTCCTGAGAACTGGCGATTAGAGAGCCATCGAACGGTCTCCGGCTGAAGCAGTAAACCTGCCTTTGTTCTTTCCAAATACTGACAGACCTGTTATGTATTTCCAGCATATTTCAGCTCTATTCCTTAAATGGGTTTATAATTCACCTTTTTATTGAAAATTGCACCTCACTCTTTTTCTTGCTAACCATCGAATCTGGCACGGTCCTTTTTTTAAACCAAATTTTTAAAAAGTGCTGTGTATACAATCTCTTGTCAACCTCCAGTGCTAAAATAAAACCACCATGAAATGAGCGCAGAATGAATTCTGACTTTGACCTGCGAATTAACAATATTGTCAATGGGCCAATGTTAAACAGCTCAGATACAAGCAGAAAGTGCTGGAAATACTCAGCATAGGTCAGGCAGTGTCTGTGGAGAGAGAAACAGAGTAAACGTTTCAGGTCGGTGACCTTTCAATGCAATATTTTATGGACTAAGCCCCTCAGGTTGTGGTTTGTTGTGTATTTTGCTCGGCATGGGTGACGTGGTATAGAGAGTTTTACAGCACAGAAAGAGGCCCTTCGGCCCATCGTGTCCGCGCCGCCCATCCATCCCTGTCCAGTCTAATCCCATTTTCCAGCATTTGGTCCATAGCCTTGTATGCAATGGCATTTCAAGTGCTCATCCAAATGCTTCTTGAATGTTGTGAGGGTTCCTGCCTCTACCACCCTTTCAGGCATTGAGTTCCACATTCCAACCACCCTCTGGGTGAAAAAGTTCCTCCTCAAATCCCCTCTAAATCTCCTGCCCCTTACCCTGAATCTATGCCCCCTTGTTATTGACCCCCCTACTAAGGGGAAAAGTTCGTCTTTATCTACCCTATCTATGCCCCTCATCATTTTGTACACCTCAATCAGGTCCCCCCTCAGCCTTCTTTGCTCCAAGGAAAACAACCCCAGCCTGTCCAGCCTCTCTTCATAGCTGAGGCGCTCCATCCCAGGTAACATCCTGGTGAATCTTCTCTGCACCCTCTCCAAAGCAATCACATCCTTCCTATAGTGAGGCGACCAGAACTGCACACAGTGCTCCAGCTGTGGCCTCACCAGCGTTTTGTACAGCTCCATCATAACCTCCCTGCTCTTATATTCCATGCCTCGGCTAATGAAGGCAAGTATCCCATATGCCTTTTTAACCACCTTATCTACCTGTTCCGCTGCCTTCAGGGATCTATGTACATGTACACCAAGGTCCCTCTGACCCTCTGTACTTCCTAGGGTCCTACCACTCATTGTGTATTCCCTTACCTTATTTGTCCGTCCAAAATGCATCACCTCGCACTTTTCAGGGTTAAATTCCATTTGCCACTTTTCCGCCCATCTGACCAACCCGTTTATATCATCCTGTAGCCTGAGGCTTTCCTCCTCGCAATTTACCACCCCACCAATTTTCGTGTCATCTGCGAACTTACTGATCATACCTTTTACATTCTCATCCAAGTCATTTATGTAGATCACAAACAACAAGGGACCCAGCACCGATCCCTGAGGTACCCCACTGGACACAGGCTTCCAGTCACAAAAGCAACCTTCGACCATCACCCTCTGCCTCCTGCCGCTCAGCCAGTTTAGGATCCAACGCGCCAAGGCACCCTGGATCCCATGGGCTCTTACCTTCTTGACCAGTCTCCTATGCGGGACTTTGTCAAAAGCTTTACTGAAGTCCATGTAAACCACATCCACAGCATTTCCCTCATCCACCCCCCTAGTCACCCCTTCGAAAAATTCAATCAGATTTGTCAGACATGATTTACCCTTGACAAAGCTATGCTGACTATCCCCGATTAATCCTTGCCTCTCCAAGTGGAGACTAATTTTGTCCCTCAGAATTTTTTCCAATAATTTCCCTACCACAGATGTTAGGCTCACTGGCCTGTAATTCCCTGGTTTATCCCTGCTACCCTTCTTGAATAATGGTACTACGTTAGCTGTTCTCCAGTCCTCTGGTACATCCCCTGTGGCCAGAGAGGTTCTGAAAATTTGTGTCAGAGCCCCTGCAATCTCCTCCTTTGCCTCCCACAGCAGCCTGGGATACATCTCATCCGGGCCTGGGGATTTATCCACTTTTTGGCCTGCTAAAACCGCTAGCACCTCCTCCCTCTCGATGCTATGTTCAAGTATGTCACAGTCCCCTCGCCCGATTTCTATGTCTGCATCGTCTTTCTCCATAGTGAACACAGATGCAAAAAAATCATTTAAAACCCCGCCTACATCATCTGGCTCTACACACAGATTGCCACTTTGGTCCCTAATGGGCCCTACCCTTTCCCTGGTTATCCTCTTGCCCTTAATATACTTATAAAACATCTTAGGATTTTCCTTTATTTTGCTCGCCAGTGTTATTTCATGGCCCCTCCTCATTTCTTTTTTAAGTATGCCCCTGCACTTTTTATACTCCTCTAGGGCTTCTTCCGTCTTTAGTCTTTTGTAACTGCCAAAAGCCCCCCTTTTATTTCTAATGCATTTTTGTATATCCCTTGTCATCCAAGGTTCCCTTTGCTTGTTGGTCCCACCCTTGACCTTTACAGGAACATGTTGGCGTTGTACTCTCTCTATTTCCCTTCTGAAAGTCTCCCACTGTTTTGATGTGGATTTTCCTATAAGTAGCTGCTCCCAGTCCACTTTGGCCAGATCCTGCCTTATCATATTAAAATCGGCCCTCCCCCAATTTAGAACCCTTATTTCCGGGCCGTCTTTGTCTTTTTCCATGACCACCTTAAATCTCACCGAATTATGGTCACTGTCGCCAAAATGCTCTCCTACTGACACTTCCACCACTTGCCCGGCTACATTCCCCAGAATTAGGTCCAGTACCACCCCCTCTCTTGTAGGACTTTCTACATGTTGGCTCAAAAAGCTCTCCTGGATGCACTTTAAGAATTCTGCACCCTCTAAGCCTTTCACACTCTGACTATCCCAATTTATATTGGGGAAGTTGAAATCCCCCACTATTATTACCCTATTATTTTCGCACTTTTCTGAGATTTGCCTACATATCTGTTCCTCTATCTTCCCCTGACTGTTTGGGGGCCTATAGTACACTCCCAGCAAAGTGCTTGCCCCCTTTTTGTTTTTAAGTTCTACCCATATGGCCTCATTAGAGGAACCCGCTAATATATCATCCCTCCTTACAGCAGTAATTGACTCCTTAATTAATATTGCAACACCCCCTCCCCTTTTACACCCCCCTCTGTCTCGCCTGAAGATTCTATACCCCGGAATATTGAGCTGACAGTCCTGACCCTCCCTCAACCATGTCTCCGTGATAGCAACAATATCGTACTCCCATGTGTTCAACAACAACTTCAGTTCATCCACCTTATTTGCAAGACTCCTTGCATTAAAATAAATGCCTTCCAGCCCTGCCATATTCTCTTTTGCCTTCACATATTTGCTCTGCCTTCCCAGCTGACTTGTTTTTCCCTCTGTATTTGGCTGTAAATCACCCCCTACTATAGCTCCACTCTGTACCCCATCCCCCTGCCAAGTTAGTTTAAACCCCCCCCCCCCCCCCCCAAGCAGTGCTAGCAAACCTCCCCGCAAGGATATTGGTTCCCCTCTGGTTCAGGTGTAAACCGTCCGACTTGTACAAGTCCCACCTTTCCCAGAAGCAGACCCAGTGATCCAGGAAACTAAAGCCCTCCCCCCTGCACCATCCCTTTAGCCACGCATTCATCTGTTCTATCTTCCTATTCCTATACTCACTAGCACGTGGCACCGGGAGTAATCCAGAGATTACAACCCTTGAGGTCCTGCTCTTTAATCCTTCACCTAGCTCCCTAAATTCTTGCTGCAGGACCTCATCCCTCTTTTTACCTATGTCGTTGGTACCAATGTGGACCACGACCACTGGCTGTTCACCCTCCCCCATAAGAGGGTTTGACCGTTGGTAATTCCAACCGTTTCCTCTCCACCATAATAATCTTGTGTCTCTTTCCATTTTATTGATGCAACCATGGTGATTGCTCCGTTTCTTGTTCCTCTTAAGCTCCAAACACATCGTCCTATAAGCACTTCCTGCATCCCCAGGCCTTGGGTCACATCCCCTAATTCATCTCCTATCTCCTCTGTGAAACAATTTGTCATGTTTTCTATGTTAAAAGTGCTACACAAATGTAACCAGCTGTTGTTATTGTTCCGCTCTACTGCAGTCCACTGCTCTACCAGCAGGGTTATTGGAGGCAGGTGACCAGGACAGCGGCACGGTGGAGCTCCTCAGTCTCCCCTTGCTCCGACAACCTACGGCCTTTTAATACCTCAGTTTAGTGTCACCAAAAGCGCTTTCATACAATGTGAATACCACGCAAGCGGTGACAGGTCCTGACGCATGTTTTTTACCAGATACAGCCGGCCTGAACAAATCTGTCAGGTTCTGCTTTCGTGCTGCAGCATGACCCGTGCGTTGAGAAGCCAAGGTGTTAACACGGTTCTCACAGTGTACAAGCTGTTTAATCCAGACTCTCCTATTCATCTCCTCTTCGTTCCTCCTCGTTTTAACCTTGCACACACACTCACACGCACACAAATACACACTGCACTCTCTCTCACACACCACACAAATACACCATACACACCGCACTCTCTCACACACACAGACACTCACACACACACACCACACAAATACACCATACACACCGCACTCTCTCACACACACAGACACTCACACTCACACACCACACAAATACACCATACACACTGCACTCTCTCTCACACACACAGACACTCACACACACACACCACACAAATACACCATACACACTGCACTCTCTCTCACACACGGACACTCACACTCACACACCACACAAATACACCATACACACTGCACTCTCTCACACAGACACTCACACACCACACAAATACACCATACACACACACAAACACACACTCACACAAATACACCATACACACCGCACTCTCTCACACACACTCACACACACACACCACACAAATACACCATACACACACCACACAAATACACCATACACACACTCACAAACACACTCACACACACCGCACACACTCACACACACACAAACACACACTCACACAAATACACCATACACACCGCACTCTCTCTCACACACTGCACTCTCTCTCTCACACACACCACACAAATACACCATACACACACACACTCAGAGCCTGAGGCCTGCAGCAATTTGTCAACACCCCAGTACCATTTACATCTGTAGAAAACCACTCATTCTAATCCTAACAATAACGCCACCAGCTGCTTCCCTCTTTGTGTTTTGCACAGGACAGTAAAAAATTGATGCTTCAAACCTCCCTTGGGGCTCTTTGCCAATGAATGTATGTTTACCTCGTGTGAGGTATGTCTATCATTGATGCTGAGAATGGGCACATTATTGATCAACTTGCATGAAACTTGGTGAAATCATTTCCCCGCCGATAACCGAGAGGGTGAATGCACGGCCCACTGTCTTACTGCGTCATACACACCAGGTCTGATCTCAGCTGGATGGCGATGGAGACTACAATTGCCATGGTTACTGTGGCTGATCACCATACAGTAACCCCCTGGAAAGTGCCTGATTGTGGGCATTAGGTGAGGATAGGGTGGGCTCGGTTTTGATGCCGGCATGCAAATAAAACGATTACTTGGGTGAGGCACCAAATGAGAGACAGCACCTGGGAGGGCCTGGAGCAGTCCGTGTTCCATGTTTATATTGAGTGCGAGAGGTTCCAGCCCCTCTTCCACTATTTGAAGGGGCTGCTCCTCGATTTTTAGCTGCACTTCAGTTCCGCGCTCCTGATCTTTGGTCACCTGGTGCGGAGGAGAGTGGGCAGATCGGAGGACCTCCTCAAGGGACTGCTCCTGGGCATGGCCAAAGTGGCCATCAACTGATCCAGGCAGCCGGCGGCCGAGGAGGTCGTTCGGCCCGACTGCAGCCTCTCTTCCACAGCCACGTTAGCGCCCGGATGGCCCTGGAGATGGAATACGCGGTGTCTGCCGGCACACTGGAGGCCTTCCGCGACTGGTGGGCACCACAGCGACTGGAGTGCATCATCACCCCTGGGTATAGCATTTTAATTTAATTTGTTAAGGTTCTTTTAAACTTTTTTGTTAAGTTACAGTTTTTATTGGTTGTGCCCCTTTAAAAAGGGGGCACATGCTTGACTTTTAATAGGCAATTGCCTGTAACAAGAGTCAGCACCTGGGAGGAGGGGAGACAGCACAACCACCAGAGGGCGACAGAACTCTACTATTGATACTGATTTCCAACGTCACAATGTATAGTCACTTTTTCATATGTGAGATAAGAACTTGCATTTATATATTGCCTTTCGCATTCTCGGGACATCACAGTGCTTCACAGCCAATTAATTACTGTTTAAGTGCAGTCACTGTAGTTATGTAGTCAATTGCGGTGCCAAGTTGCACACAGCAAGGTCCCACAACAGCAATGAGCTGAATAACCAAGTCATCTGTTTTGTTGGTGTTACAGGATAAATATTGCCCAAAAAAACAGGAACTACTCCCTGCCCTTTTACAAGTGCAATGGGGTCTCTTACATCCATCTGAACAGGCAGGCGGTGGAGTCATTTTAAGCTAACCCGCTCACGCTCGGTGGGTAGCTGACGGGAACGGGTGGAATGCAGCTTTTACCTCTCGCCCGCTTTAACTTTCCATAAAATTTAATGGAGATTAAAGTCGGGTGGGGTGTAAATCCAGCGTTCGACCCAATGGCTTTAGTTTCTCACTGGCTGGGTTAGGTTAAAATTACCCCCCGGGGTCTCAGTTTAATGCCTCATCCAAAAGATGGCATCTCTGGCAATGCAGCATTCCCTCAATACTGCAGTGAAGTATCAGTCGCAAGTCCTGGAGTTTGTCTTGAACCCACAACCTTCTGAATCAGAGGGGAGAGTGCTACCACCTGGTACAAACCTGTTGCTGCAAGCTCGAAACAAAATGACAGCGCTGGGCAATTAAACACAAGGTCTACAGCAGCTGACTAATGACTTCAGTTCCCACTGGTAATTCTGACTTGCCCTCTCTTGCAGCTTACTATTTGTGTGTTTCCTCCACAGAGACCAGGGCCTTGAGATCTGGGCCGTACAACCGCTTGATTCTTGTGTGCAACATTCCCAGAGCTGTGGCCCCCACGGTCCTGAGTGACACGCGCTGAAGGGGGCAGGTGCTGATTGCTCCTCAGTGAGATGTCACTGTGAATGGAGATACTTTCATATCACGTCCCCAATCCAATGACTCGTGATTTTTAGCAACTCAGCTGGGTTTGTGAAAACTTGCATTTCTATTGCGCCTTTCACAACCTCAGGCCGTCCCAAAGGGCTTTACAGCCAATTATGTACTTTTGAAGTGTGGTCACATTTGGGAAACGCAGCAGCCAATCTGCGCACAGCAAGCTCCCACAAACAGCAATGAAATAATTGAGTAGATAATCTGTTTTTAGGTGTTGATTGAGGGGTAAATGTTGGCAGGACAACTCCCCTGCTCTTTTTTGAATAGTGCCATTGGATCCACCTGAGAGCAGGCGGGCCCCAGTTTAACATCTCATCCAAAAAACGGCATCTCCGACAATGCAGCTCTTCTTCAGCACTGCACTGCAGTGTCAGTACTAGATTATGGGCTCAAGTCCTGGAGCTGGACTTGAACCCAGGTCTTTCTGACTTAGCCGAGAGTGCTATCAGTGAGCCAATGCTGACACATTGGATTAACAAAGCAAATCATCCATTCATCTCATAAATGTAAATTGCGTTCTCTGATTCTCCCCCTCCACCCAACATTCTCCACTCCTGACTCTCACTGTTCCCAAGGCACTGACTCTCACTGGGGTACAGTTCCACAGGTGCTCCCTCTCATTGACTGGGCCATGTGGGCACTCCGCTCCCTCTAGTATCTCACCGAACGAGTCTTTCATCCCATGTGTGCTGACAGCATATTTGACCATTGGCTGGGGGTTACCACAGCTGAGCCCAGTTCTCCCTTGACACCTGACAGGGTCACCGGATCATGGTCAGGAACTTGGCTGATTTCCCCTTCTCCCAACCCAAGGGGATTGGGGTCATTTGTAGAGCCCAAACCTCCACCCCGGCTGAAATCAGCTAACTGCACAAACCAGGGCTGGGACCTGGGACCTGGGACCATGCTGGTCTGTATGGCTCAGTGCCACACTTGACGGGACATTCACCCACTGATTCTTACAGGGCTTGACAGGGTAGTTGCAGGGAGGATGTTCCCTCTGGCTGGGGAGTCTGGAACCAGGGATCACAGTCTCAGAATAAGGGGTCGGCCATTTAGGACTGAGATGAGGAGAAATTTCTTCACTCAGAGGGAGGTGAATCTTTGGAATTCTCTACCCCAGAGGCTGTGGAGGCTCAGTCATTGATTATATTCAAGACAGAGATCGATAGATTTTTGAATATTAAGGGAATCAATGGATATGGGGATAGTGCAGGAAAGTGGAGATGAGGTAGAAGATCAGCCATGATTTTATTAAATGGTGGAGCAGGCTCAAGGGGCCGAATGGCCGACTCCTGCTCCTACTTCTTATGTTCGTATGAGCCCTGGGGCTCAGCACAATCTTTTTTAATGTTTTAAAGTTCGGATCAAGGACACAATTTGCGACACAAAGCCCAAAACTAGTGAAGGCAGATTTTTGCAAATCTGGCAGCGAGGGTTTAATGACATCGAGCCGAGCCAGCGAACACAGAGGCCAGCCCAGCACTTCAAGACTAAACCTCTTCTCATTTATTGTTCTGTAGTCATTTCCCCTAAAGACTTAGAAAGGAAGTGAATTTTTACTGATTCTACAAAGGATATAGCTTCGATATCCGAGATGTATAATTTATATTCGATTACGATGCATGAATTAGGAATGAAGTGAATGGAGTATTAATAAGTAACCAACGCCACCGAGGCCTGCAGCAGCCCGAGAGCCTTCCAGCAGCATTATTGTATTATTGAGAAGCTGAGTCAAAGGCCTGGGGCCCGGGAGCAGCACAACCCCAAGGTTGAAAAGAGTAGGGGGGAGAATCCAGTAGTGATTAGGAGACGCCAAGCTTGGGTTCTTTAGGAGCAAGAGATGACTGAGGCAATCTAGAGCTCACTGAGACTATCAACGTAAACCTTGTGGCCGTCTACCAGCCGCATTCTTAGAGGTGCCCTGGAACCTCCATTGAACGCAGTGGTGGAACGGGCAGATAACCGGGACTCCTAGATTTCACACTCTCACACTTGGCACACCAATAACCTCAGCACAGGAGTGAGGGGAACCCAGCGCACATTGCAAAACAATAGATTGCGATGTTTCAAAATCTCATGCAAGGCTTTGTCCCACAAAAATTCTGGCGGATAACTGGAGTGCGGATATTGGTGGTCCCAATGTTTGGACCATGGGCAGTGAAGATGGAATGAGGCCACTCAACATTGTCCCCTGGAATATTTTTTACATATATATAAACTCAGAAAATCTGTAAAAGCCCTTTCGCACTTCATCTAGGCTGACACTGCTTCTTCTCAATCCCGATCCTGTTCCCAATCCTGTTCCCAATCCCACACCTGTTCCCAGTCCCCTATTTGTTCCCAGGGAGGGGAGCACAGTGACTCTCTCCCGGTCATTGTTGGGACATGCCTGCCCTGTACTCTCTATTCTCTCTGCCAGCTCTGCTGAGATAGAGGGCACATTGAGTCGGGAATCGCAAGTGCGATCCTGCAGTTTGCCACCCTGAACTTCAACTCATTGGAGCCCCTATCAGGACCTCATTGTGCACTGACTGGGACAGGCCGCATCCTGAGCTGCCCCAGTTATCCAGACACTCAGCGACCTGCACTGACCCCCCAGCCGTCACATAACACTGCGGGAAAGACCAGTCTGGCATTTATCACAAATGAGTCATAACTTCCTTTAAGGTCAAAAGTCTTAACGGTTACTGGGAAAAATCCCGAAGTGACTGGCTGCTCGATCCAGCAACTCACAGGGTGAAGAACTGTGCTGTTGATCTCTGAGCCTTCCCATTACCCATTCTACTCTGCTACACACAGTGCCTGTGTTAGCTGATGAAGCCAAGTAGAGATCAAGCAAGGCTGCAAAGGAGGATATTTCAAATAAAGTTGTATTTGGAGAATAAAATTATTGTCACAAAGTTATGAGAATGGTGCTTCCAGCCACTCAGAGTGATAGCTAACCCGCTCAATCAGAGTGACAGCTACGGCCAGTGTTTAAGGTTCAGTATCAGGTAACTTAAAATGTGTTGGTATCTGAACTGTATCTCATTTTGTTTAGATTTTCTTCCTTCTCCTGAAGGCGCTGACTCTCGCTGAGGTGTGGGTTCCTCGGGCGCCAGGCACCCACTGTGATACTTCACTCATTCTGCATCTGTGAGGTTAGCCAGAGACTGCAGACTATTCCTCCATAAGAGACTAAGCCCAATGCTCACCTGACAGCCACTCCTGTTTATCTTCCAGCAGGGCTCACTGGACAGCCATGAGTAGCAAGAGCCCTAGCTGACCTCCTTAGCCCAGGGGCACTTTGGCAAACTGTAGCACCCCAATTGCTGTACAAGCTGAGTAAAGTAACTCAATACAGATTGAACCTGGGACCTTCCCACTCGGTAGGACTTTGAGAAATATACTGGTGGGTACATTTACCCACTGAGCCTCGGGAGCAGGGTAACATTTTCAGAGCAAATTATGAGGTGGGAAAAAACACAATTTGGAATGCTACCAAATTATTACGTTCAGCACACAAATGGTTAATGTGATTTTGCCCTTTCGCATGAAGGCCCCTTTTTCCCATTAGCCATGGTGCAATCAAATGGTCCATTGTTTAAACGCAATAACAAGCATTGTCCATCTCCTGTGGAGACATCTCTTTCAACAGGCTCCGGGATCCCACTGTAGAGAAAACTAAGTCCCTCAGTCCTTGCCCCTTGCTTCTCACTCATCCCTTGGTCCTTGCCCCTTGCCCCTTTTTCCTCTGCCCTCACCCATCGCTCCTTACCCCTTGCCCTTCCTCCCTTGTTTCTCACCCGTTGCTCCTCATCCCTCACTCCTTGCCCTTCAGTTCTTGTATCCTTGCTCTTCCCCCCTCACTCCTCACCCTTGCCCCTCATCACTGTTTCTCACTCTTTGTCCTTCTCCCTCGCTCCTCACCCTTCATTCCTCACCCCTCGTCCGTCACCCTTCACTCCTCACCCCTTGCCCCTTAAATCTCGTTCCTCACCCTTTGTCCTTCACCTCTTGTTCTTTCTCCCTCGCTCCTCGCCCTTCATTTCTCACCCCTCACTCCACACCCCCTGCTTCTGATATCTTTAATCTGTGAGCCAGGGTGACAGGAGGAATCTGCAGCCTGGAAAGTGAAACTACAAAAGCTGCTGATCATCAACACGGCAAACCGTTCAATTTCCTCCCCTTCTCTCCGAAAGGCGTTGACTCTCACTGGGGTTCAGGTTCCACAGGCACCGGCCTCCTCCAGTACCTCACCTAAGTGGCCATTCTTCATTTGTGAGTCTAGTCAGTGCGTGTCGCCAAGCTATCCAACTGTGGGGAGAATCACAGCTGAGCACGAGCCACTCCTCACTCCTCAACACACACCCACTCACCGTCCAGCAGGAAGAACTGGAGAGTCAACTGGAGCCGGAACCAGAGCCGATTTTCCCCTCACTATTCCAAAGGCCAAATATAGAACCCACCATTACTGTCCAAGGCTGAGATCTGGTATCTCAGCTCAGACTGGGGATATGGCCTAAGCCCTTCTGTCCACATAGGAAGAAAGAACATAAGATGTAGGAACTGGAGTAGGCCATTCAACCCCTCGAGCCTGTTCTGCCATACAGTTAGATCATGGCAGATCTGTACCTCAGCTCCATTCACCCGCCTTAGCCCTTGATATCCTTACTTAGCAAAATTACATTGATTTCAGTCTTGAAAATTCCAATTGATCCGGTATCCACAGCCTTTTGGGAAAGAGAGTTCCAGATTTCCACTGCCCTTTGTGTGAAAAGTGCTTCCTGATTTCACTCCCAAATGGCCTGGCTTTAATACTAAGATGGTGCCCCCTTGTTCTGGATTCCCCCACCAGAGGAAATAGATTTTTAAACTTTTTTTTTATTCATTCACGGGATGTGGGTGTCGCTGGCAAGTCCAGCATTTATTGCCCATCCCTAGTTACTCTGTAGCTACCCTACTGAATCCTTTTATCATTTTAAACACCTCCATCAGATCACCCCTCAACCGTCTAAACTCAAGGGAATAAAAAAAAAGATTAAACAACCTAGCCTCAGAAATTAACCCTTTAAGCCCTGGTATCATTCTGGTGAATCTGCACTGTACCCCTGATCTTTCCTGAGGTTCGGTGCCCAAAACTGAACACAGTGCTCCAATCGGAGTCTGACCAAGGCTCTGCACAATTAAAGCATCATCTCCTCACTTTTGAATTACAACCCCCCGAGATAAAGACCAACATTCCATTCGTCTTTTTGATTACTTTTTGTAATTACTGTGTACCAGCTTTTAGTGATCGGTGTACATAAACACTTAAATCCCTTTGTTTCTCCACAGCTCACCATTAAGAAAATATTCCGATTTGTTTTTCTTGGCTCCAACGTGGATGACCTTACACTTCCTCACATTGAACTCCATGCATCACAGTTTTGCCCACTCACTTAATCTGTCTATGTCCCTTTGTAACGTCCTGCTCCATTTGCACAACTTACTGTGCCTCCCAACTTAGTGTCATCTGCAAACTTGGATACACAGCTCTCTATTCCTTCATCCAAGTCATTGATATATATGGTAAAAAGCTGAGGCTCCAGTACAGATCCCTGGAGAACACGAGTCACATCCTGCCAATCAAAGAACATTCACTTTATCCTCTGTCACCTACCCCCAATTCCGCACGCTTTCATTTTTGCTAACAATCTAATTGTGCGGTGCCTCATCAAATGCCTTCTGGAAGTCCATAAAGACAACATCCATAGACACTCCTTTATCCACCAAGTTAGTGACCTCAAAAAATTCAACTGGATCAGTTAGACATATCCTGCCTTCACAAATCCACGCTCTTTGACCAGCTCACACTTGTTGCAAATGCCTGTTTGATTTCGTGCTTCAGCAGGGCAGGAGGCCTTCACTCACCAGGCAACAGAGCTGTTGAGTGAGTTTTACTGATAATTCAATCAGCCGTGCTTGTATTTTCCTGATCTAGAAGATTCCCGAGTGGACCTCCTTAAAAATGGGGCAATGTTATGAAAAGTGACATCGTTCTCTGATACAATGACAACTCTGTAACCACTAACAATGATTCTCATCACTCTGTAGAGCACTCAGGAACCCGCCCCCCCACCAGGAGCTAGAGCGAATGTTGCCACATTGATGGCGATTTCCTGTTTATGATTCTGCTAGAGATCCACGTATTTCACAGCTTCATTGCACAGAAGGTGTCATTTCATGGAGAGGCTCCTGGGGTGCAGCCTTGCTGGACGGGAGTGCGGGGCGGAGATCGGACTATGACCCTACAGGGCTGATTCAGCAGCCCACACTCCTGTCTTAGTGAGGCTCTGACTTGGGAGCGGAGCCTGGCAAAATTGCCCCTTATCTGTGGCAACCAAAGGAATTTCCTCACTCCGTTATCTCAGCACAGAATGTGGGGGTGTAATTTCCGACCAGCATCCATCCTGTACGAGCGCACAACGAGCTTCCACCAGCTTTGTATGCCCCAAAAACACAGGTTAACCCAGGTAGAAGTAACTGGACTAACGGACGCACAAGAAAGTCCACCGAAGGCAAGCGCACTCAGCGTTCGTATGGGAAATGACCAATGGGAAATACCCTCCCAGCAACCTGTTTGCCCAGAGAGTGGTTAGAATATGGAACTCGCTACCACATAGAGTAGTTGAGGTGAAAAGCATAGATATATTTACGGGTAAGCTAGATTAACACATGAGGGAGAAAGGAATAGAAGAATATGCTGATGGGGTTAGATGAAGAGGGGTGGGAGGAGGCACATGCGGAGCATAAACACCAGCACAGACCAGTTGAGCCGAATGGCCTGTTTCTGTGCTGTAAATTCTATGTAATTCTTTGTAAAATGTTACACTGTACCCCAGCTCTTCAAATCTTCTTTCAAGGATTTTGGTGGCAATTTTTGTAGTTTCCACATGAACAGGGAATCCCCTCAATCAGCTGCCATTAGGAATTTCCCCCTGGGACTCCTACCACATCCGGGAATCCCCTCATGAATCTGGCCACAGAGCGATCATTCTCAGTCCAGCCTTTCCCCCCAGCTTACTCCCCTCTCCCTACCGCAACCACTGATTCTCATGAGTTTCCATGGGTGCCAGCCGCCCTTTGCTGTCTCGTTTTTCACGCACAGGCCCGGACAACGAGTGTCGGCAGGAAATTCAACCTTGGAGGGAGTCAGAGGTCAACTCGATCCTATGGTCATGTGATATTCACTTCTCCAGCAGGGATCACTGATTAGTGACCAGGAGTGAGAGGCCTGGCTGATTTCTTCCCTCCCCCCTAACCCAAGGGCACTGAGGCCAACACCCAGTCTTCCTATCTGGTAAACTAACACATCGATGATTTTCTACACCCAGCACACAGGGAGCCTCCCTGTGAGAAGAGCTGAAATGAATCTCATCTCAATGATGCACTGGGCACAAAGTCACAGGAGGGCCCTTTACATGATCCATCTGCCTGACTCCCCGTGTTGCAGGGCTAGTGGGGCACTCTTTTGGTTGAACCAAGCATAAACAAATAGACTGTAACTAATAAAACTTTAAATAAACCTTAACAAATCAAATTAAAATTTGGTTGTCCAAATCAATTATGCACTCCAGTCCCCGCGGCGCCCACCGGTCGCGGAAGTACTCGAGCGAGCCGGCGGACACCGCATGCTCCATCTCCAGAGGGCTAGTGGGCGGGTGTGCCTGCATCGCTGTATCAAGGCCAATCAGGGAAACCTGTGTGAACATGTCAAAGACAACCAGTGATCTGTCATTTGATTTAAATGCTTGAAAGTAATTTTTTTAGATGAAACCTAGAGATCCAACCAATGTTTAACCAGTGTTGAATGGGTGTTCACAGAACTTGTAATCAGGTACTAACCACAACATGTTATTTTGTTCAGTATATATACTCTTTATAATCAGGAGCAAGAATTCTGGCTGATTTTGCTTCTTACTGGTCCAACCGGTGCTGAGGTTAATTGCAGAGCTCCATCTCTGCCCCCGCCACAACCACTCTGGTTCAGGTTGGCTAAAGCCACTTTTATTTTGCGTTAGTGATGTCGCTCCCGACACGTGGGCCTCACCATCAGCTCCTGACACGTGGGCCACACCATCAGCTCCTGACACGTGGACCTCACCATCAGCTCCCGGCACATGGACCTCACCATCAGCTCCTGACACGTGGACCTCACCATCAGCTCCTGACATATGAGCCTCGCCATCAGCTCTCAACACGTGGGCCTCACCATCAGCTCTCAACACGTGGGCCTCACCACCAGCTCTCAACACGTGGGCCTCACCATCAGCTCTCAACAAGTGGGCCTCACCACCAGCTCTCAACACGTGGGCCTCACCATCAGCTCTCAACACGTGGGCCTCACCATCAGCTCCCGACACGTGGGCCTCACCATCAGCTCTCAACACGTGGGCCTCACCATCAGCTCTCAACACGTGGGCCTCACAATCAGCTCCCAACACGTGGGCCTCACCATCAGCTCCCAACACGTGGGCCTCACCACCAGCTCTCAACACGTGGGCCTCACCATCAGCTCCCAACACGTGGGCCTCACCACCAGCTCCCGACATGTGGGCCTCACAATCAGCTCCCAACACGTGGGCCTCACCACCAGCTCTCAACACGTGGGCCTCACCATCAGCTCCCAACACGTGGGCCTCACCATCAGCTCCCGACACGTGGGCCTCACCATCAGCTCCCGACACGTGGGCCTCACAATCAGCTCCCAACACGTGGGCCTCACCATCAGCTCCTGACATGTGGGCCTCACCATCAGCTCCCGACACGTGGGCCTCACCATCAGCTCCCGGCACGTGGGCCTCACCATCAGCTCCCAACACGTGGGCCTCACCACCAGCTCTCAACACGTGGGCCTCACCATCAGCTCTCAACACGTGGGCCTCACCATCAGCTCCTGGCACGTGGGCCTCACCATCAGCTCCCGGCACATGGACCTCACCATCAGCTCCCAACACGTGGGCCTCACCATCAGCTCTCAACACGTGGGCCTCACCATCAGCTCCCAACATGTGGGCCTCACCATCAGCTCCCGGCACATGGACCTCACCATCAGCTCCCAACACGTGGGCCTCACCATCAGCTCCCAACATGTGGGCCTCACCATCAGCTCCCAACACGTGGGCCTCACCATCAGCTCCCAACACGTGGGCCTCACCATCAGCTCTCAACACGTGGGCCTCACCATCAGCTCCCAGCATGTGGGCCTCACCATCAGCTCCCGACACGTGGGCCTCACCATCAGCTCCCGGCACGTGGGACTCACCATCAGCTCCCGGCACGTGGGCCTCACCACCAGCTCTCAACACGTGGGCCTCACCATCAGCTCTCAACACGTGGGCCTCACCATCAGCTCCCGGCACATGGACCTCACCATCAGCTTCTGACACGTGGACCTCGCCATCAGCTCCTGACACGTGGGCCTCACCATCAGCTCCCAACATGTGGGCCTCACCATCAGCTCCCAACATGTGGGCCTCACCATCAGCTCCTGACACATGAGCCTCACCATCAGCTCCCGGCACGTGGGACTCACCATCAGCTCCCGGCACGTGGGCCTCACCACCAGCTCTCGACACGTGGGCCTTACCATCAGCTCCCGACACGTGGGCCTCACCATCAGCTCCTGACACGTGGACCTCACCATCAGCTCCCGGCACATGGACCTCACCATCAGCTCCCAACACGTGGGCCTCACCACCAGCTCTCAACACGTGGGCCTCACCACCAGCTCTCAACACGTGGGCCTCACCATCAGCTCCCAACATGTGGGCCTCACCATCAGCTCCCGACACGTGGGCCTCACCATCAGCTCCCGGCACGTGGGACTCACCATCAGCTCCCGGCACGTGGGCCTCACCACCAGCTCTCAACACGTGGGCCTCACCATCAGCTCTCAACACGTGGGCCTCACCATCAGCTCCTGGCACGTGGGCCTCACCATCAGCTCCCGGCACATGGACCTCACCATCAGCTCCCAACACGTGGGCCTCACCATCAGCTCTCAACACGTGGGCCTCACCATCAGCTCCCAACATGTGGGCCTCACCATCAGCTCCTGACACGTGGGCCTCACCATCAGCTCCCGGCACGTGGGACTCACCATCAGCTCCCGGCACGTGGGCCTCGCCACCAGCTCTCAACACGTGGGCCTCACCATCAGCTCTCAACACGTGGGCCTCACCATCAGCTCCCGGCACATGGACCTCACCATCAGCTCCTGACACGTGGACCTTGCCATCAGCTCCTGACACGTGGGCCTCACTATCAGCTCCCAACATGTGGGCCTCACCATCAGCTCCCAACATGTGGGCCTCACCATCAGCTCCTGACACATGAGCCTCACCATCAGCTCCCGGCACGTGGGACTCACCATCAGCTCCCGGCACGTGGGCCTCACCACCAGCTCTCGACACGTGGGCCTTACCATCAGCTCCCGACACGTGGGCCTCACCATCAGCTCCTGACACGTGGACCTCACCATCAGCTCCCGGCACATGGACCTCACCATCAGCTCCCAACAGGTGGGCCTCACCACCAGCTCTCAACACGTGGGCCTCACCACCAGCTCTCAACACGTGGGCCTCACCATCAGCTCCCAACATGTGGGCCTCACCATCAGCTCCCGACACGTGGGCCTCACCACCAGCTCCCGGCACGTGGGACTCACCATCAGCTCCCGGCACGTGGGCCTCACCACCAGCTCTCAACACGTGGGCCTCACCATCAGCTCTCAACACGTGGGCCTCACCATCAGCTCCTGGCACGTGGTCCTCACCATCAGCTCCCAGCACATGGACCTCACCATCAGCTCCTGACACGTGGACCTCGCCATCAGCTCCTGACACGTGGGCCTCACCATCAGCTCCCAACATGTGGGCCTCACCATCAGCTCCCAACATGTGGGCCTCACCATCAGCTCCTGACACATGAGCCTCACCATCAGCTCCCGGCACGTGGGACTCACCATCAGCTCCCGGCACGTGGGCCTCACCAGCAGCTCTCGACACGTGGGCCTTACCATCAGCTCCCGACACGTGGGCCTCACCATCAGCTCCCGACACGTGGGCCTCACCATCAGCTCCTGGCACGTGGGACTCACCATCAGCTCCCGGCACGTGGGCCTCACCATCAGCTCCCAACACGTGGGCCTCACCATCAGCTCCCGACACGTGGGCCTCACCATCAGCTCCCGGCACGTGGGCCTCACCATCAGCTCCTGGCACGTGGGACTCACCATCAGCTCCCGCCACGTGGGCCTCACCATCAGCTCCTGACACGTGGGACTTACCATCAGCTCCCGGCACGTGGGCCTCACCATCAGCTCCTGGCATGCGGGACATTAGTGAACGGCAGGACCAACAGTGTATCTCCTTAACCAATGAGATTAAAGGATTGAGAAATAAACAGCGGAATGACTGAGAAGGAGGGTATATTAGAGTCAAATCAGGTACAGAAAAAGAGGGAAAGAAAGATTGGATTAAGCGAGAGAGAGAGAAAAGAGACAGAAAGGAAAAGTGAGAAAAGAAATTTAAAGATTTAAAATCTCCAAAAACAATTCACTATTTGAAGGGATGACACTCCACAGTTTAAATTGTTCATTTTCTGGGCCAGAGAGGTTAATTGGCAGTCATTAACACTTATCATGTCTTAAAGGGTACTTATGCTATTACATACTAGACTTAACTTTGTGTGCCGAGTTTAATGGCCAATTAATGTGTAAATCCAGCAAGTTCTTAAAAATAACGGGGAGACTAAGGGCGAGAAGCTGTTTGTGCGAAGCAAACAGTGGAGCGGCATAAATCGACCAGCACGTTTTGGAGATTCACAACTCACGGGGTATCTCTTGTTCCCCTGAACTTGCTGGCTGATTTTCACATTAATAACGGGTGTGCGTCGTTCACATGCCGTTATTTTTTCAGTAAGTTCCGGCCCCGTACGTAGCTTAGCACGGACCAAGAACTGAATCTGGGACCTACTTGCCTGTTCAGCTCAGGCCATACTTGGGCCGCAAATTTACCCAGCAAGCCACGGGTGACACTTTGACCACTTCCTGCTGTGTCTCGTCAAGTGGAGCTGTGAGTTATTAAAAAAGAACTTGGGTTTTCAATGGGTTCTTATCAGCAGGAAAGCAAATAATAGACCTGAATCCAGAATCAACAGGATTTGGCAGAAGGTATGACTTGAACTCTTGAGTTTCACTTTGACTCTTTGCAGAACTGTGGTGTAACGAGGCTGCAATCAGCGAGAAATGATTCGGTGTAGTCTTACCTCAGTGCTAGTCCTAACCACAAGTGCAGAGCAACAGCCTCCACTTTATAGTCAGAGGACCTTTCTGCCCCCTGCCCAATTGCCAGTGCAATCCAAGAGAAACCACAATTCAACACGTTTTCACAGACAGCGACACAGTGCAGTGAGCAGTACTAACTTCTGTTATTTCTGTAGTTTGAGGTTGAAATTCTTATGGTGAGCACACACTGATTACAGCCAGTCTGTGCCTCATGGTGCCAACAGGTCTGTGTGCAATCGGACTGTCACCCGCAGTGCAAGACACTACCTGTTCTCCCCAGAGTTTTAACCCATTTGACAACGAGCTTGGCAGACACAGGACAATAAAGGACATCAGCAATTCTGGCAGGAGGCTCTGCCCCCACAGCCCCGACAGTGTGAACACTACAGACCGAGGAGGGACTGAGTGTTCCTCTTATATTGTCTTTAAAATCATCAGCCATCTTCAATCCCCACCACACCCTCGCCTCAGCCTGTCTCTGCATCCTCCTCCAGCCCTCCCACACTTCAGCCCTCTGACTCTGACCTCTTGTGCACGCCCACCCCTCCCTTCGCCCCACCATTGGTGCCGTAACCTTCAGTCCCACTATCTGGAACTCCCTCCCTTAACCCCTCCACTGGTGCCCTCTCACTACTTTTAACACCTTTCTTAAAACCCATCTTTCTGACCAAACTTTCGGTTACCTCTCCGAAATCCACTGCCTTGGCACAATATCCATTCCTTTTTAGTTTTTCCTCTGTAAAATGTCCTGGGATGTTTTTGTTATGGGCGCTACATAAATTCATCTTGTTCTTGTCATTGCACAAACTTTTCTGTGCTGGGCACTCCTTGCACACATGCTTTGATTTAAAAAAGTGTCCTCCCCTCTTCCTTTCTGGAGTTGCTGTAGTTCCTTTGGTGCTTCCCTCCACCGCCTCCCCCCCCCCACCCCCGTGCCTCACCCATTCGTCATGTGTCAGCCTAGTCAATGGGCTATTCAACTATGGGGAGCTTCACAGCCAAGCCTGATGCTCTCCTCCCCTGATGCCCACACACATGCACTTTGCCTACAAGGCAAGTGACTGCCTTTGAAAATTAATGTGAAGCACTTTGAGAGCTGTTTCTGGGAGATGTGATAAAGCGTGAGATAAATGCCAAGTCTGTCTTCTTTTAATTTTTCAGCAGGGGTCTGAAAATAGATAGCGACCAGGACCTGGAGTCCTGTCTAATTTTGTTGCCCTATCCCTAGCCCGGGGAATTGCGGCCAATTGTATCATCCAGCCTCCCCTCTCCTGGTATCAGATAACTCGGCACAGAATGCGGTTCGGTACCACAGCAAGCGGTGCGTTTACTCATGGGTGATACTCCATTCTTTTCTCGGGGGGGGGGGGGGAGTAGAGAGAGAAGAAAGGACCAAACAAATACAATCAAAATAAAATGACCGGAGGACAAAAATAATCTTGGGAGAACCGAGAAACAAAAAGAAACTAAAATGTGCACATTTTGTGAACTGAAGCTTGCTGGTGTTAAAAATATACAGATCAAAGATTCACCTTGAGCCAGAGTTTAGAAAGAGAGAGCTCAATACAACCAAGGTAGACTAATAAATACGATAGCAAAATACTGCAGATGTTGGAAATCCGAAATAACAACAGAGAATGCTGGAAAAACTCAGCAGGTCAGGCAACATCCGTGGAGAGAAATTTGAGTTGACGTTTCGGGTGGAACCCTTCTTCAAAACTGGAAAGAAAATAAAATAGATCGAAGGCAGGGCTGCGATTGGACAAAAGAAGTGAAAGAAACAAAAGAAGTAAAAGAGACAATAAAAGGTATTAGAAGCTAGACGAGATGGTAATAGGCTGAGATTAGGTGTAAAGTGTACTGGCAGGGCAAGAGATAGCTGTCAGGTGTGAGAGAGAAACAAAAGGAAAGGGGGGGGGGAAAGGAGTGGAAAAATTACAAGAAAAAATGTAATAGGGGCCGAGGTTATGATCTGAAATTGTTGAACTCGATATTGAGTCCGGAAGGCTGCAGAGTGCCTAATCTTCCGATTATAACCTCGATCCCTATTACATTTTTTCTTGTAATTTTTCCTCTCCTTCCCCCCCCCCCCTTTCCTTTTGTTTCTCTCTCACACCTGGCAGCTATCTCTTGCCCTGCCAGTACACTTTACACCTAATCTCAGCCTATTACCATCTCGTCTAGCTTCTAATACCTTTTATTGTCTTTTTTACTTCTTTTGTTTCTTTCACTTCTTTTGTCCGATCGCAGCCCTGCCTTCGATCTATTTTCTTTTCTTTCCAGTTTTGAAGAAGGGTTCCACCCGAAACGTCAACTCAAATTTCTCTCCACGGATGTTGCCTGACCTGCTGAGTTTTTCCAGCATTCTCTTAAATACCCTGCACAGGATTCATTTTCAGTGCAGTAACTCACTACCAAAAAATATATCCAAATTGGGTATTTTACCTGGGAATTAAGTTGTGACAAAAAAAATGATTTCTGTCAGGACACTGCCGGGAAACCAGGAAAGAGCTTCAGTCTCATCCAAACCAAACACACTATCAGGAATTGGCCATACTGCCCAGAAGCATGTTGCTTCTGGTAAGTCACTGAGTACAAGAAGGGCTGGCGTCTCCTTGGGTTATTCAGGCTACGGACAATGTATTTACAGAATAAGCAGCTTAACAGGTACATTGGGAGAGGCAGTCAGCGCTCCCGATGGCTCAATATGTAATGCACCGCCATACTCAGCCATACAGACCTGGAAGGACTGAGTCTGGATCTCAGCCAGGATTAATAGTAGGGGCAAGTGATCTCCGCTCTCCCGGCTAGGAGAGGAAAATTCCGACAGGGTTCCCACTCCTGATCACTATCCAGGGAGCCCAGCTGGAAAGCCTGCCTGTGGAAGCTAAGGGCGCGGATGATATTGAGCTCGGTTGAGATGCATCTCACAGTCGAATAGCTGGCACTTGAATAATAGCCATTCTGGTGTGGGACTGGAAGGCGACTGGCATCCATGGAAGAGCCTTCAAGTGAGGAACGCAGGAACGTGAGGGGAAGAAAAGAGGGCTGCCAGAGCTGGGACCTGACAGGACTAGAAGAGCCGCAGTCCACAATATGGCTGGTGCATAAGACGCTGGCTGCAGAAAAGTGCAGATAGGAATCTCAGTGAAATACCAAGGTCATTGTCCGTAATTGCAGCAGCCTCTCCCTCCTGCTCATGTTGCCGGATTCTATAAATGGAGCGCTGAATGGGTGCGATGGGGATATTATTTGTCACTGTGCAGAGGCTCTGATCCCCGAGGCTCGGAGCAAGCCTCTTGCAATGTCACTTTGAGGGCTAGCCGGTAGAGCCCGAAATAGCAGCTGAACAACCCGTTGAATTTACCTGAAAGTGGGTTGGACATCTGATGGGTCAAGTCCTGCTGCTTAACAATCAGCAGGCAACTGCAAACTTGACGAAGGAGCCAGTCAAAAAGAGAAAACCGACTTTTTTTTTTTAAAAAAGCTTGTTAGCTCCCGCAATCGCTTATTGAATAACTTCAATGTCTGGGGTGTTAACGACCATACACAAACACACACTCACACACAAACACACATAAACACAAACACACACACAAACACACACTCATACACAAACACACATAAACACAAACACACACACAAACACACACTCATACACAAACACACATAAACACACACACAAACACACACAAACATACAAACACACATAAACATACACAAACACACACTCATACACAAACACACATAAACACACACACAAACACACACTCATACACAAACACACATAAACACACACACAAACACAAACACACACAAACATACAAACACACATAAACATACACAAACACACACTCATACACAAACACACATAAACACAAACACACACACACACAAACACACATGAACATACACAAACACACACTCACGCACACACATAAACATACACAAACACACACTCACGCACACACATAAACGTCTTTTCTTCTTCTTAGGCAGTCCCTCGGAACCGAGGATGACTTGCTTCCACACTAAAAATGAGTTCTCAGGTGACTGATGAGTCCAATGTGGGACCTACAGTCTCTGTCACAGGTGGGGCAGACGGTTGTTGAAGGGGCGGGTGGGTGGGGTGCTTGGGTTGACGTGCGCTCCTTGCGTTTTGCTTCTGCTTGCTCCCAGCGAAGAAACTCGAGGTGTTCGGCGCCTTCCCGGTTGCTTCTCTCCTACTTTGTATGGTCTTGGGCCAGGGATTCCCAGGTGTCAGTGGGGATGTTGCACTTTTTCAAGGAGGCTTTGAGGGTGTCCTTGAAGCATTTCCTCTGCCCACCTGGGGCTCTCTTGCCGGGTCGGAGGTCCAAGTAGAGTGCTTGTTTTGGGATCTCGTATCGGGCATGCGGACGATGTGGCCCGTCCATCAGAGCATGGTCAAAGCTTTGATGCTGGGGAATGTTGGCCTGAGCGAGAACAGTGACGTTGGTGTGCCTATCCTGCCAATGGATTTGCAGGATCTTGCGGAGGCAGCGTTGGTGGTACCTCTCCAGTGTTTTGAGGTGCCTGCTGTACATGGTCCATGTCTCTGAAGCATACAGGAGGGCAGTTATCACTACTGCTCTGTAGACCATGAGCTTGGTGCTGGGTTTGAGGTCCTGGTCTTCAAACACTCTCTTCCTCAGGCGACCGAAGGCTGCACTGGCACACTGAAGGCAGTGTTGGACTTCGTCATCGATGTCTGCCCTTGTTGACAGTAGGCTCCCGAGATATGGAAAGTGGTCCACGTTGTCCAAGGCCTTGTCAAGGGTTTTGATAATCAGGGAGCAGTACTGCGTGGTGGGGGCAGGTTGGTAGAGGACCTTTGTCTTACGGATGTTTAGTGTAAGACCCATGCTCTCATATGCTTCGGTGAAGGTGTTGACGATGGTTTGGAGTTTGGCCTCAGAGTGTGCACAGACGCAAGCTTCATCTGCATACTGTAATTCGATGACAGAGGATGGGACGACCTTGGATCTGGACTGGAGGCAATGGAGGTTGAACAGTTTCCCATTTGTTCTGTAGATTAGCTCCACTCCGGTGGGGAGCTTACTGAGGGTGAGATGGAGCATTGTAGCCAGGAAGATCAAGAAGAGCGTTGGTGCAATGATACAGCCTTGCTTGACCCCGGTCCATATGTGAATTGGGTCTGTGGTGGATCCGTTGGTCAGGATCACGGCTTGCATGTCGTCGTGAAGCAGGTGAAGGATGGTGACAAACTTTTGAGGGCAGACGAATTTGAGGAGGACACTCCTTAATCCCTCATGGTTGACGGTGAGGTCAAAGAAGGCCATGTACAGCGGTTGGTGCTGTTCCCTGCATTTCACTTGTCGTTGACGCGCGGTGAAGATCATGTCCACTGTGCCCCTTAGTGGGCGGAATCTGCATTGCGACTCTGGGAGGAGCTCTTCAGCTACTGGGAGAAGGCGATTGAGGAGGATTCTTGCGATGACTTTCCCTGTGGCAGACAGCAGGGAGACTCCTCTGTAATTACCGCAATCGGACTTGAACATAAACATACACACACACACACACAAACACATATAAGCACAAACACACACACACACACACGCACAAACAGACACAAACACACACTCACACACACTCACACAAACATACACAAACACACACATATACACAAATACACACATACTCACACACAAACGTACACTCACACATAAACATACATACACACACATATACACAAACACACACGCACACCATCAACATTCCCACTAAGTTGCGCGGGAGGTCCCACGTAGGCCACTCACCAGCTGTTCTGCTGGAAAAGATACCGCGCAGCAAATTTAAAAGGACCACGCACCAAAAATAAAAATTAGCGGGAGTATTGCACACTAGGTCCCATCCCCAATCTGTGCTGAGTTAGCTGATTTCAGTATTTGGGCTACAACTGGCCTCACTGCCCCGGGTTAGGGAGGGGGGAAACTTCTCTGCTGCATGCACGAAAGCCAGGCAAGGACAGGATCAAGCATAGTCACAATGCCCCACACAGTTGAATAGCCAGCTGCCACTCACTGTCTAGGCTCACACATGAAAAATGGGCATGTAGGAGAGACACTGAGTCAGCAGCTTCAGGAGGGGAGGTGAGGAAATTACCAGCTACTCTGCATAAGATGGTGCAACCTGCCACACACCAATAGGATTTCAGTGAGAGAGATGTGTCTCGTGTTACCCAGCAGCTGATGTTTCCAGCGTGTACTGTGCATCCTTCTGTTACTCGGGATGTCAGCACTTGTTGCCACATATGCACAGCAGATGGTCACTGTTCCTCTGCCAGAGGACGTGCCATCCTCCCACTGGCATTTACAGTCAAGCAACCACAATCCCACAAGCAGGCTCCAGCAGTGTGTTGTAATGTTGTTTTCATAGTCATTCCATTAACTGTCATTCAGCCTTTAATCCCCTCATTTTTAACATTTTTGACTGGGGAGTTTTTCAGTACGGTCCCTCTTTATATTTTCTGTATTTTTTATCCTGTTTCTACATTCGCCCATCCTGACACTGGAACTGACAGAGTGGCTGCAGAAGCTGTTTCCAGGGTACGGCCTGTGCTCGATGTAATCAGTCCTTGTGCTGGGAGACACTGCACCCTCCACTTGACACCTCCTTGCTCAGCATGGCTCCTATCAGGAACTGAGCACAATAATGTAGTGTGTGTGCCTGGCTATTGTTGTGTGTGTTTGTGTGTCTCTGTCTTTCTCTATATGTTTGTTTATGTCTCAGTATGAATGAGTGTGTGTGTCTGTCCAGTGTGTACCTATCTATGTGTCTGTGTTTATGTGTGCGTGTGTGTGCTGCGTCTGCTCTGTGTTTGTGTCTGTTCTGTGTGTGTTTATGTCTGCTCTGTGTTTATGTCTGCTCTGTGTGTGTTTATGTCTGCTCTGTGTTTATGTCTGTTCTGTGTGTGTTTATGTCTGCTCTGTGTTTGTCTGCTGTGTGTGTGATTGTGTCTGCTCTGTGTTTGTGTCTGTTCTGTGTGTGTTTATGTCTGTTCTGTGTTTGTGTCTGTTCTGTGTGTGTTTATGTCTGCTCTGTGTGTGTTTATATCTGCTCTGTGTTTATGTCTGCTCTGTGTTTATGTCTGTTCTGTGTGTGTTTATGTCTGTTCTGTGTGTGTTTATGTCTGCTCTGTGTGTGTTTATGTCTGCTCTGTGTGTGTTTATGTCTGCTCTGTGTTTATGTCTGTTCTGTGTGTGTTTATGTCTGCTCTGTGTTTGTGTCTGTTCTGTGTGTGTTTATGTCTGTTCTGTGTGTGTTTATGTCTGCTCTGTGTTTGTGTCTGTTCTGTGTGTGTTTATGTCTGCTCTGTGTTTATGTCTGCTCTGTGTGTTTGAGTCTGTTATGTGTGTCTTTTAACAGACTGACTACACAGAGACATCAAGTTTCTGAAGTTGAACATTTTAAGGTTTGTCTATCGCCCATTCATAGTCGATAAACGCAACGAGACCTAATCTCTGCTTTTCTGCACTAACTGCACAACTGATTTAAATCCATTCCCCCTGGAGAAAAACATGTCAATTACCCGTATATCAGCTCAACAGGATCTAACTATCTCAGAACATTCTTAATGCAACATTGCCAATAGGTTGGGCATTACAAACGGGCCTCAAACCTGCATGTTACCGTGAGTCACTGCATTAATGCACTATCCCACCCAGGCTGAGCTCCCTCTGTCAATCTGTTGAGAAATTTCCTTGGCAGCCCCCACTGAGACACTGAGCTGAAACATACTTCATCCTCATCCTCACTAGTTCCATACACTTTGCAGGGAGTGGATGAAAATGGTAGAGAAAGGAAATAACTGGGAAGATCCAGTTTGTAGTAGTTGGGGGAGCTGACCCAGAGGCGGAGCTACCAGCTGATAATGCTGAAGGGATGCAGCTCAGTTTTTTGTTCCTGCACCTGCTGCAGGACTGGCCTCTCTAGGTCAGTCAAAAAAAAGAACCATTACCAGATTGCATCGATAATAAGTTCAACCTCTCGGGTCAAGAGAACAGGATGTGGGAACGGAGCTCCGACACGGCAAGAGAGCCCCAGGTGGGCAGAGGAAACACTTCAAGGACACCCTCAAAGCCTCCTTGAAAAAGTGCAGCATCCCCACTGACACCTGGGAATCCCTGGCCCAAGACCGCACAAAGTGGAGGAGAAGCATCCGGGAAGGCGCCGAACAACTCGAGTCTCTTCGCCGGGAGCAAGCAGAAGCCAAGCGCAAACAGCGGAAGGAGCGCACGTCAACCCAAGCACCCCACCCACCTGCCCTTTCAACCACCGTCTGCCCCATCTGTGACAGAGACTGTAGGTCCCGCATTGGACTCATCAGTCACCTGAGAACTCATTTCTAGTGTGGAAGCAAGTCATCCTCAGTTCCGAGGGACTGCCTAAGAAGAAGAAGATTGGAAGGTGTCGCTGGGTCTCACGATAGGCTGGGTACCACAGCGTCACACCCCACTGACTATGATAGAATAGAAAGAGGATCAATACAGGTGAGCAATAAGGAATCAATGTTCACCCTCTCTTAGATACTCTTTGCCTGATCCAATAATTATTTTTAAAGACAAACTCACATTGATCCAACACCTTATCACATTTCCTGGAAATGTCTCAAAGTAATTTACAACAACAATAACTTGCATTTATATAGCGTCTTTAACATAGTCAATCTTCCCAAGGCATTTCACAGGAGCAATGAATTACTCTGAAATGCAGTGAGGGTTGATAAGTAGTCAAGTACAACAGCCATATTGTGTACAGCAAGATCCCACAAAAAAGATGCTCGTGGGATCGTCAGCCCCTTTGCCACTGAAATCCTTATACAAACCTGCCACCTCTATACTAAATTCTTACCAATTCCTAATCGGGCCTTCATCCAGTCCTCTATTCACTGCTCTATTACAAGACTATTTATTCTGGGTGAAGATGGAGCGATACAGGTCTGGGAGGAGACTCTGGGTCACGTGGAGAGGAGCAGGAGGCAAGGAGGAAGAGAAACTCCTCAGGGAAGAGAGACTCCTCAGAGAAGAAAGACTCCTCAGGGAAGAGAGACTCCTCAGTGAAGAAAGACTCCTCAGGGAAAAGAGACTCCTCAGGAAAGGTAGTTCCAAGGTGGTCTGGCCCACTTTAGGCAGCGCCAGTGACTCAGAGTAATTGTGTCACAGTCATTAACCATTTAACTAACACCTACCTTCTCCACGACACCTACTGGGCAGCAAGGAAAAACACAGCCCCCCACCCTCCCCTACAGAATGATACCAACCCCTACGAGCGGATATGCACTTGGAGTGCCATAACCTACAAGGCTACGGACCAAGAACTGGAAAGTGGGATTAGGGTGGATAGCTCTTTTTTAGCTGGCACAGACACAATGAGCCGAATGGCCTCCTTCTGTGCCGTAAATGTCTATGATTCTATGAGTGATAAGTGTTCCATAATAATTGCACCACCCTTTGCGACCCTTTATTTCTCAATCATCATTGGTCCTCTTTTTATTGAACCAAATTAACTGTAAATTAACTGAAAATTAACAGAACTTTAAATAAAACTTATCAAATTAAATTATAATTACATTGCCCGGGGTGATGATGCACTCCAGTCCACCGCGGCGCCCACCGGTATCGGAAAGCCTCAAGTGTGCCGGCGGACACCGTGTGCTCCCTCTCCAGGGCCACCCAGGCGCGAACATAGCCACGGAAGATAGGCAGGCAATCGGGCCGGACGACCCCCTCAACCGCCCGCTGCCTGGACCTATTAATGGCCACTTTGGCCAGGCCCAGGAGCAGTCCTACGAGGAGGTCCTCCAACCTGCCTGCTCCCCTCCGCACTGGGTAACTGAAGATCAGGAGCGTGGGACTGAAGTGCAGCCAAAAATCAAGGAGCAGCCCCTTCAAGTAATGGAACAGGGGCTGCAATCTCTCACATTGAATATAAACATGGAACACGGACTCTTCTAGGCCGCAAAAAAGACAGGCGGCCTGGAAGTCTGTGAACCTACTTAACATTTTATTGCACGGGCTGCTCCATGCAACACCCTCCAGGCCAACTCCCCAATAGAAAAGGGGAGGACTCCCACATAGAGAGCCACTCTTTGTGATCCTGAAGCACACAGAGCAGGAAAGTCCCAACTTGTGCTGAGTTAGTTGATCGCAGCCTGGGTATCTACAATTCACAGAAATCACAGAAACCCCACAGTGCAGATAGAGGCCATTTCGGCCCATCGAGCCTGCACCGACACATATCCCACCCGATCCCCGTAACCCCTACACCAACACATATCCCACCCTATCCCCGTAACCCCACGTATTTAATCCCCCTAACACTAAGGGTCAATTTATCATAGCCAATCAACCTAACCCACACATCTTTGGACTGTGGGAGGAAACCGGAGCACCTGGAGGAAACCCACGCAAACACAGGGAGAATGTGCAAACTCCACACAGACAGTCGCCCGAGGCCGGATTCGAACCCGGGTCCCTGGCGCTGTGAGGCAACAGTGCTAACCACTATGCCACCGTGCTGCCCTACTGCCCCTGGGTTAGGGAGGGAAAAAGTGCCACTCCTGATTCCCGCTGGAAAGCGCGTGGGCTTTAGGAGAGAACAGGATTGGGTTTGCAAGTGACGCCCCCCCCCACCCCCCCACAACTGCAAATCTGGCCGACACTCACTGCCTAGACTCATGCATAAAGAATGGCCAACTGAGTGAGGTACTGGAGGACAGTCAACACCAGTGGAGCCGGTACCCCCACGGGTTAGCGCTCTCGGGAGAGCGGGGGAAAACATTGAGACAATCTTCTCACAATCTCCATATTATTTAAAATTAAATAACTACTTGGCAGTGATTCAAAGCTGTAATTTCATCCTGAGATTCAAATAGTGATTATAAACCCTCTGAGCTTTGTCATCAAACAGCCTCAGAAAGTATCTCAGGCTCCGCCTTGTAATCAGTCCCAGGTATCCATTATCCACTGCAGAATTTCTAAACCAGCGGTATCTCTGTGCTGTGACTGAACTTGTCACTGTGAATCACTTGCCATAACTCGCTCACCTGAGCTCAGTTGATTGCTGGGCAGATCCATAGCATCATAGAATGAAACAGCACAGAAGGAGGCCATTTGGCCCATCGTGCCTGTGCCGGCTCTTTGGTAGAGCTGTCCCATTAGTCAAACTCCCTGCTCTTTCCCCATAGCCCTGTAATTGTTTTTCCTTTCAAGTATTTATCAAATTCCCTTTTGAAAGTCACCATTGAATCTGCTTCCACTGCCCTTTCAGGCAGCGCATTCCAGATCACATTCCATCTGGTGACACTTGAGTGCACTCAAATGAGCACTGGAAATATCGTGTGCCTTTAATAACATCATTTACATATGAGCAATCTTTCTTTCCCAGTATTCAGTGCCTGAGCCAGCACAACATCTCCTGACAGTGCTGCTATGGGGAGTGGGTCCTCTCACAGGGAAGGCCCTTCTGATTGAGTCACCAGTTTCCTTTACACGTTATCTGTCACGTAATCTTCCCTGCCAGAGTGCTTTTACTTTTAATTGTGTCCCCCAGTTTTTCCCCCACCTCTCCTGATGGTGCTGGCTCTCCTTTGTGGGGTACAGTTCTCTGGGTGCTGGCTGCCCTGTCCAAAAGACCATTCTTCATGTTTGAGCCCAGACCATGAGTATCGGCAGGCTATTCCACTGTGAAAAGCATCACAGCTGAGCTTGATCGCATCTTCAGCTGATTTCCACATGCATATTTCTAGCGGGACCAGTCACAAGTGGGAACCCTGGCTGATATAACCTCGCTAGCCCATGGTACTGAGGCCAATTGTATCATCCCTACCACCGGCCTGCCAAGAATAGTTAACGCTGCACAGACCAGGGATTGAACCTGGGGCCTATCCTGGTCTATATCACACTGGGCACCTGAACATTGGGGTGCTGCAATTGACCTCAACACCATTGGGTTACAACAACAACAACGACGTGTATTTATATAGCACCTTTAACGTAGTAAAACATCCCAAGGCGCTTCGCAGGAGTGTTATAAGACAAAAACAAATTTGGCCCTGAGCCACATAAGGAGAAATTTGGGCAGGTGACCAAAAGCTTGGTCAAAGAGGTAGGTTTTAAGGAGCATCTTAAAGAAGGAAAGAGAGGTAAAGAGGTTTAAGCAGGGAATTCCAGAGCTTAGGGCCTAGGCAGCAGAAGGCCCGGCCACCAATGCTTGAGTGATTATAATCAGGGATGCTGAAGAGGGCAGAATTGGAGGAGCGCAGATATCTCGGGGGGTGGTGGGGTTGTGGGGCTGAAGGAGATTACAGAGATAGAAAGGGGGCGAGGCCATGGAGGGATTTGAAAACAAGGATGAGAATTTTGAATCGAGGCGCTGCTTAACCGGGAGCCAATGTAGGTCAGCGAGCACAGGGGTGATGGGTGAGCGGCACTTAGTGAAGGGAAATATCAGCCAGGGGTCTTGCTCCCAATTACTATCCCTTTTTAAAAAATGTATTCATTCACGAGATGTGGGCATTGCTGGCGAGGCCAGCATTTATTGCCCATCCCTAATTGTCCTTGATAAGGTGGTGGTGAGCCGCCGCCTTGAACTGCTGCAGTCCATTGCAGCTGTTTTTTTGATAGGACAGAGTGGCTTGCTGGTTAAGTCAACCACATTGCTGTAAGTCTGGAGGCACATATAGGCCAGACCGGGTAAGGACTGCAGGTTTCCTACCCTAAAGGACATTAGTGAACCAGATGGGTTTTTACAACAATCCAGTAGGTTCGTGGTCACTATTACTGATACCAGCTTTTTATTCCAGATTTATTTAATTAACTGAATTTAAATTCCGCAACTGCCGTGGTGGGATTTGATCTCTTCTCACTGCTGGAAAGTGTGTGTGTACTGGATTATGACATGCTCAGGATCAGATATGACAGCCCTGTGGGTGAATAGCCTCCCAATACTCTCTGTCTGGGATCTACAGATGAAGAATGGTCACATGGGCAAAGTAGCTGTGTTACAGCAATGTTATAAATACTTCTGTACTCAGACAGGTATTGTCCGCGAAAAATGCAAGTTTTTTGTCCTCGAATTATGACGATATTGAATTTCAGAATTTGCAGCACAGGAAGAGGTCATTCAGCCCCTTGCATCCGTACCGGGGCACACTCTTCAGCTACAGCTATCTAAAAAAGAAACGACTCTAATTCCATCCCCCGCCTTTTTCCTAAATCCCTTCTTCTTCAGTACAGATCCGATTCCCTTTGAGATGATGTCAGGGTCTCCGGCTCAATAGCCCAGTGTGGTACAGCATTCCTTAGTCTAATCACCCTCAGTGTTAAAAAAATTAACTTCCCCTTTAGTTTCCTGCTTGAAACGTCAACCTCTTGTTGACAGTCCTGTGTATTCTGTTTTTACTCCAGATTTTCAGGTAATAAGTTTTTTTTAAACCTCCACCTGAGCTGGACCAACTCCTTTGCTTCGCTGCATCCTTTACTTTTCTGTATAATCCCGCGCGGTATGTTTTGGGTCTTTGTGAAGGTGATGTGAGTGCTTGACGTCAGTTTCCTGCAGCTTTCTCAGTGAATGAACCGAAGATTTCGAGCTGGAGGAGGGGAGAGCAGTGCCGCCCAGCCTGGAATTTGTCAAGTTTCGGCCCATATTTGGGCATATAGGCTGAGCGGGCGGGGGAAGAGAAACTCGAAGTGAAATTCACTCGCTGTGGAAACTGATCAAAAGCGACGCAGAAACTTCACCGCTTTCTGCAGTTTTTTAGGGGAAAAGAAACTGCGCACAGCCTGCGTTAGAGAGTCTCGACCAGCATGGGCAGCAAGCAGTTTAACGTCGGACCCTCGTACGGTTTAACAGCAGAAGTGAAAAATAAAGTAAGTTCAACTTTAATTTGGCATTTTAAAGAGTCTCAGGAATAGGTTTATTGCTGTTTTTGGAACCCGACCTCAGCCAACTTTGTAACTGTGGGTTCAGCGTCGCTTCTTGTTACTACAAGATGACTGATGCCTTGTTTTTTCTGACTTTTTTTGTACTAGCTCTGGGCGTTGTCCCGGTTGCTGCAATATTTTTCTGTATCTTCTACTTCCATCTGTCTCTCTAGTTCTGTTAATTCTCTCTCTGTGCCTGGACCAATGTACCTCCCGCTCCAGCACGAAGAGTTGGGAATCTTTATCCCAGATCTGGTGGGCGGTGACTTTTTAAAAAAAAAGTAAAAGTTGATTTCCCATATGCTTTTGCTTTAAAGCGGTGCTGGTGCACCTTAATGCAAGAAGGGAGCCTTGATCTCACCTTTAACATCTTTGCTTGCTACGTGCTTTCACTGTTCTTTATGTCAGAGGTGGACGGTGACCCGGGGTGAATGTCTTTTTTTTGGTGTGGGGAGGGTTGGGGTTTCTCCTTTTTTATTCAGGCTTGTTTCTGGGATCCACGAGGTGATTGGGCAACTGATGCAAGGGACACCTCTGTCCCCCGGGGTCTGTGCTGCCCCTGAATTAAGTGTTAAACTTCTCTGTGTCGGTGTCCTTGCAATTGATGTGAAAAGAGAATTAGATTTTCCTTTTGGTATGCAACCTGTAACTCATTTCTCAAGCAGTGAGGGAAAACTCCAAATGTTTTAAAAGTTTGTATAGCCTTGTGCTGGACTAGCTCAGTAGTTGGGGGGGGGCAACATTAATCTGTGATCCTTGGGCTAGCCCCAATTTGTGCACAGCAAGCTCCCACAAACAGCCCTGAGATAAATGACCAGATAATCTGTTTTTAGTGATGTTGGTTGAGGGATAAATAATGGCCAGGAGATCGGGACAATGCCCCTGCTCTTCTTCGAAATAGTGCCACCTGAGATGGTAGACGGGGCCTCGGTTTAACGTCTCATCCGAAAGACTGCACCTTCAACAATGCAGCACCCCCTCAGCACGGCACTGGGCTGCCAGCTTAGATTATGTGCTGGAGTGGGACTTGAACCCACAACCCTCTGACGTTCTACGTGCTACTACTGAGTGATGCCTTCAGCCTGACAAAGCTCATTGTCTAGGCTCACACAGGAAGAATGGCCACTTGGGTGAGATATGGGAGAGGGAGGGGCAGATAATGGTTGATGTCTGGGGAACCTGTAGCCCAGTAAGAATCAACACCTCATTGAGAAGAGGAAGAACATTGGGGGAGAGAGATGTAAAAATGTATGCTGTCCAGGACTGTGAGCTACTCCAGGGGTAGCAGTGAAGGTTGTAAAATTCCCCCCCCTCCCCTTTTATATTTCCATTGTGTAATGAGGTGAATTAATGGTGAGCTGAACAAGCAACTGAATCTTTGCTGTTTACAGCTGAGAAACATAAGTGAAGGGCCCAGGTCCACAGCATAGGACCCCACCAAGAGTGAGGAGCAGGACAGAAAGTGAGATTAAATCAGGAAATCTCTTCTCTCTTAGGCAGTCCCTCAGAACCGAGGATGACTTGCTTCCACATTAAAAATGAGTTTGCAGGTGACTGATGAGTCCAATGCGTGACCTACAGTCTCTGTCACAGGTGGGGCAGACGGTGGTTGAAGGGGTGGGGTGCTTGGGTTGACGTGCGCTCCTTGCGCTTGGCTTCCGCTTGCTCCCGGCGAAGAGACTCGAGGTGTTCGGCGCCTTCCCGGATGCTTCTCCTCCACTTTGTGCGGTCTTGGGCCAGGGATTCCCAGGTGTCGGTGGGGATGTTACACTTTTTCAAGGAGGTTTTGAGGGTGTCCTTGAAGCGTTTCCTCTGCCCACCTGGGGCTCTCTTGCCGTGCCGGAGCTTCGAATAGAGCGCTTGTTTTGGGAGTCTCGTATCGGGCATGCGGACAATGTGATCCGTCCATCGGAGCTGACTGAGCGTGGTCAGAGCTTCGATGCTGGGGATGTTGGCCTGAGCAAGAACACTGACGGTGCGCCTATCCTGCCAATGAAATGGTGGTCAATTGATGCTAGATTTTATGTTTTAAACGTCTGTAGATTGTAGGAGGAAGGGGAGAGTGGGGGAAAAGAGTACTGTTTTGAGATCTTGGGAAAGATGGTGCAATGAGTCTTAGTTTCATCATGATGAGGGTGTAGGGAGGGAGGAATGTGTAAGATGAGGAACTTATCTTGGGGGGAAATGACAAGGGGAAGGTCAGAGGAGCACCGACCATTGTAGTTTTGATACATAATAGATGATGGTGACCGGCAAATGCTCATTCCTCATCAACCAACCAGACTATAAGCTTTCCCTGTAGCCGTACTAATCTTTTTTAATCAAGGCCAAAAAGTCACCTTAACATTGAAACCACCTTGGTGTTTTATGCATCAAACCTGTCGGAAGTGGATGCAAGTTGTGTCCTTTCCCCTCCCCCACAAGTTCCCCCACATGAACAATTTTACACATTTCACCCCTGTACATGTGTAAATTTCATGGCCAACAGCCCACTCCTCTTTTTCTTTCCACCTAAAAAAAAATCTATGCTTGTGTATCACTTGACACGCTGCAGTTGAAAAAACAGTGATTCTGAGGTGTGAGAATTCTCGCCCTCCCTTTATATTTACATAACTAATTTAAGAAGTGGTGTGCTGGGGCGGTGCTGTGCTGGTGCTGTGGTGTGTGTTGCTTTGGGATCTGCCCTCTTTATATTGCAATGGAAAAACAATTGTGTGTAGACCAACCTGCATGCACAGAGTTTCTGATTCTGGCTGCAGACCTTCCCCGGTGGATCTGTAAAGACAAGTGATTGGGGAAACTCTCACTGGATTTGAATGGTGCTGGTGGTGGACGGTGATTGGGGAGTGGTGGTGTGCAAGCACTTGGTCTGTATGAGTAGCTGGGCCTGCCAGTGACCAGACAGTGGGGGTGAAATTAAACACAATTGCGGGGACACAAAACAGGCGATATCACATTGGTCGCTCGTTATAGGCTCCGCCTGATATTCAGTTCCATTGACTTCAATAGGCTGAATATCGGGTGTGTCATACAACAGGCGACAAACGCAATCTGTTTTGTGTCCCGCCTACATCCAATTTCAACCCCAGTGGCTTCTGACAACAGTGGCAGTGTTTGCTTAGCTGCAGTTTGCCTTGCAGCACTGGTGGCAAAGTGTGGGGCGGGGCTGTCACTGGCTGTGGTGTGCGGCCAGGTAAATGTAGCCGAAATGCGTTGCAGCCTTCGCAAAGAGCATGATCCTCATCACAAGAGTGTTCAACCAGGGTTGCCAACATTTCTGACAACATTTGTACTGAAATACACCTCTTGCCTGGTATCCACAGTGACTTCAAATGTACCCAGCTTATAGAAACATAGAAGATAGGAGTAGGCCATTCGGCCCTTTGAGCCTGCTCCGCCATTCAATGAGATCATGGCTGATCATCCAAATTCAGTACCCTGTCCCTGCCTTCTCCCCATATCCCTTGATCCCTTTAGCCTCAAGAAATATATCCAACTCTTTCTTGAATATATTTAATGAACTGGCCTCCACTGCCCTCTGTGGCAGAGAATTCCACAGGTTCACCACTCTCTGGGTGAAGAAATTCCTCCTCATTTCAGTCCTAAATGGCTTACCCCTTATCCTTAGACTATGACCCCTGGTTCTGGACTCCCCGGCCATCAGAAACATCCTTCCTGCATCCAGTCTGTCCAGGCATGACAGAATTTTATAGGTTTCGATGAGATCCCCTCTCAATCTCCTAAACTCCAGTGAGTATAAGCCCAATCGACACAATCTCTCCTCATACGTCATTCCTGCCATCCCAGGTATCAGCCTGGTGAATCTTCGCTGCACTCCCTCCATGGCAAGAACGTCCTTCCTCAGGTAAGGCGACCAAAACTGCACACAATACTCAAAGTGTGGTCTCACCAAGGCCCTGTACAACTGTAGCAAGACATCCTTGTTCCTGTACTCAAACCCTCTTGCTACGAAGGCCAACATACCATTTGCCGCCTTAACCGCTTGCTGCACCTGCATGCTTACCTTCAGCGACTGGTGCACAAGAACACCCAGGTCTCTTTGCACTTCCCCTTCTCCCAATCTATTGCCATTCAAATAATAATCTGCCTTCCTGTTTTTGCCACCAAAGTGGATAACCTCACATTTATCCACATTATAGTGCATTTGCCATGTTTCTGCCCAATCACCCAACCTGTCCAAATCGTACTGGAGTTTCACGACATCCTCCTCACAGCTTACCCTCCCACCCAGCTTTGTGTCGTCTGCAAATTTGGAGATATTACATCCGATTCCCTCGTCCAGATCATTAATATATATTGTGAACAGCTGGGGTCCTAGGACCGATCCTTGCGGTACCCCACTAGTCACTGCCTGCCACTCGGAAAACGACCCGTTTATTCCAACTCTTTGCTTTCTGTCCGCTAACCAGTTCTCTATCCAAGTCAATACCTTGCCCCCAATCCCATGTGCCTTAATTTTGCACGCTAATCTCTTATGTGGGACCTTATCGAAAGCCTTCTGAAAGTCCAAATACACCACATCCACTGGTTCGCCCTTATCTATTTTACCAGTTACATCCTCAAAAAATTCCAGTAGATTAGTCAAGCATGATTTACCTTTTGTAAATCCATGTTGACTTTGTCCGATCCTGTCACTGCTTTCCAAGTGCTCTGCTATTACATCTTTTATAATAGACTCTAGCATTTTCCACACTACCAATGTCAGGCTTACCGGTCTATAATTCCCTGCTTTTTCTCTACCACCTTTTTTGAATAGTGGGGTAATATTAGCTACCCTCCAATCCATGGGTACCGTTCCAGAGTCTATTGAGTTCTGGAAGATGACCAGCAATGCATCTACTATTTCTAGGGCCACTTCCTTAAGTACCCTGGGATGTAGATTATCAGGCCCTGGGGATTTATTGGCCTTCAGTCCCATCAATTTTCCTAACACCATTTCCCTACAAATACTGATTTCTTTCAGTTCCACCCTTTCATCAGACCCTATGTTCCCCGGCATCTCTGGGAGGTTATTTGTGTCCTCCTTTGTGAAGACAGAACCAAAGTATGAATTTAGTTGATCTTCCATTTCTTTGTTCCCCATTATAAATTCCCCTGATTCTGACTGCAAGGGACCTATGCTTGACTTCACCAATCTTTTTCTCTTCACATATCTATAAAAGCTTTTACAGTCAGTTTTTATGTTCCCTGCCAGTTTACTCTCATATTCTATTTTCCCTTTCTTAATTAATCCCTTTGTCCTCCTTTGTTGAATCCTAAACTGCTCCCAATCCTCAGGATTATTGCTTTTTCTGGCCAATTTATATGTCCTCTACTTGGATCTTATGCTATCCCTAATTTCCCTTGTTAGCCACGGTTGACCTACTGCTGGAGGACCCTTCTCCAAAAGCTCCCACCCAGCATTGGGAAAGTTCCTGAGGCAGTGAGCTCCAGATTCCATGGCACTGGAGGCAGCAGACAAGCAACCAGCAGTTTGAAAGTTGCAATCTCAAAGTGTTTTTTTGGTTGCTTGACCTCCGCTGAGGATTTGCAGTGGAGAAACTAGATCTGTGGGCCTCCCAAGTAGTCTGAGCACAGCTAGAGACTAGACTGGAGGTAAGGCAGTTTGTATTTTATTAAAAAGAAGATTGTGGTCATCAAGGTGAGGAATGTTTATTCTGGAAAGGGAGTTCTTCCTATTTTAAACATCCACAGTGTCAGCATCAAGCACTCCCAGGACTGGTTTTTCCAGATTTTATTTCCCTAATTGACCTTGGCTTTGTATCTTTTTTTTGCCTCTCCCAGAAGATTCCGTGGCTGCTGGTTGGCAGGGGCTGTCTGATCATAATGACTCCGGCATCACGTGTGGAGCATGCTTAATGGACCAGATGGTCTTTTTCTGCCTGTCACTTTCGTCTGTTGGTGTAGCATAGCTGGGTGCGGAGTAAAGCTCTTTCTAGCCCAACAATGTGCCTCCGTGCCAAACTCTGAAGTGCAGACTCTTCTGCACCAGTGTGACGTGTTTCCATTTCCCACACCAGCCACCCTGTTCCATTTCTTGAGTGAGATTGCTAAGTGGTGCTGAATTAGCTGCGGCTTTGTACTGTGTGCCTTTACCCACTAGAAACTGGGTTGATATGTTTTTATTAAATATCTGTTTAATAGAGGGATCTCGCAATCTAGTATACTGTATTCGCTGCTCACGATGCGGTCTCCTCTACATTGGGGAGACCAAACGCAGATTGGGTGACCGCTTTGCGGAACACCTCCGTTCAGTCCGTAAGGGTGACCCCGAGCTTCCGGTTGCCTGTCATTTTAATTCACCGCTCCATTCCCACTCGGACCTCGCCGTCCTTGGCCTCTTGTATTGTTCCACGGAAGCTCAACGTAAACTCGAGGAACAGCACCTCATCTTCCGATTAGGCACTCTGCAGCCTTCCGGACTCAATATCGAGTTCAACAATTTCAGATCATAAGCTCGGCCCCCATTTCATTTTCTCTTGTAATTGTTCCACTCCTTTCCGCCGCCCCCCCCCTTTCCTTTTGTTTCTCTCTCACACCTGGCAGCTATCCTTTTGCCCTGCCAGTACACTTTACACCTAATCTCAGCCTATTACCATCTCGTCTAGCTTCTAATCTCTTTTACTTCTTTTGTTTCTTTTATTCTTTTGTCCGATCGCAGCCCTGCCTTCGATCCAGTTTCTTTTCTTTCCAGTTTTGAAGAAGGGTTCGACCCGAAACGTCAACTGAAATTTCTCTCCACGGATGTTGCCTGACCTGCTGAGTTTTTCCAGCATTTTCTGTTGTTATTTCAAAATCATGAATCGTTTTGATAGAGTGGATGGGGGAAAAACTTTGTTTCCATTGGCAGGAAAGTCAGTAACCATGGAACACAGATTTAAGGTAACTGCCAGCAGAACCAGTGGGGAGATGAGAGCTTTTTTTACTCAGCGAGTTGTTGTGATCAGGAATGCGCTGCCTGAAAGTGGAAGCAGATTCAATAGTAACTTTCAGAAGGGAATTAGATATAAACTTGAAAATAATTTTTTTTCGCAGCTATGGGGAAAGAGCAGGGGAGTGGGACTAATTGGATAGCTTTCAAAGAGCTGGCACAGGCACGATGGGCTGAATGGCCTCCTTTTGTGCTGTGTGGTTCGATGATACTCCCCAAACTAATTTCACACAGCCAGCAGACAGAGGATTCATCTCCTTCAGTCTGGGCTAAATTTGAACCCAGGTGCCAGCAAAAGACCAGTGTCTTAACCCACTGTCGCACCCAGTTCCACGGCAGAGTCACTTTAACTGGGGCCAGCCAACCTCGTGTATCTCTAATGGTGGTGTTAGTGCCAGAAACAGCACTGAGAGGAAAATACATAAGTGTTGTCAGACTGTAGCCTACAAGCAGCCTGCCTGACGTCCAATCTGAATTGAGTGACCCTAATCATTATCCAGATCGGCCCTGGCACTCAACTGATGCATGTTTTTGACTGTCTGGTGATCACAGGCTGTTTCTTCATATTGGGAATGATCGTATGAATGGAGTGACTGCTATTACATAAGAATTACATCGGATCTACACCACAGAAAAGAATTACATCGGATCTACACCACAGAAACAGGCAATTTCGCCCAACTGGTCAATGCCGGTGCTCATGCTCCACACCAACCTCCTCCCACTTCACAGCCTGTTCCTGTTCTCACCCAACATCCACTGGATAACAATCAGGAAAGTGAGCCCTGACTACTTATTCTCCGCCCCTAATCTAACCCAGATCTGCTTACTCAGCAAAGACCAGGTAGCTTCCTGATCTGCATGGCTCATTGTGACACCAGCATTGACCACAGTTACGGTAAGGCAGGGGCTGGGAAATTGACAAAGCTGAGCTTGTTTAGATAAACCTGTCATATCCCCATTTTCAGGTCCCCCAAGATCTCAGAAGCAAGGTGATTTATCTCAAATTTCTCCCAGCTAAAAAAAAATGAGCTTGTGCCGTTTCCTCAGTAGGTCAGTCACTGCGCTTTATTCATTTTATGACCGCCCCACCGACAGGTGCTGTGTTTCCTGTTGGTTTATTTTCTCTGGCCTCCATACAGAGGGATGTTGGTGATTATCGTTACCAACTGCGTGCTTTCCCTGAGGGTGGGCGGTATTTCCAGCCCGTTATTTGTGCGGGATCTGACAGAACATCTGGTTTCAGACACGGCTGATCTTGCCCATTAATGGAGTGAGTTCAGCAGTCTCCAGATCAACTGTACTCCCAGCCCCCTCTGCACAAACACTGGACAGAGTTAGAAAAGAGCAGCGGTCACTGCTCTCCATAATGAAACTGCATTCAGAGGAGCGCCTCGGGTTCCTGCTTGATGGCATGAAATAAAAACAGAAAATGCTGGAGGCACTCAGCAGGTCTGGCAGCATCTGTGGAGAGAGAAACCAAGTTAACGTTTCAGGTCGATTGCTCCTGTGAGATGGCTGTGTGTCCAGTGGTCAGTTTGATTGGCGGGAGTGGTTCTTGTGGTTCCCGGTAACGGCTCGGATATGGATATCGGGGATTTGCTCGATTACCAGCCTGACAGAGGTGCCAATCATACTTGTGATATAAAATTAAAAGCAACAACAACTTGTATTTATATAGCGCCTTTAACATAGTAAAACATCCCAAGGCGCTGCACGGGAGTGTTATAAGACAAAAATTTTGACACCAAGCCACATAAGGAGAAATTAGGGCAGGTGACCAAAAGCTTGGTCAAAGAGGTAGGTTTTAAGGAACGTCTTAAAGGAGGAAAGAGAGGTAGCGAGGCGGAGAGATTTAGGCAGGGAATTCCAGAGCTTGGGGCCACCAATGGTTGAGTGATTATAATCAGGGATGCTCAAGAGGGCAGAATTAGAGGAGCGCAGATATCTCGGGGTGGGGGGGGGGGAGTGGTTTGTGGGACTGAAGGAGATTACAGGGATTGGGAGGGGCGAGGCCATGGAGGGATTTGAAAACCAAGATGAGAATTTTGAAATTGAGGCGCTGCTTAACCGGGAGCTCATGTAGGTCAGCGAGCACAGGGGTGATGGGTGAACAGGACTTGGTGCAAGTTAGGACACGGGCAGCCGAGTTTTGGATGACCTCAAGTTTACGTAGGGTAGAATGTGGGAGGACAGCCAGGAGTGCATCACATAAATGTGGTTCTGCCAGGAGAGAAATTACTGTGAAGAAAGTGGCATTACAGTTAATGAGGAGGGAGCGGGCATGAAGAAAATCCTAGATTTAATGGGAGATGATTAGGCTCAAGCTTTGGACCAAAGCACCTGATATTTGAGAAGATGGTCTATAAAAACCAGGAGCTGTGCTTCAAATTCAGAGATTCCGGAGAAGTTCTTGGAGTCCGAGTTGGATTTATACAGCATTATACAGGAGACACATGCGATTGCCAACATGCCAGATCTGCATCACTTGCTGGTTGGCCGTTTCAGCCATAAATCGGTGATATATCAGTGCTGGGCTTGCAGCCAGTGGATATCGACACTCTGTATGAGAGTGAAGAAGGAGCAGGTTCTCTTGTAGGTGCTTTGTTGGAAAGTCAAGTGATGGCACTGCTGGTTCAGAACCTGCAACGATTGGAAGAGTTTGTGAAAGAAGGTGCAGGTGATTTTCACAACACATAGGCTATTGTGGAGAACTTGGCTGAATTTCACCCAGACATGCATTGGAGCAACTCGGCAGGGCTCTTCTCATGTGGCTAGCAAAGAGAATGAGGCCAAGTGTCATAGTTTGGAATTCTTTGGCCATTCTTCCATGAAAAAGACTTGGACGTAAGCGATTTTTAATATTTATTTGGGGCAGAAGCATATATTTCTACCTTGAGCAAGAACCCACCCTTATTGTACATGTGTTCTTAATTTTTACTAACGGTGGGCGAACTGATTGTCCCGACTGACTTTCATCGTATCTGATGTTCTGTCTTTTGTTTACCGTGGAATAAAGCAGTTTACAAACTGAACCAAATGACTCCTTGCCTGGTGTTAACTCGGCCCGTCCTTGGAGAGGTTAAAGTGGTACACATGCTCAAGACACGAGATGTGATCCACATCACTAAGGCGTGTTACTGTTACACTCCCAGCTCCCACTACTAATAGATATATGGCAAGGAGGACAAGATCCATGGAAAAGCAAGCCATCAGATAATGGCCCAGGGAACGACTGAACCCCACTCAATGCCTGCAGGAAACCTCAATTCGTACCAAGATATGTTTCTATTGCCGCCAAATTTGACTGATTTTAGTTGTTAGCTTTGGCAGCTGAGTTACTGGGGATTTTAATTATTCTCTCTGCCTATTTCAGTGGTTACTGGAGTAGTTCCAGACATTGGTTAGCTATTCCTTTCACGTAGCTTAATATTAATTCTGTGTCTCCTGCTGCACCTCCTACAGGTGAAGGAATTCTCACCTAACCATCTGAAAACGGAAAGCCTAGAAATAAATGAGTCTTTTTAAAGTAAAAAAAAAATTGGATTGAATTTGAGCCTATGGCTAGATGATGAGTTGATGTTGGGTCACAGAGATAGAACCAGCCAAGACCACCTGTTTATTGAGTAAGGAGCTTACACACATCCCTGGTTAACACACACACACACAAACACTATGAGAAGCTGTGCACTGAAGGTGCAAAGGGTCACCGATTCATGGGGTTTGAAGATTGAGCAGGAAGCGCAGCCAATAATATCTGGGCTGAGTGTTCAAACTGAGCGCAAATGGGTGTCTTTGATGGTGCGTGGCGGTGGGTCGAGGGGTCAGGGTGCGTGGCGGTGGGTCGAGGGGTCAGGGTGCACGGCGGTGGGTCGAGGGGTCAGGGTGCGCGGCGGTGGGTCGAGGGGTCAGGGTGCGCGGCGGTGGGTCGAGGGGTCAGGGTGGGTCGAGGCGTCGGTGCGCGGCGGTGGGTCGAGGGGGTCAGGGTGCGCGGCGGGGGGTCGGGGTGCGCGGCAGGGGGTCAGGGTGCGCGGCGGTGGGTCGGGGGGTCAGGGTGCGCGGCGCTGGGTCGGGGGGTCAGGGTGCGCGGCGGTGGGTCGAGGGGTCCGGGTGCGCGGCGGTGGGTCGAGGGGTCAGTGCGCGGCGGTGGGTCGAGGGGTCAGGGTGCGCGGCGGTGGGTCGAGGGGTCAGGGTGCGCGGCGGTGGGTCGAGGGGTCAGGGTGCGCGGCGGTGGGTCGAGGGGTCAGGGTGCGCGGCGGTGGGTCGAGGGGTCAGGGTGCGCGGCGGTGGGTCGAGGGGTCAGGGTGCGCGAGGGGTCAGGGTGCGCAGCGGGTCGAGGGGTCCGGGTGCATGAGGGGTCGGTGCGCGACCGGTCTCTGAGCTGAGCAGGACAGAGTGATTCCCAGAGAATGAATGGTGTTGTTCCATGGGACTCCACTCCCAGTTTATACCGGGAGGCGAATTCCACAGCAATTGCCAAAACTGTTACTTTAAAGCTGCAATTCGCTATTTGAGTACACTCGTGGGACAGATCCCATTAAATGAGTGCCTATTTCAAGTCTTTACGTGGCTTGTCTAGGGGGGGCCTAGTTCAGTGAATCATCACCGGCCAAGGGAGGGCTGCGGGTACTCGGATGTTAGGGAGGACTGGGTCGAGCTTGAGATCATGAATTCGTGAATACAAGCAGCCGCACAGGACTTGCCAAGCGTGGAAACCGCCACCGAGGTAGAAGCGAATCTGAGTTATTATCGTGAAGTTGAGGTTAGTCTCCCTTTAATCATTGCATGATATGCTCACAGCTTTATTACAATAGACACACAATATTATAACAAATATAACATCATAAAGATAATAAATAGACAACCAACCAAGAACAACCACAACAATTTAACATTCACACCAGTGTGTGGTATCCGACCTGGTTTCCATACCCACAAACTGGGGCTCTGGTATTGCAATATCGGACAATTTCCAGATAGCATTGTCTTTCTAGAAGTGCTTCTCCTCAATGTCCATTTTGACTTCTCCAACTTGGAAAATCTCTTTGCGGTCCCTGGTTCCTCGGAATTGGCGGTGACGTTTCCTGTCCAGGGTAACCCGAATTGATTGACCGCTGTTGAGCACTCAGTCAATCTTTCACATCTTCCTCTCGCCAGGTCCTGGCCTTGAGTGGCAGAGTCTCGTGTTGTCAGCCCTGCAGGAATTGGTCTGACGGAGGAATTTTGTCTGGCCCTCATCCCAGTTTGAATACCCACAGGGTGTCAAAACAACATTTTCTTTAGTTTGTTTTTCCCCTTCCTGCGGAAAGTATTGTCGCCGCAGATCATACTACTTTGAGTTATTCAGCCAGTTGTTTAGCCAACATTGACATGTTGTTGCCTGGCGGTACCACGTGGAGGTACGACTCACTGTGACTTAGAACTCAAAAGATGGCCACAGCTACTTTGTAACTAGGTCTCAAGATTAAGAAGGATTAACTTAAGAGTTTGAGGCCAACCCTTCTCACAAGCCCAGCGAAACTCTTTAGAGCTTAAGAGAGTGTGCGTTTCTAAGCTACTACTTTCCCCGATGGACAAGGCAAGTCCACACGGGCTGGTGAGTACAAAGCTGCATCACTGCCCCACACAGGTGGAGTAAGTCACTGAGACCAGCAGTGACCAGAGAAGATGGTTGGAGACAGGCTCTCCAATTGGGGTTTCTGATCAATTTAGAGACTGAATGCAGGCAGTGTGACTTGAATGGCTCCTTTGTATTATACAAGTACCTCTGCGTTAGGATACCCCAGGAGCCTGTCTTCCAAGTCCACCCTGTTTTGTGGTGGGAGTAGGGTTGCCAACTCTAGTTGGGTATATTCCTGGCGGTTTCATCCCATGACCTCCCACCTCCACCAGCCTTGCCCAGTCAAACAGCTTTTTCCACTGCTCTCCAATATTTTTATAATAACTAAAAGTATTAAAATAAAATGAAAAAAGCGCACAATTTTTTAATGCCCCTACGATTTTTCTCCAGGGTTGCTCGCATCAGTGTCCAGGAGATTAATCTTTAATTCCTAGACACTCCGGGACAATCCTGGAGGGTCAGAAACCCTATGTGGGGGAATTCAGAGACCAGAAGTAATGTGCAGTTGTACAATAGTCACAAACTCCAGCTGCAAAACCTTTCTCCGTGTCCATGGACAGCCCGTATAAGTCGACCATGATGGTGCAAAGCCAAGATGCCAGACATGGTGGGATTGACGCCTGCAGTGGCTCTTTACCATTGCTGCACTGGTAACCAGTGAAGCCCCCCCCCCCCCCCCCCCCCCCCCCCCCCCCAGGATCAATGTAGTGCCTGTGGTGGGGGGTCTGGGTGTTTGCTTTGCGGGCTCACCTCTGACAGTGTACTTTTGACCAAAGACCAGTGGTCCCAACAATGTCGATGGTTGGCTACTAGTTCCTGTTTGTGGTTGTAAGTGTCAGATTCCTGCTTTCTGTGCGTCCGTGTGCGGTATTCACCATTGTTAGTCATTTAGTGAAGTCCTGTTTAGCCTTTGAATGGCACTTTCAGACCAAGGACCATCTCCTGGTTTCCGTCAGTTTAATTTCCCTTCAAATGTTCTCAGGGAAGTGACCGAAGTAGTTCAGGTTCCTGGTCTGTGCTGAGTTAGCTGTTCTCAAGTAGGTTGGCAGTAAGGAAGTTACATTGGCCTTGGTAACTCTGCATTAAGGAAGGGGAAAATCAGCCTGAGTTCCTGCTTCAGATCATTATCCAGTGTCCCCGGTGGAAAATGTCTGTTGGGCAAGGGCAGGGCCAGTCTCCATTATGGTGCCCCTCACGGTTGAGTACCCTGTTGATGCTCTCAATTGTCATTTGGGTGGGGTACCAGAGGGTGGCCAATACTCATTGAATCTGTACCCCAGCGAGAGGCAGCATCTTCAGGAGAGGAAGAGAAAAAATTGGAAGAATCTGGGAAGGGTAAAAGAGATTATTTTTACTTTTGCACTACAGATTTTTAAAATTTTTTTTAAAGTCAATTCTTAGCTCCTGTTTCTTTCCACACAAATATTTGTGGGAATTTCCCGCAGAATTCTGGAAATCTCTTTTAATCTTGTACCTAGGATCGGTTAGGATTTCTGTTTAATGTCTCTAATAGCTGAAAGTAGTGAACTAAGGAGGTGGGCAGAAGAGCTATTCACTTTTCCTCATTTTTGATTTAAGAATAATTGTCCGCATCTCGCTCTGAATAAATAATTTATTTTTTAAAAGGCTTGGCATTCTAGCTCTGTCGTTTTGATCCTAAATCTCACCCCTTGACCAATTGCCAACTTGAGCTGCCTGGGCCTGGTTTCCAGAGGCTCCGGCTTTAGCTCAGTTCAAGACCCCAACAAACTGGGATGTAATAAAAAGTGTCTCAGCTGCTTTGGTTCAGTAACTTTTTTTGTAATTGCTAAGTGAATTTTTTTTCTTCAGAGTGCTGCTTTTATGTGCAGAATCTGGGCTGTAAATAAAGGATCTTTGTATATGAGCGAAAGCCTAAATGGATGCTGTAGTGTATGTGCCTTTAAGTCAGAACTACTTTTACAGCTCCTGTATACTGTAGTACCGGCAGTGACCACACCGGTATATAAGCTTTGCGCATGCCTCTGTACCCCCCAGTCTAGAGACTACCCTCCTCCAGTAAAGACCTGTTATTTGTTAATGTACAGCATCCGTGTGATTATTTAATAAGAGCATATCCACTGAACCACTGATCCAACAGTGGCGACGAGTGTCGATTCGAATTTAACTGCAAAAAAAAAATTAAAAAAATAGTCGAGGTCAGGAACACGGGCGTCGACCACGAGCAACCGCCCAGCAGTCAGGCAGAGATCCAACTTTGCAAGGGAGGCTGTGGAGAGCCGGGCTTGGTTCCCCAGCCACAACGAGCAGTAAGAGACCGACGACAGGTCCAGCGCAGACCCTTCCCGAGCAGCAGCGGCTGGAGCCGACCGACGGCGGAGAGAGAGCCGAGCAGCGTCGACGGGGTAAGACAGAGGGTGAAGAGCACAGGGCGCAGCCGGGGGTTGAACACCGAGCGGCGTCGAGGAAAATAAAACAAACCGGAGAGAGAGAGAGAGAGTAAGAAACAGCCGGGTTCTAGACTGAGCAGCGTCGAAAAATATAAAAAGAAGAACGCGCAGAGCACAGCCAGTGCTCACGGGCTGAACAGGGTCCACGGGGTGAAGAAAGGGGAGATGCCATTGAGCCGCGGAGAAGAAGGAAGAGCGCGGGAGGCGCCATTGAGCCGCGGAGAAGAAGGGAGAGCGCGGGAGACGCCATTGAGCTGCGGAGAAGAAGGAAGAGCGTGGGAGACGCCATTTTTAGAAGCCGCAGCGGAGAAGAAGGGCGAGCGCGGGAAGGAAGGAAAGCGCGGGATACGCCATTTTGTGCCAGCGGAGAAGAAGGGGAAGCGCGGGAGGCGCCATTTGTGATAGTTAACGCACACCCAAGGATGCCGAAGAGTGGCAGTAGCTCTACGTTCGACAATTAAGTCGAAGATTGGGCGACATATGTGGAACGTATTGAGGTGTACTGCAGGGCGAATGAAGTGCCAGATGCTAATAAAGCACTGGTTCTGTTAAATTCAATGGGTGCAAAAACTTATGGGTTACTGCAAAATCTAATAACCCCAGAGAAGCCGGTAAACAAGAATTTTGAAAGCATAGTAGAAATCCTACAGGACCACTTAAACCCCACACCGCTGCTGATAGCAGAACGATTTAAGTTCCATAAAAGGAACCAACACAAAGACGAAAGCAATGCCGAGTACCTAATGGAACTGCGCAAGCTATCGAAACACTGCCAGTTTGGAGCGGGACTAGCAGACACGTTAAGGGACAACTTTGTGTGTGGACTTCAAAGTGAAAGAAGCCGTTTCTGGGTTCCATCAGAAAAGGACCTTGCGCTGGACAAAGCTTTCAGTATGGCAGTATCACACGAAGCAGCCGCAAGGGGCGCTGCAGAGATACAACAGAGACCACAAGAATATGGCACCAATGAAATGTCCTATGGAACAGGGAAGTGCTATCGCTGTGGCAGAACAACACATGACCAGAAAGATTGTTGGTTCAAGGACCAAGTGTGCAGACAGTGTGGGAAAGCAGGACACATAGCAAGAGTCTGCAGGTCTGGGTAGAAAACCAACAGTAAGAAATCTCCACAGGAGAAGTACAAAAAGGTACACCAGGTGATGGACAGTAGTTCAGACGAACAGAAAAGTGACACAGACTCCGGAAGCAAGGAGCTGGGTTGTCTGAAACTACATAAGGTAACCGAAATGGAGGATCACCAGACTATCTGGGTTACACTCAAGATAGACGGAGTCCAAGTGGAAATGGAATTGGACACAGGGTCAGCTCTAACAGTCATAAATCAAAGAGACTGCAAGCGGCTATTTTCACACATACCCTTGAAAGCTACAGAGATTGTCTTGAAGACGTATACAGGGCAAAAAGTCTACCCCAAAGGAAAAATAAGGGTGAAAGTGATATATAAAGGCCAGGAAATACCTAAAATGGATATATATGTATTGCCAAATGGAGGACCACCACTGCTAGGACGTGAATGGATCCGGAAGATACAATTAGATTGGCATTCCATACAGGCACTGAAGGTTGAGGCCAAAAAGGATGATGACGTCACACCTGGACGACTGTCAAAAATGCTAACTGACGCAAAAGAAGTGTTCCAGGAGGGACTCGGAACACTAAAAGGAATAACCGCAACTATTAAAATAGAGGAAAATGCAAGCCCAAAGTTTCTTAAGGCCAGACCAGTGCTTTACACGATCAGACCAGCTGTTTAAGCAGAGCTGGAAGGGTTGGAACATTCAGGAGTACTGTCCAAAGTGGACTGGAGCGAGTGGGCTACACCCATCGTTCCTGTAATGAAGAGGTTGTTGAGTAATACGCCTGGGGAACCAAAGAAGGTCCACATCTGTGGGGATTTTAAGGTGACAGTGAACCCAGTCCTTCACATGGCAATATCCGCTTCCACGAATTGAGGCTATTTTCGCCTCGCTATCTGGAGGTAACCGCTTCACCAAAATTGATCTAGCCCAGGCGTACTTGCAAATGGAGGTAGAAGAAGCTTCGAAACATTACCTTACGATCAACACTCATTAAGATCTCTATCAATACAACCGGCTGGTGCTTGGAGTAGCCTCGGCTCCGGCTATCTGGCAAAGGGCGATGGATCAGGTCCTGCAAGGGATTCCAAGGACCCAGTGTTATTTGGACGACATCTTGGTCACGGGCAAAAATGACGGTGATCACCTTGCCAACTTGGAGAAGGTGCTCACCAGATTAAAGGAGTATGGGCTACGAGCTAATCGCCACAAGTGCGAGTTTTTCCAGAAACAGATCTCGTATTGTGGCCACGTCATCAATGAAGAGGGGTTACATAAGTCCCCTGAAAAGGATTGAGGCAGCAGTCAAGGCTCCAGCACCGGAAAATGTGTCACAACTGAGGTCGTTCCTCGGGCTGGTAAACTACTACCACAAGTTCTTACCAAATTTGTCTACGATATTACACCCGCTGAACACCCTACTGCAAACAGGGGTACCATGGAAGTGGGATGACGAACGTAGACGAGCTTTCCAGAAGTGTAAAGAATTGATCACATCAAAAGAGGTGTTGGCCCATTTCAACCCAGCACTACCAATTCGTTTGGCATGTGATGCATCACCCTACGGTATTGGAGCGGTGCTGTCGCACAAATTCCCAGACGGGTTGGAGAGGCCAGTAGCCTTTACGTCTCGGTCACTAATCTCAGCCGAGCGCAACTACGCCCAGATTGACGGGGAGGCCCTCAGCCTAGTATGGGGAGTAAAAAAATTCAACCACTATTTGCATGGGCAGAAGTTCACTTGGCTGACTGACCACCAACCACTTGTCTCCATCTTTAATCCTAAGAAGGGCGTTCCAGTGATGACTGCACAGCGGTTACAAAGATGGTCCCTGTTTCTAGGGGCGAATCAATATGAAATAGAATATAAAGGCACGAAACAGCATGGGAAAGCTGATGGGCTATCGCGCCTGCCACTGCCTACTGTGGAGGAAGCACCAGCAGTGGACCCTATCAAGATATTTTATTCGTCAATAATTGAACGATTGCCAGTAACAAACGCGGATATAGAGAAGGAGACCCGCAATGATCCGACGCTGTCACGGGTATATGAATTGACGGTGAGGGGATGGCCAACGCATGGCGACTCACTGTTGCCAGCATTCTCATTCAGAAGAGAACAGCTGTCAGTATGCCAGGGGACAGTGATGTGTGGATCCAGAGTGGTGATTCCACCCAAATTAAGGGAGAGAGTGCTAAATGAGCTACATGAAGGTCATCTGGAGGGAGTGAAAATGAAAAGCCTTGCTAGGGCTTATGTGTGGTGGCCGGGAATCGATCAACAAATCGAAGACCTAACCAAGAGCTGCTTAGGATGCCAGAAGGTCCAAAATGCACCACCACATGCCCCTCTACACCCATGGGAGTGGCCCTCCTCTCCATGGCAACGGGTACATATTGATTTCGCTGGTCCATTCATGGACTCAATGTTCTTAATAGCAGTGGATGCTCATTCAAAGTGGCCTGAGGTGATAAAGATGTCTTCAACCACTACAGAGAAAACGATTGCAGTCCTACGGACCATATTTGCCAGAAACAGTTTGCCAGAGCAGATTTGCTCTGATAATGGACCACAGTTTGTGTCCGACGAGTTCCAAAAATTCATGAAAAGGAATGCGGTAAGGCATTACACATCCGCCCCGTATCATCCAGCCACAAATGGATTGGCTGAGAGGTTCGTACAAACCTTTAAGAAGGCGATAAAGGCCATGTGCGATGATGAAATTCCACTACAGCATAAGATGGACAGTTTATTAGCCTACCGAAACACGACACATGCAGTTACCAACCAGACCCCAGCCATGATGTTCTTTAACCGAAGGTTGAGATCTCATCTGGACTTGCTCAGACCAAATGTGCGAAGAAATGTTGAGGACAAACCATTCCAGCATATCAATGAGAAGCCAACAAGGAACTTCAATGTAGGGCAACCAGTCTTGGCCCGTGACTATCGAACAGAGAAGTGGCAACCCGGAACGATATGTACAAGGCAGGGGCCATTAATGTACACAGTGGATGTCGGGGAGAACATTGAGACACGCCACGTCGATCAGATCTTAGCGTCGCAGGAATGCGTCAACCCCATGTCTCGAGTACCTGGGGATGAAACCGACATACCGGTAGCATCTACTTCAGACCCAGTAACAGTGGAACCCGATGAACTACCCGAGGAAATGGGGTCAGACTCGCCTCTGCACCAAGAACAAGAACCTCTGGAAAGGTGCTGTCCCGAAAGGGTCAGGAAGCCGCCCCAAAGACTGAATCTATAAATGGACTTTTGTTGTTTAATGTACATGTTGAAATGTTAATTGTTATTTGAATATTAGGGGTATTACTAATCTAAAAGGGGAGGAATTGTAGTGTATGTGCCTTTAAGTCAGAACTACTTTTACAGCTCCTGTATACTGTCGTACCAGCAGTGACCACACCGGTATATAAGCTTTGCGCATGCCTCTGTACCCCCAGTCTAGAGACTACCCTCCTCCAGTAAAGACCTGTTATTTGTTGATGTACAGCATCCGTGTGATTATTTAATAAGAGCATATCCACTGAACCACGGATCCAACAGATGCGACCTTAATTTTCAGAAGGAAGTGGTCCCCAGGTGGAAGGAGCTTGGTTTGCTCTCAGTGCCTTAATGTCAAGTGCTGCTGCTGTTCAGCGGAGGACATTTTCAGCAAATCAGCCAATTGATCTGTTGTACTTGTTGTAGATTTTTACACACACACAATTCGCTATGTTTGACTATCTCTTGCGAACCTCTTTTGTTTAAATCGCTTTATTGGAAGATGTGGTACTCTATGGTTTTATACTACATCAAGGCCCTTTTTGATGGTGTGGCCTTGCATGCCCCGCTGAACTTTCCCATTTGAAATACTCCCATTAGCGAGCCTGCTCATCACCAAGTGGTTTCTCTAAGCATCACATGTGCAATCTTTGCATGTGCTTGTTCTGCTGAGATTTCAGCAATTGAGCCTCATCGCAAAACCTCACTACCAGGACTTGGGGATTTTCTAAGGAGATCCCTCCTCCTCCTGCACTTTGTTTCTGTTTTCAGGCTGCATCCTCCAGTTGGAAGGGGATGTGAAACGCTGGCTTGTGGTGACTGCAAGAGAGGAATTTTTTTCCTGACCTACTTTGTATTTTTTTTAAAATTCCAGTTTCCCAGTTGTGTCTTACTGTAAAACTTCCACTTAAAAAACTTCCTGATGGTACCAGGCCCAAGTAGCCATTCTTCATGTCCGCCTAGATGGTGAATTGTGGCCAACTATTCCACCACATGGGGCGTCACACCAAGTCCAATTCTGTTCTCTGATGTCTGCACACCTGCACTTTCCAGCAGGAGCCACTGGATAGTGGTCAGGAGCAGGCACCCTGTTATAAAAGAAATAAAACAACAATTCCTCCCCCCCCCCCCCCCCCCCCCGCTTTCCTATCTCTGTGATGCTGAGGCCAATTGTAGGCCACCCCCTACTGTACATGCAGTTAACTTGGCACAGAGCAAGGATTTAACCGGTGACCAGAGTGCTTCTTGGCTAGGTGAGGTAATCTCAGCCAGGATGGCAGTAGGGGCACTATAATTGGCAGCACTCTCCGCTCCGAGTCAGAAGGTTGTGGGTTCAAGTCCCACTGCAGAGACTTGATCTAGGCTGACACTCCAGGGCAGTGCTGAGGTTGCGCTGCACTGTCGGAGGTGCCGTCTTTCAGAAGAGACGTTAAACCGAGGCCCCGTCTGCCCCCTCAGATGGACGTAAAAGATCCCGTGGCACTATTTCAAAGAGGAGCAGGGAGTTCTCCCCAGTGTCCTGGCCAATATTTATCCCTCAATTAACATCACTAAAACAGATTATCTGGTCAATATCTCATTGCTTGTGGGAGATTGTTGTGTGCATATCACGTGCCACGCTTCCTGCATTACAACCGTGACTACACTTCAAAAGTACTTCATTGGCTTTGAGACGTTCTGAGGGTGTGAAAGGCGCTATATAAATGCAAGATTTTCTTGTTAAATCTGTGTTCTGGGCGAGAGGGGAGTCAATCAGCTGGAGCTCCTGCTACCCAGCCCCCCCCACCCCAGTTAAATACCCAGCTGACACTCCACTCTGTACTCGTGTTAAGAATGGTCACTTGACTGAGGTAGTGGAGCTGCACTTTATTTCTGTTTATTCAGTATGTTGTTTAATTTGGCGGGTGTGGGACCTGTTGGTTGTGGTGTAATTTGTACAGTGGTGTACTCTGTTGCACCGTGTTCACTGAACAGCAAATCTGTTACCCTCAAGTGTCCGCTTGGCTCAGCTGGTAGTTGTCTTTCCTCGTAGTCAGAAAGTTGTGGGTCCCAGGATCTGCACATTAACTCTAGGATAAACCATCAGTGCTGTATGGGTATATCATTTGTGAAATGTATAATGTGTGTGGATGTAGGACCCTAAACCTCGTACAATAGATCTTATGGTAATATTTAATTTACATGCCTATGCTCAATCAATAAACTCAAGATGGTTGGCCCTATTTTTTCTTCTAAATGACTTCCCTCCTCCCTTGATACTGACCTGTGCTGGGGCCCGGCCCGTGCCGGGGCCTGGGTTCGCCGGGGCCCGGGGTCCGGCCTCTGCCGGGGCCCGAGTTCCCTGGGGTCCGGCCTCTGCCGGGGCCCGGGTTCCTTGGCAACTGACAACCCCCATCACTATCTCACCTGAATGACTGTGTGAGCCCAGATGGTAAATGTCAGGAGGCTATTTAACTCTGGAAATCCTACCGTTACTCAGTATGTGTAACCACACAGATACACACACAAATCCATTGTCCCAGGCCCCTGATTCTGCTGGTTGGACTTTGAGGGGCTGTATTCCCTCAAATAATTAAGAGGTTAATGATGAGCCAAAGGTTTGTCTGGGAGCCATTTCTGCCTCGAGCTTTGCTATTCCCAATGGAGGGATTGGGAAATGATTTGTAAATAATCCTTGTTTGTAGTCGTGGGAACAGTCCATGCAGCTGGTGGGAAAGACTGTTCCCCTTTCCCACACTTGGTGAGGACAGTAAACTTGTTACCATGGATAAAATTGAGATCTCCAGAAACAACCAATGTATATATGTGAGGACAGGGTCGGGCTTGGCTGTGATGCTGCTTCCCTCCCCCCAGGGTTAGCTATCCTGTTGACACTCACTATCAAGGCTCACATGAAGAATGGCTACTGGACAAGTTACCGATGGGAGTAGCAGTGGAATTGTACCACAGCACAAGTCCAAACCTTGACTGGAGAAAACTGAGGGACAGCTGATTGCCAGACACCAGCAGAAAGCCCCTGAATCATTCCCTACATTGAGTATTTATATGTAGATGGTCCTGTCATTCTCACTGTAGGATTCATTTCTCTTGAATTGATCTTGAGGAATTGGTTGAGCACTGAAGCAACCAATCACAATGCAGTTTAGGGTTATAAAATCATCGTGTCCAAACTACGTGCCCTAAACCCCGGTAATCTGGCCTTGTGACTCCCCAGCAACTGTTTCTATTGGTGCTATTGAGCTGGGCTTCTGATCCCAAATCATCTCATCACAAACACTGTCTCCTTCCACCTCTCCAACATCACCTGTCTCTGCCCAGCCAATCTATCACCTAAACTTTGTCACCTCCAGGCTCAACTATTCCAGTGTTCTCCTGGCTGGTCTCCCATCTACCATCCTCCTGTAAACTTCAGCTTATCTAAGGCTCTGCTGCCCATATTCTATGCATACCAAATCCCACTCCATCATCACCCCTGCCCTTGTTGATGTACATTGATTTCTGGTCTCCCAACACTTCAAATTTAAAATTCTCATCATTGCTTTTATTGCCTCACCCCTCCCAATCTGCAACCTCCTTAGCCCTACAACTTTCTCCAAACTCGCCCTTCCGCTGACTCTGGCCTCTTGTGCATCCCCACCGTTGGTGGCTGTGCCGTCAGCTGCCTAGGTCCCACCTTTTGGAATTCCCTCCCTAAACATTCCTGCCCCTCCATCTCCCTCTCCTCCTTTAAGACCCTCCTTAAAACCCACCTCATTGACCAAGCTTTTGATCACCTCTCCTAATATCTCGTTCTTTGGCTCGGCATCCATCTTTGACATTACACCTCTGAAGTGCCGTGCAACGTTTTTCTTTGTTAAAGTTGCTTTATCAATGCAATTTCCTCCTTGTTCTCTGGTTTATCCTGTTTGAATTGCGTAGTCCTGGAGGGTTGGAGAGCGCTGTTCTTAGCATTGTTGCCTCATTGGTGGATAAATCCTAAATCACAACAAAACATCTGATTAGTATCAGCAACTGGCGCTATTGCCAAATTAAACGGAACATGGCGTTAAACTGTTTTTGTGGCCCCCTATGGTATGAACTCACACAAAGAAAGAAAGACTTGCATTTATATAGCACCTTTCATGACCACCGGACATCTCAAAGCGCTTTACAACCAATGAAGTACTTTGTGACATGTACTCACTGTTGTAATGTAGGAAAACATGGCAGCCGATTTGCGCACAGCAAGCTCCCACAAACAGCAATGTGATAATGACCAGAGAATTTTTTTTATGTTGATTGAGGGATAAATATTGGCCAGGACACCGAGGATAACTCCTGCTTTTCTTCGAAATAGTGCCGTGGGATCTTTTACGTCCACCTGAGGGGGCAGATGGGGGCCTAGGTTTAACGCCTCCTCCGAAAGACGGTACCTCCGACAGTACCCAACTGTCGGCCGCAGAGCTGAGCCGTACAGAGCAGGAAGGTGCCTGGTCCTTGCCGAGTTAGCTGATCCCACTGAGCTAGGGAGGAGCAAATTCAGCCAGGGTTTTCACTCCTGATCACTGTTCAGTAACCCCCAGTTAGAATGAGTGTGTGCAAGTAAAATATAGAATATAAAACCAAATACAAGAGGATTCCTGTTACCTAGGAGAAGTTGAAGGATGTGCTGGGTTACCAGTTTGATGGGCACTCTGTAGTTGTAAATTAGCGTGTTGGCTTTTCCATAAGCCTCTGTAAAGCTGTCTTCCCTCCACTGAGGAAATGGGAGCATTGATTTGGCAATGGAGTGACATCACTTGAGTTTATTTAACTGGTGGAATGAGTGAACCCTAGACAGAGCTCAATGTCCAAAAAAAATAAAATGCCGCGGGTGCCCTTCCACCTGAAAGCCAGGGATCAGTGCCAGACTTGGGTCCAAAGGTCTGGACTCCCATAGGGTTCATCTTTCCAATCTGAATTCTGGTCTCTTGCACATCCCTGATTTCCTTCGCTCCATTATCAGTGGCCGTGCCTTCAGCTGCCTGGACCCTAAGCTCCGGAATTCCCTTCCTAAACCTCTCCACTTTTCTACACCTCCCTCCTCCTTTAAGATGCTCCTTAAAACCTACCTCTTAAAGTGGCCAAGCTTTCCTAATATCTCCTTATGTGGCTCGGTGTTAAATTTTGTTTGACGCTCCTGTGAAGCACCTTGGGACGTTTTACTACGTTAAGGACGCTATATAAATGCAAGTTGTTGTTGAGTAGAAGGTGAACCATATCATAGGATTTGATGAGACAACAGGAGACTGTGGGGACTGAGCAGTGCTGCCCACACTGTTGTGGTATCTCCTGGCTATTTAGGATGAGCACCTCAGTTAATAAACCATTCATTTCTAATAGAGACTAACTTCAGGCTCTCTTGACTAGTCCAGCTCGCCTACGCATTCACAACCTGGAATTCTCCCATTTACAAAAGAAAGAAAGACTTGCATTTATATAGCGCCTTTCACAACCACCGGACGTCTCAAAGTGCTTTACAGCCAATGAAGTACTTTTGGAGTGTAGTCACTGTTGTAATGTGGGAAACGCAACAGCCAATTTGCACACAGCAAGCTCCCACAAACAGTAATGTGATAATGACCAGATAATCTGTTTTTGTTATGTGAGGTGAGGGATAAATATTGGCCATGACAATAATTCCAATTATTGTCCAATTAAAGTTGCAATTATTTGTTTTTTCCCTGTAACAGAGCGAATATTTTGTTTCCAATTATTCCCCAACCGAACGGTTTTGAGGGAGGTTCAGTTTTTCCTTTTAGGTCAGTGCTGACCAGCCACAAGCATGGAATGGCCTTTGCAGCTTCCAATCTCTGCTCTCATTATCCAAACTAAAGGAAGGGAACATCTGGCAGGAGGTTTCTGTTCGGTGATGGGTCGGGGGTGCTAATACCGCTCACACACAAACACACACACGTCTTAAGCTCTAAGAGCCAAACTCTCCTCCGTCTGTCACCACTTTTCTCATCTCTCTCTCTTATGGTCACTCCTTCTCTGAACTTCATAAGCTCCAAATCTTCTTCTTCTTAGGCAGTCCCTTGAAACAGAGGATGACTTGCTTCCACATTAAAAATGAGTTCTCAGGTGACTGATGAGTCCAATGCGGGACCTACAGTCTCTGTCACAGGTGGGGCAGACGGTGGTTGAAGGGGCGGGTGGGTGGGGTGCTTGGGTTAACGTGCGCTGCTTGCGCTTGGCTTCTCCTCCACTTTGTGCGGTCTTGGGCCAGGGATTCCCAGATGTCGGTGTGGATGTTGCACTTTTTCAAGGAGGCTTTGAGGGTGTCCTTGAAGTGTTTCCTCTGCCTACCTGGGGCTCTCTTGCCGTGTCAGAGCTCCGAGTAGAGCGCTTGTTTTGGGAGTCTCGTATCGGGCATGCGGACAATGTGACCCGTCCATCGGAGCTGATTGAGCATGGTCAAAGCTTCGATGCTGGGGATATTGGCCTGAGCGAGAACACTGACGTTAGTGTGCCTATCCAGCCAATGGATTTGCAGGATCTTGCGGAGGCAGTGTTGGTGGTACTGCTCCAGTGCTTTGAGTACCCTGTTCTCCACTCACTTCATCTCCTCGCTGTGTTGAAGTCAAAACTCGTCGCACATTGTCTCCTGCTCTTAATTCATTCTTTCTTAGGATCTGGAAACTGAAGTTCCTCACCTCTCTTGAGCTTCCCTTCCTCCTACAATCCAGAGGCTTAAAACCCAAGCTTGTCTTCACCTACTCAGTATTTCCTGATCTACCCTCATCTTCTCTCCCACTCTTTAATGTTGGTGCTGTCCTGGCCTTCAGCTGAGTTTCTTGGTTTTAAAAATAAGTAATCTTAAAGTTCATTTTCTTTAACGATTGAAATTAGCAACTCCTGCAAACAAAAACATTTTGTTTAACTGTCTAGGAAAACTTGCTGTATTAAATTGAATTCTATCTCTTTTCTCAACTGACAGCAAACATTGCACTAGATGTTGGAGCAGGATAACACAGGAGCCAATTTGTGTGATCTTTGTGGGTGGGACTGAAGCTGGGTTTTTAATCAGAAATTGTTAAAATTTACTTTTTAGTAAAATGCAGGGGCAGCACTAAAGTACCTTTTTACTGGGAGAGAACATGGGCAAAGGAATTGCAACCACCTCCCTCATAACCACAGTTAAAGTAAGTGTGCTGAGTTACTGGTTGGACTACAGTGAGCTCCCCCTGCCCAGCTCCCGGAGTCAGTGATATCCTGTACCATGGTCCTTGGCTTTTCTCAATTTAAAAGAAACTGCAATGCTTTATCTGTGTGGTGCAAATTATACACACACATTCTTTTCCTTGTGAATGGAAGTTCCACAGTGACTGTGTTATGAGGAATTTAGTTGGTGGTGAAATTGTTGTTTGTTTTAGTCATGTTTGCATCTGTTCTCTTCATTCTTTCAATTCCTTATTTTTGGCTGCAATGGCTTTAAACTGCTGCCAAGTTTACTTTTGCTTAAATCTCTCCAGAATGCAGCAGATGGAATTAGCCGAGTTCCCATCCTGTTCTTTTTATTTTCCCCTTCTCTTGAAGACACTGGCTTGGGGCACGAGTCCCACCCCTTCCAATCCCCTTCACGCAAGTGGCTATTCTTCACGTGCGACACTAGGCAGTTTGCGTTTGTTTACTTGGGCCCACACTGACCGCTCCACACTGTTCGCGGACTGTGGTTTTATGACTGGCAGGGACCCAAAGACTGGGTGCCAAGTGATGAGAGTTAGGCTCTGATGAAGACCTCTAGTGCAGTAACTCAAATAGCCAGGATAAATGGGGCCAGGAAAAATACAGTGGAATTTCATGTGTATATATGAGGTGTGTTTTGTACCACTTCCCTTTCACCTCCATCTCTCTCTGTCTCAGCCATACCACCCACCCCAAAGAGTGTTTTTTAAAATTCATTCTTGGGTTACAGGCGTCGCTGGCAAGGCCAGCATTTGTTGCCCATCCCTAGTTGCCTTTGAGAAGGTGGCGGTGGGCCTTTTTCTTAGACCGTTGTAGTCCGTGTGGTGAAGGTGCCCCCACAATGCTGTTAGGTGGGGAGTTTTAGGATTTCGACTGAGCGACCATGAGCGACCAATGATATTTCCAAGTCCAACTGTATGACTTGAAGGGGAACCTGGAGCTGGTGGTGTTCCCATGCACTTACTGCTCTTGTCCTTCTAGGTGGTGGAGGTCACTGGTTTGGCAGGTGCTGTGGTTATACAAAGTGATTTGATAGTGGGAGGGATATCTTTTTGACTGATACTAGGCTAAAGGGATGGATTGCTCACACCCACACAATGCAGGCCAGGAAAGCTATTTGCTTTTAAGCTGGCCTCCATATATCTTCCCCAGCCATTGGGGAACATAATATAAGAATTAGGAGCAGGAGTAGCTCATACGGCCACTCGAGCCTGCTCCGCCATTCAATAAGATCGTGGCTGATCATCAACCTCAACTCCACTTTCCCGCCCGATTCCCCATGTCCCTTGATTCCCCTAGAGTCCAAAAATCTATCGATCTCAGCCTTGAATTTATTCAACTGCACTGCTGCGAATGAACTGTTCACTCTTTGCAACTTTAAAACTTAAGGTAACTGCTCCAAGACTCTGCTCCAGGCGTGGAGCCTCACTCGATGGGAGCACTGGCTGCAGAATCGGGTGTGGAGGTTATTTAACTTTTATGAATAAAATCAGGAACGCCGCAAATCGGGAGTGCTGATCGCTGCGTCCAGTTGTCTAATCAGAGCACTCTGATAATTTACCAGTTTGTGTCTCTAAATGGAACTGGCTGGTGTACTAACCGCAATATCTGTTGACCTGGTCAGTTGAGAGAGACAGCGATAGACAGAATTCATTTCATATAGCAAGGGCACTTCAGTTAATGCAGTATCACAGTTAATGTTTAACACTGAGAACCTTCCAGAACAATTCAATCCAAGTTATTTTCAGTAACCGTCTCTTATTGAAGGTTCAGGGATGCTCTTTTGTCAGCCATTCTGAATTTTAATAAACTTCAGTAGTGCCGTGGTGGGGGGAGGAAGAGCAGAGAATGTGACCCAGGAAAAGGACAGGTAGAAATCAAATAACAAGAAACATTCCCATCCCGTCGTTGTTATGTTCATTAATAACTAGACGTTTGCATTATGAACAGCTAGCTTTTGCTAGTCACCTTTATTGAGTACATGTTCTTTACTATACAGCATCTGTAGAGATTCAGTATGTGTACTTCTGTGTGCAGGCAGCCATCTTGACTACTGCTTTCTGGGTAGCCTAGTGCATCGTGGGTAGTGTAGTCTTAAACACATACAACTAAATATACAGCTCTACGGCTCCATCTAGTGTACCACCCTAGAATGACATGTTATTGATCATTACAGTCGTGTGTTCAGAATGAAGCTTCAGAGCAGTGGAAGTCACCAATGAAAGAACTAAAAAAATACCACCCTCCTCCCTGGGTTACAACTTCATGGGTCCCAAGCATCTTCCAATACCTCCTCCAAATGGCCATTACCCACCTGTGAGCTGAGACCCTTGATGTTGGCAGGCTGATTGACCTCGATGGGGGGAATCCCAGCTGAGCCTAATCTTGCCCTTGCCCGACCTCCACGCATGTATTTTCCAGCAGGACTCGCTGGATAACGATCAGAAGTGGCAACCTTGGCTAACCCAAGAGAACTGAGGTCAATTGTAACACCCTATCTGCGCTCTGACTGCAGTCGGGTAACTCGGCACAAACCAGGATCAAAGCTGGTACATTCCTGGTCTAGTTTAATACTGCACTGGGCATGTATTTATCCACTAGGCCAGGAATGTCCAGCTACATGCATACCATGGAGCCTTGGGGTGGGCCTCGTATCACGTTTAAATTCATGTTCCCATTACTTTGCATATATCTCAAGTTGTACATATAGGACTCAGGTGCTGGGGCTCGGGGTGAAGGGCTCCCTTTGGCCAACAGGCGACAGTTTGGACAACCCCACACTAAGCCATCAGGGAGTTTTAATGTTTTGGAGAATGGTTTGTCTGTGCGGTAATTGCTAGTAACCTTTCCAACCACTTGGCAACTCCACCATTTTCTGTGCGTAATTTAAACAGAAGTGGTTCCGTAAAAGGAACTTTGGACGAAAAATTGAGTCGTGCCCCCTTTGGGGCGCTAACTTCGCCAGTTTTTTGGCGCCCCATGACCGAAATTGTGCGGTAGCACCCCAAGGGAAGCGGGGCACTGCGGTATTGCAGGTCTTCCTCCCCTTAAAGGGGAGGGGCCTTGCGCAGCGTGACCCGGGGCCTAGCTGGGCCCCCGGGGATCGGCGTGCCAGCAAAAGAACCCGGCACTCGAAGTGCTGAGACTCGTGGAGCACAGCCGACACTCCGCAGGGGCGGGGACGGGTAAGGAGGCCGGGGACGGGAACGGAGGCAGGTGCTGGCAGGCGGCCAGCAACAAAAATGGCCGCCCGGCACCTCGCTTTTAAATAGCGCGGTCCCAGCCGCAGGTAGGCCCCCCTGACCCCATCGAACATAGCGTCCGGCGATAAGTCAGGGGGCGCTACGGAAGATCGTGGCCGGGTCGCTGTTCATGGCCAAATTTTTCCCCCATTAGTATTTTTAATATTCATGAGCGTGTTGCACCAGATTGTCCGTCAGTTCCTGGAAAGTTGGTTCCACATCCAATCTACTGAGGCCCTACAGGCCTCATGAAGCTATACACAAAAATGTACCTCTCTCTAGAACATGAAACATAGAAAAAATAGGAGCAAGAGTAGGCCATTTGGCCCTTCGAGCCTGCTCCGCCATTCAGTATGATCATGGCTGATTCTCTATCTCAAATACCATATTCCCGCTCTCTCCCCATACCCCTTGATGCCTTTTGTGTCTAGAAATCTTATCTATCTCCTTCTTAAATATATTCAGTGACTTGGCCTCCGCAGCCTTCTGTGGTAGAGAATTCCACAGGTTCACCACCCTCTGAGTGAAGAAGTTTCTCCTCATCTCAGTCCTAAATGTTCTACCCTGTATCCTGAGACTGTGACCCCGCGTTCTAGACCCACAAGCCAGGGGAAACATCCTCCCTGTATCCAGTCTGTCTAGCCCTGTCAGAATTTTATACGTTTCAATGAGATCCCTTCTCATTCTTCTAAACTCTGGTGAATACAGGCCTAGTCGACCCAATCTCTTCTCATACGACAGTCCTGCCATCCCAGGAATCAGTCTGGTGAACCTTTGCTGCACTCCCTCTATGGCAAGTATATCCTTTCTTAGGTAAGGAGACCAAAACTGCACACAGTACTCCAGGTGTGGTCTCACCAAGGCCCTGTATAACTGTAGTAAGACATCCTTGCTCCTGTACTCAAATCCTCTTGCAATGAAGGCCAACATACCATTTGCCTTCCTAACTGCTTGCTGAACCTACATACTTGCTTTCAGTGACTGGTGTACAAGGGCACCCAGGTCCCTTTGTACATCAGCATTTCCCAATCTATCACCATTTAAATAATACTCTACCTTTCTGTTTTTCCTACCGAAGTGGATAACTTCACATTTATCCACGTTAGACTGCATCTGCCATGTATTTGCCCACTCACTCAACTTGTCTAAATCGCCTTGAAGCCTCTTTGCATCCTCCTCACAACTCACAATCCCACCTAGTTTCGTGTTGTCAGCAAACTTGGAAATATTACATTTGGTTTCCTCATCCAAATTATTGATATATATTGTGAATAGCTGGGGCCCAAGCACTGATTCCTGCGGTATCCCACTAGTCACCGCCTGCCACCCCGAAAAAGACCCATTTATTCCTACACTCTAATTCCAAAGTTGTAGAAAGGAGGAAAAAAAAAAGTGATTAAATTGGTGGATTTTGCACTGTATTTATCCACTGACACTGATAAAGGAGGTCTGAAGATTGGATGCCTTTTAATTTATTGTATGCACCCACCACTTCCCCCCCCACCCCCCCCCCCCCGCCGATGTCCCACAGAAGCTGGCTCATGCTGCAATAAAGGTCCCATGGGCACCTGCTAACCTCCCATATGTCGCACAAGCTGCGTCTCCGTGAACCCTGAAGCCAATGGTAGTATCCCAGTGCTGTCCCCGCCGATAGTGGCCAACTCAGCACAGACTGGGGACTAAACCTGGGGCCCGCCTGGTCTACACAGCAGGCGGTGTACTTCTTCACTGAACTATGCGGGAGGGACGGAGAAATCATTTTTATGCTTTTCTTTTTCAGGGAAAACCTTCCTGATAAATCTTAAATGTTTAATATAACACTTTGTAACTGCATTGGCAATTTGCACGTTGTGAATGTTTCAGCCTGTCTTCATTGGTGCCACTCCCGCCTCTTGAGCTGGAAGGTTGCCAGCTGAAGCTCAGCTCCAGGACTTGAGCGCATAATCTAGACAGACACTTTGGTGCAGTACTGAGGGAGTGCTGCACTGCCCAAGGTGCCTCTTGCAGAAGAGGTATTAAGCTGATGCCTTGGCTGCCTGTTCAGGTGGATGCTAAAAGCAGGGTTACGATTCGGCAAGGACTGCCTTCACTCAAACCAACCGTGTGAATTATTTGCCGGGTCGTGATGGGTGGGAACCATTAACTATCTCAAGGTTCATTAAATCCGATGTTGAGGGGAGGGAGCTATTGGGCACTGCCTGAATCTCCTCACTTTAACACCTAAATAATCTTCTTTAAAACTGACAAGATTTGCAAACCTGCAGAATCCAAAGAATTCTGGAAGTGTGGTTAAAGAATGAAGTCAGTGTGTATTCTGATTTCGCTTTTTTTTTTCTTGACCACTTCCACAAAAAGAATTCGTAAAAATTGTTAATGCTGGCTTTTTAAAAGCAATGTGTGTTCTCTCAAGATTTTTTTAAACAGGGCACCAGACATAGATTGCTCAATAGAAGTTGTTTTCCCAGAGATGAAACAAAGAAATGATTCATTAATACAAAAGTAAAATACTGCGGATGCTGGAAATCTGAAATAAAAGCAGAAAATGCTTGAAATACTCAGCAGGTCAGGCAGCATCTGTGGGGAGAGAGAGACAGTGTTAACGTGGGTTTGGGAAAGTCTCACTCCAGGTATCATAGTGCCATAAAAATACCCACTGAATGATTGTTTAACTGGTGATTCAGGGCCCCTCCTAGGGTGCCATGATTTTTTTGTGTTCACTTTGGTCAGTGTTTTGCCCAAAAGTAGACTCTGAGGGGAGAATTTCCTTTGCGCTGTTCATAGTCAAGTTGGGTAACCATGCATACAAGAACAAATGCATGATTTCATAACAGAGAACCAATCCCCTTCCCCATCCTTTCTACCCGCTCCCCCCTGCAGGACCAACCCCCCCTCCATCCCGATCAGACAACAATCTGATCTGTGTCCTGTTTTCCTGCAGATTGCTCAGAAATATGATGATCAGAAGGAGGAAGAGCTGCGAATCTGGATCAAGGAGATCACTGGGAAGCAGATTGGGGACAACTTTCAGAAAGGCCTGAAGGACGGTGTAATCCTTTGCGAGTGAGTACTGTGTTCCTAGTCTCTGATTTGTCAATTTGGCAAAACGGAATTTCAAAACGTTAAAATTTGGCCCTATTTTCCCTGACCCTCACTTTCTAAGATGCTGAGTTATGTTTAACGGGTTGCGCCCACTCTGTTCTTCGTGTGAGTCTAAACAATCAGAATCGTCGGGCTGTTCAATCATGGGGAGATCATCACAACCACGGCTGATATTTGTCTTGGGGCACTGAGGTTAATTGTTGCATCCGAATTGGTGCCCTGGCTGAGGCCCGCCGACCTCCCATCACGAGGTGTCCCTTGTAAAGCTCCACCATTTCCTGCAACAGATCAACTTTTCCTCACTGCCTTCCCGCTGTCTGTCTCCAAGTCTTTGGGGTAGATTTTCCTGGAGCCGTCAAGCGGGGTTTCAGGCATGTGGGGGGGGGTGGGGAAATCCCGAATTCGGGGGTCCCGACACCATCCCGCCCAAAAGCTGCCTCCATGTAAGTTTCACAGGAGGCGGGTACCCGCCCCGCACTGGGACCCGCCGACCCGAGGCGGGAAGGGATTAGTGCTAATTAACTGCCTGTTAACATGTAGTTAACAGGCAGTTTTTAGCTAATCCCTATTTTGAGGGGTGTCATGTGGGATTCCCGATGGCTCCAAACCACGCCAGGTTAGAGCAGTCGGGTTGAAGGACTTGGCGGGATCGCGATGTCGGTGTTCAGGTGAGTGATGGGTGCATAAGTGCAAAGGTAAGTGTGTTTGGTGTGTCTAAAGTGTGTAAAGAAGTTTAAATTACCTGTACTTACCGTAACAGCCTTTCTTCCTCTAGGTTTCGGGAGTCCATCACTCAGCCGGCACTGAAAGCAGAATGGCTGCGATCTGTCAAAAGTGACAGCCTTCAGCTTTTAATGTCGGTGAGAGTTCTAACTGAGTCTGTGTAGAAGGGCTCGGGTTAGAAATCAGACTGTCAGTGTTTGACAGCTTCAAACAGCTGTGAAACACGTATATTTCATCTGTCAAAAACTCTTGACAGATGAAATTTCAGTCTGTGACGTCACCTGTTGCCGGGTGGCCCTTAAATGGCCTGCTGAGCCCGCTGGGCGGGCTCAACAAGGTCAATCAAGGGAAAATTGCGCGGATTGGCCGGACATCGATGTAGGCGGGACTAAAACCCGAAAGTTGTAGCCCCGCCTCCTTCCCGACAGCTTTATGAAAATCTACCCCTTTATTTCTGTCACTCCCTTGTTCGAACACAGGTCCCTGATTGCTCTGCCCATACATGGCCCTATTGTTGGGCTGGCATCACAGTTGGTGTTGGATCGTGATACAAAAGCAGATTGGGGTGAGGGTAGCAGGGAAACATCTTTGCACATATCTTGTGCTGATCAAGGGATGTGAGGACTGGAAATCGAACGCTTTCCCAATTTGGGCACCCAGTGTCAGCAGCTGGCCCTCTCAGGTCATGTACAGCAAGGGTATAAGATGCAGAGTAAAGCTCCCTCTATATTGTACCAGTAATCTGTTCCAGCCCCAACCTCAACCTCGCCATTTGCTGAGTGCCCCTGACTGCACCAAGGTGAAATTTTTCCACTTCCCACATCAGCCCTGCTGTGACCTCTGAGTGAGATTGTCAAGTTAGGAACAGCTTTGGGCTGTGCTCACTAGAAACTGGATCGAGTCTGCCCAAGCTCATTACTTTTGAGACCCTTGCAGTTAGCAGATTTCACTTCATCATTCTGGTTTTGCATGCGTCGGCCCACCCTCCAGGAGCACATCTACTGCCACGCCAATGTTCCCTCTAAATGTTCTTTGTACTGGGCGGAATACAAACCCCTCTGAGCACTACTTTTGTGAGTTTACGTTTTAAAAGTCACTGAACTGCTGGGTTGCTACACTTTTATAAATGAATTGAAAATACTTTCCAGTGTAGCACACTAAAGACGGTGACTTTACTTAAGTGAAAATGTTACACATACGCCGCTAGCTAAAGAAAAAAATACCAGAAGGGCTAATTTATCAGTTCCACATAATCAGCATTACAACAATAACCACTTAAAGTATATTATACTCCATCTGCCACCTTGAGTAAAGTTTTAACTGTATCAACATGAGGTTTTTGAACTAAGTGACACTTCAGATAGTCCAGTGTCCATTTTTTACCACTTGTAAATTCTCCATTAACTTCGGCTTCGGAACATGCCAGCCCTGGGGAGGCAGGTATGGAGGCGGGACTGCCAGGAAAATGGCAGAATTTGGGGGCGGGTGCCCAACCCGCCTCCATGCCATCTTGCCAGGAGGTGTGTAGCCGTCCCACGCCGGGTCACGTCTCCTTGGAAGCGGGAAGGGATTACATCCACTTAACTGCCTGTTAACAGGCAAAAGATAGGATTATCCCCTTTTTGCCCACACAAGTGCGGGCTTCCCGAAGGCTCCGAAACCCGCCAGGTCACCGAGGCGAGTAGGGGGTCTGCGGGGTCCAAAAGTGTGCTGTGGAGGTGCGTGATGGGTGCAACTGTGGAGAGGTGAGTATCTGAGGTAAATGCAAAGTGTTAGAAAAAGTGTACTTACTTTGTTTCTTCCTGTAGGCTTCAATCGTTGGGGATGCGGAGAGTCTCGCACCTCCGCAGTAGAGATGACAGATGGCGTTGCATTCTCCAGTGTCTAATTTTTGCAAAAGAAAGAGGTTTGATGAGGTCTTGAATTCAAGACCTCATCAAACTACAGAGAATGTCACTGTTTGACAGCTTCACAGAGCTGTCAAACGATGACAGTTTTTGACAGATGAAACATCATACGTTGACGTTCTCTGCAACCGGCTTTCCCTTAACTAGTGGGAACAGCCTTTCCCCGTTTAGCCTATCCAAACCTGTCATAAGCAGTACTGAAGAATTGCTGCACTGTCAGAGGTGCCGTCTTTCAGATGAGACATTAAACCTCTCAGGTGGGCATCCATGCGCTATTTGAAGAAGAGCAGGAGAGCTCTCCCAGTGTTCTGGCCAACATTTATCCCTCAACCAACACTAAAAACAGATGTTCTGGTTGTTTATCTCATTGCTGTTTGTGGGATCTTGCTGAACACAAATTGGCTGCCACGTTTCCTATATCACAACAGTGACTACACTTCAAAAAGTAATATTTGGCTATAAAGCGCTTTGGGACGTCCTGAGATTGTGACAGGTGCTATATAAATGCAAGTTCTTTCATTCTAGATGGAAGCCTGAATAACTGTTGCCTGCAAATAACACCTCCTCACCCTCTGCAGCTGCACAGCAGGCAACCATGTTATTTTCTGCTGATGGCAGCCCCCACTTTAGAGATGTTGCTGCTATGCGGTGGGTTTTGGCAATGCCCCCGGCAGCTAATATAAACCCAGATGGCCGCCACCATCTCTCACTACGGCATCAGGGCTTGTTTAAAGGAGGTACTAAGTCAGCAAACTCTGTAAATCTTCTTCCTCCCCCTCCACCCCCTTCCTTCCTAACCCCCCTCATGTAATACTGACTCTTCTGAGATGCACTTACCTGAGTGACCATTCTTTGTGTTAGTTGGTTTCAGCGAGATCTTCGATGATGGAGGGCATTTCAGCTGAACCTGATCCTGTTCTCAACTGGGTGGGGGAGGACATACCGTAATATATTCACTTTCCAGGACAAGTGACTAGAAAGAGGAGTGCGAACCTGGTTGACTTTTTTTCCCCCGTCCCTAATCTGGGTGCTGAGGCCAATTGTAGCCTCTGCCCCGGCTGGGATCAGCTGACTCCATACAGGTATTTAGAGCTGGGGGTGGGATGAGCGGTGAGTCACTGCCCCTGAAGACTTCCTGTCGGTGGGTGAATAGGAGCAGAGCTGCAAAAGAGTTTAAATTAGTTAAGAGGATTGCGCGCACCTCCGAGCTCAGCAGTGCGATGCTGTCATGGCATCTGATGCTTAAAGTGCCAAATGTCGAGCAAAGTTTTGCATTCTTTCAGTGACTTTTATTACTCATAAATGTATTTTTAGCTGTGGTTTTGATCTGAGTGGATACAGGCCACCTTGTGGGTGAACAACCTATGCACACAAGCCGCTTTTACATTGGCCTTAAGAGTGGATGCTTGTACCGACACTTCCTGACATGGGGCTCTCCACATGATGGGGGTCTCCAGTGTTAACCCCAGTGTAAACTTGCCAGACTCGTTGAGGCCTACAGCGATAGATGCAATGGCATCTTCGCATTTTCAAATTGCGCTTCATGTCTAAACCTCGTTGTATGTTAACACACACAGCAGCGCGCAACATGGGGTCGGTGTCAGAGAGAGGCCGCATCACGGGACACAGGATCAGTGTTGTACACAGTGCAATAAGGTGCAGGATTAATATTCTCCAGTGCTCCTGTATTTCTTGGGTGCTCTTCTATAGCTTCCAGTAACTATTTCAGATTGACAGTGAAGAATCCCAAGGGGAGAGATTCCCTGATGCCTGGTAGATAAAGGCATCACCTGGTCTGCTACTGAGCCATAAAAACCAGAAGATGGGTGGTTGATACAATGGGCCCTTGCACCCCATGGGTATGGCGGGGACCAGTCAGTCAGGACTTATGCTGGTGACTTGTCTAGCTCTTTCTCTCTTTCCCCCCACCCACTCCTCCCTTTGTAACAATCTTCATCAAATTTCAGCCTTATTCCAACTAACTTTATATCCCTGCTGGTTGAGGGATAAATGTTGGTTAGGACACCAGGAAACCTCCTCTGCTCTTCCAATAGTGCCATATGAACTTTTGCATCCACTTGAGAGCTTTAACATCTCATCTGAAAGGTGGTACCTCTGACAGTGCACCATTCCCTCAGTGCTGCATTGAACTAGCAGCCGAGATTATGTGCTCAAATCTCTAAAGTGGGGCTTGAACCCATGATCTTCTGACTCCGGCATCCCATGTAATAAAATGGAATTTGACTTGCTCAGCCATGGTAAATCAGTGGCCTGATGGTGCTTCATTCTAGGTTGCTATCTGAATATTAAAGTCCTGTGACTAGAAATTGCAACCCCACCTTCCCGGTCTAACTTTGTTCTTTTCATTTCCTTCTCTCCCACTGATAGGCTCATAAACAAAATCAAGCCCAACTCTGTGAAAAAAATCAGCACGTCAGCTTTAAACTGGCATCAGGTACACCAATATCTTTGATTTGTTAGAGTGGGAGAAGGAAGTGATTAAAGATTTTGACGACATATTTTCTGGAATTTTCCAGCTTCTTTAAACATTCATGAAGGAAACTCGGATTTTAGTCACTGTGCTACAAAAAAGGATGTACAGGCATCGGAGCAGGGAAGAGCAGCCAGAGTGTTGCCTGTGTAAAGAGGGGTGTGCTCTGAGGAAAGAGCTCAAACTCTGCGCTCTAATGAGGTGATGCTTAAGTTGGGAACCTCACTGAGGGACTTAAAACATTAAATGAAGTAAATAAGGGAAATCCAGCTTGTACTGCAAAATAATTGAGGAATGTAGGGGCTGAGGCCAAATTTAAATCCTGAAAAATGCATGAAAATTCTTTTGTGAGGTTGAGAATTAAATTGTTTTTGTTTTGAGCAGCTGGAGAATGTGTCCAATTTTATCAAAGCGATGCAGAATTATGGTATCAAACCACATGACACGTTTGAGGCAAATGACCTTTTTGAGAATGGGAATCTGACCCAGGTACAGACGGCACTGCTGGCCCTGGCAGGGATGGTGAGTACCAGGCTAGCACCAGCGAAAAAACAATTAACTGACGACCAGATTACTGTTTACACAGCTATATTGCAGCGTTCATCACTTAATGTACTCCATACTTCACAGTCTGTGCTTCAAATGATCGAGCGGAGTCACTTTATCACTGCCGTTGCCAGTCCACCTACTTTGGAGGTGGATGTTGTAGTGTATGTAACGTTCCACCTTTAAGAGAACTATTTTAAGGGTTGCACTACTTTATCTTGGCTACTGTATACTGTAATACCGGTGGTGACCACACCGGTATATAAGTGCTGTGTAAGGATTTATTGGGCAGATTCGCCCTGACCTTCGAATAGTAAAGTCCTGTTAAAGTTACTCTTGTAGTCTGTGTATTAATTCACCATATAACCCACAGACTTTACAGATGTTGACTGTTAAAAGTTTATCTTTGAGCAGCCCCTCCCTCCCTACCCCTGAATCTCAGAGCTCAGTGAGTCTGCAGTGGTACTGAGGATGGTCTCGAGGCTTGATTGTGTGGCCTTTGCTGAGCTGGCCGATCTGACGGTAGGGACTGGGCTAGGAAGGAGCAACATCAGTTGCGGGCTGCTCCAAAAAGCTATCGAGCGACCAAAGCCAGAAAGTACGTGTGTGAAGGATGAATGAGGAGGGGATTGGCCTGTGATGTGCCTTTTCTCTCTCATCCCTTTCTGCACTGAGCGAGGGAAGGTTAATTTATCCCCGGTTCCTCCTCCTGATGCACTTTCCACTGAGCCCAATCGGATAGTGCGGGTGTGCACATCAGGTGAGGTCAGCATAATGGTTGGCTGTGCTGCCTTTAGGTTTGCACATGGAGAGTGGCCACTTGGTGCCGGCCCCTAACTCCTCCCCTCTCCAAAAAGGGGCAAAACTTTGCAAAGCATGAGAACAAAACAAACCAAGATGCTGACGTGAGGCTGCAGATTGAGACCAAAGTTCACATTCAACCCATTCAGCAACTGAATTGGAATTGGTTCTAAAGGCTTGGCCTATATTCTCCAAAAAGCATGGGCCTGTGTAAACATGGACTGCAGCCGAGGGTAATTACAGGACCCTTGGAGTAGAGAAGTGATAAAGAATGTTCCGGGAGGTTATTTTGCACTTCCAATCCATCCTGCGTTTTTTTCCCCCCTTGTTTTCATTTACTTCAGTTTCCTCCACTTATCTGCTGGCTCGGTTTTTGGGGTGACGGTTCCATGAGTGCCGAGCCCACCTGTACTTCCCAAGTGTCCAGTCTTCACGCCTGAGACTAACTGAGAAGGTCACCACAGCCAGGCATCAATTCTGTCCCTTATTGTTCATTCACTCAGCACAGATCAGGGCTGGAACTTGAGGCCTTAAGGGTCCCTATGACTCCATTCCAAACTGGACTGTGCATATTTATTAAATATTAATCCTTAGAAATTTAAAGGTTCAGAGTTCAGAGGCTGTGAAGGCCACTTTCGGTTATGGAGATTTCTTCTTTCAGTCGGCACAGAGGTGTGTATAGGGGGGGTCGGGGGTTGGGCTGTATAGTAGATAATGAGGGGGACCAGCTGTATTGTATAATGGTACGGTTGTGCTATGTGTGAGTGTGCAACACAGTTAACTGGTATAGAATGGTCAAATGGCCATTCTCTGTACTTAGAGTCTTTAAACAACATTCAATCCCCTCTCATCCTAGGCTAAAACAAAGGGAATGCATGCCGGAGTTGACATTGGTGTCAAATATGCAGACAAAAAGCAGCGCTCTTTCGATCAGGAGACCTTGAATGCTGGACAATGCGTTATTGGACTTCAGGTATTAATATTTGACTTTTATGAATGTTAAGCTCGGTCTCCTGATGGCTGAGAGTTGATCCAGTGAGTTGCTGATCCATACAGAGCAGGAAGGTCCCCGGTTCTGTTGGCTGATCCCAGCCACGGCAGCAATAGGGATGATATTAGTCTTGTACCCCAGGCCAGGGAGGAAAACATTTTGGGTTGGGCTCCTGCTCCTGGTCACTGTGCAGTAACCCCTGCTAGAAAATGCATGTGTGTGGACATTGTGTGAGGATAGGATTGGTTGTGATGTGCCTGCAGTTGAATAGCTTGACAACACCTGCTGCATGTGGATACCGGCCGCCAGCCGAGAAACTGGAGGGTGCCTGGTGTCTGTGGAACCTGTAACCCAGCCAGAGCCGGTGCCTTCGGGAAAGGAGGGGAGAAAACTAAGGAAGGAGAACAAATTGAAAAAGTGCTGCAAGTTTTTTGTAAATAGCTTCTGTCTCTCCTGCATCTATTCATGATGTTAATGGTTTTGTGTCTGGTCTACAGATGGGAACCAATAAATGTGCCAGCCAGACTGGAATGGCTGCCTATGGTACCAGGCGACATCTGTATGATCCAAGGGCCAAGATCCCCACTTCAGTGGACCAGTCTACCATTAGTTTACAGATGGGGACCAACAAAGGAGCAAGTCAGGTTTGTACCACTTGCCTGTTTCTGCTGTTGGGGCCACTTGTTAATTTTGATAATTGAAAACCAAGAAGCAAAACTCCAGTCTTCAACTGTGAATGTGTGTGCGGATCGGTTCTACGGTGCCAGCCATGGCTCAGTGGGTAGCACGCCTCTGCATCAGAAGGTTGTGGGTTCGAGCCATACTTCAGAGTCTTGAGCACAAAATCTAGGCTGACACTCCAGTGCAATACCGAGGGAGTGCTGCATTGTCAGTGGTGCTGTCTTTCAGATGAGGCATTAAACCGAGGCCCCATTTTTCCTCTCCGGTGGACGTAAAAGATGTAACGGCACTACTTGAAGAGATGGGGAGTAACCCAGGTTTTTAGCCAATATTTATCCCTCAATCAGCATCACTAAAACTGATGATCTGGTCATTATCACATTGCTGTTTGTGGAACCTTGGCTGCCGCATTTCCTACAGTACAACGGTGATTACAGTTCAAAAGTACCTCATTGGCTGTAAAGTGCTTTGGGACGTCCTGAGGTTGTGAAAGGTGCTATAGAAATGCAAGTCTTTTTCTTCTTCTACATGCAGTTTTTTTTTTAAATCCTAGGCGTTCTCATCCTATCTGGATTTGAAGTGGTGTAAACTGCAGCCCTGAATATCACAGACTTGAATTTAGTCTGTTGAATAGTTTGATCATTAGCTACTGTAACTGCTTTCCTTTGTCAATGTGTGATGTTCAGTAAATTCTCTCAAGAACATAAGAAATAGGAGCAGGAGTAGGCCATATGGCCCTTCGAACCTGCTCCGCCATTCAATAAGATCATGGCTGATGATCTACCTCCACTCCACTTTCCTGCACTATCCCCATATCCCTTGATTCCCTTAATATTCAAAATTCTATCGATCTCTGTCTTGAATATACTCAATGACTGAGCCTCCACAGCCCTCTGGGCTAGAGAATTCCAAAGATTCACCACCCTCTGAGTGAAGAAATTCCTCCTCACCTCAGTCCTAAATGGGCGACCCCTTATCTTATATTGGAAAGTTGTTGAAAAACTCCCGTTGAGCGTGGTGTTCTCCCTCCTGCTATTTTCATTGATTCCTACCTCACCTGCCCACCTTCTCACCATATCCCTCAATCCATTCTCTCTCCTGAATGTCTAATTATGATTCCCAAGACACCAGGGAAAGTGCCTATGTGCTTCAGTCTCCTTCCCTGGTATCTTTTTCCAAATTTGATTACCCTTTGGGTGAAAAAGTTTTCCATGTATTCCTTTCTTACTCCCAAGTGGAGTAACTTTGTTTCTCCCTGTTTAATCCTGATGGGCTGTCCCTTGGAAAACTATTGCAACTGACTGAGGTGCAGCTTTGCCCGCCTGCAACTTGAACAATAACCTTTTTCCACTCTTGTTCAGGCTGGTATGACTGCACCTGGCACCCGAAGACCCATTTACGATAAGAAGTTGGGCACAGAACAGTGCGACAACAGTACAGCTTCTCTGCAGATGGGCAGCAACCAAGGAGCCAACCAGAGTGGCACCAACTTCGGCCTCGGCCGTCAGATCTACAATCCCAAGTATTGTCCAAAGGCTGAGCCCGGACAGAATGGAGGTCATTCCAATCACAGTGCAGAGTACGTCCCAGAACACCCTGCCGATTATCCCAAACAATACAACTGAATCCACCACTGCAACATGGACACCAAGAAAAAAGCAACTCGCTCTCCAGCTTGTACATGTGGCAAAACTCGCACATGGCTACATTCCCCATTATAACGTGTCTTCTTATTAAATGTCTCTCCATTTCTGTTTTTTTTACTTTAATGGATGTGACCAGCAGTTAATAGTCATTTACTTGTTTCTAAACCAATGGGGGGTTTTTTTTTACTTGCATTTTAATGCTCCAGTGATAGGGCAAAGGAAAATATTTGTCTTTTTTAAAAGAATGTTTAAAAAAAATTAAAGCAAAATTTTTATTAAAGTCAATTTGAAACAACTGACACTTTGGGAGGTGGGGGGAGAATTGTTGTTTCAGCATTGAGGTGACTCTGAAAACACAGCAGTAAAGGGTGATGCTACGGAAATGGTGTTTAGAGATTGTTCCTTAGACCCAGCTCAGTAATTGTGACTCATCTCCAGTATTGTCTCCATTAACTGTTTAGTACAGCATATTTTAAGGATGTTCTATTTATAAAAATAAAATAAAAAAATATATATATATTGTCTCTTTCCACAAGAAAGTGGGAATGTTCTGGAATTTCAACATCTTCAAAAGACCAATCGTTCATGAGAACAGGCTGGGTGGTAAAATGCAGCCACCTGTTTCCAATTTTTCCACGCTGCCAACTCCAATAACATTCCAAGGCCATTGCGTTTACACCGGGTTTTTATTTTGTTGCTTTAAAAACAAGCTGGATTCTTTTCAAATCTGACTAACATTCCGAAGGATTAGGAGTGTGGAGGTTGTGTACTGAGTAAACCCACGGGACGAAGTCTTGCACAATGCTCGGGCCCATGAGCTACAGAGCTTTGGTCTTTGAACACAGGGCAAGACGGATTCTTGAACAAGAATGAAAACGTGTTTTTTTTTAGCCAAAGTCTGATCTCGCGATTTGACGAATACCTTTACAAAGGTGAACTGGATTATGGTTATTGCTGAGCCTATCGAGTGTCGGTACTTTTTGCATTTGTGCTACGCTGCTTGTGCGATGCTCTTCATACATCCCCCTCAACTTGCTGCAACCCCCAGCCAGGGACTTGTAGCCACCATTAGTACAACCAAGTCTTGCGCAGCTTAAAACACCCAAATTGGAAGCACAGGACTCGGAACTGTGTTGGGTGTTTTACAGTTCAAAGCACTGTATGAAATTATCACGTGCCCATCGTTACACATTACTGAAATCCAGGTTATAAGACTGTTGGGAGTGATTGTAGAAGGGAGGGGCAGGGGGAGGGTTTATACTGCAGGCCATGTGGTACTGGTGAAGACTGTTTGTTTTACAGTGTCGCAGAGACCCTCAGATGGAGAGAATAATTGCCGCATTACCCTCTCTGGAAGTAGCCCCATTCCCACTAATATACTGTAACCTGGAAATAATATCTACATCTTGGGGCAAGGCTCTATGTCAGCATCATTTTCATTACACTCTCTGGAAAATGATCCTATTGCGCACTGGATGATCTACCCCTTCCTAACAGTCACCGTTTGGATTCATATTACAAAGTAAAGGCTTCAACTCCAGGAAAATCTGTTTGTTTTACTTCGCTCCATTCCAGTTTCCCATGTATTCTGCTGAATGGAAGATTAAACTGCTACTGCAGTAGAGACTATCGTGCCTTCAGACTTTACCATTTCTCCTGTGGAGCGCTCGTCTCTACTGAAGTGTTCCCTGTACCTGTACTTTAATTGCAGATTCTTTGTAGCTCTGACTTTTAGTTATTAAATTTTTTTTAAATTTTCCTTGTGTATTTTTTATTGTACAGTATTCATTTCACTTTGTAACTTTTAATAAACTAGTGGATCCCTGTGGCATTGCTCACGGGTAGTCCAGAGCCTGCAGCATGGTTGAGATAACTAGCTGTTAACATGGTCTGTCCCTTTAAGACCAACTGCTCCAAATAGGCAAATGTGGGTATAAATTATGCTCAGTAAGTTCGAAGTGTTACAATCAGAGGGTCCTAGTAATTACTTGTAAATGTCAGGCTTCAAGTCAAAAGTGCGATATTCTTTTGCATCTTTAACAAAGTGTGATGGATGTGGAAGACCGATTATAACTTGTATCTGGCGCATGACCATCATACTTTATTACAGATGCAAAATAATCTTTTTAGCCAGTCATTGACTTGGGCCTTGACATTTACAAGAGCGTTCCCAAGTCCAATTTACAAAGTTCCTTCACTGAAAAGGAAATTAAAACTCCTCCTGTGCTATGTTTGCTTGATGACAATTAAACTTTATGGCCTTAACAGCAGGATAATACATTGCAGAAAGCCATGCATCTGTTACATTTGGTTACAGTATTGTCCAACTTGCCTTGAGCAGCTTCTTGTCTCCCCCCTCCCCTCCTCCCTAAAGACACTGACTCCCGCACTGAGAAACAGATCAATGGGTGTTGGTTTCCCTCCACTAACCTGTCCAAGTGGCTGTTCTTCACATGTAAACTAGATAGGGAGTCTCAGTGGGCTATTTGATACTGGGGGCGTCCAGTCTGCTGTCACACATGCACTTCGAGCAGGGTCACAGAGTAGAATTCTGGCTGTGTTTTTCCCCTTTCTACCACTGGCACGGAGGTCAATTGTAAAATCCCAGCTGAACTCGACAGCCTCGGCCCAGGTGCAGGATTAAACCTGGGCTCTTCCCGGCCTGTAGTTTAAAAAATTTGTGCTAGGGCTGTGGGGGACGTTCATCTTCTATCCATTGTTATTCTGGCGGACCTTTTAATCGCTGCACTCCTTTCCATCGATACTGTTCCTATGATGGTTTTAGGTAGGAAATTCCTGGATTTCTACCCAGTGATGGAGAAGGAAGGGCGGTATCTCTCCATCAGGATGGTGTTTCTCGGAGAGGAGTTTGGAGGTGATGGTGTTCCCTGTTCTTGGGAGGATAACACATTGCAGAAAGCCATGCAACTGTTACATTTGGTTACAGTATTGTCCACCTTGCCATGAGCAGCTCCTTGCCCCCGCACCACCCCCCCCCCCCCCCCCGCGCCCATTTTCCCTGCTCTAATTGTATCCCCTCCTCCCTAAAGACACTGACTCCTTCTCAACGGTTTTGATCATGGGGCGGGGAGGCGCTGTAGTACGTTTCTGTAGATGGTACATACCGCAGTCACAGTCTGCCAGTGTCGATATTCAGTCCAGTGGCATGGGTGCTGATCAAGTGGACTGTTCTGTCCTGCTCCTTGAGTGTTGCAGCTGCGCCAGGTGAGTAGTGAATAGGGCGTACCTAGGCAATTTTCCACATTGCCGGGTTGATGCCAATACCATAGCTGCAGTGGAATATCTGTGCTAGTCGGGTGGCTAGTTCGGATACGTAGGTCTTCAGTGCAATAGCCAAGATGGTGGGACTTCTGCCGTGACCCCGCCCATGATCCCATCTTTTTTCCTGGGTCGGGAATCATTACGTATGCAGGACAGATTCCGGTACAATCTCTGGCCCCAAGAGGTAGCTCACTGCTGTGAGGGATCAAGAAGGCCTTTATTTTTAGATGTTATACAAGGCCTTCCAGGAGTCAAATAACCTCCAGCATGAAGTGAGAGGGACAGGAGCCCACTACTTGGCCCTCTTCCGCCTACATTGGTCAGAGTGGGTTTGCTGCTGCTGCCCTGGGCCCTACCTCCACCCCTATCCTGGTGGTCCCTGGGCTCAGTGACAGTAGACCTGGGGGGCAGGGTTCCCAAAGCCTGTGTACACCCATTATTTACATGTGGTGGGGTGGTGAAAGGGTAAGTCTCTAGGGGAGGGGGGTATATTTAGGGGGTGATGGTATGGGTGGGCCTCCATGCCCCATTTTCCTCTACTGCCCTCGATATTTGGGTGGTGTAGCAGAGGAAATTCTGGCTGAGAGTCAGCAAGTTATTTGGCTATGTATACCATCACAGCTGAGCTGGATTTATCCCAACAAATACCTTCCAGCAGAAGTCATTGGATAGTGAACATGTGCAGGAACCCTGGCAAGTTTCTCCCCACCACCCCCTACCCCACCTTAACTCGATGGTGCCGAGGCCAAATGCAGCACCCATACTGCTGTCCCGGGTGAAATGAGCAAACTCTGTGTACATCGGGGATCAACGGTGAGACCTTCCTGGAATGCTGTAGCTATAACTTCTGACTATTCTGTAATGTAATAGGTTCTCTGTCTTCTCAACTGTTTCACCTTCCCTCCCACCCCGAAACAAGAACAAAGGCTACAATTAGCCTTGGCACCACTGGGTTAGAGAAGGGAAAAATCGGCATAACTCTCCCGCCTGATTACTATTCAATGAGACCTGCCGGAAGGTCTGACCACTCACTGTCTGGGTTTACACAGGAAGAATGGTCATTTGGTGAGATCCCAATGGACAGTTGTGGAACTGTTCTCCAGCAAGAATCTGTGCCTTCCAGGGGGAGGGGCGGGCAAAGCAATCCCAGTCGCACTAACAGAAACCAGATGGAAAAAGCAAACTCTGTGACTATTGCACAGTAACCTTTAGCAGATGGTTATTTCCAGACTTTGTTTTTTACACCCAGTACAAACACAATAACTTGGCTGGATAGTGACTATGAAATTGGCCTGGGGATAAGCAGTTTGTGATAATCTGGAGCAAGTGACTGATCATTTTGCAAGAACCACTGTAGGGTGTTTTTGCGTGCCCCGTGTTTCTATGACTCTCCCTTGAGTCGACCCGTGCATTAAAAACTCCCCGGTTTGCATTGTTTGCCTTGGACGGCAGGAGCTTTTGCCAATAGTCCCTGCCTAGCCCATTGATTAGTGGGTAATCCCACACAGAGAGAGAGACCAAGGCCAGATAGGTCTTCTCCTATGCCCGATGTGCAGCGTCCCCAGTTACTGTGTAACCCGGATGCTACCCAGTTGGTCTTCCGAATTATACCGCAAACCACAAGCCCCACAACCCCCAAGTTCGGACCCAAGGAGTTGCTATGGATAGATTATAATTGACTCAGACGAAATAACGGTTCAGGTTGGTCAAAGATCGATTCCTTTTATTACACTCACAAAACGACAACCCCCTACTCCTCTCGCTTACGACATAACGAGTAGGTGACTGTGGACACTAGCTTATAACCTTAGGCTAAAATACCCACCCTGTTGGTTATGACGAACCAACCCCTTCCCAGAATCTAAGCCTAGATAATGGAAAAACCCTTCTAACTAAACCCCTCTCCCTGTTTGGTCAGAACCCACACTTGGAAGCCTCCTCACACACACACACGTGTTAGCCTGCGTCTTGGACACTTGCAGTTCCTCAGCAGCCAAACACGCGGGTGGTCCTTGTTAGATCCGTGATTCTGAGAGTATGATGTTTTTCAATAACCACACGGATGCTGTAACTTAACAATAAACAGGTATTTACTGGAGGAGGGTAGTCTCAAGACTGGGGGTACAGAGGCATACGCAAGGCTTATATACAGGTGTGGTCACTGCCGGTACTACAGTATACAGGAGCTGTAAAACTGGTTCTGTCTTAAAGGTACATATACCACAATTCCTCCCCTTTAGATTAGTAGTACCCCTAATATTCAAATAACAATTAACACTTTAACATGTACATTAAACAACAATAGTCCATTTATAGATTCAGTCTCTGAGGCGGCTTCCTGACCCTTTCGGGATAGCGCCTTTCCTGAGGTTCTTGTTCTTGGTGCAAAGGCGATTCTGGCCCCTTTTCATCGGGTAGTTCATCGGTTTCCACTGCTACTGGTTCTGAGGTAGATGCTACTGGTATGTCGGGTTCATCCCCAGGTACTCGAGACATGGGGTTGACTCGTTCCTGTGACGCTAAGATCTGATCGATGTGGCGTCTCACAATGTTCTCCCCGACATCCACTGTGTACATTAATGGCCCCTGCCTTGTGCATATCGTTCCGGGTTGCCATTTCTCTGTTCGGTAGTCACGGGCCAAGACTGGTTGTCCTACATTGAAGCTCCTTGTCGGCTTCTCATTGATGTGCTGGAATTGTTTGTCCTCAACATTTCTTCGCACATTTGGTCTGAGCAAGTCCAGACGAGATCTCAACCTTCGGTTAAAGAACATCATGGCCGGGGTCTGGTTGGTAACTGCATGTGTCACGTTTCCGTAGGCTAATAAGAAATTGTCCACCTTATGCTGTAGTGGAATTTCATCGTCGCACATGGCCTTTATCGCCTTCTTAAAGGTTTGTACGAACCTCTCAGCCAATCCATTTGTGGCTGGATGATACGGGGCGGATGTGTAATGCCTTACCCCATTCCTTTTCATGAAGTTTTGGAACTCGTCGGACACAAACTGTGGTCCATTATCAGAGCAAATCTGCTCTGGCAAACCGTTTCTGGCAAATATGGTCCGTAGGACTGCAATCATTTTCTCTGTAGTGGTTGAAGACATTTTTATCACCTCAGGCCACTTTGAATGAGCATCCACTGCTATTAAGAACATTGAGTCCATGAATGGACCAGCGAAATCAATATGTACCCGTTGCCATGGAGAGGAGGGCCACTCCCATGGGTGTAGAGGGGCATGTGGTGGTGCATTTTGGACCTTCTGGCATCCTAAGCAGCTCTTAGTTAGGTCTTCGATTTGTTGATCGATTCCCGGCCACCACACATAAGCCCTAGCAAGGCTTTTCATTTTCACTCCCCCCAGATGACCTTCATGTAGCTCATTTAGCACTCTCTCCCTTAATTTGGGTGGAATCACCACTCTGGATCCACACATCACTGTCCCCTGGCATACTGACAGCTGTTCTCTTCTGGATGAGAATGCTGGCAACAGTGAGTCGCCATGTGTTGGCCATCCCCTCACCGTCAATTCATATACCCGTGACAGCGTCGGATCATTGCGGGTCTCCTTCTCTATATCCGCGTTCGTTACTGGCAATCGTTCAATTATTGACGAATAAAATATCTCGATAGGGTCCACTGCTGGTGCTTCCTCCACAGTAGGCAGTGGCAGGCGCGATAGCCCATCAGCGTTTCCATGCTGTTTCGTGCCTTTATATTCTATTACATATTGATTCGCCCCTAGAAACAGGGACCATCTTTGTAACCGTTGTGCAGTCATCACTGGAACACCCTTCTTAGGACTAAAGATGGAGACAAGTGGTTGGTGGTCAGTCAGCAAGGTGAACTTCTGCCCATGCAGATAGTGGTTGAATTTTTTTACTCCCCATACTAGGCTGAGGGCCTCCCTGTCAATCTGGGCGTAGTTGCGCTCGGCTGAGGTTAGTGACCGAGACGCAAAGGCTACTGGCCTCTCCAACCCGTCTGGGAATTTGTGCGAAAGCACCGCTCCAATACCATAGGGTGATGCCTCACATGCCAAACGAATTGGTAGTGCTGGGTTGAAATGGGTCAACACCTCTTTTGATGTGATCAATTCTTTACACTTCTGGAAAGCTCGTCTACGTTCGTCATTCCACTTCCATGGTACCCCTGTTTGCAGTAGGGTGTTCAGTGGGTGTAATACCGTGGACAAATTTGGTAAGAACTTGTGGTAGTAGTTTACCAGCCCGAGGAACGACTGCAGTTGTGACACATTTTCCGGTGCTGGAGCCTTGACTACTGCCTCAATCTTTTCAGGGGACTTATGTAACCCCTCTACATCGATGACGTGGCCACAATACGAGATCTGTTTCTGGAAAAACTCGCACTTGTGGCGATTAGCTCGTAGCCCATACTCCTTTAATCTGGTGAGCACCTTCTCCAAGTTGGCGAGGTGATCACTGTCATTTTCGCCCGTGACCAGGATGTCGTCCAAATAACACTGGGTCCCTGGAATCCCTTGCAGGACTTGATCCATTGCCCTTTGCCAGATAGCCGGAGCCGATGCTACCCCGAACACCAGCTGGTTGTATTGATAGAGACCTTAATGAGTGTTAATCGTAAGGTATTGTTTCGAAGCTTCTTCTACCTCCATTTGCAAATACACCTGGGCTAGATCAATTTTGGTGAAGCGTTTACCTCCAGATAGCGAGGCGAAAATATCCTCAATTCATGGAAGCGGATATTGTACCGTGTGAAGGACTGGGTTCACTGTCACCTTAAAATCCCCACAAATGCGGACCTTCTTTGGTTCCCCAGGCGTATTACTCAACGACCTCTTCATTACGGGAATGATGAGTGTAGCCCACTCGCTCCAGTCCACTTTGGACAGTACTCCTGAACGTTCCAACCCTTCCAGCTCTGCTTCGACAGCTGGTCTGATCGCATAAGGTACCGGTCTGGCCTGAAGAAAGTTTGGGCTTACATTTTCCTCTATTTTAATCGTTGCTGTTATGCCTTTTAGTGTTCCGAGTCCCTCCTGGAACACTTCTTTTGCGTCAGTTAGCATTTTTGACAGTTGTCCAGGTGTGACGTCGTCATCCTTTTTGGCCTCAACCTTCAGTGCCTGTATGGAATGCCAATCTAATTGTATCTTCCGGATTCATTCACGTCCTAGCACTGGTGGTCCTCCATCTGGCAATTCATATATCCATTTTAGGTATTTCCTGGCCTTTATATATCACTTTCACCCTTATTTTTCCTTTGGGGTAGACTTTTTGCCCCATGTATGTCTTCAAGACAATCTCTGTAGCTTTCAAGGGTATATGTGAAAATAGCCGCTTGTAGTCCCTTTGGTTTATGACTGTTAGGGCTGATCCTGTGTCCAATTCCATTTTCACTTGGACTCCGTCTATCTTGAGTATAACCGAGATAGTCTGGTGATCCTCCATTTTGGTTACCTTATGTAGTTTCAGACAACCCAGCTCCTTGCTTCCGGGGTCTGTGTCACTTTTCTGTTCGTCTGAACTACTGTCCATCACCTGGTGTACCTTTTTGTACTTCTCCTGTGGAGATTTCTTACTGTTGGTTTTCTTCCCAGACCTGCAGACTCTTGCTATGTGTCCTGCTTTTCCACACTGTCTGCACACTTGGTCCTTGAACCAACAATCCTTCTGGTCATGTGTTGTTCTGCCGCAGCGATAGCACTTCCCTGTTCCATAGGACATTTCATTGGTGCCATATTCTTGCGGTCTCCGTTGTATCTCTGCAGCGCCCCTTGCGGCTGCTTCGTGTGATACTGCCATACTGAAAGCCTTGTCCAGCGTAAGATCCTTTTCTGATAGAAGCCGTTTCTGGGTTCCTTCACTTTGTAGCCCACACACAAACTTGTCCCTTAACGTATCTGCTAGTCCCGCTCCAAACCAGCAGTGTTTCGATAGCTTGCGCAGTTCCGTTAGGTACTCAGCATTGCTTTCGTCTTTGTGTTGGTTCCTTTTATGGAACTTAAATTATTCTGCTATCAGCAGCGGTGTGGGGTTTAAGTGGTCCTGTAGGATTTCTACTATGCTTTCGAAATTCTTGTTCACCGGCTTCTCTGGGGTTATTTGATTTCGCAGTAACCCATAAGTTTTTGCACCCATGGAATTTAACAAAACCAGTGCTTTCCTAGCATCTGGCACTTCATTCGCCCTGCAGTACACCTCAATACGTTCCACATATGTCGCCCAATCTTCGACTTCATTGTCGAACGTAGAGATACTGCCACTCTTCGGCATCCCTGGGTGTGATTTAACTGTCAAAAATGGCATCTCCCGCGCTTCCCCTTCTTCTCCGCTGGCACAAAATGGCATCTCCCGCGCTTTCCTTCCCGCGCTCGCCCTTCTTCTCCGCTGCGGCTTCTAAAAATGGCGTCTCCCGCGCTCTTCCTTCTTCTCCGCGGCTCAATGGCGTCTCCCACGCTCTCCCTTCTTCCCCCCGCAGACACTGTTCAGCCCTTGAGCCCTGGCTGTGCTCTGCGCGTTCTTTTTTTTTTCCGTTTTCGCCGCTCGGTCCTGAACCCGGCTGTTGCTTTACCCTCTCTCTCTCCGTTTTTTTTTTCTCTCGGCGGCGCTCGGTTTTCAACCCCCGGCTGCGCCCTGTGTGCTTCACCCTCTGTCTTACCCCGTCGACGCTGCTCGGCTTTCTCTCCGCCGTCGGTCGGCTCCAGCCGCTGCTGTCCGGGAAGGGTCTGCGCTGTACCTGTCGTCAGTCTGTTGCTGATCGTCGTGGCTGGGGAACCAAGCCCGGCTCTCCACAGCCTCCCCTGCGATGTTCACTCTCTGCCGGACGACTGGGCGGTTGCTCGTGGTCGACGCCCGTGTTCCTGGCCTCGACTTTCTTACACTGCCCTCCTGGAGCGAATCCTCGAAGGGAAATGCAGAGTTGCAGGTAGATTCGATTCGACACTCGTCGCCACTGTTAGATCCGTGATTCTGAGAGTATGATGTTTTTCAATAACCACACGGATGCTGTAACTTAACAATAAACAGGTATTTACTGGAGGAGGGTAGTCTCAAGACTGGGGGTACAGAGGCATGCGCAAGGCTTATATACAGGTGTGGTCACTGCCGGTTCTACAGCATACAGGAGCTGTAAAAGTAGTTCTGTCTTAAAGGTACATACACCACAGTCCTGGGGATTTCTAGAGGTGTATGCTGGATATAATTACCAGCCCTTGTTGATTCATGCAGACTCTAGAGCCAAAACCGTGCCTAACAGGGGCATGTGATGAGGCCTAGAGAGTTACATTCAGGCGGTACGGCGAGGCACTCACTTCGGGCGTTCCTGTAGAGTTGACGGACACGTAGCTACGCAGAGAACCCTGTCCCAGATGGTAGAGAAAAGCAAGCCCTGAATCCCCAAAGTTCAGCATGTTTATACCCCGTATAATACACAAAACTGGCTGGGCGATTCCTGGTTACCATGGTCACAGAGACGCTAGTTGGCCTTCCTGGTGACGTCTCTGTCCTGGATTGGTCATCTTGATGAAAACAATGGTAGGCCATTACTGTAGATGAGCAGTTCTCGAATTGCTAACTGTTTGTTAAGTTCTTGGCTGCTCCTTCATTGAAAGAGTCCAGAGGTGTTACTTTTGGCCTGCAAACCTCATTGTTCATCCAGACATCCCGGCTCCATGGACAAAAGATGTTTTTCCACAAATCACAAGTTCGAATATGACAAGGCTCCTGTCTTTCATGATGTCAGCGTTGAGACTGGTCCCATGGCAACCCAAAAGACAGACAGTTCCTGCTAGCTTCACAGAAACCGTCAGTCCTTTTTAAAGTCCAAAAGTCCAAACTCCATTTTGAAATGCGGCCCCAGTGCGTCTCCATTTTAAAAGGGTACATTGTAGGAACGGAGGTTCCTATCTGAATAAGGTATTCGGCTCGATGAATCAAATCAACAGGTTTTAATGAACAATGAAGTTAACAGGGAAACTACAGGAGAAACGGTACACAGGTCTAATCAGCTTGCTGGGCACTCGATGACTACTGGAAGATTCTGGAAGCTGACATCATGACGTCATCGCGTTCTTCGCGCCACTGGTGGTCACGTGATCGGCGTCATGACATCATCACGTGGAGTGCAGGAAAACACAATACAGTACAGTTAACAGGCAGTTTAAAGGTGCAGTCCTCGGCTGCACTACACTGTAGTTAAAGGGATTATTACTAATTGTTCTGAGACCTTTGGTGGCTCCGCCACAGGCTCCCCCCCAGAATCCACTTTAACGGACATTGTCAACCGAGTAGGAGGTTTAATAATCCTGGCCGAACGGCGACGAAACTCAGGCAGTGGAAACGGGGCGTTAGTAGACGAACCAGTGCCAGATTGCGGCAGAAGCGGCGTCTCGGGCGAGGCAGAAACGGTAGTCAGAGGTGCAGGCGTGTCTGAGGCCGAATCGGGCTGTTCGACGGTGGGCTGGTGCACGGCTGGTCTGGCGGCCAACGGCGGTCGGCCGCGGCGAGGCGGTTGGGCGGCCACGACAGGCTCACTCTGATCTAGGTGGGCTGGTTTGAGCCGGTCGATAGAGATGGTATCGGACTTTCCACCGACTTCGACTGTGAAAAACTTTTCCCCTGATGAGATGACACGAAAAGGTCCGGTATACGGCGGCTTGAGCGGGTCTCTGTGACCGTCCTGTCTAATAAAGACATAGTCCGAACTCATGAGCTCTGGCGGGACGTGAGGCCTCTGCAGGTCATGCTGCGAGGTTGGGATGGGCAGGAAATTCCTAGCCGCCTCCTGATGTAGCAGGAGCTGTTGAGCTGCAGACCATGGTTCGGTGTGTGGAGGGAGAAAGTCACCTGGCACTCTGAGTGTCTGGCCATAAACCAGCTCAGCCGATGAAGACTGAAGATCCTCCTTTGGGGCTGTCCGGAGGCTCAGCATCACCCATGGGAGCCTGTCCACCCAATTGGGTCCCCTCAAGCTGGCACGGAGGGACGCTTTGAGAGACCGATGGAACCTTTCGCACAGACCATTCGCCTGCGGATGGTACGCGGTGGTACGGTGCAGCTTGGTACCCAGGCCTTGTGCCACTGCGTTCCACAGCTCTGATGTGAATTGCGGGCCGCGGTCCGAGGAGATGTCCGATGGCACCCCGAACCGAGCCACCCACAACGAAAGAAACACTCTGGCGATGTCTGCTGTGGTGGTAGCAGCCAAGGGAATCGCCTCTGGCCACTTGGTGGTCCGGTCTACCACCATCAGGAGGTGTGTGAATCCACGTGACCCGGGAAGGGGACCTAATAAATCCACGTGAACGTGGTCGAAACGGCGCTCAGGCACCGGGAAGTTGGCCACCGGAGCCTTGACGTGACGGTGAACTTTGGATTTTTGACAATCGACGCAATCGTTTGTCCAGTCCCGGACGTCCAAATGCATGCCTTTCCAAACAAATTTGCGGGACATTAGCCATTGAGAAGCCCGCATCCCCGGGTGAGATAACCCGTGGATTGCCTGGAACACTTTCTTGCGCCATTCGACCGGCACAATGGGCCGGGGCACCCCCATGGATGTGTTGCACAAGAGCGTGTTTCCTGCCGCTTGAAACGGCACGTCTGCAACCTGCCAACTGGAAGGCGTGGTCCTAAACGCTTGTACCTCTGGGTCTGCCAGTTGATCCTCTGCCAGTCCGACGAAATCGATGCCCAGGTGGACTGCCTGGACTGGAACCCGGGAAAGGCAATCCGCCACGAGATTATCCTTGCCTGACACGTGCCGCAAATCCGTTGTGAATTGGGATATAAACGTGAGGTGGCGCTGCTGCCGAGCTGACCAAGGTTCCGCCGTTTTGGCCATGGTGAAGGTAAGCGGCTTGTGGTCCACGAATGCAGTGAACGGACGGCCTTCTAGAAGGAAACGGAAATGCTGGATGGCCAAAAACAGGGCCAGCAACTCTCTGTCAAAAGTGCTATATTTCGCTCGTTCTTGCGCAGTTGGCGGCTGAAAAAGGCTAATGGCTGCCAAACCCCGTCGACCCACTGCTCTTGAACTGCTCCGATGGCGTAGTCGGAGGCATCCGTAGTGAGGGCAACAGTCAAGCCCGGGAGTGGGTGTGCTAGTATAGTTGCATCCGCCAACGCCGCCTTGGTATCGCGGAACGCCTGGTCCATTTGCGGTGTCCAAGTGAGGACATCCTTGCCCGACTTTCCTTTTAGTGCTTCGTACAGAGGTTGCATTAACCGGGCCGCCTTGGGGACGAAACGATGATAAAAATTTACCATCCCCAAGAACTCTTGCAGGGGTTTGACTGTGTGAGGCCGCGGGAATGCGGTAACTGCCTCTACCTTGGTGGCTAGCGGGACGGCGCCTTCTGGGGTAATCCTGTGTCCCAGGAAATCAATACTGGATACTCCAAACGTGCATTTGGCCGGATTGACAATAAGGCCGTGTTGGCTGAGCCGGGCGAAAAGTGTATGTAAATGGGCCATGTGAGCTGTCATATCCTTGCTGGCTATTAGGATGTCGTCCAAATATACAAAAATGAAGGGCAGGTCCCGTAAGACAGAGTCCATCAATCGCTGGAATGCTTGAGCTGCGTTTTTCAGACCGAATGGCATGCAGAGGAACTCAAAAAGGCCGAACGGAGTGATGACTGCCGTTTTGGGGACGTCTGGAGGGTGCACCAGAACTTGGTGATATCCATGAACGAGATCCACTTTAGAAAATATAGAGTTGCCAGCCAGATGTGCCGAAAAATCTTGGATGTGGGGAATAGGGTACCTGTCCGGTGTCGTGGCGTCGTTTAAGCGTCTGTAATCCCCGCAAGGTCGCCATCCGCCACCTGGTTTGGGTACTATATGCAGTGGGGAGGACCAAGGGCTGTCCGAACGCCGGATGATCCCGAGCCGCTCCATGGTCTGGAACTCAGCCTTTGCGGCTGCCAGCTTGCCGGCTTCTAATCACCGCGCCCGAGCGTAAACGAGTGCCCCGGTCGTGGAGATATGGTGCTCCACCCCGTGCCGTGTGCCTGCAGCTGAAAAAGTAGGCCTGGTGAGCTCCGGAAATTCGCCGAGCAGGCACGTAAACCCGTCTTGCGACGGAACCGCACAGGACACCAACCAGGACACGGCGGTGTTGCGGTGGCAGGGCACTGCGTGGAAAGTGGACGCATTAATGAGTCGGCAGTGTTGGACGTCGACCAGCAGACCGTTGGCACAGAAAAAATCAGCCCCCAGGATGGCCTGTGAGACCTTAGCTGTAATAAAGTCGCAGACAAAACGCTGACCGGCGAAGGTTAAGTTTACCGTCCGTTTACCGAACGTACGCATGGCCGCGCCGTTTATTGTCACGAGGGAAGGCCCCTGGCCGCCGGATAGTAGGTCCAGCTTTGAAGCTGGCAGGATGCTGCACTGTGAACCAGTGTCGCACAGGAATCGTCGGGCCGTAACGGAATCCGTAACGTAAATGAGTTTGCCCGCTGAGCCCGCCGCCATAGCTAACTTGCCGTGCTTTTCAGACCTTGTCGTCCGTCCGGGAGGACGTGGGCTTGTTGAAGTTTTTTTTTCTTGAGGGAAACTGCAAGGAGGCCGGCAACATCGAGCTTTGGCGCCAAAGTGGGCGTGGTACGCGCACCATCCTGCTGGGGGAGGGCTGGGCTTCGCTCGCGTGGGGGAAAGGCGCCTCGTGGCTGCACAACATTGCTGAGTAACAGTAAATATCTTGTCTGCCTCTGCAGCGAGTTCAGCACCGTCTGTGATGGCAGTGTTGGCCAAGGCCGCCTGAACCGGTTCGGGTAGCTGGCAGAGGAAAAGCTCACGGAATAAAAAGCATTGGGGTTCCGCGCCCAACAGCGTGAGCATTTGACTCATCAGCTCTGACGGTTTTGAGTCCCCGAGGCCGGGCATGGAAATAAGCTTGCGTGCCCGCTCCGACTTATTAAGATCAAATACCTGTCGCAAATGGGCATTAAGCGCTTTGTACTTGCCCTCCTCCGGTGGGCTGCCAAGGATGCTGACGGCCCGCGAGGCCATGGCACTGTCGAGAGCGGCAACCACATAATAATAACGGGTCGAATCCGCTGTGACCTCCCGGAGAGCGAACTGTGCTTCTGCCTGGAAAAACCATGCTGCTGGCTGCTGTTCCCAGAACTGCGGCAGTTTAAGGACGACGGCGTTCGTGTTCATCCTCGACGAAAGTTGTCCGACGAGGTCGGGGTCACCAATGTAGGAACGGAGGTTCCTATCTGAATAAGGTATTCGACTCGATGAATCAAATCAACAGGTTTTAATGAACAACGAAGTTAACAGGGAAACTACAGGAGAAACGGTACACAGGTCTAATCAGCTTGCTGGGCACTCGACGACTACTGGAAGATTCTGGAAGCTGATGTCATGACATCATCGCGTTCTTCGCGCCACTGGTGGTCACGTGATCAGCGTCATGACGTCATCACGTGGAGTGCAGGAAAACACAATACAGTACAGTTAACAGGCAGTTTAAAGGTGCAGTCCGCGGCTGCACTACACTGTAGTTAAAGGGATTATTACTAATTGTTCTGAGACCCTTGGTGGCTCCACCACAACATATCCATTTTAAAAGTCCAAAAATCCTTCAGGCACATGCACCCACTGATGTTGGCACCGGCCAAACCCTACACACAGTAAGTGGATTCTGATATCAAAGGAGTTTCAGCGGGTGTCCAAGGCTGGGCATCACCAGCCTGAGCTGCCTGAGAACATGGCTGCACCCTGCAGGAAACCCCGTCACTCCACCTCATTAAGGGTGTTGGCCCAAGTCTGACAGACACTAGGGTCAGATAATTCCACAGAAAGGAGAAATTGAAGCTGGGACTCTCGGTATTGTGTTTTTTGACTGAGTCAGCAGGGTAATTTTTCCTGGTCACTTATTCCAAAACTCTATTACCCTTTGGGTAAAAACGTTCCTCCTGAGTTCCCCACATACTTCCAAATTCCTCATTTTAACTTGTGTCTCCTTCAATGTGAATCCTTCACCAGAGTGAACAACTTGACTAGATTTGTTTTGTCAATTCCCTTCAGAGTCTTGAAAACATCAATTTCGTCACCTCAAAGTTTCCTCTTTTCCAAAGAAGACAAACCTGGCTTCCTATTCTCCTTGGGGCTTAAATTCATCACAACCCAAAGTTACCTTTGTTGTCCTCTCTGTCCCCTCTCAAAGATCGAGTGCAACTAGGTCTGTGCCTGACTGCTCAAAGGGATAAATACAATTCATTGTTGTGAGGTGAAAGTGTTTAGTCAGCTGAATGGAGGACACATAATGTGAGGGACCAGCAAATGTTACCTAAGCAATTGGAAGCAATATCTTATTTCGTTCACACATAGTCCGCACAGGAAGTAGAAATCTCAGGAATAGAGAAGCAATATATTCTGTTCAGTAACTTGAATTTACTATACCACTGTCACAATATTTAAATAAGTACAAAGGGAGACAGAGACTTTTTAAAATTCATTCATGGGATGCGATGCCACTGGCCAGGACAGCATTTATTGCCCATCCCTAATTGCCCTTGATAAGGTGGTGGTGAGCCGCCTTCTTGAACCTCTGCAGTCCGTGTGGTGAAGGTACACCCACAGTGCTGTTAGGGAGTTCCAGGATTCTGATGCATGGACGATGAAGGAAAGGTGATAAATTTCCAAGTCAGGATGGTGTGACTTGGAGGGGAACTTCGATGTGGTCGTGTTCCCATGCAGCTGCTGCCTTTGTCCTTCTAGGTGGCAGAGGTCGCGGGTTTGGGAGGTGCTGTCGAAGAAGCCTTGGTGAGTTGCTGCAGTGCATCTTGTAGATGGTACACACTGCAGCCACGGTGCGCCGGTGGTGGAGGGAGTGAATGTTTAAGGTGGTGGATGGGGTGCCAATTAAACAGGCTGCTTTGTCCTGGATGGTGTTGAGCTTCTTGAGTGTTGTTGGAGCTGCACTCATCCAGGCAAGTGGAGAGTATTCCATCACACTCCTGACTTGTGCCCTGTAGATGGTGGAAAGGCTTTGGGGAGTCAGGAGGTGAGTCACTCGCCGCAGAATACCTAGCCTCTGACCTGCTCTTGTAGCCACAGTATTTAAGTGGCTGGTCCAGTTAAGTTTCTGGTCAATGGTGACCCCCAGGTTGTTGATGGTGGGGGATTCGGCGATGGTAATGCCGTTGAATGTCAAGGGGTGGTGGTTAGACTCTCTTGTTAGGGAGAGTTTGTGTTTGATGTTTGTGAAGCGCTTTGGGACATGTCTGAAAGATGCAATAAGATGCTATAGAAGTGCAATTCCTGTCTTTCTTCATTGCCGATCCCCAAAGCAGTTAAGCAAAACCCCCAAATATTTAAACATCCTCTTCTGCTCACATCTCCACTAATAATGCCTGAACTGCTGGGCACCAGACAACATTCGCTCTCCACCACCAAAGCACAGTCACATTCCAGAGAGATCTCGTCATGGGTTGTGTATTTTAACTTGTGTGAACCAGTTCGAGAAGCACTAGGGTGATAGGTTTGGCCATGAGGTAAGTAAGTAGAGCCCAGCTAAATATTAAATTGCTGTTTTTAACTTACTACCTACCTGCCAACACTCACTGTGACGCACTCATTACGAATGGTCACTTGGGTGAGGTACGAGGAGCCTGTGGAACCGACACCCCAGCAAGAGTCAGCATCTTCAGGATGCGGGGTGAGGGAGGGTGGAATCTGAACAAAAAGGAGGTTGTTGCAGTCCTGTGAATGAGCTATGCCTGGTGCAAGCGCAATGTATACCTGCCTCTTTGCTCTGACGCAAGCTGCTGTAATGGGCTGGTTGGGCGGTTCACGCTGAGCTTGTAAACACCATCCCCTTCTAAAGAAATTAGAAAAGTGTTGTGTTTCATCTCTCTCCTGGAAACAGAAACATCAATAACCCTGGCACCACAGACACTGTAATTTGAACAGACTCACGAGTAAACAACTTTAATGTAACAGTAAGTTAGACATAACATCCCAGGCAGGCACAGACTCAGCACACTGGACAGTGCAATTAAGGAGCCACTGAAGAGGCTGCAGTCAGAGATTAACACTGGGAACTAGTGTTATAAACCACTAACAAGTGTCACATTGACAAGTCGAACTCCCCACAGCAAACAGTCCACGGAGGGAAAGGCTGTGACCTGCCCTGATATCAAGTTTCAAGCTCTGTTGATTCTAGCAAAGCCTCACCTCCCTTTCTCCCTCGAACAGCGGTACTTGTGTGTATGAACTGTGAGACCCGCATGGAAACATAGCTCTACAAGCCTGCCTTCAGGCAGAGGCTGCTGATTTCAGTGAATGCAGGAAGCCATTTTGCACTCTGAGTCGGTGTGTTATGTGCCAGAGACCAATGCACAGTGGAGGCTGGGACCCGACCCGACTATGAATGAGGAGCGCTGCACGCATGGATCACTCTCGCCAGACAAAAGCAAGAAAACCCCAGGAATATAAAACTCCTTTATTGAGCCACACAGGCCAGGAGTGTCACAGGTTTAATCCCTGGTCTGGCCTGTGTTAGCTGATGGCATCATTCAAGGGTGTTACAATCAGCCTCCGCACCCCTGGGCTAGGGACAGGAAAATCAGCTAAAGATCCTGCTTCTGCCCGCTTCCCAGCGTCCCTTGAGCGAGTAAACGCTTACTCATTTTTGGAACAATTAAGTTCAGGTTTACAATTCCAGGGAAATCTCTCCAAATGACTGAGCATAATTTAAAAATTCTCATCCTCCTGTTCAAATCCCACCATGGCCTCATCCCTCACTCCTCCAGCTCTACAACCCTCCTCCCATTCTGCGTTCCTCCAATTCTGGCCTGACGTTCATCCCTCACTTCCTTCACCCTGCCATCAGTGGCCGTACCTTCAGCCGTCTAGGCCCTAACCTCTGCAATTCCCCCCCTAAACCTCTCCGCCTCTCTTTCCTCCTTTAAGATTGTAATGTATGTAATGTATATATACCTTAAGGGAAAGAACTACTTTTTACAGCTCCTGTATACTGTAGTACCGGCAGTGACCACACCTGTATATAAACCCTGAGTAGTGATCTGTACAGTTAGTTCTAGAGTAACCCTCATTCAGTAAACACCTGTTGAATCGTTCCCTGCAGTCTGTTGTCTGATTATTGAAGGACACAACATTAAGATACATGGACATAACACTGGCGACGAGGCAGATTCGAACCTACCTGCAACTCTGCATCACCTCCCAGGGATTCGCTCCTGGAGAACAGTGGAAGAAGGTCAAGTCCAGAAGCATGGGCGTCGACCACGGGCCACCACCCAGTCATCCAGCGGAGATTTGAGCATCGCAGGGGAGGCTGTCGCGAGCCAGGCTTGGCTTTCCAGTCCCGGTGGTCCAGCGAAACGGGCTGGCAACAGGTACTGCGCAGACCCTTCCCGGACAGCGGCAGGCTAGAGCCCGACCGAGAGGCACAGAAAAAGGCCGAGCAGCGTCGACGGGGGAGAGAGAGAGGGCAGAGCGCACAGGTCGCAGCCGGTGTTCAGGACCAAGCGGCATCAACGGGGGAGACAGACGAGAGAGAGCAGAGCGCAGCCGGTGTTCAAGGGCCAAGCAGCGTCAACGGGGGAGAGAGGCGCGCAGGAAAACACGAGGCGCTGCCATTGCCATGAGGACCGCAGAGAGCGGCATTGGCAGCAGCGCAGGAGCAGCGCACGAAACCCTCAGGGCGTCGCCATTTGCCACGAGGACCGCCGAGAGCGGCTTTGGCAGCAGCGCGGGAGACGCCATTTTAAGCCGCAGCGGGGAAGAAAGGAAAGCGCGGGAGATGCCATTTTAAGCCAGTCTAACCACACCCAAAAATGCCGAAGAGTGGCAGTATCACAGCGTTCGACAATGAAGTCGAAGATTGGACGACATATGTCGAACGCATAGAAGTATACTGCAAGGCGAATGAAGTGCCAGATGACAAGAAAGCGCTGGTATTGTTGAATTCAATCGGTGCAAAAACATATGGCTTACTACGAAACCTAGTAACCCCAGAGAAGCCAGTAGAAAAGGATTTTGAAAACATAGTGTCAATCCTACAGGACCACTTAAACCCCACATCGTTGCTGATAGCAGAAAGATTTAAGTTTCACAAAAGGAACCAGCATAAAGATGAAAGTAATGCTGAGTATTTAACGGAACTGCGCAAGCTATCGAAACACTGCCAGTTTGGAACGGGACTAGCAGATACTTTAAGGGACAAGTTTGTGTGTGGGCTTCAAAGTGAAGGAACCCAGAAACGGCTTCTATCAGAAAAGGATCTTACGCTGGACAAGGCTTTCAGCATTGCAGTATCACACGAAGCAGCAGCACGGGGCGCTGCAGAGATACAACGGAGACCGCAAGAATATGGCACAAATGAAATGTCATACGGAACAGTGAAGTGCTATCGCTGCGGCAGAACAACACACGACCATAATGATTGCTGGTTCAAGGACAAAGTGTGCAGACAGTGTGGAAAAGTAGGACACATAGCAAGAGTCTGCAGGTCGGGAAAGAAAACCAGCAGCAAGAAATCTCCACAGGAGAAGTACAAGAAGGTACATAAGGTGACGGAGAGTAGTTCAGACGAACAGAAGAATGATACAGACTCCGGAAGCAAGGAGCTGGGTTGTCTGAAACTACATAATGTGATCAAAACGGAGGATCACCAAACTATCTGGGTCACGCTCAAGATAGCAGGAGTCCAAGTGAAAATGGAATTGGACACAGGATCAGCCCTAACAGTCATAAACCGAAGGGACTACAAGCGGCTATTCTCACATATACCCTTGAGAGATACAAAGATTGTCTTGAAGACGTACACGGGGCAAAAAGTCTACCCCAAAGGAAAAATAAGGGTGAACGTTATATATAACGGCAAGGAAACACCAAAAATGGACCTATATGTATTGCCAGATGGAGGACCACCACTACTAGGACGTGAATGGATCCAGAAGATACAGCTAGATTGGCATTCCATACAGGCACTGACTGTGGCTGGCAAAAAGGATGGCGACGTCACACCTGGGCGACTGTCAAAGATCCTAACTGACGCGAAATAAGTGTTCCAGCAAGGACTCGGAACACTAAAAGGCATGACAGCGATGATTAAAATTGAAGAAAACGCAAGCCAAAATTTTTTTAAGGCCAGACCTGTACCTTATACGATCCGCCCAGCCGTCGAAGCAGAGCTGGAGAGTTTGGAACGTTCAGGTGGACTGTCCAAGGTAGACTGGAGCAAGTGGGCTACACCCATCGTCCCTGTGATGAAAAAGTCATTGAGCAGCACGCCTGGGGAACCAAGGAAGGTTCGCATCCGTGGGGACTTTAAGGTAACAGTGAACCCGGTCCTTCACACCGTACAATATCCACTTCCGCGGATTGAAGATATTTTCGCCTCGCTATCTGGAGGGAAACGCTTCATTAAGATTGATCTGGCCCAGGCGTATCTGCAAATGGAGGTAGAAGAAGCATCAAAAAAATACCTCACAATCAACACCCATAAAGGTCTCTACCAATACAACTGGCTGGTATTCGGGGTAGCATCAGCTCCGGCTGTTTGGCAGAGGGCAATGGAACAAGTCCTGCAAGGGATCCCAGGGACCCAGTGTTATTTGGACGACATCCTGGTCACGGGCGAAAATGACAGTGATCACCTTGCCAACCTGGAGCAGGTGCTCACTAGATTGCAGGAATATGGGCTCCGAGCTAACCGCCCCAAATGTGAGTTTTTTCGAAAACAGATCTCGTATTGTGGCCACGTTATCGATAAAGAGGGGTTACATAAGTCCCAGAGAAGATTGAGGCAGTAGTCAAGGCTCCAGCACCGGAAAATGTGTCACAACTGAGGTCGTTCCTCGGGCTGGTAAACTACTACCATAAGTTCTTGCCAAATTTGTCTACAATACTACACCCACTGAACACCCTACTGCAAACTGGGGTACCATGGAAGTGGAGTGACGAATGTAGACAAGCTTTCCAGAAGAGCAAAACACTAATCACATCGAAAGAGGTATTGGCCCATTACAACCTGGCATTACCAATTCGGTTGGCATGTGATGCGTCACCCTACGGCATTGGAGCGGTGCTGTCGCACAAATTCTTGGACGGCTCAGAGAGGCCAATAGCCTTTGCGTCACAATCACTAATCTCAGCCGAGCGTAACTACGCCCAGATTGACAGGGAGGCCCTCAGCCTAGTGTGGGGAGTGAAAAAGTTCAATCACTATCTGCACGGGCAGAAGTTCACCTTGCTGACTGACCACCAACCACTTGTCTCCATCTTTAATCCAAAGAAGGGCGTTCCGGTGATGACTGCGCAACGGCTACAAAGATGGTCCCTTTTTCTAGGGGTGCACCAATATGAAATCGAGTATAAGGGCACGAAACAGCATGGAAACGCTGATGGGCTATCACGCCTGCCACTGCCTACTGCGGAGGAAGCACCAGCAGTGGATCCTGTCGAAATATTTCATTCAACTTTAATTGAATGCTTGCCAGTAACTAATGCTGGTACAGAGAAGGAGACCCGAAATGACCCGACACTGTCTCAGGTATATGATTTGACGGTGAAGGGATGTCCAGCACATGGCGACTCACTGTTGCCAGCATTCTCATCCAGAAGAGAACAGCTGTCAGTATGCCAGGGGACCTTGAAGTGTGGATCCCGAGTGGTAATTCCACCCAAGTTAAGGGAGAGAGTGCTCAATGAGCTTCACGAAGGTCATCTGGGAGGGGTGAAAATGAAAAGCCTTGCTAGGGCTTTTGTGTGGTGGCCGGGGATTGATCAGCAAATCGAGGACCTGACAAAGAGCTGCTCAGGATGCCAGAAGGTCCAAAATGCACCGCCACATGCCCCTCTACACCCATGGGAGTGGCCCTCCTCTCCATGGCAACGGGTGCATATTGATTTTGCTGGTCCATTCATGGACTCAATGTTTTTAATAGCCGTGGATGCGTACTCGAAATGGCCTGAGGTGATCAAAATGTCCTCCACCACCACGGAGAAAACTATTGCAGTCCTACGGACCATTTTTGCCAGGAATGGCTTGCCAGAGCAGATTTGCTCTGATAACGGACCACAGTTTGTGTCCGAAGAGTTTCGAAGATTTATGAAAAGGAATGGGGTAAGGCATTACACATCCGCCCCGTATCATCCAGCCACAAATGGATTGGCTGAGAGGTTCGTACAAACCTTTAAAAAAGCAGTAAAGGCCATGTGCGATGACGACATTCCACTGCAGCATAAGGTGGACAATTTCCTGTTAGCCTACAGAAATGCGACACATGCAGTCACCAACCAGGCCCCGGCCATGATGTTCTTTAACCGAAGGTTGAGATCTCGTCTGGATTTGCTCAGACCAAATGTACGAAGAGATGTTGAGAGTAAGCAATTCCAGCACATCAATGAGAAGCCGACAAGGAGCTTCAATGTAGGGCAACCAGTCTTGGCCCGCGACTACCAAACAGAGAAATGGCAACCAGGAACAATATGCACATGGCAGGGGCCACTAATGTACACAGTGGATGTTGGGGAGAACATTGTGAGACGCCATGCTGACCAGATCCTAGAGTCACAGGAACGAGTCAACCCCATGTCTCGGCCATACGTACCTGGTGAGGAACCCGACGTACAGGTCGCATCTACCTCAGAAACAATAGCATTGGAAGCTGGTGAATCAACTGATGACAGGGTGCTAGAATCGCCTCCGCACCAAGAGCGAGACACTCGGGAAAGGCGTTATCCAGAAAGAATCAGGAAGCCTCCCCAGAGACTGAATATATGAATGGACTATTTTCATATAACATTGTATATTAAAAATGTTAATTGTTAAATGAGTATTATGGTATTGTTAATCTAAAAGGGGAGGAATTGTAATGTATGTAATATACCTTAAGGGAGAGAACTACTTTTTACAGCTCCTGTATACTGTAGTACCGGCAGTGACCACACCTGTATATAAACCCTGAGTAGTGATCTGTACAGTTAGTTCTAGATTAACCCTCATTCAGTAAACACCTGTTGAATCGTTCCCTGCAGTCTGTTGTCTGATTATTGAAGGACACAACATTAAGATACACGGACATAACAAAGATGCTCCTTAAACCTACGTCTTTGACCTAGTTTTTAGTAACCTGTCCTGATATTCTTTGGCTCAGTCTCAATTTTTTTCTGATTATGCTCTTTGAAGTGCCTTGGGACGTTTTACTACATTAACGGCGCTATATAAATGCAAGTGGTTGCTGCTGTTCCAGAGCCGATGCGGTGATCTGAGTGACAGAGAGAGCCTACATGCATCCTGCAATGGCTCCGACCATTTCGCTGGTGGCCAGAAACTCAGAGCGACTGGCGAACCGCGCAGCTCCACCTGATCCCGGCAGGAACACTTTAGCAGCCATTCCAGGATTGGGGCATCTCCGGTTGCGCTGGAGGTTCCTCTTGCCTCTGGAGCAGGTGGTCACCCCATATAACTGACATCACCAGACTGCATTCAGCTGAAAAAGGAAAAAAAGAGAAAGACTTGCATTTCTATAGCGCCTTTCACAACCTCAGAATGTCCCACAGCGCTTTAAAACCAATTAAATACTTTTAAAGTGTAGTCACTGTTGGAATGTAGGAAACGAGGCAGCCAATTTGCACACAGCAAGGTTCAAACAGCAATATGATAATGACCAGATATTCTGTTTTTAGATGTTGGTTGAAAGAGAATTATTGTCCAGGAAATCAGGAAAAAATCCTCTGCATTCTTCAAATTGTGTCATTTTTTTTACATCCACCTGAGAGAGCAGACAGGCCTGTGGGTTAACATGTCATCTGAAAGGTGGTATCTCTGACAGTGCAGCACTCCCTCAGCATTGCACTGGAGTGTCAGCCTCGATTTTGTGCTCAAGTCCCTGCAGTGAGTCCATGAACCCACAACCTTCTGACTCCAGAGGAAAGTGTGTTTGTTATCGACTGAGCCATGGCTGACACCTAACATGACACTGAGATGGACAAAAATAAAACTTAATATGTGGAGGAGGGAAAAATATATTTTTTAAAGTTGCTCCAGATTAAAAGTTGTCCAATCAACCTTTAGCAACAGCACCACCTTGTGGCAATATTTAATTAGCCTGAATGGACAGACTGGGTTATGCTCTGATCTGTCAGGTCCAGCTTCACAGTTCGCTGGTATATTTCTGCCACAGCTTTTATATTAAGAAAAATGACTTGGCAACCTCGGGTGAATGTCTCCGCTTGTTCCTGTCACACTTGGTGACAAAGGTGCTTGACAATTCTCTATTTGTTTGGAGAGCGGAGCCGGTAAAGCCGTGAGCCAGACTTGCTTCTTAGAAACATAGAAACATAGAAGATAGGGGCAGGAGTAGGCCATTCGGCCCTTCGAGCCTGCTCCACCATTCGATGAGATCATGGCTGATCATCCAAATTCAGTACCCTGTCCCTGCCTTCTCCCCATATCCCTTGATCCCTTTAGCCTTAAGAAATATATCCAACTCTTTCTTGAATATATTTAATGAACTAGCCTCCACCGCCCTCTGTGGCAGAGAATTCCACAGGTTCACCACTCTCTGGGTGAAGAAATTCCTCCTCATTTCAGTCCTAAATGGCTTACCCCTTATCCTTAGACTATGACCCCTGGTTCTGGACTCCCCGGCCATCAGAAACATCCTTCCTGCATCTAGTCTGTCCAGGCCTGACAGAATTTTATAGGTTTTGATGAGATCCCCTCTCAATCTTCTAAACTCCAGTGAGTACAAGCCCAATCGATCCAATCTCTCCTCATACGTCATTCCTGCCATCCCAGGTATCAGCCTGGTGAATCTTCGCTGCACTCCTTCCATAGCAAGAACGTCCTTCCTCAGGTAAGGCGACCAAAACTGCACACAATACTCAAGGTGTGGTCTCACCAAGGCCCTGTACAACTGTAGCAAGACATCCTTGTTCTTGTACTCGAACCCTCTCGCTACGAAGGCCAACATACCATTTGCCTTCTTAACCGCCTGCTGCACCTGCATGCTTACCTTCAGCGACTGGTGCACAAGAACACCCAGGTCTCTTTGCACTTCCCCTTCTCCCAATCTATTGCCATTCAAATAATAATCTGCCTTCCTGTTTTTGCCAATGTGGTAAACCACTGTTAACTCTGTACAGGTCCGGGCATGTCTCCGCCCCTGGCTCCACCCCTAAGCCCGGGTATAAAGGTGACTCACCACCCTTCCCCCGGGAGCTCTTAGGATGGATCCACTAGCAGGGGCATGCTCCAGTTCTTAGTCAATAAAAGCCTACTTCGTATAAGTTCAACTCGTAGTCTTTGGTGTTGTTGATAGTGCATCAATTTTATTGACTAAATTTTCGACATGGAGCAAATCTTGAAGCCGGAACGTTTAGACCTGGATCCTCAAGCAGCAGATGCAGCCAATAACTTTGAACACTGGCTGAGCTGTTTCGAAGCCTTCCTGGAGGCCTCCAGCACTACTGTCACTACAGATGACGCGAAACGGCTTGTCTTGAACTCACGGGTGAGCCACCGAGTCTACTCGATCATCCGAGACGCCACAACTTACGCGGCCGCCATCGCGACGGTAAGAGGAACAATACGTGAGGCCTGTTAACGAGGTCTACGCCAGACACCTCCTGGCTACCCGAAAACAGCGCCCCGGGTAATCGGGCGCCGAATATTTACTGGCACTGAGAGTCCTCGACCGGGCCTGTAATTGCAAAGCGGGGACGGCCAAGGAATGCACGGAAGACCTGATCCGAGACGCCTACGTAGCCGGCATCAGGTCCAACTATACTCGGCAGAGGCTGCTGGAACAGAGGGGGCTCGACCTGCAGAAGACAGTGGCCCTCGCTAACTCATTAGACGTGGCCCTCCAGAACATGGACGCCTAGCCCCTGACCGGATGGCCACGTGGATGTCACGGGAGCAGCCATCTTGGGACCCGGTAAGGCCACAAGCCGCCAGCAGCCCAACTACAGCTGCAATGACCAGAGGCCAGAAATGCTACTTCTGCGGCCAGGCCAAGCACCCCAGACAGCAATGCCCAGCAAAGGACGCGACCTGCTCCAAATGCGGCAAGAAAGGCCACTACGCGAGAGTGTGCAGGGCGAAATCGACCCCCAATTCCAGCAGCGCCGCGTGTGAACCGTGCAGGCTGCCATTTTGGACCCCACCAACCACGTGTGAGCCGTGCGGGCCGCCATTTTGGGCACCACCAGCCGCGGGGGAGCCGCCATCTTGGACACCACTTCGAGACCAGGCCCCCGGCGCGGGCGAATACTACAGCGACCCACCGACCTCGACGATGGCCTCCATCAACCTGGACCAATCTAGGCCCCATCAACTAGTCAGGTCCATGATGAACGTAAAGGTAAATGGCCATGCCACAAATTGCCTTTTCGACTGCGGAAGCACGGAGAGCTTCATCCACCCCGACACGGTGCGACGCTACTCCCTATCGGTTATGCCCACACGCCACCAGGTCTTTATGGCCTCAAAGTCCCATACGGCGGACGTCGGCGGCTACTGTGTAGCGACTCTGACAGTGAACGGCGTGGAGTACAGAGATTTTTAATTCCTCGTCCTGCCACAGCTCTGCGCTCCCGTACTGCTAGGATTAGACTTCCAGTGCCATCTGGAGAGCGTCACGATGGCATATGGTGGGCCCCTGCCCCCACTTACAGTCTGCAGCTGGCAGAATTTAAACACGGCGCCGCGCAAAGTATGCAGCCTGTCCACCCTGAAGGTCAAACCCCCCCCCGTTGTTCGCTAACCTCGCCAAAGACTGCAAGCCAATTGCTACTAAAAGCAGGCGGTACAGTGCCGGGGATAGGAGCTTTATTAAATCAGAAGTAGAAAGACTCCTGAGGGAAGGGATTATCGAGGGCAGCACCAGCCCATGGCGAGCCCAAGTGGTGGTAGTGAAGACCGGCGAAAAACAGCGCCTGGTTATTGATTACAGCCAGACGATCAATCGATACACGCAATTAGATGCATACCCACTTCCCCGCATATCTGACATGGTCAACCAGATAGCACAATACCGGGTATTCTCGATGATTGATCTGAAGTCGGCATACCACCAGCTCCCCATCAGGCCTGAGGACCGCCAGTACACGGCCTTCGAGGCCGACGGTCGCCTCTACCACTTCCTCCGAGTCCCCTTCGGCGTCACCAACGGGGTCTCGGTCTTCCAAAGGGAGATGGACCGGATGGTTGACCAGAACGCGCTGCAGGCCACCTTCCCCTATCTAGACAACGTCAGCATCTGCGGCCATGACCGGCATGACCACGACGCCAACCTAGAAAAATTCCTCCGTACGGCCCAACGGCTGAATCTGACATACAACAGAGAAAAATGTATGTTCCGCACCACGCGCCTCGCTATTCTTGGCTGCGTGGTGGAAAACGGAGTCATCGGCCCCGACCCCGACCGAATGCGCCCCCTCCTGGAACTACTCCTCCCCCACTGCCTAAAAGCCCTGAAGAGATGCCTAGGGTTCTTCTCTTACTACGCCCAGTGGGTGCCCAACTATGCGGACAAAGCCCAGCCCCTCATCAAGTCAACCTCCTTCCCCCTGACGGCAGAGGCCCGTGCGGCCTTCACCCTCATAAAAGAGGACATTGCGAAGGCCACAATGCACGCAGTGGATGAGTCCATCCCTTTCCAAGTGGAGAGCGATGCATCCGACTTCGCCCTAGCCGCAACCCTTAACCAGGCGGGGAGACCCGTGGCCTTCTTTTCACGGACCCTCCAGGGCCCCGAAATTCGACACTCCTCAGTCAAGAAGGAGGCCCAGGCGATAGTGGAGGCTGTACGGCACTGGAGGCATTACCTGGCCGGTAAACGTTTCACCCTGCTCACTGACCAACGGTCAGTAGCATTTACGTTTAACAACAGACAAAGGGGGAAAATCAAAAATGATAAGATATTGCGGTGGAGGATCGAGTTATCCACCTACAACTACGATATCTTATACCGGCCCGGGAAACTTAATGAGCCCCCAGACGCCCTATCCCGTGGGACATGTGCCAATGCACAAGTCGATAGGCTACGGACCCTCCACAATGATCTCTGCCACCCGGGGGTCACCAGGTTCTTCCATTTTATTAAAGCTCACAACCTGCCTTACTCCATCGAGGAGGTCAGGACCATAACCAGGAACTGCCCGGTCTGCGCCGAATGCAAACCGCATTTTTATAGGCCAGACAGGGCACACCTGATTAAAGCCACCCGCCCCTTCGAACGTCTCAGCGTCGATTTCAAGGGGCCCCTTCCCTCCTCTGACCGCAACACGTACTTCCTCAATATTATTGACGAGTACTCCCGTTTCCCCTTCGCCATCCCCTGCCCGGACATGACCAGCGCCACAGTCATCAGGTGCCTCAACGACCTGTTCGCCATATTTGGCTTCCCCAATTACATCCACAGCGACAGGGGCTCGTTGTTCATGAGCGACGAGCTGCGCCAGTACTTGCTCGAGAAGGGCATAGCCACGAGCAGGACTACCAGCTACAACTCCCGAGGTAACGGACAGGTAGAGAGGGAGTACGCAATGGTGTGGAAGACCGCCATGCTCGCCCTAAAATCCAAGGGCCTCCCAATCTCCCGCTGGCAAGATGCCCTCCCCGATGCGCTCCACTCCATACGATCACTGCTCTGTACTGCCACAAACGCCACCCCTCACGAGAAGATGTTCGTCTTCCCCAGGAAATCCACCTCGGGGACATCACTACCGCCATGGCTGACGTCTCCGGGACCCGTCCTGCTCAGGAAACACGTGAGGAGCCATAAGACGGACCCCCTGGTCGAAAAGGTTCACCTCCTCCACGCCAACCCACAGTACGCCTACGTAGCGTATCCTGACGGGCAGGAGGACACAGTCTCAATTCGAGACCTCGCACCCTCAGGTACCACCCGAAACACCATCGATCACCATCCACTACCTCCACCCACCACCACTACCCACGACGTACCACCGGGGTGTCTACCACGAACTGACGACATGCCGGTGCCATCCCTACCCCGAGAGGACGACACGCCAGTGCTCCGTCCCACGCGAGAAGCGGCCGCGGGCAAAGAACCGCCGCAACCGGCACCACAAAGATCATTACGGCAGACAAGACCCCCGGAGAGACTTTCGTATACGAACTTTTGAAACACTTCACCCCGCCGGACTCTTTTTTAAACGAGGGGTGAATGTGGTAAACCACTGTTAACTCTGTACAGGTCCGGGCATGTCTCCGCCCCTGGCTCCACCCCTAAGCCCGGGTATAAAGGTGACTCACCACCCTTCCCCCGGGAGCTCTTAGGATGGATCCACTAGCAGAGGCATGCTCCAGTTCTTAGTCAATAAAAGCCTACTTCGTATAAGTTCAACTCGTAGTCTTTGGTGTTGTTGATAGTGCATCAGCCACCAAAGTGGATAACCTCACATTTATCCACATTATAGTGCATTTGCCATGTTTCTGCCCAATCACCCAACCTGTCCAAATCGTACTGGAGTTTCACGACATCCTCTGATGTAAGAAAAAGGAGACTTACCATCAAGTAACTTTAAAGTAAGCTTTAAGTAACCTATAAACACACTATATACACAAGAGAGGTCTTTACCATGCCTCTGGTAGAAGCCTCTTACAATACTGAACAGACCAGTATTTATACCAGTCCAACAGGAAGTGACATATGTCAGGAAGTGAGGTATGTACACAGTTCATAGTTCATAGTTCATAGTTCACAGGAAGTGATGACATAACTTCCCGGAAGTTATCATTTTTATCACATTCTTCCCTCCTGCAGGATTAGGAGGCTGTGGTCTACCTTTTGGTCTGCAGCCGCCGAACAAGGAAGAGTCGCACCCGTTTGGATTCCCGTCGTAGAGGGTCGCTGGTCCGCTTACATGCGGTTGGCCATTGGTCAGAGTCTGTGTGGCCTGGATTGCCCTGTGAAGGGTCGGGGAGATCATGGCTTCGAGTACGAGCCCCAATAGGTTCAAAGTCGGACTGCCTCTGTTCAGAGGGAGGTGCAGAGCTGGTCTGTGGCGGATCAGTACTTTCATGCGCGGTACTGGGAGGGTCGCAACCTTGAGCACGGGGTTCTACCGGCACCAAGCTAGTTGGTGTCCGATCAGGATCCTGGAGAGGGGTACCCGATAGGTCCCAAGAGTTTCCTGGTGAAATGCCATCACCCGATGTCCCACTAGGTCCTGGTGGGCAGGGAGCCAGATCCCGTAATGATACGGTAGATTCTCGGCCGTCGGAATATCGTATGTTTGCATAGGTGGGGTTGGCATCGGTTAGTTCGACCTCGTCTACAAGAGGGTCATTTTTAGACGTCCGAACGTATCTTCGGAGTAATACAGGTCCAGGAGTAGTTAGCCATGACGGGAGTGATGTCCCATGAGATGAGCGACGCTGGAATCCAAAGAACCGCTCATGAGGTGTAGTATTTGTGGCTGTAGAAAGCAGGGACCGTATAGAGTGCAATGCATCCAGAAGCACTGTTTCCCATTGCTGGTCTGGTAGGCCCCGAGATCTTAAAGTGAGACGTACGGAATTCCAGATGATACCGTTATACCTCTCTACCTGCCCATTTCCGATGGGATGGTATGGTGTTGTTTTGCTTGTAGCAATTCCCCGTTCTGAGAGGTAGTCCTTGAGTTCCCTTGACATAAAGGATGGACCCCGATCTGAGTGAATATAAGCCGGCATGCCACAGAGAGAAAATACCTGCTCAAGGCAGCAGATTACTGTGGACGCCAGCATATTGGAGCAGGGGAAGGCAAACGGAAAACGTGAATATTCGTCGATCATGGTGAGCAAATATGTGTTCCGAGTTGAAGAGGGCACTGGGCCCTTAAAATCGATGCTAAGTCGTTGCATCGGTTGGGTTGCATGTATGAGTATACCATCTGAGGGGCGGAAGAACTGAGGTTTTAATTCCGCACAAAGCCGGCATTCTGAGCATATTTTCTTTACATCTCCAGTGGAAAAAGGGAGATTCCGTGATCGTACGAAATGTAGCATGCGCGTAACGCCAGGATGACACAAACCATTGTGGACATCCATGAGAGTGGAGGATGACATAGTGGAGCAGAATGCCCGTGTGAGGGTGTCCGGGGCCACATTCTCCTTGCCAGGCCGATAGAGAATGGTATAACCAAAAGAGGCCAGTTCCATCCTCCAAAGTTGTATTTTATTATTCTTAATTTTGGTTCGTTTTCGATTATCGAGCATGAAGGCGACTGATCGTTGGTCCGTGATCAATGTAAAGTGCTGGCGAGCTAGAAAATGGTTCCACTTCCGTACTGCCTCTATGATGGCTGTGGCTTCTTTCTCAACCGGAGGATAATGTAGCTCGGCACCTTGTAAGGTCCTGGACATAAATGCTACAGGACGACCTTCCTGATTCAGAGTAGCCGAGATCGCCACCTCCGAGGCATCACATTCAACCACGAAAGGGAGATTCTCATCAATGGAGTGAAGAGCCGCTTTCTCCAACTGTTTTTTGAGAAGGTTAAAGGCTGCAACAGCCGCTGTTCCCAGTGGAAATGATCTAGCATGCAGCAAGGGTTGGATTTTGTCCGAAAAATGAGGAATCCATTTAGCGTAGTATGCAAACAGACCGAGAGCCCGACGTAAAGAAGCCGGATTCTTAGGTGACGGGAGCTCTTGGAGCGGGCGAAGTCTTTCTGGGTCTGGCTTAATGATACCATTGCCTACGCAGTAGCCAAGGATGTTGATGCTCGGTTGCGACTCAACAGATTTGGATTCATTCAGGGTCAAATTACGGCGATGGAGGGCATCCCGAAATTTTTGGAGGTTGGAGTCGTGTTCCTGTTGATCGTGACCTGCAATGGTAATGTTATCAAGATAGGGAAAAGTGTCCCTTAGGTTTTCCTGCTTAACCAGGCCATCCATTGCCCGTTGAAAGACAGCCACTCCATTCGTAACCCCGAATGGGAGGCGACGAAATTGGTACAGCCGTCCATTAGCCTCAAAGGCTGTGTACTGCTTATCTGAGACCTTCAAGGGTAACTGATGATAGGCACTTTTTAAATCGTAAGTTGAGAACACTTTGTATTCGGCCAGTTTATTAACCATATCATCAATGCGTGGCAATGGGTAGGCGTCCAAGTCGGTATATTGCTTGATGGTTTGCGAATAATCGATGCATAGTCGCTGTTTGTGAGGTTTTAGAGGGTTCTTGACAATGACGACTTGAGCCCGCCAGGGCGACAAACATGGTTCAATGATATCCTCTGCTAGAAGTCGAGAGATTTCAGCCGCAATAAAAGATTGGTCTTCCTGATTAAAGCGCCGCGATTTCGTTATTATCGGTTTGCATTGAGGCGGAATACTGGCAAATAATGAGGGTTCATCAAGTGAAGCTGCTGATAATGCACAAAATGGTAATTTAGACGGTATATTAGAAATAGTAAGTCCGGGTTTGGATCCACCAAACTCAATGGTGAGTTTCTTATGCTGTTTTTGGAAGTCCAGCCCTAAGAGGAGATCACTACATAAGTCCTTGAGCACCGAAAGTCGGGTGGAGGGATACATACGACCATGAAGTGTCATATCAACAACACAAAAGCCGGAGATTCTGGTATTAAGTGATGACTGGGCCATCGCAATTGCCTGGTCCGATGGGAAGACATGTAGTTTCAATTTCACAACAATCTGTTCCTTAATGAAACTATCAGTACTTCCTGAGTCAATTAAGGCATCTAAGGTATGCCCTTTAATTGAAATTTTTGTGGCTGCATGAGACAGGTTCTGTGGGCAAGCAGCTGTAATTGGTGTCGTTGCACAGAGAGTGGCTAAAACTCTCGGTGTGCTTCTTCGGGAGAGAGCTCGAGAGGAAGCTTGATAGGTCCTAGCTGGAGCATCTTGATAGGCCCTAATTGGGGCAGTTCGGTAGGCCTTAGCTGGATTGGCCCTCGTAGAGGCCCTTGATAGGCAAACTTTAGCAAAGTGTCCTTTTTTCCCGCAATAACTGCAGATTGCATTGCGAGCAGGGCAGGTGTTCCTAGGGTGAAAAGCATCTCCACAAAAGAAGCATTCCTTCCTAGATTGCCAAGAGGCTGCTAAAGTGGGGTCGTCCTCCTCTTCTTCATCAGAATTATCAGAATTAGATTCCCCCATGATAGGGTTCACCTGAGACCGCTTGAATTGTCTGGTTGCAGCTACAGCAGCAGATCGAGATCTGGGCAGCTGATAGAGGTCTGCATTTCTCTTTGCCAAATCCAGTGAACAAGCTAGGTCAAAAGCTTTTTGTAGCTCAAGTGTTTTACTTTCTAGTAGACGCTGGCGTATAAATGGAGAGGCAATCCCGCAGATGAAAGCATCACGAATCATTTCTTGGCAGTACAGCTCAGCTGAGGCTGCCTGAAAGTTACAATCTACGCTGAGCCTGCGAAGTTCTTGCAGGAATTCGTCAATTGATTCCCCTGGCCCTTGTCGGGCTGTGGCCAGTAGATGTCTAGCATAGACCTCATTTGGGGTCTTCGCATACAGTTTCTTAAGTGCCCGAATCACCTCTTCGTAATTATCCCATTCATCAACATATTCGAACACTTTTGGGGTCACATAATTGACAAGTATCTTCAATTTAGCAGGAGCATCCGCTTTACATTCATCCAGAAAATTCTCAAAAGTACGATACCAATGCTTCCATACCCTGCCAGCTGCTGGTGTATTCGGGTCCAAGTCCAGACGAATAGGTCTAAGGATTTTCTCCATGATGGGTGGTTCCCTGGATCCTTAACTTCCGAGTTTGTCTGAAGGTCTAGTATTTGTCAGTGTAAATATTAAGTTACTTAAATTGATGTAAGAAAAAGGAGACTTACCATCAAGTAACTTTAAAGTAAGCTTTAAGTAACTTATAAACACACTATATACACAAGAGAGGTTTTTACCATGCCTCTGGTAGAAGCCTCTTACAATACTGAACAGACCAGTATTTATACCAGTCCAACAGGAAGTGACATATGACAGGAAGTGAGGTATGTACACAGTTCATAGTTCATAGTTCATAGTTCACAGGAAGTGATGACATAACTTCCCGGAAGTTATCATTTTTATCACATCCTCCTCACAGCATACCCTCCCACCCAGCTTTGTGTCGTCTGCAAATTTGGAGATATTACATCCAATTCCCTCGTCCAGATCATTAATATATATTGTGAACAGCTGGGGTCCTAGGACCGATCCTTGCGGTACCCCACTAGTCACTGCCTGCCACTCGGAAAATGACCCGTTTATTCCAAATCTCTGCTTTCTGTCCGCCAACCAGTTCTCTATCCAAGTCAATACCTTGCCCCCAATCCCATGTGCCTTAATTTTGCACGCTAATCTCTTATGCGGGACCTTATCGAAAGCCTTCTGAAAGTCCAAATACACCACATCCACTGGTTCTCCCTTATCTATTTTACCAGTTACATCCTCAAAAAATTCCAGCAGATTAGTCAAGCACGATTTACCTTTTGTAAATCCATGCTGACTTTGTCCGATCCAGTCACTGCTTTCCAAGTGCTCTGCTATTACATCTTTTATAATGGACTCTAGCATTTTCCCCACTACCGATGTCAAGCTTACCGGTTTATAATTCCCCGCCTTTTCTCTACCACCTTTTTTGAATAGTGGGGTAACATTAGCTACCCGCCAATCCATGGGTACCGTTCCAGAGTCTATCGAGTTCTGGAAGATGACCAGCAATGCATCTACTATTTCTAGGGCCACTTCCTTAAGTACCCTGGGATGTAGATTATCAGGCCCTGGGGATTTATCGGCCTTTAGTCCCATCAATTTTCCGAACACCATTTCCCTACAAATACTGATTTCTTTCAGTTCCACCCTTTCATCAGACCCTATGTTCCCCGGCATCTCTGGGAGGTTATTTGTGTCCTCCTTTGTGAAGACAGAACCAAAATATGTATTTAGTTGTTCTGCCATTTCTTCGTTCCCCATTATAAATTCCCCCGATTCTGACTGCAAGGGACCTACGCTTGACTTCACCAATCTTTTTCTCTTCACATATCTATAAAAGTTTTTACAGTCAGTTTTTATGTTCCCTGCAAGCTTACTCTCATATTCTTTTTTCCCTTTCTTAATTAATCCCTTTGTCCTCCTTTGTTGAATCCTAAACTGCTCCCAATCCTCAGGATTATTGCTTTTTCTGGCCAATTTATATGCCCTCTCCTTGGACCTTATGCTATCCCTAATTTCCCTTGTTAGCCACGGTTGGGTCACCATTTTTGTTTTATTTTTATGCCAAACTGGGATGAACAAATTCTGTAGTTCATCCATTCGGTCTTTGAATGTTTGCCATTGCCTATCCACCATCAACCCTTTGAGTGCCATTCCCCAATCAATCCTACCCAACTCGCTCCTCAGACCATCGTAGTTTCCTTTATTTAAATTGAGGACCCTAGTCTCTGAGTCAACTACTTCATTTTCCATCTTAATGAAGAATTCGATCATATTATGATCGCTCTGACCCAAGGGGCCTCGTACAACAAGATTGCTAATTAATCCTTTCTCATTACATAATACCCAGTCTAAGATGGCCTGATCGCTAGTTGGTTCCTCGACATATTGGTCCAGGAAACCATCCCGTAAACACTCCAGGAATTCCTCCTCCACAGTATTGTTACTAATTTGGTTGGCCCAATCTATATGTAGATTAAAGTCACCCATGATGACTGCTGTGCCCTTATTGCACGCTTCTTTAATTTCCCTTTTAATGCCATCCCCAACCTCCGCCTTACTGTTTGGAGGTCTGTAAACCACTCCCACTAACGTTTTTTTCCCCTTAGTATTTCTCAATTCTACCCATACAGATTCCACCTCATCTTGCTCAAGTGTTGTTTATAATCGCGCGATTTTTCCTCGGTCACAGCCAGCGCTGCCCGTCTTACAGACGGTGCTGGTTTCCTGGCGGGTTTCCTGAATCTCCGCCAGGCTCAGTACAGAACGGCAACACACAGTGCCTGTAATATAGTAAAACATCCCATAGCCCCTCACACAAGAGGAACAGGAATAGGCGCTGACCATCTTTGGGGATAGTCAGGGGAGGAGATCGAATGCTTGGTCAGAGATGGGTCGGGGGAGGTGGTAGGAGTTGTCGTGTATTGATTGCGAGTTTGACACCAGTCAATACGGTAATGTAATGTGCATTGTATTATGGGAATTACCCGGGAAAACGGCAGTCGGCCATTTTACACAATAAAGTGAACATCGCAGTTATAAGCCTGTCTGCCTGACTCTGATTTAATTCGACCTATCTACATGCTTGATTGAACGCATTAAAGCATAGATACAACAGGAGTGAAGAAGATGAGGGGTTTGGGGGAGAAGTTCCAGCACCGGCTGGGATGTCTAAAGGCTCTGCCACTGATGGTGGATTGAGGGGCGGGGGGTTTGCACAGGATGCTGAAGTCAGAAGACTGGGGCAAGGAAGTGAATGTGAGGCTGGTTGTGGTACTGGAGATAAAAATGACCAAGGTGTTTCCCACAGATTTTAGGAGGCTTGCACACACTAACTATGTGCACAATATATACAACGTACAGAGTTCCCCCATGCTGTAAACAGAAGTGCGACATTTTTCATGAGCACACTTTGTTCCGTGGCGTTCCTGAGTGTGCAAAATAGAGAGTGAGGGGGACTAAGTAGAGGTTTAAGGTGGTTTGGGGACTGGTTCTACCAAGTGATAATTGGTTTTCTTCTTAGGCAGTCCTCGGAACCGAGGATGACTTGCTTCCACACTATAAATGAGTTCTCAGGTGACTGATGAGTCTACCAAGTGATATTGGTTTTATTGATGCGATGGCCTGTTACAGCTCCGAGTTTTGTGTTCTTCTACAGACAGGTGCGTTTGCTGCATGTCCCTCCGCCTGGGTTATGGAGGAAGTGCACCGTCCGTGTGCCAGCTAGATTTGTGGTAGGCTGAGATTAGGAACTGGACAATACCAAGCCCATTTGATACAAGGAGGCATTTCCCATCGCACTGCACAGTTGAAAATACAAACTGGTTACCATGGAGACAGGGCCTCCCTTTAATAGTTTTCTGTTTTGAATTTTGCCCATCTTATCTGTATATAGAAATAGATGATGTGGCAAGAGGTATTAGTTGCCATGGGAAGTGATGCTTCACGTGGGCTTTGGGGCAGAGACGGTACCGGAGTGTCTCAAGCCACCTGCTCAGTGGAATTTGTTATTTTAATTCATTCTCGGGATGCTGGCATCACTGGCAAGGCCAGCATTTGTTGCCCATCCCTAGTAACCCTTGAGAAGATGGTGGAGGGCCTTCTTCTGGAACCACTGCAGTCCGTGTGGTGATGGTGCTCCCACAGTGCTGTTAGGTGGGGAGTTCCAGGATTTTGACCCAGCGAAAGCGATATATGTCCAAGTCGAGATGGTGTGGGCCTTGTAGGGGATCTTGGCGGAGACGGTGTTCCCACACACCTGCTGCCCTCGCAGTGCATCCTGTAGACGGTACACACTGCAGCCACGGTGTGCCGGTGATGGAGGAAGTGGATGTTGTGCCCTCTGCACTGCCTGTTACTCCACAAGTGGTCGCTGTGTTTAAAACCACTGAGTCAGCCAAAAGGGAAATGCATCAAAAAACAGCTACGTTTCTGCTAATCCCTGTGAACAAACTGCTGAGGACTGAAAAAGAGCAAATTATTTACACATTTGTGGTGGGAATTCCTCAAATATTGTCCACTGGCTGCAATGGTGGTTAAAGGATGCCAAAACGGGCAGCACGGTGGCATAGTGGTTAACACTGTTGTCTCACAGCGCCAGGGACCCGGGTTCAAATCCGGCCTCGGGTGACTGTCTGTGTGGAGTTTGCACATTCTCCCTGTGTTTGCGTGGGTTTCCTCCGGGTGCTCCGGTTTCCTCCCACAATCCAAAGATGTGCGGGTTAGGTTGATTGGCCATGATAAAAATTGACCCTTAGTGTTAGGGGGGATTAAATACGTGGGGTTACAGGGTTACGGGGATAGGGCTTGGGTGGGATGGCTGTCGGTGTAGGGACCGGGTGCTAGGGTTTGGATGATCAGCCATGATCTCGTTGAATGGCGGAGCAGGCTCGAAGGGCCGAATGGCCTACTCCTGCTCCTATCTTCTATGTTTCTATGTTTCTATGTAAAATGGATCTTAATCTCAATGCCTCATAAAGGTTCACAGTCTTCAGGTCCTGCAACAGGTTGAGAGCAATCTGTCCCCCTCTCCCTCAAATCTGCCGTCATCACCCCCTCCTCAAAAAATCAACCCTTGACCAACACCTCTGTCCTTGCAAACTACCCCCCCATCTCCAACCTCCCTTTCCTCTCCAAAGTCCTCAAATGTGTTGCCACCTTCCAAATCCGTGCGCACCTTTTCCGCAACTCCATGTTTGAAGCCCTCTAATCAGGTTTCTGCCTCTGCCACAGTACCGAAATGGCTCTCATCAAAGTCACAAATGACAACCTTTGTGACTGTGACAAAGGTAAACTATCCCTCCTCGTCCTTCTTGACTTGTCTGCAGCCTTTGACACGGTTGACCACGCCATCCTTCTCCAACGCCTCTCCACCGTCGTCCAGCTGGGTGGGACTGCACTCGCCTGGTTCCATTCTTATCGATCTAATCGTAGCCAGAGAATCACCTGCAATGGCTTCTTTTCCCACTCCCACATCGTTACATCTGGTGTCCCCCAAGGATCTATCCTTGGCCCTCTCCTATTTCTCATCTACATGTTGCCCCTTGGCGACATCATCCAAAAACACAGCGTCAGTTTCCACATGTACGCTGATGACACCCAGCTCTACCTGACCACCACTTCTCTTGACCCTTCCACAGTCTCTAAAGTGTCAGACTGCTTGTCCGACATCCAGTTCTGGATCAGCAGAAATTTTCTCCAATTAAATATTAACAATAAACCATTGTCTTCGGTCCCCTCCACAAACTCCGTTCCCTAGCCACTGACTCCATCCCTCTCCCTAACATCTGTCTGAGGCTGAACCACACTGTTCGCAACCTTGGTGTTATATTTGACCCTGAAATGAGCTTCCGACCACATATCCGCGGCATAACTAAGACCGCCTACTTCCATCTCCGTAACATTGACCGTCTCCGCCCTTGCCTCAGCTCATCCGCTGCTGAAACCCTCATCCATGCCTTTGTTACCTCCAGACTTGACTATTCCAAAGCATCCTGGCTGGCCTCCCACATTCTACCCTACGTAAATTTGAGGTTATCCAAAACTCGGCTGCCCGTGTCCTAACTCGCACCAAGTCCCATTCACCCATCTCCCCTGCGCTTGCTGACCTACATTGGCTCCTGGTTAAGCAACACCTCAATTTCAAAATTTTCACCCTTCTTTTCAAATCCCTCCATGGCCTCATCCCTCCCTATCTCTGTAATCTCCTTCAGTCCCACAACCCCCCAAGATATCTGCGCTCCTCTAATTCTGGCCTCTTGAGCATCCCTGATTATAATCGCTCAAACATTGGTGGCCGTGCCTTCTGTTGCCAAGGCCCTAAGCTCTAGAATTCCCTGCCTAAACCCCTCCACCTCGCTACCTCTCTTTCCTCCTTTAAGGCACTCCTTAAAACCTACCTCTTTATGTGGCTTGGTGTCAAATTTTTTATCTTATAATATTCCTGTGAAGCGCCTTGGGATGTTTTACTACGTTAAAGGCACTATATACATACAAGTTGTTGTTGCACTGAGCCTGCCCACACAGCAGTGATAATAGGACGGTTTCACTTACGCAGAGGACTATGGGTAATGCCCTCCTCCATTAGTGTGAAACAGGTCAGTTACATAGTTTTTTGTCACAGTCTTTTTCTTAGCCATTCTTCTCCCCTTCTTCCTCTCCTGAAGGGGTACTTGTGCTGGAGTACTGTTCGCTGGGCACCAAAACACCCTTCATTACCTCACCCAGTTGTTAATCTTTATGTGTTATCCTAGGCAGTGACCATCAACAGGTTATTTCACTGTGCAGGGCATTACCGCAGAGCCCAAACCTGTCCTCGCCTAATCTCCATATATACAAACTTTTCAGCAGGGGTCACTGGCTGCTTTTCCCAAAGCTAGAGTCCCTGAGGTCAATTGTAGGACCCCAACTCCTCTGAGGGACATGATGTCTCCTAGCTGACTCCTCTGATAGACATGATGTCTCCTAGCTGACTCCTCTAATGGACATGATGTCTCCTAGCTGACTCCTCTGATAGACATGATGTCTCCTAGCTGACTCCTCTAATGGACATGATGTCTCCTAGCTGACTCCTCTGATAGACATGATGTCTCCTAGCTGACTCCTCTAATGGACATGATGTCTCCTAGCTGACTCCTCTAATGGACATGATGTCTCCTAGCTGACTCCTCTGATGGACATGATGTCTCCTTGCTGACTCCTCTGAGGGACATGATGTCTCCTAGCTGACTCCTCTGATAGACATGATGTCTCCTAGCTGACTCCTCTAATGGACATGATGTCTCCTAGCTGACTCCTCTAATGGACATGATGTCTCCTAGCTGACTCCTCTAATGGACATGATGTCTCCTAGCTGACTCCTCTGATGGACATGATGTCTCCTAGCTGACTCCTCTAATGGACATGATGTCTCCTAGCTGACTCCTCTGATGGACATGATGTCTCCTAGCTGACTCCTCTGATGGACATGATGTCTCCTAGCTGACTCCTCTGATGGACATGATGTCTCCTAGCTGACTCCTCTGATAGACATGATGTCTCCTAGCTGACTCCTCTAATGGACATGATGTCTCCTAGCTGACTCCTCTAATGGACATGATGTCTCCTAGCTGACTCCTCTGATGGACATGATGTCTCCTAGCTGACTCCTCTGATGGACATGATGTCTCCTAGCTGAATGCTGTAAGGAGACTTTAACTGTGCTGAAACATTGATAAGATACACAGGTTTGGGAGACAGTTGACTCACAGAACAGCGTTAGCTGATCGGAGCCTTGGAAGCAGGACAGCTACAATAAGCCTTAGGGGGAAAAATTCAGTTGGTTGCGCCTCCCATTAGCGCCTTAAGAGGACGCTAACGGGATGCAATGCAACTAGTGCCCGGGTGCGGCACTGCCCACGCCTCCCGCAAAATTCAGCAGGAGATTAGTGGTGGCGCTAACTGGTAGTGCCCTGTGGCGCTGCGCTGCTGGCGATGACGTCATTGGCGTGCGCAGCGCCCCGCTTACGCCTCGGCTACGATCTTCGGGAGCGCCCCCTGACTTACCGCCGGACAATACGTCCGACGGGGTCATTGGGGTGTACCTGCTGCCGGGGAGGCGCAATTTAAATGGGAGGTGCGGGGCGGCCATTTTTGTTGCTGGCCGCCTGCCAGCACCTGCCTGCACTCCCGTCCCAGACCTCCTGAAACGCCCCCGCCCCCCCGTGGAGTGCTGGCTGCGCTCCAAGAGCCCGGCACTTCTCTTGAGTGCCGAGCTCTTTTGCCTGCACTCCCGATCCCCGGGGGCCCAACTGGGCCCCAGGTCGCGCTGCACACGGCCCCTCCCCTTTAAGAAGGGGAGGAAGGCCTGCAATACCGCAGCGTGACGTGCCGCAGCGTGTGGTGCTGCGGCACATAACGCCGCAATATTGACTCACAGCGCCCCAAGTGGGATGCAGGGCGCTTCCAGTAGCGCCCTGCTTCCCTCTTGGGGCGCAACCACTCAAATTCCGGCGTGGGGACGCTAATTTTTCCGGGGCGCTACTCAATTTTTAGCCCTTAGTGTCCCTGGGCTACAGAAAGGAAAGATCAGTCAGGGCCATTGGTAAGAGGTGGGAAAAGAAAGCTGACGACCAGTATAAAATATGCCAATGTTAACTGTGGGGCTCATTATCTGTCCATTGGTGTTCGGAGCGAGGGAACTTGTTAAATGATATTCTTTCTGGGCAATAACTAGGCTCAAAATGTAATCGCTCGAGATTAGTCTGGGACTGTTTATTCGCTCGTAAATGATCCTCCAGGTGGTTGGAAAATTTAATGCAAATCTATATATATAAAAGAGTTTGTCTCTCTGTCTGTTTGTCTGTTTGTCTGTCTGTCTGTTTGTCTGTCTGTCCGGCTGTTTGTCTGTCTGTCTGTCCGGCTATACAATCAAAAGTTATAGAGCGTAGCTACACATATGTTATATCAAAAGAAAGCTTATCATTAGGGGAGTCTAATAGGTGTATTTACTTTTTGGTCAGACAAAAATTGTTCGCCCAGTATACAAAAAAGTTTCAAAAAATGGCAAAATTCCGCTCATTAGCGTTGAGTGACGTGATGGTTGACCAATCGTACAGGGGATAGCGTTGAGTGATGTGATGCTTGACCAATCGTACAGGGGATAGCGTTGAGTGACGTGATGGTTGACCAATCGGTGCATCACGGGGGGGGTGGTTCATTGTGTGTGTGGGCGGGCCATCCTACAGGGGATAGCGTTGAGTGACGTGATGGTTGACCAATCCTACAGTTGAGTGACCTGATGGTTGACCAATCGATGCGTCACGGGGGACATTTCATTCCATGTGTGGGCGGGCCTAATCCTTCTGAGCTGAGGTGAGTGGCCGCCATCTTGATTCCTAACTATTGATTTATTTTTCCCACTTTCTGTGTGTTTATTTTGAAATATAGATTTCCAACAAAAAAAAAGTTGCTTTTAAAAGAAAAAAAAATCCTTTTGCAAAGGGGACTCGGGCTTTCCCCCCCTCGGCGGTGGATGAGCTGCCTGCAGGCCTCAGGCCGCGAAGCCTCGGCCTCTCCTCACCAGCCACGCCCGAGCTAGGCACCACCCGTCCTGCCGCGCCTGATTCCAAACTAGCGGCCCGCGATCGCCGCCATCTTGGTAAAGGCTGGCACGGCGGGACTGAGCTGAGCGTTGCCATCGCCGCCATCTTGGTAAAGGCTGGCGGGGCGGGAGACAGCGAGCGCGTGAACGTTGGCGGCGGCCCGCAGCGGGACCTGAGGGTCGGCCTGGGCCTCACGCACTAGGCCGCGCACCGGCCGGCCCTGAGGCGGTGATTCGCACACGGGGGCTTCGGCTCACCATGTCCGGGCTCGGAGGAAAGTGAGAGAGAAAGGGGGAGGGAGCGAGAGAGAGAGGGGGAGGGAGGGAGAGAGAGGAAATCAGGGACAGACAGGGGGAGGGAGAGGAGAGGGGGAGGGAGAGGAGAGGGGGAGGGGGAGGGAGACGAGAGGAGGAGGGGGAGGGAGAGGAGAGGGGGAGGGAGAGGAGACAGGGAGGGAGGGAGAGGCGAGGGGGAGGGAGGGGGAGGAGAGGGGGAGGGAGGGCGAGGAGAGGGGGAGGGAGGGAGGGTGAGGAGAGGGGGAGGGAGGGTGAGGAGAGGGGGAGGGAGGGAGAGGATGGGGCAGGGAGGGAGCGGGGAGGGAGGGAGAGAGAGTAAAGCAGGGAGAGACGGGGGAGGGAGAGAGACAGGGGGAGGGAGGGAAAGAGTGAGGGGGTGGGAGAGGGAGGGAGAGCTCGCCTTCTTCCTTCCTTCCTTCCTTCGCAGGGGTCCATCGGGCCAGGCCTGAGGCGCTCCTTCCCCCCCTCTCTCTCCAGGCTAATCCCGAACTAAATCCAGCAGTCCAATTCCAATTCCAATTCAAATGCTTTATTGGCATGAAAGTTTACAGAGAACCATATTGCCAAAGCTTACATAGCAAAAAGGTACAGTTTTCCAACATTCTGTAGGTGTCAATCGATTTGACATTTGTTGGGTACATACAATATTACTTTTAAACAATATTAATTTTAAACAGTCTTTCTACTTCATTTGGTATGTTCAATATTAATTTTAAACAGTCTTACTTTTAAACAGTCCTCAGGTTGTGACATGTTGTTACATATTTGGCCCCAAGGTATGGTCTGTCTCCTTCTCCCAGGACTAATCTCAATTTTGACAGGTCATCCAATTCCTTGAAATCTGGGGTTGTTTGGCTTAGCTTGTTGAATAATATGTTTCTTGATGTGTTGAATTTTTCGCATTTTAGGAGGAAATGCATTTCTGTTTCAACCTCGCCGGCCAGACATTGATCGCATATTCTATTCTCTCTAGGCTGCCAGGATTTCTTGTATCTGCCTTTTTCAATTTCCAGTTGGTGGTCGCTTAGTCTGTACCTGGTGAGGGTCTGTCTCTGTTTTGTGTCTCTGATGGTCGTGAGGTAGTCTGCCAGTTTATAATCTCTTTTTAGGGCCCGGTAACATTCTAATCTGCTTTGGCTTTCGGTTATTTTGTTCCAATGTTCCAGGTAGGTTTCTTTGCATTGTTTAATGATTTGGTTCACTCGGATTGGTGTTTGGACGGCTGTGTTGGTCTGGGGCTGGTCAGGGTCCGGCTGAGTACTTAGTTTCAGTAGCAGCTGACTCAGGGGACTCTTTTCTGGGTTTAGCTCTTGGGTCTGAAAGGCTTTGAAATGAAGGGTGTCTGGGGAGCTAGATTTGAGGTGATTTAGGAAGTTTAGTGCTCGTTTTTGGATGTTTATTATCAGTGGGTATCTGCCTAGTTCGGCTCTGCATGCATTTGTTGGCGTTTTCCTTTGGGTGCGAAGGATGCTTCGGCAGAATTCTGCATGTAGGGCTTCTATTGTGTGTTTTTCCCATTCAGTGTAGCTTTGGTGATTTAGCGGGCCCCATACTTCACTACCGTACAGTGCAATGGGCAGGATTATGCTGTCAAATATTTTGAGCCAGATTTTGATTGGGATTTGGATGTTGTAGAATTTTCTTTTTATTGCATATAGGGCTCTTCGGGCTTTTTCTTTTAGTGCATTCACTGCTATGCTGAAGCTCCCTGATGCTGTAATAGTTAGACCAAGGTAGGTGTAGCTCATAGTGTGTCCTATAGTGGTATCACTGAGGGTAAACTGGTATTTGTTTTCCTGACATCTGGGCCTTTTTTGAAAAATCATGATGTTGGTTTTCTTTAGATTTACTGTTAGAGCCCAATTTTGGCAGTATTTGTCGAGTAGGTCTAGTTGTTGCTGTAATCCCTGTTCTGTGGGAGACAGCAGAACCAGGTCGTCCGCATAGAACAGGGATTTCACTTCTCCATCAAGGAGACGGAGACCTGGTGACTCGCTTTGCTCCAGCATGTCTGCTAATTCATTTATGTATATGTTGAACAGGGTCGGGCTCAAATTGCAGCCCTGTCGGACGCCTCTTCTCTGGGTGAAGAAATCGGTGCGTTTGTCTCCAATTTTGACCCCGCATTTGTTTTTCAGATACATTGATTTAATAAGGTCATAGACTTTGCCCCCTATTCCACACTGAAGAAGTTTATAATAGAGCCCTTCGTGCCATATAGAGTCAAAGGCTTTCTTGAAGTTGATGAAACAGGCGAATATTTTCCCATTTTTTGTTTGGTGTATATGTTTTTCAATGAGGGTGTGAAGGGTATAGATATAGTCGGCGGTGCGGTGTTTTGGAAGAAAGCCTATTTGGTTTTTTCTGAGGATATTATGTTTGTTAAGAAAATCAAGTAATCTACTATTTAGAATACTGCAGAATAACTTCCCTAGACAACTGTTGACACAGATGCCGCGGTAGTTATTTGGGTCTGATTTGTTTCCGCTTTTATATATGGGGGAGATTAGTCCTTGGCACCAGATATCGGGAAAACAGCCTGAACGTAATATGATGTTGAATAATTTGAGTACCGCACCCTGCATCTCCATATTGCTGAACTTGAGCATTTCATTTTTGATGTTGTCTGGGCCACAGGCTTTCTTTAGGTGGAGAGATTTTGTTTTTGTGGCCAGTTCTTTCCATGTGATTGGGGAGTCTAGAGGGTTTTGGTTGTCTTTAATTGTTGCTTCTAATGTGTGGAGTTTTTCTGTGACCTGATGTTGACTTGGGTTTGTTTCGTTTATTGGGATGTCTTTGTAGAGGTTTTCAAAATGTGTTCTCCAGATGTCGCCATCTTGGATTGGTAATGCTTGCAATTGTGTTGTACTCAGGTTATTCCACATTTCCCAGAATTGTTTTGGATTGGTGGAGTTTTCAATTTCTTCGAGTATTTTGTGGGTATAGTTTTGTGTTTTGTTCCTAATGGTGTGTTTATATCTTTTGAGGGTTTCATTGTATCTAGTACGTAGGTCCGGATTGTTTGGTTGCCGATGCTTTTGGTTTGATATTTTTCTCAGGTCTTTCCTGGCATTTTTGCATTCGTGGTCAAACCATTTCTTATTTTTATTTTGTCTTTTGTGACGCTTCCTCTTCTGTTTCACGAGGTCGGCTTTTACAGCTGCCTCATGGAAGATCATATTTATATCCTCTATGGCCATGTTTACACCATCTCTGGTGATCTCATATAGATTTTCTTTAAATTTTGAAATTTTACTTGTGAGATCAGGTGAATTTAGTGCTGTGATGAATTTATCTCCACTGTCTGGGGCCCATCTGTATGTCTGGTTTATTTTATGTAGCTTACTGGGTTCCTTTTTTGTGTCTGTAGTTTGGGCAGAAAGTTTAAGGTACACATTTATTTGGTTATGGTCTGAGAGGGGGGATTGCTGCCTGACAGTGAATGCGTTGATATCGCAGGGGTCCAGGTCAGTGATTGTATAATCCACCACACTAGACCCAAGAGTTGAGGAATATGTGAGTCTCCCTAAGGAGTCCCCTCTGAACCTACCGTTAACTATGTACAGGCCTAAGGCTCGGCAGAGTTGCACTACCTCCCTACCGCTTTTATTTATTTCACAATCGAGGTTGTTCCGGTTTGCGATGGCTGGTGTGACATATAGAGGGGTCTGGCCAAACACATGGTTGTTGCCCTGTGGGTCTATGAAGTCAGGTTCACATCCTGTCCTTGCATTTAGGTCCCCACATAGTAGCACCTTTCCTTGGGCCTGGAAATGGCTGATTTCCATGTGGAGAGTGTCAAATATCTCCTCTTCAAAATATGGCGATTCTATTGGAGGTATGTAGATCGCACATAAGTAAACATCGTTTTTTGCTATTCCTATATTTTTATCTAATTTTAGCCATACGTGTGATTTTCCCTGTTTTATCGGTGAGATGTGTTTGTTCAGTTCTCCTTTATACCACACCAGGATTCCCCCGGAGGTTCTGCCCTTGCGTGTCTTAGTGTTCTTTACTGAGGGCACAATGATTTCATGGTACATTGGAGGACAGTGGGTCGGCATGTCCTTTTGGCACCATGTTTCTGTTAACACAATTATATCAATGTCTTTTATAGCTTTTAGGAATTCAGGGTCTGTACTCTTCATCCCAAAAGTTGAGGAGCGGAGACCCTGGATATTCCAGCAGCTTATGTGGAAAGAACGCATTTATATAGTTTAAAAAAAACGAAATAAAATGGACCTATTTTGTGGGATGAGTGTGGAAACACTATTTTCTATAATGCTAAATGATGATTTAGTATAAATTTCATGAGGCATGCACATATAGCTATCTAATAATAGTAATAATAATGATAAGATAACAATAATGATAATGATAAATAACAATATTAATAATTTAGTGCATTCCTCTCCGGCTTTCTATCAGGCTGTTCATCATCGTCATGATCTTTCTCAGTTCTTGGTCTACAGTCTGTGGTCTAGAGGGGGGTCTTGGGTCAGGTATAAAAGCACGGTTCTGTTGTTGGTTTTGTATAGGGGGGTGGGGGACATTGGTGGTCCTGTTTGGGTTACGGCTCCCAATGGTAGAGGGGGTGGGAGGGCTGCGTCTTTTGGCAGTGTTTATGAGGTTTCTTGCGAAGATCCACATCCGCTGTTTGAGTAGATGTATTTCGTCATAGAGGTCCCTTGTGTTGATGTTTGGATGATGGGCCAGGTAGACGTTGGGGAAGACAGAACATCTCGTGTCGATCTCCCTGTTGGTGTTGTGGATTATATAGGCTGGGGTGTCCTTTCTGGGCAGTAGTGTGGAGATCACGATCCGCGCCTCGGGGAATTCCTTGCTGGCCTTTTCCGCCATCCTGCTCACCGCCCTAGCAGTGCCTTCCTGTAGGGTGCGTAGGTCGTTTGTGCCTGTGTGGACCACAAGCCATTTGGGGCTTCCAAGGGATTCTTTGTTCAGGATCTTCATTGCATGGTCTGTGTTGCTGCACCATTTTTTCAGGACTTGATGACCTGGGAACAGCCTCTGGGGGTCCAGAAACTTTCCGTTGGAGTCGGTCAGCAGGACCGCCTGAGGGGCTGGTTTTTCAGACTGGGTAGCAGTAGTCTGGGCAGGACTCGACTGATGGCTGGTTGTTGGCTGGGTTTCTGGGATATGTTGTGTGGCAGGAGCAGGGTTTGAGGCTTTCGGTGTGTCCTCATGTGGGGGGGCATCTGACGGGTTCTGTGTCCCTGTGTGTGAGGACTGGGTAGCGGTAGTCTGGGCAGGACTCGACTTAGGGCTGGTTGTTGGCTGGGTTTCTGGGATAAGCTGTGTGGCAGGAGCAGGGTTTGTGGCTTTCGGTGTGTCCTCGTGTGGGGTGGCATCCGACGGGTTCTGTGTCCTTGTGTGTGTTGTTTTTTGGACCTTAAGAGGTTTGTGTTGCCTGCTGAGCCTTTCTACGGCCTCCATCGTTTTGTTTAGCTGGGTATGGAGTTCTTTGATCTTATTTCTTTGTTCCTCTACGGTCTTTCTCAGCTTGTGGATGGTGGACTCGTTTTCCGTTTTCAGCTGTTTGAGTTCCTCCGTCCAGTTCTTGGCCTGTGTTTCTCTGTATTCGTTGAATTCGAGTTCTAGTTTGGACAGACTCTCTTTCAGCAGTTTGTTTGCGTTGAGAGGTGTGGGAGGGGTGGAGATGGTCAGGGAGGTGTGTGTCTCTGCTGGACTCTCTTCTTCTTCCTCCGCTCGGCTCTCATCATCCTCTGTTCGATTCTCTTTTGCCTCCTGTCCATTGGTCCTATTTGTGTCTGCCTTAGTTTTCAACTGGGGGAATTCCTTTTCGAAGGAGTCCAGATTTTCTACATTCCCCTGTATCATGATCTTTCCTTTTTTGTTGTAGTAGCTTATGGTTCGCAGGGGGTCATCTTTATCTAGATTTCCATCTTTACATATTTTCAGTCTGCCTCCACTGCCAATACCTTCGCTGGAGACGTATGCGTAGTATTTTTGTAAAGTCTCCTTCCATGAGGGAACGGAGTCGGTGTAGAATATGAGGTTGTTCTTCGTCTTAATCCCTTTGTGTGTGGTATAGTCAACGTAGAGGACCTCTGGGTTACTTTTTAGTGTTATGTCCTTGTGTTTTTCCTTTGCTTTATTTTTTGTGCATTGCTCAGGATATTTCATTTCCCTGCTCATTGTAGTCGTTTGTTTTGTCTCAGGTAGATAACTTTTTTTCTCTTTTTTGTGTCGTGTTCCACCTTATCCCACTTTTAGGTCCAAAATTGAGAGTTTTTCAGGGGTTCATCTTTGATATAGCTGCTCTTAAAAGTTTCTCTCTCTCTCTCTCACAGGTTCCTGGTTCGGGTTGTTTATCGTTTCTCTCGGGTTTCTATTCCTTTTTTCTCGCGGGTTTGTTGTTCTTTTTCTAGGTTAATTAAATTTAGATCTAGGTAAAGCTTTTTTCCTCCGGACCCGGAGTTTTCCTCTCTCTCCTCGCGTCGGTCTCAGGCTGTTTCTGCTCTGGTCCCAGCCCCTCGGCTCGGCTGTGCAGTCCCGGCCCGGTGTTTGTCCGAGTTTCTCTGACCCCGGAGTTTCTCGGGTTTCAGGCCCCGGGCTTGCTCGCTCTCCGGGCTTCTGCCCTGGTCCCAGCCTCTCGGATCGGCTGTGCTGTCCCGGCCCGGTGTTTGTCCGAGTTTCTCTGACCCCGGAGTTTCTCGGGTTTCAGGCCCCGGGCGTGCTCGCTCTCCGGGCTTCTGCCCTGGTCCCAGCCCCTCGGCTCGGCTGTGCAGTCCCGGCCCGGTGTTTGTCCGAGTTTCTCCGACCCCGGAGTTTCTCGGGTTTCAGGCCCCGGGCTTGCTCGCTCTCCAGGCCCGACAGTCCCGACCCGATCCGGCACCCCTACCTCTCCACTCGCCTCTTTGACTGGCTCGGGCCGCTCCTCCCGGTCTGGGTCTACTCCTGTTGCTGCTCGCTCTCCTTCTCTCCGGTGCCTCGGGCCTTTCTCCGGCTTCAGGCTCCGTGCTCCGGTTGCTTCTCGGGCTCTGCTGTGGTGCTTCAGGCTCTGTGTTCCTGCTGCTGCTCGGGCTCAGCTTTGCTGCATCGTTGTCCAGGTTTTTTCCCGGATTTATTTTTCTCTTTCTCACTATCTTATCTTTTTTCGGGTTTTTTTTTTTTTCCTCTTTGACGCTCTTTTGGCGCTCTTTTTTCCCTCGGTTTTCTTAGATGTTTAAACTAAACTAAACTTAAACTTAAAACTACACTAAACTTAGCTAACTTAGACTAAAGTTAAATTTAACTTTTAGAACTTTTTAAACTTTTTTTTCCCACTTAGATGGCTAAATTCGGCAGCCCATCTTCAGCGTGGCTCTCTCTCTCTCTCCAGTCTCTCTCTCTCTCTCTCTCTTCCCCCCCATCTCTCTCTTCTCCCCCCAGTCTCTCTCTCTCTCTCTCTCCCTCTCCCTCTCTCTTTCCCTCTCTCTCTCTCCCCCCCAGTCTCTCTCTCTCTCTCTCTTCCCCCCGCCGCTCTCTCCCCCCCAGTCTCTCTCTCCCCCCCAGTCTCTCTCTCTCTCTCTCTTCACCCCAGTCGCTCTCTCCCCCCCTTCCCCCCAGTCGCTCTCTCCCCCCCAGTCTCTCTCTTCTCCCCCAGTCTCTCTCTCTCTCTCTTCCAACAACAACATGCCCTCAAAAAACCCTCGGCACCGCCGGGCACTCCAGCTAGTAACTGATAAATGGGGAATGTCAATCAGGTGGGTGGTTAGAAAACCAGTTCCCGAAATAATTGACACAGATGCTTTGTGAGGAATAATCCATAGCAGAGGGAGTGGGAGAGCCTGCACCTTCCCACCAATCTATTTTAGAACCGGACAGAGCAGGGTTCGAGTCACTGTCTAGATATGTTTAAAATGGGAACCAACCATAAAAGTTCTGAATTTGAAACAGAGCCACTTGCCTCAGTGTCTCGTGCTGTGGAGACATTAGCTGTTAAAGTTTTTAATTAATTGATGCCAGCAGCTAAACAAACCTCAAAAGTAAAGCCATGATCCTATCCATGCCCGGAGCCAGCCCACTCACCTGGCGTCCGCACATTCCCCCTGCTCCCCATGCCCTTCCCCTCCTTCTTCCTTCCGTGGCTCTATCCCATCCCACTGCCCCAGTTCTATCCCACTCCCTCCCTTATCACCCTGCTTCCCACACCCTGCCCTGCCCTTATCCCACTCCCTCCCCTATCAAAATAACAACAGAAATTGCTGGAAAAACTCAGCAGGTCAGGCAACATCCGTGGAGAGAAATTTGAGTTGACATTTCGGGTCGAAACCCTTCTTCAAAAATCCCACTCCCTCCCCTATCGCCCTGCTTCCCACACCCTGCCCCGCTTCATCCTCCTCCCCCCTCCCCCACTTCTATCCTGCCGCCTGTCCTAATCCCATCAAACTGCTGACCATCCAACTTCCTTTCCTGGCCCCCATATTAGCTGACATTGTTGACGGTTCCCTCTCCTCAGGTATTGTCGCACTCCCCTTCAAATCTGTTGTCATCACCCCCTTTCCTCAAAAAACCCACTCTTGACCCCTCTGTTCTTGCAAACTACCGCCCTATGCACAATCTCACTTTCCTCTCCAAACCTGTGCCCATCTTTCTCGCAACTCCATGTTTGAACGCTTCCAAACAGGTTTCCACCGCTGCCACTACACTGAAATGGCCCTTATCAAAGTCACAAATTACATCCTATGTGACTATGGCCATGGTAAACTATCCCTCCTCATCCTTCTCAACCTGCCTGTCGCCTTTGACACGGTTGGCCACACCATCCTCCTCCAATGCCTCTCCTCCGTCGTCCAGTTGGATGGGACTGGTTCCATTCCTATCTAGTCATAGCTGGAGAATCACCAGCAGTGGTTTCTCTTCCCGCTCCCATGCCGTTATCTCTGGAGTCCTTGGCCTCCTACTATTTCTTATCTACATGCTGCCCCTCAACGACATGTTCCAAAACCACAACTTCAGGTTCCACACGTACGCTGACGACACCCAGCTCTACCTCACCACCACCTTTCTCGACCCATCCACTGCTTCTGATTTGTCACACTGCTTGTCTAACATCCTGTATTGGATGAGCAGAGATTTCCTCCAGCTAAATATTGGGAAGACCGAAGTCATTCTCTTCAGTCCCCACCAGCAACTCCATCCCTCTCCCTGGTCATTGTCTGAGGCTGAACCAGATCATTCGCAATCTTGACGTCCTATTTGACCCTGAGTTGAGCTTCTGACCCTATATCCGTTCCATCACCAAGACCACCTCTGTAGCATCGCCTGTCTCCACCCCTGCCTCAGCTCATCTGCTGCTGAAACCCTCATCCATGTCTTTGTTACATCTAGACTTGTCTATCCCAATGCTCTCCTGGTCGACCTCCCATCTACCACCCTCCATAAACTTCAGCTCACCAAAACTGGGTTGCCCGTATCCTAACTCACACCAAGTCCCGTTCACTCATCACCCCTGAGCTCGCTGACCTACACTGGCTCCCGGTCCAGCAACGCCTCAATTTTAAAATTCTCATCCTTGCTTTCAAATCCATCCATGGCCTCACCCCTTCCTATCTCTGTAGCCTCCTCCAGCCCTACAACACTCCGCAAAGCGCCATGGGACGTTTTACTACATTAAAGGCGCTACATAAATGCAGCTGTTGTTATTGAGATCTCTGCGGCAGGAAATACGGTTTTCCCCGAACGCAATGTTTTAACTCCAAAGTGTGTAGGCTTCTTTTCTCAGCAGGATACCCGCCCGGAAGCCAGATTGATTGACAGAAGAAGCCACAGTCCAGGAGCAGGGAGGTTTCCTGCTGCTGGGGGTAGAGCTCGCGAGGGGGGTCGGGGTGAGGGTGGGGGTGGGTACAGCGTGGCTTCGCGGGTCGGGGTGATTCTGGGGGGCGATTGTGACGGTGACTGTGGGGGGTGATCGTGAGGGGTGGGAGAGAGAACGGGGTCGGGGGGGTCAGTGATGGCGGGGGGGTTGGTGATCGCGGGAGTGTCGGTGATCGCGGGGGGGTCGGTGATCAAAGGGGGGTCGGAGATCGCGTGGGGGGGTCAGTGATCGCGGGAGTGTCGGTGATCGCGGGGGGGTTGGTGATCAAAGGGGGGTCAGAGATCGCGTGCTGGGGTCAGTGATCGCGGGGGGTGATTGCGGGAGGGGGGTCGGTGATCGCGGGGGGGCGGTGATCGTGGGGGGGTTGGTGATCAAAGGGGGGGTCGGAGATCGCGTGCTGGGGTCAGTGATCGCGGGGGGGTGATTGCGGAAGGGGGGTTGGTGATCGCGGGGTGGCGGTGATCGCGGGGGGGTCGGTGATCAAAGGGGGTCAGAGATCGCGTGGGGGGTCAGTGATCGCAGGTGGGGTGATTGCGGGGGGGTGGTGATCAAAGGGGGGTCACTGATCACGGGGAGTGTCAGTGATCACGGGGGGGCGGTGATCGTGGGAGGGCGGTGATCGCAGGGGGTCGGTGATCGTGGGGGGGTTGGTGATCAAAGGGGGTCAGAAGAGATCGCGTGGGGCGTCAGTGATCGCAGGTGGGGTGATTGCGGGGGGGGCGGTGATCAAAGGGGGGTCACTGATCAAGGGGAGTGTCAGTGATCACGGGGGGGCGGTGATCGCGGGAGGGCGGTGATCGCGGGGGGTTGGTGATCGTGGGGGGGTTGGTGATCAAAGGGGGGGTCAGAGATCGCGTGCTGGGGTCAGTGATCGCGGGGGGGTGATTGCGGAAGGGGGGTTGGTGATCGCGGGGTGGCGGTGATCGTGGGGGGGTCGGTGATCAAAGGGGGTCAGAGATCGCGTGGGGGGTCAGTGATCGCAGGTGGGGTGATTGCGGGGGGGGGCGGTGATCAAAGGGGGGGGTCACTGATCACGGGGAGTGTCAGTGATCACGGGGGGGCGGTGATCGCGGGAGGGCGGTGATCGCGGGGGGTCGGTGATCGTGGGGGGGTTGGTGATCAAAGGGGGGTCAGAGATCGCGTGGGGGCGGTGATCGCGGGTGGGGTGATTGCGGGGGGGTCGGTGATCAAAGGGGGGGTCGGTGATCAAAGGGCGGGTCAGTGATCAAAGGGGGGTAAGTGATCGCGGGGGAGCAGTGATCGCGGGGGGGTCAGTGATAGCGGGGGGTCGGTGATCAAAGGGAAAGTCGGTGATCACGGGTGTAGTGTCCGTGTGTTGATAAAGACACTGAAAACAGGAGTTGGTTCATAGGTGTTTACTAAGCAAAGTCTGGAGGGGGGTTCTAACGGATATACACAATATACAGGCTTATATAGCCCGAGTGGCAATTACCGGCATTACAGCACACCTGGGGCTCTTAAAGGCACATACACTACAATTCCTCCCCTTTTAGCTAACCAGTACATCATATTTTAAGTAATTATTAAGTACATGTTATAAGAAAAATAATATACACATTGCTGTAGTTAATTAATTATAAGTCAGTCTCTCAGGAGGCTTCCTGACTCGATCCGGATAACGCCTCGGGGTGTAGTAGTTTCTGGTGGTGTAGTCGGTTCTCTTGGCAAGGTTGATTCGGCTTGAATGCCAGTGTCGGGTTCATCGGGTTCCAGTATTACCGGATCGGAGGTAGATGTGGGTATCTCTACTTCATCGTTAGACGTATAGAGTTGTGGTGTAGGTTGTCCCTTTTCGGATGACTTTATGATTTGGTCAGCATGGCGCCTTATTATGCTTTCTCCGATGTCCACGGTATACATCAGTGGTCCTAGTCGTGTGCAGATAGTTCCAGGCTGCCATTTCTCGGTACGGTAGTCACGGGCCAAAACTTGTTGACCTATCTGGAAGGTTCTAGTTGGCCTTTCATTCATGCCTTGAAACTGCCGGTTCGCCACATCCCTTCTGATGTTGGGCTTGACCAAATCCAGCCGGCATCTTAGGTTTCTATTGAAGAACATCATGGCGGGAGTTTGGTTGGTAACCATATGTGTTGCATTCCTGTATGCGAATAAGAAGTTATCCACCTTGTGCTGAAGTTTTATGTCTTCATTACCCATGGCCTTTATGGCCTTCTTGACGGTCTGGACAAACCTTTCAGCCAATCCATTGGTGGCGGGATGGTATGGGGCGGACGTGTAGTGCTTAACACCATTGTTTTTTAAGAACTTTCTGAATTCTTCGGACACAAATTGCGGTCCATTATCAGAACATACCTGTTCCGGCAGCCCATTCCTGGCAAATATGGTCCTTAATACTGTGATGGTTTTTTCCGTGGTGGTGGAGGACATCTTTATTACCTCCGGCCACTTGGAGTGTGCATCAACCGCGATTAAGAACATTGAGTCCATAAATGGACCAGCAAAGTCGATGTGCACCCTTTGCCAGGGAGATGAGGGCCACTCCCATGGATGTAGAGGGGCTTGTGGTGGAGCGTTTTGGACCTTCTGGCATCCTAGGCAGCTCTTGGTCATTTCTTCGATGTCTCCATCGATACCTGGCCACCATACAAATGCCCTAGCTAGGTTCTTCATTTTCACTCCACTCAGATGCCCCTCGTGAAGCTCCTTTAGCACTTTATCCTGGAGTTTGGGTGGAATCACCACTCTGGATCCACACATCAAGGATCCTCGGCACACTGACAGCTGTTCTCTTCTTTGCGAGAATGCTGGCAACAGTGGTTCGCCATGTGCTGGCCATCCCTTCACTGTTAAATCGTAGACCCGTGAGAGAGTCGGGTCATTTCTCGTCTCCCTTTCAATGGCAGAATTTGTTACTGGTAGACATTCCACTATGGTAGAGTGGAACATCTCTACTGGGCCTACTGTAGGTGCCTCTTCTACCATTGGCAACGGTAGGCGCGATAAACCGTCAGCATTCCCATGCTGTTTTGATCCTTTGTATTCTATGTTGTATTGGTGTGCCCCTAGAAAAAGGGACCACCTCTGTAGCCTTTGCGCTGTCATAATGGGAACACCCTTTTTAGGGTTGAATATGGAGATGAGGGGTTGATGGTCAGTCAACAAGGTAAATTTTTGTCCGTGTAGGTAATGGTTGAATTTTTTCACTCCCCATACCAGGCTGAGTGCTTCCCTGTCGATTTGGGCATAGTTACGCTCAGCTGAGTTTAATGAGCGTGACGCAAAAGCTATCGGCCGTTCTGAGCCATTAGGGAATTTATGGGATAATACTGTTCCTATGCCGTAAGGGGATGCATCGCACGCCAGTCTGATTGGCAGTGATGGGTTGTAATGAGCCAAAACTTCTTTGGATGTGATTAAGTCTTTGCATTTATGGAAGGCACGTTTACAGTCTTCGTTCCATTTCCAAATCACTCCTGTTTGTAGAATTTCATTAAGAGGGTGTAGAAGAGTTGATAAGTTCGGTAAAAATTTATGATAGTAATTTATTAATCCCAGGAACGACCTTAATTGTGAAACATTTTCAGGTGCTGGGGCTTTTATGACCGCTTCAATTTTTTCAGGTGACTTATGCAACCCTTCATTATTAATTATGTGGCCACAATATGATATCTGATTTTGGAAAAATTCGCACTTGGGGCGATTTGCTCATAGGCCCCGTTCTTTCAGCCTAGTGAGCACCTGCTCCAAATTGGCAAGGTGCTCGTTGTCGTTTTCTCCTGTTACAAGGATGTCGTCTAGGTAGCATTGAGTCCCCGGAATCCCTTGCAGGACTTGCTCCATAGCTCTTTGCCAGATAGCTGGAGCTGATGCTACTCCAAAAACCAGTCGATTGTACTGGTACAGGCCTTTGTGTGTGTTTATCGTGAGATACTTTTTAGAGGCCTTCTCAACCTCCATCTGTAGATATGCCTGTGCCAAGTCAATTTTGGTGAAACGTTTCCCTCCGGATAGTGAGGCGAAAATATCTTCTATCCTCGGAAGAGGATACTGTACTGTGTGAAGGACCGGGTTTACAGTCACCTTGAAGTCTCCACAGATGCGAATTTTTCTCTGTTCTTCAGATTTATCATTATTCAATGCTTTTTTCATGACTGGAACGATGGGTGTTGCCCACTCGCTCCAATCTATTTTGGATAATATGCCTGCCTTTTCCAAATTCTCCAGCTCTGCCTCAACTGCTGGACGAATTGCGTATGGTACCGGTCTTGCCTTAAAAAATTTGGGAATTGCTGCATCTTCCACTTTTATTGAGGCGGTGATGCCTTTCAAGGTTCCGAGTTTCTCTTGAAACACTTCTTTGGCGTTGGCCAAGATGTCTTTTAATCGTTCAGGTATGATGTCATCATTGTTTTTTTCCTTACTGGTCACCGTCAGTGCCTGAATGGAGTGCCAGTCTAAACGTATCTTTCTGATCCATTCATGTCCCAACAACGGTGGACCACCATTTTGTAGAATGTATAAATACAACTTTTGTATTTCTTTGCCGTTGTATACAACAGGCACCCTTATTTTTCCTTTGGGGTATACTTTCTGCCCCGTATATGTTTTTAAGATAATGGATGTGTCTTTTAGAGGTATATGCGAAAATAGCCTCTCGTAATCCCGTCGATTTATTACGGTTAGAGCTGATCCTGTATCTAGCTCCATTTTAACTGGGGACCCTGCTATCGTGAGTGTAACCCAAATGGTTTGGTAATCATCTTTGGCAAGTACATTATGTAATTTGAGACAGCTTAGTCTCTTGTTTTCGGAGTCGCTATCGCTCTTCTGGTCTTCGGAGCTACTGTCCGTCATCATTTGTACCTTCATGTACTTTCCTTTATTGATTTTTTTTTTTCTGTCAGTGGATTTATTTTGTCCAGATCGGCATACCCGTGCAATGTGTCCAATCTTTCCACATTGCCTGCATGCTTTGTCCTTGAACCAGCAGGCCCTCTGGTTATGGGTGGATCTGCCGCAGCGATAACATCTTTCGAAACCCTGTGTCATTCCATGGGTGCCGAAGTCCTGTGTCTTTTGTTGTATCTCTGCAGCTCCTCTTGCTGCTGCTTCGTATGATACAGCCATACTGAAAGCTTTGTCCAATGTTAAATCTTTTTCAGAAAGCAGCCTTTTTTGTGTTCCTTCACTTAAGAGACCGCAAACGAATTTGTCCCGAAGATAATCTGATAGTCCTGCCCCGAATTGGCAGTACTTTGATAGCTTTCTTAATTCGGTTAGGTAATCAGTGTTACTTTCATTCTTGCGTTGATTTCTCTTGAAGAATTTGAATCGTTCCGCTATCAGCAGCAGTGTTGGGTTTAAGTGCTCCTGCAGGGTATCAACAATTTCTTTAAAATTCTTGTCCTTTGGTTTGGCTGGAGTGATTAAATTTCATAACAGCCCGTATGCCTTTGCGCCCATTAGGTTCAGCAGTACTGAAGCTTTTTTTTCATCTTCTATTCCATTTGCAGTGCAATATACCTCTACTCGTTCCACGTATGTGGTCCAATCCTCTATTTCGCTATCAAAAGCATCAATATTGCCAGACTTAGGCATTTCAGAAAAGATATGGCGCTTCCCGCGCTTTTCTTTACTTTCTGCAGCAAAGATATGGCGCTTCCCGTGCTTTCCCGCCGCTGCTGCTGATGACAATGCTGTTTCCCGCGGTTTCCGTTCTTTTAAAAAAAAATTATTTACAGTTGAAGACTCGTTCCCGCCGGACTTTCTCTCCAGGTCTGAACGCTGACCTGCTTGCCGCGCCGGCCGTCTCCCGAGTGCTCCCTCCCAGTCTGTTATTGCTTGCCTCCGATTTCACTGCCTGTCTCAGCTGTAGAGCCAGCCGCTGGAGCCCCAGCCTGACGCCCAGGAAGGATTAGCGCAGTACCTGCCACCAGCTTGGCCAGCTGGTGAAACCACAGCTTTTCTCACTTTCTTGAGTCTTCTGGACGCCCGAGGAATCGATGTCCTTGAGGTGCTGCCGAATTGCAGGTAAATCCGTTTCCACTTCATCGCCACTGTAGTGTCCGTGTGTTGATAAAGACACTGAAGACAGGAGTTGGTTCATAGGTGTTTACTAAGCAAAGTCTGGGGGAGGTTCTAACGGATATACACAATATACAGGCTTATATAGCCCGAGTGGCAATTACCGGCATTACAGCACACCTGGGGCTCTTAAAGGCACATACACTACAATGGGTGGTCTGATTGCGGTGATTCTGATTGCACAGGGAGTTTCGCTCACGGGGGTTCCCATTGCGGGAGGGGGTCTGATCCCGTGGTGGGTTCAATTGTGCGGAGGGAAGCAGGTTAGCTTGGGGTGCTGGGGGAAGCACTCCTGCTCCTCCTGGCCCACAAGCAGCGCTGGAGACGACACTCTCCTCTCCATGCAGCAGTTTTCACCTCCCTTTAGCTCCTGGGTTTCTGGGAAACCCGACTGGCCAGCATTAAAGCTGGAAGAGAGACGGGGGAAAAATTGGGTTGCTTTGTGCCTCCCGTTAGTGCCCCGGGGGGGCAAAGCCCCTAGCGCCTGGGCGCAATGCCACTAATGCCTCACGCGAAATTCAGCGGGAGGTTAGCGACGGCGGTAACCGGTAGCGCCCTGTGGCGCTCAGCCTCCTCTTGAGTGCCGGGCTGTTTTCCCAGCACCCCACTCCCCGCTGGCCCATCAGGGCCCCAGTACATGCAGCGCTCGACCCCTCCGCTTTAATCAGTGGAGGGAGGCCTGTAATACCGCGGCGCTAGGTGCCGACACGTGTGGCGTGGTTGCACGTAACGCCGCGATATTGTTAGCGCCCCAAGAAGGATGGGGAGCACTTCCAGTAGCGACCCACAACCTGCATGGAGCGCATCCACTCAATTTACGGCGCAGAGCCGTTAACTTTTCACTGCTGTAAAAGTAGCACCCCGACGAAGTTAGCACCCCAAAGAGGGCGCGCCCGAATTTTTCCCTCAAGAAGTCTGAGGCATGCAGCCTCATTAAAATACTTAAATGAGAAACCAGCCTCCTGGTAGTGGGTTGGCTGCCATGCGTGACAGTGTGTCCATGTGTGAGAGTGTGTCCATGTGTGACAGTGTGTCCGTGTGTGACAGTGTGTCCGTGTGTGACAGTGTGTCAGTGTGTGACAGTGTGTCCGTGTGTGACAGTGTGTGACAGTGTGTCCATGTGTGTCCGTGTGTGACAGTGTGTGACAGTGTGTCCGTGTGTGACAGTGTGTCCGTGTGTGACAGTGTGTCCATGTGTGACTGTGTGTGACAGTGTGTCCGTGTGTGACAGTGTGTGACAGTGTGTCCATGTGTGTCCGTGTGTGACAGTGTGTCCGTGTGAGACAGTGTGTGACAGTGTGTCCGTGTGTGACAGTGTGTGACAGTGTGTCCGTGTGTGACAGTGTGTGACAGTGTGTCCATGTGTGTCCGTGTGTGACAGTGTGTGACAGTGTGTCCGTGTGTGACAGTGTGTGACAGTGTGTCCGTGTGTGACAGTGTGTCCGTGTGTGACAGTGTGTCCATGTGTGACTGTGTGTGACAGTGTGTCCGTGTGTGACAGTGTGTGACAGTGTGTCCGTGTGTGACAGTGTGTCCGTGTGTGACAGTGTGTCCGTGTGTGACAGTGTGTGACAGTGTGTCCGTGTGTGACAGTGTGTGACAGTGTGTCCATGTGTGTCCGTGTGTGACAGTGTGTGACAGTGTGTCCGTGTGTGACAGTGTGTCCGTGTGTGACAGTGTGTCCATGTGTGACTGTGTGTGACAGTGTGTCCGTGTGTGACAGTGTGTGACAGTGTGTCCATGTGTGTCCGTGTGTGACAGTGTGTCCGTGTGAGACAGTGTGTGACAGTGTGTCCGTGTGTGACAGTGTGTGACAGTGTGTCCGTGTGTGACAGTGTGTGACAGTGTGTCCATGTGTGTCCGTGTGTGACAGTGTGTGACAGTGTGTCCGTGTGTGACAGTGTGTGACAGTGTGTCCGTGTGTGACAGTGTGTCCGTGTGTGACAGTGTGTCCATGTGTGACTGTGTGTGACAGTGTGTCCGTGTGTGACAGTGTGTGACAGTGTGTCCATGTGTGTCCGTGTGTGACAGTGTGTGACAGTGTGTCCGTGTGTGACAGTGTGTCCATGTGTGTCCGTGTGTGACAGTGTGTCCGTGTGAGACAGTGTGTGACAGTGTGTCTGTGTGTGACAATGTGTCCATGTGTGACTGTGTGTGACAGTGTGTCCGTGTGTGACAGTGTGTCTGTGTGACAGTGTGTGACATTGTGTTCATGTGTGACAGTGTGTGACAGTGTATCCATGTATGACAGTGTGTGACAGTGTGTCCGTGTGTGACAGTGTGTCCATGTGTGACAGTGTGTGACAGTGTGTCCATGTGTGACAGTGTGTGACGGTGTGTGACAGTGTGTCCAAGTGTGACAGTGTGACCGTGTGTGAAAGTGTGTGACAGTGTGTGAAAGTGTGTCCATGTGTGACAGTGTCTGCGTGAGACAGTGTGTAACAGAGTGTCCGTGTGTGTCCATGTGTGACAGTGTGTGAAAGTGTGTCCATGTGTGACAGTGTCCGTGTGAGACAGTGTGTGACAGAGTGTCCGTGTGTGACTGTGTGTCCATGTGTGACAGTGTGTGAGTGTGTGACAGTGTGTCCATGTGTGACAGTGTGTCCGTGTGTGACAATGTGAGACAGTGGGGGAAAAAATTCAGTTGGTAGCGCCACCCGTTAGCGCCTTAAGAAGGCGCTAAGTGGGGCGCAAACCAACTAGCGCCCGGGCGCGGCGATATCTGCGCCTCTTGCGAAATTGAGCGGACATTTTGCGGTGGCACTAAACAATACTGCCCGATCCCCTGCACACGCAGATGTTGACGTCATTCGAGAGTGCAACGCCCTTGGGGCGCCCCGGACCGGAAATTGAGTGGCGCCCCCCTCCTTTCTGCCTGGCGTGACCAACGACAGGTTGACTGGAACGCTTCCCAGTCGCTGTGGGGCTAGGGGGGCGCTATTTAAAGGGGGCCTCTTCCTGGCTTTTGTGTGGTAGCCATTTTTGCAGCACTCGTTCTGAGAGCGAGAGAAAGAGATTTGGAGAGAGACAAAGAGAGAAAGGTAGTTTTGGCTTCTGACCATAACTTTGCAGGTACTTTGCTTTTTGACCTTCCTAACTTTGATTGCCCAGATACTATGGGGGCTGCAATCGATGGGAACGTCGTCCTTCTCCATCACATTCAGAGGGCACAGAGACGCAGAGAGAGAGTGGCGATCATGGCCAGACAGAGGAGGGCCAACAGGCGTCGGTACAGGAGACTAGCACCCGGGCGTGGCGATATCTGCGCCTCTTGCAAAATTGAGCAGACATTTTGCGGCGGCGCTAAACAATACCGCCCGATCTCCTGCGCACACAGATGTTGACGTCATTCGAGAGTGCAACGCCCTTGGGGCACCCCGGACCGGAAATTCAGTGGCGCCCCCCTCCTTTCCGCCTGGCGTGACCAGGGTTTTTCGCCAACAATTCTCCTACATTAATATGTTTGAGGAGCAGTGTTTGCGAACACTGCGATTCAGCAAGGAGGTGGTCACTGAGCTCTGCCACCTGCTTCAGCCAGATCTGCAGCCTCAACTGAGGAGCAGGACGTCTCTGTCGGTGGCAGTGAAGATAACAGTGGCTCTCAACTTTTATGCCACCGGCTCATTTCAATCAGCTACTGGGGACATCGCCAATATCTCCCAGTTCGCGATGCATTGCTGCATCCATCAGGTCACAAATGCCCTCTTTAAAAGGAGACGAGAGTACATCTCTTTCCCCATGACCCCGGACAAGCAGCAAGAACGCGCAATGGGCTTTGCAATGATAGCGGGCTTCCCCATGGTGCAGGCCGCCATTGACTGCACCCATGTGGCTTTACGGGCGCCGCAAGGGAATGCTGAGGATATTCCGCAACCGAAAGGGCTTCCATTCCTTAAACGTCCAGTTGGTCTGTGACCACAGACAGCTGATACTCGCTGTCAATGCCCACTTTCCAGGCAGCAGCCATGATGCCTTCATCCTGCACCAGACTTCTGTGGCAGACCTTTTTGAGGCACCGCTTCACCCAGGAGGTTGGCTTCTCGGGGACAAGGGATATCCTCTGTGCACCTGGGTGATGACCCCGCTCCGTTCGCCCAGCACCCCTGCTGAGCTACGATACAATGAGAGCCATCAAGCTACCAGGAACATCGTTGAGCACACAATCGGCGTGATCAAGCAATGGTTTCGCTGTCTGGACCATTCTGGAGGAGCCCTGCAGTACTTGCCTGAGCGAGTCTCCCACTTCGTTGTTGTGTGCTGCATGCTGCATAACCTGGCAATCCTCAGGACCCAGCCAATGCCACCAGACATTGGAGCACCAGCAGAGAAGGAGGAGGAGGGTGAGGAGGATGATCATCAGCAGCACCAAGGCGGGAGGGAGGCACAAAGTGGAAGGGCCGTCCGTCAAGGGCGCATAGCAAGTCGCTTCTAGGCCCCCTCTGAGAGAATGGCTTCTGCCATTCAAACAACCTGAATGAAACTATTCCGCAACCCCTAAGCCGGTCAAGGCAACAATGAGTGCAAAGACCAAACATGCACATTTTGAATACAGAAACTTCTTTATTTCCGAAACTGTGTCTCATTTCCGCAAGACAAAGTAATAGAAAGAAACACCAATAAAAAAATAACTGACTCCCACAACCTGGAGACAATGTCCAAAACAGCAACAAAAATTTGACCATGACCCTCGGCCTTCAATAAAACAATGGCTCAGTAATTCCTGTCACAACGCGTGAGTGCGGATGGGGTACTCACGCGTGTGCCCGGAGGAATTGCCGGTTTTCAGCATGCACAGCGCATGCGCTGAAAACCGGCATTTCCTGTCCTCTGACCCAGGGGGTTAAGAGGCAGAACGCGCACGACTGCACAGGCAGCGCGTGCGCAGTGAAATTCCTTTTTTTTTTCAGTGTTGCGCGTGTGTAAAGGCCTCCGGTATTTACGCATTGAAAAACCACACGTAAGTACTTAGTTTTTCAGGTAAGTGGTCTATTAATACAATTGAGAATTTTTTTTTCCACAGGTTTGTTATTTTTAAAGTATTTACAGTAAGGTAAGTTTAGTTTTAGCCCCGATTTTTTATATACATTTTTTTTTCAAATTTTAAAATTATTGTTTAAAATAGTTTTTCAGAGTTCTTTATGGTTCATTTAAGTAGTGCAATGTTTTTTTAAATTTTCTTTCAGGTTTAAGTAGTGTTTTGGGGCCAGGAGTTTTCATGAGTTTGACAGCTCTTACTGTCAAACTCATGAATGAACTTTTGCAACCTCCCATTGGTTGCCCTGTGCTCACGTGATCCCAGCCGGCTCATCGCACTAACTACGCCGCTGGGTCACGCACGCACAGCGCGGCAGGACCTCAAGTGGGCCAGTGAGAGGAAATGCAATGCGGGCCAGAATTAAAATGTCAGCACGCCGGGTAAGTGAACATCGGGGGCTTGCACACGCGGCAAGCTCCCGATTCTAATTTCAGGGCCATTGAAATACATTTTGCCACACCTCCTACTTTTTGCCCTTCGAGGGTGATCTGCCTCCCTTGTGAAATTGCCCCCTTCCCACCCTGCAGCTCCTCTGTAATGGAACCCCAGTGGCTGCAGCAAGGCTGGGGGAAGGCTGCTGAGTGTCAGAAACTGAGACTGCAGATGCCCTTGAGGGACGGCCTAGACCAGCTCTGGGCCTGGAGGGCCCGGCTGCTGACTGCTCCAACTCTGCATGGGCGGCAGCAGTCTGTCCTACAGGTGGTGGCAACTGCAGTGGAGAAGTGACAGTGTTGGCAGCAGGAATGCTGTCATCTTGAGAGAGGACAGCAACTCCCTGCTCGACCGACACACTGGCACTCCCACGGGGCAGCACTTCAGCATGCGGAGCAATCTGCTGGAGCACAGATTGCTGGCCTGCTGCAGCGCGGTGAGAGCCCCGGGGAAATCTGCCCGATCCAGCGAGGGTGGCAGCAGTTAGTGCTCGTGTGGCCTCAGTCTGCGTCTGCATGAGACCAGCCACTGATTGCATTGCAGCACTTAGCATTTGCGTGGCAGCCGCCTGTGCTACAGCGAAGTGCTCCACACTCCTTGCCAGTGATTCAATGGATTCGGGCATCTTTGCCACTGCAGCCATGAGCTCATTGTGCCTTTGCTCCGCCTGGGCGCTCATTTCAGTGAGGACCTGCTCCTCATCTGCGTTCAGTGCAGCAGGACTCGAGGCCATACTCTCCGTCCGGGGAGAAGGCCCCTGAGCTTCCCTACCCCCTCGCGTTGCTGCAGCCCGCTGGGTCCTGGAGCTTCACCCTCATCAGACCATTCCCCCCGCTCCCCTCCAGGAAGGTGTGTCCCCAGTATGGGCATGGGCTGCCTCGGCAGAGGGTTGCGCTGATGGTCCGGCTTCCTTTTCCTCCTTGCCTTCAGCTTCACTCCCAATGGCAGCTTGAAGGCCCGTCTGCTCACCTGGTGAATCACCATCTGAAAGCAGCGAGGTACAAGAGTGGCTTTAGCGTGAGGACAGGGTGGCAGCAAGGGAGACATGAGTGCAGCGATGTACTGATTTGGATTGAAAGTGTCAAAGGCTGCTGTTGTGAGGAACAAGTGGAAGGAGAGAGGACAAAAAGGTGATGACCTTACCATTGCTGGCCAGAATGGGGTGGGCGTCTCCAGTGGTGATGGGACCAAGCATCCAGCTTGCCACAATCCTGTGGACGCGCTGCTCAAGATCGCCGAGGGCTTGAAGGTGAGGCCGCCCTCCACCGGTCCGTTGCTGCTGCCTCCTATTATGAGATAGCTTGGCCTGCAAGAAAAAGGATGGCATCTGAGCAAATATGCAGCCATGATCTTGCCTGAAATGCCTCCCATGGTTGAATAGCCCTTACTGTATGCAGCCATGATCTTGCCTGAAATGCCTCCCATGGTTGAATAGCCCTTACTGTATGCAAAGTGTGGAATGTGCATGTGTGTTTCATGAAAGGGCCATAGGTGTTGGATGAGTGTTGGGCATTGGGGCTTTCAAGACCCTCTGGTCATAAAGTGAGGTGGAGATGGAGGGATGAAGAAGTTCTGAAAAAAGGCACTCACCCTGACGATCCGAGTGAGGTCGTTGAACTTTTTCCTGCATTGCATAGGGGTCCTAAGCACCATGCTGCTTGAGGTCACTCTGTGAGCCACCTCCCTCCACGCTTTTCTGTATTCACTTGGCAAAGGCCTCCTGCCACTCTCTGGGTACAGTAGAGATCTTCTGCGCTCCACCGTGCCAACCAAAGCCTCCAAGGCACGCTCACTGAAGCACTGTGCTCGCTCCCTGGCCCTCTCCATAGTCCTTGGCGGGGAGATTTCGCCACAGGTCTGTCCAGGCCGAGATTCAAGGCTCCAGTGAGCAGGGTGTGGCTGCAGAGCAAGATCGACCCTCCCCTTTAAGAACTGACCAGCGCCAGTGTGTGTGACAGTGCGTGACAGTGTGTCCGTGTGTGAGAGTACGTCCGTGTGTGACGGTGTGTCTGTGTGCAACAGTGTGTCACAGTGTGTCCATGTGTGACTGTGTGTCCATGTGTGACAGTGTGTGATAGTGTATGACAGAGTGTCTGTGTGAGACAGTGTGCCAATGTGTGACAGTGTGTCCGTGTGTGACAGTGTGTGACAGTGTGTGCGTGTGTGACAGTGTGTCCATGTGTGACTGTGTGTCCATGTGTGACAGTGAGTGACAGTGTATGACAGAGTATCCATGTGAGACAGTGTGTGACTGTGTGTGTGTGTGACAGTGTGTCCATGTGTGACAGTGTTTCCATGTGTGACAGTGTGTGATAGTGTATGACAGTGTGTCCGTGTGTGACATTGTGTCCATGTGTGACAGTGTGTCCATGTGTGACAGTGTGTCCATGTGTGACAGTGTGTCCATGTGTGACAGTGTGTCCATGTGTGACAGTGTGTGACAATGTGTCCATGTGTGACAGTGTGTGACAGTGTGTCCATGTGTGACAGTGTGTGACAGTGCGTCCATGTGTGACAGTGTGTGACAGTGTGTCTGTGTGTGACAGTGTGTGACTGTGTGTCCATGTGTGACAGTGTTTCCATGTGTGACAGTGTGTGATAGTGTATGACAGTGTGTCCGTGTGTGACATTGTGTCCATGTGTGACAGTGTGTCCATGTGTGACAGTGTGTCCATGTGTGACAGTGTGTCCATGTGTGACAGTGTGTCCATGTGTGACAGTGTGTGACAATGTGTCCATGTGTGACAGTGTGTGACAGTGTGTCCATGTGTGACAGTGTGTGACAGTGCGTCCATGTGTGACAGTGTGTGACAGTGTGTCTGTGTGTGACAGTGTGTGACTGTGTGTCCATGTGTGACAGTGTGTGACAGTGTGTCCGTGTGTGACGGTGTGTCTGTGTGTGACAGTGTGTGATCTTCTTAGGCAGTCCCTCGGAACCGAGGATGAGTTGCTTCCACATTAAAAATGAGTTCGCAGGTGACTGATGAGTCCAATGCGGGACCTACAGTTTCTGTCACAGGTGGGGCAGACGGTGTTTGAAGGGGCAGGTGGGTGGTGTAGTGTCCGAGGATCAATAATACTCAGACTGCAGGAGAACAATAAAACAGGTATTTACTGAACAGAGAGTAATTCAAGACTGACATACAGAAGCCTGCTATGGCTTTATATACAGGGGTGGTCACTGCCAGTACTGCAGTATAGAATCAGTTCTTCTCTTAAAGGTACATACACAACAATTCCTCCCCTTTTAGATAAACAGTACATAACATTCATTTAACAACTAAATAATAACTAATTACAATTACAATTTTCTCTGTACTATATACATCAACTGAAATAATCATTTATAAGTTCAGTCTTTGAGGAGGCTTCCTGATCCTGACTGGATAGCGCCTTTCTCGAGTATCCTGTTCTTGCGGCGGAGTTGATTCTGGTTCATTGTCATTGGTTGGTTCGTCAGCTTCCAATACCACTGCTTCTGAGGTAGACGCAATCTGTACTTCGGGTTGATTACCAGATGCCCCTGCTTGTGGTATGGGTTTGGCTTGTTCCTGTGACTCTAGAATCTGGTCAGCATGGCGTCTCACGATGCTCTCTCCAACGTCCACTGTGTACATTAGTGGTCCCTGCTGTGTGCATATCGTTCCTGGCTGCCATTTTTCTGTTCGGTAGTTGCGGGCCAAGACTGGTTGCCCCATCTTGAAGCTCCTGGTTGGCTTCTCATTTATGTGCTGGAATTGCTTATCCTCAACATCTCATCTTATGTTTGGTTTGAGCAAATCCAGGCGACATCTTAGCCTTCGGTTGAAGAACATTATGGCTGGAGCTTGGTTGGTGACTGCATGTGTCGCATTCCGGTAAGCAAACAAGAAATTATCCACCTTGTGTTGCAGTGGTATGTCGTCATTATGCATTGCCTTTATTGCCTTTTTAAAGGTCTGAACAAACCTCTCAGCCAATCCATTTGTGGCTGGATGATATGGGGCAGGTGTGTAATGCTTCACCCCATTATTCCTCAGAAACCTCCGGAAATCCTCTGACACAAACTGTGGCCCATTGTTGGAGCAAATCTGTTCTGGCAAGCCATTCCTGGCGAAGATGGTCCGTAGGACTGCAATAGTTTTCTCTGTGGTGGTGGAGGACATTTTGATGACCTCTGGCCATTTTGAATGGGCGTCCACAGCGATTAGGAACATTGAGTCCATAAATGGACCAGCAAAATCAATGTGTACCTGTTGCCATGGAGATGAGGGCCACTCCCATGGATGTAGCGGGGCCTGTGGTGGAGCATTTTGGACCTTCTGGCATCCTGTGCATCTCTTCGTCATATCACAGAATCACAGAATCACAGAATCACCACAATGCAGATAGAGGCCATTTCGGCCCATCGAGCCTGCACCGACACATATCCCACCCGATCCCCGTAACCCCTACACCAACACATATCCCCGTAACCCCACGTATTTAATCCCCCTAACACTAAGGGTCAATTTATCATAGTCAATCAACCTAACCCGCACATCTTTGGACTGTGGGAGGAAACCGGAGCACCCGGAGGAAACCCACGCAAACACGGGGAGAATGTGCAAACTCCACACAGACAGTCGCCCGAGGCTGGATTCGAACCCGGGTCCCTGGCGCTGTGAGGGAATCTTTACTGATTCCCGGCCACCACACAAACGCCCTGTCTAGGCTCTTCATTTTTACCCTCAGGAAGCTCATTGAGCACTCTATCTCTCAACTTGGGTGGAATTACCACTCGGGATCCACACATCAAGGTCCCCCGGCACACTGACAGCTGTTCTCTCCTTGGCGAGAATGCTGGCAACAGTGAGTCGCCATGTGCTGGCCATCCCTTCACCGTCAAACCATAGACCCGAGAGAGTGTCGGGTCATTTCGGGTTTCCTTCTCTATACTTGAGTTTGTAACAGGTAGACATTCGACTATGGTTGCATGGAATATCTCAACAGGGTCCACTGCAGGTGCTTCCTCTACCGTAGGCAACGGTAGGCGCGACAGCCCATCAGCCTTTCCATGCTGTTTCGTACCCTTGTACTCTATGTCGTACTGATGTGCCCCTAGAAAAAGTGACCATCTTTGCAGCCGTTGCGCCGTCATCGCCGGAACGCCCTTCTTTGGGTTAAAAATGGAGACCAGGGGCTGATGATCAGTCAGTAGGGTGAATTTCTGCCCGTGCAGATAGTGATTGAACTTCTTCACCCCCCACACCAGGCTGAGGGCCTCCCTGTCAATCTGGGCGTAGTTACGCTCAGCTGAGGTTAACGAGCGTGACACAAAGGCTATTGGCCTCTCTGAACCGTCAAGGAATTTGTGTGACAGCACCGCTCCGATGCCATAGGGAGCCGCATCACATGCTAACCGAATCGGTAGTGTTGGATTGTAGTGGGCCAATACTTCTTTTGAAGTGATTAGGCATTTACATTTCTGAAAGGCACGCTTACACTCATCACTCCATTTCCATGTTACTCCAGTTTGCAGCAGGGCGTTCAGTGGGTGCAGAATTGTAGATAAATTCGGCAAGAACTTATGGTAGTAGTTCACCAACCCGAGGAACGACCTCAGTTGTGACACATTTTCCGGTGCTGGAGCCTTGACTACAGCTTCAATCTTGTCCGGCGACTTATGCAACCCTTCCTCATCAATCATGTGGCCACAATACGAGATTTGTCTCCTGAAGAACTCGCATTTGGGGCAGTTGGCTCGTAGCCCATATTCCTGTAATCTCGTGAGCACCTGCTCCAGGTTGGCAAGGTGTTCACTGTCATTTTCGCCCGTAACCAGGATGTCGTCCAAATAACACTGGGTCCCCGGGATCCCTTGCAGGACTTGTTCCATCGCCCTCTGCCAAATAGCCGGGGCTGATGCTACCCCGAATACCAGTCGATTGTACTGGTAAAGGCCTTTGTGAGTGTTTATCGTGAGGTATTTCCTAGATGCTTCTTCCACCTCCATTTGTAGATACGCTTGGGCCAGATCAATCTTTGTAAAGCGTTTCCCTCCAGATAGTGAGGCGAAAATATCTTCTATCCGTGGAAGTGGATATTGTACTGTGTGCAGGACTGGGTTCACAGTTACCTTGAAGTCCCCACAGATGCGAACCTTCTTCGGTTCCCCAGGCGTGCTGCTCAATGATTTCTTCATTACAGGAACGATGGGCGTGGCCCACTCGCTCCAGTCCACCTTGGACAGCACACCCGAACGCTCCAGACTCTCCAGCTCTGCTTCAACGGCTGGGCGGATCGCGTAAGGTACTGGTCTGGCCTTAAAAAATTTTAGGTTTGCGTTATCTTCGATTTTTATCGTTGCCGTTACTCCTTTTAGAGTCCCAAGTCCTTGTTGGAACACCTCTTTCGCGTCAGTTAGAATCTTTGACAGTTGTCCAGGTGTGACGTCATCATCCTTTTTATCAGTCACAGTTAGCGCCTAAATTGAATGCCAATCCAATTGTATTTTTCGGATCCATTCACGTCCCAATAATGGTGGTCCTCCATCTGGTAGTATATATAGATACAGTTTCTGTGTTTCCTTGCCGTTGTATTCAACTGGCACCCTTATTTTTCCTCTGGGGTAGACTTTTTGCCCCGTGTATGTCTTCAATACAATGGACGTGTCCTTCAAGGGTATGTGTGGGAATAGCTGCTCATAGTCTCGTCGATTCATGACAGTTAGGGCTGATCCTGTATCCAATTCCATCTTTACTTAGGACCCTGCTATCATGAGGGTGACCCAAATGGTTTGGTGATCCTTCTTTGCGATCACGTTGTGTAACTTTAGACAACTTAGTCTCCTGCTCCCGGAGTCATTATCACTCTCCTGATCTTCCGAACTACTGTCTGTCATTTTTTTTACTTTCTTGTACTTTTCCTTAGTAGTTCTTGTAGTGTTGGTTTTCTTTCCCGACCTGCAGACTCTTGCTATATGTCCCATTTTCCCGCATTGCCTGCATACTTTGTCCTTAAACCAGCAGTCCTTCTGATCATGGGTTGTTCTGCCGCAGCGATAGCACTTTTCTGCTCCATACGCCATTTTGTTAGCGCTGTATTCTTGTGGTTTCTGTTGTATTTCCGCAGCTCCCCGTGCTGCTGCTTCGTAGGATACTGCCACGCTGAAAGCCTGTTCTAGCGTCAGGTCCTTTTCCGAAAGTAGTCGTTTCTGGGTTCCTTCACTCTGGAGCCCGCAGACAAACTTATCCCGTAAGGTGTCTGCCAGTTCTGCTCTGAACTGGCAGTGCTTTGATAACTTGCGTAGTTCCGTAAGATAGTCAGCATTGTTCTCATCTTTGTGCTGGTTTCTTTTATGGAACTTGAATCTTTCTGCTATCAGCAGCGGTGTAGGGTTTAGGTGTTCCTGCAAGATATTAACAATCTCTTCAAAACTTTTCTCCATTGGTTTAGCTGGGGTAATTAAATTCCGCAATAGGCCGTACGTTCTCGCGCCCATCAAATTTAATAATACCGACGCCTTCTTTCCATTGGCCACCTCATTGGCATTGCAGTACACTTCAATTCTTTCCACATACGTGGTCCAGTCTTCTACCTCGTTGTCGAAAGCAGTGATACTGCCACTCTTTGGCATCTTGGGTGATTTAAAATGGCGCCTCCCGCGCTTTTTCTTCTTCCCCAATGTAATAAAATGGCGCCTCCCGCGCTTTTCCTTCTTCCCCAATGGAATAAAATGGCGCCTCCCGCGCTTTTCCTTCTTCCCCTTGCTGCCACGCTGCGCCTAGCATTCTACAGGGTAATGGCGGCGACCCGCGGCTTCGGCGCTTCTCACTTTTCCTTCCCCGCGTTCTATCCTCTCCAAGCTGCCCTGTTCTTAAGCACCGACCGCGCCCTGTGCACTCCACCCTCTCTCGCTCTGTTTTCCTCCCGACGACGCTGCACGGCCCCTTTGCAGAGCCGCTCGATCGAGCCCGAGCCCGCCGCAGTCTGGAAGGGTCAGCGCACTACCTGCTACCAGCACGACTTGCTGGAACACCTCGACTCGGGAGCCAGGCCCAGCTCTCCACAGCCTCCCCTGCAACTCTCCGATGGATCCCTGGGCGGTTGTCCGCGGTCGAAGCCCGCCGTTCTGACTTCGACCTCCAAGAAGCTTCTCTTCAGGGAATAGATCCCCGTGAGGTGATGCAGTACTGCAGGTGAGTTCAAACCTGCCCGTCGCCAGTGTAGTGTCCGAGGATCAATAATGCTCAGACTGCAGGAGAACAATAAAACAGGTATTTACTGAACAGAGAGTAATTCAAGACTGACGTACAGAAGCCTGCTATGGCTTGATATACAGGGGTGGTCACTGCTGGTACTGCAGTATAGAATCAGTTCTTCTCTTAAAGGTACATACACAACAGGTGGGGTGCTTGGGTTGACGTGCGCTCCTTGCGCTGCCTGCGCTTGGCTTCCACTTGCTCCCGGCGAAGAGACTCGAGGTGTTCGGCGCCTTCCCGGATGCTTCTCCTCCACTTTGTGCGGTCTTGGGCCAGGGATTCCCAGGTGTCGGTGGGGATGTTACACTTTTTCAAGGAGGTTTTGAGGGTGTCCTTGAAGCGTTTCCTCTGCCCACCTGGGGCTTTCTTGCCATGCCGGAGCTCCGAGTAGAGCGCTTGTTTTGGGAGTCTCGTATCGGGCATGCGGACAATGTGGCCCGTCCATCGGAGCTGATTGAGCGTGGTCAGAGCTTCGATGCTGGTGATGTTGGCTTGAGCAAGAACACTGACGTTGGTGCGCCTATCCTGCCAATGGATTTGCAGGATCTTGCGGAGGCAGCATTGGTGGTACCTCTCCAGTGCTTTGAGGTGCCTGCTGTACATGGTCCATGTCTCTGAGGCATACAGCAGGGCAGGTATCACTGCTGCCCTGTAGACCATGAGCTTAGTGCCAGGTTTGAGGTCCTGGTCTTCAAACACTCTCTTCCTCAGGCGACCGATGGCTGCACTGGCACACTGAAGGTGGTGTTGGACTTCGTCGTCGACTTCTGCCCTTGTTGACAGTAGGCTCCCGAGGTATGGAAAGTGGTCCACGTTGTCCAAGGCCTTGTTGTGGATTTTGTTAATCGGGGGGCAGCACTGCGTGGCGGGGGCAGGTTGGTAGAGGACCTTTGTCTTACGGATGTTTAGTGTAAGGCCCATGCTCTCGTATGCTTTGGTGAAGGTGTTTACGATGGTTTGGAGTTCGACCTCCGAGTGAGCGCAGATGGAAGCATCGTCTGCATACTGTAATTCGATGACAGAGGATGGGACGACCTTGGATCTGGACTGGAGGTGACGGAGGTTGAACAGTTTCCCGTTTGTTCTGTAAATTAGCTCCACTCCAGTGGGGAGCTTACTGAGGGTGAGATGGAGCATTGCAGCAAGGAAGATTGAGAAGAGCGTTGGTGCGATGACACAGCCTTGCTTGACCCCGGTTCGTACGTGAATTGGTTCTGTGGTGGAACCGTTGGTCAGGATCACGGCTTGCATGTCGTCGTGAAGCAGGCAGAGGATAGTGACAAACTTTTGAGGGCAGCCGAATTTGAGGAGGACACTCCATAATCCCTCATGGTTGACAGTGTCGAAGGCCATGTACAGTGGTTGGTGCTGTTCCCTGCATTTCTCTTGTAACAGTGTGTGACAGTGTGTGATAGTGTATGACAGAGTGTCCATGTGTGACAGTGTGTCCATGTGTGACAGTGTGTGACAGTGTGCCAATGTGTGACAGTGTGTCCGTGTGTGACAGTGTGTGCGTGTGTGACAGTGTGTGCATCTGTGACAGTGCGTGACAGTGTTTCCATGTGTGACAGTGTGTATGACAGTGTCCGTGTGTGACAGTGTGTCCATATGTGACAGTGTGTCCATGTCTGATTGTGCCAATGTGTGACAGTGTGTCCATGTGTGACAGTGTGTCTGTGTGTGACAGTGTGTCCGTGTGTGACAGTGTGTCCATGTGTGACTGTGTTTCCATGTGTGACAGTGTGTGATAATGTATGACAGTGTGTCCGTGTGTGAGAGTGTGTCCGTGTGTGACAGTGTGCAACAGTGTGTCTGTGTGTGACAGTGTGTCCATGTGTGACTGTGTGTCCATGTGTGACTGTGTGTCCATGTGTGACAGTGTGTGATAATGTATGACAGTGTGTGACAGTGTGTGTCCGTGTGTGACAGTGTGCAACAGTGTGTCCATGTGTGACAGTGTGTCCATGTGTGACAGTGTGTGACAGTGTGGCTGTGTGTGACAGTGTGTGACAGTGCATCCATGTGTGACAGTGTTTGACAGTGTGTCCATGTGAAACAGTGTGAAACAATGTGTGACAGTCTGACGTGTGTGACAGTGTGTGACAGTGTGTCCATGTGTGACAGTGTGTCCATGTGTGACAGTGTGTGACAGTGTGGCTGTGTGTGACAGTGTGTGACAGTGCATCCATGTGTGACAGTGTTTGACAGTGTGTCCATGTGAAACAGTGTGAAACAATGTGTGACAGTCTGACGTGTGTGACAGTGCGTGACAGTGTGTCCGTGTGCGACAGTGTGTAAATGTGTGAAAGTCTGTGATTGGGTGCCCGTCTGTGACAGTGTGTCCGTGTGTGACAGTGAGTCCATGTGTGACAGTGTGTGATACTGTGTCCGTGTGTGAGAGTGTGTCCGTGTGTGAGAGTGTGTCCATGTGTGAGAGTGTGTCCGTGTGTGACAGTGTGTGACCATGTGTGACAGTGTGTGACAGTGTGGCCATGTGTGACAGTGTGTCTGTGTGTGACAGTGTGTGACAGTGTGTGACCATGTGTGACAGTGTGTCCATGTGTGTCCGTGTGTGACAGTGTGTGACCATGTGTGACAGTGTGTGACAGTGTGGCCATGTGTGACAGTGTGTCCGTGTGTGACAGTGTGTGACCATGTGTGACAGTGTGTCCATGTGTGACATTGTGTGACAGTGTGTGACAGTGTGTGACAGTGTGTCTATGTGTGACAGTGTGTGTCTGTGTATGTGTGTGTGACAGTGTGTGACAGTGTGCTCATGTGTGTCAGTGTGTGACAGTGTTTCTGTGTGTGACAGTGTGTCTATGTGTGACAGTGTGTGACAGTGTGTCCATGTGTGACAGTGTTTCTGTGCATGACAGTGTGCCCATGTGTGACAGTGTGTCCGTGTGTGACAGTGTGTCCGTGCGTGTCCGTGTGTGTCAGCGTGTGACAGTGTGTCCGTGTGTGACAGTGTGTCTGTGTGTGACAGTGTGTGACAGTGTGTAACAGTGTGTCCACGTGTGATTGTGTGTCCACGTGCGACAGTGTGTGACAGTGTGTCCGTGTGTGGCAGTGTGTGACAGCGTGTCCGTGTGTGACAGTGTGTCCGTGTGTGACAGTGTGTCTGTGTGAGAATGTGTGTGACAGTGTGTCTGTGTGAAACAGTGTGTGACAGTGTGTCCATGTGAAACAGTGTGAAACAGTGTGTGACAGTGTGCCCATGTGTGTCAGTGTGTGACAGTGTGACAGTTTCTGTCCATGTGTGACAGTGTGTCTGTGTGAAACAGTGTGTGACAGTGTGTCTGTGTGAAACAGTGTGCGACGGCATGTCCGTGTGTGACGGTGTGTGACAGTGTGTCCGTGTGTGAGTGTGTGACAGTGTGTGACAGTGTGTGACAATGTGTCCGCGTGTGATAGTGTGTCCACGTGAAACAGTGTGCGACAGTGTGCCCTGTGTGTGACAGTGTGTCCGTGTGTGACAGTGTGACAGTGTGTCACTGTGTGTGACAGCGTGTCTGTGTGTGACAGTGTGTCCGTGTGAAACAGTGTGTGACAGTGTGTCCATGTGAAACAGTGTGTGACAGTGTGTCCGTGTGTGACAGTGTATGACAGCGTGTGGCAGTGTGTCCGTGTGTGTCCGCGTGTGACAGTGTGTCCATGTGAAACAGTGTGAAATAGTGTGTGACAGTGTGTCCATGTGTGTCAGTGTGTGACAGTGTGTAGGTGTGTGACAGTGTGTCGGTGTGTGACAGTGTGTGCATGTGAAACAGTGTGAAACAGTGTGTGACAGTGTGTCCATGTGAAACAGTGTGAAACAGTGTGTGACAGTGTGTCCATGTGTGTCAGTGTGTGACAGTGTGTCCGTGTGTGACAGTGTGTCCGTGTGTGACAGTGTGTGACAGTGTGTCCATGTGTCAGTGTGTGACAGTGTGTCCGTGTGTGACAGTGTGTGACAGTGAGTCCATGTGTCAGTGTGTGACAGTGTGTCTGTGTGTGACAGTATGTGACAGTGAGTCCATGTGTCAGTGTGTGACAGTGTGTCCATGTGTGTCAGTGTGTGACAGTGTGTCCGTGTGTGACAGTGTGTCCGTGTGTGACAGTGTGTGACAGTGTGTCCATGTGTCAGTGTGTGACAGTGTGTCCATGTGTGACAGTGTGTGACAGTGTGACAGTGTGTGTCAGTGTGTGACAGTGTGCCCGTGTGTGACAGTGTGTGACAGTATGTCAGTGTGTGACAGTGTGTGACAATATGTCCGCGTGTGATAGTGTGTCCACGTGAAACAGTGTGCGACAGTGTGCCCGTGTGTGACAGTGTGTCCGTGTGTGACAGTGTGACAGTGTGCAACAGTGTGTCCATGTGTGACAGTGTGTGATTGCGTGTGGCAGTGTGTCCTTGTGTGTCCGCGTGTGACAGTGTGTCCGTGTGTGACAGTGTGTGACAGTGGGTCTGTGTGAGAATGTGTGTGACAGTGTGTCCGTGTGAGACAGTGTGTGACAGTGTCAATGTGTGACAATGTGTGACAGTGTGTCCATGTGAGACAGTGTGTGACAGTGTGTCCATGTGAGACAGTGTGTGACAGTGTGTCCGTGTGTGACAGTGTGTGACAGTGTGTCCGTGTGTGACAGTGTGTAAATGTGTGACAGTCTGTGACAGGGTGCCCGTCTGTGACAGTGTGTCTGTGTGTGACAGTGAGTCCATGTGTGACAGTGTGTGACACTGTGTCCATGTGTGAGAGTGTGTCCGTGTGTGAGAGTGTGTCCATGTGTGAGAGTGTGTCCATGTGTGACAGTGTGTGACAGCGTGTGTCAGTGTATCCATGTGTGACAGTGTGTCCATGTGTGTCCATGTGTGTCCATGTGTGACATTGTGTGACAGTGTGTGATAGTGTGTGACAGTGTGTCTATGTGTGACAGTGTGTGGCTGTGTGTGACAGTGTGTGACAGTGTGTGACAGTGTGTTCATGTGTGTCTGTGTGTGACAGTGCGTGACAGTGTGTGACAGTGTGCCCGTGTGTGACAGTGTGCCCATGTGTGACAGTGTGTCCGTGTGTGACAGTGTGTCCATGTGTGACAGTGTGTCCGCGTGTGACAGTGTGTGACAGTGTGTCCGTGTGTGACAGTGTGTCCGTGTGAGAAAGTGCGTGACAGTGTGTCCATGTGTGAAACAGTGTGTGACAGTGTCTGTCCGTGAGTGACAGAGTGTCCGTGTGCGGCAGTGTGTGACAGTGTTTCCGTGTGTGAGATTGTGTCCATGTGTGACAGTGTGTCCATGTGTGACAGTGTGTCACTGTGTGTGACTGTGTCGGTGTGAAACAGTGTGTGACAGTGCCTGTCCGTGTGTGACAGTGTGTCCGTGTGTGACAGAGTGTCCGTGTGTGACAGTGTGTGACAGTGTGTCCGTGTGTGACAGTGTGTGACAGTGTTTCCGTGTGTGAGAGTGTGTCCATGTGTGACAGTGAGTCCATGTGTGACAGTGTGTCACTGTGTGTGACAGTGTGTCCATGTGTGACAGTGTGTCTTTGTGTGATAGTGTGTCTATGTGTGACATTGTGTCTATGTGTGACAGTGTGTCCGTGTGTGACAGGCTGTCCGTGTGTGACAGTGTGTCTGCGTGAGAAAGTGTGTGACAGTGTGTCCGTGTGTGACAGTGTGCAACAGTGTGTCCATGTGTGACGGTGTGTGACAGTGTGTTCATGTGTGACAGTGTGTGACAGTGTGGCCATATGTGACAGTGTGTGACAGAGTCTGTCCGTGTGTGACAGTGTGTGACAGTGTGTCCATGTGTGACAGTGTGTCACTGTGTGTGACAGTGTGTCCATGTGTGACAGTGTGATAGTGTGTCCGTGTGAAACAGTGTGTGACAGTGTCTGTCCGTGTGTGATAGTGTGCGACAGTGTGTCCATGTGTGACAGTGTGTGACAGTGTGTCTATGTGTGACAGTGCGTGACAGTGTGTCCATGTGTGCCAGTGTGTGACAGTGTGTCTGTGTGTGACAGAGTGTCCATGTGTGCCAGTGTGTGACAGTGTGTCTGTGTGTGACAGAGTGTGACAGTGTGTGACAGTGTGTCTGTGTGTGACAGTGCGTGACAGTGTGTCCATGTGTGCCAGTGTGTCTGTGTGTGACAGAGTGTGACAGTGTGTGACAGTGTGTCCATGTGTGTCCGTGTGTGACAGTGTGTCCGTGTGTGACAGTGTGTGACAGTGTGTCCGTGTGTGTCCGTGTGTGTCAGTGTGTCCATGTGTGACAGTGTGTCCGTGTGTGACTGTGTGTGACAGTGTGTCCGTGTGTGTCAGTGTGTCCGTGTGTGACAGTGTGTGACAGTGTGTCCGTGGGTGACAGTGTGTCCATGTGTGACAGTGTGTCCATGTGTCAGTGTGTGACAGTCTCTCCGTGGATGACAGTGTGTCCGTGTGTGACGGTGTGTGACTGTGTGTCCGTGTGTGACAGTGTGACAGTGTGTCACTGTGTGTGACAGTGTGTCCATGTGTGACAGTGTGTCCGTGTGTGACAGTGTATGACAGTGTGCAACAGTGTGTCCATGGGTGACAGTGTGTGACAGCGTGTGGCAGTGTGTCCGTGTGTGTCCGTGTGTGTCCACGTGTGACAGTGTGTCTGTGTGTGACAGTGAGTGACAGCATTTCCGCGTGAGACAGTGTGTGACAGTGTGTCCATTTGTGACAGTGTGTGACAGTGTGTCCGTGTGTGACAGTGCGTGACAGTGTGTCCGTGTGTGACAGTGTGTCCATGTGTGACAGTGTGTCCATGTGTGACAGTGTGCAACAGTGTGTCCATGTGTGACAGTGTGTGACTGCGTGTGGCAGTGTGTCCGTGTGTGTCCGTGTGTGTCGGCGTGTGTCCGTGTGTGACAGTGTGTCTGTGTGTGACAGTGTGTGACAGTGTGTCCGTGTGTGACAGTGTGCCCACGTGCGACAGTGTGTCCGTGTGTGGCAGTGTGTCCGTGTGTGTCCGCATGTGTCCGCGTGTGACAGTGTGTCCGTGTGTGTCCGCGTGTGACAGTGTGTCCGTGTGTGACAGTGTGACAGTGTCCAACAGTGTGTCCATGTGTGACAGTGTGTGATTGCGTGTGGCAGTGTGTCCTTGTGTGTCCGCGTGTGACAGTGTGTCCGTGTGTGACAGTGTGTGACAGTGGGTCTGTGTGAGACAGTGTGTGACAGTGTGTCCATGTGAGACAGTGTGTGACAGTGGGTCCGTGTGTGACAGTGTGTGACAGTGTGTCCGTGTGTGACAGTGTGTAAATGTGTGACAGTCTGTGACAGGGTGCCCGTCTGTGACAGTGTGTCTGTGTGTGACAGTGAGTCCATGTGTGACAGTGTGTGACACTGTGTCCATGTGTGAGAGTGTGTCCGTGTGTGAGAGTGTGTCCATGTGTGAGAGTGTGTCCATGTGTGACAGTGTGTGACAGCGTGTGACATTGTGTCCATGTGTGTCAGTGCGTGACAGTGTGTAGGTGTGTGACAGTGTGTCGGTGTGTGACAGTGTGTCCGTGTGAAACAGTGTGTGACAGTGTGTCCATGTGTGTCAGTGTAGTGTGTCCATGTGAAACAGTGTGTGACAGTGTGTCCATGTGTGTCAGTGTGTGACAGTGTGTCCGTGTGTGACAGTGTGTCCGTGTGTGACAGTGTGTGGCAGTGTGTCCATGTGTCAGTGTGTGACAGTGTGTCCGTGTGTGACAGTGTGTCCGAGTGTGACAGTGCGTCTGTGGAGAAAGTGTGTGACAGAGTGTCTGTGTGTGACAGTGTGTGACAATGTGTCTGCTTGAAACAGTGTGTGACAGTGTGTCCGTGTGAAACAGTGTGTGACAGTGTCTGTCCGTGTGTGACGGTGTGTGACAGTGTGTCCGTGGGTGACAGTGTGTGACAGTGTGTCAGTGTGTGACAGTGTGTCCATGTGTGACAGTGCGTGACAGTGTGTCCGTGTGTGACAGTGTGTAAATGTGTGACAGTCTGTGACTGGGTGCCCATCTGTGACAGTGTGTCCGTGTGTGACAGTGTGTCCGTGTGTGACAGTGTGCAACAGTGTGTCCATGTGTGACAGTGTGTGACTGCGTGTGGCAGTGTGTCCGTGTGTGTCCGTGTGTGTCGGCGTGTGTCCGTGTGTGACAGTGTGTCTGTGTGTGACAGTGTGTGACAGTGTGTCCGTGTGTGACAGTGTGTCCACGTGCGACAGTGTGTCCGTGTGTGGCAGTGTGTCCGTGTGTGTCCGCATGTGTCCGCGTGTGACAGTGTGTCCGTGTGTGTCCACGTGTGACAGTGTGTCCATGTGTGACAGTGTGACAGTGTGCAACAGTGTGTCCATGTGTGACAGTGTGTGATTGCGTGTGGCAGTGTGTCCTTGTGTGTCCGCGTGTGACAGTGTGTCCGTGTGTGACAGTGTGTGACAGTGGGTCTGTGTGAGAATGTGTGTGACAGTGTGTCCGTGTGAGACAGTGTGTGACAGTGTCAATGTGTGACAATGTGTGACAGTGTGTCCATGTGAGACAGTGTGTGACAGTGTGTCCATGTGAGACAGTGTGTGACAGTGTGTCCGTGTGTGACAGTGTGTGACAGTGTGTCCGTGTGTGACAGTGTGTAAATGTGTGACAGTCTGTGACAGGGTGCCCGTCTGTGACAGTGTGTCTGTGTGTGACAGTGAGTCCATGTGTGACAGTGTGTGACACTGTGTCCATGTGTGAGAGTGTGTCCGTGTGTGAGAGTGTGTCCATGTGTGAGAGTGTGTCCATGTGTGACAGTGTGTGACAGCGTGTGACATTGTGTCCATGTGTGTCAGTGCGTGACAGTGTGTAGGTGTGTGACAGTGTGTCGGTGTGTGACAGTGTGTCCGTGTGAAACAGTGTGTGACAGTGTGTCCATGTGTGTCAGTGTAGTGTGTCCATGTGAAACAGTGTGAAACAGTGTGTGACAGTGTGTCCATGTGTGCCAGTGTGTGACAGTGTGTCCGTGTGTGACAGTGTGTCCGTGTGTGACAGTGTGTGACAGTGTGTCCATGTGTCAGTGTGTGACAGTGTGTCCGTGTGTGACAGTGTGTCCGAGTGTGACAGTGTGTCTGTGGAGAAAGTGTGTGACAGAGTGTCTGTGTGTGACAGTGTGTGACAATGTGTCTGCTTGAAACAGTGTGTGACAGTGTGTCCGTGTGAAACAGTGTGTGACAGTGTCTGTCCGTGTGTGACGGTGTGTGACAGTGTGTCCGTGTGTGACAGTGTGTCAGTGTGTGACAGTGTGTGACAATGTGTCCGCGTGTGATAGTGTGGCCACGTGAAACAGTGTGCGACAGTGTGCCCGTGTGTGACAGTGTGTCCGTGTGTGACAGTGTGGCACTGTGTGTGACAGTGTGTCCATGTGTGACAGTGTGTGACTGCGTGTGGCAGTGTGTCCGTGTGTGACAGTGTGTGACAGTGTGTCCGTGTGTGACAGTGTGTCCGTGTGAAACAGTGTGAAACAGTGTGTGACAGTGTGTCCATGTGTGTCAGTGTGTGACAGTGTTTCCATGTGTCTCAGTGTGTGACAGTGTGTCCATGTGTCCGTGTGTGACAGTGCGTGACAGTGTGTCCGTGTGCGACAGTGTGTAAATGTGTGACAGTCTGTGACAGGGTGCCCGTCTGTGACAGTGTGTTGGTGTGTGACAGTGAGTCCATGTGTGACAGTGTGTGACACTGTGTCCGTGTGTGACAGTGTGTCCGTGTGTGAGAGTGTGTCCATGTGTGACAGTGTGTCACTGTGTGTGACAGTGTGTCCATGTGTGTCCGTGTGTGACCGTGTGTGTCCGTCTGTCCATGTGTGTCCGTGCGTGACAGTGTGTGACAGTGTGTGACACTGTGTCCATGTGTGACAGTGTGTCCGTGTGTGACAGTGTGTGACAGTGTGTGACGATGTGTGACAGTGTGTCCATGCGTGTCCATGTGTGACATTGTGTGACAGTGTGTGACAGTGTGCGACAGTGTGTCCATGCGTGACAGTGTGTGACTGCGTGTGGCAGTGTGTCCGTGTGTATCCGTGTGTGTCGGCGTGTGACAGTGTGTCCATGTGTGACAGTGTGTCTGTGTGTGACAGTGTGTGACAGTGTGTCCGCATGTGATAGTGTGTCCACGTGCAACAGTGTGTGACAGTGTGTCCGCATGTGATAGTGTGTCCACGTGTGACAGTGTGTGACAGTGTGTCTGTGTGTGACAGTGTGTGACAGTGTGTCCGCATGTGATAGTGTGTCCACGTGCAACAGTGTGTGACAGTGTGTCCGCATGTGATAGTGTGTCCACGTGTGACAGTGTGTGACAGTGTGTTCATGTGTGTCAGTGTGTGACAGTGTGTCCGTGCGTGACAGTGTGTCTCCGTGTGTGACAGTGTGTGACCATGTGTGACAGTGTGTCCTTGTGTGTCAGTGTGTGTCTGTGTGTGACAGTGTGTTCATGTGTGTCAGTGTGTGACAGTGTGTCCGTGCATGACAGTGTGTCTCCGTGTGTGACAGTGTGTGACCATGTGTGACAGTGTGTCCTTGTGTGTCAGTGTGTGTCCGTGTGTGACAGTGTGTTCATGTGTGTCAGTGTGTGACAGTGTGTCCGTGCGTGACAGTGTGTCTCCGTGTGTGACAGTGTGTGACCATGTGTGACAGTGTGTCCTTGTGTGTCAGTGTGTGTCCGTGTGTGACAGTGTGTGACAGTGTGTGACAGTGTGTCCATGTGAAACAGTGTCTGACAGTTTGTCCGTGTGACACAATGTGTGACAGTGTCTGTTTGTGTGTGACAGTGTGCGACAGTGTGTCCATGTGTGACAGTGTGTGACAGTTTGTGACAGCGTGTCCGTGTGTATCCGTGTGTGACAGTGAGACCATGTGACAGTGTGTGACAGTGTGTCTGTGTGTGACAGTGTGTCCGTGTGTGACAGAGTGTGACAGTGTGTGACAGTGTGTCCATGTGTGACAGTGTGTGACAGTGTGTCTGTGTGAGAAAGTGTGTGACAGTGTGTGACAGTGTGTCCCTGTGTGACAGTGTGTGACAGTGTCGGTCCGTGTGTGACAGTGTGTCCGTGTGTGACAGAGTGTCCGTGTGTGACAGAGTGTCCGTATGTGACAGTGTGTAACAGTGTGTCCGTGTGTGACAGTGTGGCCGTGTGTGACAGTGTTTCTGTGTGTGAGAGTGTGTCCATGTGTGACAGTGTGTCCATGTGTGACAGTGTGTCACTGTGTGTGACAGTGTGTCCATGTGTGAAAGTGTGTCACTGTGTGTGACAGTGTGTCCATGTGCGAAAGTGTGTCTTTGTGTGACAGTGTGTCTATGTGTGACATTGTGTCTATGTGTGACAGATTGTCTGTGTGTGACAGTGTGTGACAGGCTGTCCGTGTGTGACAGTGTGTCTGCGTGAGAAAGTATGTGACCATGTGTGTCCGTGTGTGACAGTGTGTCCATGTGCTACAGTGTGTGACAGTGTGTCCGTGTGTGACAGTGTGTCCATGTGTGACAGTGTGCAACAGTGTGTCCATGTGTGACGGTGTGTGACAGTGTGGCCATGTGTGACAGTGTGTGACAGAGTCTGTCCGTGTGTGACAGTGTGACAGTGTGCGACAGTGTGTCCATGTGTGACAGTGTGTGACAGTGTGACTATGTGTGACAGTGTGTGACAGTGTGTCCATGTGAAACAGAGTGTGACAGTGTCTGTCCATGTGTGACAGTGTGCGACAGTGTGTCCGTGTGTGACAGTGTGTCCGTGTGTGACAGTGTGTCCATGTGAGACAGTGTGTCTGTGTGTGACAGTGTGTGACAGTATGTGACTGTGTGTCCGTGTGTGACAGTGGGTCCATGTGTAACAGTGTGTGACAGTGTGTCAGTGTGTGACAGTGTGTGACAACGTGTCTGCATGTGGCAGTGTGTGACAGTGTGTTCATGTGTGTCAGTGTGTGACAGTGTGTCCGTGCGTGACAGTGTGTCTCCGTGTGTGACAGTGTGTGACCATGTGTGACAGTGTGTCCTTGTGTGTCAGTGTGTGTCCGTGTGTGACAGTGTGTTCATGTGTGTCAGTGTGTGACAGTGTGTCCGTGCATGACAGTGTGTCTCCGTGTGTGACAGTGTGTGACCATGTGTGACAGTGTGTCCTTGTGTGTCAGTGTGTGTCTGTGTGTGACAGTGTGTTCATGTGTGTCAGTGTGTGACAGTGTGTCCGTGCATGACAGTGTGTCTCCGTGTGTGACAGTGTGTGACCATGTGTGACAGTGTGTCCTTGTGTGTCAGTGTGTGTCCGTGTGTGACAGTGTGTTCATGTGTGTCAGTGTGTGACAGTGTGTCCGTGCGTGACAGTGTGTCTCCGTGTGTGACAGTGTGTGACCATGTGTGACAGTGTGTCCTTGTGTGTCAGTGTGTGTCCGTGTGTGACAGTGTGTGACAGTGTGTCCGTGTGAAACAGTGTCTGACAGTTTGTCCGTGTGACACAATGTGTGACAGTGTCTGTTTGTGTGTGACAGTGTGCGACAGTGTGTCCATGTGTGACAGTGTGTGACAGTGTGTGACAGTGTGTCCGTGTGTATCCGTGTGTGACAGTGTGACCATGTGACAGTGTGTGACAGTGTGTCCGTGTGTATCTGTGTGTCCGTGTGTGAGAGTGTGTCCGTGTGTGACAGTATGACCATGCGTGACAGTGAGTCCGTGTGTGACAGTGTGTCCATGTGTGACAATGTGTCCATGTGAGAGAGTGTGTGACATGTGCCCATGTGTGGCAGTGTGTCCGTGTGTGACACTGTGTGACATTGTGTCTGTGTGTGACAGTGTGTCCATGTGTGACAGTGTGATCATGTGTATCTGTGTGTGACAGTGTGTGACAGTGTGTCTGTGTGTGACAGTGTGTCCATGTATGACAGTGTGTTCATGTGTATCCGTGTGTGACAGTGTGTCCGTGTATGACAGTGTGTCCATGTGTGACAGTTTGTGACAGGGTGTCCGTCTGTGACAGTGTGTGACAGTGTTTCTGTTCTGACTGTGTGTGTCAGTGTGTCTGACTGTGTGTGACAATGTGTCCATGTGTGACAGTGTGTCCATGTGTGACAGTATGTCCATGCGTGACAGTGAGTCCGTGTGTGACAGTGTGTCCATGTGTGACAATGTGTCCATGTGAGAGAGTGTGTGACATGTGTCCATGTGTGGCAGTGTGTCCGTGTGTGATACTGTGTGACATTGTGTGACTATATGTGAAAGTGTGTCTGTGTGTGACAGTGTGTCCGTGTGAGACAGTGTCCATGTGTCAAAGTGTGTGACAGTGTGTCCGTGTGTGACAGAGTGTGACAGTGTGTGACAGTGTGTCCATGTGTGACAGTGTGTCCGTGTGTGACAGCGTGTCCGTGTGTGACAGTGTGTGACAATGTGTCCGCGTGTGATAGTGTGTCTCCGTGTGTGGCAGTGTGTCCGCGTGTGAGCGTGTGTAACAGTGTGTCCGTGTGAGAAAGTGTGACAGTGTGTCCGTGTGTGGCAGTGTGTCCGTGTGTGATAGTGTGTCCTTGTGCGACAGTGTGTGACAGTGTGTCCGTGTGTGACAGTGTGTCCATGTGTGACAGTGTGTGTCCGTGTGTGACAGTGTATGACAGTGTGTCCGTGTGTGACAGTGTGTGACAATGTGTCTGTGTGTGACAGAGTGTGACAGTGTGTGACAGTGTGTCCATGTGTGACAGTGTGTGACAGTGTGTCTGTGTGAGAAAGTGTGTGACAGTGTGTGACAGTGTGTCCCTGTGTGACAGTGTGTGACAGTGTCGGTCCGTGTGTGACAGTGTGTCCGTGTGTGACAGAGTGTCCGTGTGTGACAGAGTGTCCGTATGTGACAGTGTGTAACAGTGTGTCCGTGTGTGACAGTGTGGCCGTGTGTGACAGTGTGTGACAGTGTTTCTGTGTGTGAGAGTGTGTCCATGTGTGACAGTGTGTCCATGTGTGACAGTGTGTCACTGTGTGTGACAGTGTGTCCATGTGTGAAAGTGTGTGACAGTGTATGACAGTGTGTCCGTGTGTGACAGTGTGTGACAATGTGTCTGTGTGTGACAGTGTGTACGTGACAGTGTGTGACAGCCTGTCCGTGTGTGAGTGTGTCTATGTGTGACAGTGTGTGACAGTGTGTCCGTGTGTGACAGTGTGTGACAGTGTGTCCGTGTGTGACAGAGTGTGACAGTGTGTCCGTGTGTGAAAGAGTGTGACAGTGTGTGACAGAGTGTCCGTGTTTGACAGTGTGTCTGCATGCATGCCTTTGCAAGCCTAAATTCGCACAGAAACTCAACCTGTGTGGATTTCCCAGTGGTTTTGTTGAGACTCTCACGTATGGTAATTGCCAGACACTTTGCTGTGTGCCATTAATTGTGAGGCAGCTGTACTGGCTCTTCTCAAACTGCATGCTAAATTTGCAAATTGCAAGTTGAAGTAACTATCGCTGCAGAATAGAGGGAAAGTACACTTCAGGTGGACACCAGAGGGAGCTCTTGTAGAATGTAATGTAAATCAATGTTTATGAATTTACCGCCCCAACACGGCACAGACTATATACATATTGTTTATGAATACACCACGTGGTACGAGGGACAGACCATAGGGGGGAAATATTCGGTATCGCCCCATTTGGGGCGCCATTATTGGAGGTGCGCAAAGTTTAGCGCCTGGCGCTAATTATCGCCTCCGACAGCAAACTTGGCTTTTATCGCCCCTGGAGGTGATTGGAGCGCTAAATCAGGCGCTACACACCTCTCTTAAGGCGCTAAGGCCAAGGAGCGAGGCGCTACCTCAGAGGGCGGGCGCAGCGCAGGTTCTGTCAGTTAGCGATGGAATACAGACACAGTGGCGCCGGTCAGTTCTTAAAGGGGAGGGTCGATCTTGCTCTGCCGCCACACCCCTGCTCATCGGAGCCTTGAATCTCGGCCTGGGCAGACCTGTGGCTAAATCTTGCAGCCAAGGACTATGGAGAGGGTCAGGGAGTGAGCACAGCGCTTCAGCGAGCGGGCTTTGCAAGCTCTGGTTGACGCGGTGGAGCGCAGATCTATTCTGTACCCAGAGAGTGGCAGGAGGCCTTTGCCACGCGAGTACAGAAGAGTGTGGAGGGTGGTGGCTCAGAGAGTCTCCTCAAGCAGCATGGTGCCTAGGATCCATCTCCAATGTAGGAAAAAGTTCAACGACCTCACTCGGGTCGTCAGGGTGAGTGCCTTTTTTTCAAAACCTCTCCATCCCTCCATTTCAATCTCACTTTATGGCCAGAGGGTCTTAAAAGCCCCAATGCCCAAAACTCATCCAACACCTATGGCCCTTTCATCAAGGGAAATTAGGGATAGCATAAGATCCAAGGAGAGGACATATAAATTGGCCAGAAAAGCAGTAAACCTGAGGATTGGGAGCAGTTTAGGATTCAACAAAGGAGGACAAAGGGATTAATTAAGAAGGGGAAAATAGAGTACATAAGGAAAATAGGGAACATAAAAACTAACGGTAAAAGCTTTTATAGATATGTGAAGAGAAAAAGATTGGTGAAGTCAAGCGTAGGTCCCTTGCAGTCAGAATCAGGGGAATTTATAATGGGGAGCAAAGAAATGGCAGACCAATTAAATACATATTTTGGTTCTGTCTTCACAAAGGAGGACACAAATAACCTCCCAGAGATGTCGGGGAACATAGGGTCTGATGAAAGGGAGGAACTGAAAGAAATCAGTATTTGTAGGGAAATGGTGTTAGAGAAATTGACGGGATTGAAGGCCGATAAATCCCCAGAGCCTGATAATCTACATCCTCGGGCACTTAAGGAAGTGGCCCTAGAAATAGTAGATGCATTGCTGATCATCTTCCAACATTCGATGGAATCTGGAACAGTACCCATGGATTAGAGGGTAGCTAATGTTACCCCACTATTCAAAAAAGGTGGTAGAGAGAAAACGGGGAATTACAGACCGGTAAGCCTGACATCGGTAGTGGGGAAAATGCTAGAGTCCATAATAAAAGATGTAATAGCAGAGCACTTGGAAAACAGTGACAGGATCGGACAAAGTCAACATGGATTTACAAAAGGTAAATCATGCTTGACTAATCTACTAGAATTTTTTGAGGATGTAACTGGTAAAATAGATAAGGGAGAACCAGTGTATGTGGTGTATTTGGACTTTCAAAAGGCTTTCGATAAGGTCCCGCATAAGAGATTAGCGTGTAAAGTTAAGGCACATGGGATTGGGGGCAAGGTATTGACTTGGATAGAGAACTGGTTGGCAGACAGAAAGCAAAGAGTTGGAATAAACGGGTCTTTTTCCGAGTGGCAGGCAGTGACTAGTGGGGTACCGTAGGGATCGGTCCTTGGACCCCAGCTATTCACAATATATATTAATGATCTAGATGAGGGAACTGGATGTAATATCTCCAAGTTTGCAGACGACACAAAGCTGGGTGGGCGTGTGTGCTGTGAGGAGGATGCCGAGAAACTCCAGTATGATTTGGACAGGTTGGGTGATTGGGCAGAAGCATGGCAGATGCAATATAACGTGGATAAATGCGAGGTTATCCACTTTGGTGTCAAAAACAGGAAGGCAGATTATTATCTGAATGGCAATAGATTGGGAGAAGGGGAAGTGCAATGAGACCTGGGTGTCCTTGTGCACCAGTCACTGAAGGTAAGCATGCAAGTGCAGCAGGTGGTTAAGTAGGCAAATGGTATGTTAGCCTTTGTAGCGAGAGGGTTTGAGTACAGGAACGAGGATGTCTTGCTGCAGTTGTACAGGGCCTTGGTGAGACCACATCTTGAGTATTATGTGCAGTTTTGGTCACCTTGTCTGAGGAAGGATGTTCTTGCCATGGAGGGAGTGCAGCGAAGATTCACCAGGCTGATACCTGGGACGGCAGGAATGACGTATGAGGAGAGATTGGGTCGATTGGGCTTATACTCACTGGAGTTTAGAAGAATGAGAGGTGATCTCATTGAAACTTATAAAATTCTGACAGGACTGGACAGACTAGATGCAGGAAGGATTTTCCTGATGGTCGGGGAGTCCAGAACCTTGGGTCACAGTCTAAGGATAATGGGGTAAGCCATTTAGGACAGAAATGAGGAGGAATTTCTTCACCCAGAGAGTGGTGAACCTGTGGAATTCTCTACCACAGAAGGCAGTAGAGGCCAATTCATTAAATATATTCAAGAAGGAGTTGGATATATGTCTTAAGGCTAAAGGGATCAAGGGATATGGGGAGAAAGCAGGGACAGGGTACTGAATTTGGATGATCAGCCTTGATCTCATTGAATGGCGGAGCAGGCTCGAGGGGCCGAATGGCCTACTCCTGCTCCTATCTTCTATGTTTCTATGTTTAAACACACATGCATATTCCACACTTTGCATACAGTAAGGGCTATTCAACTATGGCAGGCATTTCAGGCAAGACCATGGCTGCTTACAGTAAGGGCTATTCAACTACGGCAGGCATTTCAGGCAAGACCATGGCTGCATACAATAAGGGCTATTCAACTATGGGAGGCATTTCAGGCAAGACCATGGCTGCATACAGTAAGGGCTATTCAACTATGGCAGGCATTTCAGGCAAGTCCATGGCTGTATATTTACTCAGACGCCATCCTTTTTCTTGCAGGCCAAGCTATCTCATAATAGGAGACAGCAGCAACAGACCGGTGGAGGGTGGCCTCAGCTGCAACCCCTCAGCGATCTTGATATGCGCATCCAGAGGATTGTGGCAAGCTGGGTGATTGGTCCCGTCGCCACTGGAGACGCCGACCCCATTCTGGACAGCAATGGTAAGGTCACCTTTTTGTCCTCTCTCCTTCCACTTGTTCCTCACAACAGCAGCCTTTGACACTTTCAATCCAAATTACTAAATCGCTGCACTCATGTCTCCCTTGCTGCCACCCTGTCCTCACGCTAAAGCCACTCTTGTACCTCCCTGCTTTCAGGTGGTGATTCACCAGTTGAGGAGATGGGCCCTCAAGCTGCCAGTGGGAGTGAAGCTGAAGGTGAGGAGGAAGAGGAAGCCGGAGCATCAGCGCCACCCTCTCCTGAGGAAGCCCATGCCCACACTGGGAACACGCCTTCCCTGGAGGGGAGCAGGGGGGAATAGTCTGATGAGGGTGAAGCTCCAGGACCCAGCGGGCTGTAGCAACGCGATGGGGGTAGGGAAGCTCGGGGGCCTTCTCCCCGGAGGGAGAGTATGCCATCGAGTCCTGCTGCACTGGACGCAGAGGAGGAACGGGTCCTCGCTGAAATGAGCGCCCAGGCGGAACACAGGCAAACTGAGCTCATGGCTGCAGTGGCAAGGGTGCCCGAATCCATTGAATCACTGGCAAGGAGTGTGGAGCACTTCGCTGTAGCACAGGCGGCTGCCACGCAAATGCTTAGTATTGCAATGCAGTCACTGGCTGGTCTCATGCAGACGCAGATTGAGGCCACGCGAGCACTGACTGCTGCCACCCTTATTGGATCGGGCACATTTCCCCGGGACTTTCACCGCGCCGCAGCAGGCCAGCAATCTGTGCTCCATCAGATTGCTCCGGATGCTGAAGTGCTGCCCCGTGAGAGTGCCAGTGTGTCGGTCGAGCAGGGAGTTGCTGTCCTCTCTCAAGATGACAGCATTCCTGCTGCCACCACTGGCACTTCTCCACTGCACTTGCCACCGCCTGTAGGACAGACTGCTGCCGCCCATGCAGAGTTGGTGCTGTCAGCAGCCGGGCCCTCCAGGCCCAGAGCTGGTCGAGGCCATCCTTCAAGGGCATCTGCAGTCTCAAGTTATGACAATCAGCAGCCTTCCCCCAGCCTTGCTCCAGCCACTGGGGTCCCATTATGGAGGAGCTGCAGGGTGGGAAGGGGGGGATCTCGCAAGGGAAGGAGATCACCCTCGAAGGGCAAAAAGTAGGAGGTGTGACAAAATGTTTTTCATTGTTTTATTAAAGGCTGAGGTTCGTGGTCAAATTTTTGTAACTGTTTTGGACATTGTCTCCAGGTTGTGACAGCCAGTTATGTTAATGACTGTTTTTTTTTTGTGTTTCTTTCTATTAGTTTGTCATGCGGAAATGAGACACACAGAGTTTGTCAAATAAAGAAGTTTCTGTATTCAAAATGTACATGTTTGGTCTTTGCAATTATTGTTGCCTTGACCGGCTTAGGGGTTTCGGGATGGTTTCATTCAGGTTGTTTGAATGGCAGAAGCCATTTCCTCAGAAGGGGCCTAGAAGCGACTTACTTTGAGCCTTTGACGGATGGCCCTTCCACTTTGTACATTGTGTGCCTCCCTCCCGCCTTGGTGCTGCTGATGATCATCCTCCTCATCTTCCTCCTCCTCTTTCTCCTCCTCCTCTGCTGGTGCTCCAATGCCTGGTGGCATTGGCTGGGTCCTGAGGATTGCAAGGTTATGCAGTATGCAGCACACAACGAAGTGGGAGACTCGCTCAGGCGAGTCCTGAAGGGCTCCTCCAGAATGGTCCAGACAACGGAACCGTTGCTTGAGCACGCCGATTGTGTGCTGAACGATGTTCCTGGTAGCTTGATGGCTCTCGTTGTATCGCAGCTCAGCAGGGGTGTTGGGCGTACGGAGCGGTGTCATCAGCCAGGTGCACAGAGGATATCCCTTGTCCCCGAGAAGCCAACCTCCTGGGTGATGCAGTGCCTGGAAAAGGTCTGCCACAGAAGTCTGGCGCAGGATGAAGGCATCGTGGCTGCTGCCAGGAAAGTGGGCATTGACAGCAAGTATCAGCTGTCTGTGGTCACAGACCAACTGAACGTTTAAGGAATGGAAGCTCTTTCGGTTGCGGAAATCCTCGGCATTCTCTTGCGGCGCACGCAAAGCCACATGCGTGCAGTCAATGGCGCCCTGCACCATGGGGAAGCCCGCTACCATCGCAAAGCCCGTTGCGCATTCTTGCTGCTTGTCCGGGGTCATGGGGAAAGAGATGTACTCTCGTCTGCTTTTAAAGAGGGCATTTGTGACCTGATAGATGCTGCAATGCACTGCGAACTGGTAGATATTGGCGATGTCCCCAGTAGCTGATTGAAATGAGCCGGTGGCATAAAAGTTGAGAGCCACTGTTATCTTCACTGCCACTGACAGAGACGTCCTGGTCCTCAGTTGAGGCTGCAGATCTGGCTGAAGCAGGTGGCAGAGCTCAGTGGCCACCTCCTTGCTGAAGTGCAGCCTTCGCAAACACTGCTCCTCAGACATATTAATGTAGGAGAACTGTTGGCGAAAAACCCTGGGAGGGTAAGGTCTCCTGTACAGAGGCCTGTTGGCCCTCCTCCGTCTGGCCATGATTGCCACTCTCTCTCTGCGTCTCTGTGCCCTCCGAATGTGATGGAGAAGTGTTATGTTCATTAATAACTAGACATTCTTATTATGAACACAGCTAGCTTCTAGCTAGTTATTTATTCAGTACATGTTCTCCAGGTACAGTATCTGTAGAGGCTTCCATGTGTGCTCCTGTGTGCAGGCTGCCATCTTGACTGCTGCCTTGTGGGTAGCCTAGCCTCATGGGTAATGTAGTCTTAATGTATATATAGCTGGGTAGTGTAGTTTTATACATACAGCTATATACAGCTCTACTGCTCCACCTAGTGTCCACCACAGAATGACATGTTATTGATCACTACATCCCCCTTTCTTTGGAGGTTTAACAAAATCAATATCACTCAACTTTCAAGAAAACAATAAAGATAATATCAGTAACACTTTTGTTAGTGCTCTATAAACATAAACATTTTCAAAACAGTCAACACATTTTCAAAGCTTTACATTGTACTCAAAGATTAAGTCTATCAGGCTCTTTTACTTCACGTGTGGATCTTCTCAACACGGGTAAGTCTGATGTGTCTTCATGAGATTGTTCTGGCGGTGAATGACAAGATGCAGTTGCGGCATTGTCATCAATCTGCTCTTGTATAGATCGAGGTCTCCTTGCGATCTTTGCTTGGAGAGGGTTTCAATGTTTCCTTCACTCTTCATGCCATAACTCTCAATGTAGTCAATGCACTCTCGAAAAACTGCTGGCAGCTGGATCCCATTATACAGCATAGTCCTCTCAGCAGCCTCGGCTAATGGAACACCAAAGATTGGCCTGAGGGAAGAAGGAGTATCCACCGGAACTGCTTCCTGCTCTGGTGCAGGCTTCTTCTTTTTCTTTTTCTCTTTCCACTGTTTAACAACATCTGCTGCGGTTATATCTTTAGACTTTTTCTCCTTGTGTTTTTACTCTTTGTGCTTAAAGTCTTTTTCTTTCTTCTTGGAGAAACTAGGCTTTTTGAAGACATGGATACCCTTTGGCCTTTTCATCCTTGATGGGCTCTCTGCTTCATCACCTGAGTCATCTGGTCTGCTTATGGCACAGTTTATACGGTAGACTCTCTTGACCAGTTCTAAGTCTTCACAAGCTTTGTCACCTAGTATTGAATCAAGTCTTTCAGCCACAACAGAAAACATGAGATGATGCACTTTGTCTTTGACTGTCACTTTAAGTCTGCATACACCTAAGCTATCTATTTTCTGTCCATTATAGTTCTTCAGTAGTACTGACTTTTTCTGCATTTTGGGCTTTTCTTTCATATTGTTAATGTCACTCATACTGATTAAGTTTGCTTTTGCCCCAGTGTCCAGTTTCAATGTAACTAATGCTCCATTTATCTGCAGTGGGATCATCCATTTGTCCTCTTTTACTGCATTAACTTTATGTTCAGCATTGTCTATTTCTGAGGGCTGCACATTTTCTGTATCTTTTTTGATATCATCACATGACACCATTCCTACAAAAAATGTCTCACTTAAATCAGTGTCCTCAATCACATTAACTCATTGCCCTTTCGTCGTTTTTACTTTTGAAAAGCATTGTTTGGCAAAGTGATTCATTCCATTACACTTTGTGCACATTTTTCCAAATGCTGGGCATTGTCTTAACTGGTGTTTGTAACCACAGCGTTTACAATTAGAAATGTCATCCTCCGATTGCTTTTCATTTCTGTTCTGCCCACGTTTCTTCCCCTTGTAGGGCACAGCACCGACAGCAGCACTTACTACAATCGCATCATTATTGATTTCACTGAAAGTCTTCGCATGCTTTTGAGCTAGCTCGCTGGCTTGGCATATTGTCACAGCATTTTCCAATGTTAGTTCGGTTTCTCTCAACAGACGTTCCCTGACTTTTTTATCATGAATACCAAACACAATCTGGTCACGAATCATGGATGCTTTGAGCTCAGAGAAGTTACATGTCTGTGCTTTCAGTTTCAGATCAGTTATAAAGCTATCAAAAGTCTCATTTTGCTGCTGTGTCCAAGAACAGAAGATATATCTTTCATAGGTCTCATTCTTTTTGGGAGAGCAATGTGCATCAAATTTTTTTAGCACATCTTCTAATTTCTTTTTCTCTTTCCACTGTTCTAATTTTTTTTTGTTCTCCACTGGATTAAATACAAATGTATTAAATACCTCTATCGCCTGTGGGCCTGCAACCATAAGCAGCAACGCTATCTTCCTTGCGTCTGACTTTGTACCGAATCCGATGGCTGCAATGTAGAGTTCGAATTGCTGTTTAAAAGTCTGCCAGTTGTAGTTGATTTTTTCTGTGACAATCAAACGCTCTGGTGGCTTCAAATTCTCCATGTCGCTTTTCACAATTTTCAGCAGATCTTCACCACCCTGGTACCATGTTATGTTTATTAATAAATAGACATTCTTATTATGAACACAGCTAGCTTCTAGCTAGTTATTTATTCAGTACACATTCTCTAGGTACAGTATCTGTAGAGGCTTCCATGTGTGCTCCTGTGTGCAGGCTGCCATCTTGACTGCTGCCTTGTGGTTAGCCTAGCCTCATGGGTAATGTAGTCTTAATGTATATATAGCTGGGTAGTGTAGTTTTATACATACAGCTATATACAGCTCTACTGCTCCACCTAGTGTCCACCACAGAATGACATGTTATTGATCACTACAGAGAAGGACGACGTTCCCATCGATTGCAGCCCCCATAGTATCTAGGCAATCAACGTTATGAAGGTCAAAATCCAAAGTGTAATGATCAATAACATGTCATTCTATAGTGGACACTAGGTGGAGCCGTAGAGCTGTGTAGAGCTGTAAAGCTGTATGTATAGGACTACACTACCCAGCTGTATATATATTAAGGCTACATTATCCATGAGGCACTAGGCTACCCAGAAGGCAGCAGTCAAGATGGAAACCTCCACAGATACTGTACCAGTCCACATGTGCTCAATAAAGTAACTAGCAAAAGCTAGCTGTGTTCATAATAAGAATGTCTATTTATTAATGAACATAAGATGGTACCAGGGTGGTGAAGATCTGCTGAAAATTGTGAAAAGCGACATGGAGAATTTGAAGCCACTAAAGCGTTTGAAACTCACAGGAAACATCGACTACAACTGGCAGACTTTTAAACAACAATTCGAACTCTACATTGCAGCCATCGGATTCGGTACGAAGCCAGACGGAAGGAAGATAGCGTTGCTGCTTATGGTTGCAGGCCCACAGGCGATAGAGGTATTTAATACATTTGTATTTAATCCAGTGGAGAACAGAGAAAAATTAGAAGATGTGCTAAAAAAATTTGATGCACATTGCTCTCCCAAAAAGAATGAGACGTATGAAAGATACATCTTCTGTTCTCGGACACAGCAACAAAATGAGACTTTTGATAGCTTTATAACTGATCTGAACCTGAAAGCACAGACATGTAATTTCTCTGAGCTGAAATCATCCATGATTCGTGGCCAGATTGTGTTTGGTATTCATGATAAAAAAGTCAGGGAACGTCTGTTGAGAGAAACCGAACTAAATTTGGAAAATGCGGTGCAAATATGCCAAGCCAGCGAGCTAGCTCGAAAGCACGCGAAGGCTTTCAGTGAAATCAATAATGATGCGATTGTAATGAGTGATAATGCTGCTGTCGGTGCTGTGTCCTATAAGGGGAAGAAACATGGGCAGAACAGAAATGAAAAGCAATCGGAGGATGACATTTTTAATTGTAAATGCTGTGGTTACAAACACCAGTTAAGACAATGCCCAGCGTTTGGAAAAATGTGCACAAAGTGTAATGGAGAGAATCACTTTGCCAAACAATGCTTTTCAAAAGTAAAAACTAAGAAAGGGCAACGAGTTAATGTAATTGAGGACACTGATTTAAGTGAGACATTTTTTGTAGGAATGGTGTCATGTGACGATATCAAAAAGATACAGAAAATGTGCAGCCCTCAGAAATGGACAATGCTGAACATAAAGTTAATGCAGTAAAAGAGGACAAATGGATGATCCCACTGCAGGTAAATGGAGCATTAGTTACCTTGAAACTAGACACTGGGGCAAAAGCAAACTTAATCAGTATGAGTGACATTAACAATATGAAAGAAAAGCCCAAAATACAGAAAAAGTCAGTACTACTGAAGGACTATAATGGACAGAAAATAGATAGCTTAGGTGTATGCAGACTTAAAGTGACAGTCAAAGACAAAGTGCATCATCTCATGTTTTCTGTTGTGGCTGAAAGGCTTGATTCACTACTGGGTGACAAAGCTTGTGAGGACTTAGAACTGGTCAAAAGAGTCTACCGTATAAACGGTGCCATAAGCAGACCAGATGACTCGGTGGATTCTGTAGTGAATAATTTCCAGGATGTGTTCAAAGGATTTGGAGTTCTACCATTCACTTACAAGATCCAGCTAGAGCAGAATGCTCAGCCAGTGGTACATGCTCCACGAAGAGTTCCAGCACCCCTGTGTGACCAGCTCAAGAATGAACTGGACAGAATGACCACACTAGGAGTCATCAGGAAAGTCAAAGAGCCAACAGACTGGGTTAACTCCATGGTATGTGTAAAGAAAAAGAACAATGATCTAAGAATATGCATGGATCCAAAGGACTTAAATGCAAACATAAAACGTGAACACTACCAGATTCCCAAGCGAGAAGAAATCACCAGTGAAATGTCAGGTGCCAGATACTTTACAAAGCTCGATGCCTCACAAGGATTTTGGCAACTAAAACTGGATGAAGAGAGCACCAAATACTGTACCTTCAACACACCATTTGGCAGGTATTGATTCCTCAGAATGCCTTTCGGGATAATATCTGCATCTGAAATCTTTCATAGAGCGATGGAACACATAATTGAAGGTCTGGAAGGAGTTCAGGTCTATGTTGATGACATCATCATCTGGGGCTCCACACTGAAAGAACACAATGAGAGACTGACTAAAGTGCTACAGAGCATACGCCGGAATGGACTGAAGCTCAACAAAGCCAAGTGTCAGTTTGGTGTCTAGGAAGTCACTTTCCTAGGAGATAATCTATCTGGTAAAGGAATAGAGCCAGATATGGAAAAAGTAAATGCCATACTCAAAATGCCCTGACCCACTGACAAAAAAGGAGTGCTATGCATCATGGGGATGATAAACTTCATTGGAAAGTTCATTCCTAACTTGTCAGCCAAGACAGCCTGTCTGCGAGACCTGCTACATAAAACAAATGAGTTCGCATGGACAGAAAGACATGAACAAGAGTGGATAAACCTCAAAACAGTGCTGACAACCACACCTGTACTCACCTTCTTTGACCCAACAAAAAGAATCAAAGTGTCAACGGATGCATCAAAAGATGGCCTAGGTGCAGTCTTGCTACAAGCAGAGGGTGAAGATTGGAAGCCTGTTGCCTATGCCTCCAGGTCTATGACTGATACTGAGTGTCGATACGCCCAGATTGAAAAGGAATGTCTAGGCTTGGTAGTTGGACTAGAAAAGTTTCATGGCTACATATATGGACTTCCCACCTTCACAGTTGAGACAGACCACAGCCCTCTGGTTGCCATCATAAAAAAGAACCTGAATGAGATGTCTCCAAGGATTCAACGACTCATGATGAAGCTGCAAAGATATGACTTTGAACTGATCTACACACCAGGCAAATACATAGTGTTAGCAGATGCACTATCCCGAGCACCCACAATGAGTCATGTGAGCTCTACTGAAGAAGACGTGGATGTTCATGTGAGCATGGTCACTGCTGCGCTGCCCGTGTCAGACACAAAATCAAAGCAAATTGCAGAAGAAACAGTAAAAGATACAGTATTACGAACAGTAATAGAGAACATTCATCATGGTTGGCCAAAAGGTTCCTGTCCAAAATATTTTCACATAAGGTCAGAATTGAGTGTCGCAAGTGGACTATTACTAAAACAGAACAGAATAGTCATTCCACAGGCTCTACGTCAAGACATGCTCAAAAGGATTCATGAGGGACATCTCGGAATTGAAAAATGCAAAAGGAGAGCAAGAGACACTGTTTATTGGCCTGGCATAAATAAGGACATTGAGAACATGCTAGGCAAATGTGAGACATGTCAGAAACACCAAAACAAACAAGCAAAGGAACCAATGATAGTAGCTGACATACCAACAGCAGCATGGCAAAAGGTTGGTATGGTCCTTTTTCATTTAAATGGTAAAGACTATCTAATAGTGATTGACTACTGTTCTAACTATCCTGAGATGGCGCTGCTCTCAAGCACCACAGCAAGCAGTGTCATAATGCATGTGAAATCCATCTTCGCCAGACATGGAATTCCCAGGATTGCCGTTAGCGACAATGGTCCGTGCTTCAACTGTAAGGAGTGGCAACAGTTTGCAGCACATTATGACTTTCAGCACATCACATCCAGTCCTTTGTATGCTCAGTCAAATGGTAAGGCAGAGAAAGGTGTTCAAGTTCTCAAGCAGCTACTGAATAAAGCGACAGAAAGGAAGTCTGATCCTTATCTCGCCCTGCTGAGCTACCGAGCCTCACCTTTAGACTGTGGTTCTTCACCTGCTGAACTACTAATGGGTCGCAAGTTGCACACCACGCTACCCTGCTGTGCAAAAGAACAGCAAAGTGAGGAACTGAGACAGAGACTTCAACTGTTAAAGCTGAAACAGAAATCATACTATGACAAATCATCCAAAACTCTAAAACCATTGACAAGGGATGATGTTGTCAGGATTGAGGATCCAGGTGCATGGAACAGGAAAGCTACCGTTCTTGAGGAAGTAGGACCAAGGTCATACACTGTTAGAACTGAGGAAGGACAGATTCTCAGGAGGAACCGGCGTTCCCTCCTAAAAACACAAGAGACTATTCAAGACCAGATTGATGACAATGCCGCAACTGCATCGTGTCATTCACCACCAGAACAATCTCATGAAGACACATCAGACTTACCCGTGTTGAGAAGATCCACACATGAAGTAAAAGAGCCTGATAGACTTAATCTTTGAGTACAATGTAAAACTTTGAAAAAGTGTTACTGATATTATCTTTATTGTTTTCTTGAAAGTTGATTGATATTGATTTTGTTAAACCTCAAAGAAAGGGGGATGTAATGATCAATAACATGTCATTCTATAGTGGACACTAGGTGGAGCCGTAGAGCTGTGTAGAGCTGTAAAGCTGTATGTATAAGACTACACTACCCAGCTGTATATATATTAAGACTACATTACCCATGAGGCACTAGGCTACCCAGAAGGCAGCAGTCAAGATGGAAGCCTCTACAGATACTGTACCAGTCCACATGTGCTCAATAAAGTAACCAGCAAAAGCTAGTTGTGTTCATAATAAGAATGTCTATTTATTAATGAACATAAGACAAAGTACCTGCAAAGTTATGGTCAGAAGCCAAAACTACCTCAGACAGCGTTGACTCAATGCAGAAGTCTCTCTTTCTCTCTTTGTCTCTCTTAAAATCTCTCTCTCTCTCAGAATGAGTGGTGCAAAAATGGCTACCACACAAAAGCCAGGAAGAGGCCCCCTTTAAACAGCACCCCACCCCCCACAGCGACTGGAAAGCGTTCCAGTCAAACTGTCGTCGGTTGCGCCAGGCGAAAAGGAAGGGGGTGCCACTCAATTTCCGTTCCGGGGCGTCACAAGGGCGTTGCACTCTCGAATGACGTCAAGATCTGCGTGCGCAGGAGATCGGGCGGTATTGTTTAGCGCCGCCGCAAAATGTCCGGTCAATTTTGCGAGAGACGCAGATATCGCCGCGCCCGGGCGCTAGTTGCTTTCCGCCCCACTTGGCACCCTCTTAAGGCGCTAACGGGAGGCACAACCAACTGAATTTTTCCCCCATAGAGTGAGAGTCATAACGGCACAGAAGGAGGCCATTCGGCCCATCAAGTCCGTGCCGGCTCTCTGCAGAGCAATCCAGTCAGTCCCAATCCCCCGCTCTATCCCTGTAGCCCTGCAAATTTATTTCCCTCAAATGCCTATCCAGTCTCCCCTTGAAAACATTGAGTGTCTCTGCTTCCACTACTTCCTTCGGCAGCAAATTCCAGGTCCTCACCACTCGCTGCGTTAAAAAGTTTTTCTTCACATCTAGAGCCCAACACACATCAGGACCTGGGAAACTAGAGCCCAACAAGAGCCAGGACCTGGGGAACCAGAGCCCAACAAGAGCCAGGACCTGGGGAACTAGAGCCCAACACTAGTCAGGACCTGGGGAACGAGAGCCCAACAAGAGCCAGGACCTGGGGAACTAGAGCCCAACAAGAGTCAGGACCTGGGGAACCAGAGCCCAACACTAGTCAGGACCTGGGGAACTAGAGCCCAACAAGAGTCAGGACCTGGGGAACTAGAGCCCAACACTAGTCAGGACCTGGGGAACTAGAGCCCAACAAGAGCCAGGACCTGGGGAACTAGAGCCCAACACTAGTCAGGACCTGGGGAACTAGAGCCCAACACTAGTCAGGACCTGGGGAACTAGAGCCCAACAAGAGTCAGGACCTGGGGAACCAGAGCCCAACACTAGTCAGGACCTGGGGAACTAGAGCCCAACAAGAGTCAGGACCTGGGGAACTAGAGCCCAACACTAGTCAGGACCTGGGGAACTAGAGCCCAACAAGAGCCAGGACCTGGGGAACTAGAGCCCAACACTAGTCAGGACCTGGGGAACTAGAGCCCAACACTAGTCAGGACCTGGGGAACTAGAGCCCAACAAGAGTCAGGACCTGGGGAACTAGAGCCCAACAAGAGTCAGGACCTGGGGAACTAGAGCCCAACACTAGTCAGGACCTGGGAACTAGAGCCCAACACGAGTCAGGACCTGGGGAACTAGAGCCCAACACGAGTCAGGACCTGAGGAACTAGAGCCCAACATGAGTCAGGACCTGGGGAACTAGAGCCCAACACGAGTCAGGACCTGGGGAACTAGAGCCCAACACGAGTCAGGACCTGGGGAACTAGAGCCCAACACGAGTCAGGACCTGAGGAACTAGAGCCCAACATGAGTCAGGACCTGGGGAACTAGAGCCCAACACGAGTCAGGACCTGGGGAACTAGAGCCCAACATGAGTCAGGACCTGGGGAACTAGAGCCCAACACGAGTCAGGACCTGGGGAACTAGAGCCCAACACGAGTCAGGGCCTGGGGAACTAGAGCCCAACAAGAGTCAGGACCTGGGGAACTAGAGCCCAACACTAGTCGGGACCTGGGGAACTAGAGCCCAACAAGAGTCAGGACCTGGGGAACTAGAGCCCAACAAGAGTCAGGACCTGGGGAACTAGAGCCCAACACTAGTCAGGACCTGGGGAACTAGAGCCCAACACGAGTCAGGACCTGGGGAACTAGAGCCCAACATGAGTCAGGACCTGAGGAACTAGAGCCCAACATGAGTCAGGACCTGGGGAACTAGAGCCCAACTCAAGTCTGGATCCTCAAGGCAGGAGAGAAAATTGGTGGAAAAACAGTATAAGAAGTAAAGGGAGGATGTTGACTTAATCTGAACACTGCTGCAAAATGGGAATTGATGAGTTGCCACAGGCAGCTGTATACCAGCAGGAGGTTGAGGCTTACGTGAATCGGGAAAGGAACTGAGGATGAGTTGGTTAACTGTAAGCTGGTTCCAAGGTCACACTTTGACAGTGCTATAAATAAAGCAGGCTTTGGACACAAAAGGGAGCAGTGCTGGAGTTGCCCCAGTTTCAAGCTTAAAGCCAGGACAAGAGAAACGTTTGAGTTTAAAAAAAATGTACAAACAATTCTTCTTCTTAGGCAGTCCCTCTGAACTGAGGATGACTTGCTTCCACAATAAAAATGAGTTCTCAGGTGACTAATGAGTCCAACGCGGGCCTACAGTCTCTGTCACAGGTGGGGCGGATAGTGGTTGAAGGGGCGGGTGGTGAGGTGTTTGTGTTGACCAGTGCTCCTTCCACTGTTTGCGCTTGGCTTCCGCTTGCTCCCGGCGAAAAGACTCAAGGTGTTCGGCGCCTTCCCGGATGCTTCTCCTCCACTTTGTGCAGTTTTGGGCCAGGGATTCCCAGGTGTCAGTGGGGATGTTGCACTTTTTCAAGGAGGCTTTGAGGGTGTCCTTGAAGCGTTTCCTCTGCCCACCTGGGGCTCTCTTGCCATGTTGGAGGTCTGAGTTGAGCACTTGTTTTGGGGATCTCGTATCGGGCATGCGGACGATATGACCCGTCAATCAGAGCGTGGTCAAAGCTTCGATGCTGGGGATGTTGGCCTGAGCGAGAACACTGACATTGGTGTGCCTATCCTGCCAATGGATTTGCAGGATCTTGCGGAGGCAGCGTTGGTGGTACCTCTCCCGTGCTTTGAGGTGCCTGCTGTACATGGTCCATGTCTCTGAAGCATACAGGAGGGCAGGTATCACTACTGCTCTGTAAACCATGAGCTTGGTGCTGGGTTTGATATCCTGGTCTTCAAACACTCTCTTCCTCAGGCAACCGAAGGCTGCACTGGCACATTGAAGGCGGTGTTGGACTTCGTCATCGACGTCTGCCCTTTTTGACAGTAGGCTCCTGAGGTATGGAAAGTGGTCCATGTTGTCCAAGGCCTCGTCATGGATTTTGATAATCGGGGAGCAGTACTGTGTGGCGGGGGCAGGTTGGTAGAGGACCTTTGTCTTATGGATGTTTAGTGTAAGGCCCATGCTCTCGTACGCTTCGGTGAATGTGTTGACGATGGTTTGGAGTTCGGCCTCAGAGTGAGCGCAGACGCAAGCATCGTCTGCATACTGTAATTCGACGACAGGATGGAATTACCTTGGATCTTGACTGGAGGCAACGGCGGTTGAACAGTTTCCCGTTTGTTATGTAGATTAGCTCCACTCCAGCGGGGAGCTTATTGAGGGTGAGATGGAGCATTGCAACCAGGAAGATCGAGAAGAGCGTTGGTGCAATGACACAGCCTTGTTTGACCCCGGTTCGTACGTGAATTGGGTCTGAGGTGGATACGTTGGTCAGGATCAAGGCTTGCATGTCGTTGTGAAGCAAGCGGAGGACGGTGACAAACTTTTGAGGGCAGCCAAATTTGAGGAGGACACGGCATAATCCCTCACGGTTGACAGTGTCGAAGGCCTTTGTGAAGTCAAAGAATGCCATGTACAGCGGTTGGTGCTGTTCCCTGCATTTCACTTGTAGTTGACGCGCGGTGAAGATCATGTCCATTGTGCCCCTTAGTGGGCGGAATCTTCATTGCGACTCTGGGAGGATCGTAAAATAACGACCGACATTGGAGTGCCGGGAGGGCCAGATAGAAACCTCAGTATTCACCAGGTTCCCCTCTGGGAAACGAGTTTGCAAATTCATCCGAGGCACTAGATGGAAGGAGGAAAAAGACAGGACAATACTTTCAGATGCACCAGGGTAGCACAGGGTCAAGGTTATGAAGGGTAAGTTTATTATAGGGATATTTCTTTATGCAGAGGACAATTCAGGGTTCAGTGGCTTCAGTCAGTCCTGTGAGTGGTCTGAGCATCTTACTCTTATGGAGACCACGATACTCTCGATTTACTTGTATGATAGCACGACCCAGGAGTGTAGAAATCGTACACTCGTGACCTGAGCCTGATATGCATGTCTTTTACGCATGTACTTGTTCAAAGTCTCCGCCAGCAGATTGAGCACAAACAAGGTTTTGTAGGAGTCTCTGCACTCCTAGCAAAGAATCTATAAACTCACTGGAAGTTAACAAACTGAGTTTAATGTATTAAAACTTTACAAAACAAGAAAATGCAGGAGAAGCTCTAAACAGGTCTTTTCTCTATCACTCCACATGAGGACTGGCTGGCCATGCCCTCTACCTCTGACGTCGTGACGTCATGACGTTTCCCGCCGTTGGGGACGTCACATGACCCACGTGATGACATCATCGCGTCAGATCACGATTTTGTCGATCTAGCTCTGTTTAACCAGAGCCAACATTGAAAGGTAATAAACATGATTAAAGGCAATTATACAAGTCCCTGTGAGAGTCTGTTAGTGGCTTTGCCACATATACCCCCCCAGAATTGTCTTTAACGAAAAGAGTCAATCACTGAGGAGGTCGGACAAGTCTGTTGGACCGACTCCTAAATTCCCGGAAGTGCCGATCGCCATCGTGGCCGCGGGGGAAGTACCGGGACCGGCGTGCTTGACTCGTGGCGGTCTATTCGACGGTCTGGTAACGAAACTGCATGGTGGGCGGCAGCAGTGGGCCTTCGGTCCGAAACGAGCATGGTAGCAGCAGTAACCGGTCATCGGAGGCGCCGTGGTCGGAGCCGGGGCCGGGCTCCTCGTGGCGGGGCATTGCGCGAGGGCGCAGTACTGTTGCCGGACCACGTAAATCTTATCCGCCTCTTCGGCGAGCGTAACGCAGTCTGCGGTTTCTGCTCGGGCGAGGGCCGCCTGGACTTGCTCGGGGAGTTGAGTAAGGAACAGCTCGCGAAACAGAAAGCACTGGGGCTCGGACCCCAGGAGAGTCAGCATATGGCTCATAAGCTCCGAGGGTTTGGAGTCACCTAACCCTGGTAGCGTCAGTAAACGGCGAGCGCGCTCCGCTTTGGTAAGACCAAATATCTGCAGCAATCGTGTCTTGATGGCGACATACTTGTCAGCATTCGGGGGACTCTCCAGAAGGCTGATGATTCTCAACGCCGTCGAGCTCTCGAGGGCGGAGACCATGTGGAGATATCTGGTCTGGTCCTGTACGATGTTGCGGAGCTCAAATTGCGCCTCGGCTTGCACAAACCAAGAGGCCGCCTGTTGTTCCCAGAATTGGGGGAGCTTCAAGGCCACTGCATTGGCCTCCATTACTGGCCCGTTATCTGCATTCACCGCGAAAAATGATCGCGAGGATTTGGGGTCACCAATGTAGGAGTCTCTGCACTCCTAGCAAAGAATCTATAAACTCACTGGAAGTTAACAAACTCAGTTTAATGTATTAAAACTTTACAAAACAAGAAAATGCAGGAGAAGCTATAAACAGGTCTTTTCTCTATCACTCCACACGAGGACTGGCTGGCCACGCCCTCTACCTCTGACGTCATGACGTCATCACGTTTCCCGCCATTGGGGACGTCACATGACCCACATGATGACGTCATCGCGTCAGATCGCGATTTTGTCGATCTAGCTCTGTTTAACCAGAGCCAACATTGAAAGGTAATAAACATGATTAAAGGCAATTATACAAGTCCCTGTGAGAGTCTGTTAGTGGCTTTGCCACAATTTGATACAAATTGTTAAGCTACTTTATTTCACAGCAAAGCAAACATACAGAGCAGTAGTTGTGATCAGATTCACTCAGTTCAACTGGTCCAACTTGTTTGTGTGTAATACTACAAACATAGAGTCATAACGGCACAGAAGGAGGCAATTCGGCCCATCAAGTCCATGCTGGCTCTCTGTAGAGCAATCCAGTCAGTCCCATTCCCCCACTCTATCCCCGTAGCCCTGCAAGTTTATTTCCCTCAAGTGCCTATCCAATCTCCCCATGAAAACATTGAGTGTCTCCGCTTCCACCACTTCCGTCGGCAGCGAATTCCAGGTCCTCACCACTCGCTGCGTAAAATAGTTTTTCCTCACATCCCCCCTGTATCTCTTGCCCAAAACCTTAAATCTGTGTCCCCTAGTCCTTGTACCATCAACTAGTGGGAACAGCCTTTCCCCGTCTAGCCTATCCAAACCCGTCATAATCTTGTACACCTCTATCAAATCACTCCTCAACCTTCTTTGCTCTAATGAAAACAAATCCAGCTTCTCCAACCTGTCCTTGTAGCTAAGATCCCCCATCCCCAGAACTATTCAAGTAACTCTCCTCTGCACCCTCTCAAGGGCCTTCACATCCCTCCTAAAGTGTGGTGACCAGAACTGGACGCAATACTCCAGTTGTGGCCTAACTAGCGCTTTATAAAGGTTCAGCATAACTTCTCTACTTTTGTACTCAATACCTCTATTTATGAAACCCAAGATTCTATATGCTTTGCTATCAATATGTCCTGCCACCTTCAGGGACCTATGCACATTAACTCCCAGGTCCCTCTGTCCCTGCACACTCTTTAAAGCTGTGCCATTAAGTGTATATTGCCTCTCCCTGTTCCTTCTGCCAAAATGAAGCACCTCACACTTCTCTGTATTAAATTCCATCTGCCACTTGTCTGCCCATTATGCTAGCCTTTCTATGTCCTGCTGCAGTCACTGTTTGCCACACCCCCAAGTTTGTTGTCATTGCCAAATTTAGAAATTCTACTTTGTATTCCAGTATCCAGGTCATTTATATAGATCAAAACAGCAGTGGCCCCAGCACTGACCCTTGGGGAACACCACTGTCTCCCATCCTCCAGTCTGAAAAACAGCCATTTACCACAACTCACTGTTTTCTGTCCTTAAGCCAATTCCTTATCCAAGCTGCCACTGACCTACCTATTCCATGAGCCTCAATTTTGTTAACCAGCCTTCTATGTGTGTTCTGGACTTATTACATGCAGATAGCACCCTCTAGTGGTAGTTAGTGTATAGCAGTGTTATTGTATAGCAGGGTGTTATTTGACCTTCTTCCTGTTTGACCCGGAAGTAGTATTCCAGGAAGAACCTGCTGAGTTATGAAGAAAGCCACGTGAGGGATTCTCAATCCTGTTGCATCCTTCTTATACGCTAGGCAAGATGCAATGTCTGTGAGTATCCTTGTTTAATAACATGATAACAACCTTGTCAGTGTAGTATTTTGACAATACTTTGTCTATAAGAAGTTATTAGCTGTTAGCTACCGAGGTTTAGCTACAGTGCTATTTAGTTATACAATTAGTCTACTCTGTTGTCATAAACATGTTTATATCTTATGTAACATCTAATGTATAGTACTCAGTTCTATGTACAAAACATATTTTGTCTTTGTTTACAGTTTCACAAAATAAATTCAAGTAAAGCTTCAAAACAGCAACCTGCTTAACGAGGAATTATTTGAATGAGTGTTTAGCTGGCTGGATAACTAGATAGGAGTACGTCTAGCGAGACCAGTACAGTGAAAAGACAGCCATACGGCTAGCTGTGCAGAGAGGAGATCCTTCACGTGGAGCAGCAAGGACTCAGAGTTAAGTGGCCGTCATCAAGGCGCAGAGTAAGCCATCACGACACAGCCAGCTTAAGTCTTCACCTTGTACACCACACTTACCTCACATCATCATGGCAGAAGGTAATACAGAAAATGCTACTCAGTGAGTAGAAGACCTTAAACAGTTAGATGGAACTGAAGAATCTGACAATCTGTCTATAAGCTCTCGTTACTGCAGATCGTCAGCTGGTTCTAGGTCATCAGCCGGTTGACGGTCGTCAGGTGGTTCTTGGGTAAGCATGGCCATCGCCAAAGCACGGGCTAGGCTAGAAGCAGCCCAAGCCAGAGCTGCTTATGCCAACAAAGAAATAGAAATAAAAGTTGACCAGGCCCGTCTCCAAGCTGACCAGGCCCGACTCCAAGTTGACCAGGCCCGTCTCCAAGTTGGACTCCAAGTTGACCAGGCCCGTCTCTGTAGTGTATGTGCCTTTAAGAGCCCCATGTGTACTGTAATGCCGGTAATGGCCACTCGGCTATATAAGCCTGAGTATTGTGTTGTATCCGTTAGTTCCCCTCCAGACTTTGTTTAGGAAACACCTATCAAACCAACTCCTGTCTTCAGTGCCTCTATCAACACACAGACACAACAGTGGCGACAAAGTGGAAACAGACTTACCTACAATTCGGCAGCACCTCAAGGACATCGATTCCTCTGGCGTCCAGAAGAATCAAGAAGTGAAAGAAGCTGTTGTTTCACCAGCTGGCCAAGCTGGTGGCAGGTACTGCGGTAATCCTTCCTGGGCATCAGGCTGGGGCTCCAGCGGCTGGCTCTACAGCTGGGCCAAGCAGCGAAAGCGGAGGCAAGCAGTAACAGACGGGGAGGGAGCACTCGGGAGACGGCCGGCGCTGCAAGCAGGTCGGCGTTCAGACCTAGAGAGAGAGTCTGGCGGGAACGAGTCTCCAACTGTAAATAAATAAATAAATAAAAAAGAACGGAAACCGCGGGAAACAGCGTTGTCATCGGCAGCAGCGGCGGGAAAGCGCGGGAAGCGCCATATCTTTTCTGCAGAAAAGAAAGAAAAGCGCGGGAAGCGCCATATCTTTTTTAAGATGCCTAATTCTGGCAATATTGATCCTTTTGATAACGAGATAGAGGATTGGACCACATATGTGGAAAGAGTGGAGGTATATTGCACAGCAAATGGAATAGAAGATGAAAAAAATGCTTCAGTACTTCTAAATCTAATGGCCGCAAAGACATACAAGCTGTTATGAAACTTAATCACTCCAGCTGAACCGATGGACAAGAATTTTAAGGAGATTGTTGATACCCTACACTGCCAATTCGAGGCAGGACTGGCAGATTCTCTACGAGACAAATTCGTCTGCGGTCTCCTAAGTGTAGGAACACAAAAAAGGCTACTTTCTGAGAAAGATTTAACACTGGACAAGGCTTTCAGTGCAAGAGGAGCTGCAGAGATACAGCAAAAGCCACAAGGCTTTGGCACCCATGAAATGACACGGGGTTTCGAGAGATGTTATCGCTGCGGCAGATCCACCCATGACCAGAGGGACTGCTGGTTCAAGGACAAAGCATGCAGGCAATGCGGAAAGATGGGGCACATTACACATGTATGCTGATCTGGAAACAAAAAATCCACTAACAGGAAAAAAATCAATAAGGAAAAGCACAGAAAGGTACAAATGATGACGGACAGTAGCTCCGAAGACCAGAAGAGCGATAGCGACTCCGGCAACAAGAGACTAAGCTCTCTCAAATTACATAATGTAATTGCCAAAGAAGATTACCAGACCATTTGGGTTACACTCACAATAGCAGGGTCCCCAGTTAAAATGGAGCTAGATACAGGATCAGCTCTGACCGTCATAAATCGACGGGATTACGAGCGGCTATTTCCGCATATACCTTTGAAAGACACATCCATTATCTTGAAAACATATACGGGGCAGAAAGAATACCCCAAAGGAAAAATAAGGGTGCCTGTTGTATACAACGGCAAGGAAATACAGAAGTTGTATTTATACGTTCTACAAGATGGTGGTCCACCGCTGTTGGGACGTGAATGGATCAGGAAAATACGTTTAGACTGGCACTCCATTCAGGCACTGACGGTGACCAGTAAGAAAAAAATGATGATGACGTCATACCTGAACGATTAAAAGACATCTTGGCCAACGCCAAGGAAGTGTTTCAAGAGAAAGTAGGAACCTTGAAAGGCATCACCGCCTCAATAAAAGTGGAAGATGCAGCAATTCCCAAGTTTTTTAAGGCAAGACCAGTGCCATACGCAATTCGTCCAGCAGTCGAGGCAGAGCTGGAGAATTTGGAAAAGGCAGGCGTATTATCTAAAATAGATTGGAGCGAGTGGGCAACACCCATCGTCCCAGTCATGAAGAAAGCATTGAAGAATGATAAATCTGAAGAACAGAGAAAAATTTGCATCTGTGGAGACTTCAAGGTGACTGTAAACCCGGTCCTTCAGACGGTACAGTATCCTCTTCCGAGGATAGAAGATATTTTCGCCTCACTATCCGGAGGGAAACGTTTCACCAAAATTGACTTGGCACAGGCATATCTACAGATGGAGGTTGAAGAGGCCTCTAAAAAAATACCTCACGATAAATACACACAAAGGTCTGTACCAGTACAATCAACTGGTTTTCGGAGTAGCACCCGCTCCAGCTATCTGGCAAAGAGCTATGGAGAAGTCCTCCAAGGGATTCCGGGGACTCAATGCTACCTAGACGACATCCTTGTAACAGGAGAAAACGACAATGAGCACCTTGCCAATTTGGAGCAGGTGCTCACTAGGCTGAGAGAACGGGGCCTACGAGCAAATCGCCTCAAGTGCGAATTTTTCCAAAATCAAATATCATATTGTGGCCACATAATTAATAAGGAAGGGTTGCATAAGTCACCTGAAAAAATTGAAGCGGTCATAAAAGCCCCAGCACCTGAAAATGTTTCACAATTAAGGTCGTTCCTGGGATTAATAAATTACTATCATAAATTTTTACCGAACTTATCAACTCTTCTACACCCTCTTAATGAACTGCTACAAACAGGAGTAATTTGGGAATGGAGCGAAGACTGTAAACGTGCCTTCCATAAATGCAAAGACTTAATCACGTCCAAAGAAGTTTTGGCTCATTACAACCCATCACTGCCAATCAGACTGGTGTGCGATGCATCCCCTTACGGCACAGGAGCAGTATTAATGCATAAATTCCCTGATGGCTCGGAACGGCCGATAGCTTTTGCGTCACGCTCATTGAACTCAGCTGAGCGTAACTATGCCCAAATTGACAGGGAAGCACTCAGCCTGGTATGGGGAGTGAAGAAATTCAACCATTACCTACACGGACAAAAATTTACCTTGTTGACTGACCATCAACCCCTCATCTCCATATTCAACCCTAAAAAGGGTGTTCCCATTGTGGTAAACCACTGTTAACTCTGTACAGGTCCGGGCATGTCTCCGCCCCTGACTCCACCCCTAAGCCCGGGTATAAAGGTGACTCACCACCCTTCCCCTGGGAGCTCTTAGGATGGATCCACTCGCAGAGGCATGCTCCAGTTCTTAGTCAATAAAAGCCTACTTCGTATAAGTTCAACTCGTAGTCTTTGGTGTTGTTGATAGTGCATCAATTTTATTGACTAAATTTTCGACATGGAGCAAATCTTGAAGCCGGAACGTTTAGACCTGGATCCTCAAGCAGCAGATGCAGCCAATAACTTTGAACACTGGCTGAGCTGTTTCGAAGCCTTCCTGGAGGCCTCCAGCACTATCGTCACTACAGATGACGCGAAACGGCTTGTCTTGAACTCACGGGTGAGCCACCGAGTCTACTCGATCATCCGAGACGCCACAAATTACGCGGCCGCCATCGCGACGCTAAAGGAACAATACATGAGGCCTGTTAACGAGGTCTACGCCAGAAACCTCCTGGCTACCCGAAAACGGCGCCCCAGGGAATCGGGCGCTGAATATTTACTGGCACTGAGAGTCTTCGGCTGGGCCTGTAATTGCAAAGCGGTGACGGCCAAGGAATGCATGGAAGACCTGATCCGAGACGCCTACGTAGCCGGCATCAGGTCCAACTATACTCGGCAGAGGCTGCTGGAACAGAGGGGGCTCGACCTGCAGAAGACGGTGGCCCTCGCTAATTCGTTAGACGTGACCCTCCAGAACATGGACGCCTACTCCCCTGACCGGACGGCCACGTGGATGTCACGGGAGCAGCCATCTTGGGACCCGGTAAGGCCACAAGCCGCCAGCAGCCCAACTACAGCTGCAATGACCAGAGGCCAGAAATGCTACTTCTGCGGCCAGGCCAAGCACCCCAGACAGCAATGCCCAGCAAAGGACGCGACCTGCTCCAAATGCGGCAAGAAAGGCCACTACGCGAGAGTGTGCAGGGCGAAATCGACCCCCAATTCCAGCAGCGCCACGTGTGAACCGTGCAGGCCGCCATTTTGGACCCCACCAACCACGTGTGAGCCGTGCGGACCGCCATTTTGGGCACCAACAGCCGCGGGGGAGCCGCCATCTTGGACACCATTTCGAGACCAGGCCCCTGGCACGGGCGAATACTACAGCGACCCACCGACCTCGACGATGGCCTCCATCACCCTGGACCAATCTAGGCCCCATCAACTAGCCAGGTCCATGATGAACATAAAGGTAAATGGCCATGCCACAAATTGCCTTTTCGACTGCGGTGCGACGCTACTCCCCATCGGTTATGCCCACACGCCACCAGGTCTTTATGGCCTCAAAGTCCCATACGGCGGACATCGGCGGCTACTGTGTAGCGACTCTGACAGTGAACGGCGTGGAGTACAGAGGTTTTTAATTCCTCGTCCTGCCACAGCTCTGCGCTCCCGTACTGCTAGGATTAGACTTCCAGTGCCATCTGGAGAGCGTCACGATGGCATATGGCGGGCCCCTGCCCCCACTTACAGTCTGCAGCTGGCAGAATTTAAACACGGCGCCGCGCAAGTATGCAGCCTGTCCACCCTGAAGGTCAAACGCCCCCGGTTGTTCGCTAACCTCGCCAAAGACTGCAAGCCAATTGCTACTAAAAGCAGGCGGTACAGTGCCGGGGATAGGAGCTTTATTAAATCAGAAGTAGAAAGACTCCTGAGGGAAGGGATTATCGAGGGCAGCACCAGCCCATGGCGAGCCCAAGTGGTGGTAGTGAAGACCGGCGAAAAACAGCGCCTGGTTATTGATTACAGCCAGACGATCAATCGATACACGCAATTAGACGCATACCCACTTCCCCGCATATCTGACATGGTCAACCAGATAGCACAATACCGGGTATTCTCGTCGATTGATCTGAAGTCGGCATACCACCAGCTCCCCATCAGGCCTGAGGACCGCCAGTACACGGCCTTCGAGGCCGACGGTCACCTCTACCACCCTCCGAGTCCCCGTCAGCGTCACCAACGGGGTCTCGGTCTTCCAAAGGGAGATGGACCGGATGGTTGACCAGAACGCGCTGCAGGCCACCTTCCCCTATCTAGAAAACGTCAGCATCTGCGGCCATGACCGGCATGACCACGACGCCAACCTAGAAAAATTCCTCCGTACGGCCCAACGGCTGAATCTGACATACAACAGAGAAAAATGTATGTTCCGCTACCCCGCGCCAGTACCTGCTCGAGAAGGGCATAGCCACGAGCAGGACTACCAGCTACAACCCCCGGGGTAACGGACAGGTAGAGAGGGAGAACGCAACGGTGTGGAAGACCGCCATGCTCGCCCTAAAATCCAAGGGCCTCCCAATCTCCCGCTGGCAAGATGTCCTCCCCGATGCGCTCCACTCCATACGATCACTGCTCTGTACTGCCACAAACGCCACCCCTCACGAGAAGGTGTTCGTCTTCCCCAGGAAATCCACCTCGGGGACATCACTACCGCCATGACTGACGTCTCCGGGACCCGTCCTGCTCAGGAAACACGTGAGGAGCCATAAGACGGACCCCCTGGTCGAAAAGGTTCACCTCCTCCACGCCAACCCACAGTACGCCTACGTGGCGTATCCTGACGGGCGGGAGGACACAGTCTCAATTCGAGACCTCGCACCCTCAGGTACCACCCGAAACACCATCGATCACCATCCACTACCTCCACCCACCACCACTACCCACGACGCACCACCGGGGTGTCTACCATGAACTGACGACATGCTGGTGCCATCCCTACCCCGAGAGGACGACACGCCAGTGCTCTGTCCCACGCGAGAAGCGGCCGCGGGCAAAGAACCGCCGCAACCGGCACCACGAAGATCATTACGGCAGACAAGACCCCCGGAGAGACTTTCTATACGAACTTTTGAAACACTTCACCCCGTCGGACTCTTTTTTAAACGAGGGGTGAATGTGGTAAACCACTGTTAACTCTGTACAGGTCCGGGCATGTCTCCGCCCCTGGCTCCGCCCCTAAGCCCGGGTATAAAGGTGACTCACCACCCTTCCCCCGGGAGCTCTTAGGATGGATCCACTAGCAGAGGCATGCTCCAGTTCTTAGTCAATAAAAGCCTACTTCGTATAAGTTCAACTCGTAGTCTTTGGTGTTGTTGATAGTGCATCACCCATTATGACAGCGCAAAGGCTACAGAGGTGGTCCCTTTTCCTAGGGGCACACCAATACAACATAGAATACAAAGGAACAAAACAGCATGGGAATGCTGATGGTTTATCACGCCTACCGTTGCCAACGGTAGAAGAGGCACCTACAGTAGACCCAGTGGAGATGTTCCACTAAACCATAGTGGAATGTCTACCAGTAACAAATTCTGCCATTGAAAAGGAAACGAGAAATGACCCGACTCTCTCACGAGTCTACGACTTAACGGTGAAGGGATGGCCAGCACATGGCGAACCACTGTTGCCAGCATTCTCGCAAAGAAGAGAACAGCTGTCAGTGTGCCGAGGAACCTTGATGTGTGGATCCAGAGTGGTGATTCCACCCAAACTCCAGGATAAAGTGCTAAAGGAGCTTCACAAGGGGCATCTGGGTGGAGTGAAAATGAAGAACCTAGCCAGATCGTTTGTATGGTGGCCAGGTATCGATGGAGACATCGAAGAAATGACCAAGAGCTGCCTAGGCTGCCAGAAGGTCCAAAACGCTCCACCCCAAGCCCCTCTACATCCATGGGAGTGGCCCTCATCTCCCTGGCAAAGGGTACACATCGACTTTGCTGGTCCATTTATGGACTCAATGTTCTTAATCGCGGTTGATGCACACTCCAAGTGGCCGGAGGTAATAAAGATGTCCTCCACCACCATGGAAAAAACCATCACAGTATTAAGGACCATATTTGCCAGGAATGGGCTGCCTGAACAGATCTGTTCTGATAATGGACCGCAATTTGTGTCCGAAGAATTCAGGAAGTTCTTAAAAAACAATGGGGTTAAGCACTACACGTCCGCCCCATACCATCCCGCCACCAATGGATTGGCTGAAAGGTTTGTCCAGACCTTCAAGAAGGCCATAAAGGCCATGGGTAATGAAGACATAAAACTTCAGCACAAGGTGGATAACTTCTTGTTCGCATACAGGAATGCAACACATATGGTTACAAACCAAACTCCCGCCATGATGTTCTTCAATAGAAGCCTAAGATGCCGGCTGGATTTGATCAAGCCCAACATCAGAAGGGACGTGGAGAACTGGCAATTTCAAGGCATGAATGAAAGGCCAACTAGAACCTTCCAGATAGGTCAACAAGTTTTGGCCCGGGACTACCATACCGAGAAATGGCAGCCTGGAACTATCTGCACATGACTAGGACCGTTGATGTATACCGTGGACATCGGAGAAAGCATAATAAGATGCCATGCTGACCAAATCATAGAGTCATCCAAAAAGGGACAACCTACACCACAACTCTATACGCCTAACGATGAAGTAGAGATACCCATATCTACCTCCGATCCAGTGATACTGGAACCCGATGAACCCGACACTGGCATTCAAGCCGAATCAGCCTTGCCAAAAGAACCTACTACACCACCAGAAACTACTACACCACCGAGGCGTTATCCAGACCGAGTCAGGAAGGCTCCAGAGAGACTGACTTATAATTAATTAACTGCAGCAATGTATAGATTATTTTTCTTGTAACATGTAATTAATAATTACTTAAAATATTATGTACTGGTTAGCTAAAAGGGGAGGAATTGTAGTGTATGTGCCTTTAAGAGCCCCATGTGTACTGTAATGCCGGTAATGGCCACTCGGCTATATGAGCCTGAGTATTGTGTTGTATCCGTTAGTTCCCCTCCAGACTTTGTTTAGTAAACACCTATCAAACCAACTCCTGTCTTCAGTGTCTCTATCAACACACAGACACAACAGTCTCCAAGCCACATTAGATGCTCTGCAGGAAGAAAAAGAGATAGATGCTGCATTAGCTGAGGCACAAGTATTGGAGGCAGTTTTGGTGGAAGCTGATCCTGAGACAGCTAACAAACCTTTCATTCCCGTTCCGCGGGAGAGTCGACTACAGCGCACCTCAGATTACATGAGCGACCAAGCCGACACACAGTTTACGAGAGAGAGAGATGAAGACCCGCACATCTGTACAGACTCAAGCACTTCATATAACATGCCCCTTGTCACCAACCAAGGTCAAAATGGACAGCATGCCTCAAGTCACAGGATCCTCCCCCGCAGAACAGAGGACACCGTGCAGAGGAATGGAGCGCTGAAGAGAGCAAGTCAGCAGCAAACCCCCTCTCGTTTCCTTGAGACCCCCAACAGAGCCCCATCTCAAGGCAACCATGCCACAGGCCCCACCACTTACGACCTTGCCAAATACCTTGCACGCAGCCAGCTGGTGACTACAGGGTTAACCACATTTGATGATAGACCAGAGAATTATTGGGCCTGGAAGTCTTCCTTCCGTGGTGCCATATCGGGCCTAGACCTGTCGGCAGGAGAAGAGCTCGACCTTCTTATCAAATGGCTCGGCCCAGAGTCCGCCGGACAGGCACGCAGGATAAAAGCAGTCAATGTGAGACATCCGCCAGCTGGGTTGATGATGGCTTGGGTGAGGTTGGAAGAAAGCTACTGCTCGCCTGAAGCCATTGAAAGGGCTCTCTTTGCCAGGTTGGAGAACTTTCCGAAGTTGACAAATAAGGAACCCCAGAAGCTCCGCGACCTTGGAGATCTGCTGTCGGAACTCGAAGCCGCAAAGCAGGACAGCTACCTACCTGGCCTATCGTACTTAGACACTTCCAGAGGGGTAAGTCCCATCATTGAGAAGCTTCCATTGAATCTGCAGGAGAAGTGGATATCATTCGGTTCAGAGTTCAAGCTAAAGCACAACGTTACCTTCCCTCCATTCTCTGTGTTTGCCAACTTCATTCGTAGAGAAGCCAAAGCCAGGACCGACCCAAGCTTCAACCTCTACTCCTCCCACACAGCACTTGCCAGAAGAGACAAGTTTGACAGACATGGAAAGACACCAATATCTGTCCACAAAATGCAAGTGTCTTCAACCGAGAACACAAGGGATCAGAAGAAATCTGAGGATATGAGCAAACAATGCCCTATCCACAACAAGCCCCATCCATTAAAGAAGTGCAGAGGCTTCAGAGAGAAGTCCCTGGAAGACCGCAAACAGTATCTCAAAGAGAACTCTATATGTTTCAAGTGTTGTTCTTCCACGAACCATCTCACCAAGAACTGCAAGGTAGATGCAAAATGCACAGAATGTGAAAGTGATCGGCACATTTCAGCACTCCACCCAGGCCCAGTTCCTTGGAAGTCAGAGTCGTCACCTCCTGCCTCAGAGCACGGCAGGGAGGGAGAGGGAGCCACCTATGCAGAGGTTACATCCAAGTGCACCGAGGTGTGTGGAGAAGGAGTGAGCGCAAGAGCATGCTCCAAGATATGCCTCGTTAATGTGTACCCTGTAGGACGTCGCCAGGAATCTGAAAAGATGTATGCCATACTAGACGAACAAAGCAATCGTTCTCTAGCAAGATCCGAGTTCTTCGACATCTTCAAGGTCAAAGGAAGTCCGTCGCCTTACATGCTGAAGACGTGTGCTGGACTTTCAGAGACAGCCGACAGGAGGGCCTGTTTATGGTATTGAGTCAGCCGATGGTAAGATTAGTCTCCCCCTTCCTACACTGATCGAATGTAATCAAGTCCCCGACAACCGTTCTGAGATTCCCACTCCGAATGCAGCTCATCACCACCGTCATCTGAGACGCATTGCAGATGAGATCCCACCTCTTGATCCAGACGCAGACATACTCCTGTTGTTGGGAAGGGACATCCTGAGGGTACATAAGATAAGGAAACAGATCAACGGTCCACATGACGCCCCCTTCGCCCAAAGGCTAGATCTCGGCTGGGTCGTTGTTGGAGACGTGTGCCTCAGGGGTGCTCACAAGCCATCTCAGGTGAGCACACTCAAGACTTCCATCTTGGAGAATGGTCGTCCAAGCTACCTTACCCCATGCAGTAGTCAGATCCGAGTGACAGAGAAGTTCAGTCATACGGCCCAGCCTCAGAACTCCCCAGCGCTGATCTCCACAAACAGCACACAAATGATGCTCACTGGAGAGGACCCGGGTCAGTCAGTCTTCTGTCGCACCACCAATGAACACAAACCTGCTCCATCGATCGACGACATGAGATTCCTCCAGATTATGGACAATGAGGTCTCTCGTGACAGCTCTAACAGCTGGGTTGCACCCTTACCCTTCCAGAACCCCAGACGACGGCTGCCGAACAACAGGGAGTATGCCTATAATCGTCTTAACTCACTCTGTTGCACACTAGAGAAGAAGCCAAAGATGAAAGCACACTTCCTAGAGTTTGTCAAGAAAATGCTTGTCAACGATCATGCAGAGCTAGCTCCTCCACTCCAGGAAGGCCAAGAGTGTTGGTACCTCCCCTCCTTCGGAGTCTATCACCCCAAAAAGCCAGAACAAATCCGCATGGTGTTTGACTCCAGTGCACCATATCAGGGAGTCTCTCTCAACGATGTACTCCTCACAGGGCCTGATCTCAACAACAGCCTCTTAGGGGTACTCATGAGATTCAGGAACGAGCCCGTCGCCATCACTGCCGATATCCAGCACATGTTTCACTGCTTTGTGGTGAGAGAAGACCACAGAGACTTCCTCCGCTTCCTGTGGTATCGCAACAACGACCCCAGCAGAGACATTGTGGACTACAGAATGCGTGTCCATGTCTTCGGGAATAGCCCGTCCCCTGCTGTCGCCATATATGGACTAAGAAGGGCTGCCAAGGAAGAAGAAGATGACTTTGGCAGTGATGTGAGAGGGTTCATTGAACGAGAGTTCTACGTCGATGATGCACTGAAGTCATTTCCGACCGAAGCAGAGGCCATCAGTACCCTTGGACGAGCTCAGGAACTGCTTTCACTATCCAACCTCAGGCTACACAAGATAGCCTCTAACAGACCAGCAGTGATGGAGGCATTCCCCCCTGAAGATCATGCTAAGGACGTCAAGGATCTAGACCTCTTTACTGACGACCTCCCCCTACAGCGTAGCCTAGGAGTGTCTTGGAACATAGCAACAGACACGTTCACGTTCCAAGCCTTAGATGACAAGAAACCCTTCACACGTAGAGGAGTGCTCTCTACAGTCAACAGCCTATACGACCCTCTCGGCTTCCTAGCCCCTGTCATGATACAAGGGAGGCTGCTCCTCAGGGAACTCTCCACATGCGCTGAAGAGTGGGATTCACCCCTTCCTGAAGAGATGGAAGCAGAGTGGGACAGATGGAGCGACTCACTTCAAGACTTACAGGAGATCCAAATACAGGTAGACTATCCTTTATCCGAAAACCTCGGGACCAGCCGAGTTTCGGATAAAGGAGAATTTCGGATTTCGGAAGGTGGGTCGGCGGGGGTCCGCGGGGGGGTCGGCGGGGGGTCGTGCGCACGACTTACGCTGACGCTCAGCGTAAGTCAGTCGGGGTCGGCGGGGGTCGGGGCCGGCGGGGTACGCGGGGGGGGTCGGCGGTTGTCGGGGCTGGCGGGGTCCGCGGGGGGGTCGGCGGTTGTCGGGGCTGGCGGGGTCGGCGGTTGTCGGGGCTGGCGGGGTCCGCGGGGGGGTCGCGGTTGTCGGGGCTGGCGGGGTCGGCGGTTGTCGGGGCCGGCGGGGTCCGCGGGGGGGTCGGCGGTTGTCGGGGCTGGCGGGGTCGGCGGTTGTCGGGGCTGGCGGGGTCAGCGGTTGTCGGGGCTGGCGGGGTCGGCGGTTGTCGGGGCTGGCGGGGTCAGCGGTTGTCGGGGCTGGCGGGGTCGGCGGGGGGGTCGGCGGGGGGTCGTGCGCACGACTTACCCTTTATCCGAACTTCCGCAACCGGAACCCTCTAAAAACCGAAGGTTTTTTCGTTCAGCGTAAGTCGTACGCACGACTTACACTAAACGAAAAAACCTTCGGTTTTTAGAGGGTTTCGGTTTTCGGAAGTCCGGATAAAGGGTAGTCTACCTGTACCTCACTCCTATACGTCCTTCTCTCCCTCAAATGTCCAATTCAAAGAGCTTTGTGTCTTTGCAGACGCATCCGCTAAGGCCATTGCAGGTGTGGCTTATCTGAAGGTCACCACTCAAGATGGACAAAGCAAAGTCGGCTTCGTCTTTGGTAAGGCCAAGTTGGCACCCCAGCCAGACCTCATCATAACCAGATTGGAACTTTGCGCAGCAGTATTAGCAGTTGAGATTGCAGAGTTCATAGTAGAGGAGATTGATCTGAAGTTCGAGAGCATCAAGTATTATACAGACAGCAAAGTGGTGCTAGGATACATCCATAACCAAAGTAGACGGTTCTACGTATACGTGAACAACAGGGTCCAACGTATTCGACAGTCCACATCCCCTGACCAGTGGAGGTACGTCCCCACAGACCTGAGCCCAGCTGACCATGGGTCTAGATCTGTAACAGCGTCCCTTCTCAGCAGCACGACTTGGCTGTCAGGACCTGCTTTTCTTCAGGATCAGTCCCTGCACTCCTCTGAACTCAATGAGTCATTCGACCTCCTCAACCCTGTTTCTGACTCTGAGATACGCCCACAAGTCACAGCGAACGTTACTCAAATTTCTAAGGACCTGATGAGCACCAAACGCTTCGAGTGTTTCTCCAAATGGAACACTCTCATAAAGACAGTAGCACATCTAACCCACATAGCTCATACCTTCTCCCAGCCTACACAAGAGAGTAGCTGCCATGGGTGGCACATCTGTCATAAGAGTCCCTCTGAAGAGGAGCTCAAGAGAGCCAAAATCCTTGTGATGAAGGGCGTACAACACGAGTGTTACTCAGAAGAGTTGAAGTGCATAGCAGCAGAACACAACCTACCCCCTCACAGCAGTCTATGGAAGCTGCATCCTATTGTCGACACCGACAGAATTCTCTGAGGTGGTCCTTCTTTTGTCGCCAGAGGACACCAGTGACAAGTAGAGTTAGGATTATGTGGAGTCGTTAACGACCCCAGATGGGGAGTGTTCTGGACTTATTACATGCAGATAGCACCCTCTAGTGGTAGTTAGTGTATAGCAGCGTTATTGTATAGCAGGGTGTTATTTGACCTTCTTCCTGTTTGACCCGGAAGTAGTATTCCAGGAAGAACCTGCTGAGTTATGAAGAAAGCCACATGAGGGATTCTCAATCCTGCTGCATCCTTCTTATATGCTAGGCAAGATGCAATGTCTGTGAGTATCCTTGTTTAATAACATGATAACAACCTTGTCAGTGTAGTATTTTGACAATACTTTGTCTATAAGAAGTTATTAGCTGTTAGCTACCAAGGTTTAGCTACAGTGCTATTTAGTTATACAATTAGTCTATTCTGTTGTCATAAACATGTTTATATCTTATGTAACATCTAATATATAGTTCTCAGTTCTATGTACAAAACATATTTTGTCTTTGTTTACAATTTCACAAAATAAATTCAAGTAAAGCTTCAAAACAGCAACCTGCTTAACGAGGAATTATTTGAATGAGTGTTTAGCTGGCTGGATAACTAGATAGGAGTATGTCTAGCGAGACCAGTACAATGTGGTATTTTGTCAAATGCCTACCTAAAATCCATGTAGACAACATCCATTGCATTCCCTTCATCGGTCCTCCCTGTTACTTCATCAAAAAATTCAATTAGATTAGTCAAACATCCAAAGAATTCAATATACAGATTGTTTATGAATATACCGCCTGGTACAAGGCACAGTCCATATACAGATTGTTTATGAATATACCACCTGGTACAAGGCACTGTCCATATACAATAGCAAAATACTGCAGATGCTGGAAATCTGAAATAACAACAGAAAATGCTGGAAACACTCAGCAGGCCAGGCAGCATACGTGGAGAGAGAAGCAGAGTTAATGTTTCAGGTCGGAGACATTTCATCAGAACTGGTAAAAGTTGGAGATGTAACAGATTTTAAGCAGGGAAAGGGGGGGTAGGGTAGGAAGGAACTGAAGGGATGGTCTGTGCTGGAATGCAAGGCAGGAGAGATTAAATGTTGTAAATGGGGATGGCAGAATCATCAACAGCTGCCGCCTGAAAAAATGGGGGGGCGGGGAATAGTCTGAAATTGTTGAACACAATGTTGATTCCAGAAGGCTGTAAAGTGCCTCATCAAAAAATTAGGTTCTATTCCTCGAGCTTACCTTGAGCTTCATTGGAACAGGCAACCGGAAGCTCGGGTTCACCCTTACAGACTGAACGGAGGTGTTCCGCAAAGCGGTCACCCAATCTGCGTTTGGTCTCCCCATTGTGAGCAGCGAATACAGTATACTAAATTGCAAGAAGTACAAGTAAATCACTGTTTCACCTGGAAGGGGTGTTTAGGGCCCTGGGCAGTGGGAAGGGAGGAGGTAAAACGGCAGATGTTGCATTTCCTGTGCTGCACGGGAAGATGCCGTGGGGAGGGGAGGGGCTGTTGTAGGGTGATTGAGGAGTGGACCAGGGTGTTGCGGAGAGAGCGGTCCCTTTGGAATGCTGAAAGGGGAGGTGAGGGGAAGATGCATTTAGTGGTGGGATCACGTTGGAGGTGGCGGAAATGGTGGAGGATGATACGTTGAATGTGGAAGCTGGTAGGGTGAAAGGTGAGGACAAGGGGAACCCTATCGTGGTTCTGGGAGGGAGAAGGGGTGAGAGCAGAAGTGCGGGAAATGGAATGGACACGGTCGAGGGCCATGCCAACAATGGTAGAGGGGAATCCTCGGTTGAGGAAAAAGGAAGACATATCTGAAGCACTGGTATGGAAGGTGGCATCGTCAGAACAGATGCGGTGGAGACGGAGAAACTGGGAGAATGGAATAGAGTCCTTACAGGAAGCAAGGTGGAGGAAGTGTAGTTCAGGTAGCTGTGGGAGTCAGTGAGCTTGTAGTAGATGTTTGTCGATAGCCTATCGCCAGAAATGGAGACAGAGAAGTCAAGGAAGGGAAAAGAGTTGGAGATGGACCATGTGAAGGTGAGGGAAGGGTGGAAATTGGAAGCAAAGTGAATGAGATTTTCTAGTTCAGGGCGAGAGCAGGAAATGGCACCAATACAGTCATCAACGTACTGGAAAAAGAGGTGAGGGAGGGGACCTGAGTAGGACTGGAACAAAGAACGTTCCACATATCCCACGAAAAGGCAGGCACAGCTAGGGCCCATGCGGGTTCCCATAGCAACACCTTTAATTTGTAGGAAGTGAGTGGAGTCAAAGGAGAAGTTGTTCAATGTGAGAACAGACCATATACAGATTGTTTATGAATATACCACCTGGGACAAGGCATAGTCCATATACAGATTGTTTATGAATATACCGCCTGGTACAAGGCACAGTCCACATACAGATTGTTTATGAATATAACACCTGGTATAAGGCACAGTCCATATACAGATTGTTTATCAATATACCACCTGGTACAAGGCACAGTCCATATACAAAATTTGGAGAAGTTACCGAACAGCTTGAAGATCAGTTAATAGGATCCATGGGAGATGCAGCATCTTATTCTAGCCCAGCGGCAGGCATGAATGTCAATAAAAAGGATGCTGCTTTACTCACCCTGAAACGTCTTGTTAAACCAGCTATTTCGATTCACATGCAACCGCACATGTCCCTCGTGATATCTGATATCGTAAAGCTGAACAAAGTACTGAAGTGATCTTGTGGATCAGTGTTGAAGTAGTTAATGGAGCATGTAGCCAGTTTAACCAGTACAGTAGTTAAGAATATTGGCCTAGAAATTCACTTGGGCGCGGGCAGCTCGCTCGCGCCCAAAAGTTAGCGCTGGGCGGGGAGGCATTAGCGCACGCCGTATATTCGTCTTCTGCGCCCCAATTCGGAAGCGGGCGCTATACCAGGGTGTGCCCGCCTCCGTTTGGGGCGCTGCAACTGAATATCGGCGCGCTAGTTGCCGCAGCGCCACCCGATGCGGTGCAGCAGGCTGCGGTACTGCAGGCCTCCTCCTTCTCTTAAGGGGGAGGTGCCTGCAACGGCCGGAGCCCCGATCGCGAGTGCCGGCAAAAGAGCCCGGCACAACGGAGAAGTGCCGGGCTCCACGGAAACCAGCCGGCAATGCCGCGGGGGGGGTGGTGGAGGAGGCCGGGGAAGGAGGTGCGGGCAGGCGGCCGCCGAAAAAGCGGCCGGCCGCACCTTCCGCTTTAAAGCGCCCCACTATGGCAGCAGGACGGCCCCGTTTTCTGGTCACTGTTTGCGCCCACTTCGGAGGAGGCGGCCGCAAATAAATATGGGGATCGGCGCGGTTTCGGGGCGTTACGGGCCACCGTGCACACCGATGACGTCATCGGTCCCGGCGCAGCGCTAACGGCTACCGCCGCCAATACCACTGCACTCAATTTCCGCGCTACCACCCCGCCGGCGCAAAAGACCTCTTTAGGCGCTAAGTGGGCGCAAGGCCCACTGAATTTCTAGGCCATTGGGTTTAACGATAAACTTTTTGGAGTTATTTAACTACTGCTGAAACTGAAAGCCCCTTTTATGAAGCCATTGACCAAAGCTCTTACAAGGGTGCATCTCTCAGTGTGCTGATTCTCATCTCGAAAACAAATCCATAGTAAGCCCATAACAAATCCCTTAGACTAGGATAGCAACAACAAGAACATTAACTTGCACCTTTAGCTTAGTAAAATGTCCCAAAGTGCTTCACAGGAGCGTTATCAAACACAATTTGACACTGAGCCACATAAGGAGCTATTAGGACAGATGACCAAAAGCTCGGTCAAAGAGGTAGGCTTTAAGGAGAGAGCGCAGTAGAGAGGTGGAGAGGCAGAGAGGTTTAGGGAGGGAATTCCAGAGCTTAGTGCCTCAGCAGCTGGAGGCAGGGCCACCAATGGTGGAGTGATGAAAATTGGGGATGCGCAAAAGGCCAGAATTGGAGGAGCGCAGAGATCTTGAAGGGTTGCAGGGGTGGAGGAGGCTACAGAGATAGGGAGGGGCAAGGCCATGGAGGGACTTAAAAACAAGGATGAGAATTTTAAAATCAAGGCATTGCCGGACCGGGAGCCAATGTAGGTCAGCGAGCACAGGGGTGATGGGTGAACAAGACTTGGTGCAATCCCTGCATATTGCTTGATACTTTCTAAACAATGAGCTGGCTGGCAGCTTCTAAGACAGCTTCCCTGGCTCTGGTTGTATATAGTACAGTGACCTGCCTCCTCTGCCCATGCACAGAAGGAACAGGTTATCCCAGAAATTCGGGTCGGAGGCTTCCCGCGGGTGCAAGCCCCTGACCTGCACTTACCTTGCGCGCCGGCCGTTGAGCTGTGGGCCCGCGTGGAATTCCGATCCGGGGCCTGGTCCAGCTGTCGGCGCGCAGTGCTTGCGTATCCCAGGGGTGCAGTTAGTTCGATGCGGCCCCTGGGATCACGTGGGCCATGGGGAGCCAATCGGAGCAGGGAATGCTCCATTCATAAGATTGCCAGGAAGGCCTGTCAAAACTTATAAATACTACGGCCCCAAAATAGCACTAAATCTTCAAATAAATTTTTTAAAAATCACATTTTTAAAATAAACTATAAATTACATGAAATAACTATTTTAAACAATAATTTAAATTTTTGAAAAATATAATTTTATTTTCTAACAGGGCTAAAAATAAACTTACCTTGCTTTAAAATATTTAAAAATAATAAACCTGTGGAAAAAATGTTTTAATTTTAGTTAATTCACCACTTACCTTGTAAAAAGCAGGCCTTACGCCTGCTTTTTACATGTCTAACTTCTGCAGACATACCCTCCCAGGAAAACCTGTAAAAACAACCTAAGTTTGATGCGCACGCGCAGCCTCTCCCGCGCACGCATTCGACCTCTGAAACCCTTTGTTCAGGGGAACGGAAGTGCCGGTTTCCCGCGCATGCGCAGTGCATGCAGGAAACCGGCACTTCCATTGGGCCTACGGGTGAGTACCCCATGCGTACTCACCCGTGGAGACCCGAATTTCTGGTACAGTAACTTCAGCCAGAGCCAGAAAAGTTGTTTCAGAAGCTGCTGCGTAAACAGTGCAAACAGGGGTAGGAAAAAAAATTGGTTGTCCGCTCCAAGTGTAGGTGGTTGGCCACTAGTGTTTACCTTTTGATAGAACACAAGGAACCATATCATAGAATGATGTTTAAAGCAACACAGGGGCATTTCCATATACCAGTCAGGAGCTGGAAACCCTACTGCATTATCCAACAACCAATTTGTGGCCTCTCTGCAAAGCATTACAGAACTGGCCATTGGTATAGCTCTTTTTGATGTTGAACAATACAAGGATAACTGCACTACAATGACTTTAATGAACTATTAAATGCATCTATTGTAATATCTCTTAATATAAAATAAGAATAAAGTGTAGATTATTCCTCACAGGTTATCAGGCCATTTCATGCTTGTACATTCCTCCTTCACTCATTGCCTATGAGGTTGACAAATTGACACTGAGATTCCATGGGAATGCGACCAGTTTCCTGCTGTCATTCAAACAGTAGACTGGCAGTAACCCCGGGGAAATGGTGGAAATGCCCATTTACTGCGTTCCGCCAGTCTCCCACCAGAGCTACGATGGGAGACAAGTACAACCCCGCACAACTTCAAGGCCACAACCTGTTACAAGCAGTCTCAAGATTAGAAGACCGTAGATTGAATTGGCAGCATGCAATAAGGTGTAATTGGCTCTCTTCAGCATCTGAACATGAACATGATAAACCTCAGCTCATCAGTGGGCCTCCCAGATTACAGCTGCTGAGTTGGGACTGATATTAACAAATTCAAGTGTGCATAATTGGCAATGTTTCCAACCCCCTTTTGTCCAGGAGACCCTGGAGACCAGTGAGAGCCTCTCATAACCCGTTGTGCATTATCTCTTCCGTGTGTGTGCGAAAGCATCGCACTTGCTTGGAAGAGATAATGCACAGTGGAGGCAACACAAGGCTGATTTTATACATCAAAGGATCAGCAAATTTATGAGGTCAGGGGTAAGCAGCACAAATGGAGGCCAGAAGCATATAGGCCTGTGAAGAATGCAGATGGTTCCCAAGTACACATTTGCATATTGCAATTGTGGCTTCTAGATTTTAGTTTAAACTGAAAACCACCAATAAAACAACATCAGATGAAAATGATCAATTATGAACCAAACTCTGGAGAACACTGAAAATACTACTTATGCTGACTACAAAAACAGCCGTTTCAAATCAATTTGCATCTACACTGAAAAATTTTCAGTTTCCTGTATATTTTAGAGGTCATTGAATAGGCTGGGTGAGAATGATGCACAAGCTTCATACTAACCATTTATAGCTAACAGTCTCACACTCTGGCTATAGCCTTTCAATGAGCAATGAGCCTTGTATGCACGCTAAGGTAGCACTTAGCAATCACTTTCAAATCATGATATGGAAGCTCAAGTTTGGGGAGGGCCACACATTTTGGTTTCCTGACTATCTTATCATAGAAAACATAAAACATAAATAAATTCTGGTTTGCAAGTTTTGTCGTCATAAAGAAAGAAAGGCTTGCATTTATATAACATCTTTCACGACCGCAGGACGTCCCAAAGCACTTTACAGCCAATGGAGTACTTTTTAAGTTTAGTCACTGTTGTAATGCAGGAAACGCAATGACCAATTTGCGCACAGCAAGCTCCAACAAACAGCAATGCGATGATGACCAAATAATTGGTTTTAGTTATGTTGGTTGAGGGATAAATGTTGCCCAGGACACCGAGGAGAACTCCCCTGCTCTTCTTCAAAATAGTGCCATGGGATCTTTTACGTTCACCTGAAAGGACAGATGAGGCCTCAGTTTAATGTGTCATCTGAAGGACAGCACCTCCAACAATGCAGTGCCCCCTCAGTACTGCACTATGAGTTTTGTGCTCATAGCTGGGAGGGCAGAAAATTGAACTAGCAATCACTTAACTATGTAGAAACACTACAAACTAGAAAGTGCTCCCAAAGAGCACTTCAGTATCTCTATCCAAAATGATCATGTGGTTTGGAGAGAAACAATATTACGTGGTAGCTCACTTGAGCCAGGAACCAGTGTGACTTTAGCCTGAAAGGACAGTATGCTAACCCACTGCTCCAACTGTCTCTCCCCACCTTAAAAAGCAGATTTATATCAAATTAAATGTATTTTCCCCCCCATCTTACTTGATGATTCTGTTGATAAATACATTGGCCAGTGTTGAGACAAACCGTACGGACACGGAAGGTCCAGGTTCAGTCCTGATTCAGCGCTGCGTTAGATGATCTCAGCCAAGGTGCTGTAATTAGCCTCAGTACCACTGGCTATGGAGGGGGGAAAACTCAGCCAGGCATCCCACTTAGACTTGCCAACCCTCCAGCGTTGTCCTGGACTCTCCAGTCCTGGACACTGCTGAGAGCAACCCAGGAGAAAAATCATAGGGGCATTAAAAAAATGGTGTGTTTTTTCATTTTCTTTGAACACTTTGTTGTAGATCAAGATTGGAACACACACTTTGGTTTCCTGACCATCAATTGTAGAATTGCAAAGTAGAGAAGTTATGCTAAACTTGTATCGAACCTTGGTTAGACCACACTTGGAGTATGATGTACAGTTCTGGTCGCCATATTATAAAAAGGATGTAGAGGCACTGGAGAGGGTACAAAAAAGATTTACAAGGGTGATACCCGAAATGTGAGGGTATACCTATCAGGAAAGGATGAACAGGCTGGGTCTCTTTTCTCTTGAAAAGAGAAGGCTGAGGGGTGCCCTAATAGAGGTCTTTAAAATTATGAAAGGTTTTGATAGAGTAGATACAGAGAGAGAATGTTTCCACTTGTGGGGAAGAGCAAAACTAGAGGCCATCAATATAAAATAGTCACCAAGAAGTCAAATAGGGAATTCAGAATAATCTTCTTTACCCAGAGAGTGGTGAGAATGTGGAACTCAGTACCACAGGGAGTGATTGAGGTGAATAGTATACCGGCATTTAAGAGGAAGTCACATAAGCGTATGCGTGAGAAGGGAATATGCGGATAGAGTTAGATGAGGAAGGACGGGAGGAGGCTCGAGTGGAACATAAACGTCGGCATGGACTGGTTGGGCCTGTTTCTGTGCCGTATATTCTATGTAATTTATATAACTTTTGTTTATTAGTTATTTAAAAAATTGGCGATGAAGAAAAAAGGCTGTTTGACTGGACAGGCGGTTGGAGACGAGAGGTCAGATGATGGAACCTCCAGGAATACTTCCAACCAGAGTTGACAACTTTAATCCCACTCCTCATTGCTCCCTCCTGCTGCTGACCAGTAAGATTAGTCACTGGACGGGGGGCGGGGTGGGGGGTGCGGAGGAGGCAATAAATGATAAGCTAAAACAAACACTGAGACATGCTGCCGCCCGATAAGCAATTTAATAATTGGAAATTATGATTATCTTCTCAGCGGTTTTCAAGCATCCAGAATCTCGCTTTGTGTGGGTGGCCAGGGAGCAGCACTCAGTAGATATGTTTGTTTGTAAGTGGAGCCCAGCCCTTCATCGATTTCATAACAATGTGAGGGAGGCAACGAAAATATGGATCCTGCTGCCATCACTGTGATAACTGTTCTTCAATGCACTTTGAAGCTGCCATTAATGGACTGTTCCTTTGTTTTCTTCTCCCTGCTTTCTCTCATGATACACCTGGCTATAAACACTGTTACTGTGTTTTGCTTCACTTTCTTTCATTCTCCCAGGACGTTTCAGAACAATCACAGATCTCACAACCAAAGGCAGGAGATTAGCAGTTTTTACTTTCTTTTAATTTTAAATTGTGTTTATTTTAATATGGTAGTGTAAATATTCCAGTAATTAATCCATTCCTGTAATATTAACATTTGGCTCGGTGTCATAGTGCGTGACCTGCAAACAAGCAAAACCAGCTGGCTCAGTGAGATGGTCATGTCAGCAGTCCAAGAGCTGACTTCAAGTTCATTTTAATGCTGTTTGTGGGGCATTGCATGAACATATTGGTTGGCATGTTTGCCTACGAAACAGTGACTGCATTTCAAAAGCAACTCAGCAGCTGTGAAGCACTTTGGGATATCCTGAGAATATGAAAAGTGCAAAATAAATGTAAGTTCTTTCTTCCTTTACCACTCAGTGATGGCCATTAAAGGAAAACAACTTTTTATTCAAAGCACTGAGAAATAAATATTTCATAAAAATATTCAGCGATTTTTTAAAAACAGTGCCAATTATTTACCTCCAATGGAGACCTCACAGGTCAAATCTCCTCCAGTCTACTAGGCTGCTCTGTGATGTCGTGAAATGGTAGGACCAGCCTGCATCTTGGCTTGGGCAGTGGGAACCAAAAGCAGAGATAGGTTTTTAAGGTTTTACATAGAATGTGCAGCACTGAAACAGGCCATTCGGCCCAACCAGTCCATGCCAGCGTTTATGTTCCACTCGAGCCTAAGTTTTAAGAGGCTTTTGAAAGGAGGGAGAGAAGTAAATAAAGGAAGAGCTTGCATTTATATAGCACCTTATTAAATCCCAAAGCACTTCCCATCCAACAAATTACTTTTGAAGTGCAGTGACCGTTGTTAGGCAGGCAAATGCGGCCTCTAGTTGTGCACAGCAAGACCCCACGAACATCAATTCAGATGCGATGAGCAATTTTTGCTTGAATCATAGAAAGGTACAGCGCAGAAGGCCATTCAGTCCATCGAGTCAGTGCCGGCTCTTCCGAAGAGCAATCCAGTTAATCCCACTCCCCCGTTCTCTCCCCATATCCCTGCAATTTTTTCTCCTTCAAGTATTTATACAAATCTCTTTTGAAGGCTACTATTGAATCTGTATCCAGCACCCTATCAGGCAGTGCATTCCAAATCCTAACCCCTCGTTGCATAAAAAAGTTTTCCTCATGTCGTCTCTGGTTCTTTTGCCAATCACCTTAAATCTGTGCCCTTTGGTTATTGACCCATCAGCCATTGGAAACAGTTTCCCTTTATTTACTCTAACTAAACACTTCATGATTTATATATACATTGTCGCAATAAGATTGCTGTTAGATCATTACATACTATCTGTTACATAAAGGGTTTAGAAAGAAAGACTTGGATTTCTACAGCATTGGCCAGGATATTGGGAAAAACCCTTGTTCTTCTTCAAATAGTGCCATGGGATCCTTAACACCCATTTGAACAGGCAGATGGGGCTTTGTTTTAACATCCCACCGGTTGGACAGTGTAGTGTCCGAGTATAAATAATACACGGACTGCAGGAGAACAATAAAACAGGTATTTACTGAACAGAGGGTACTCTTTTTGTTCGTACCAAAAAAAAACCAAATTGACTGTAAACAAAAGTTCAACTAAAACTTAACAAATCATATTAAAATTTGGTTATCCGGGTTGATGATGCACTCCAGTCCCCGCGGCGCCCACCGGTCGCAGAAATACTCAAGCGCACCGGCGGACACCGCGTGCTCCATCTCCAGGGCCACCCGGGCGCGAACATGGCCGCGGAAGAGAGGCAGGCAATCCGGCTGGACGACCCCCTCGACCGCCCGCTGCCTGGACCAATTGATGGCTCTTTTAGCCAGGCCCAGGAGCAGGCCCACAAGGAGGTCCTCCAACCTGTCCGCTCCCCTCCGCACCGGGTGACCGTAGATCAAGAGCGTGGGACTGAAGTGCAACCAAAAATCAAGGAGCAGCCCCTTCAAGTAGTGAAAGAGGGGCTGCAACCTCTCACACTCCATATAAACGTGAAACACGGACTCCTCCAGGCCGCAAAAAATGCAGGCGGCCTGGGAGTCCGTGAACCTACTTAAAACCTTATTGCACGGGACCGCTCCATGCAACACCCTCCAGGCCAAGTCCCCGATGGAACAAGGGAGGACTCCCGCGTAGAGAGCCCTCCATTGGGGACCTCCGCCACCGCCAGTCGGCAAGACGCCACGCCAAGGCGTGTCCGGACGGTAGACGAAGATGGCAAAGTGGAGAGTGTGCAGGAGCAGCCCGTACAGGAAACCCCTCCGCGCGGAATGAAAAGGCACGGAGGGTATTTCCTCGAGACGGCTCAAGTTGTGAGGCGCCGGTTCCCGAGGGGAGTTTCGGGGCCGGGCGCCGATGAGGAATTCCGTCCGAACGGGGGTAAGCTCGGACGGGATCGCCCCACATGCTTGAGCCACCTCGATACACCTAGTGGAGTCGGGGCCCAGTGCCGCTTTCACCGATTCGATGGCTTCGACCGCGAGCCGGACGTTGGCCCAGGACAGGCGCCGCGCCAGCTCCTCCGGCGCCATCCAGCCCGCTCCTCCGCCATCAAGCAGGTCCCCGACTCTGGTCACCTTGCCAGGCACAGCCCTGCCCTCCGTCAGCCGCCCGAAACCGCGTTCGTGGAGGTGTGGATTCCTGAGCAGCGGCTCCCGAAGGAGAGCCGCCGCTCCTGACGGGGGAGAGCTCCGCCTGGAAGTGACGTAGTTCCAAACCCATAGTAGTTCCTGGTAGAAGACAGGCAGCTCCTGCAGGCCGGCACGCCTGCCGCCCACTTTCGCGAACAGGAGCTGCGTGTCGTAATTGAGGCCGTGCAGCTGGCGGAAGAAAAACGTCGCCAGCGCACACCATCTTGGAGGATTCTCGACGTACAGGTATCTCTGCAGCGTCTGAAGACGGAAAGTCGCAGCCTGGGTGCGAAGGCACACCAGCGCCTGACCGCCCTCCCTAAGCGGGAGACACAGAACCGCGGCAGAGACCCAGTGCTTCCTTTTGTCCCAGAAGAAGTCGATGAGCTTCTTCTGCATCTTGGCGACAAACGCAGGGGGAGGGATCAAAGTGACCAACCGGTACCACAACATGGCAGCCACCAGCTGGTTTATGACCAGCGCTCGACCCCTGTAGGACAACACTCGGAGCAGTCCTGTCCAGCGTCCTAGGCGAGCGGTGATTTTGGCCTCCAGCTCTTGCCAGTTCGCCGGCCAGGCGTCCTCGGCAGGGCTAAGGTAGACTCCCAAATAGAGGAGGTGCGTGGTGCTCCAGGCGAAAGGCCTGAACTCCTCCAGCAGGGAGTCCACCCGCCACTGACCCACCAGGAGTCTGGAACATTTCTCCCAGTTGATCTTGGCGGAGGATGCGTCCGAGTAAATCTGCTGGCATTCCCGCATCCTCCGCAAGTCAGCGGGATCCGTGGCCGTGAGGAGCACGTCATCGGCGTAAGCCGAGAGGACCACCTCCACGCCCGGCCCTTGCAGAGCCAGTCCCGTCAACCTCTTCCGCAAGAGGCGCAGGAATGGCTCCACACAAACGGCGTATAACTGACCGGACATGGGGCATCCCTGACGCACCCCCCTCCCGAAGCGAAGGGGCGCCGTCAAGGACCCGTTAACTTTAATCAGACACTCTGCAGTGGCGTACAGAAGTCGGATCCGGGCGACGAAATGCGTCCCGAACCCGAATGCGCACAGAGTCCCGAAGAGATACTCGTGATCCACCCTGTCGAACGCCTTCTCCTGATCCAGGGAAAGGAAGGCGACCGACAGACCAGCCCTCTGGGAGTGGTGGACCAGGTCCCGGACCAGATGGGTGTTATCGTGGATGGTCCAGCCCGGGACCGTGTAGGACTGGTCGGGGTGGATCATGTGGGCCAGCACGGTGCCAAGGCGAGCAGACATGGCCCTGGCAAAGATTTTATAGTCCGTGCTGAGGAGGGAGACCGGGCGCCAGTTCTTAAGGAGGCGGAGATCACCCTTCTTAGGCAGCAGGACAATGACCGCCCTGCGCCAAGAGAGGGGCATCTCCCCGGTCGCCAAACTTTCCCCCAGGACCCGCGCGTAGTCGCCCCCCAAGACGTCCCAGAACGCCCTGTGGAACTCCACGGTCAGCCCGTCCAGCCCCGGGGACTTTCCCCTAGAGAGCTGGCGGAGGGCGCCGGTCAGCTCCGCCAGACTTAGCGGAGCGTCCAATTTTTCGGCGCCCTCCAGGCTGACCTTCGGCAGGTCCTCCCACAAAATTCTGCGCGCATCCTCGCTGGACGGATCCGGAGAGAACAGAGCCCCGTAGTAGGCGCGGGTCTCCGCGCTGATTCCCTCCGGATCCGAGACCAGAGATCCGTCGTCGGCCAGCAGCCCCAAGAGCTGCTTACGGACCCCCCGTCTTTTTTCCAGCGAGTAGAAGAAGGGGGAGCCGCGGTCCAGGTCCCGCAGGAGCTGGATCCGCGACCTCACGTATGCGCCTCGGGACCCGACGAGCTGCAGGTCCTTCAGCGCGCCCTTCTTCTCTTCGTACACCTTTCGCAGGGCCGGGTCCTCGATGACCTGACCGAGACGGGACTCCAGGTCGAGCACCTCCTTCTCCAACCGCCCGACCCGGGCCTCCCGCCTCTTGGTCGACCCCTTCGCGTACCCCTGACAGAAGAGACGGATGTGAGCCTTGCCCACATCCCACCATAGCCTCAAGGAGGGGAAGCCCCCCCGCTTCCTTCTCCAGTCAGCCCAGAACAGACGAAACGAATCCCGGAACCGTGCGTCCTCCAGCAGCAGGTTGTTAAAATGCCAGTACGCGGACCCCCCCCCGCGCGCGCAGCGGAGCGAGCTCCGCCCACACCAGGTGGTGGTCCGTGCACGGCACCGGCCGCATGGAAGCCGCCGGAACGCAGGAGACGTACGCCCGGGAAATGTAAAGGCGGTCGATTCTGGACCTTCCTCCCCCAGACCTCACGCTAGTGAAGGCGCTGGGGTCGGGGTGGAGATTTTGCCAGACGTCCACCAAGTCGAAGGACCCAACCAGGTCCCTCAACTTCTCCATCGCCGCCGGGCTTCGCGGGGGACCCGAACGGTCCCTCGCCTCGAGGGTGCAGTTAAAATCCCCCCCGAGGATGACGCACTCGCCCACGTCGACGGAGCCCAACAGAGCGGACACTTCTTCGAAGAATCGCACTTGCTGCGCACCGGTCTGAGGGGCGTACACGTTCACTAGATGGAGCGGCACGCCCCCCAGGTGAACAGTGACCTGGAGCAAGCGGCCCGGCACGTTCTCCTTGACCCCAAAGATCTCCGGCTGAAAATGCGGGGCCAGCAAGATAGCCACCCCGCTGGAATTGTTGGAGAGGTGACTCTGCTGACCCCTCCTTGCCACTCCAGGAGCCACGTGGCTTCGTCTCCCGGAACGGTGTGGGTTTCTTGCAGGAAACACACCGCATACTTCCCGTCCCGAAGGACCGAGAAGTTATTGAATCTGCGGCGCGCCTCCCTGCTGCCGTTGATGTTGAGGCTGGCTATGGTTATCTTCATGTCAGAAGCATAGTGCAACCTCTACCTACACCTAACGCGGGGAGGAAGCGCAGCCGCTGGTCAGCTGCCACTTCCTCAGCAGCCCAGTGAGAAACGTTGTGAGCCGACGCAGCTCGAGCGGGTTCACACCCTCGTCCGCGCCCATGATCTTAACGGCGGCGCGGACGGATACGATAAGCAGCGCCAGCTCCGACCACCTGTCGAGGGCCAGCCGGACCTTATTGCGCCGACCCAGGCACGTGGCCATAAAATCCCAGAGTTCCCTTACGGGAATGAGGGGAGACTCAGCAACGGGCACGAGGTCATCCATCGCCTCGTCGGCGCTGGAGTCCGAATCGACCTCCGTGCCAATCACCGAGTCCCCATCCTCCTCCAGGGGGTCGTCACCAGCGGCCGACCCGTCCGCCGCGCAGTGCGAAGCGAACGGCTCGGCCGCGCCAGCCAGCCCCGCCTCCGCCCGGATCCCACCCCCAGGATCGGCGGCAGAGGATTTCTCCCTGGGCTCCTCTAGGGGTTCTGGGCCAGAAGACAGCGGCGGTTCAGAGCTCACCTCTGCCCCAGACGCCGGAATGACCGGAGAAACCGGGGAGAGAACAATTCCCAGCTCCTCCAGTACGTCCGGCACCAGAGACGCAGCCAGGGGGCCATCCTCCTCCCCGCCACCAACCTCCGACCCAGCGGATGGGGTATTTTGAATTAAACCCTCTAGCAGGTCAAGCAGCCCCTGGGAGATGTCTGGGTCGCATTGGGCGAGCTCATTATCCTCGAGCTCGCCCGACCCAGACCCCAGGCCGCCCGACCCGGCGAGGGGTAACGGCACGGATAGAATATGAATTTCCGCCGCGGGTGGTTCTGCGACCGCCCCCACGGGCAGGGTCTCGTCCCCATCCCCGGGAGGCACGCGCCGGACAGACACATCTGCCTCAGCCTCCCGAGGGACAGGCGACCCCTGCCGATCGCTGGTGATGATGACAGCGGGGGGGGGGGCGCAGTACCCGTGGCGGGCGACGACTTCCCCTGCTCGGAGGGACCTTCCTCCTCCTGGTCCTCCTCCTCTTCCAGGGGGTCGCGCCTTCTTTTTAGCACGGAGGGAGCGAGGGAGACCTCCATGTCTGCAAAGGCCTCCTCCTCAGCTCCCTCCGGCGGAGCAGGTTTGTCGGGTTCCTCGGGCCCGAGCCCGGCCGCAGGTGTCGGCGTTACCGCTGCGGCGGTTGCGGCCACAGGCTCGGGCACGAGGCCCCTCCCGCTCGCATCTGCCCCGATTAACTCCGCGAGGAGCGCGGGTGTGAGGGGCTCAAGGGGCAAGGGCTGGCCATCCACGGGGGGACCCGCCCTAAGGTGTTTATTTTTTCGCCGCGCCTTCTTTCCGGCCGGACACGCTCCCTCCCCCCCGCCGGAGGCCTTGGTGGCATCGGCCCCCGATGTCGACCGCGCATCAGACGTTCCCGACGCGCGGGCAGATCCGGGGGGAGGAGCGGCGGCGGCGCCAGCCTCGGCCGCACGAGATGATCCGGCGGCCTTGGAGGCGGGGCAGTTTTTCCGGATGTGCCCCACCTCCTTGCAGGCGTGGCACCGCACACCGTCCGATGTCCAGAAGACGCGATAGGCGGTCCCCTCGTGGTGGACGATGAATGCCCCGTCAGTGTCCACCTCCTGCGCCAGCTGGATAAACAGCTGGCGCCGGAAGGAGAAGACGTGGCGAAGGCTGGCCTCCCGGAAGCCGAGCGGGATGGGTGTGATCCCTGACCTCACCTCCCCAAGTTGACGTAGATGGGGAAGGAGGAGCTCACCAGGAACATAGGGCGGGACGTTGGAAACGACGATCCTCTGCGCGGTGGCCTCGAGAGGATCCACCGGCAGGAAGGTCCCGCCCACGGTGAGCCCCTTGGCAATGGCCAGGGACACCGCCCGCTCCGACCCCAGGAAGAACACAGCCTTCCCATACATTTTTGAGGCCGCGACGATGGCTGAGGGGCCGACAACCCCAGCCATGGCTTTAATGCAGGCCTCAATAGTCATAGTGGGGTGAGTGTAGCTCTTCACCCCAAGCTTTTTAGTTATTAGTCTGAATGGTGACGGGGCAGCAGAAGCAGTGGGAGCAGCTGTGGCTGTGGCTGCCACTCCCGCATACGTCTTGGCTGGCCCCGTCACCAGCGAAGATGCAGTCGCCATTCTGGGGTGTTTTTATAAGGGCTACACTCACCCCAAGTCACAGGCCTGAAGGTGTTAATGGCCTCGGGTTAAAAGTCCTCCCTTGAGCAGAGGGTGCTGTTAAATTGAAGGCACACCTCTCCCCCTATTGATTGGAATTGGGAGAGGGGCCATCTCCCCTCTGCTCAAGTGGCAATTAATAAAAAGATTTAGTAGAGGTGCCTCTTGAGAGAGAGAGCAGAGAGAGACAAAGAGAGAGCGCGAGGGGGGGGTGGGAAGGAGGGAGGCCACAAAGGCAGGGTCGCCACTCAAGATGGCGGGTGGGTGGGTGGGTGTTGGCAGGGGTACACTCTCCTGATGGAAATTTAAAGTCTCTAAAACTGGTGGTCTTCTGGCAGGGGGAGAAGATGTCTTCACCTGGGGAAGCTGGAGATGCCCAGGCTCAGTCCTGCACCAGGTCTTAACGATGTAATTGGACTTCACCTAGGCAGCTCCAGCTGACCCAGGTCAGGCAATAGAAGGCCTTGTTTCTTCTTTTCTCCCCCCACCTAAAATACAAAGTCTTTGGGAGAGTGCCCCAAATAACACCCACCTGTAGATGTTCAGAAAGATGTTTCTTCCCTCCTTCCAAACAGTTGGTTGTTTTCTGCTGATGTTGGTTTCTCTCCCCTCTCCCCCTCTCCTGAAGTGGAGGCCAATTTGGGGAGGCAGTGATAGGAAAGGCCTCTCCCCTGGTTGATGTTATTGCAGGCCCCCTTTCTCCTTCTCCTCCTCTGTCCTCTCCCTCCAGGCACCTCAGTTGCTATAATGATGGTGGAGGTGGAGGTGGTGGTGGTCTATCGATATCCTCCTCTTCCTGGTCAGGGGACCACCACTTTAGTCCACTCTCCACTCTCCTAGTCTGGCTGCTCCTTCTGCTTGCTGCTGCACAGCCAGCAATGCTGTGAATGAGGTACTGAACAGAGGGTAACTTAAGACTGAAATACAGAAGCCTGCTATGGCTTTATAGACAGGGGTGGTCACTGCCGGTACTGCAGTATAGAATCAGTTCTTCTCTTAAAGGTACATACACAACAATTCCTCCCCTTTTAGATAAACAGTACATAACATTCATTTAACAACTAAATAATAACTAATTACAATTACAATTTTCTCTGTACTATATACATCAACTGAAATAATCATTTATAAGTTCAGTCTTTGAGGAGGCTTCCTGATCCTGACTGGATAGCGCCTTTCTCGAGTATCCTGTTCTTGCGGCGGAGTTGATTCTGGTTCATTGTCATTGGTTGGTTCGTCAGCTTCCAATACCACTGCTTCTGAGGTAGATGCAATCTGTACTTCGGGTTGATTACCAGGTGCCCCTGCTTGTGGTATGGGTTTGGCTTGTTCCTGTGACTCTAGAATCTGGTCAGCATGGCGTCTCACAGTGCTCTCTCCAACGTCCACTGTGTACATTAGTGGTCCCTGCTGTGTGCATATCGTTCCTGGCTGCCATTTTTCTGTTCGGTAGTTGCGGGCCAAGACTGGTTGCCCCATCTTGAAGCTCCTGGTTGGCTTCTCATTTATGTGCTGGAATTGCTTATCCTCAACATCGCGTCTTATGTTTGGTTTGAGCAAATCCAGGCGACATCTTAGCCTTCGGTTGAAGAACATTATGGCTGGAGCTTGGTTGGTGACTGCATGTGTCGCATTCTGGTAAGCAAACAAGAAATTATCCACCTTGTGTTGCAGTGGTATGTCGTCATTACGCATTGCCTTTATTGCCTTTTTAAAGGTCTGAACAAACCTCTCAGCCAATCCATTTGTGGCTGGATGATATGGGGCAGATGTGTAATGCTTCACCCCATTATTCCTCAGAAACCTCCGGAAATCCTCTGACACAAACTGTGGCCCATTGTCGGAGCAAACCTGTTCTGGCAAGCCATTCCTGGCGAAGATGGTCCGTAGGACTGCAATAGTTTTCTCCGTGGTGGTGGAGGACATTTTGATGACCTCTGGCCATTTCGAATGGGCGTCCACAGCGATTAGGAACATTGAGTCCATAAATGGACCAGCAAAATCAATGTGTACCCGTTGCCATGGAGATGAGGGCCACTCCCATGGATGTACCGGGGCCTGTGGTGGAGCATTTTGGACCTTCTGGCATCCTGCGCATCTCTTCGTCATATCCTCGATTTCTTTACTGATTCCCGGCCACCACACAAACGCCCTGTCTAGGCTCTTCATTTTTACCCTCAGGAAGCTCACTGAGCACTCTATCTCTCAACTTGGGTGGAATTACCACTCGGGATCCACACATCAAGGTCCCCCGGCACACTGACAGCTGTTCTCTCCTTGGCGAGAATGCTGGCAACAGTGAGTCGCCATGTGCTGGCCATCCCTTCACCGTCAAATCATAGACCCGAGAGAGTGTCGGGTCATTTCGGGTTGCCTTCTCTATACTTGAGTTTGTAACAGGTAGACATTCGACTATGGTTGCATGGAATATCTCAACAGGGTCCACTGCAGGTGCTTCCTCTACCGTAGGCAACGGTAGGCGCGACAGCCCATCAGCGTTTCCATGCTGTTTCGTACCCTTGTACTCTATGTCGTACTGATGTGCCCCTAGAAAAAGTGACCATCTTTGCGGCCGTTGCGCCGTCATCACCGGAACGCCCTTCCTTGGGTTAAAAATGGAGACCAGGGGCTGATGATCAGCCAGTAGGGTGAATTTCTGCCCGTGCAGATAGTGTTTGAACTTCTTCACCCCCCACACCAGGCTGAGGGCCTCCCTGTCAATCTGGGCATAGTTACGCTCGGTTGAGGTTAACGAGCGCGATGCAAAGGCTATTGGCCTCTCTGAACCGTCAAGGAATTTGTGTGACAGCACCGCTCCGATGCCGTATGGAGACGCATCACATGCTAACCGAATCGATAGTGTTGGATTGTAGTGGGCCAATACTTCTTTTGAAGTGATTAGGCATTTACATTTCTGAAAGGCATGCTTACACTCATCACTCCATTTCCATGTTACTCCAGTTTGCAGCAGGGCGTTCAGTGGGTGCAGAATTGTAGATAAATTCGGCAAGAACTTATGGTAGTAGTTCACCAACCCGAGGAACGACCTCAGTTGCGACACATTTTCCGGTGCTGGAGCCTTGACTACAGCCTCAATCTTGTCCGGCGACTTATGCAACCCTTCCTCATCAATCATGTGGCCACAATATGAGATTTGTCTCCTGAAGAACTCGCATTTGGGGTGGTTGGCTCGTAGCCCATATTCCTGTAATCTCGTGAGCACCTGCTCCAGGTTGGCAAGGTGTTCACTGTCATTTTCGCCCGTAACCAGGATGTCGTCCAAATAACACTGGGTCCCCGGGATCCCTTGCAGGACTTGTTCCATCGCCCTCTGCCAAATAGCCGGGGCTGATGCTACCCCGAATACCAGTCGATTGTACTGGTAAAGGCCTTTGTGAGTGTTTATCGTGAGGTATTTCCTAGATGCTTCTTCCACCTCCATACGCTTGGGCCAGATCAATCTTTGTAAAGCGTTTCCCTCCAGATAGTGAGGCAAAAATATCTTCTATCCGTGGAAGTGGATATTGTACTGTGTGCAGGACTGGGTTCACAGTTACCTTGAAGTCCCCACAGATGCGAACCTTCTTCGGTTCCCCAGGCGTGCTGCTCAATGATTTCTTCATTACAGGAACGATGGGTGTGGCCCACTCGCTCCAGTCCACCTTGGACAGCACACCCGAATGCTCCAGACTCTCCAGCTCTGCTTCAACGGCTGGGCGGATCGCGTAAGGTACCGGTCTGGCCTTAAAAAATTTTGGGTTTGCGTTATCTTCGATTTTTATCATTGCCGTTACTCCTTTTAGAGTCCCAAGTCCTTGTTGGAACACCTCTTTTGCGTCAGTTAGAATTTTTGACAGTCGTCCAGGTGTGACGTCATCATCCTTTTTATCAGTCACAGTTGTATTGATTTCTTTGTGGGTTCAATGACGAGACATTTATGAAAGAGAATGAGTTTTAATCTAAAGCTTGTTCAACTCTTTATACAGCATTTACAGGAGACATCAGGCTAGTGATGCATCTAGAACGAAACTGAAACTAAACTAAACTCAACTGCTTGTCTCTCACATGACCTCTGCTGGTCAGGCATAAGTAATCAATACATGCAACTATGCTGGTAAGGCATGATAATCAAACAGGCAAATAACATCACTATTTGCTGATATCATTACATCTCCCTTTCTTAAAACAAAAGTATTTTACTTTTAACTAACAACATGTTTTCTTTGTATTAATCTGCATTTTAACTGTAACACTTAATGAACTTACATTAACATTATCATTATCAAGGTTTTTTAACCTTGCTTTGTGTGTTCACATGAAATATGTAAATGCACTAGAACTTAAAGAAAGAATAAGATAACATTACTTCCTTCTATAACAATAGTCCTTAAATTTGCTCAATGAGTCTCTCAGGAGGCTTCACGCGTCTTGAGGATTTTCTGATTGATTGTCCTTGAATCTGAGTTGTTGCCTCAGATGATGTGTTCTCAGCTGTGTGATCAGGTTGTTCAACAGTATCAGTCTCTTGACCTGCTGTGGCTGGTCCCATGAGAAGATCTCGACGATTTCTTCTCAGAACAGCACCCTCATCTGTCTGAATGGTGTATGATCTTGGTTGAACTTCACTCAGGACAGTTCCCTTCTGAGTCCATATGTTTGTTTTGTCTTTGAACCTTACTTGGTCACCAGTGTGGAGCTCAAGTAGGTTTTGTGTTCCTCTGTCATAGTAGTACTTTTGCTTTTCTTTCTGTTGTTCTTTGAACTTCCTCACTTTCTCCCCCTCTTTTGTTTTCAGGAGGTTCTCCGGGATGGGTAGGTTTGACCTTAGCCGACGTCCCATCAGGAGTTGGGCTGGTGACTTACCACACTCGAGTGGCGTTGTGCGGTATACAAGCATGCTTTGGTAGAAGTCAGTTCCACTGTCTTTTGCCTTGTACATCAGTCTTTTCATTGTCTGGACCGATTTTTCCACGAGACCATTGGACTGTGGAAAGTGAGGACTTGACGTTGTGTGGACAAAGTCCCACTCTTTGGCAAAGTGTCGGAAACTTGCATTGTAAAACTGAGGTCCGTTGTCTGTGAAGACCTCGCTTGCCACGCCATGTCTGGAGAATATGGCTTTCATACATGTTATCACAGCATCTGCAGTGGTGGTGTACAGTCTACAAACCTCTGGATACAGGGAGTAATAGTCTGTGACTACAAGATAGTCCTTCCCTTGACATACGAATAGGTCAGCGCCTACCTTCTGGTAAGGTCTGTCTGGTGCTGGGTGTGGCTTTAGTGGTTCTACCGGATTGCTTGCTCGATATTTCAGGCATATTGTGCAGTTTGACACCTCATTTGTCACATCTTGGTTGATTCGTGGCCAGTACATCACCTCTCGTGCTCTTTTCTTACACTTTTCGATTCCCAGATGTCCTCCATGGATCCTTTTTAGCATCTCTTTTCTCAGACTCTTTGGGATAACTATTTTACTTCCTTTGTAGATGATGTCTTCGACCACTGATAGTTCCGCCCTGCAGTTCCAGTATTCTGCCATGTCAGGTGAGCAGTCTTGCTTCATGTTGGGCCATCCATCCAAGATGCTTTTCCTCAGTCGTCTCATTGTTTCATCTTTGTTTGTCTCAGTCTTTATGAGCTCCATTTTTGCATCTGCTATGGGCAGTGCACTTGTGATCATGTCCACGTAGGCGTTCACTTTTTCATCCATTGTGGTGTTTGTGGGCTCACTTGGGTCTACAACTCTGGACAACGTGTCTGTTGTATACATCAGCTTACCCGGTGTGTACGCAACATTCAGTGTATAGCGTTGCAGCCTGATCATCATTCTTTGTATTCTAAGCGGACAGCTATTTAGTGGCTTTTGGAACAATGCAATCAAGGGCTTATGGTCAGTCTCTACACTGATTGCTTGTCCTGCCACAAACTGGTGAAATCTTTCACAGGCGTATGTGATGCTGAGCAGCTCCTTTTCTATTTGAGCATATCGCGTCTCCGCATCTGTCATTGAGCGCGATGCATATGCAATAGGTTGCCAGTAGTCATATTGTTGCAGAAGAACGGCACCGAGCCCACTCTGTGATGCATCTGATGATATCTTGATGGGTCTCGCTGGGTCATAAAACCTCAGAACTGGTTCCTCTGTGAGCAGTTTCTTTAGATCGCTCCATGACTTCTCATGCTCATGATTCCATTCCCATTCTATGTTCTTTTCAGTTAGTCTTCTCAGTGGCGCCATCTTTTCTGAGAGGTTGGATATGAATTTACCCATGTAATTGATCATTCCATTAAACCTCTGCACGTCCTTTTTGCATTATGGCTTTGGCATATTCTCAATGGCGGACACCTTTCTGGGATTTGGTCTGATGCCCTCACTGCTAAGGATATCTCCCACGAATGTCAGTTCTGTCACCCCGAGCTGGCATTTCTCTCTATTCAGCTTCAGGTTTGTTTTCCTTGTTGCTTCCAGCACTTTTTTCAGTCTCTCGTCATGCTCAGTTCTCGTGGTTCCGCATACTATGATGTCATCCATTGATGTATCAACTCCCTCCAGGTGCTCATAGATCATATGGATAGTTTTGTGATACACTTCAGGAGCTGAGGCAATGCCAAATGGTAACCTTAGGAATCTGTATCTGTCAAATGGACTGTTGAATGTGCACAGTCTTGAACTTGCTTCGTCCAATTTCATCTGCCAAAATCCTGATGATGCATCTAACTTGCTGAAATACTTTGCATTTGCAAACTGTGCCATGATTTCCTCACGTGTAGGAAGCTTGAAGTGCTCTCTCTTTATTGCTCTGTTTAGATCTCTTGGATCCAGGCAAATTCTGAGCTTTCCATTCTTTTTGTCCACTACGACGAGGGAACTCATCCACTCAGTTGGCTCATCTATCTTCCGAATCACGTTCAGGCTTTCCATCCTGTCCAACTCTGCCTTCAGTTGCTTTTGAAGAGCAAACGGGACTTTTCTGCATGGATGTATGACCGGTGTCATACTTTTATCTACTCTGATCGTGTGTTCTCCTGGAATGCAGCCTAGACCCTTAAATAGGTCGTTGTACTCTTTCATGAGTTCATCATAGACTGTCTCTCCTTCGCTTTCCACAACGAGGACTCTCTTTACCAGGTTCAGTCTCTCACAGGCTTTTAAACCTAGTATGGCTTGCACATCCTTTGGCACCACGATTAATGCTAGCGTGTGCTCTCTGTCCTTGTGTGTTACTTTGACAATGCATCTTCCTTTCACTGGTATATCAGTACCTGAGTATCCTGTCACTTTCACTTTGATTCCATGTATCTTTGGTCTGGGTCTAATTTTCTTAAAATCAGTCTCTGATATCACGTTAACTTGTGCTCCAGTATCCAATTTAAATGGAATGTGTGTGTCATTCACTTTTAGTGTCAACATCCAGTCTCTTTCTTCTTTTTTGTTTTCAGACACAACATCTACATAGAATTCCTCTATCTCGCTTTCATCTACTGCATGGACCTTGCTTTGTTGCGCTTGGTTCTTACAGCAATGGGCATAATGGTTGCTTTTGTTGCAACTATTGCATTTTTTACCATATGCTGGGCACTTTTTTGGTGGATGCTGTGTACCGCATCGACTACATGACTTTCGATTGTCCCTTTCATTTTCGTTCACTGGCCACGCCTCTTTTTTCACATTGGCGCTCTTTTTGTTAAACGGTTTGTATCCGTTCTTTCTCACTGCATCCACGTTGCAGCTATTGTCACTGAACAGCTCCTTTGCCTGCAACTTCACAGACTCTGTAGCCCTGCACAGTGCTATGGCTTTTCCCAGGTCTAGATCTTGCTCTCTTAGCAGTCTTTCCCTTAGACCATTATCTGGAATACCACACACCAGTCTGTCTTTTATCAGCGAGTCTGTCAGTCCCCCAAATTCACACGATTTGCTTCTGTTTCTCAGTTCAGTCACACACTGATCAATAGTCTCACCCGTTTTCTGAACACATGTGAAAAATCTGTGCCTCTCAAACGTCACGTTATGTTTAGGTATGCAGCAGGCCTCAAACTGTTCCATTATTTTATCTAGCTTCATTTTGTCTCCATTAGCAGCGAATGTGAAATTATTATACACCTCCAGCGCTTCATCACCCACGACATGTAAGAACAGTGACGATTTCCTTTTATTACTTTTCTCGTCAGCTCCGATTGCCGCTAAATACAACCCCACACGTTGTTTGAACCTCCTCCAATTTTCAGCCACATTACCTGTCAACTGAAGCGTCGCCGGTGGGTGTAATCCTTCCATTTTTCACTTCGTTAGCTATTCCCCAATGGTAAGCAACGATGTTCTCTTTTGGCTTGCTAATTTGTGGAGAGCTGATTTAACTTCAGATTTTTTCTCTTCATCTCTTTCAATCACTTCTGACACCATGTATCGATTTCTTTGTGGGTTCAATGACGAGACATTTATGAAAGAGAATGAGTTTTAATCTAAAGCTTGTTCAACTCTTTATACAGCATTTACAGGAGACATCAGGCTAGTGATGCATCTAGAACGAAACTGAAACTAAACTAAACTCAACTGCTTGTCTCTCACATGACCTCTGCTGGTCAGGCATAAGTAATCAATACATGCAACTATGCTGGTAAGGCATGATAATCAAACAGGCAAATAACATCACTATTTGCTGATATCATTACAACAGTTAGCGCCTGAATGGAATGCCAATCCAATTGTATTTTTCGGATCCATTCACGTCCCAATAATGGTGGTCCTCCATCTGGTAGTATATATAGATACAGTTTCTGTGTTTCCTTGCCATTGTATTCAACTGGCACCCTTATTTTTCCTCTGGGGTAGACTTTTTGCCCCGTGTATGTCTTCAATACAATGGACGTGTCCTTCAAGGGTATGTGTGAGAATAGCCGCTCATAGTCTCGTCGATTCATGACAGTTAGGGCTGATCCTGTGTCCAATTCCATCTTTACTGGGGACCCTGCTATCATGAGGGTGACCCAAATGGTTCGGTGATCCTCCTTTGCGATCACGTTATGTAACTTTAGACAACTTAGTCTCCTGCTCCCGGAGTCCTTATCACTCTCCTGATCTTCTGAACTACTGTCTGTCAATTTCTTTACTTTCTTGTACTTTTCCTTAGTAGTTCTTGTAGTGTTGGTTTTCTTTCCCGACCTGCAGACTCTTGCTATGTGTCCCATTTTCCCACATTGCCTGCATACTTTGTCCTTAAACCAGCAGTCCTTCTGATCATGGGTTGTTCTGCCGCAGCGATAGCACTTTTCTGCTCCATACGCCATTTCGTTAGCGCTGTATTCCTGTGGTTTCTGTTGTATTTCCGCAGCTCCCCGTGCTGCTGCTTCGTAGGATACTGCCACACTGAAAGCCTGTTCTAGCGTCAGGTCCTTTTCCGAAAGTAGTCGTTTCTGGGTTCCTTCACTCTGGAGCCCGCAGACAAACTTATCCCGTAAGGTGTCTGCCAGTCCTGCTCCGAACTGGCAGTGCTTCGATAACTTGCGTAGTTCCGTAAGATAGTCAGCATTGCTCTCATCTTTGTGCTGGTTTCTTTTATGGAACTTGAATCTTTCTGCTATCAGCAGTGGTGTAGGGTTTAGGTGTTCCTGTAAGATATTAACAATCTCCTCAAAACTTTTCTCCATTGGTTTAGCTGGGGTAATTAAATTCCGCAATAGGCCGTACGTTCTCGCGCCCATCAAATTTAATAATACCGACGCCTTCTTTCCATCGGCCACCTCATTTGCCTTGCAGTACACTTCAATTCTTTCCACATACATGGTCCAGTCTTCTACCTCGTTGTCGAAAGCAGTGATACTGCCACTTTTCAGCATCTTGGGTGATTTAAAATGGCGCCTCCTGCGCTTTTTCTTCTTCACCAATGGATTAAAATGGCACCTCCCGCGCTTTTCCTTCTTCCCCAATGGAATAAAATGGCGCCTCCCACGCTTTTCCTTCTTCCCCTTGCTGCCACGCTGCTCCTAGCGTTCTGCAGGGTAATGGCGGCGACCCGCGGCTTCGGCGCGTCTCACTTTTCCTTCCCCTTGTTTTATTTTCGCTACGCTGCCCGGTTCTTGAGCACCGACCGCGCCCTGTGCGCTCCACCCTCTCTCTCTCTCTCTTTTCCCCCCGACGACGCTGCACGGCCCCTTTGCAGAGCCGCTCGATCGAGCTCGAGCCCGCCACAGTCCGGAAGGGTCAGCGCACTACCTGCTACCAGCACGATTTGCTGGAACACCTTGACTGGGGAGCCAAACCCAGCTCTCCACAGCCTCTCCTGCAACTCTCCGAACTCCGATGGATCCTTGGGCGGTTGCCCGCGGTCGACGCCCGTTGTTCTGACTTCGACCTCCAAGAAGCTTCTTCTCAGGGAAAGGTCCCCGTGAGGTGATGCAGTACTGCAAGTGAGTTCGAACCTGCTCGTCGCCACTGTAGTGTCCGAATATAAATAATACACGGACTGCAGGAGAACAATAAAACAGGTATTTACTGAACAGAGGGTATCTTAAGACTGAAATAGAGAAGCCTGCTATGGTTTTATATACAGGGGTGGTCACTGCCGGTACTGCAGTATAGAATCAGTTCTTCTCTTAAAGGTACATACACAACAGACAGCACCTTTGACAATTTAGCACAACCTCAGTATTGCAGTGAAGAGTCTTAAAAAGAAAGACTTGCATTTATATAGCACTTTTCATATCCCAAAGCGCTTTACAGCCAATGATGTACTTTTTGAAATGTAGTCACTGTTGTGATGTAGGAAACATGGCAGCCAATTTACACACAAGTTCCCACAAACAGCAATGTGATAATGACCAGATAATTTGATTTTTAGGTGCTGGTTGAGGGAATAATATTGGCCAGGACACCAGGGAAAACTCCCCTATTCTTCGAAATAGTGCCTTGGGATCTTTTACATCCACCTGAGAGGGAAGACAGGACCTCAGTTTAACATCTCATTCAAAAGATGGCACCTCTGACAGTGCAGCTCTCCCTCAGTACTGCACTGGAGTCTCAGCCTAGATTTTGTGCTCAAGAATCTAGGGAAGAGGTAGCAGAGACATTACTACATATTATTTAATAATTCATCAGAAAAAGGTGTAGTGCCAGAGGACTGGCAGACAGCTAACGTAATACTTATATTTAAGTAGGGAGATAGAACGTGTCCAAGGAATTATAGACCAGTCAGCTTAACATCGGTAGTGGGAAAAATAATGGAATTCCTACTAAAGGAGAGAATAAAAGAACATCTAGAAATGAAAAGTATAATCATGGATTTCAAAAGGGAAAATCTTGCTTGACCAACCTTATTGAATTTTTTGAAGAGGTAACAGAGAGAGTGGACAATGATAATGCAGTAGATGTAATTCATCTAAATTTTAAAAAGGCCTTCGATAAGGTACCCCATAATAGACTAATGATTAAGGTCAGAGAATGCGGAGTCAGGGGACAAGTAGCGGAATGGATTGCTGGCTGGCTTCAAGACAGAAAGCAGAGAGTGGGAGTAAAGTGTAGCTATTCACAGTGGCAGAAGGTGGGTAGTGGTGTTCCACAAGGATCAGTGCTGGGACCACTGTTGTTCACAATTTACATTAACGATTTAGACTTTGGAATCAAAAACACAATTTCTAAATTTGCGGATGACACCAAATTGGGGGCAATAGTCAATACTGAGGAGGACAGCAACAAATTACATGTAAAAGCTTTTATAGATATGTGAAGAGAAAAAGATTGGTGAAGTCAAGCGTAGGTCCCTTGCAGTCAGAATCAGGGGAATTTATAATGGGGAACAAAGAAATGGCAGACCAACTAAATACATATTTTGGATCTGTCTTCACAAAGGAAGACACAAATAACCTCCCAGAGATGCCGGGGAACATAGGGTCTGATGAAAGGGAGGAACTGAAAGAAATCAGTATTTGTAGGGAAATGGTGTTAGGGAAATTGATGGGATTGAAGGCCGATAAATCCCCAGGGCCTGATAATCTACATCCTAGGGTACTTAAGGAAGTGGCCCTAGAAATAGTAGATGCATTGCTGATCATCTTCCAACATTCGATGGAATCTGGAACAGTACCCATGGATTGGAGGGTAGCTAATGTTACCCCACTATTCAAAAAAGGCGGTAGAGAGAAAACGGGGAATTACAGACCGGTAAGCCTGACATCGGTAGTGGGGAAAATGCTAGAGTCCATTATAAAAGATGTAATAGCAGAGCACTTGGAAAACAGTGACAGGATCGGACAAAGTCAACATGGATTCACAAAAGATAAATCATGCTTGACTAATCTACTGGAATTTTTTGAGGATGTAACTGGTAAAATAGATAAGGGAGAACCAGTGGATGTGGTGTATCTGGACTTTCAGGAGGCCTTCGATAAGGTCTCGCATAAGAGATTAGCATGTAAAGTTAAGGCACATGGGATTGGGGGCAAGGTATTGACTTGGATAGAGAACTGGTTGGCATACAGAAAGCAAAGAGTTGGAATAAATGGGTCATTTTCCGAGTGGCAGGCAGTGACTAGTGGGGTACCGCAGGGATCGGTCCTTGGACCCCAGCTATTCACAATGGCCCAGAAATTCGGGTCGGGGGCTTCCCGCGGGTGCAAGCCCCCAACCTGCACTTACCTTGCGCGCCGGCAGTTGAGCTATAGGGCCCCGTGGAATTCCGCTCCGGGGCCTGGCCCAGCTGCTGGTGCGCTGTGCTTGCATGTCCCAGGGGCGTAGTTAGTGCGATGCGTCCCCTGGGATCACGTGGGCCATGGGCAGCCAATCGATGCAGGGAAAAGTCCATTCATAAGTAGCGACAGGAAGACCTGTCAAAACTTAAATACTACGGGTCCCAAAGTAGTAGTAAACCTTCAAATAAATTTTTAAAAATCATCACACTTTTTAAATAAACTATAAATTACATTAAATAACTATTTTAAACAATAATTTAAACTTTTGAAAAAATAATTTTATAAAAAAACGGGGCTAAAAATAAACTTACCTTGCTTTACAGTATTTAAAAATAATAAACCTGTGGAAAAAATGTTTTAATTTTAATTAATTGACCACTGACCTTTTAAAATGCAGGCCTTACGCCTAGTTTTTACATTTCTAAAATCTAAAGACTTACTCTCATGGAAAAACCTGTAAAAAAAACGTAAGTTCAAAGCGCACGCGCAGATTCCCACGCGCACGCGTTCGACCTCTGAACCCCTTCGTTCAGAGGAACGGAAGTGCCGGTTTCCCGCGCATGCGCAGTGCATGCAAGAAACTGGCACTTCCATCGGGTCCACGCGTGAGTACCCGTGCGTACTCATGCGTTGGGACCCGAATTTCTGGGCCAATATATATTAATGATCTAGACAACGGAACTAGATCTACTATCTCCAAATTTGCAGATGACACAAAGTTGGGTGGCCATGTGTGCTGTGAGGAGGATGTCGGGAAACTCCAGGATGATTTGGACATGTTGGGTGATGGGGCAGAAACATGGCAGATGCAATATAATGTGGATAAATGTGAGTTTGTCCACTTTGGTGGCAAAAACAGGAAGGCAGATTATTATCTAAATGGCAATAGATTGGGAGAAGGGGAAGTGCAACGAGACCTGGGTGTCCTTGTGCACCAGTCGCTGAAGGTAAGCATGCAGGTGCAGCAGGCGGTTAAGAAGGCAAATGGTATGTTGGTCTTCATAGCAAGAAGGTTTGAGTACAGGAGCAAGGATGTCTTGCTGCAGTTGTACAGGGCCTTGGTGAGACCACATCTTGAGTATTGTGTGCAGTTTTGGTCGCCTTATCTGAGGAAGGATGTTCTTGCCATGGAAGGAGTTCAGCGAAGATTCACCAGGCTGATACCTGGGATGGCAGGAATGACGTATGAGGAGAGATTGGGTCGATTGGGCTTGTACTCGCTGGAGTTTAGAAGAATGAGAGGTGATCTCATTGAAACTTATAAAATTCTGACAGGACTGGACAGACTAGATGCAGGAAGGATGTTCCCGATGGTCAGGGAGTCCAGAACCAGGGGACACAGTCTAAGGATAAAAGGTAGGCCATTTAGGACAGAAATGAGGAGGAATTTCTTCACCCAAAGAGTGGTGAACTTGTGGAACTCTCTACCACAGAAGGCGGTGGAGGCCAGTTCATTAAATATATTCAAGAAGGAGTTGGATATATTTCTTAAGGCTAAAGGGATCAAGGGGTATGGGGAGAAAGCAGGGACCGGGTACTGAATTTGGATGATCAATGGCGGAGCAGGCTTGATGGGCTGAATGGCCTACTCCTGCTCCTATCTTCTATGTTTCTATGTTTCTATGTAGGACATTAATAAACTTGCAGAATGGGCAAATAATTGGCAAATTAAGTTCAACACAGATAAATGTGAGGTATTACATTTTGGTAGGAAGAATAGGGAGGTCACTTATCACTTGGAGGGTGCGAGTCTAGGTGGGGTAGAGGAGCAAGGGGATCTCGGAGTACAAATACACAAATCACTAAAAGTTTCACCACAGGTTAGCAAGGCCATAAAAAAGCAAACCAAGCACTAGTGTTTATTTCTAGAGGGATAGAATTGAAAAGTAGGGAAGTTATGCTAAACCTGTATTGAACCTTGGTTAGACCGCACCTAGAGTACTGTGTACAGTTCTGGTCACCATATTATAAAAAGGATATAGAGGCACTGATATAGGGGCACTGCAGAGGGTGCAGAGAAGATTTACCAGGATGATACCAGAAATGCGAGTGTATAGATATCAGGAAAGGACGAATAGGCTGGGTCTATTTTCTCTTGAAAATGAAGGCTGAGGGGTGACCTGATAGAGGTCTTTAAAATTATGACAGGTTTTGATGGAGTGGATACAGAGAGAACGTTTCCACTTGTGGGGAAGAGCATAACTAGAGGCCATCAATATAAGATAGTCACCAAGAAATGCAATAGGGAATTCAGAAGAAACTTCTTTACACAGAGAGTGGTGAGAATTTTTAAAAAATGTTTATTCGTTTTATCGGATGTGGGCGTCGCTGGCAAGGCCAGCATTTATTGCCCATCCCTAATTGCCCTTGAGAAGGTGGTGGGGAGCCGCCTTCTTGAACCACTGCAGTCCAAGTGGTGAAGGTACTTCCACAGTGCTGTTAGGGAGGGAGTTCCAGGATTTTGACCCAGCGGCGATGAAGGATCAGCAATATACTTCTAAGTCAGGATGTTGTGTGACTTGGAGGGGAACTTGGAGGTGGTGGTGTTCCCATGCGCCTGCTGCCCTTGTCCTTCTAGGTGGAGGAGGTCGCAGGTTTGGGAGGTGCTGCCGAAGAAGCCTTGGCGAGTTGCTGCAATGCATCTTGTAGATGGTACACACTGCAACCATGGTATGCCGATGGTGGAGGGAGTGAATGTTTAAGGTGGTGGATGGGGTGCCAATCAAGCGGGCTGCTTTGTCCTGGTGTCGAGCTTCTTGAGTGTTGTTGGAGCTGCACTCATCCAGGCAAGTGGAGAGTATTCCATCACACTCCTTACTTGTGCCTTGTAGATGGTGGAAAGGCTTTGGGAAGTCAGGAGGTGAGACACTCGCTGCGGAATACCTAGCCTCTGACCTGTTCTTGTTGCCACAGTATTTATGTGGCTGGTCCAGTAAAGTTTCTGGTCAATGGTGACCCCCAGGATGTTGATGGTGGGGGGGGGTTCGGTGATGGTAATATCGTTGAATGTCAAGGGGAGGTGGTTAGACTCTCGCTTGTTGGAGACAGTCATTGCCTGGCACTTCTGTGGTGTGAATGTTACCTGCCACTTATCAGCCCAAGTCTGAACATCATCCAGGTCTTGTTGCATGCGGACATGGACTGCTTCATTATCTGAGGAGATTTAGATGAGAAAAGACGGGAGCAGGCTCGAGTGGAGTATAAACGCCGACATGGACTGGTTTGGCCGAATGGTCTGTTTCTGTTCCTATGTAATCCTATGTAAAGTCTCTGGAGTGGGACTCCAACTGGTGAATATCTGACTCGAAGGTCATAGAGCTGAGTCAAGCTGAGAACATAAGAAATAGGAGCCGGAGTAGGCCATTTGGCCCCTCGAGCCTGCTCTGCCATTTAATGAGATCATGGTTGATCTGATCTTGGGCTCAGCTCCATTTCCCTGCCAGCTCCCCATAACCCATGTGAAGAGGTTTTGGAAGAGAATTAGAAAGAGCAGGAATACTAAGGTCAAAATATTAAAAAAATATATTGTACATATTTGAATAATTTGCTCTTTCACCAGCCCCATGGATTTTGGGACTGAACCCTCCACTGTCTTGATAGAAACGGATTGCCCCCCACGACAGCTCCTGCTGTCCAATCAGAGGTCGGCCCGAGTGTTGCAATGCCGGGCCAATGCCGGTTATTGACGGGTTCAACAGCCAATGGAGATGCGAGGCTGGGTGGGCGGGGCGCCGGGCCTGAGCCAATGGGAGTGCGGCGGGTGGACGGGACTCGGGGTGGTGCGAGAGGCAGCGGCTGGAGAGAGGAGGCAAAGATCAGCGAGAGAGACATCAAGAACAGGGCAGCATGGAGCCAGGGATAGCCGCATGCTGAAAAAAAAGGTACAAATGGCGTGCTTGACAACAGTCTAAAAAGGTTTAAAGTGAAGCTACTTATAAATAATTTACAGGAGATGCAGGAAGGGCTGGGGAGCGATACTGTCAGGCTCCAGCTTGCTTCAGATATTGTTGCATTAGATTTTATTACAGCCGCATGTAACTGGAGGGGATTTGCCCTTGTGCTTCAGGTTCTTTATACATTAGATTTATTAGCCACTTATACTTAATTTGTTGCTTCTTGTCAAAGTGTTCATTTTTGATATAACTCAAGTAATATGAGGCAATATTGCTTACACAGTGTTGCATTTCCTTGTTATTAAACTCTAATTATTTACAAGAAAATGTGTAATTTTAAATGTTGCATTTACTTGTTAACATTTTTAAGTTACAATTTTACCTATTAAGTGTTTTTGGTGTTGAATTTACTTGTTAATTTAAATAATATATATTAGTGTATATTATATATATTATATATATCTATCTGTCCCAAGTGTCAATTAATTTTAACTTGTATATCTTTTAAGTTTCTTATTGAACATATTACTCTATATAATACCTTTTTGTTATAATTTGTTTTTTTTTAGAATCTTTCTATGTAAAATTTGCTGGTTCTGTTATTTTAGCTATTGTCTGTTACAATCAAGTTTAAATTGTAATGTTTAAATCAGTGGTAAGGGTCTGGTGTATAGCATCCATGTTGCTGTCAGCAAGCAAATGGGCATGTATAGACCAGAATGTCCCAGCTTTGATCCTCGGTTTTCCTGGAGTTAGCTGATACTAGCTGGGAGAGCAGTTGGGGCACTACAATTGCCTTCAGTGCCCCTGGGATAAAATCTGATCAGGAACAAGCACTGCTCCTGACAGTTATTCAGTGACCTTTGCTGGAAAGTGCCCGCCTACGGATGTCACATAAAGACCTGGTTAGGTTTGGCTGTGATGTTTTTCCATGCTCCCTGTCTGGGCTTGCACGTGCGGACGGCCAGTTGGGTGAGATACTAGATGACCCTTGTTCCTCAAGAAGAGTCGGTACCTTCTGGAGAGGAGAGTAGCAAATAAGTAGAAAAAAGGGCCGAGACTAACTGTCACTGACTGAGAAGTGGCTCCTGTCGTGATTTTGTGTCTGCAACATGCACTCGCAAAAATAAACCAAACTAAGATTCACCAAAAGTAGATATTTTATCCCATTATTGCCACCTGTGGGGGTGGCTGACTTTCTCTTTCAGCTGGATGGCAGAATGATGTAACTCATTGACTTAGCTGTAAGACCAGCAGCCCCATTTAAGGTGGGTCAAATCACTGGATGTGTTTCTGAGGGTGTGACTGGTTGTGCTAGATTGAGTGAGTGCGGGTGCAGTAATGATGGTCTAGCTCAAAGTATATTTAGTGTACTTTGTAAACATACATTATACTCTATTTACTAAATATGGTGGTGAAATATAATAACAGGACACCAGTACTGCACTGGCTTTAATTTGCAAATTAAAATAAATTAACTGAGTGATTCAGTGGGCGAGACACTGACCTTTAACTTCTGTGACCCGAGTTCAAATCCAATCTAGACTGATCCGATGGAAGTCTTCTCCCTCTGTCTCTGAGGTCACATTTTAAATGCAATTAGCCAGTCTCAACCCAGTGCCAAGTGGATGTGAGTCTATAGCTCAACACTGCCCCTAATTTGGCACTAAACTGCCACTCGCTGAGAGAGATCACAGGATGGTAGGTGTGTGAAATTAATAATGTTGCTGGCACATTATGGGATGATGGAGCTTTACTCTGCATCTAACCCATACTGTACCTATCCTAGAAGTGCTTGATCAGGCAGTGTAGAGGGTGCTTTACTCTGTATCTAACCCATACTGTACCTATCCTAGGAGTGCTCGATCAGACAGTTTAGAGGGTGCTTTACTCTGTATCTAGCCCATACTGTACCTATCCTAGGAGTGCTCGATCAGACAGTGTAGAGGGAGTTTTACTCTGTATCTAGCCTATACTGTACCTATCCTAGGAGTGCTCGATCAGAAAGTGTAGAGGGAGCTTTACTCTGTATCTAGCCCATGCTTTACCTGATCTGGAAGTGTTTGATGCTGACAAAATGTGGAAAAAGTGTTCCATTTTCCTATATTGTTACCCTTCACCTTAATAAACACTAAATTCACCCAGAAATTTTTGGGGAAAAGTCAATTTTCTAGCTTGGATCTTTTCTATATTAGTTAACCAGGATTCCAACAGTGTGCTTGACAGTTGGATGTAATGTTTGTAGAGGAGGAATAGAGACTGAGATTGATAGATCTTTGTTAGGTAGGGACATGGAAGCAAGATCACATAAATGGAGTTAAGATACAGATCAGCTGTGATCTAATTGAATGGCGGAACAGGCTCGAGGGGCTGAATGGCCTACTCCTGTTCCCATGTATGTGATAATTTTGGCGTGGTACTATTTATCTGTATTGGCAATTAGGGAGAAGTGGTGAAATGATTGTTCATTTGATAAAGTTATCCTTGGATCCAATACCTAAACATAAGTACATAAGAAATAGGAGCAGGAGTAGACCATACAGTCCTTTGGGCCTGCTCCGCCATTCAATAAGATAATGGGTGATCTTCAACCTCAACTTCACTGTCCTGCCCGATCCCCATATCCCTTGAGTCCAAGAATCTAGCGATCTTAGCCTTGAATATGCAATGACTGAGCATTCTCAGTCCTCTGGGGTAGAGAATTATAAAGGTTCACAGCCCATTGAGTAAAGAAATTTCTCCTCGTCTCAGTCCTAAATGGCTGACCCCTTATCCTGAGACTATGCCCCCTAGTTCTAGACTCTCCAGCCAGGGGAAACAGCCTCTCAGCATCTACCCTGTCAAGCCCACTCAGAATCATACATATTTCAATGAGATCACCTCTCATTCTTCTAAACTCCAGAGAGTGTAGGCCCACTCTACTCAATCTCTCCTCATAGGACAACCCTCTCATCCCAGGAATAAATCTAGTGAACCTTCATTGCACCCCCTCCAAGGCAAGTATATCCTTCCTCGGGATTGGAGACCAAAACTGAGCAGAGTTCTCCAGGTGTGGTCTTGCCAAAGCCCTGTACATTTGCAGCAAGACTTCCTTACTCTTGTACTCCAGCCCCCTTGCAATAAAGGCAAACATACCATTTGCCCTCCTAATTGCTTGCTGTACCTGCATGCTAACTTTCTGTTTTTCGTACACAAGGACGCCCAAATCCCTCTGAACAGCAACCTTTAATAGTTTGTCACCATTTAAAAAATATTATGTTTTTCTATTCTTCCTACCGAAGTGAATAACAAGTACGTAATGATGTTGTGCATTACTGGCAGTTTCCCTGATGGCCCAGTTGCTAAACCCAATGAATAACTGAGCAATACAGATCAGAAGATGCCAAGTTCAATTCTCGCCTTCGATGCATCTTTTATAGCTCCTGTGTAGATGCTATTTTGTGCGCACTGAAAGTTTAAAAAAAGAAAAATCCTCTCTGCATATTACTTTGAGTAGCCGGATGAAATATCTATCTTGAGCGTATAGTACACTGGCCAATAGGTTGGGGTAAAAATGACAGGTATCTGTTTAAAAAGCAAAATACTGCGGATGTTGGAAATATGAAATAAAAACAGAAAAGGCTGGAAAACACTCAACAGGTCAGGCAGCGTCTGAGGAGGGCGAACCAGAGTCAGCGTTTCAGGTCAGTGACCTTTCACCAGAACTGAACAGCCGGGTCGTGAATGAGAGCGGGAATAGTGGTGACAAACTTGGAGCTTTGAGGGAGAAAAGAACATTTTAAGGAATCCAGTTCTTTGAGAAACCAAAATTACAGCAAGGCCCAAAGTGGGGGACACCAAGGTTGGAAGGACTAGGAGGGAAGACATGGTAAATCAGAAATAGTGGTTAATGACACCAAGCTTGGCTTTTAAAAGCATGTAGATTGTATGAGGAATAGAAGAGGTAAGACATGTCACGGTAGAGAGGGAGAGGAAGGCTAGGCAGCGAGTTCCTGCAGGATTGTAAATGTGGGGCTGATGTGCTCTCAGTTCATATGGGAAAATAGCCATTTGGGGGAGGTGCCAGATTGTTCCTTCTAACCCCACCCCCTGCATGAACGTATACTCCAGCACGGAGTCGGCATTTCAGGCAAGAAAGGTTAAAAATAAATAATAGATTTAAAAAGCTTAGCTGTGAGCGTTACAGGTCATTCACACCATCTGTTCTAAAGACAGACTGGTTCCAGTTACATGTGCCTTGTAATTTTGGGGCTGGTGAGCTCCACCTTTTGCCTTGGGTCCCTGGCTGACGAGGAGCCAAACTTCAGCGCCTCCCTGTTATATAAAAACAAGTTTTTCCTGGTAATGCACCTGTTGTGACAGTAGACGAAAGAGAATGATGCATTTACTGGGGCTCTGCCTTGGTATAGATTACCAAGTTATTTTTAACAGTAGTTAGACAGTTGGGTGAACAGGACAATACTCGGTAGAGAAAGCTAGACAGGCATAAAACAAGAGGCATCGTTCATTATAAGTAGCTGATTATCTACCCTCCATCCATAGGGAATCTAGAGATGCAAGAACATGAGAATATTTAGGGTCAAGGAAAGGGTAAGGCTCAATAAACCAGTCATAGCTCAGGTCCACCTACCAGCCTGCTCTCCGGAACACTTGATCCCACTTACCTACAACCCTACCTACCAACCTTCTCACCACACCATACACCTCAATCCCACCTACCAACCTTCTCGCACACCATACACCTCAACCCTACCTACCAACCTTCTCGCACACCATACACCACAACCCTACCTACTAACCTTCTCATCGCACCATACACCTCAACCCCACCTACCAACCTTCTCGCACACCATACACCTCAACCCTAACTACCAACCTTCTCTCACACCATACACCACAACCCTACCTACCAACCTTCTCACACACCATACACCTCAACCTCACCTACCAACCTTCTCGCCATACAGTATCCAACAACCCCACCTACCAATCTTCTTGTCATACCACTTAACCATCCATTTGTATTGTGAAGTTATTGGACTAAACCTGGTAATTTCCCCCTCCCTGTGTGAGGGCACAGAGGTGAATTATAGCACCCATTTTGTCCTCCTGAGACCAGTTAACACAACACAATTGGGGGTTCGAACTTGGGGGCCTTCTGGTCTGTGTGGCTTTGTTGTACACTCGATGTATGAATCCCAGGGATGTTTCCACCTGATGTATCCACAGTTCTATCGCCCATTGGGTAAAATTCTTCCGCTTGACTTTTCTTCTTGCTCCTATCCTCCTAACTTGTGTATCTGTTACTTGAACCCTTTGCCAAAATGCACTGGTCCCAGGAGATACATTCTTGTCAATGAGACTGTCTACACATCATCGGCAACAGCTTATATATTTATATATTGGGCTTTTCCAATAACAAAATGCCCCAAGCTGCTTTACAAGAGGAGGGGGGCATACTGTGCAAGACCTAGAGGACAAGTCAGGAGTGTGGGTCGACAGCGAGTTCAAAGATTAGATTTTGGGGAGGTTTTTGAAAGAGGGGAGAGAGATTGCAAGGAGGAGGGATTTGTGAAGAGAGAGTTCCAGGGTGTAGGGGCGTGGTGACAAGTCTTTGCCATCAGTAGTAGAGGAAAGGGTGATGCACATTAGGACCACAGAGTAAGAACAACAACAGGTACATGTGGGATGTAGGACTGGAAAGAGTTGCAGAGATAGATTGGAGATGTCGGCACCATTCCACTTACCAACCTACTGCAGACACACAGTGATTGGGAGTTGTGGTAGATGTCAGGCTGATTGCAGCTTGAGGATGCAGTGATGCAGCCTGTTGTGTGTCTGTGTCCAGGATATAATTTAATTTGCATCTGGGGCATTAGCAGCACTGTTAGAGCAGTTCAGAAGACAGCAAGTCACGAATGTGCATCAGCAGCAACTCTCTGCCCACGGCTGTTTCTAAGAACACTTACACTAGTGCCAGGGGCATTGCCCAGTGGCTCGGTGGGTGAATGCACTGCCTGGCATGGTACTGAGCCTTAGACTAGGAAGGCGTGGATTCAAATCTCCGTCTGTGCTGATTGGCCACTGTGCACCTGGGCTAGGGATGGTTGCGAGAGGGGGTGGGAATCCTAATCACTGACCCCTACTGGAATGTACACATGTGGATATTGGCTGAGGGCAGGGTCAGGCTTGACTGGGTGGAATAGAGCCTGTAATTGAATAGCACTGACCCAACAGCTGAGGTTCCTGGCTTTGACCCCTCTCGAAGACCGTGGACAGGCTCAACCCAATCCGCACAGGGCACGTGCGAGGTGGCCACCTGGTCCACAAGTGGAAGATGAGGGATGACCGGAAGTGCGACTGTGGCCGTGAGTCCCAGACCATGGAACACATCACATCAACCTGCCCACTAAGACCTGTTGCGGGAGGCACCTCATTTCTCCACTCGGCATCTCGGGAGGCCATCGAATGGACAGCCAAACTAGACACCCCGTTATAAGCTTTTCTCATGATATGAAAGTAGTAGTATTGAATACCCTGCTGACAATGACTTGGGCAGTTGGGTGAGGGAGCTCCTGGCGCTCGTGCGCCTCCTGACCCAGGAAAAGTCAGTGCCAGCAGGAGAGGAAATTGAGGATAGGGATGGAAGGTAGGAAATATTATGGAGCGTTCAGCTCTCACCACAGGCCTACTGGTGTGAAGCATAGCTGCCTTGAGTGTGTGTGTGCATATGGCCCTGTGTTGTTTTAAGACAGGGGTGTCTGTGCTTTTGTCTTTGTGGGTTGTGTGGCTGAATGCCATAAAACCTTAGGTTCACTCTAAACTTGAAATCCATGTTGCATTAATCGGCATTACGTTGCTCATACTAACAGCTCTTGAGGTTATGATTTGGGATTGATCCACCAATGAGGCAACCTTGCTGAGACAGCTGTTTCCAAACCTTGGAGGCCCATAAAACTTAAACGGGACAAACCAATGAATAAGCAATAGAAGAATAAATCGAACTGAATTGTCTGCGCTTCAAGGGTCAAGTTCCTAGGACCCATGGGCAGCAGTTTAGGCACCACTGCCTGATGGAATGTCATGCCAGTGTACACCGGTCATGTTGTTTTATTTCCCCTCCCCGCGTCAAATTTAAATAAGGAGCTGGAAAAGACTTGTAAAAAGCTTGATTTGTACGTAATTCATGAATTAGGGATATGCCGAAATAAAGATATTTGTGTATTTGTACTGCCTTGTTACAGATGCTATCCTTCAGCAGAGAGTTTGAACTAAGGCTTTGTCTGCCTGATTCAGTGGGTCACATGGATGTTAAAGATCCCATGACACTATTTGAAGAAGAGTGGAGAGTTGTCCTGGAGTCCTGGCCACCATTAACACACCCAAAAACAACCCCAGATTAACTGGTCATTTATCTCCTTACTATTTATGGGATCTTGCAAATGAGCTGCCTCGTTTTCCCACGTTGCAACAGTTACTGCACTTCAAAGTAACTCATTGTGTGTGAAGAACCTTGAGAAGTTTGAGCGCGAGGAGAAGGTGTTCTCTCAATGAACAGCTTTCTTTCAACTTTCATCTGTGTGCCACAGGTAGGAGCCCCTGAGAGTTAAACGCTGGGGGCTCATTATTTCCATCCAGGATTGACAAACCAAAGTGCCTACCTCCTCCCTCTAACATGTGTGCTATTAGCCTCAGATCCACTGCTGGCTAAGTGGCCATTCCTACCTTTCCCGTTTGTTCTGCTGCTGCTCATTCCTGTTCTTGCAGTAACAGAGAGGGTGATGGGGAATGGGTCGGTGTATGTTTTAACTTTTCCTACTGTTCGAATTGACAAATATCACAGTATTTATTTAAAAGGACAATATACTGTGGGGATAAGTGCAGAGAGTTGCAGCCTATCTCGAGATCGGTGCCACCAAGCTTGCTGTTTTAGACAGAGTTCCGTGTTGTCCAGTCCTCTTCAGAGCAGCAGACACTTTCAAGTGGCAGAGGGAGTTAGGTCGCGAAACAGCACGAGTTGTCTTGGACATCTGTGCCTTTAGGGCTGTGTTACTCACGAACCTTTTTGTCAAAGGTCACAATCCCCAGCTTGTATGTGGGTCACTCTCGAGAATACTGCAACACACTGCATCGCAGAGTGATGGGACTCCCCCAACATCACCCCACGATGTCACCCTGGGCACTTCCCCACGGGGAGAGGTGAAAAAATGTTACGGGACTGATAGTTCCATTGGAAATTTGTGTCTCAAAGGGCCCCTTCACTTGCTCTGGAGATGCCACTTCCTAACAGCACTCCAGTTTCTCACTGCGGAGTATGTGGGGAAGGGCAGCGCTGAATCCCAGTTTTAGCCACACGGCCCAGGTGGTCAGGCTGTGAGCGGAGGCTCAGAGACGCGTGGTGCAGCAGGTCTGGTACCTTGTTATGAGCATCGCTTATCCAGCAGCCGCTGTATTTTGCTTTTGTATTATCGCTTATCTAAAGTCTGTCTAGGACATGATTCGTGGATCTGTTTTTTTTTTTAAAATTGCTGTCTGAGGAGATTTGCAATGTTTGGGAATTTTTGCTGTGTGTCCAGTCTTCTGAAATGGAGGAGCCTGTAACTAGAGTAATTAACAGAATAACAGGCTGAGGGAGGGAGGAGAGCTTATTTGCTGAAGGTTACCTCAGATCTGTAGTTACACCTATACTGCAGTCCTTTAATTTTGTGTATTTTTAGCTGAGCAAGCAAGTATTGCCCCTTAAATGTGCGTGCTAGTAGTTATGTACTACCTTTAAATAGTCAGTAGAGTGGAAATGGAAACTACTGCAATTTGTTTTTTGATTTTATCTCATTTTCTGTTCCCTCCTCTTGCTGGGGTGTGGTTCCAGTGTTTCAGTCTACTCTGGTTTCCCGTCCAAGTGACCATTCTTCATATATCAGCCTAGATTGTGATTATCGGCAGACTATTCTACTGAGAGAGCATCACGGCTCACACAATCGCTCTCTGGCTCTCTCTCACACTTACTTTCTAGCCGGAGTCAATGGATAATGATCAGGACTGGGAACCCTGGATGTCTCTCTTTCTCCACCCGCCCTCCCTAACCCAAGGACACTGAGGCCAATTGTAGTGTCCCTGTAGACATCCCAGCTGGGGCCAGCAACTTCAGTACAGACCAAGGAGGGTATTTTGAAAGCGTGGGGTGTCCAGGTATTTGGGCAAGCAAGTTACCATTTGCAATTGATCCGTGCACGCTTTTATAAAGGACGTACATGCACACAATGCCAGGGCTGCAGAACCCATACAGAATCCCCTTTTTCATCCAATATTCTTGGAAATTAAGATGTATTTGGTGTTGCTCATGCACGCCTTTGACACTATGATATCATTTAACAGGGAATTGGATAAATCTTTGAAAAGGTCAAATATAATAGGATGAGGGCAGGGAAATGGGAACAGAGTAGATAGTTCCAGTTGAAGAGCTAGAATTGGTACAGACACAATGGGCCGAATGGCATCCTCCTGCGCTGTAATTAATGACTCTCTACACACGTGCAGGTGTGTATTAGAGTTGGTAAGAAGCTGAACCGGGAGTGCTCACTGCTAGTAACCGAATGTGCTCATTGGGTCAGCTCCTTTGGAGCCGTTGTTGCTGAACGTCTCGGCTACTTTACTCATTCTGTTCAAACGTTGCTAGCTTTTTGAGCCTTATTTCAAATTCTTAAACTATTTTTATCAGGGTGTTTTGGGGGGATGCTTTCCCTTTTTTACTTTTCCATATTTTTATCCCCATTCTTAGTTTCCCTGACTCCTGCCGCTGAGAGGTTGCTGACCGGCTCCCAGGACATTGGCCGTTTCCCAGCCGGCACCGGAGACCACTCTGGCTGGGCTATATTCCGATTATTATTTTTCTCTTTCCGTCCGCCCTTCTCCTGAGAGAAGCCTCACAACCACGCTCCTCCCCCATATTTAAAAATTGAATTTTCCAAAAGGTTGCTTGGGACGTGCCAACTTGTAAGAGGTTTTTCCACGTTATTGCTGATTGTGCTGCTAAGATGCTTAAAGATTTAACGCTACTTTAAGCAGTCTGGGAAATTAGAGTGGGAGAAAGAGATTTCTGGCCATAATTAAGGTCACATGAATTTGAGCTCCGTTGCGGTGCCTGCCACAGCCTAATAGCCTGCCAACACTCACTGTGAAGCCTCAAACATGAAGAATTGCCACTTGAGTGAGGTACCAGTGGGCGATTGCAATTTATGGAACTGTACAAAGGCCAAAGTCAGAGAAAATTAGGCTGGGGTGGAGATCATTAGGGACTGGTCAGCATGATGATGGAGTGTTATTTTATAGTTTGTGGAAATTATAATAAATGTGAGTTTTGTGCTTTGCTGCTAGGTCAGTGGATGTTAAATATCTTCAACACCCTCAGTGGCGGTGAAGGCATTGCTGAGTAGAGCACCCAGCCTACAGGCCAGGATGGTCCCAGTTTCAATCCCCAGTTGGCCCCACATGAGGCCAATTAGCTCATTAAAGCTCAACCCTCTATTGTTCCCATCTTTGTATCCAACCGTTTTTTGTACGTCCCCTGTATGTTCACCTCTCCTGCCATGCCGAGCAGATACATTCCAAGCATTAATCACTCTTTCAGTTAAAGAGCACTGCATTGTTAAAAGTTTGGTGTTTGTAACACTAGTGATCCTTAAGCATTACTAATTGCTCCATGGATGTGATGCCACAGACTAATCAAATTCCAACATAGGTCCATGCTAACTGATGCAAGAACCAGCTCTTGTGTGACATTATTGACCAATCGGATCCTGTCCAAACGCACAAACCACCCTTTATTTTATTATAGGTTTCTGTTTTTAACTTATTGTAATTATTTTTAATGTTCTTTCCTTTAAGCATTTATTTCCTCCTACACAACTGGGTTTTGACCAACTCTGCCTCTCTGTTCTGTCGGACCTGAGCCTCCCCTTTGATCTGGCAACATGTCAGTCTCGGTCTCTCTTCCGGACGACCCCAACCCTAATTTGGCATCCCTGCCCTGTCCAATCCAAGTTTTGTGACCAACCCATGTGTGATTATTAACTTATGTGTGTCCGTGCTTTAAACCCTTGCTCCCTCCCAGTGGTCGAGTCTCTGCCCCCCTAATTCCCGGCGGCACGGTGGCATAGTGGTTAGCACTGTTGCCTCACAGCGCCAGGGACCCGGGTTCAAATCCGGCCTTGGGTGACTGTCTGTGTGGAGTTTGCACATTCTCCCCATGTTTGCGTGGGTTTCCTCCCACAGTCCAAAGATGTGCGGGTTAGGTTGATTGGCCATGATTTAAAAAAAAAAAAAAAAAAAAATTGGCCCTTAGTGTTAGGGGGGATTAAATACGTGGGATTACGGGGATAGGGCTTGGGTGGGATGGCTGTCGGTGTAGGGACCGGGTGCTAGGGTTTGGATGATCAGTCATGATCTCGTTGAATGGTGGAGCAGGCTCGAAGGGCCGAATGGCCTACTCCTGCTCCTAGTTTCTATGTTTCCCTCCTTTTGTACCCAGAGAGAAACGAGATTGTTTCTATGGAAGTCACAGGGACTGAGCCCCCGAGTCTGTCTCCAGGTCTCCACAGGAGCTGAGGGGAAAGATATGTAGAGAGAAAGTGGAAAGAAAATGCATGAGAGGCATAGAGAAAGAGTGAAGGACATCTGGGAGAGAGGGTCAAGGAACAAGGGGAGGGAATAGGTCAGAAAAAGAGTCACAGATACAGAGACAATGACAAAAGTGTTTGAGAGCCATACAGAGATAGACAAAAAGAATTAGTGCAATATGACCAGGAACAAAAGCAACAATGTGCATTAATATGGTGGCTTTAACGTAGTAAAACATCCCAAGGCGTTTCACAGGAAAGATAGGTACAGAAAGTGAAGGACAATTTATTTTTGTCTGTTACTAATTTACATTTATTTTTCAATAATTTAAATTTGTCCTCTGCACTTTACATACCTTGTTTATGCTGCCGTAGTATTCTGGCGATACTTTATTCATTCTATTTAATATTTTATATCCCTCTGGGAGGACCCCTCAAAACCACCGCCTTGTTGCATAGTAGGGCTTGAGCTTCTCCAGTCTTTCCTCATTTAATTTACACTGGGATCAGTCTTGTTGCTCTTTGCACCCTCTGCTGTACATGTATGTACTTTTTGGTAGCATGGCGACCAGATCAGAACAGTATTTTCCAATGATTTATCTTTCTCGGGATGTGGACAATGCTGGTCAATTTGCCCTGAGAAGATGGTAGTGGACTTTCTCCAATTGCAGGGGATACAGCGCAGATTCACCATCATGACACTGGAGCTTAAAGGGTAACATTATGAGGACAGGGTGCATAAACTTGGTTTGTATCCCCTTGAGTTTAGAAGCATTTCTTCACACAAAAGCTCTTGGAAATCTGGAGCTTTCTCCCCGAAAAGACTGAATGCTGGTTCAACTTAAATTTTTCAGGAACAGAGTCCTGTTTACAGTTAGCGTGATCTAAAATCATTCAGTGTGTTACTGCCATCATCCACTGTGCCCAGTTCTACAATCTAACCTTTTTTCTTTCTTGCGACCATAAATAAACCCTAAAATGAAAAGCTTGAGCCACCAGATGGCCTGGTTCATCAGTGTGCCACCCACTGAGCCACACAAGGAAAGCTTCAAATTCAATCCCTGGTCTGTGCTCAACTAAGTTACTTCAGCTGGGGTGGCTTTGTGAGGGTGGAGGACGGGTGGGTGTTGGGTGGGGGGATGGCTACAGTTGACTTCAACATCTGAGTTAAGGAAGAGGAAAAAATCAGGCTGGGTTCCTGCTCCAGATCACTATTTGGTAACTGCGAGTGAGGAAAAGATCAGGCAATACAAAAAAAATTTTTATTCAGGGGAGAAGAAGGTGGGTGGAATAAGTTTTCTCTCATTTCTTGTGAAAATGAGCTGCAGATGTTGAACAATCTTTTGGCAGTTCCTACATGTCGGTGCCAGAGAGAAAGAAATCGTTGGAGGCCGCTGTACGAAATGCGAGTTTCCCCTTTTAGGAAAACAAAGGGCTGCTTTAAGATGAATAGACTCCCAGTCTTTTAATTTTTCTGCTGTGCAAAGTAAAGCTGATTGTGACCAATGATTAACTCTATTTCATGGGGAGGGAAAAGTTCAGACAAGTTGTGAATGGTGTTACATTACACTGAGTAACTGAGACTGTACAATTAAACCAATTTTTGGTGCGTATTTTTCCCATTGCCTCCTAAAAATGTTTGTTTCGGAGAAGTGTAACACCGTCAGCTCATTGCTGCAGTTAGCTATTCGTTGTGTGTAAGTGCTCAGTAATCTCATTGCCTGTCTGTGTATTGGATAGGAGCAGCTAACATTTGGTACAGGACTCGCTAAAGATCTCGAGGGTTCTCAAAAATGAGACAGGAGTGGGAGCTTTGGAGGAAAAGTTATGGACTAATTGGTTTTACAATCGTACTTGTAGCTTTTCATATCTCGCTGTTTTGTCTATACTACCATGGCGAGTGCTCTTGAACTTTCCTTTTTCCAGATACCCTGTATTGCACACTGCATCCTTGCTATGTTGAAACCGAGACTCATTGCACCATCTGCTGCGCTCATTTATTTCCAGGACCTCGAAGCTTGGCCCTCCTCACGTCCTTCGGTCTTCCCTTCTCCCTGCACTCTACAGGCTTCTGAAAATCAAGCGCTGTGGCCCCTGAGCCTTGGCAATCTGGCCTTCAATGCCCAGGCAGTCGTAGTTGCACTTATTTATTTCTTGCTGGTTTGAACTTTGTGGGCCTGGAGGTTTGGAAAGGGCTATTCTTCATGTCATTGGCAGGTAAATCCTAAATCAGAATACCCCAAATCTGCTAGTATCAGCTACTTCAGATATATAAATTTATAGAAATAGAAGCTTAGCCTCACAGGTCCTTGGGCTCCAAGGTATGCAGCTAAGTGTCCCACAAAGACCATAAGCTTGGCTACCCCTGACCTAACTACTACTACTTGGTTTATCTTGTCTTCTGTCTTAATCTTTTCAACCTTGGTGGTGTGCTGCTCTATGGGCCTTGGACTATCGCCTAGATTTCTCAAAATAAAAATCTCTCAAGGGGTGGGGCTAATTCATGGTTTTTCCAGCAACTATTACTAGTTCCTTTAAACCGTCAGACTTATTTGAGAAGTGTGTGCCAATGCCTTGATAAAGATTTAAAATGTATGTTATTATGTGACTCATGTCTACTGCGTATGGATTAAAAAGAAGTCTGTGTATGCTATCTGACGTGTCAACATGTTATGTTCCTGATCTTTATATAAAGATCTGAACAAAAGTTGCCTTTAATTTCCATGTTTTGTTTTGAGTAACATCCATGGCTCTTAATCTCCCTCCAGTACCTCACACAAGCGCCAACACATAGTGGGTGCCCGCAGACTATGTGAATGTGAAGCATCTCAGTGGACTTCGAGCTTGTCCTTGTCCACTGCCCATATATGTGCACTGCCCAACAGGGGTCACTGGGAGTGGAAATGCCGGCTAATTTTAAACCGTTTTTACCTCCCTAACCCATGGGCATTGAGGCCAGTTGTAGCGCCCCTTATTGTCACCCTGGCTGAGGTTAGCTAACTCGGCACAGATCGGGGATGGAACCTGGGACCATGTTATTCAGCACCACACCGAGTGGTGCACTTGCCTGCGGTATTATTGGGAAGCGGAGAGCTGACTCTCTGAGGGGAATTTTAACCAACCCGCCTGGTGGGAATGGGCTGAGTGCGAAGTTAAAATGGCTGTACAAAGACTTACCACCCTCTTCCTGCTGAATTCACGGCTGCTGACATCATAACTGGACCCTTTCTTTGGCTTAACAACAGAAAATGCTGGAAATACTCAGCAGGCCAGGCTAGGAATGCCCGCAGTATTTTGCAATCCCTTTCTTTGGCTGTCTGACTCAGGCAGGATCCTCATTAATAGATGCAGATTAGAGTCTTATGGTGCCATTAGGACCCCCATTGCATTTTAACAGCCTACTGAGTCCGTGCCTGCCGGATGCACCCCACTCAGTAAAATCTGGCAGGGGAGAAGGGGAGGCCCTATAGGGTAAGTCAGAAACTTTATTTAGTGGGACCAGGAGACGCAGGACTGCTCCTCCAGGTCCACAAGGAAAGTCTGGGCCTCTGTTGCCCGGGCGACCCCAATCACCCGCAATGGCATAAGCCAATGATTTGCAAGCAATAATAACCTGCTACTTGTGCCTTTTTTAAATCGTCCCTGCACCAATCGAAACACAGCTCCACGTTAACAGCGAAACATTACAGCCCTCTTCCAGACCCCAGAAATAATATCACGGGAGATCAGCTAGTTGGTACAAAGCAGGAAATGCCAAAACCAGCCACGTGCCAGCAAGAACGAAGAACCACGGAGGGTGGGCAAGAGAGAAAAGAACAAAGAGTTAGAGAAACTGTAGAATTGGATTCCACGATTAAACAAGGTTCCCAAAATCTGCCCAGGGTCTCCTCCCTCTCCTAGGTTTTGGTAGCTTTTCATTTCCTGTTCTTTCTAGTGGGAGTGAAACAGTTCAATTGCTGTGCCAGCGTTGCCTCCCTTGATCAATGGGGCAGGTTGGTCCAGCTCAGTGGCCAACCAGAAGCTGATCTGATGGTGCAAGAGCAGATCTTTACCAACCAGGTAGTTCAGATGAGCTCATTTTGCAGTTTCCCCCCCCCCCCCACCCCAAAATCATGGTAGCCAACCATTTCTTAAATGATTGCAAAGCTTCTGCTTCCTGCTGCTTTACCCAGAAGTTCATTCCACGTGACGTTATATTGAACATGTTTGACATCAGCCCTGAGATTCCCTCTGACTATTTGACCCTCCCCTTCCAGAATACAATCTGACTGTATTCCCATCACACTATTTATTTAGCTGTTTCTTAATTGAGTCCAGTGCCATGGGCCCAACCACCTATCCTGCTAACTTATTCTAGCTATGACAATACAAAAGCAAAATACTGCGGATGCTGGAAATCTGAAATAAAAACAGAAAATGCTGGAAATACTCAGCAGGTCAGGCAGCATCTGTGGAGAGAGAAACAGAGTTAACATTTCAGACGAAGGGTCATCGACCTGAAACGTTAACTCTTTCTCTCTCCACAGATGCTGCCTGACCTGCTGAGTATTTCCAGCATTTTCTGTTTTTATAACTTATTCGAGCTGTTGGTCACTTGCATTTTGGGATTTTTAACCATTTTTCCCCACAGAGAAGATTTGGAAAGCAAAGAGTTGCTTATAATGTTGAGTTGTAAAATGTATAATGTATTCAGACAAAGTTTATAAAAAAAAAAAAAAAAAAAAATGTTTGGTACGATAGGTAGCTAAGATGCTAATAAACTAGCTTTGGACATGGTGGGAATGTGGAGTTGAGGTCGAGGATCAGCCATGATCTTATTGAATGGCGGAGCAGGCTCGAGCGGCCATCTGGCCTATTCCTGCTCCTATTTCTTGTGTTCTTCTGTTCTTTGATGTTGTTTCTATAGATTTTAAATAAGCAATTCATTAGCCTGTCTCAGCAATTGTAAAAACACTTTAGATCTATTGTGGAAAGTTTTTGATTTCTTTTCTGGCTGTGAGCAGTAAGAATTAAAACTGTGAGAGACAGACACGATATTTTTGTTTGAAACAGGATGCGGTGAGGCAGTCAGACAGCAAAAGGCTGTGACAGGATAGAGGAGTTAGAAAGTTAGTTTAAGTCAAGCAAGACAACCTACTGATATAGTTATGCATAGAGTGTTACAGGCTCATGGAATAGGTGGGTCAGTCAGTCAGTCAGTGGCAGCTTGGATAAGGAATTGGCTTAAGGACAGAAAACAGCAAGTGTTTTTCAGACTGGAGGATGGTACAGTGGTGTTCCCCAAGGGTCAGTGCTGGGGCCACTGCTTTTTTTGATATATATAAATGACCTGGATACTGGAATACAGAGTAGAATTTCTAAATTTGCCGATAACACCAAACTTGGGGGTGTGGCAAACAGTGACTGCAGAAGGACATAGAAAGGGTGGCAGATGGAATTTAATAGAGAAGTATGAGGTGATGCATTTTGGCAGAAGGAACAGGGAGAGGCAATATACACTTAATGGCACAGTTTTAAAGAGTGTGCAGGGTCAGAGGGACCTGGGAGTTAATGTGCATAGGTCCCTGAAGGTGGCAGAACATATTGGCCCAGAAATTCGGCTCTCCCCGGGTGAGTACGCACGGGGTACTCGCCCGTAGGCCGAATGGAATTGCCGGTTTCCTGCATGCGCGGGAAACCGGCACTTCCGATCCTCTGAACGAAGGGGTTCAGAGGTCGAACGCGCGCGCAGGGGAGGCTGCGCGTGCGCTTTGAACTTAGTTTTTTTTTTCAAGGTTTTCCCGGGAGGGTAAGCCTACAGGATTTACACATTAAAAAGCAGGCGTAAGGCCTGCTTTTTGCAAGGTAAGTGGTCAATTAATTAAAATTAAAACATTTTTTCCACAGGTTTATTATTTTTAAATGCTTTAAAGCAAGGTAAGTTTATTTTTAGCCCTGTTATAATGTAAAATTATTTTTTTCAGAAATTTAAATTATTGTTTAAAATAGTTATTTAATGTAATTTATAGTTTATTTAAAAAGTGATGTTTTTAAAAAAAAAAAATAAAAAAAAAATTATTTGAAGGTTTACTGCTATTTTGGGCCTGTAGTATTTATAAGTTTTGACAGGTCTACCTGTCAATCTTATGAATGGGCTTTTCCCTCCTCCGATTGGCTGCCCATGGCTCATGTGATCCCAGGGGACGCATCGCACTAACTGCGCCCCGGGATACGCAAGCACAGCACGCCGGCAGCTGGGCCAGGCCCCGGTGCGGAATTCCACGGGGCTCTACAGCTCAACTGCCGGCGCGCAAGGTAAGTGCAGGTCGGGGGCTTACACCCACGGGAAGCCCCCAACCCAAAATTCTGGGCCATTGAGAGAGTGGTTAGCAAAGCATATGGGATCTTGGGTTTCATAAATAGAGGTATTGAGTACAAAAGTAGAGAGGTTATGCTGACCCTTTATAAAGAGCTGGTTAGGCCACAACTGAAGTATTGCGCCCAGTTCTGGTCACCACACTTTAGGAAGGATGTAAAGGCACTTGAGAGGGTGCAGAGGAGATTTACCAGAATGGTTCTGGGGATGGGGGATCTTAGCTACAAGGACTGGTTGGAGAAGCTGGATTTGTTTTCATTAGAGCAAAGAAGGTTGAGGGGTGATTTGATAGAGGTGTACAAGATTATGATGGGTTAGGATAGGCTCGACGGGGAAAGTCTGTTCCCACTAGTTGATGGTACAAGGATTAGGGGACACAGATTTAAGGTTTTGGGAAAGAGATACGGGGGGAGGTGAAGGAAAAACTTTTTTACGCAGCGAGTGGTGAGGACCTGGAATTTGCTGCCAATGGAAGTGGTGGAAGCGGAGACACTCAATGTTTTCAAGGGGAGACTGGACAGGCACTTGAGGGAAATAAACTTGCAGGGCTATGGGGATAGAGCGGGGGAATGGGACTGACTGGATTGCTCTACAGAGAGCCGCACGGACTTGATAGGCTGAATGGCCTCCTTTTGTGCCGTTATGACTATGTTTGTAGTATTACACAAAAACAAGTTGGACCAGTTGAACTGAGTGAATCTGATCACAACTACTGCTCTGAATGTTTGTTTTGCTGTGAAATAAAGTAGCTTAACAATTTGTTTCAAATCTTGTTTTTGCTCAATCTGCTGGCGGAGACTTTGAACAAGTACATGCGTGAAAGACATGAATATCAGGCTCGGGTCACGAGTGTACGATTTCTACACTCCTGGGTTGTGCTATCATACAAGTAAATCGAGAGTATTGTGGTCTCCATAAGAGTAAGATGCTCAGACCACTCACAGGACTGACTGAAGCCACTGAACCCTGAATTGTCCTCTGCATAAAGAAATGCCCCTGTAATAAACTTACCCTTCATAACTGTGACCCTGTGCTACCCTGGTGCATCTGAAAGTATTGTCCTGGTTTTTTCCGCCTTCCATCTAGCGCCTCGGATGAATTTGCAAACTCTTTTCCCAGAGGGGGACCTGGTGAATACTGAGGTTTCTATCTGGCCCTCCCGGCCCTCCCGGCACTCCAGTGTCGGTAGCTATCTTACTATTAACTGTTTCTAAAAACATTTTAAACTCAAACTTTTCTCTTGTCCTGACTTTAAGCTTGAAACTGGAGCAACTCCAGCACTGCTCCCTTTTGTGTCCAAAACCTGCTTTATTTATAGTACTGTCAAAATGTGACCTTGGAACCAGCTTACAGTTAACCAACTCATCCTCAGTTCCTTTCCTGACCCACGTAGGCCTCGCCCTCCTGCTAGTATACGGCTGCCTGTGGCAGCTCATCAATTCCCATTTTGCAGCAGTGCTCAGATTAAGTCAACATCCTCCCTTTACTTCTTATACTGTTTTTCCACCAATTTTCTCTCCTGCCTTGAGGATCCAGACTTGAGCTGGGCTCTAGTTCCTCAGGTCCTGACTCATGTTGGGCTCTGGTTCCCCAGGTCCTGACTCGTGTTGGGCTCTGGTTCCCCAGGTCCTGACTCGTGTTGGGCTCTAGTTCCCCAGGTCCTGACTCGTGTTGGGCTCTGGTTCCCCAGGTCCTGACTAGTGTTGGGCTCTAGTTCCCCAGGTCCTGACTAGTGTTGGGCTCTAGTTCCCCAGGTCCTGACTAGTGTTGGGCTCTAGTTCCTCAGGTCCTGACTCGTGTTGGGCTCTAGTTCCCAGGTCCTGACTCCTGTTGCCGTTTCGTTCCCTGCTCTGAGCTTCAGGACTGCTTCGAACGCACTGACTGGGGCATGTTTGCCCATAATGACATCGAGGAATACGCATCCACAGTGCTATTCTACATCAACAGCTGCGTCGAGGTCGTCACGACCCATAAAAATATCAGGACATACCCCAACCAGAAACCCTGGATGAACGGAGAGGTCCGCTCGCTGTTGAAAGCACGCGACGCAGCATTTAAATCTGGCGACGCGGCGGCTTACAGTGCAGCTAGGACCAACCTAAAAAAGGGTATCCGGACTGCCAAAAGGAAACAGACACTGCGGATAGAGGATCACTTCCGCAACAACTCGGACCCCCGGCGCATGTGGCAAGGCATCCAGTCCATCACTGACTACAAGGGCAAAAACATCAGTCCCCCAGTTAGCGATGCCTCCCTTCCGGAGGAGCTTAACAACTTCTATGCTCGCTTCGACAGGGACAACATGGAGCCGGCTACCAAAGCCTTGCCACCCCCGGAAGACCAGGTGCTCACTCTGTCGACCTCCGACGTAAGGGGTGTTCTACGCGGAGTGAACACACGAAAGGCTGCTGGACCGGATAGCATCCCTGGATGGGTACTCAAGGAATGTGCTGATCAGCTGGCTGATGTCTTCACCGCCATCTTCAATCTGTCATTGGCCCAGGCAGTAGTCCCTACATGCTTCAAGACCGCTACCATTATTCCTGTGCCAAAACAAACGGCTGTGACGTGCCTGAACGACTATCGACCTGTCGCACTCACACCCATCATAATGAAGTGTTGAGAGAGACTGGTCTTAGCCCACATCAAAGCCAGTGTTCCTGCCTCCCTTGACCAACACCAGTTTGCCTATCGTGCAAACCGATCAACGGAGGATGCAATCACAACTGCTCTACACTCGGCACTGAATCACCTAGATGGTAAGGAGACCTGCATCAGAATGCTGTTTATAGACTACAGCTCAGCATTCAACACTATCGTCCCCAACAAGCTGGCCTCCAAACTCTTGGCCTGAACACTTCCCTCTGCAACTGGACCCTGGACTTCCTAACAAACAGACCCCAGTCTGTCAAATTAGGTAACCACACCACCTCCCCCCCCCCCCCCTCCCCCCCCCCCCCCCCCACCCCCCTGCTGACCCTGAACACGGGGGCCCCACAAGGATGTGTGCTGAGCCCCCTCCTCTACTCCCTCTTCACCCACGACTGTGTGGCTGTTAATGGTTCCAACACCATCATCAAGTTTGCGGATGACACCACGGTAGTAGGCCAGAACACCAACAACGATGAGTCAGCCTACAGGGAGGAGGTCCAGCATCTCGTGAAGTGGTGCGCCGATAACAACCTGGCCCTTAACACCAAGAAAACAAAAGAAAACATTGTGGACTTCAGGAAGTCCAAAGGCGGAAGTCACACCCCCATCCACATCAATGGGGCTGTGGTGGAAAGGGTGGACAGCTTTAAGTTCCTCGGAGTCCACATCACGGAAGACCTCTCCTGGTCCCTCAACACCACTTCTCTGGTGAAGAAGGCCCAGCAGCGCCTATATTTCCTAAGGAGGCTGAAGGGATGTAACCTGTCACCCCTGATCCTCTCTAACTTTTACCGCTGCACTATAGAGAGCATCCTGACAAACTGTATCACAGTATTGTATGGCAGCTGTAGCTACCATGACCGGAAAGCCCTGCAGCGGGTAGTCAAAACTGCCCAACGCATTACCGGCACCCGGCTACCGACCATAGAGCACATATACCAGAAACGCTGTCTACGGAGGTCACGGTCCATCATCAAAGACCCTACCCATCCCAGCCACAGTCTGTTCACCCTCCTGCCATCTGGGAGACGCTACAGATGCATTCGCACCCGTACGACCAGATTTAGGAACAGCTTCTTTCCCAGGGCTGTCATCCTACTGAACTCCACAAATAAACTCTAAAGCCTGCACATCTGCCAATGCACTTTATTATGGTCATATTTATGTTAATATACTACAAGCCAAATGTATGTTGAATGTTTAAATGTCTTAATCCAAATGTACACTCCCGGGAGCCGCAAGCCTACATTTCGTTGTACTGCACTTGTGCACTAACAATGACAATAAAAGTTGATTTGATTTGATTTGAGCTGCCCTTTGGTATCTTTCCAATGAATATCCTTCATGTGAGCCAAGATGGTAAGCATGGCAGGCAATTCCTGGAATAGTGAGTATTGGTGTTTTTAGAATGGCGGGGGCCACTACAGTGTGGCCTCGATGCCCCCAGGTTAGGGAGGAGAAAACTCAGCAGAGGTTCTTGATCCTGATCACTATCCAGAGACCCCTTCCAGATATTGCTAGTGCGTTGACATGAGGTGAGCACAGGATTGGGCTCAGTTGCAGTGCTGTTCACCGTTGAATAGCCTGCCAACACTCAAGATTTAGACTGATGCATAGCGAATGACCACTTGGATGAGGTACCAGAGGGCAGCAGTGGAACCATATCCCATTACGAATCGATGCCCATGAAACCATTTCCTTGAAATAATCAGCATTTACAGAACTGTAACTCAGCAAGGGTTAGATCCCAGGGATCTGTCCCCCAGCAAAGGTCTGTACCCTCTGGGAGGAGGGAGAAAATTGGGCTGGGCGGGAAATAAATGTTGATTTTCAGGGAGACCATGGGGGAGAAATTCAGTATCACCCCGTTTGGGGCGCGATTATCGGCCGGGCGCAAAATTTAGCGCCTGGCGCTAATTATTGGCTCCGACTGCAAACTTGGCTTTTATCGCCCCTGGAGGTGATTGGAGCGTTAAATCAGGTGCTACACACCTGTCTTAAGGCGCAAAGGCCGAGGAGCAAGGCGCTAACTCAGAGCGCTAGCGAAGCTCATGTAATGTCAGTCAACGATGGAACACAGACTTTCTGTAGCTGGCCAGTTCTTAAAGGGGATTGGATCGATCTTGCTCTCCATCCACACCCTGTTCATTGCAGCCTTGAATCTAGGCCTGGAGAGACCTGTACATCAAATCTGTTGGAAAGAACAATGGAGAGGCCCAGGAAATAGCTCAGAGTGCAGCCCCCATAGTCTCTTCTAAATCGATACAGGTTCTTTTTTATTTGATCTTCCTTGCAAAGTGCTGCTCAGTACCCAAAACTCCTCAACACATCTTTGAATATCTCCTGCAGTCTCTCCCTCTCACTCCGAATGCGTGGTGAAAAAATTTCACTGACAAAAAAAGGCAGGAAGCGGCCACCTTTAAATGGCGCTCCCCCAGTCCCTTCCTGACTGCAAAACGCTCCCCTCAACCTGTTGTTGCTAGCGGCAGGCGGTAAGACAGGGGGCGCCACTCGGGGTGCTACCAGGGCATTGCACGCTCGACTGATGTCGCGATCTGCGGGCGCAGGAGATTGTGGTGGCAGTGTTTAGTGTCGCCACAAAATGTCTAGTCAATTTCATGAGCGGCGCAAACATCGCCGCGCACAGGCGTTAGTTGCTTTGTGCCACATTAGAACCCTCTTAAGGCGCTAACGGGAGGCTCAAACCAACCGAATTCCCCCCCCCCCCCCCCCCTCCCCATGTTTTGTAGTGAGTAGCCTGATGTATTGTGTTGGTACAAGTCAGGTCTTGAACTAAATGAACTTGATAGTTTTACGTTCTTTGTCTCTGTTCCAGCACAGGTTACCTCTGCTACCTAACGCACAATAATAAGGACCAACATGAGCTTCTGGATACAGCTTGGGCTTCTGCTCTGGAAGAATTTCACCTATCGGAAAAGACAAACTGTGAGTTACAGATTTATTAAGCCGATGTGGTCCTTGTCTTTTGTCTGATTTGCTATCTTCAGTGCTCCCAGTTTGTAGTACTGGAGGTCACTGCAGAGTGGCTCTTTAAGGGACACTGTCGCAATGGAAAAAGTGTTTCACAAAATGGTTTTCCTTCCTTAACCCATTGCCTCCTGAGGTCGCTAACAGTTCTGTAGGCTCTGTCAGCTCTCTGGTTTTTCACTAAATTAGCCATTCTTCACATGGAGCCTGGACAGTGTTGACCGACTACTCAATCATGGTGGCTTCATAACCAAGTTCAATCCTGTACTCGCCTGTTTTCCACTCAAGTACTTCTCTGACGTCACCTGAATAAGGATCATTTGTTCGAACACGGGCTGATTTTTTTTCCTTCCCTAGCCCAGGGGCAGTGAGACCAATTGAGACTCGTGACTGAAATCTGCTAACTTGGCACAGAGGGGAATGAATTTGGGAGCTTCCCAGCTCAGTGCTTTGCCCAACTCAAATCCCAGTGTCGAAAACCTAGTGTCTGACCCATTGCACCATCCTTTCGGCTTTACAAAGTAAAATATACTCCGTTGTCATGAAGACATTAAAAAGTAACGAGCTTTTCTGCTCAGAGTCCATGTTACAAAGAAAGTAATAACTTGCATTTAAAATACTGCTGATCAGAAAATTCAAGCTTGAGTGTTAGGAGGCTATTTGGTCAAGGAGGGCATCACAGCCAAGCCCAGTTCAGTTTGCAGCCTGTGTCCACACCCACCCACTTCCTGGCAGGGGTCAATGGGTTGTGACCAGGAGTTGGAACCTTGGCTGAATACTATCCCCCTCCCTGATCCAGGGCGGCTGTGTACAACGGTAGCATCTTTTATTGATACCCCATCCATACACGGTGGCAATTGAACCTGGTGTGGCTCAGCCCTGATAAACATACATAAATTCCCATTTATAGTTGGCTGGTGTGCCCATCTCTGCATGAACTGCGGAGGCCACCCCTCACTGCTGCAGCCTCTCTTTCTCTCGGTTCCTATTGATTATGTTTGTGGGAATGATAGCACTGCGGTCTCAACATGGCAGTGTTCTCCGTGCGCACTCTGCTCTTCAGATTTTAGTGTTTTATTTTGCCTCGAGTTCAGGATCTCTGTTTTAGTAGAATAGAGAGTCTAGCTCCCACTCATTAATAAAATAAAAATAGAAGGTGCTCGCACAAGGCTGTGGCAGTGAAATTTTATAGTCTGCAGCATTGTGCAATCTGGCATCATCTTCCCCAGGGATCTGTCAGAGAGCAGCTAATAGCGACTCCAATATCGGGGTGACTTTCTCCTCTCCTCTTGCTGAGGTACTGGCGCCAATGGCTTTTGCCCCTGTGGCCATTTTCACCCGTGAATCTGGACAGTGAGTGTTGGCAGGCTATTCAACCATGTGGGCATCACAGTTAAGCCAGATCATGTCCTTGTGCAACGTCCGCAATTTCTAGCGGGTGTCACTCGATGGTGATCAGGCGCAGGAACCGTGGCTGAATTTTGTTTTGTAGTTTTCCCCCTCTTTAGACCAGAGGTGCTGAGGCCAACTGTAGCTTTCCAATTGCTGGGCCGGCTGAGATCATTATATTGGCGGTGTAAGGGGAACTATGAGGAAAGAATGTTAGATAATTTTCTTTAATGGTGATGTACTAAAGTCCTGGAGTTGGGCATGGAACCGCAATCTTCTGACTCGAAGATGAGAGTGCTAACAACTGAGCCTTTTGGACATGACAAATGATTGTGGGTTAGGATTAAGATCACAGTTAGCCTGTTAGTCATCTTCCAAAATTCTATAGACTCGAACAGTTCCCATGGATTGGAGGATAGCTAATGTAACCCCACTATTTAAAAAAGGTGGTAGAGAGAAAACAGGGAATTATAGACCGGTAAGTCTGACATCGGTAGTGGGGAAAATGCTAGAGTCCATTATAAAAGATGTAATAGCAGAGCACTTGGAAAACAGTGACAGGATCGGACAAAGTCAACATGGAATTACAAAAGGTAAATCATGCTTGACTAATCTGCTGGAATTTTTTGAGGATGTAACTGGTAGAATAGATAAGGGAGAACCAGTGGATGTGGTGTATTTGGGCTTTCAGAAGGCTTTCGATAAGGTCCCGCATAAGAGATTAGTGTGCAAAGTTAAAGCACACGGGATTGGGGGTAAGGTACTGTCTTGGATAGAGAACTGGTTGGCAGATGGGAAGCAAAGAGTTGGAATAAATGGGTCTTTTTCCAAGTGGCAGGCAGTGACTAGTGGGGTACCGCAGGGATCGGTGCTAAGACCCCAGCTATTCACAAAATATATATAAATGATCTAGACGAGGAAACTAGATGTAATATCTCCAAGTTTGCAGACGAGACAAAGCTGGGTGGGCATGTGTGCTGTGAGGAGGATGCAGAGAAACTCCAGTATGATTTGGACGGGTTGGGTGATTGGGCAGCTGCATGGCAAATGCAGTATAATGTGGATAAAGGCGAGGTTATCCACTTCGGTGGCAAAAACAGGAAGACAGATTATCATCTGAACGGCAATAGATTGGGAAAAGGGGAAGTGCAGCGAGACCTGGGTGTCCTTGTGCAGCAGTCGCTGAAGGTAAGCTTGCAGGTGCAGCAGGTGGTTAAGAAGGCAAATGGTATGTTGGCCTTCATAGCGAGATGATTCGAGTACAGGAGCAAGGAAGTCTTGCTGCAGTTGTACAGGGCCTTAGTGAGACCACACCCTTGAGTATTGTGTGCATTTTTGGTCACCTTATCTGAGGAAGGATGTTCTTGCCATGGAGAGAGTGCAGCAAAGATTCACCAGACTGATACCTGGGATGGCAGGAATGACTTATGAGGAGAGATTGGGTCGATTAGGCTTATATTCGCTGGAGTTTAGAAGAATGAGGGGGGATCTCATTGAAACTTATAAAATTCTAACGGGACTAGACAGACTAGATGCAGGAAGGATGTTCCCGATGGCAGGGGAGTCCAGAACCAGGGGTCACAGTCTAAGGATAAGGGGTAAGCCATTTAGGACGGAGATGAGGAGGAATTTCTACACCTAGAGAGTGGTGAATCTGTGGAATTCTCTACCACACAAGGCAGTTGAGGCCAATTCATTAAATATATTCAAGAAGGAGTTAGATATATTTCTTGAGGCTAAAGGGCTCAAGGGATATGGGGAGAAAGCAGGGACAGGGTACTGAAATTGGATGATCAGCCATGATCTCATTAAATGGCAGAACAGGCTCGAGGGGCTGAATGGCCTACTCCTGCTCCTATCTTCTATGTTAGAAGCAGACTCTGATTTTAAATCTATTGTTAGAAGCCTCCTATTCCACTACTGCATTGTCACTTTAGTTTAATGTTGGCCTTATTGCCATTTAATATTTTATTCAAAGTCTTTCTCCAATCTCTGTGAAAAGATGTGTTACTTTTCCAAAAAGAAGTCACATTTCCTGCCTGGAGTATTGTAGGTCTCCGTCACTCCAGGTTGCTCCCAGCTGAACTCTCTGCATCCTTTGCTGGTACCATAATTTCCGGTCATTGGGTGACTCCAAAGTCAGTTCTTGGACTGACTAGTTTGAAATTGCGGACTTGATTTAAACCCAATGAAATATTTCCCAGATCCGGGCGATTACTCCCCGTCAGTGATGTCACTGTGCAGCACTGGAGGTAAGGGGACCCAATATGGTGGGTCTGCGTTGGGATAGGAACTGTGGTATGTTTATTTTTGAAAAGGTAATGTCATATTACATAGAATTTTACAGCAATAGGCCATTCGGCCCAACTGGTTTATGCTCCACACGAGCCTCCTCACCTACGTCATCTAACCCTGTCAGCATATCATTCTATTTCTTTCTGCCTCATGTACTTATCTAGCTTCCCCTTAAATGCATCTATGCTATTTGCCTCAATTACTCCAAGTTCCACATTGTAACCACTCTCTGAGTAAAGATGTTTCTCCTGAATTTTTTATTGGAAATAATTAAAAATTAAAAATATTTTATAATTGTATTTTTCTGTAATGCTCCTCAGTTCATTACAGGGTGGTGCAGGAGGAAGTAAAATAAAACAGAAAAGACAGGGGAGGGGCCTTTGAAGACCAGGGTGGAGAGAAGGGCTTTTAAGAGGCTTTTGAAAGCAAGGAGGGAGGTGGCACCTGACCAGGTGGGGGTATTTGTGGAGGGAATCCCAGAGCACAGGGGACACGGTACGCAGAGACACTGGGGAAGTACTTTGAGCTGTCAGCCGTGGCTCAGTGGCAGCACTCTCGCCTCTGAGTCAGAAGTTTGTGTTTCAACTCGCGCTCCAGAGACTTGAGCACAAAATCTAGGCTGACACTCGAGTGCAGTACTGAGTGAGTGCTGCACTGTCGGAGGTGCCGTCGTTTGGATGAGATGTTAAACCGAGGCCCCGTCTGCTCCCTCAAGTGGGCGTAAAAGATCCCATGGCATTATCTCGAAGAAGAGCAAGGAAGTTCGCCCCAGTGTCCTGGCCAATAATAATCCCTCAACCAACATCACTTTAAAAAAAAAAAAAAAAAAAAAACCATGATCTGGTCATTATCTCATTGCTGTTTGTGGGACCTTGCTGGGTAAATTCGATGCTGCGTTTCCTACACTATAACAGTGACAACACTTCAAAAATAATTCATAGGCTGTAAAGTGGTTTGGGAGAGCCTGAGCTTGTGAAAGGTGCTATATAAATGCAAGTTTTTTCAGTCTTATCACTAAGTTAATTCTTCCACACTCCCCCTCACACTTTCTATACCATCAAAGGAGAGGGAAAGTCAATCAGAAGTAATGTTCATTTACAGGCCACAGACATTGCTGGTATCTGAGGTGCTTGTGAATTGGATTTTTACCAAGTCTGATTCTTTTAGCACAAAGCTAAACAAAACTGGTGTGGCAGATCAATATATGTCCACTTTGCCGGGCGTTACTGTTTTGTTAGCAAACAGATTGAACAGATTATTGCTGCTCATGGAAGGGGACTCTGATGTAATACAGAATGTTCTGTGTGCAACGAGTGTTAAAACCTGTATTAACAATTCTTAATTCCTGTGGCGTTTGTTTTGCAGATTCAGCTGGTTATCGAGCTTTCATGGCCTCTCTTTCTCTTCTTTATATTAATCTCAGTACGTCAGTCCCATCCACCATTTGAACAGCACGAATGTAAGTAATATGGTGCATGATACAAGAATGCAGTTTCCTAGTTTCCCCCAATATTTTCTCTCCTCTCCTGAGGATCTGACTCTCTGGGGTACAGTCCCCCGGGTGCTGACTCTCACTGGGGTACAGTTCCCCCGGGTGCTGACACTCACTGGGGTACAGTTGCCCGGGTGCTGACTCTCTGGGGTACAGTTCCCCGGGTGCTGACTCTCTCTGGGGTACAGTTCCCCCGGGTGCTGACTCTCACTGGGGTATAGTTGCCCGGGTGCTGACTCTCTGGGGTACAGTTCCCCGGGTGCTGACTCTCACTGGGGTACAGTTCCCCGGGTGCTGACTCTCACTGGGGTACAGTTCCCCGGGTGCTGACTCTCACTGGGGTACAGTTCCCCCGGGTGCTGACTCTCGCTGGGGTACGTTCCCCCGGGTGCTGACTCACGCTGGGGTACAGTCCCCCGGGTGCTGACTCCCTCTGGGGTACAGTTCCCCCGGGTGCTGACTCTCTCTGGGGTACAGTTCCCCAGGTGCTGACTCTCGCTGGGGTACGGGTTCCCCGGGTGCTGACTCTCTGGGGTACAGTTCCCCGGGTGCTGACTCTTTCTGGGGTACAGTTCCCTGGGTGCTGACTCTCTGGGGTACAGTTCCCCGGGTGCTGACTCTCACTGGGGTACAGTTCCCCGGGTGCTGACTCTCACTGGGGTACAGTTCCCCGGGTGCTGACTCTCACTGGGGTACAGTTCCCCCGGGTGCTGACTCTCGCTGGGGTACGTTCCCCCGGGTGCTGACTCACGCTGGGGTACAGTCCCCCGGGTGCTGACTCCCTCTGGGGTACAGTTCCCCCGGGTGCTGACTCTCTCTGGGGTACAGTTCCCCAGGTGCTGACTCTCGCTGGGGTACGGGTTCCCCGGGTGCTGACTCTCTGGGGTACAGTTCCCCGGGTGCTGACTCTTTCTGGGGTACAGTTCCCTGGGTGCTGACTCTCTGGGGTACAGTTCCCCGGGTGCTGACTCTCGCTGGGGTATGGATTCCCCGGGTGCTGACTCTCGCTGGGGTATGGATTCCCCGGGTGCTGACTCTCGCTGGGGTATGGATTCCCCGGGTGCTGACTCACGCTGGGGTACAGTTCCCCCGGGTGCTGACTCTCTCTGGGGTACAGTTCCCCAGGTGCTGACTCTCGCTGGGGTACGGGTTCCCCGGGTGCTGACTCTCTGGGGTACAGTTCCCCGGGTGCTGACTCTTTCTGGGGTACAGTTCCCTGGGTGCTGACTCTCTGGGGTACAGTTCCCCGGGTGCTGACTCTCGCTGGGGTATGGATTCCCCGGGTGCTGACTCTCGCTGGGGTATGGATTCCCCGGGTGCTGACTCTCGCTGGGGTATGGATTCCCCGGGTGCTGACTCACGCTGGGGTACAGTCCCCCGGGTGCTGACTCCCTCTGGGGTACAGTTCCCCCGGGTGCTGACTCTCTCTGGGGTACAGTTCCCCAGGTGCTGACTCTCGCTGGGGTACGGGTTCCCCGGGTGCTGACTCTCTGGGGTACAGTTCCCCGGGTGCTGACTCTTTCTGGGGTACAGTTCCCTGGGTGCTGACTCTCTGGGGTACAGTTCCCCGGGTGCTGACTCTCGCTGGGGTATGGATTCCCCGGGTGCTGACTCTCGCTGGGGTATGGATTCCCCGGGTGCTGACTCTCGCTGGGGTATGGATTCCCCGGGTGCTGACTCTCGCTGAGGTACAGTTCCCCGGGTGCTGACTCTCGCTGGGGTACGGGTTCCCCGGGTGCTGAGTCTCGCTGGGGTACAGTTCCCCGGGTGCTGACTCTCACTGGGGTACAGGTTCCCCGGGTGCTGACTCTCGCTGGGGTATGGATACTACTGGTGCTTGGTGCCCTCTGGGGCCTGGTATAAGTGGCCATTCTTAATGTGTGAACATTGATAGTGATTGTCACCAGGATAGTTAACCTTGGGGGGGCGGGGGGGTTATTTTATGTACTCTTGATGAGAAAAAGCTATTGTACGAGCTTCCTGCACTTCTTGCTGGATTCAGCCCCATGTCCCCACCCTTCCTTCTCTCCTTCACCCCGCTCCTGAGAGGCAAAAAAGCAGAGGGACTTCTAGCCAGTCCTGTTAAAAATTCCTCTCCAACTCCTCTACATCGAACTCCAGGAGGCCACAAACACATTGTTTATTTCTCAAACCCTTCTCTTCCTTCTGCCTTGATCTCGTAGCTTTCCGAAGCCGAACCCAATGCTATCCTGTCCTCACCAGATTCCACCAGGAGTCCTGGAATAGTCATCAGAAACTGGAATTCTGGCTGACATTTTTTAAAAAGACATCTAATTCAAAACAGAAACCAAGCATTGAACCTGGGGCCCCACCTGGCCTCTTGGTTCAGTAGCTTATTTGGTGGCGGATTTACCCTCTAAGCCATCAGGACATGTACATATTAAAAATATTTAGCAACATGATCTTCAGTGTATATAGGGGGGCTGATGCCACGGGATACCGAAGTGCATGTGTGTACTTGTGTAACCTATGGGTTTAACGTATATTGGTGCGCGTATTTATCATGAGTTTAGTATATAGGCACAGGGAGGCTTGTGTAATATATACTTGCGTGTAGGTGCATGTGTAATATACTGCTGTTCAATGCATATATTGCACACAACATCAGTACTCGTGTTTCACAGGAAGTGAAGCCATAGAGTCATACAGCACAGCAAGAGGCCCATCGTGTCCGCGCCGGCCATCAGGCCCTGTCTAATTCCATTTTCCAGCATTTGGTCCGTAGCCTTGTATGCTATGGCATTTCAAGTGCTCATCCAAATGCTGCTTGAATGTTGAGGGTTCCTGCCTCTACCACCCTTTCAGGCAGTGAGTTCCAGATTCCAACCACCCTCTGGGTGAAAAAGTTCTTCCTCAAATCCCCTCTAAACCTCCTGCCCCTTACCTTGAATCTATGCCCCCTTGTTATTGACCCCTCTACTAAGGGGAAAAGTTCCTTTCTATCTACCCTATCTATGCCCCTCATAATTTTGTACACCTCAATCAAGCCAGTGTGAGCAGCCAGTAAAATCTGACTGTCAGAAAATGTAGCCACACTGAAGAGTGTTGCCCAAAGAATTGGGTCCCGTGCCATGAGATAAGTTGATCCAGAGCATAAGGGCTTTGCCAACACTGGAGTCACGGGCAGTAAGCCAGTGCTCCAGGGTGAGTATCACTCTGTAGCTGATTGCACATAATGGGTTCACTTAGAAATGAAAGATGCCTTGTGAACCAGATCTTCAGGCTCTGAGTCCTTCACTGTTCAGGACTCTGTCTTTGCTGACTTTTATTCCAGTAGAATGTCTGCACTTTTCTTGCAATTCATTTGGCACAATTCCAAATTTGAAAGCAATCTGTTTCTGCTGTGTATTGGCTCCACACAGCCTGTGAGCTGCCCAAGCCAGCTGTCTGAATGAATGCTGTTTGAGCAGGCTTTCTGTAGTTCAGCTGAAGATTTCATTGTGAGGTACATATAATAATACGATAGCAAAATACTGCGGATGCTGGAATTCCAAAATAACAACAGAAAACACTGGAAAAACTCAGCAGGCCAGGCAGCATCCGTGGAGCGAGAAACAGAGTTAACGTTTCAGGTCGATGACCCTTCGTCAGAACTGGGAAAAAGCAGGAAATGGAAAGCGAAAGCCAGCCGACAGAGCTATCCAGCCTAATCCCAAAGTAAATAATGGGAGCTTTACTCTGTATCTAACCCGTGCTGTACCTGACCTGGGAGGGCTTGATTGGGCAGTGTGAAGGAAACTTTACTTTGCATCTAATCCATGTACTAGACTTGGGAGCACTTGATGCCAGAAATAAAATGGGTTCCATTCGCCAGCATTAACTCCCCCCTCATCTCTAGCCTAGGTGGAATGTTGATACAGTTGAGAACTTTGCTCCGTAACAGCTTGGACTTGCTGTGCTGGGGGTGTTTAATGCTGACAGTTGAGCGGTCGTTTTCTGTTTTGCGTGCCCGACATGGGACTGTGCCCACCAGGAGTGCACGTCGAGAAATTGTGGACCCCTGGCCCGGGAATTTCTGTTCATTCACTTTTAATGGGCAGGAAGCCATGGCCTGGGGTGTGCAATGTCCTGATATGTGCTCCTGGCAGGTGTGGTTCTGAGCTTGTGGGGCACCAAAATGGAAATTCTGCCGTCAGTGCATGGAAAGGGATAGTATTCCAATTCTAGACTCTAAGGGGGGAAAATTGAGTCGCGCCCCAAAAAAATTAGCGCCCCCGCGGCCGAAATTGAATGGTAGTGCCCCAAGAGGGAAGTGGGGCGCTACTGGAAGCGCCCCACCTCCCTCTTTGGGCACTGTGAGGGAATCTCGCGGCACTACGCGCCGCAGCACGTACTGCAGGCCTTCCTCCCCTTCTTAAAGGGGAGAGGCCTTGTGCAGCGCGACCCAGGACCCAGCTGGGCCACCAGGGATTGGAGTGCTGGCAAAAGAGCCCGGCACTCGAAGTGCCAGGCTCATGGAGCGCAGCCAGCACTCCACAGGGGGCGGGGGGGGTGGGGGCGGCTGCAGAGGAGGCCGGGACGGCAACGGGGGCGGGTGCTGGCAGGCAGCCAGCAACAAAAATGGCCGCCTGGCACCTCGCCTTTAATTAGCGCCGCCCCGGCCGCAGGTAGGCCCCCCTGACCCCGTCGGACACCGCATCCGGCGGTAAATCAGGGGGCACCACCGAAGATCGCGGCTGGGGCGCTGTGCACGGCAATAACGTCAGCGCCGCGGGGTGCTAGCTGTTACCACCGTCGCTAATCTCCCTCTGAATTTCGAGGGAGGCATTGGTGGTGCTGCGCCTGGGCATTCGTTTCTTTGCGCCCTAGGAGGCGCCAAGTAACCGAATTTTTCTCTCTAACATACTTTACCCCAGTGAGCACAAACAATGGCCCAGAAATTCGGGTCGGGGGCTTCCCGCGGGTGCAAGCTGCCGATCTGCACTTACGTAGCGCACCGGCCGTTGAGCTGTGGGCTCCCGTGGAATTCCGATCCGGGGCCTGGTCCAGCTGCCGGCACGCAGTGCTTGCGTATCCCAGGGGCGCAGTTAGTTCGAAGCATCCCCTGGGATCATGTGGGCCATGGGGAGCCAATCAGAGCAGGGAATGCTCCATTCATAAGTCTGACCGGAAGTGCTGTCAAACTTAGAAATACTGCGGGCCCTTTCTTCTTACAAAACATCACTAAATCTTCAAATACATTTTTTTTTAAATCACATTTTTTAAATAATAAACTATAAATTAAATGAAATAACTATTTTAAACAATTTAAATTTTTGAAAAAAATCATTTTATTTTCTAACGGGGCTAAAAATAAACTTACCGTATCTTGCTTTAAAGTATTTAAAAATAATAAACCTGTGGGAAAAATGTTTTAATTTTAATTAATTCACCACTTACCTTGTAAAAAGCAGGCCTTGCGCCTGCTTTTTACATTTCTAAATTCTGCAGGCTTACCTTCCCAGGAAAACCTGTTAAATAAATAAATAAATAAATTTAAAAAACGAAGTTCGATGTGCACATCCTCTCCTGCGCACGCGTTCGACCTCTGAACCCCTGCTTTCAGGGGAACGGAAGTGCCGGTTTCCCGCGCATGCGCAGTGCATGCAGCAAACCGGCACTTCATTGAGCCTACGGGTGAGTACCCCGTGCGTACTCACCCGTGGAGACCCGAATTTCTGGACCAACGTAACTTCTCTATTTCTGTGCTAACTCCTATAGACTGTTGCCGATGACTGGTTTTTCACATTGACAGTTAGATCTGCCAAATCTCAACTTGTACAGCAGATGAAATGTTCCAATCGCACCATGTTTAAAGCTTGATATTAATTGCGTTTACTGCTTTCTACTCAAAGTAACTAATAATGTCTGGTGGGGGGGGGGGGAAACCTGGAGATTCCGGAGTCTGAGTGGGAAAGGGTTGAAGTTTGTCATTCATTTGGCTTCACAGTTTGCTCGTTTCTCTTAACAGGTCATTTTCCAAACAAAGCGTTACCATCAGCGGGGGCACTGCCATGGATACAAGGAATCATCTGTAACGTTAACAATCCTTGCTTCCAGCATGCTACACCAGGAGAAACTCCAGGAATTGTGGGGAATTTCAACCAATCCATGTAAGTATGTGTCAGAACATATTCTGTTTCACCCAAAGAATATCCATGTCCAACCAATGCAGAGCTGCAAACAACAAATGCTGAACTACACAGCCTAAAGAGTAGAATACAAGTCAGAGAAAGCAGTGATCAAACTGCACAGAGCTCTGGTCAGACTGCAGTTTGAGTACTGTGTCCAGTTCTGGTTGCCAAGATACGAGCGAGACATTCCAAGAGGCAGTACAGCGAAGAGAGCCACGAGACTGATCTCCATTGGCAGGGGTCTGAGTTATGAGGAGAGACTTGGACATTTCAGCCTGGAAAGGAAGTGATCTTATAAAGGTAAATAACATTATAAATGAAATGGAAAAGTTTAATCCAGGATGTTACCTTAAATTAAATAGAGCGAGTAAGACAAGGGGACACAGGCTCAAACTTGTAGAAGGTACATTCAGTTATTAAACCAGAAAATTCTTCAAACATAGTCGTCCATGTGTGAATCAGCTTCGAGATAGAATAGTGGAGGTGAAAAACCTAGAATCATTTAAGAACCAATTGGATTCTGCAATTAGGACTTTTCTGGCTGGATGAAATTAGATGGGCTGAATGGCCTTCCTCATCTGCAATTATCTTGGGAGCAGCTTCATCTGTATCTAGCTTCATTGTTTAGTTTTGCTCCCCAGTACCTATTTGAGTCAATGATATGCTCAGTTTGAGTGGGAGATTGATCAGACCGCGCGTCTGTCCGTGGCTTATAGTTAAGGTCTCAGTTCAGGCTGGAATGTAAATCCAGCTGTGTAGAAAACCTAAAATAAAAACGGAAAATGCTGGAAATACTCAGCAGGTCAGGCAGCATCTGTGGAGAGAGAAACAGAGTTAACGTTTCAGGTCGATGACCCTTCGTCCAGAACTGGAAAAAGTTAGAGATGGAACTGATTTTTAAGCAAGTGCAAGTGTAGGGGCAGGGAAGGAGGGGAGGAGAGGAAAGAACAAAAGGGAAGGTCTGTGATAGGATGGAAGGCAGGAGAGATTAAAAGACAAAAGGGATGATGGTGCAAGGCAAAAGGAAATGGTAATGGGACAAGTTATGCTAAACCTGTATCGAACCTTGGTTAGACCACACTTGGGAGTACTGTGTACAGTTCTGGTCGCCATATTATAAAAAGGATATAGAGGCACTGGAGAGGGTGCAGAGAAGATTTACAAGGATGATACTAGAAATGTGAGGGTATACATATCAGGCATGGATGAACAGGCTGGGTCTCTTTTCTCTTGGAAAAAAGAAGGCTGAGAGGTGACCTAATAAGAGGTCTTTAAAATTATGAAAGGTTTTGATAGAGTGGATACAGAGCGAATGTTTCCACTTGTGGGGAAGAGCATAACTAGAGGCCATCAATATAAGATAGTCACCAAGAAATTAAACAGGGAATTCAGAAGAAACTTCTTTACCCAGAGAGTGGTGAGAATGTGGAACTCGCTACCATAGGGAATGGTTGAAGCAAAAAGTAGAGATGCATTTAAAGGGAGGCTGGACAAGAGTATGAGGGAGAAGGGAATAGAGAGTTACGCTGATAGATTTAGATGAGGTAAGACTGGAGCAAGCTCGAGTGGAGCATACATGACAGCATGGACTGGTTGGGCCGAATGGCCTGTTTCTGTGCCGTATATCCTATGTAAGTTAAGAAACAAAAGATGAGTCTAGATGAGATGGGAATGGCAGAATCAACAACAGCTGCCATGTGGAAAAAAAAAAATAGGGGCAAAGGTTATGGTCTGAAATTGTTAAACTCAATGTTGAGTCCAGAAGGCTGTAAAGTGCCTATCAAAAGATGAGCTGTTCCTTGAGCTTACGTTGAGCTTCGTTGGAACAGTTTAAGAGGCCGAGGATGGAGGGTCGGAGTGGGAGTGGAGTGAATAATTAAAGTGACAGGCGACCGGAAGCTTGGGGTCATGCTTAGGGACTGAACGGAGGTGTTCCACAAAGCGGTCACCCAGTCTGTGTTTGGTCTCCCCACTGTAGAGGAGACTGCACCGTGAGCAGCAAATACAGTACTCTAAATTGCAAGAAGTACAAGTAAATCGCTGTTTCACCTGATGGGAGTGTTTGGGGCCTTGGACAGTGGGAAGGGAGGAGGTAAAAGGGCAGGTGTTGCATCTCCTGCGTTTTCACAGGAAGGTGCCGTGGGAAGGGGAAAGGGTGTTGGGGGTAATTGAGGAGTGGACCAGGGTGTCGCGGAGGGAGCAGTCCCTTCGGAATGCTGAAAGGGGAGAGGAAGATGTGTTTGGGGTAAGACATTTAGGACTGAAATGAGGAGGAATTTCTTCACCCAGAGAGTGGTGAACCTGTGGAATTCTCTGCCACAGAGGGCGGTGGAGGCCAGTTCATTAAATATATTCAAAAAAGAGTTGGATATATTTCTTAAGGCTAAAGGGATCAAGGGATATGGGGAGAAGGCAGGGACAGGGTACTGAATTTGGATGATCAGCCATGATCTCATTGAATGGCGGAGCAGGCTCGAAGGGCCGAATGGCCTACTCCTGCTCCTATTTTCTATGTTTCTATGCTAGAGGTGGCGGAAATGGCAGAGGATGATACGTTGAACGTGGAGGTTGGTGGGGTGAAAGGTGAGGACAAGAGGAACCCTATCATGGTTCTGGGAGGGAGGGGAAGGGGTGAGAGCAGAAGTGCAGGAAATAGAACGGACACGGTCAAGGGTCCATGTCAACCATGGTAGCGGGGAATCCTCGGTTGAGGAAAAAGGAAGACATATCGGAAGCACTAGTATGGAAAGTGGCATCGTCAGAGCAGATGCGAGGGAGAAACTGAGAGAATGGAATAGAGTCCTTACAGGAAGCGGGGTGGGAGGAAGTGTAGTCCAGGTAGCTGTGGGAGTCAGTGGGCTTTTAGTGAATGTTTGTCAATAGCCTATCCCCAGAAATGGAGACACAGAAGTCGAGGAAGGGAAGAGAAGAGTCGGAGATGGACCATGTGAAGGTGGGGGAAGGGTGGAAATTGGAAGCAAAGTTAAATTAAATTTTCTAGTTCAGGGCAAAGGCAGGAAACTACACCGATAGTCATCAATGTACCGGAAAAAGTGGTTGCGGGGGAGGGGGACCGGAGTAGGACTGGAACAAAGAATGTTCCACATCCCACGAAAAGGAAGGCATAGCTAGGACCCATGCAGGTTCCCATAGCAACACCTTTAATTTGTAGGAAGTGAGTGGAGTCAAAGGTGTTACGTCCGTGTAATAATAAGAAAAGGACTGCAGAGAATGGTACAACAGGTGTTTACTCAACGTGGTTCAAACTGCAACTGAAACAACAGATTACTACTCAGCGTTATATACAGGTGTGGTCACTGCCGGTACTACAGTATACATGAGCTGTAGAAAGTAGTTCCCCCCTTAAAGGTACATACATTACAATTCCTCCCCTTTTAGATTAACAGTACCATAACACTCATTTAACAATTAAATATCAAACTAATTACAATTAACACTTTTAACATGCAACATTAGCTGAAAATAGTCTGTTTATAAATTCAGTCTTTGGGGAGGCTTCCTGATCTTTTCTGGATAGCGCCTTTCCCGAGTGTCTTGCTCTTGGTGCGGAGGCGATTCTGGTCCCCTGTCGTCGGTTGGTTCATCAGCTTCCGATGCTACTGTTTCTGGGGTAGATGCTACCTGTACGTCGGGTTCATCACCAGGTACATATGGGCGAGGCATGGAGTTGACTCGTTCCTGTGACTCTAGGATCTGGTCAGCATGGCGTCTCACGATGCTCTCCCCAACGTCCACTGTGTACATTAGTGGCCCCTGCCGTGTGCATATCGTTCCTGGTTGCCATTTCTCTGTTCGGTAGTCGCGGGCCAAGACTGGTTGCCCTACATTGAAGCTCCTTGTCGGCTTCTCATTGATGTGCTGGAATTGCTTACTCTCAACATCTCTTCGTACATTTTGTCTGAGCAAATCCAGACGAGATCTCAACCTTCGGTTAAAGAACATCATGGCCGGGCCTGGTTGGTGACTGCATGTGTCGCATTTCTGTAGGCTAACAGGAAATTGTCCACCTTATGCTGCAGTGGAATGTCGTCATCGCACATGGCCTTTACTGCTTTTTTTAAAGGTTTGTATGAACCTCTCTCCAATCCATTTGTGGCTGGATGATACGGGGCGGATGTGTAATGCCTTACCCCATTCCTTTTCATAAATCTTCGAAACTCTTCGGACACAAACTGTGGTCCGTTATCAGAGCAAATCTGCTCTGGCAAGCCGTTCCTGGCAAAAATGGTCCGTAGGACTGCAATAGTTTTCTCCGTGGTGGTGGAGGACATTTTGATCACCTCAGGCCATTTCGAGTGCGCATCCACGGCTATTAAAAACATTGAGTCCATGAATGGACCAGCAAAATCAATATGCACCTGTTGCCATGGAGATGAGGGCCACTCCCATGGGTGTAGAGGGGCATGTGGTGGTGCATTTTGGACCTTCTGGCATCCTGAGCAGCTCTTTGTCAGGTCCTCGATTTGCTGATCGATCCCCGGCCACCACACAAGCCCTAGCAAGGCTTTTCATTTTCACCCCTCCCAGATGACCTTCGTGAAGCTCATTGAGCACTCTCTCCCTTAACTTGGGTGGAATTACCACTCAGGATCCATACATCAAGGTCCCCTGGCATACTGACAGCTGTTCTCTTCAGGATGAGAATGCTGGCAACAGTGAGTCGCCATGTGCTGGCATTCCCTTCACCGTCAATTCATATACCCGAGACAGTGTCGGGTCATTTCAGGTCTCCTTCTCTGTACCAGCGTTAGTTACTGGCAAGCATTCCATTATAGTCGAATGAAATATTTCGACAGGATCCACTGCTGGTGCTTCCTCCGCAGTAGGCAGTGGCAGGCGTGATAGCCCATCAGCGTTTCCATGCTGTTTCGTGCCCTTATACTCGATTTCATATTGGTGCGCCCCTAGAAAAAGGGACCATGTTTGTAGCCGTTGCGCAGTCATCACTGGAACGCCCTTCTTTGGATTAAAGATGGAGACAAGTGGTTGGTGGTCAGTCAGTAAGGTGAACTTCTCCCCGTGCCGATAGTGATTGAACTTTTTCACTCCCCACACTAGGCTGAGGGCCTCCCTGTCAATCTGGGCGTAGTTATGCTCGGCTGAGGTTAGTGACCGAGACGCAAAGGCTACTGGCCTCTCCGAGCCGTCCGGGAATTTGTGCGACAGCACCGCTCCAATGCCATAGGGTGATGCATCACACGCCAAATGAATTGGTAGTGCTGGGTTGAAATGACCCAACACCTCTTTTGATGTGATCAATGCTTTGCTCTTTGGGAAAGCTCGTTTACATTCGTCACTCCACTTCCATGGTACCCGTTTGCAGTAGGGTGTTCAGTGGGTGTAGTACGGTAGAGAAATTCGGCAAGAACTTATGGTAGTAGTTCACCAGCCTGAGGAACGACCTCCGTTGTGACACATTTTCCGGTGCTGGAGCCTTGACTACTACCTCCAATCTTTTCCGTGGACTTATGTAACCCCTCTTTATCAATAACGTGGCCACAATACGAGATCTACTTCTGGAAAAACTCGCATTTGTGGTGATTAGCTCGGAGCCCATATTCCTTCAATCTAGTGAGCACCTGCTCCAGGTTGGCGAGGTGATCACAGTCATTTTTGCCCGTGACCAGGATGTCGTCCAAATAACACTGGGTCCCTGGAATCCCTTGCAGGACTTGTTCCATTGCCCTTTGCCAAATAGCCGGAGCTGATGCTACCCCGAACACCAGCCGGTTGTATTGGTAGAGACCTTTGAGTGTTGATCGTGAGGTACTGTTTCGAGGCTTCTTCTACCTCCATTTGCAGGTACGCCTGGGCCAGATCAATCTTAGTGAAGCGTTTCCCTCCAGATAGCGAGGCGAAAATATCTTCAATCCGCGGAAGCGGATATTGTACAGTGCGAAGGACTGGGTTCACTGTCACCTTAAAGTCCCCACAGATGCGAACCTTCTTCGGTTTCCCAGGCGTATTACTCAACGACCTCTTCATTACAGGAATGATGGGTGTAGCCCACTCGCTCCAGTCCACTTTGGACAGTACTCCTGAACGTTCCAAACCTTCCAGCTCTGTTTCGACGGCTGGGCGGATCGCATAAGGCACTGGTCTGGCCTTAAAAAAAACAACAACAAAAAACTTTGGGCTTGCATTTTCCTCTATTTTGATCGTCGCTGTTATGCCTTTTAGTGTTCCGAGTCCCTGCTGGAACACTTCTTGTGCGTCAGTTAGCATTTTTGACAGTCGTCCAGGTGTGACATCTTCATCCTTTTTGGCATCTACAGTCAGTGCTTGTATGGAATGCCAATCTAGCTGTATCTTCTGGATCCATTCACGCCCTAGTAGTGGTGGTCCTCCATCTGGCAATATATATAGGTCCATTTTTGGTGTTTCCTTGCTGTTATATATAATCACCCTTATTTTTCCTTTGGGGTAGACTTTTTGCCCCATGTACGTCTTCAAGACAATCTTTGTATCTCTCAAGGGTATATGTGAGAATAGCCGCTTGTAGTCCGTTCGGTTTATGACTGTTAGGGCTGATCCTGTGTCCAATTCCATTTTCACTTGGACTCCTGCTATCTTGAGCGTGACCCAGATAGTTTGGTGAGCCTCCGTTTTGATCACATTATGTAGTTTCAGACAACCCAGCTCCTTGCTTCCGGAGTCTGTATCACTCATCTGTTCATCTGAACTACTCTCCATCACCTTATGTACCTTCTTGTACTTCTCCTGTGGAGATTTCTTGCTGCTGGTTTTCTTTCCCGACCTGCAGACTCTTGCTATGTGTCCTACTTTTCCACACTATCTGCACACTTTGTCCTTGAACCAGCAATCATTATGGTCGTGTGTTGTTCTGCCGCAGCGATAGCACTTCACTGTTCCGTATGATATTTCATTTGTGCCATATTCTTGCGGTCTCCGTTGTATCTCTGCAGCGCCCCGTGCTGCTGCTTCGTGTGATACTGCAATGCTGAAAGCCTTGCCCAGCTTAAGATCCTTTTCTGATAGAAGCCGTTTCTGGGTTCCTTCACTTTGAAGCCCACACACAAACTTGTCCCTTAACGTATCTGCTAGTCCCGTTCCAAACTGGCAGTGTTTCGATAGCTTGCGCAGTTCCGTTAAATACTCAGCATTACTTTCATCTTTATGCTGGTTCCTTTTGTGAAACTTAAATCTTTCTGCTATCAGCAGCGGTGTGGGGTTTAAGTGGTCCTGTAGGATTGACACTATGTTTTCAAAATCCTTTTCTACTGGCTTCTCTGGGGTTACTAGGTTTCGTAGTAAGCCATACGTTTTTGCACCCATTGAATTCAACAATACCAGCACTTGTCATCTGGCACTTCATTCGCCTTGCAGTATACTTCTATGCGTTTGACATATGTCGTCCAATCTTCGACTTCATTGTCGAACGCTGTGATACTGCCACTCTTCGGCATTTTTGAGTGTGGTTAAAATGGCGTCTCCCGCACTTTCCTTTCTTCCCCGCTGCGGCTTAAAATGGCGGTTCCCGCGCTGCTGCCAACGCCACTCTCGGCGGTCCTCGTGGCAAATGGCGACGCCCCGTGGGTTTCGTGCGCTGCTCCTGCGCTGCTGCCAACGCCGCTCTCTGCGGTCCTCGTGGCAATGGCAGCGCCTCGCGTTTTCCTGCGCGCCTCTCTTCCCCCATTGACGCTGCTCGGCCCTTGACCACCGGCTGCGCTCTGCTCTCTCTCGCCTCTCTCCCCTGTTGATGCCGCTCGGTCCTGAACACCGGCTGCACCCTGTGCGCTCTGCCCTCTCTCTCTCCCCCGTCGACGCTGCTCGGCCTTTTTCTGTGCCGCTCGGTCGGGCTCTAGCCCGTCGCTGCCCGGGAAGGGTCTGTGCAGTACCTGTAGCCAGCCCATTTCGCTGGACCACCGTGACTGGAAAGCCAAGCCTGGCTCTCGACAGCTTCCCCTGCGATGCTCAAATCTGCGCTGGATGACTGGGTGGTTGCCTGTGGTTGACGCCCGTGCTTCTGGACTCTACCTTCTTCCACTGTTCTCCAGGAGCGAATCCCTGGGAGGTGATGCAGAGTTGCAGGTAGGTTCGAACTTTCTCGTCGCCACTGTTACGTCCGTGTAATAATAAGAAAAGGACTGTAGAGAACGGTACAACAGGTGTTTACTCAACGTGGTTCAAACTGCAACTGAAACAACAGATTACTACTTATAGCGTTATATACAGGTGTGGTCACTGCCGGTACTACAGTATACATGAGCAGAGATGAGCGGGTTGACTTATGAGGAAAGGTTGTGCAGGCTGGGCCTATACTCATTGGCATTTAGAAGAATGAGAGGTGATCTTATTGAAACATATAAGATACTGAGGGGGCTCGACAAGGTAGATGCAGAGAGGATGTTTCCCCTCGTGGGGAAATTTAGAACCCGGGGGCATACTTTTAGAATAAAGGGTCGCCCTTTTAGAACTGAGATGAGGGGGAATGTCTTCTGAGGTTGTCTCTGAAGTTGTCTCCGAACAGTCAGTGCTGACAGTAAAGGAGGGGAGAAGAATTTTAAAAAGGTAGCTTTCCCTCACTCATAGCTAAATATCGGAGGAAAGAGACTATTTTGTGATCACTGACCTTTTTCACCTGTTAAACGTGGAATACGAGTATTTATGGATACAACTTTTCTCCTGTCTTTGTGCAGCGTTTCTCGTTTGTTTTCTGATGCTCAGAAGGTGTTACATCACGCCAACCGGGACCACACTCTACGCAGCTTCCATCAACTCATGAGTACACTGAGCATGCTCAATGAAAACAGCCCTTCATTGTCTGGTATGAGCTCCTTGTTTGATTGTAATCAATTATTTGTGTTAATGCAGAAACTTGTTAATTATTCCCCAGAGGTCCCTATATTTTCCTCATCCAAAAATGTTATCAGCTGTTCCAATATTGCTTCATTTTTTCTCTGGTAATATACTTGTGGCTTAATTATAATGTTGTACAAGTTCAGGGGTCACAATAAGAGAAAATAAAAGGGGTCATTGTTTCAGGTGGACTCCTTCATCTGATGGACGATTAATGCTTTGGGGATGATTTTTCTTTCCGTTTCATATGTTGGCCAATCTATTGTGTATTTCCAGCAATTTAGTCCTTATAGAAAAATGAGTTGATTTCTTTGGTGTTTGGGTGGCCTCGGGGTCCACATCCCCTTTGGCCTTGGGGGAGAGGGGAGACCGTTCAGCCTTGGGGCAGGCCCATCAGCATCTGCTGTAGTCGTCAGATGGCTGATCCTTGGGTGGAGAGGATGGGGGGGGAAATTTGGGGGAACAAATTTTCCACTCGGGCTCTCTCCGGGCTTGGAAGCCCACACAGCCCATGGTCCTACCTTAGGTACACTTGGCGTCCACCCCTTAACTGCTTCACCATTCTAGGTCTCGGAACATTCTCTTGAAGGGAGGTGGAAAAGTCAGGGCTGTGCAGGATAGGAGTGGAGTTAGAGTCCTGGGATGTGGTCGACAATCCGACTCAAATGCTGCAGTACCACAGGCACAAGATTTTAATAGTATAGATTTCCAGTGAGGAAAGCTCAGTTGACTGCCTGTTAGAGAATGGAGATCTTTAGCAGCAGAGTCGTCATGTAGTAAAAATGGGTTGAAATATACACACTTTTCAGTGGAAATGGTAAGGAGGAATACGTTTATTCATGTGATCCTGCCAGTCAGGCTACAGCTTACTTCTGTTGGGTTATTTTACCTGGTATAACCGAAACAGAAGGAAACTCTATGCTGGGTTTTTGATTCTCTCGAAACGGAGGAGTATGTGAGAAATTCTGGCTAAATCTACATCATAAGACTGGATGGGACTGCATATTGAAGCACCAATACATTGTACCACCTTGGGAGTTATGTTCTTCAAGCTTAACCTATATAAAGATCAATTGCAACTTTTCATTCTCCATTTTATTAGTTCTATGATGAGTGCTCCTCTGAACTTTCGTCTCTTGTTCCTTGAGTTCCAAATCCCCCATCCTACACACTCCTGCTGCTCCCGGCACATTCACTATTAAAATCAGGACTCATTACATTGTCTCCTATTCTTTTTCAGGACTTCAGATACGGTGGAACTCTCCTCCTCCCTCAATCTTTCCTTCTACAATCTATAGGCTTTTAAAACTCCAAAATTTGGCATCAACTTCCTAAGTTAACTCGTCTTCTCTTTACACTTTTATTGCTGCTGATCTGCATTTTTAGGATTGGCCCCTCAACTTTTTGTTTCTCTTTTTTTTAATTAAAAAAAGTACTGGCAATTGGGAATATTTGTGAACTGATGTTGTTCAGCGAGGTGACTGTGAAGTGATGTCAGTCCTTGAAATTTAGAGCTGGATCCATTCCATTAAAATTGGAGATCAATAACCCAAGTGAAAACTAGGCTCCACTCTCAATTCGTTGGCCTGAGTTTGAAGTTCTTCTAGAATGGTGATGTCATTTCCCCAAGACATCCCAATAAGGTTCTGTTAGTATGTTGGGGCTTACTCACTGCTCTCATCTGTGTTGATCTTTGTGTGGTGCAAGTTATAGCAGACTAGCATTGGTGTTGTGCCTTATCTGTTGAGTCTGTGTGTTCCAGGTATACTTATTTTAAATAACAGGAAAAACTTAAACAGGTCTTTACTACTTGAAGGTCAGGGCTGAACTGCTTTACAAATTACTACACAGAGCTTATACACCGGTGTGGTCACCACCGGTACTACAATATACAGTAGCAAGAGAAAGTAGTCCATCTTCTTAAGGTAGTTCTCTTAAGGTGGTACAGGTTACATACACCACATTATCAAAGTACTTCATGAAAGGGCTAATGAATTATTTTATTTTGAAGTGCAGTGACTTGGTATGTGGACAAACACGGCAGCCATTCTGTGCCAGCAACTTTCAACAAACACACAGTGAGATTAGTGACCAATTAAACAATTCTTTGGTCTAACACAGCCACTGAATAAGTGAAATGATACAACGCGATATCATGGGGCAGGGAAGCACTGCTTCACTTAGCTTCAGTTACTGTAACTCACCAGTCCTATCCGCAACGGTGCCCCCCTCAATTGTTCGTATATTGTGCATATTTTTCTTAATGAGAGCCTCGATGTAAAATTGCAGTACTACAGTTAATGATGAATAATAGAAAGTGGAACTTTGAGAAAGTTATTGAGCCTCAGATAATTTAGAATTTCCTTCTAATTAATTAATTTTTTTAAAGTTGTGTGGTAAATTTTGTATTGACTAATGTGAAAGATGCTGAGACTGAAAAATGGAATATGCTTCTGAATCTTGTCACTTACTATTCACACGAAATGCTCCCACCGATCCCTATCGCAGTGCTTCTGTACATTACAGAATGAATTTTTTGGGGCTATAGGGGTAAATTGTCAAGAGACTCGGTTGCTGCTGCTGAGTCTCGATTGGCAGGAGTGCAGACTGCAGAATCTGGCACAGAGGACATTAAAACGAATGACCTGAAAATCTGGAGTGTCGTGAATTGGGCGCACTGAATTCCATACCCACTTCTCTAATGCACCCGCCCGTGAATCAAGAAGAAGCAAGAACGTGCATTTATATAGTGCCTTTTATGACCTTGTGATGTCCTAAAACGTTTCACAGTCAATGAAGTACATTTGAAGTGTAGTCACTGTTGGATGTCGGGAAACGTTGCAGCCAAACTCCACACAGCAAGGTCCACAAACCGCCAGGAGATGAGATGAATGATTTTGGTGCTGTTGGTTCAGGGATAACTGTTGGCCAGGACACCAGGAGAACGCCCCTGCTGATTTTCAAATAGTGCCATGGGATATTTTACATCCACCTGACAAGGCCGACGGGGCCTCGGTTAAGAACTCCTCTGGAAGACAGCACTCCCTCAGTACTGCACCAGAATGTCAGCCTGAATTACGTGCTCAAGTTTCTGGAGGGGCGCTTGAACCCACAACCTTCCAACTCTGAGGCAAGGCTGCTACCACTGAGTCAAGGCTGACATTATATGAAACTCCTTATTCCACTGCTGTCTTCTGGTCTCTTGCCCTGTTGGCTGTGCTTCATAAGTGAGTTTAGACCGAGTGTGTCAGCTTGCTATTCAATCATTGTTTGTTTGGTGGGGGTGGGTGGCGGGCAATCATCAACCCAGGTTCCTACTTCCAAAGTTTATCCAGTGACCCCTTGCTGGAAAGTAGGTGTTGGGTGGGACAGTATCGGGCTCACAATGATCAGGTTGTGTCGAAGTCTATGGGATGGTGACGAATACCTTTCGATCCATATCCCAACAAGATTCCGCACCTTCGGGGCCGAGGCACAAATCTTCCCCGTGCGGTCCCCTCTTTAAGATTTCTGTGCTGTTGGAATTGACTCTGCAGTGTCGGGGGTGCTGTGAACAGCCTCTGAGCTTTTGATTATTGAGGATTTAGGCTAGTGCAGTTGGAGCTGTAGTTGTCGTGGTGTTGGTGTAGCTGGCAATCTAACTGTTACTGGTGTTGGTGTAGCCAGTTGTATAAGTGACGGTGTATCTGGTGGTGGTGTACCTCATGGTGTTGGTGTGCTGTTGGTAGTGTAGCGGGTTGTGTAACTCGGTATTGGAGTAGCTGTTGGTGGTGCCCCCTCCTATTTCTCATCTACATGTTGCCCCTCGGTGACGACACCCAGCTCTACCTCATCACCACCTCTCTCGACCCCTCCACTGTCTCTGATTTGTCACACTGCTTGTCTGACATCCAGTATTGGATGAGCAGAAATTTCCTCCAACTAAATATTGGGAAGACCAAACTCATTGTCTTCGGTCCCTGCCACAAACTCTGCTCCCTAGCAACTGACTCCATCCCTCTCCCTGGTAACTGTCTGATGCTGAACCAGATCGTTCACAACCTTGGTGTTGTGTTTGACCCCAAGATGAGCTTCTGACCACATATCCGCGTCATCACCAACACTGCCTACTTCCACCTCCGTAACATCGCCTGACTCCACCCCTGCCTCAGCTCATTTGCTGCTGAATCCCTCCTCCGTGTCTGTGTTGCCTCTAGGCTTGACTATTCCAATGCACTCTTGGCCAGCCTCCCATTTTCCACCCTACATAAACTTGAGGTGATCCAAAACTCGGCTGCCCGTGTCCTAACTTGCACTAAGTCCCATTCACCCCTGTGCTCACTGACCTACATTGGCTCCCGGTCCGGTATCGCCTCGATTTTAAAATTCTCATCTTTGTTTTCAAACCCCTCCATGGCCTCGCCCCTCCCTATCTCTCTAACCTCCTCCAGCCCTACAACCCTCCAAGATCTCTGTGCTTCTCCAATTCTGGCCTCTTGCGCAGCCCCTAATTTAATCGCCCCACCATTTGTGGCCGTGCCTTCAGCTGCCTAGGTCCGGAATAAGCTCTGGAATTTCTTCCCTAAAGCTTTCCACCTCTCTACCCCTTACTCCTCCTTCAAGATGCTCCTTAAAACCTACCTCTTAGCCTGATATCTCCTTTTGTGGCTCGGTGTCAAATTTTGTCCGATAATGCTGTTGTGAAACTCCTTGGAATGTTTTACTACGTTAAAGATGCTATATAAATGCAAGTTGTTGTTGGTGTAACTGATGGTGTAGGAGTAGCTAGTGGTGGTTTAATTCATGGTGTTGATGTGCTGTTGGTAGTGTAGCGGATTGTGCTGGTGTGGCTGGTTTATCCTGTGTCGTGGTGTAGCTATGTTGTGATGTGTCATTATGTGGTATGATAATTCTGTTACTCGTTCAGCCATAGTGGGTGTCTTGTCAGACCGCTGCAGAAATGTAATCGTGCAGTTTTCTTAAAGCTCCAAAACTGTCCTAAACTCCTTTTTCAGTTTACTGTTAAAGGTGCAGAACCCAGAACAGTGAATAGCAGAGAGCAAAACAGACTTTCTGCTGCGGGGGAGGAGAGACAGAGATCATGTTAGCTTTTTTCTTTTTTTTTAATTTTTGAAAGTTTTTCTGTTTCCTCCCCTCCATTTTTGAACTCACTGACCTTTGCTACGATGAGGGTTCTACAGACACCGATGCACGCTTGTAACTCACAGTGATTCTTCATGTGCAAGTCCAGACGGTGAGCTGCAGCTGGCTGGCTGGCGCACTGTGAAGGGCATCACAGCTGCTCCTGTCCACTCGAGCTCTCCAGTGGTGCTCACTTGAGTGAGGACCCCTGGCTGGGATTTCTCCCTCTGCTGAACTGGTTGATCCCGGTTGAGGTAATTGTATTTTTGAAAAGATTCTGCTTTCAGTGACAGAAGTCGAGAACAGGGAGTGTGGTTTTTGATGCAAAATAACCAACAGAGTGGGTGGGGAATGGGCAACGAGTGGCGATGGGTGGTCTGCGGACTCAAACTCACACCTTGAACTCTGTCTTTTTATAAAAAAAAAAAAAAATGAAATGATGAAAACGAATCCTGGTGTGTATTTTTCCCCCATCCTTCTCACTGCACTGCCGAGTCTGCAGAAATGCATCTGCTCCACTTCACTCGGAGGCGATGAATTGAAAACGTGCAGCAACAAAAAATGTCTGCTGTACTGTTTTATTAAAATTGCTTAATTTTAACTACTAGATAATTCAAACTTTTTTCAAGCAAAATATGAACAACTGCATTAACAGGAGCAGACTGGGGTTTTATTGTGTGGCAGTGCAGTTTAAATACAATTTCCTGTGGATATAGCTTAGGATTGGTCCCATCCGGTGTTGAACTGGATAGTCTTTTTTTTTTCAAATGGTTGTCCAGAAGTTTCTAGAATGTAAATTGGAAACCAAAGCCTGATTTTTAAAATAGCAAACCATTTCTTCCACTCGTATCCTATGATGTGGAGGCGTTAATTATTAATAATGTCACTGAGATTTTCATGAGCAGCAAAGCAAACGCCAGAACTTGACCTCTGATCCCAGTCTCTGCCCCGAGTCCATCCCTGTCCTGCTTTGAACTTGGGGAAATGGAGGCAACTTTGGGCACAGTACACGCTTACCCTTCTGGTGCTGGGTACTGTTTCCTCCATTTTATTCTTTTATCTGTTTTCCGCCTTCCCATCCTTGCTCCTTCACCTCTTTCTCCTCCTTCCTCCTTTCCTCCACTTCCTCCTATTTCCTTTTCCCTTCCTCCTTCCCTCCTCCATTCTTCTCTCTCCTGCTTCTCCTCCTTCTCCTCCCTCATCTCTTCTCTCCTCCGCCCTCCATATCTCCCCTCCCCTCAGCAGCATCGGACCGAATATGTCATCAAAAAGCACTAGCAAAGCTGCGGTCAGTGAAAATCAAAGTTAAAAACCCTCCAATAGTTGGGAGTCCCATCTGACACAATGGTAAATGATTGTGGTTGTTGTAGTCTCAGGACATTGCTGTAGGAGTTGCTCAGGGAAGAATCTTCAGCCCAAGATTCTTCAGCTGTTTCATCAGTGACCTTCTCTCTGTCATAAGGTCAGGAGTGGGGCTGTTCATTGATTATTCTACAGTTTCAGCTCCTTTCACAACTGCTGCAATAATGAAGCAGCCCGTGCCTGGCTACAGCAGGAATTGAACAACATGCAGCCTTGGGCTGATAAATGCCAGTTAACATTTGTGCCAGGCAGTGACATTTCCAACAAGAGATAGCTCAACCTCCTCACCAGCACCACCATTGCTGAGTCCCCTACCATCAATATCTTGTGGGGATGGGGGCACCATTGACCAGGACCTTAACTGGATCAACCATATCAACAGTTTGGTTATGAGCAGGACAGTGGCTGGGCACAACGTGACAATTGACTCACCACCTGACCCTCTCAAAGCCTCCCAATCATCTACAAGGCTCAAGTCAGGAATGTGATGGCATATTCAGCACTCAACTGGATGGGTGCAGTCACAGCAAGAGTCAAGAAGCTCAACATCATTCAGGAGAGAGCAGTTTGCTTAACTAATGCCTTTGCCACTGGACTAGATACCTACCCCTCCACCACTGGCACACTGTGATGATAGTGGGTGCTATCTACCGGATGCACTGCTGTAACAGCATCTCCCTCTATTGTAACCTATTAATCACTGAGGACCCAACAGTACAACCTGAAGGATCAAATGTTCCTCGCAAACGGTGGACAACTATCAACTGCCTCAGAACTGGTCATGGTAGATGCTGCCACATTCACCACAGATGGAAGATTCAGCGAATGGTAACATAGTGGTTGTTACTGGACTAGTAATCCAGAAGCCTGGGGTAATGATCCGGAGACGCGAGTTCAAATCCCACCGCGTTAGCTGGGGAATTTAAATTCAGTTAATTAAATAAATCTGGAATAAAAAGCTAGTATCCGTTCTCCTCACTAACATCTGGGGACTTGTGCCAAAATTGGGAGAGCTGCCCCACAGACGAGTCAAGCAACAGACTGACATAGCCATACTCACAGAATCATACCTTTCAGCCAATGTCCCAGACTTCTCCATCACATACCCTGGGTATGTCCTGTCCCACCGGCAGGACAGACCCACCAGAGGTGGCAGCATTGTGGGATACAGTCGGGAGGGAGTGGCCCTGGGAGTCTTCAACATTGACTCTGGACCCCATGAAGTCTCATTGCTTCAGGTCAAGCATGGGCAAGGAAACCTCCTGCTGATTACCACCTACCGCCCTCCCTCAGCTGATGAATCAGTACTCCTCCATGTTGAACACCACTTGGAAGAAGCACTGAGGGTAGCAAGGGCACAGAATGTACTCTGGGTGGGGGACTGCAATGTCCATCACCAAGAGTGGCTCGGTAGCACCACCACTGACCGAGTCCTGAAGGACATAACTGCCAGACTGGGCCTGTGGCAGCTGGAGAGAGAACAAAGACGAGGGGAAAAACCTACTTGACCTCGTCCTCGCCAATCTACCTGTCACAGATGCATCTGTCCATGACAGCATTGGTAGCAGTGACCACCTCAGTCATTGTGGAGACGAAGTCCCGTCTTCACACTAAGGACACCCTCAATCGTGTTGTGGGGCAGTACCACCGTGCTAAATGGGATAGATTCAGAACAGATCTAGCAGCTCAAAACTGGACATCCATGAGGCGCTGTGGGCCATCAGCAGCAGCAGAATTGTACTCCACCACAATCTGTAACCTCATGGCCCGGCATATCCCTCACTACCATTACCATCAAGCCAGGAGACCAACCCTGGTTCAATGAGGAGTGTAGAAGAGCATGCCAGGAGCAGCACCAGGCGTACCTAAAAATGAGGTGCCAACCTGGGGAAGCTGCAACACAGGACTACATGCATGCTAAACAGCGGAAGCAGCATGCTATAGACAGAGCTAAGCAATCCCGCAACCAACGGATCAGATCAAAGCTCTGTAGTCCTGCCACATCCAGTTGTGAATGGTGGTGGACCATTAAACAACTAATGCGGGGAGGAGGCTCCATGAGTATCCCCATCCTCAATGATGGTGGAGCCCAGCACGTGAGTGCAAAAGACAAGGCTGAAGCATTTGCAGCCATCTTCAGCCACAAGTGCCGAGTGGATGATCCATATCGGCCTCCTCCTGAGGCCCATTACAGAAGCCAGTCTTCAACCAATTCGATTTACTCCACATAATATCAAGAAGTGGCTGAGCGCACTGGATACAGCAAAGGCTGTGGGCCCCGACAACATCCCGGCTGTCGTGCTGAAGACTTTTGCTCCAGAACTAGCCGTGCCTCTAGCCAAGCTGTTATAGTACAGCTACAACACTGGCATCTACCTGACAATGTGGAAAATTACCCAGGTATGTCCTGTTCACAAAGCAGGACAAATCCAATCCGGCCAATTACCACCCCATCAGTCTACTCTCAATCCTCAGCGAAGTGATGGAAGGTGTTGTCGACAGTGCTGTCAAGCAGCACTTACTCACCAATACCCTGCTCACTGATGCTCGGTTTGGGTTCCGCCAGAACCACTCTGCTCCAGACCTCATTACAGCCTAGGTCCAAATATGGACAAAAGAGCTGAATTTCAAAGGTGAGGTGAGAGTGACTGCCCTTGACATCAAGGCAGCATTTGACTGAGTGTGGCATCAAGGAGCCCTAGTAAAATTGAAGTCAATGGGAATCGGGGGGAAAACTCTCCACTGGCTGGAGTCATACCTAGCACAAAGGAAGATGGTTGTGGTTGTTGATCAATCAGCTCAGGCCCAGGACATCGCTGCAGGTGTTCCTCAGGGCAGTGTCTTAGGCCCAATCATCTTCAGCTGCTTCATCAATGATCCAGAAGTGAGGATGTTCGCTGATGATTTCACAGTGTTCAGTTCCATTCGCAACTCCTCAGAAAATGAAGCAGTGCATGCAGCAAGACCTGGAGGACATTCAGGTTGGGCTGATAAGTGGCAGGTAACTTTCGTGCCAGGCAGTGTCTATCTCCAACAAGCAAGAGTCTAACCACCTGCCCTTGACATTCAACGGCATTACCATCGCCAAACCCCCCACCATTGACCAGAAACTTAACTGGACCAGCCACATAAATACAGTGGCAACAAGACCGGGTGAGAGGCTGATAATTCTGCAGCAAGTGCCTCACCTCCTGACTCTCCAAAGCCTTTCCACCATCTACAAGGCACAAGTCAGGACTGTGATGGAGTACTCTCCACTTGACTGGATGAGTGCAGCTCCAACAATACTCAAGAAGTATCCCCATCATGCAACTGTGGAGCTCCTAATCAGACCCTGGAGCACATCATTGAGCACTGCCCTCAGAGGAAATTTGCAGGCAGCCTACAAGATATCCACGCTGTTACACCGGAAGCTTTGGCCTGGATATTTGACTTGGATATTGACATTTAATTTGCTTTGCTACTACATACGAAAGATGAAGACTTGGAAGAGCAAGAGAAGCACTGCCATGGGAACACCATTACCTTCAAATTACCCTTCCAAGTCGCAGACCATCCAGACATGGGCACGTATCGCTGTTTATTTATCGCTGTGTCAATGTCCCAAAATTCTCTACTTTATGGGAGCATCACCAGATCAAGGCTGCGGCAGTTCAAGGAGAAGTCTCACGATCACCTCTCGGCTTGGACAGTAAATATGACTTTGCCAAACTTTTAAAAAAATTGAAGATTGGATTAGTGCTGTTCTCGGGCCACTGGCCCCCAACACGCAGCTGGTGACACCCCCAAAATAAACTTCCCAAATTCACTGAGTGGCACTAGCACGGCACTAAATCAATATTGAAGCAGCTTTTAACTCCGCTACTCCCTGCTTTAACCAGTGGAGCCACGTAGCGTGTTTGAAAGGCTTGCAAGGTGGCAGTAGATGCAAAGAGCCCTAGAAATTACAAACAAAATAAATGTTTGCTCCCACCCCCTCTTGGAATTTGTTCCATAGGAACCTGCAGATCCTGTTCCTGAACACTGTACTGTGTCTTAAGCTGTTAAGCTGATTTGAAAGTAGATGTGTACTATAATGGGGCTTAACTGTTCATTGTAAGTTATTCTAAATGACCCTAAGTGGGACAGGGAAAGGTGAGATTCCCATGCACATAATTATAGCACAGACACCCTTCCTAACTTCAGTGAGACATTGACAGCTACCCCATGTCATTGCTGAAAGCATCATTTTATTACTGTGCAGCAACAGAAGTAATGTCAGCAAATATACAAACAACTATTGACAGACAGACAGAAGTGCAATGATCTTGTAGAGCCTCTGGGATCCTCTCTCAAAGGGCTTGAGGACCTCCATTTATAAACCAGCCTTCTATCATGTACTCTTCCTTTCTCCCTCCCTGCCCAAGAGTTGAACATCTTTTACAGTTTAAACTTCCCCAAGTTAATATTAAACAAACTTTTATTAGAATTTGATAATTGGAGCAGCTAAAGTTACACTAGATTTGTGAAATTAATTATTGCCCAATGAGAAACTGTTTTGATGCGACATTAATCCAATAATAATGGCACCATTGCATGAGGTTTAAACTTCTTGTAAGAAGTCACACAACACCAGGTTATAGTCCAACAGCTTTATTTGAAATCATTTAAACTTCTTGTTTAAGTTATTTTTTCTTGGCAATTTTGTCCTCTCCTCTTTGTCTTTTTTTTTTGCTTTCAATGTTTAGAAATGAATGGTTTTTGAGTCAAATGGACTTGTGTAATTTACACTTTATTTCTTAGGAGATTTTGTGTTGCTTTAATGCACATTTGATGTGCTGCTAGAGGAAATGCTGAGTCACTTCCTGTTGAAGAATCTCAAAGATCATTCTCAGAAATGTGAAGCGCCGATCGCTATCTATTAACATCCTGAATATTGTACCTGCAACACATGCAGTTATACTGTCCATTATGATTTGCTGTGTTGCAGTTTAACTACAGCCAAACGGGCGTTGGTTCAACGCCAGGTCTAGTCTGAGGCTTTTACACAAGTCAATTTTTATGGTTATTGTCCAGGCAGAGTGACCTCGGTTGCTGCTCTTCCCCCCCTAATTTTTACAGCAGATTGTGCTGAGCTCTGCTGTGCAATGTGGAGACCCAGTTCCATCAGTGGATACACAAGAGGTCCAATCCCCCAGGACTGCAGCATTGAATCGGCACCTTAATCTGACTATACATTGGTAGACTCGACATATTGTTTACCCCCCAGTGGGAGCGTTTATACTGTGACGTGCAACCAATAGTTAGAGATGCTGGTACCTGTGTAATATTAAAGTACCTGCAGCTTGACGCTGCTTCAGATGTGCACCAAGTACAACCCCAATCAATGCAAACACCACTTTTTAAACATGAATAATTTTACTATTTAAAATGATCCTGCTGGGCTTTTCAGTTATCTGCTGTCGACAGTCCCATCTGCTCTTTTCAAAGCTGAGAAATTTCCTTGGCAGCTGGGGGCTGGTCAGCATTGATCTGCTTTCCCTGAGTAGAGACCAGTGTGAGTGGAGACAATACAACTCTGCGCACATCACTCTGAGAATGCTGCTGATGTTAAAAGCCAGTAACCTGCACCATTAGGAACAAATCAGATTGCAGCCAATAAGAAGGGATAGGGAAGAGAGGGGGAATTAAACTTGTACTTTGTACACAAGAATTACTTTTTCTTTTTGAGTTTTTTTTATGGTAACTGATATAACTGTGCCAGAAGCCATGTTATTTATTGGGCTGAGGGAACAACAACAACAAATTGCATTTATATAGCACCTTTAATGTAGTGAAACGTCCCAAGGCACTTCACCGGAGCATAATAGAGAGAGTGACTGCCCTTGACATCAAGGCAGCATTTGACCGAGTGTGGCACCAAGGAGCCCTAGTAAAATTGAAGTCAATGGGAATCGGGGGAGGGGGGGACTCTCCACTGGCTGGAGTCATACTTAGCACAAGGAGAATGGTAGCGTACTGGTAATGTCACTGGGCTAGTAATCCAGAGGCCTGGACTAATGGTCCAGAGACATGAGTTCAAATCACACCACGGCAGCTGAGGAATTTATATTCAGTTAATTAAATAAATCTGGAATAAAAAGCTAGCAACAGTAATGGTCACCATGAAACTATCGGATTGTCGTAAAAGCACATCTGGTTCACTAATGTCCTTTAGGGAAGGAAATCTGCCATCCTTACCTGGTCTGGCCTATATGTGACTCCAGACCCACAGCAATGTGGTTGACTCTTAACTGCCCTCTGAAATAGCCTAGCAAGTTGTAACTAACCGCTATGAAACAAAATAATAAGAATGAAACTGGACGGCACACCCAGCCCAGTCAACCCTGCAAAGTCCTCCTCACCAACATCTGGGTACTTGTGCCAAAATTGGGAGAGCTGTCCCACAGACTAGTCGAGCAACAGCCTGACATAGTCATAATCACTATCATACCTTTCAGCCAATGTCCCAAACTCCTCCATCACCGTCCCGTCTTCACACTGAGGACACCCTCCATTGTGTTGTGTGGCACTACCACTGTGCTAAATGGGATAGATTCAGAACAGATCTAGCAGCTCAAAACTGGGCATCCATGAAGCGCTGTGGGCCATCAGCAGCAGCAGAATTGTATTCCACCACAATCTGTAACCTCATGGCCTGGCATATCCCTCACTCTACCATTACCACCCAGTCTGGGGACCAACCCTGGTTCAACAAGTGTAGAGCAGCACCAGGCGTACCTAAAAATAAGGTGCCATCCTGGGGAAGCTGCAACACAGGACTACATGCATGCTAAAAAGCAGAAGCAGCATGCTATAGACCGGGCGAAGCGATCCCACAATCAACGGATCAGATCAAAGCTCTGCAGTCCTGCCACATCCAGTCGTGAATGGTGGTGGACCATTAAACAACTAACGGGAGGAGGAGGCTCCAAGAATATCCCCATCCTCAATGATGGTGGAGCCCAGCACGTGAGTGCAAAAGATGAGGCTGAAGCGTTTGCAACCAACTTCAGCCAGAAGTGCGGAGTGGATGACCATATCGGCCTACTCCCGAGGTCCCCACCATCACAGAAGCCAGTCTTCAGCCAATTCGATTCACTCCATGATATCAAGAAACGGCTGAGCACACTGGATACATCCCGGCTATCGTGCTGAAGACTTGTGCTCCAGAAGTAGCCGCGCCTCTAGCCAAGCTGTTCCAATACAGCTACAACACTGGCATCTATCCGACAATGTGGAAAACTGCCCAGGTATGTCCTGTGCAGAAAAAGCAGGACAAATCCAACCCAGCCAATTAACCCTCCATGAGTCTACTCTCAATCATCAGCAAAGTGATGAAAGGTGTCATCGACAGTGCTATCAAGCGGCACTTACTCACCAATAACCTGCTCACTGATGCCCAGTTTGGGTTCCGCCAAGACCACTTGGCTCCCGACCTCATTACAGCCTTTGTCCAAACATGGACAAAGGCGCTGAATTCCAGAGGTGAGGTCAGAGTGACTGCCCTTCACATCAAGGCAGCATTTGACCGAGTCTGGCATCAAGGAGCCCTAGTAAAACTGAAGTCAGTGGGAATCGGGGGGGGAAAACGCTCCACCGGCTGGAGTCATACCTAGCACAAAGTAAGATGGTTGTGGTGGTTGAAGGTCAATCATCACAGCCCCTGGATATTGCTACAGGAGTTCCTCAGGGCAGTGTTTTCAGCTGCTTCATTAATGACCTTCCCTCCAACATAAGGTCAGAAATGGAGATGTTCGCTGATGACTGAACAGTGTTCGGCGTCATTCGCAACTCCTCAGATAATGAAGCAGTCCATGCCTGCATGCAGCAAGACCTGGACGACATTCAGGCTTGGGTTGATAAGTGGCAGGTAACATTTGTGCCACAGAAGTGCCAGGCAATGACTATCTCCAACAAGCGAGAGTCTAACCACCTCTCCTTGACACTCAATGGCATTACCATCGCTGAATCCCCCACTATCAACATCCTGGGGGTCACCATTAACCAGAAACTTAACTGGACCAGCCACACACATACTGTGGCAACAAGAGCAGATCAGAAGCTAGGTATTCTGCAGTGAGTGTCTCACCTCCTGACTTCCCAAAGCCTTTCCACCATCTACAAGGCACAAGTAAGGAGTGTGATGGAATACTCTCCACTTGCCTGGATGAGTGCAGTTCCAACAACACTCAAGAAGCTCGACACCATCCAGGACAAAGCAGCCTGCTTGATTGGCACCCCATCCACCACTTTAAACATTCACTCCCTCCACCACCGGCATACTATATCTGCAGTGTGTACCCTCTACAAGATGCACTGCAGCAACTCGCCAAGGCCTCTTCAACAGCACCTCCCAAACCCACAACCTCTTCCACCTAGAAGGAAAAGGGCAGCAGGCGCATGGGAACGCCACCACCTCCAAGTCTCACACCATCCTGACTTAGAAGTATATCACCGATCCTTCGTCGTCGCTGGGTCAAAATCCTGGAACTCCCTACCTAACAGCACTGTGGGAGTACCATCACCACACGGACTGCAGCGGTTCAAGAAGGCGGCTCACCACCACCGTCTCAAGGGCAACTAGGGATGGGCAATAAATGCTGGCATTGCCAGCGACGTCCTGATCCCATAAAACGAATAAAAATTTTTTTTTAAATGGTTGTGGTTGTTGGAGGCCAGGCATCTCAGCTTCAGTGCATTGCTGCAGGAGTTCCTCAGGGCAGTGTCCTAGGCCCAACCGTCTTCAGCTGCTTCATCAATGACCTTCCCTCCATTAGAAGGTCAGAAATGGGTATGTTTGCTGATGATTTCACCGTGTTCAGTTCCATTCGCAACTCCTCAGATAATGAAGCAGTCCGTGCCCGCATGCAGCAATACCTGGACAACATTTAGGCTTGGGCTGATAAGTGGCAAGTAACATTCATGCCACACAAGTGCCAGGCAATGACTATCTCCAACAAGAGAGAGTCAAACCACCTCTTGCCATTCAGCAGGATTACCATCGCCGAATCTCCCACCATCAACATCCGGGGAGTGGGTGGGGTGGGGGGGGGGGCGGCGGTCACCATTGACCAGAGCTTTAACCGGACCAGCCATATAAATACTGTGGCTACAAGAGCAGGCCAGATGCTGGGTATTCTGTGGCGAGTGTCTCCCCAAAGACTTTCCACCACCTACAAGGCACAAGTAAGGAGTGTGATGGAATACTCTCCACTTGCCTGGATGAGTGCAGCTCCAACAACACTCGAAGCTCAACACCATGCAGGACACAGCAGCCCGTTTGATTGGCACCCCATCCACCACCTTAATACTCCCTCCACCACCGGCGTACTGTATCTGCAGTGTGTACCATCTACAAGATGCACTGCAGCAACTTGCAACAGCTTCTGTGACCGCTCCTCCCAAACCCGTAACCTCTACTGCTTAGAAGGACAAGGCCAGCAGGCGCGTGGGAACACCAACACCTCCAAGTCGCACACCATCCTGACTTGGAACTATATCGTCGCTGGGTCAAAATCCTGGAACTCCCTCCCTAACAACACTGTGGAAGTACCTTCACCACACGGACTGCAGCGGTTCAAGAAGGCAGCTCACCACCACCTACTCGAGAGCAACTAGGGATGTGCAATAAATGCTGGCCTTGCCAGTGACGTCTACATCTCGTGAATGAATTAAAAAAAAAAAAAAAAACTCAGACAAAATTTGACACCAAGCCACACAGAGATATTAGGACGGGTGAGTAAAAGTCTGGTCAAAGAGGTGGGTTTTAAGGAGCGACTTAAAGAAGGAGAGAGAGGTAGAGAGACTGAGAGGTTTAGGGAGGGAATTCCAGAGTTTAGGGCCTAGGCAGCTGAAGGCACTGCCACCAGTGGTGGAGAAATTAAAATCAGGGATGCACAAGAGGCCAGAATTGGAGAAGCACTGAGACTTTGGAGGGTTGTAGGGCTGGAGGATATTGCCAAGATAGGGAGAGGCGACACCATGGAGGGATTTAAAAACAGGGATGAGAATTTTAAAATCGAGGCATCAGCCGGACCAGGAGCCAGTGTAGGTCAGCGAACACAGGGTGTTGGGTGAGCGGGACTTGGTGCGAGTTACAATATGGGCAGCAGAGATTTGGAACATGTGGTACTGTGGGCTGCAAAACTAGCATTTCATGTATGCGATGTGGGCTTGACTCCACCCTAGACTAATGAGATAAGTATCCCCTCATCTCAAAAGATGTAGGGGTCTGGCATGAAATGAATTCCGATAGTCTCAGCTAGGCTCCCAGAGAGGGAGTGCATGGCTCAAAACTACATATATTTGTGTTAAACGAGCAGTCTCACTGAAAGAAGTTATTACTCTCGCAACGGCTGTTGTGCTGTGTAGAAATATTCTGATACAGTAGTTGGTGCTCTATTGAGGTTCAGGTTAAGCACATATTATTGGAGGAGATTCAGTCTCAACTTGGTTCTGTCGGTAGCACTTTTACCTTCGAGTGACGAGGCCTACTGCAGGAGCTGGGCACGTAATCGTGCCTGATTCTTCAGTGCAGTGCTGAGTGAGAGCTGCATTGTCAGAAGTGCTGCCTTTTGGATGAGACATTAAACTGAGGCCCCGTTTTCCTGTTCAGGTGGGCACAAAAGATCCCATGGCACTGCTCAAAGAAGAGCCGGAAGTTTTCCTGGTGTCCTGACAAACATTTCTCCCTCAGTAGACACTTTCAAACAGCTAATTGATCATTTATCTCATTGCTGTTGATGGGAGCTTGTTGTGCACAAATTGGCTGGAACATTTGCCGACATAACCGGGACTGGACATCAAAAATAATCCATTGGATGTGTTAGATCCACGATTCTTTAAATAGGATGTTTCCCCAAGAACTACACGGAGGCTGTAACTTAACAATCAACAGGTATTTACTGGAGTAGAGTAGTCTCAAGACTGAAGTACAGAAGCCTGCTCCGGCTTTATATACAGCCGTGGTCCCTGCCGGTACTACAGTATACAGGAGCTGTAAAACAGTTCTCTCATAAAGGTACATACACAACAATTCCTCCCCTTTTAGATTAACAGTACCAAAACATTCATTTAACAATTAACATTTTTAACATGCAACATTAATTGAAAATAGTCCATTTATAGATTCAGTCTTTGGGGCGGCTTCCTGATCCTTTCGGGATAGCGCCTTTCCTGAGGTTCTTGTTCTTGGTGTGGAGGCGATTCTGGCCCCTTTTCGTCGGTTAGTTCATCAGTTTCCACTGCTACTGGTTCGGAGGTAGATGCTACCGGTATGTCGGGTTCATCCCCAGGTACTCGAGACATGGGGTTGACTCGTTCCTGTGACGCTAAGATCTGATCGACGTGGCGTTTCACAATGTTCTCCCCGACATCCACTGTGTACATTAATGGCCCCTGCCTTGTGCATATCGTTCCGGGTTGCCATTTCTCTGTTCGGTAGTCACGGGCCAAGACTGGTTGTCCTACATTGAAGCTCCTTGTCGGCTTCTCATTGATGTGCTGGAATTGTTTATCCTCAACATTTCTTCGCACATTGGGTCTGAGCAAATCCAGACGAGATCTCAACCTTCGGTTAAAGAACATCATGGCCCGGGTCTGGTTGGTAACTGCATGTGTCGCATTTTTGTAGGCTAATAGGAAATTGTCCACCTTATGCTGTAGTGGAATTTCATCGTCGCACATGGCCTTTATCGCCTTTTTAAAGGTTTGTACGAACCTTTCAGCCAATCCATTTGTGGCTGGATGATACGGGGCGGATGTGTAATGCCTTACCCCATTCCTTCTCATAAATTTTTGAAACTCTTCGGACACAAACTGTGGTCCATTATCAGAGCAAATCTGCTCTGGCAAGCCGTTCCTGAAAATATGGTCCGTAGGACTGCAATCGTTTTCTCTGTAGTGGTTGAGGACATTTTTATCACCTCAGGCCATTTCGAGTGAGCATCCACTGCTATTAAGAACATTGAGTCCATGAATGGACCAGCAAAATCAATATGCACCCGTTGCCATGGAGAGGAGGGCCACTCCCATGGGTGTAGAGGGGCATGTGGTGGTGCATTTTGGACCTTCTGGCATCCTGAGCAGCTCTTGGTTAGGTCCTCGACTTGTTGATCGATCCCCGGCCACCACACAAGCCCTAGCAAGGCTTTTCATTTTCACCCCTCCCAGATGACCTTCATGAAGCTCATTTAGCACTCTCTCCCTTAACTTGGGTGGAATCACCACTCTGGATCCACACATCATTGTCCCCTGGCATACTGATAGCTGTTCTCTTCTGGATGAGAATGCTGGCAACAGTGAGTCGCCATGTGTTGGCCATCCCCTCACCGTCAAATCATATACCCGAGACAGTGTCGGATCATTGCGGGTCTCCTTCTCTATATCCGCGCTCGTTACTGGCAATCGTTCAATCATTGACAAATAAAATATCTCGATAGGGTCCACTGCTGGTGCTTCCTCCACAGTAGGCAGTGGCAGGCGTGATAGCCCATCAGCATTTCCATGCTGTTTCGTGCCTTTTATATTCTATTTCCTATTGATTCGCCCCTAGAAACAGGGACCATCTTTGTAACCGTTGTGCAGTCATCACTGGAACGCCCTTCTTAGGATTAAAGATGGAGACAAGTGGTTGGTGGTCAGTCAGCAAGGTGAACTTCTGCCCATGCAGATAGTGGTTGAATTTTTTTACTCCCCATACTAGGCTGAGGGCCTCCGTCAATCTGGGCGTAGTTGCGCTCGGCTGAGGTTGGTGACCGAGACGCAAAGGCTACTGGCCTCTCCAACCCTTCTGGGAATTTGTGCGACAGCACCGCTCCAATACCATAGGGTGATGCATCACATGTCAAACGAATTGGTAGTGCTGGGTTGAAATGGGCCAACACCTCTTTTGATGTGATCAATTCTTTACACTTCTGGAAAGCTCATCTACGTTCGTCATTCCACTTCCATAATTTGGTGAGCACCTTCTCCAAGTTGGCGAGGTGATCACTGTCATTTTCGCCCATGACCAGGATGTCGTCCAAATAATACTGGGTCCCTGGAATCCCTTGCAGGACTTGATCCATCGCCCTTTGCCAAATAGCCGGAGCCGATGCTACCCCGAACACCAGCCGGTTGTATTGATAGAGACCTTTGAGTGTTGATCGTGAGTTATTGTTTCAAGGCTTCTTCTACCTCCATTTGCAAGTACGCCTGGGCTAGATCAATTTTGGTGAAGCGTTTACCTCCAGATAGCGAGGCGAAAATATCCTCAATTCGTGGAAGCGGATATTGTACCGTGTGAAGGACTGGGTTCACTGTCACCTTAAAATCCCCACAGATGCGGACCTTCTTTGGTTCCCCAGGCGTATTACTCAACGACCTCTTCATTACAGGAACGATGGGTGTAGCCCACTCGCTCCAGTCTACTTTGGACAGTACTCCTGAACGTTCCAACCCTTCCAGCTCTGCTTCGACGGCTGGTCTGATCGCATAAGGCACTGGTCTGGCCTTAAGAAACTTTGGGCTTGCATTTTCCTCTATTTTAATCGTTGCCGTTATGCCTTTTAGTGTTCCGAGTCCCTCCTGGAACACTTCTTTTGCGTCAGTTAGCATTTTTGACAGTCGTCCAGGTGTGACGTCGTCTCAACCTTCAGTGCCTGTATGGAATGCCAATCTAATTGTATCTTCTGGATCCATTCACGTCCTAGCAGTGGTGGTCCTCCATCTGGCAATACATATAGGTCCATTTTTAGGTATTTCCTGGCCTTTGTATATCACTTTCACCCTTATTTTTCCTTTGGGGTAGACTTTTTGCCCCGTGTACGTCTTCAAGACAATCTCTGTAGCTTTCAAGGGTATATGTGAAAATAGCCGCTTGTAGTCCCTTTTGGTTTATGACTGTTAGGGCTGATCCTGTGTCCAATTCCATTTTCACTTGGACTCCGTCTATCTTGAGTGTAACCCAGATAGTCTGGTGATCCTCCATTTTGGTTACCTTATGTCGTTTCAGACAACCCAGCTCCTTGCTTCCGGAGTCTGTCACTTTTCTGTTCGTCTGAACTACTGTCCATCACCTTGTGTACCTTTTTGTACTGCTCCTGTGGAGATTTCTTGCTGTTGGTTTTCTTCCCAGACCTGCAGACTCTTGGTATGTGTCCTGCTTTTCCACACTGTCTGCACACTTGGTCCTTGAACCAACAATCCTTCTGGTCGTGTGTTGTTCTGCCGCAGCGATAACACTTCCCTGTTCCATAGGACATTTCATTGGTGCCATATTCTTGCGGTCTCCGTTGTATCTCTGCAGCGCCCCCGTGTGGCTGCTTCGTGTGATACTGCCATGCTGAAAGCCTTGTCCAGTGTAAGATCCTTTTCTGATAGAAGCCGTTTCTGGGTTCCTTCACTTTGAAGCCCACACACAAACTTGTCCCTTAACGTATCTGCTAGTCCCACTCCAAACTGGCAGTGTTTTGATAGCTTGCGCAGTTCCGTTAAGGACTCAGCATTGCTTTCGTCTTTGTGTTGGTTCCTTTTATGGAACTTAAATCGTTCTGCTATCAGCAGTGGTATGGGGTTTGTGGTCCTGTAGGATTTCTACTATGCTTTCGAAATTCTTATTCACAGGCTTCTCTGGGGTTATTAGGTTTCGCAGTAACCCATAAGTTTTTGCACCCATGGAATTTAACAAAACCAGTGCTTTCCTAGCATCTGGCACTTCATTCGCCCTGCAGTACACCTCAATACGTTCCACATATGTCGCCCAATCTTCGACTTCATTGTCGAACGTAGAGATACTGCCACTCTTCGGCATCCCTGGGTGTGATTTAACTGTCAAAAATGGCATCTCCCGCGCTTTCCCTTCTTCTCCGCTGGCACAAAATGGCGTCTCCCGCGCTTTCCTTTCTTCCCGCGCTCGCCCTTCTTCCCTGCTGCGGCTTCTAAAAATGGCGTCTCCCGTGCTCTTCCTTCTCAATGGCGTCTCCCGCGCTCTCCCTCCTTCTCCCTGCGGACACTGTTCAGCCCTTGAGCCCTGGCTGTGCTCTGCGCGTTTTTTTTTCTGTGCACCTTTCCCGTTTCCGCCGCTTGGTCCTGAACCCGGCTGCTGCTTTACCCTCTCCGTTTTGTTTTTCCTCGACGCCGCTCGGCTTTCAACCCCCGGCTGCGCCCTGTGTGCTTCACCCTCTCTCTTACCCCGCCGACGCTGCTCGGCTTTTTCTCTGCCGTCGGTCGGCTCCAGCCGCCGCTGTCCGGGAAGGGTCTGCGCTGTACCTGTCGTCAGTCTGTTGCTGATCATCGTGGCTGGGGAACCAAGCCCGGCTCTCCACAGCCTCCCCTGTGATGTACACTCTCTGCCAGACGACTGGGCGGTTGCTCGTGGTCGACGCCCGTGTTTCTGGCCTCGACTTTCTTCCACCGCCCTCCCGGAGCGAATCCTCGAAGGGAAATGCAGAGTTGCAGGTAGATTCAAATCGACACTTGTCGCCACTGTTAGATCCGTGATTCTTTATATAGGATGTTTCCTCAAGAACTACACGGATGCTGTAACTTAACAATCAACAGGTTGGAGTAGAGTAGTCTCAAGACTGAAGTACAGAAGCCTGCTCCGGCTTTATATACAGGTGTGGTCACTGCCGGTACTACAGTATACAGGAGCTGTAAAACAGTTCTCTCTTAAAGGTACATACACAACAGGATGTAAAGCACTTTATGCCATCCTGAGGACTCAATTATTATGATATACATGAACACAAGTAATTTCTTTTTCCTTGTTTAACCCATGCTGTACTTGAACTGAGAGCTCAACACTGACACTGGCAGTAAAATATTGGGGGTGGGTGGGGCGTTCTGTTTTCTGGCACCCCTCAAAGTTTAGCAAAAAAATTCATTAAAAACTTTACAAAGAAGTGTAATAAAAATTGAGCCTGCCAACTGACTATAACTTCACAAAGATGTCTGATGTAAATTCCTGGGTCACTTTTCTTTTTAAGTATAAAGGCAGTCATTAACACTGTGAAGACAGCTCTCCAGGAAAAGAAAATACCAGAACCACAATGTCTGTAGACTCTCAATTGGCCTTCCCACAAATATATCCAGCGATCTGGTCTACAGCCTGAATAACAAACCATAGAATGAACACACCCAATGTTTAGTTAACATTAATTAGATATTGTAGCTTTAAATCACAATCTAGCAGCAGAATAGATACTGGCCCACAAATTGCTGGAAAATTAATGGTGAGCTCAGGGCGCTCACTGTTTAGTGCGTAAAAATAAACAGCAATTTGTGGCGAGGCAGAGATACGCCATGAGTTGCAAATGCCGCTCTGTCGTTAGACTCGCAAAACCTGCAGCTCACTGTCAACCTCTGAGTGTCAAGAAATTGCTGGATTTGTGCCATAAATACAAATAAATCTCGACTTGAGACATTTAGGGCTGCTATTTCATGTCGGAAGGACCCTGTTAATGATGTGATTTATGGTCCTGATATGAAACTCAACCTTGGAGGTCAAGAAAGGGAACAATTGAAACTGGAGTCTCACTCCTGCAGGTAGTAAATTGCTCCTAGAGGTTTTTTAAATGTAATTTTTTTTCTTTCTTTTCCTTTCGGTCTCTCTCTCTTAATCCAGTCTTTATTTCTCTTTCTGTATCTAATTTGACTCTAATTCACCCTGTTTCCTTCTCCGTTCTCTGTTTCTTTCTCTATCCTTAAATTTCATTGGTTAAGGAGATAGACCATTGAATCCGATGTTCATGCGGCCCCAGATGTCCCGTTGATCTTGTTATCAATTCACTTTTCCAGCAATTTGCGGCGCAAACATAATACGATCTGAAGGGTGAGGAAAAATACCCAATTCATGGCGCTCGCCGCAAGATGCAGCAATTTCTGAGCCAGTGTGTTTTCCATGTTATAATAATCTTGCCCTTGTGAATCCTCTGACTTAGTCCGAGCAGGACCGTGGGAGATTCATTCCTAGTTTATTAAGAACTGCAGATATCATACTCCAGCTGTCACATTCCAGCCAGTCTAAAGTATAAGCAAAAGATAAATAAAGTCAGCTAGTTTATTATGGCTCTTTCCTGACCTGGAGATGGAAATTAACAAGTATTTTACAATCTACTGAACTCGCTCACAATGAACAAATAACATCTGAATGATCCAAGCAACTAGACTTTTAAAACTTGTTCTTAAAATTGCTTAATTTAAGCTCAGCAGCAGAATAATACTCCTGTTGATATAATACAGCTTATCATCTGACTTATAATGAGCACTGTCATGAAAGATCTGCTCTTCCTTACCTGGTCTGGTCCATATGTGACCCAGTCCCACACCAACGTGGCTGCTTCTTAACTGTCCTCTGAAGTGGCCTAGCAATCTACTCAGTTGTATCAAACCACTCACTAGGAATGGGCCATAAATGCTAGCCTTACCAGCAATGCCCATATGCCAAAAATATATATTTTTAAATGTGCTACTATATATCCAAATGAATAGCTTGGTGCAGAATTGCACATTTGCACCATCACTGCTATGATAGTGTGCAGCTAGAAATCTGGTTCCAGTGGTTTTGAGCCAGCTCTGATCTTCCAAATATTGTAAGGACTTTCATGAATTGAAATAGTTAAATTTGTTTTGTTTTTTAAATCGAGAAACGCAAGTGAAGGGCTAAAGCTCATGGGGCAGGACACCACCAAGTTTGAAAGGAATAGGAGAAGATGAGGAAGGAAACAACTGAGAGGTGAAGTCCTGGGAACATAGAAACATAGAAGATAAAAGCAGGCGTAGGCCGTTCGGCCCCTCAAGCCTGTTCCGCCATTTAATGAGATCATGGCTGATCATCCAAATTCAGTACCCTGTTCCTGCTTTCTCCCCATATCCCTTGATCCATTTAGCCTTAAGAAATATATCTAACTCCTTCTTCAATACATTTAATGAATTGGCCTCAACTGCCTTGTGTGGTAGAGAATTCCACAGGTTCACCACTCTCTGGGTGAAGAAATTCCTCCTCATCTCTGTCCTAAATGGTTTACCCCTTATCCTTAGACTGTGACCCCTAGTTCTGGACTCCCCCGCCATCGGGAACATCATTCCTGCATCTAGTCTGTCTAGTCCTGTTAGAATTTTATAAGTTTCAATGAGATCCCCTCTCATTCTTCTAAACTCTAACGAATATAAGCCTAATCGACCCAATCTCTCCTCATATGTCATTCCTGCCATCCCAGGTATCAGTCTAGTGAATCTTCGCTGCACTCCCTCCATGGCAAGAACATCCTTCCTCAGATAAGGTGACCAAAACTGCACACAATACTCAAGGTGTGGTCTCACTAAGGCCCTGTACAACTGCAGCAAGACATCCTTGCTCCTGTACTCGAATCCTCTCGCTGTGAAGGCCAACATACCATTTGCCTTCTTAACCGCCTGCTGCACCTGCAGCTTACTTTCAGCGACTGGTGCACATGGACACCCAGGTCTCGTTGCACTTCCCCTTTTCCCAATCTATTGCCGTTCAGATAATCTGTCTTCCTGTTTTTTGCCACCAAAGTGGAAAACCTTGCATTTATCCACATTGTACTGCATCTGTCATGCATCTTCCCAATCACCCAACCTGTCCCAATCATACTGGAGTTTCTCTGCATCCTCCTCACAGCACACGCACCCACCCAGCTTTGTGTCGTCTGCAAACTTGGAGATATTACATCTAGTTCCCTCGTCTAGATCATTAATATATAATGTGAATAGCTGGGGTCCTAGCACCGATCCCTGTGGTACCCCACTAGTCACTGCCTGCCACTCGGAAAAATACCTGTTTATTCCAACTCTGCTTCCTGTCTGCCAACCAGTTCTCTATCCAAGTCAGTACCTTACCCCCAATCCCATGTGCTTTAACTTTGCACGCCAATCTCTTATGCGGGACCTTATCGAAAGCCTTCTGAAAGTCCAAATACACCACATCCACTGGTTCTCCCTTATCTATTCTACCAGTTACATCCTCAAAAAAATCCAGTAGATTAGTCGAGCATGATTTACCTTTTGTAAATTCATGTTGACTTTGTCCGATCCTGTCACAGTTTTCCAAGCGCTTTGCTATTACATCTTTTATAATGGACTCTAGCATTTTCCCCACTACCGATGTCAGGCTTACCGGTCTATAATTCCCTGTTTTCTCTCTACCACCTTTTTTAAATAGTGGGGTTACATTAGCTACCCTCCAATCCATAGGAACTATTCCAGAGTCTATAGAATTTTGGAAGATGACCAGCAATGCATCTACTATTTCTAGGGCCACTTCCTTAAGTACCCTAGGATGTAGATTATCCGTCCCTGGGGATTTATCGACCTTCAATCCCGTCAATTTCCCTAACACCATTTCCCTACAAATACTGATTTCATTCAATTCCTCCCCCTCATTAGACCCTATGTTCCCTGAAATCTCTGGAAGGTTATTTGTGTCCTCCTTTGTGAAGGCAGAATCAAAGTATGTATTTAATTGGTCAGCCATTTCTTTGTTCCCCATTATAAATTCCCCTGATTCTGACTGCAAGGGACCTACGCTTGACTTCACCAATCTTTTTTTCTTCACATATCTATAGAAGCTTTTACAGTCAGTTTTTATGTTCCCTGAAAGCTTACTCTCATACTCTATTTTCCCTCTCTTAATTAATCCCTTTGTCCTCCTTTGCTGAATCCTAAACTGCTCCCAATCCTCAGGTTTACTGCTTTTTCTGGCCAATTTATATGTCCTCTCCTTGGATCTTATGCTATCCCTAATTTCCCTTGTTAGCCACGGTTGAGTCACCTTTTTTGTTTTATTTTTATGCCAAACAGGGATGAACAAATTCTGTAGTTCATCCATGCGATCTTTAAATGTTTGCCATTGCCTATCCACCATCAACCCTTTATGTAACGTTCCCCAATCCATCCTAGCCAACTCGCGCCTCATACCATCATAGTTTCCTTTATTTAAATTCAGGACCCTAGTCTCTGAGTCAAATACTTGACTCTCCATCTTATTAATAATGAATGAGATAGAGTGGGAGATTTCTGTAATGAGGATTCAGGGAGGAAGAAGCGTGTGTAGGATGGAATATTTCGAGCTTAAGAGCAAGAGGGGAAAGTTCAGAGGAGCAATGACCATAGATGTTTTGATAAAATCAAGATGGGGGTGGTTGGAGGCAAGAGAGGGGTCATCTCAGACAACAAACCTCCTTGTACACTGTCCAGCAGTGCACCAGAGGTGTTTGTAGACTCCGCCCTGATATGGGAGCAGTATTGAAGTCTTGAATGCACGCAATTTTAATTTTTTTAATTATTAAGTAATGACTAACTTTACTGTTGAGTATGGTCTGTTTTCCCTAGGCTTCCTGATGCAATAACTGGATCAGGTTTGTTTAGTGCAGGCCTGCCTCAGCGGGATAGATTATTGCAACATAAACGGGTTCTCCAGATTAGTAATTCAGAAGAATTTATTTTGAGTTTTGATGTGCATATACAATCAATACATTAATTTACTTTTGACTCTTCCACTAGGTCTGCCAGTAAGCGAATACCTCGAGAAGAATCAGACACTATCCCAGTTTCTCCTGAACAATGCGTCACTTCCTACAGAGGTGGTTAAAGACTTGATGACAGCAAAAATAAATCTTGAGCAGGTAAACTGCTGTAAAGTGTGGCTGTATATAAAGTTCTTAGAGGGGATGTATTGAGTTAAGTGCTATATGCAGGTTATGGTGTGATGGAATGAGTAGGGCAGAGTTCATGGTGATGGCTCCATTACATTGTGGAGCTAGGCAGACCAGGAAGGCCCCAATCCCTTGTCTTTGATGAGTAAGCTGATCTTATCAGCCGTGGCAGTGGTACATTTGGCTATGAAGGGGACAAATCAACCAAGGTTCCTGCTCCTGACTGCGACCCATGAAGTCCTGATGAAAAGTGTACAAATGTAGATATGGATCTTGAGTGAGTCCTGCCCTCCAGGATTGAATAACATACCAACATCCCTTGTCTCGAGTCATCCAGAAAGAATGGCCCCTTGTGCAGGGTACCCTGTAGCTATACAATTATGCCCCATGTACAGTCAGTCGCCCTGAAATTCCGTTGGGGTCTCCCTCGTCTCCCACTGTAGGAAATTGGCGGAACTCCCAGAGAAATGACCAAACTTTCAATGGGAGACCAGAAGAACCCTTGTGGAATTTCAGAGTCCATGGGGCAAAAATTGGGCCGCGTCCCCTTTGGCGCGCTAACTTCACCAGGGCGCTACTTTTAGAGCCCCTAAAAGGTTAGCGCCCCCGTGCCCGAAATTCGATGGTAGCGCCCCAAGCAGGTGGTGGCGCGCTACTGGAAGCACTCCCCACCCCCCCCCCCCCCTTTCCCTCTTGGGGCGCTCCGGCCCAATATCGCGGCGCTACGTGCCGCAGCGCCAATGCGTGCCGGCATTTCGCGGCGTGGTACTGCAGGCCTTCCTCCCCTGATTAAAGTGGAAGGGCCTTGCGCAACGCGAACTGGGGCCCAGCTGGGCCACCAGGGAGCGAGGTGCTGGCAAAAGAGCCCGGCACTCGAGAGGAGTGCTGGGCTGACCGATCGCAGCTGGCACCCCGCGGGGGGACGGCAATTGGGGCAGGTGCTGGTAGGCGGCTAGCAAAAAAAATGGCTGCCCGGCACCTCCACTTTAAATATCGCCACCCCAGCAGCACATACGCCCCCCTGACCGTACATAGAAAACATAGAAGATAGGAGAAGGAGTAGAGGAGTAGGCCATTTGGCCCCTCGAGCCTGCTCCACCATTCAATGCAATCATGGCTGATCATCCAAATTCAGTACCCTGTCCCTGCTTTCTCCCCATATCCGTTGATCCCTTTAGCCTTAAGACATATATCCAACTCCTACTTAAATATATTTAATGAATTGGCCTCTACTGCCTTCTGTGGTAGAGAATTCCACAGGTTCATCACTCTCTGGGTGAAGAAATTCCTCCTCATCTCTGTCCTAAATGGCTTACCCCTTATCCTTAGACTGTGACCCCTGGTTCTGGACTCCCCCGCCATCGGGAACATCCTTCCTGCATCTAGTCTGTCTAGTCCTGTTAGAATTTTATAAGTTTCAATGAGATCCCCTCTCATTCTTCTAAACTCCAGCGAGTATAACCCCAATCGACCCAATCTCTCCTCATACGTTATTCCTGCCATCCCAGGTATCAGCCTGGTGAATCTTCGCTGCACTCCTTCCATGGCAAGAACATCCTTCCTCAGATAAGGCGACCAAAACTGCACACAATACTCAAGATGTGGTCTCACCAAGGCCCTGTACAACTGCAGCAAGACATCCTTGTTCCTGTACTCAAACCCTCTCGCTACAAAGGCTACATTTGCCGCCTTAACTGCCTGCTGCACCTGCATGTTTACCTTCAGCGACTGGTGCACAAGGATGCCCAAGTCTCGTTGCACTTCCCCTTCTCCCAATCTATTGCCATTCAGATAATAACCTGCCTCCTTGTTTTTGACACTAAAGTGGATAACCTCGCATTTATCCACGTTATATTGCATCTGCCATGCTTCTGCCCAATCACCCAACCTGTCCAAATCATACTGGAGTTTCTCGGCATCCTCCTCACAACACACACGCCCACCCAGCTTTGTGTCGTCTGCAAACTTCGAGATATTACATCTAGTTCCCTCGTCCAGATCATTAATATATATTGTGAATAGCTGGGGTCCAAGGACCGATCCCTGTGGTACCCCACTAGTCACTGCCTGCCACTTGGAAAAAGAGCCGTTTATTCCAACACTTTGCTTTCTGTCTGCCAACCAGTTCTCTATCCAAGTCAATACCTTGCCCCCAATCCCATGTGCCTTAACTTTACACGCTAGTCTCTTATGCGGGACCTTATTGAAAGCCTTTTGAAAGTCCAAATACACCACATCCACTGGTTCTCCCTTATCTATTTTACCAGTTACATCCTCAAAAAATTCCAGTAGATTAGTCGAGCACGATTTACCTTTTGTAAATCCATGTTGACTTTGTCCGATCCTGTCACTGTTTTCCAAGCGCTTTGGTATTACATCTTTTATAATGGACTCTAGCATTTTCCCCACTACTAATGTCAGGCTTACCGGTCTGTAATTCCCCGTTTTCTCTCTACCACCTTTTTTGAACAGTGGGGTTACATTAGCTACCTGCCAATCCATGGGGACTGTTCCAGAGTCTATAGAATTTTGGAAGATGACCAGCAATGCATCTACTATTTCTAGGGCCACTTCCTTAAGTACCCTAGGATGTAGATTATCAGGCCCTGGGGAATTATCGGCCTTCAATCCCGTCAATTTCTCTAACACTATTTCCTTACAAATACTGATTTCTATCAGTTCCTCCCTTTTCATTAGACCCTATGTTTCCCGACATCTCTGGGAGGTTATTTGTGTCCTCCTTTGTGAAGACAGAACCAAAGTATGTATTTAATTGGTCTGCCATTTCTTTGTTTCCCATTATAAATTCCCCTGATTCTGACTGCAAGTGACCTACGCTTGACTTCACCAATCTTTTTCTCTTCACATATCTTTTACAGTCAGTTTTTATGTTCCCTGAAAGCTTACTCTCATACTCTATTTTCCCCCTGTTAATTAATCCCTTTGTCCTCCTTTGTTGAATCCTAAACTGCTCCCAATCCTCAGGTTTGCTGCTTTTTCTGGCCAATTTATATGTGCTCTCCTTGGATCTTATGCTATCCCTAATTTCCCTTGTTAGCCACAGTTGAGTCACCTTTTTTTGTTTTATTTTTATGCCAAACTGGGATGAACAAAGTCTGTAGTTCATCCATGCAATCTTTGAATATTTGCCATTGCCTATCCACCGTCAACCCTTTGACATTCCCCAATCAATTCTACCCAACTCTTGCCTCATACCATCGTAGTTTCCTTTATTTAAATTCAGGACCCTAGCCTCTGAGTCAAATACTTCACTCTCCATCTTAATGAAGAATTCGATCATATTATGATCGCTCCGACCCAAGGGGCCTCGCACAACAAGATTGCTAATTAATCCTTTCTCATTACGTAATACCCAGTCTAAGATGGCCTGATCTCTAGTTGGTTCCTCGACATATTGGTCCAGGAAACCATCCCGTATACACTCCAGGAATTCCTCCTCCACAGTATTGTTACTAATTTGGTTAGCCCAATCTACATGTAGATTATATGTACATAACGTCTGGCGGTACATCAGAGAGCGCAACCGAAGTTTGTGGCCAGGCTGCTGCGCACGGCGATGTTGTCCGCTGCATTTCACGGGAGCCATCAGCGGCGCCGCGCCCATGTGCTAGTTGCTTTGTGCCCCGTTAGCGCCCCCTTAGGGTGCTAACGGGAGGTGCAAAACAACCGAATTTTGCCCCCTATGTCTTTAGGAGAAAACTTGGGGATGGGGAGGAAGTGGGATGTAGAAACTGGTAACGTGAGATGTTGGATTAGTTAAGCCAAGTTTTTTTGGGGAGGAAGGGGTGTTTGAGCTTCTCCAGTGTCTCTTTTGGGTTCCTCTGCATCATGTCTGTTTTCTGTGCTGTATTTTTGGTGTGTGTTTTCAATCCATTTCTCCATCTGTGTTACTCCCTAACATTTAGTTAAGGGCCACTATCTTAACCAGCCTCTTGCCTGAGAACCACTTTTGGGAACTCTGCAACATGCAGTGATGGGTTCTGGGTCTGTGCTTGTGATACCCCACATAACTGAATTGGACATTTGTACTGGGTCTAGAAGCACTTCTATTTTGTATGTCAGAAAAATCATCTCTTTGTGCCACTAAGTAGTGCAGGCTTGCCAGCAGCAGTTCAAAATCTGAGACCGTTATTCACGAGAAAAGAAAAGTTTCCCCCGGGCAATCGCTTGGCATCCATTTGTTGGCACTCGCTGCCATTGGCACCAAAATTACGAATTAACCAAATGAGCAACTGCGAGCATGGAGCTGTGGCCAAGGTTACATGTACCCGGAAGGGTTATTTGTGCACTTGGACAAGAAAACTGGAACTTGTGAAAGGCTTGCTTCCATCAGGTTTCCAGATGCTTGACTTTAGTCTACCTGGGTTTGGATTTTTTGCAGATATCCCTTGCTGGTCCAAGGGCAAGTTTTAAAGAGATTGTTTGCAACGTATCCCATCTCTCCAGTTTCTTGGTCATAAAGAACAGGAAGGCATTCAACCATTTGCAGAAAAATCTGTGTGCCTTACCGGAGGGGACACTGCAAAAAGCAGCAACTATTTTCTTCTCCGAGATCAACTTTTCCAAACTCTTGGCGGTTAGTTTGTTTCCATTATTCAGTAATCTGAGGTCTGTATGATTGTGTCAGGCTCCTTGCTTGGCATATGGAAATTTCACTTGTACCGCTGTTGAGGCCCGGTTATACACTCCACCTTAGCAGCAGTTTAATACATAGCTCCTGCCCTTATCCTCGAACTTGCATAACAACATAAGAACATAAGAAATAGGAGCAGGAGTCGGCCATTTGGCCCTTCGAGCCTGCTCCGCCATTCAATAAGATCATGGCTGATCTTCTACCTCATCTCCACTTTCCTGCACTATCCCTATATCCCTTGATTCCCATAACAACATCCAAAAATCTATCGATCTCTGTCTTGAATATACACAACGACTGAGCCTCCACAGCAACAACATTACCATGAGGAGCAACACAGGAGACCTGAGAATATGCAAAATCAGTTCAGATACATGTACCCTTAGCTCATTGATCCCATCCTTGCAGAATACCAATCCTATCACCTTTCCTATTACACAATCTTCAGGTCCACCTGAGCAGAAAGGACCTTGACTTAACATCTAATCTGAAGGATTACACCTCTAACATGACAACACTCCCTCAGTACTACACTGGTGTGCCAGCCTAGATTAGTTTTGGAATGTACCCTTCTGACTCTTCCACCAACTTCATTTTATGCTCAATTCAAGGTAGCATCTGTATTATATTTAAGAAAGAGTAAAGTGTGTAAGCTTTATGACCCATTGACTGATATTTCTGACTGACCCAGATGTAGCTGTGGAATTTGAACAACTATATCCTCCCCATATAGTAATAGAATCCCCTATTTTAATTACTTTTGCCAGGGGGTGGGTAAATGTATTCGTGTTAATGGTATTCTATTTTTTTTAAATGTCAAAACTGTAGTGCCCGAATGTTTTGCATTTTATCTGGTGTTGCTGTCACATTCTTCAGGTGATCAAAACAAGGTGATAGACAGATCCTATTTATTCCCATTTTGTGTGTAACAGTACACCAACCTGCCTCTGATCTATTGTTTCCTCTGCAGGAGAGGGTTACATTTAGTGCTGGGAACATACTTGATGCAACTAATGCCATGAACAGTTTTATACATGGAATTGTATCTCTTGTACATCAGGTAAGCGGAATATGGCGACAACAATGACTACACAACAACAGTTCATGGGCTGTGAAGTGCTTCAGGATATCCTGATGGCATGAAAGACACTAAAAAAAATAGAAGATGTCCTCTTTCTCTCGCTCTCTGTTTTTTGCTGTTTTCTTTCCTTTTTTCTTTTTCTTTTCTTGGATCTCTCAGGAATTTGACCCAACTCGTCCCCTTTTCTAGGAAAACAGAAAGACTTGTTGGTGCATCAGTAGAGCAATTTGGATATGTCCCAAACCCTAATGCAGACATGCATTAATGACATGCTCTCTTGTATGTCCGTCATGCAGTCCCCCTTTTAATATCTACGTTCTGTTCACTAAGCTCTCCAGCCCACCCCATGTGGATTCAACATAAATCCCAGTTTCTCTTTAGCCTTCTGCTACCAGCACTGGGCAATAATAACAAAAAAAATGTGAAACCCATTAGTGCATGGAGAGATTCGGATATGGTAGTGTTGTGGTTATGTTACTGGACTACTAATTCAGGGAACGTGAATTCAAGTCCCAACAAGACCGTTTGAGAATTTGGTTCAGTTAAAACAAAAATCTGGAAATAAAAAGCAGGTCTCAGTAAAAGAGACTGATGAAGCTGTCGGATTGTTGTAAAAACCCAACTGTTTCATTAATGTACTTTAGGAAAGGAAACCTCCTGTCCTTAACTGGTCTGACTCCAGTCCCACGCCAGCGTGGTTAACTCTTAACTGCCCTCTGAAGTGGCTTTGCAAGTTTTCCAATTGTATCACACCACTACATAGTGATTCAAGAAGAAGGCCCATTACCACCTTTTCAGCGCAACTAGGGATGGGCGATAAATGCCTGCCTTGCCAGTGACGTCCACATCCTGAGAATGAATAAAGGGGAGGGAATTAGTGGGCTGTTTATACTTTTTTATCCAGCCAGATAATTGGGCCACGGTAGTTCTTGACGATGGGAAGATTGTGTCCCACACCTCAGATTATTGGATAGGCCTTGATTCAAAATTATTCAAAAATTCCAGCTTTCTAGGTATGAGAGTTCTTTTATACAGAAACCAAAGTGAAAGTGCAAGGTCCTAGGAGCAGGACAGGACTAACTTTGAGCTGTATAGAAGAGGATGTCTCTCTCTCCTCCATCATACCGAAGTCTTTGATCACGTAACCATAACCGTTTCCCACCACTGCTTGGTGTCTGGCTATTGTCACCTCTGTGAAACACTTTGGAGCATGTTGTTAAGTTAAAGACACTATATAAAGTGCCAGTTGTTGTTGCTGAATCCCAGCCTGTGATTCAGTGTTATTGTTTGTGTTTAGTTCAGCACATTATGTACTGTTCAACATTAAGCTTCAGTCCAGGGCCATAATCTACAACAATTCCTACAACTGAAATCAGCCAGCATTCCCGCTCCTAATTGCTGCCAGTGATTCCTGCAGAAAGTGTGCGGGTGAGGACATGATCACACCTGGCTCTAATCCATTCCACAATTGCATAGCCTTCCAATATTGTCCGGTCTCCCACATGAAGAATGGTCACGAGGTGAGGTACCGGAGGGCAGCTTGCAATCGTTGAACTGTACCCCACTGAGGCCTTGAAGAAAGAAGGGGGAAGGGAGAAAATTGGCAAAACAAGGCTTTTTTTTAAAAAAGACTGATTTGAGATTGGAGCTCAGCCACCAGGGCTTGTTTTTGTTTAGTCATATTATTCATGGTTTTTTTTTCTGTATTTTTAAGACTTGGTATTGAACTGTTGTTTACATTATTGCAGAAAGTGCACTAAGCCAGCGTGTAATGCCAACAGTAACCAATCGTAACCTTACTCGATCAGGTTTTTTGTGGCTGCTGCCTTTCAGCTGTGTGAATTTATTTGCTTTCTTCCCCATAATTCTCGTGAGGTGTTGGAGCATAGACTCCAGATAAAACAGATGCCAAGAAACAGTGAAAAGCTTTTAGTGACACTCAAGAAAAGGTTCTTTTATTGGAGTGGCTTGCATACAGGGATTGTGTTGTGTTCAATCCGCTTTCAACACATTCACCACTTGGCTAGAAGATTGGAAAGAGTTTAGCTGCTACTCGAAATTCCTTTGAACACAATAACACTACACTATAAAACCTTTGTACCAAAACAGGATCTGCTTTCCTCGGATTGTTAATTTACAAAGGATTGAGCCTGATTCTGACATGTTTATATTTAGCTTTTTTAGGCCTAGCTGATTTGGCCTGACTGAAGCCTAATCCAAGACTGCCAACACTCCTATGACTTGTGGTCTGCAAGCCATCACTCATCACTGGCCCTGATAGCAACTGCAGATATGAAATCATTTGAGCTAGATAACAAGAAAGACTTGCATTTCTATAGCACCTTTTACAACTTCAGGATGTCCCGAAGTGCTTTACAGCCAATGAAGTACTTTTGAAGTGTAGTCACTGTTGTAATGTAGGAAACGCGGCAGCCAATTTGCGCACAGCAAGCTCCCACAAACAGCACTGTGATAATGACCAGATAATCTGTTTTTAGTGATGTTGATCAAGTTGGTTAAACACGATTTGCCTTTACAAACCAATGCAGGCTTTCCTTAATTAATCCACACTTGTCCAAGTGACTGTTAATTTTGTACCTGATTATTTTTTCTAAAAGCTTCCCCACTCCCGAGGTTAAACTGACCGGCCTATAGTTGATGGGTTTATCTTTACACCCTTTTTTGAACAAGGGTGTAACATTTGCAATTCACCAGTCCTCTGGCACCACCCCCGTTTCTAAGGAGGATTGGAAGATTATGGCCAGTACCTCCGTGATTTCTTTCTTCACTTCCCTCAACGTCCTAGGATGCATCCCATCCAGTCCTGGTGACTTAGCAACTTTAAGTACAGTCAGCCTTTCTAGTACCTTGTCTTTATCAATTCTTATCCCATCCAGTAACTCCTCTACCGCCTCTTTTACTATGTCTATGGCAGCATCCTCTTGGTGAAGACAGATGCAAAGTATTCATTTAGCACCTCAGCCATACCCTCTGCCTCCATGCGTAGGTCTCCTTTTTGGTCCTTAATCTCCCCCCCCCCCCCCCCCTTTCTACGCTTTTACTATTTATATATGCTTATAGAAGACTTTTGGATTACCTTTTATGTTAGCTGCCAATCTATTCTCATACCCTCTCTTTGCCCCTCTTATTTTCAAACAAATAGCAATATGAAACAGGACAGTAACTACTAAAAGTAAAATATAACACATGTAATGAGAATATCTATAATGCATTAATTTCCCTCAGTAAGCATGGTTTCTGATTTAATTCAAATGTCTGTCAAGTTGGATGAAGAAAGATTTTGTTGACTGCTTTGCTCCAACTTGCAAAATCGTCTTCATTTTAAGAAATTCATGATCTCTTCTACACCAGCATCTTTTGAAGTCACCCCGGGCTCTTCCATGTTTTTGCGTTTAACTTGGTGGTTGTGAAAACCAACACTTCTGGGAAATCTCAATAGTTGCTGGTCCCAGATCAAATTAAGCAATGTCTTATGCAACTTTCTGATTAGCCTAGGAGATTGCTTGTAGGTTGTTTCCTGAGCAAAATAGGCAATATTCGTGTGTAAATCTGATTGAAGACATTAAGCGGATGTAGAATTTTACAGTGGCATAGTGGAGAGCCCTTAGCACATCGAGCAGGGAACATGCAAGTCTGTCTAGTGAGAGAAAAATAATCCAGCTGTCTAAGTCTCAGTGCATTAGTTAATTGGGTCGTTAGTTAATCAGTTCAATGTCTCTACCATTGACCAAGCCAGTTCTTTAATACAGCAGCCCGTCAATTAAATCGAAAAGGCTCTCTGCTATTTAGATCAGACATTACTTAAACGTTACAGTCAAGGAGGCAAATAAGTCCGATTGTTCACAAGTTTTTCTTCATCAAAGTTCTCATTTACCTAACCCATTTACCAAACAATTAGAACCTAAATACCATTACTGTTTAACCAGCAACTGCCTGCTTCGCAATCACCAAACCTTGCAGTGTAAATATTATGTCATTTGTATTGAAAGAAAACTCTTGACTTCAAATAGCTTATTAGTACAAGGATAACTCTTCCAGCAACCATTCCCCCACTGATTGCTTTCTATTCTCTTATCTACTCACTAGAGAAAGAGTTTACAATTAGGTGGAAAAATATCCCGTGAGTTACAGGTACAGACTGAGAGCTGAATTCTCACTGCGTCATAATAGTTCCTGGGACTGCGGGTGGTGATATCTGGAGGGCAGCAGGCCAGGGCGAATAGTGGAAATGGGAGGATGTCAATTTTGCTTGAATACCTTTTGGGCTTCTGGGAGTGTTTATACAGAATTTTCCCTCAGGTGATTAAGTGGGTGGGTAGAGTCCACAATAGGGTAGGTTGTACATGGACTGTGCGCGGATATTAAATGGGAGTTTATGATGGGCCGATTTGGTCTTCTCTCGCTCCTTGCTACGTTGCAACCTTGCACGTTTTGGAAAGATCATTTGAAACTTGTTTTGATTGTGGAGGTGAAACAGTAAGGGGTGGGGAAGCAGAAATGGAAGAAGACGAGGAGTGCTCATTGAACAGCAAGTCCTTGGAACCTGTATCTTCATTTACTTTAATGGAAATTAGCAAAAGGTAATACTTGGAGAAAATTAACTTGGGAAATATGAGATTTAAAGAGAATGGAAAATGTTTTCTAATTCCAAAAGTAGCTTCAATGCTCAATGGAGTGAAGACTGCAGATGCCAGTCACTGATCAGAAGCTTATTTCTTGGAATTTTACTAACAGAAAATATTATTCTAAACAGCAATGGAAAAACAGTGAAGTACAAATTGGAGGATATGTTAAAACTGTGTTGTGAGCTGGTCAGTTCACATCTTGAGTACTCTGTCCAGTTTTGGTCAAAAAGGCGCAAGGGAAACATTCAAGCCCTAGAGGTAGTGTAGAGAAGAGGCGAGAGCATCATCCCTAGAGTGGGAGGCCTGAGTTATTCGGAAGAATTGGAGAAGGATTGGTTTTTCACTCTTGAAAGAAGATGACTAAGTGGGAACATCGTAGAGGTATCTAAGATAGTAAAAGGTAAATCTGGAGCACTGCTTCACAATAAATCATGACAATAGGACAGAGGCACACAGATTCAAACTGGTAAAAGGCAACTTAGAACTGATTTCAGGTGTTAACTCACTGCTATTGTTAAATTTACCTCATCTTCTCTCATACTATTTTCAACGTTACTGGTGTCCTGCAAGGTGGACTTTGGCCCTTCATCTGGGTTTTTCAGTAATACAACATCTGCTAATGCTTCTGTTTTATGCATTTTTGTTCTGTTTTCTTATGATTGCGTCACAAGTTTTCCAACATGACGAGTTTTTCTGAATTCCGGGATGAGGTTCGGTGGTTAACTAATCCAAACACCACTGGGTCACCAAAGATGATGTTTCAGGCGATATCGAAGATCGTTTGTGGGCACCTAGATGGAGGTGGCCTGCGGATACCTTCCCTGAACTGGTATGAAGATGATGACTACAAAGCCTTATTTGGCAGGAACAGCACAGATGAGAAAATGATCACTTTTGACAATTCAACACGTGAGTACTGTATTACACTCTCAGTGAATCTTTAAGGGAAAATAATCTAATGTGACTTGAGTTTAGGCAGTCTCAACCCAGTTCCCAATGAGCTTGGGCCTGCAGTGCAAAGCTGTCCCTAATTCAATAGTAATTGGCAATTTCATTCTGGGAATCCACAGGACGGCTTGTATAGAAACTGGAAATAATATCACCGGTAAACTCTTATGGGATTGCAGCTAATATGCATCGTTAGTGTAGAGTGAAGAAGCTTTACACTGCATCTAATCCTACCATGCAACAATTTACATTTATATTGTATCTTTAGTGTAGCAAAATAACCTAAGGTGCTTCACCATTTGAAGTTAGTCTCAAGTAGGATCAGAATGAGAATTGGGGAGGTGGCTGAAGGCACAGAGAAAGGGAGGTTGTTGAAGGTGGGAAAGGATATACAAAGATGGAGGGGTTTAGGGAGAGAATTCTAGAGTGTAGGGCAAATTGTTTGAAGGCCCTGGGCAGATGGTAGGATGCGGGATCCAGAGTTTGGAAGAACGAGGGTGTAAGGGATGATAAGATAACGGCTTTGGGAATCTGGTGTGGATTTTGGGATGAGTTGGAATTTAGGGAGGGTGGAGCTCGGGAAACTGGCAAGGAGGTGCTGGAAAAATCAAGTCTGAAGGTGACCACGTGGTGAGTCAAAGTTTAAGCAGCAGCAGGGTGAGGTCGGGACAAAGACGGGCAACATTTCAGAGGTGGAAGTAGGCAGTCTTGGTGATGGATAGGATGTGGCATTTGAACCTCAGTTCAGAGTCAAGTACCACCCTGAGGTTTTGTACCATTGAGGTTGAGCTTGAGCAGCGTCACGGAGGGAGATGAGATCACACTAAGGCATGGAACTTCTGATGATGGACTTTGATCTATCCCTTATAGAAACATAGAAGATAGGAGCAGGAGTAGGCCATTCGGCCCTTCAAGGCTGCTCCGCCATTCAACGAGATCATGGCTGATCATCCAAACCCTAGCACCCGGTCCCTACACCGACAGCCATCCCACCCAAGCCCTATCCCTGTAACCCCGTAACCCCACGTATTTAATCCCCCTTAACACTAAGGGCCAATTTTTATCATGGCCAATCAACCTAACCCGCACATCTTTGAACTGTGGGAGGAAACCGGAGCACCCGGAGGAAACCCACGCAAACACGGGGAGAATGTGCAAACTCCACACAGACAGTCACCCGAGGCCGGATTTGAACCCGGGTCCCTGGCGCTGTGAGGCAACAGTGTTAACCACTATGCCACCGTGCTGCCCTTGTTGAGTTGCAGGAAGTTCTGGTTCATCCATAACCTGATTTTGGACAGAACAGTTATGGAATCAAGGGTGACCATGGAGAGGTAAAATGGGAATGATGCTGGACAGATGCAACATATTGAGGAAGAATTGGAGAGGTTAAGGGTGGAAACTTGGCATATACAGGAGGTGACCTGGGAAAATGTCTAACCCATGCTCTACCAGAAGAGACGTTAAACCGAGGCGCTGCCTGCCCTCTCAAGTAGATGTAAAAGATCCCATGGCACTATTTTGAAGAAGAGCAGGGGAGTTCTCCCTGATGTCCTGGCCAATATTTATCCATCAACCAACATCACTTTAAAAAAAAAAAAAAAAGAGCTGATCTGGTTATTAGCACGTGGCTGTTTGTGGGAGCTTGCTGTGTGAAAATTGGCTACCGTGTTTCCTACATTACTTCATTGGCTGTAAAGCACTTTGGGACAGTCTGAGGTTGTGAAAGGCGCTATATAAATGCAAGGTCTTTCTTTTATTCCATTTTAATGGTGCCAAATTTTCATTTTTAACTCCTGAATTGTTCAAGATAAAAGTTTTTTTTTTTGAGTACTGATGGATTTAGTAGAATTGTGGGGTGGGGGCGCGGAGTGCCAGTGAAGCGTTAAATGTTAGAGGAGTGTATGTTCTGCTGAACTGAATCTCTCTCCTTTCCTTCCATAGCACCTCACTGTAAAGATCTGATTAAGACTCTTGAATCTAACCCTCTCTCTCGGATTATGTGGAGGGGAATCAAACCGCTCTTTGTGGGGAAGATTCTGTACACTCCAGATACTCCAGCTACACTGAAGATAATGAAAGAGGTACTTGATTTTGGGATGAAAGATGTCACCTTTACTGAGGTCTGTGTGTAATTGGTGTGGCCAGTGACTGTAAGGTACAAAATCAGAACAAGGTACGAATGTTCACGAGATCTAGTTTGTGTTGACCACAGTGACTGCAGTCAACTTGGAGCTTCTTTGCTTGACCAGACCATTTTTATGCACTGACTAGCTTATTAAGAATTTTTGATGGGCAGTGAATTTTCTAACATTCAGTGATGAGTTGGGATAGGAGCAACTGAACAAGTCTAAGTGACTTTCTCCCCATATCAAGGCTTAGATCTGTCATCCATGAGCACCTGTTATGAACAAACACAAATGTTTTGACTGATCCAGTTGGTTATTTTTACCACTCCAAGGACTCGTAGCGAGTAAACTAATAATCTGAGCAACTAGTTACCAAATAGGTCCGCTTGTGCTATTGCATTTGGACATCAGTAAAACTGGCCCACAACGGGCCAGTGCAGGATGACCCCACCACGTCAATAGGAATTGAAAAGCTCGGCTTGACTGGAGATGCTAATAGTTTTCCTTCTTATCTTTCTCGCTTCTCGTTTATCAGGTTAACAGAACGTTCGAGGATCTCGGTTTGTTGCGGGAGGTACGAGGAGCATGGAATGAGACTGGGCCCCAGATCTGGAAGTTTATGGAAAGTAGCCAGGAAATCCACCTCCTGCAGGTTAGTGCTCTGCTTACCTCATTTTCATACATGTATTAGTTTGCCTAAGTTGGTAGCAACCTCCTCTGTGTCAGAACATTGTTGGTTGCAGCACCACTGCAGGACTTGAACACGCAATACTTAAGTGTGGGACTGGACAAGATTTTAATCCTAGGTGCCATCTGCTGGTTCAGCTGGACATTAATAATCCTATAGCATTATTTGAAGAAGAGAGGGAGTTCTCCCAAGTGTTCTCCCTGACCCAAATTACCTAAAACAGTTGCTGTTTGTGGACAGTTTCTGGTGCAGAGTGACTGCGGCATTTGCCTACATAATGGTCACTGCACTTCAAAAAAAGGGATAATTGTTGGAAGAAAAACTTTGAGACAAATGACATGATTAGGTACTATATAAAACCAAGTAGTTTATAATTATATAAGAAGGATGGATCGCCTGCAAGTGCTGCGACACAGATTGAGGTAACTTATCGGTGTACTAACAAAGCTAAGGCCTACAACAAGTTAACGCTACTCAAACTCTATCGAGGTCGTTTGAAAAGAGGGCAGAGTCAGCCATAGTGCAGCATCTCCACTGACTGCAGACTCAGTCCCCTGAGGCTCAGGTTCCTGTGATCCTGACTACGCCTCCTCCTGCCCAAGAGTTTAAGGGTGTGAGCAGGAAAGGTTTATTAAAGAATCAATTTTATGGTAAAGACTCCATTTTGTAGCAAAAAGACAGTGTCTGCTGAAACAGGCAGTATCTGGAGAATGTCAACAAGCAGTTCAGATCCCGAAGGCCCCTTGTGAAGTTGGCGTCATATAAGATAGCTTTGTGATTCTCAGTGTAGTTCTGACCTTCTGGTAGATAAATCTATCTGTTTGACAACTGTAGATGTGCCTTTTCTGTGCATGTGAGGAGACAGGCAGCTTATGCTGTGTCTTGAAGCCCACTATGGAGCTTTCACCCACTGCTACCACAGAGTCAGCAGGTCTGTGGAATAATGAGCTAATGGTAGTTGATGTAAGCTGAGGGTAAAGGTCATGGGAGAGGTATGATGTAATGGCCTATAGCTAAGGAATAAAAGCGAGACTTTGTAACGCAAAGTTAGGAAGACCAGGGCTGACCACTCCACTACTAAGTTCAGCAACTGTAACATGAGGTCTCCTGCAGCCTTTGCGTCATTGTGTGTGTTGTCTGTGAGTATAAATTTCTCTAATAAAAGGTCCGACGAGCTCAGTCTGCAGAGCATGAAACTCTTAATCTCAGGGTCGTGGGTTCGAGACCACATTGGGAGAATTTTCTCAAGGACGTGGTAACTGGGGACTTACAAAATAATAATAGGATTGGGCAGAGTCAACACTGATTTATGAAAGGGAAATCGTGTTTGACAAATCTGCTAGAGCTTTTTGAGGTTGTAACTAGCAGAATCGATTAGAGGGAACCAGTGGATGTGGTGTATTTTGATTTTCAGAAGGCATTTGATAAGGTGCCACACAAAAAGTTATTAAACAAACAAAATTAGGGCTCATGGGATTGGGGGTAATATACTAGCATGGATTGAGGATTGGTTAACGGGCAGAAAACAGCGAGTAGGAATAAACGGGTCATTTTTGGGTTGGCAGGCTGTAACTAGTGGGGTACTGCATGGATCAGTGCTTGGACCTCAACTATTCACAATCTACATTGATGATTTGGATGAGGGGACCAAATATAATATACAGGAAACTCTTTTTTATCCAGGACCGGCGTGGTGCCGGTTGATGAAAAAGTCTGGATTACAGAGAGGTATACTTACTAAGGTACGAGAGCCCCGTACACGGCCACAGATCCAGGCGTCCCTGTTGCATGGCAACAGGTGCAGGAACCCCGGTTACACGCCCACAGATCCAGGAACCCCGGTTACACGGCCACTAATGTGAAGTAAAACTTACCTGAACCTACTTCTGAATTTTGCCGGTTAAGAGAGATTTCCGGTTATTTAGGTGCAGGTAAAAAGAGAGTTTCCTGTATCCAAGTTTGCTGATGATACAAAGATAGGTGGGAATGTAAGTTGTGAGGAGGATGCAAGGAGGCTTCAAGAGGATATAGACAGGCTTAGTGAGTGGGCAAGAACATGGCAAATGGAATATAATGTGGAGAAATGTGAAGTTATCCACTTTGGTAGGAAATATAGAAAAGCAGAGTATTTTTTAAATGGTGAGAGATTGGGAAATGTTGGTGTTCAGAGAGACCTGAGTGTCCTTGTACACGAATCACTGAAAGTTAACATGCAGGTACAGCAAGCAATTAGGAAAGCAATTGGTATGTTGGCCTTTATTACAAGAGGATTTGAGTATAAGAGTAAAGACGTCATACTGCAGTTATTTAGGGCCCTGGTGAGACCGCACCTGGAGTATTATGTACAGTTTTGGTCTCCTTGCCTAAGGAAGGATAAACTTGCCATAGAGGGAGTGCAACAAAGGTTCACCAGACTGGTTCCTGGGATGGGGATATTATCCCATGAGGAGAGATTGAGTAGACTAAGTGACATAAATCGTGCCATTCATGTAGAAATGACTTATGAAATATACTGGGCAGCCTGTTGGTGGTGCTGTCCAGGGAGAGTATAAATACTCGGGCACGGGCCCAGCTTGCTCAGGGACATTTTGTAAACAGGAACTAGTGAAGGATAACTAGACTTCCATGTTGTGAAACAGTCGATTAAAGCCTTGTTTAATACTCTGACCAAGTGCCTAGTAGTTTTCTTACGTCAATTTAATCGACTGCTTGCTGCTCCACGCTCTGAGTGGTTTTGGGAACAGACGGCTACGACTCAAACGGTAGAAGGGAACCAGAGGTAGGAATCAATCCATCATGGAGAAACTACTCCGACCTGCCCGTCTTGACCTGGACCCGAATTCACCTACAACGGCTAAGGTATGGAAACGCTGGCATCATACCTTCAGCAACTTCCTCCGGGTGTGTGGTGAGAATGTTCCTGATAAGTTAGAGATACTTGCCAATTATGTATCCCCTCATGTGTTTGACTATATCGAAGACTGTGTAGACTATGACTCCGCTATCCAAATACTACAGCAACTATATGTAAAGGCCCCAAACGAAATTTTTGCTCGACATCTACTGGCCACAGCTCGACAACAACCTGGGGTATCACTTGACGAATTCCTTCAAAAGCTTTGCAGGCTCAGCAAGGATTGTAATCTCAAAGCTGTCTCAGCTGAGCAGTACAAGGCGGAGTCAATTAGTGATTCCTTTATTAACGGAATTGCGCCTCCTTTCATACGCCAGCGTCTGTTGGAGAATAAAACCCTCAAGTTACAAGCTGCCTATGACCAGGCATGTTCTCTGGACTTAGGCATCTGCATTTTTTTTGGCTATCTTTTACCGCGTGCACGGACTGCTGCTATCACTTTTGGTGACTCCTCCAATGGGCCTCGGGCCGAAGCCCTCACTGATGACTACTCTATCCTAGCCGATGACGACCCTGCCCTAGCGGCATCTTGGCAATCTGGAAGGAAGTGTTTCTTCTGTGGAGGTGCATTCCACTATAGGAAATTTTGTCCTGCTCGTAACGCAGCCTGCAGTCATTGCAGTAAGAAAGGTCACTTTTCTAAGGTATACCGGTCAAGAGCCCCTGTTATAGATAGCAGCTGCAAAACTAAAACTGCTCCTCCCCCAAGAGCCACTACTAAGGTGACAACTGTCAAGGGTAAAACTACTCCTCCTCCCATCACAGCTGTTTTTCCCCAAAGCCTGTCCCATGCAGCCACGAAGGTTTCGGTAAATGGACACATTTTGAGTGCACTAATCGACTCATGCAGCTCTGACAGCTTCATCAGTGAGCAGGCTGTCAGTAAGTTAAAACTGCGTATTTACCCCTCGGACAGGGAAATTGCAATGGCTCTGACGACAGTGACCACCAACTCTTCCAGAAACAACACAAAAGACTCACTTTTGAGTTTGGAGGGTCAAAACCGGAGCTTACTATTTCCAAAGTACCGTTTTGTGCGCTTTCGGTGGCTTCGCTCGACGAGCCCTCCTTGTTTGCCAATGTTTTCCCCCCCCCCCCCCCCCCCCCCCCCCCCAGATGCGAGCCCATAATCACTAAATCACGACGTTTCAGCCAAGATGATCTATCCTTTATCGGGCAGAGATCTCTCACCTTCTTCTTGCTGACTGTATCATTGAGCCATGTTCATCTTCCTGGCGGGCTCAAGTCGTTGTTGTTAAAAATCCTCTGAAGCAACACAAGAAACGTCTTTGCATCGATTACTCGCAAACTATTAACCAGTATACCGACCTGGATGCCTACCCACTACCACGCATCGATGCCATGGTCAATAACCTTGCCAACTACAAGGTATTTTCAACTTTTGACTTCGAGCGCATACCATCAAGTACCGTTAAAGGACTCTGACAAAAAGTATACGGCCTTTGAGGCCAATGGTCGGCTTTACCAGTTTTGTCGCCTTCCATTTGGGGTCACCAATGGGGTGGCCGTCTTCCAACGGGCAATGGATAGCCTAGTCAAACAGGAGAACTTAACAGACACTTTTCCATATCTGGATAATATCACCATTGCTGGTCATGACCAGAAGGAGCATGATGCCAACCTCCAGAAATTTCTTGACGTTCTCCGTCGACACAACTTAACCTTAAATGAGTCCAAATCTGTGAAATCAATACCATCAGTCAACATCTTTGGCTACTGGGTGGGCAATGGTGTCATCAAACCCGATGCGGAGCGACTTCGTCCGCTTCAGGAGCTCCCTCCTCCTACGAGTCTCGGCTCTCTTCGTCGGGCCCTCGGCATGTTCGCCTATTATGCGAAGTGGATACCCCACTTTTCCGACAAGATCCAGCCCCTGCTTCACGTGAAGTCATTTCCGTTGAAGGCAACGGCTATTTCAGCTTTCGACCTCCTCGAGCAACAGCTGGAACAAGCCACACTTCGTTCCATCAATGAAAATCTCCCTTTCGTGGTCGAGTGCGATGCATCGGATGTGGCGATCTCGGCTACCTTGAATCAAGGTGGTCGACCCGTTGCATTCCTGTCCAGAACTTTGCAGGGTGGGTAGCGAGCTCCATTATCCTCCTGTCAAGAAGGAGGCTACGGCTATCATCGAGGCAGTACGTAAACTGAGTTATTTTCTCGCTCGTCGCCATTTCACGCTTATAACCGATCAGCGCTCCGTGGCTTTTATGCTGGATAACCGGAAACGCACTAAGATCAAAAATAACAAAATACAGCTCTGGAGGATGGAATTGGCCGCCTTTGGCTACACCATACATTATCGACCCGGCAAAGAGAATGTGGCCCCGGATACCCTCACATGTGCATTCTGCTCTTCCATGTCAACTTCGACTCTTGCGGATCTTCATACTGACTTATGCCATCCTGGCGTTACCCGTATGTTACACTTTGTGCGATCTAAAAATCTCCCATCTTCTACGGAAGACGTGAGAAGAACATGCTCCACTTGTAGAATTTGCGCGGAATTAAAACTGCAATTCTTCCGTCCGTCGGATGGCTCACTCATACATGCTGCACAGCCTATGCAGCGACTCCGCATTGACTTTAAGGGGCCACTGCCTTCCTCAACGCAAAACACCTACTTGCTTACTATGGTGGATGAATATTCACACTTGCCCTTTGCTTTCCCCTGTCCCAATATGCTCACTTTCACAGTGATCAAATGCCTCGATCAGGTCTTTTCCCTTTGCGGTACGGCCAATTTCATCCACTCTGATCGGGGTCCCTCCTTCATGTCAAGCAAACTCAAAAGTTATCTTTCCCAACGGGGAATCGCCACAAGTAGAATGACACCGTATCATCCTATTGAAAACGGACAGGTTGAGAGATACAACGCTAACATTTGGAACGCTGTTCGTCTTGCATTGAGGTCACACAACCTATCAGACCGGCAGTGGGAAACTATGCTCCCTGATGCATGGTATTCCATCAGGTCTCCTCTTTCTACATCCACCAACGCTACTCCTCACAAACGATTCTTCGGGTTCCAGCATCGCTCCACTCATGGGACGTCCCTACCATCATGGTTGGCAGCTCCTGGCCCCGTGCTGCTCCGAAGAATCGTCCGATCCTCTAAGAGTGATCCCCTCGTCGACGAAGTGGAACTGACAGATGTCAATCCCACGTACGCATACATGCGGTACCCTAATGGCCGGGAATCCACAGTGTTACTTCGGGATTTGGCTCCCTGCCCAACCGGTCCCACGGACCCAATCGATGGTGGGACCCGTATCAATGATGCGGATACCCTGCGCTCCTCTGAGGATGACGTCCTACCCGGGACATCAAGGGATCTGCCAGCTATTCTGACTGATCAACCCGGGGAACAGCGCACTCCCCGCGGGATGGCCACCCGAAGCCAGGACGCCGGTCAGTCACCGACTACTGGGCAGGGTGAAGCCAGCTTTGTGCCTGTGGGGGCCCGCACCCGGAGCCACGATCTCCCCAGTCCCCCTCAGGTCGATCAAGGCGACACGGACTCTGTCAGCCCGCTGGTACGAACTAAGCGACCAAAACACGGTCTGAGGAGACGTGCCTTCCGGCCACCGACGGAGATCCAAACTACTGCGTCTATTCTTAGTCCGACTAATTCGGTAGAAAGAAGCCACCAGACTTCCAATCTTTCAGGTGGTAAGAATGACACAAATCGTGCCATTCATGTAGAAATGACTTATGAAATATACTGGGTGGCCTGCTGGTGGCACTGTCCAGGGAGAGTATAAATACTCGGGCATGGACCCAGCTTGCTCAGGGACATTTTGTAAACCGGAACTAGTGAAGGATAACTAGACTTCCATGTTGTGAAACAGTCGATTAAAGCCTCGTTTAATACTCTGACCAAGTGCCTAGTAGTTTTCTGACCTCACTAGGCCTATATTCTCTGGAGTTTAGAAGAATGAGAGGTGATCTCATTGAAACATACAAAAATCTTACAGGACTTGACAGGGTAGATGCAGGGAGGATGTTTCCCCTGGCTAAGGAGTCTCAAACCAGGGGTCACCATCTCAAAATAAGGGGTCGGCCATTTAGGACTGAGATGAGGAGAAATTTCTTCACTCAGAGGGTGGTGAATCTTTGGAATTCTCTACCCCAGAGGGTTGTGGAGGCTCAGTTGTTGAGTATATTCAAGACAGCGATCGATATATTTTTGAATATTAAGGGAATCAAGGGATATGGGGATAGTGCAGGAAAGTGGAGATGAGGTAGAAGATCAGCCATGATCTTATTGAATGGTGGCGCAGGCTTGAGGGGCCAAATGGCCTACTCCTACTCCTATTTCATATGTTCTTAATGAGCATAAATATCAGTGTCTCAAACTCTCATTTCTGGCACAAGGACAAAGAAGGGAGACCTTGCCTAATTCAACACTATCGTTAAATGTACCTGCCACAATTATGAAACCTGCTATTTTGCCTTTCCCAGGAAATGCTGAAGAACCCTGCTGTCGCCAGCCTTATTAACCTACAGCTCAACTCTACCTCCTGGAGTACAGCAAGTATCGCTAACTTTCTGTCGAGCCAAACTCTGGAGAGTGAAAAGTCCATTTACACCTGGAAACAGGCTTACAGAGAAGTAGATCAGATGGTCAACTCTTTGTCCCAAGTCATTGAGGTATGTTCCTGTTAAAATTTACAGTAGTTCAAAGCCTTTCAGTTGAGGAAGAGATGTTCAACTTGGTCAAAGCTCCAAAAATAGAGTGCACTCTTTATAATCCATACATTTTGGAAGCCAGGGTAACTCCATAACCTAAAAGGATTTGCAGAAAGTTTGGAATGTGCTTAATTTCCACCCCCTCCCAATTTCAGTCATGTGGGTGAACACCTGTTTGTATTTATATGATCAATAGTTTAAGGGAATTTCCATATCATATGTAATTTGTTTATTACATTTCTTAGTTAGATGGATTAAGAAAAAAACTCTCAATTATTGCTTAATGGCAAGCTAGCTGGCTGTGTATTGAAAGAAGTTCACTGGAGTATATTTTAATAACTCATCCCTGAGGTAGTTTCATATCTGGCATTGTTAATATAAAATCCAATTCAAATTTAGCTACGGAGGGGGAGGGAGCCTGGCACTGGTGTTTAGCAGTAAGAATGTCAGCTGACTGTTTCGATATTACAATTCTATAAATATATTCCTAATGCCACTCATGGAAATGTGAAGCAGTCCACGAGGAGCTGGTATGTATATTTGGAGCTGGACCTGAGAGTTAACTTTGAACTTGGACTCTTGCGAATGGGATTTTCATCTTGGTGGGAAGATATTCTCAGGATATGGAACTGAAAGTTATCTATTTAAAGATGTGGGATGTTCTACAGAAACCAAACCCTTTAAAGGGTTTTATAAATTCAGACCCTTAGATGAAATGCCAGACCCCACCACAAAGGCGGGATGATTTAGGAGATAGTCATAAGGTGACGCCAAGCTTTTCACGCTCTAATTAATTAATGTTATCATTTATGTTTTATAACAACCCTCAGTAAATTCCTATGTTGCCATAGTAAATTAAATTGAGTATTTTCATTTCCTTTCATACTGTGCATCTGATGGAGACTCCTTGATGTAAAGTAGCTGGGTGTGGAGTTTATCCCACTGTGAAATGCACTTACATTGCCAGTGATCTTTACAGGTTACTGGTATCCTCTCAGTCATGGGTTAATACTCCATGTATCCATGCAGGTAAGTTCAATCAGTTACCTAAACTGATTAAAAACACCTTGTATTTAGTATTTAACGTATTTAAATAACGTATCATAGATGTGGCAATCATTCAGAAGTGACAACATGTGTTTTATTTACTGGGCGAAACATGTGGGAACTCGTTTGATACAACAACCCACCTTTTTTTGATTCAAAGTTTTGAGCTAAAATGAATGGACGTACAATTTACAGATGCCTGGTTATCAACTGCACAGTCAGTGGGCACTTATCCACTAATGTGAGTCATGGTTCTTGGAAACCAGTTAGCTGCCAAATTGCCTGGTACTTTGGGCTTTACGGTTATACTGCGTGTAGTTTGAGGAAAGGATAATACAGTTTAAATCACTTGAAACATATTCTGGTGGGAAATTGCTGATTCAAATATGAAGCAGTTCGTTCCTGTTGATCGTTTCTTTCATGATCTGCACAATGTTAGTTAAGGACGATACCAAAAGCTATGTCTAACCTATGGTCCCAAGGAACACTATCTGTAAATAATTCCTTTTCCATTGGACAGCAGCAATTTCACCCCAGCCTTTTTCTTCCAATTTTCTCATGTCCTCCCCTGAAGGATGGATAAGAGTTCCCTGGACATCAGGTGCCCTCTGATGCATTACCCAACTTGCCATTATTCATGATCAGAGACATTGAGTGCTGCCAGGTTATTTAATTGTGATGGGCATCATAACCAATATTGCGCCTGTCCTCACCAAACTGCCAACCGTCCTTCCAGCAGGTGTGACTGGATAGTGACTGGCAACTCTGGTTAAGGTTGTCCCATGAGTTTTATCTTCCTAAAATTAAACCCGTAAACACAGATCATTCGTCCCAGGAAAAAAAAACATTTCTGCCTTTTTATTGAGTAGTGAACTGTGATGTTAGAAAAAGTAAGGCTTTTTGTTCTGTTGAGAAACTCAGGTGAAGGATCAAGACCCACAGTGTTGGACAGCACCAAGGTTGAAAGGAGTAGGAGAGAATAAAAGATAAATCAAGATTAGTGGTTAGGTGACGCCAAGCTTAAATGTTTGTAGATTACAGAAAGTCAGGAAGACTAAAGGAGGAAAGGAGTTCCATAGCAATCCTGGAAAAGAATGAGTTGGAGTAGAAGACAAGTGATGATCCTTAATTTCAACACCGTGAGGATACAGGAAGGAAGAAGAGTGTATTCGAAGAACAAGCTTAGGAGGAGCGAAAGAGGAAAGTTCAGAGGAGCACTGATCACTGACAAAATAGGGAAAGGTGAGAAAAGTCCCAGTGGAGAGAGGCAGAGGTTGGAGGCTCGTAAACAAATCTCAAATTATTTTGTTTATATGGACACCTGGTGATCAGCCCAGATTGGAATTTGTGTTCCTGAGCCAGCTGTGCACTGTTTATATTCTCAGTTCTCAGTGGAGTACCTCCATTCCTCTCCATGCTGCCTCTGCCCACAGGTAAGCAGTGGAGACCTTTGAACATGTACATGTGCTGTCTGTGTGAGCAAGTCCCCACAATGTGGATGGTGTGACTGTTCATTGAAGGAAGCTTGGAGTCTGGTTTATACTGCGCTGCCTCTGGGTTTGTTGCAACATGAAACCTGTACCAGTGTTCTTTGACACCTGGAACTCGTGTTACACATGGTAATTTTAAAGGTAGATTTGTGCGGCTGTCAGGGTCGTTGCTGCCATCGATTTGTTTAGGCCTAGGTCAGAAGTGAAACACCAGACACGGTGATTCTACAGACTGTTCCCTCGCTGTCACTGTTTTTGTTGCTCCTATAGTCAGTGCTCCTCTGAACTTTCCTCTCATTTCTCCAAAGCTCCAAATAACTCATCTTACATAATCCTCATCCTCGATCCTTCTCCCTGCATTCTCACTGCATTGAAATCAAGACTTGCGTCTCCCACTGTGACTCATTCTTTGCCAGGACCTCCTTGCCCTGATGAAGGGTATACACTTCAGATATTAACTTGTCTGTTCTCTCCAGAGATGCTGACTGACCTGAGTGTTTCCAGCGTCTTCTGTTTAAGTTTCAGATTTCCAGCATCTACAGTTTTTTATTTGCCTCCTGCGGTCATGCCTCCAGCTACAATCTACAACCGTTTAAAATGCAACTATGGCATCACCTAATCACTACTTCTTGATTGCCCTCATTTTCTCTCCAATTCTTTTTATCCTTAATATCCTGCACTATGGTCCTTGACCCTTTACTTGGGTTTTCGATAAGAGTATAAACCATAATCCTGCTTTAGTCCACTTTTCAGAGGTATATTTCTGTTATTTATGGACAAAATGCCAATCGTTGTGCCCAGTAAAAATTAAACCGATCATTTTTACAATCCTAGTTTCTTTTTTCTTGACAGTGCGTATCTCTGAATAAACTAGAAGCTGTCCCGACTGAAGAGAAGTTAGTGGTCCGGGCGTTGCAGCTCCTGGGGGAGCGACAGTTCTGGGCTGGCGTGGTGTTTATGGTTGAGGAGCAGATGGGCACTGAGTCGCACAACCTCCAGTCCCATATCAAATACAAGATCAGGATGGACATTGATGATGTCGCTCGGACTAATAAAATCAAGGACAGGTCTGGTTGTGTCTGTTATTTAAATTCAGTTCTTTTGGGGACATGGGCTGAGAATTTCTTTGGAGCTGCTCCTGCACTGTCTCCATAATCTCGCCAGAAACCCCATTTGTGTGCGTGAAGGGGTTTCTGCCGTGTTTAATGCGACGTTTTGGTGGTGGAGCACGACCAGCGCCGAGGAGATTCCCGGCCATGTTATTTTAATATTTTCTCGGCTTTTCCAGAAATTTCCCTTGGGTGATCAAAAATTCAGGCCTGCTGTCAGATTCAAGTAATTGAACGTCCGATCCAAATGTATCGAACCACTATCCATTAACTCCAGCTATGACGTTATCTCCCAACGGTTGCTTGTTTTTTTTTTGCTTAAAGGGAAGGAAGTTGTGGCCTTAGACTGTGACAAGTAACCACCCATCATGTCTGTGTGAAGAGTACACACCATCGCGTACTTGTTACTTCCTCCAAAATATTGTCACAGCAGCTTCAGGGGATTTGACTTTTTTGAGACTCCTTTCTTTCTCAGCCATTGCTGTGACTGGGTGGGGCAGCATGTATCCCATCATGGCTCCATTCACTTTAAGGGGAGCTGGTGTTTTGAGGCTGCCAAGGAATTGCCCGATTTTGGGAAATAGGGATACCAGCTGGGCACGACACGCTATCTGATTCATTCCCTGCTGCCAGATCAATTGTTTCTGCTGACGTGTGTACGTGCGCAGATGCAGTTTGGCAAGTAGAGAAATAGCCTTGCTTGGTGCTTTGCAGTTTCTCTGCCGCACAGGCTGAGGAGCTGGGACTGGCAAAGGCGACACACACAAGTGTGACAAAAGAATGACAACAGGAAGTAAACTTTTGTAGACAGGAATTACCCACGAGTTTAAAGTTAGATTATACAGCATGACCAAAAAATGTCATGAAACCTCGGTCAGCCTGTCTTGTGTGCGTGATAAAATTAAATTGCAAAACATTACACAATTCACCTTTCAGTATCAGCTGGTTGGAGCTTCGGAGTTTCTCTGCTGCACAGGCTGAGGAGTTGGGAGACACAAAACCAAGGCATTACAGCACCAGCAGTGGCAGGAAGACGCAATTACAGTGTGACACCTTTTCAGTATCAGAAGTATGGAGTAGTTGTGCTGGGTCATGTTACTGGGACGAACGCTCTTTGGATGTGTTAACCCTTTAGGTTTTGGGACCCGGGACCTGCAGCAGACCCGTTTGATGACCTGCGGTACGTCTGGGGAGGATTTGTCTACATCCAGGATTTGGTGGAACAGGCAATTATTCGAGTACAGACCGGTGAAGACAAGAAGACTGGGATTTATTTACAACAGATGCCATACCCATGCTATGTAGATGATGTGTGAGTACTGGAACAGATCTAACATCTAGATGATTTATAAATATAAGACCTAACTTCATATTTTTTACTGGCATGCCAGTTGATGAATAGCTGGGGTTATGGTACTAAGTCATAAAAGTCTCTGGTTTGATCGCTGATCTGGGCGAAGTTACTGATATCAGTTAGAACACTAGGAGGGAACATTAGCCAGAGGACCCCCACTAATGGCTGTCCAATGACCAATGTGAACAGCATGTAAAGCTGGATGTCAGGGGGGCACAGGAGTTAGCTCTGCAGTGATACCTCCTGTGAATGAGTGTGCTGCTCACATTCGCTGTTAACACTCCCACATGAAGAATGGCCAGTTGGGTGAAGTAATGGAGGGATATTGTTGAGTCTGATCAAAGACCTCACAAGTTTTATCTCTTAAGGCACAATGTGATGCATGCTAACTGCAGGGCAAGGGACCATAGGTACAAACTGGTAAACGCCAAGCTTAAGACTGATGCCAGGAAGAGTATCTTCACACAGAGTGAGCAATACCTGGAATGGTAGGGTAGGGTAGTGAAGGCAAAAACTCTGGAGTCATTCAAGAGGCAATTAGATGTTGTGAGGGGGAGATCATGGGTTTCTGTGGAATAATGAGCTAGCTGCGTCGCACAGCTTCCCTCACTGCACTGATCTTTGGGATCTTTGCCCTGTGATCTTTTTGATATTTTTCCTCAACTCGAGGATGGTTAAGGAAATCTTATTTTTAGTTCACTCCAACTGTTCCAGAATAATGCATCTGTGCTTCCGCCTGCCCATCCATCCATTTCCACACACACCTATCCACCTGTGCACACAGGCATTCATCATTTATCTGCCTGCCCACTCACCCATTTATACACAAGTGCTAACTTTTCTCCTCTAGTTGCTTAAGGGGATTAACGCCCCGCCCAGTGTGGTACTGAGCCACACGGATCAGGAAGGTCCCAAGTTCAATTCTGGGTGTGTGCTGATCTCAGCCAGGGAGATGTTTGGTGCACTAAAGTTGACCTCAGTGTCGCTGGGTGAGGGAGGGGAAAACCATTCCTGAGCCCATTCCTGATTGCTATCCAGTTAAGTCCTGTGTGGGATATGATGCCAGCATTCTAGGGTCCCACATGAAAAATGGTTATTTGAGGGAGGTACAGGCTGGTATCACGCACATGTGGAACCTGTGTCCCAGCGAAAGTCTGCGCCTTAAGGAGAGAAACTTTAGAGCCAAAGGCCTAGAAATTCAGTTGTTTGCACCAGCTGCTAGCGCCTTAGGAGGAGGAGAAGTGCGGCGCTAAGCGGCTAGCGCCCGGGCGCAGCGCGATCTGCGCCTCTCGCGAACTTCAGTTAAGATTTAGCGGCGGCGCAAAACCTTTGCGCGCGCTCAGCTGCGCACGCAGATCCTGACGTCATTTCATGGTGCAGCGCCCTTTGTGCGCCCCGAACCGGAAATTCAGTGGCGCCGGCCTATTGTGCGCCTGGCGCCCCTAACGACTGGTAGAGGGGAACGGTTCCCAGTCACTGGGGGGCGCTAATTAAAGGAGACTCCTCCTGCAGTATAAATGGCAGCCATTTTGCACCACTCCTTCTTTGTGAGAGACGGATCTTTGGAGAGAGACAAAGGTAGAGAGCTTTCTGGTTTGGCTCAACACTCGCACAGGTACTTGTGGCTTCAGGCCACAGCTTTGCACTTGCCTTTAACTTCAGAGTCATAGCACTGATTGGAAACATATAATGGGGGCTGCAATGGGTGGAAACGTTAGGCTTCTCCATTGCATTCAAAGGGCTCAGAGACGCCGTGAGAGAGTGCCAGTCATGGCCAGACGGAGAAGGGCCAACAGGCGTCGGCAAAGGAGGCCTTACCCACCCAGGGTATACCGCCAGCAGTTCTCATATCTGAACATGTCTGAGGAGCAGTGTGTTCGGAGGCTGCGATTCAGAAGGGCGGTGGTCACCGAGATCTGCCACCTGCTTTGCGGAGATCTGCAGCCACAGCTGAGGAGCAGGACGTCTCTGTCGGTGGCAGTGAAGGTGACGGTGGCTCTCAACTTCTATGCCACCGGCTCCTTCCAATCCGCTACTGGGGACATTTCCAACATCTCCCAGTTTGCAGTACATTGCTGCATCCGCCAGGTGACCAATGCCCTTTTCAGAAGGAGACGTCAGTTCATCTCCTTCCCATGACCGTTGACAAGCAGCAACAGCGTGCAATGGGCTTTGCAGCATTAGCGGGCTTCCCCATGGTGCAGGGCGCCATTGACTGCACGCATGTGGCTTTGCGAGCACCTCTAGAGAATGCCGAGGATTACCGCAACCGGAAGGGCTACCATTCGCTCAACGTGCAGTTGGTGTGTGACCACAGGCAGCTCATCCTAGCTGTCAATGCCTGCTTTCCAGGCAGCAGCCACGATGCCTTCATCTTGCGCCAGACTTCTGTGGCAGACATGTTCGAGGCCCAGCCTCACCCACGAGGATGGCTTCTCTGGGACAAAGGCTATCCTTTGTGCACCTAGCTGATGACCCCGCTCCGTGCGCCCAGCACCCCTGCTGAAGAGGGATACAATGACGGCCATCAAGCAACCAGGAACATCATTGAGCAAACAATCGGCGTGCTGAAACAACGGTTCCGCTATCTGGATCGTTCCGGGGGAGCCCTACAGTACTCGCCTGAGCGAGTCTCCCATTTCATTGTCGTGTGCTGCATGCTGCACAACCTGGCTATCCGCAGGACTCAGCCACTGCCAGCAGACTTGGAGGATCACCGGAGGAGGACCAGCACAGGAGGGAGGCAGAAAGTGCAAGGGCCGTCCGTCGGCGGCTTATTGCAAGTCGGTTCTAGGCCCCCTCTCAGGGAATGGCTTGTGCCAATGGCAGAAGATGAATGTAGCCGCTCCACAAGCCCTCAGCCGAGCAGGGCAACCAGGACTTCCAAAAGAAAGCATGGACAGTGCGATTTTAGAATTTTTTTTACTGTGATACCTCTGTGCCCTTCCCACATGACAAACTAATGGAGAGAACCCCCCCCCCCCCCCCCCCAAAACACAAATACACCAGTCTCAGCCTTTACAAGTAAAACAAATATACCAGTCTCGGCCTTTAAATATGAAACAAATACAGCAGTCTCGGCCTTTATATATAAAACAAAACATTTGGCCACACCTTCTACTTTTTCCCCTGCGAGGGTGATCCGTTTCGCTTCCGTGACTGGCCCCTACCTGCCCTGCAGCTCCTCCTCAATGGGACCCCAGTGGCTGCAGCAAGGCTGGGGGAAGGCTGCTGAGGGTCAGATGGTGAGACGGCAGATGCCCTTGGGGGTCGGCCTGGACCAGCTCTGAGCCTGGAGGGGCCGGCTGCTGACTGCTCCAACTCTGCTTGGGCGGCAGCAGTCTGTCCAACAGCTGGTGGCAGCTGCAATGGAGGAGTGACGGTGTTGGCTGCAGGAATGCTGCCAACCTGACAGATCACAGGCACTCCCTGGTCGGCTGATACATTGGCACGCGCACGGGCCAGCACTGCAGCATGCGCAGCAATCACCTGAGGCACAGACTGCTGGGCTGCTGCGGCACGGCGAGTGCCCCGGCGATGCCTGGCCGATCCAGCGAGTGTGGCAGCAGTTAGTGCCCGTGTGGCCCTGGTCTGTGTCTGCATGACAGCAGCCAGTGAATGCACGGCATGACTGAGCACTTGGCTAGAAGCCGCCTGTGAAGCAGCGAAGTCCTGCTGACTCCTAGCCTGTGCTGCCGCGACGTCCTGCAGACTCCTGGCCTGTGCTGCACTGAATTGTTGCAGACTCCTGGCCTGTGTTGCAGACTCCTGCGCTGTGCTGCCGCGACGTCCTGCAGACTCCTAGCCTGTGCTGCCGCGAATGTTCTGCAGATTCCTGTACTGCACTGAATTGTTGCAGACTCCTGGCCTGTGCTGCACTGAACTGTTGCAGACTCCTGGCCTGTGCTGCCCTGAATTCATGCACTCTCCTTGCCAGTGACTCTATGGAGTCAGGCATCCTTGCCACTGCAGCCATGAGCTCAGTGTGCCTGCGCTCAGCCTGGGCGCCCATTTCCGCTAGGAGCCGCACCTCCTCTGTGCTCACCGTAGCAGGACTGGAGGCCACACTCGCCCTCTGGGGAGAAGTTCCGCCGAGCTTCCCCACCCCTCCCGTGTTGCTGCAGCCCGCTGGTCCCCAGAGCTTCACTATCCTCCGACCCTTCCCCCCCTGCTCCCCCCCCCAGGGAAGACGTGTCACCATCATGGCCATGGGCTGCCTCGGCTGAGGGTGTCCCTGATGGGCTGGCTTCCTCTTCCTCCTCCTCTGTCTGACTCGGCCACAGTGCCAGCTTGAGGGGCCGCCTCCTCACCTGGCGAGTCACCATCTGAAAGCAGGGAGGCACAAGAGTTGCTTTAGCATGAAGACAGGGCGGCAGCGAGGGAGGCATGAGTGCTGCTGTGCACTGCATTGGTTCGATAGTGGCAAAGGATGCTGGTGTGAGGCGCAAGTGGAAAGGGAGAGGTCAAAAAGGTGATGACCTTACCATTGGTGCCCAGAACCGGGTCAGCATCTCCAGTGGCGACGGGGCCACTCAGCCGGCCTGCCATGATCCGCTCCACTCGCTGCTCGAGGTCGCTCAGCTGTTTCAGGTCAGGACGGCCTCCCCCGGTCTGTCACTGCTGTCTTCTGTTATGCGCCAGCTTGGCCTGCAAGAGGAAGGACCGCCTCTAAGTACAGTGTCATGCCCTGATCTTGCCCGCACTGCCTCCCATGTTCGATTAGCCCTGACAGTGTCTAAAGTCCTGAATGCGCAAGTGCTTTTCATGACAGTCCCATAGCTGCTGGATAAGGGCTGGCCATTAGGGCTTTCAGACCCGTTTGGCCATAATGTGAGGTGCATATGCAGGGATGAGGAGGATACTGGAAAGGGTACTCACCCTGACAACCCGAGTGAGGTCGTTGAATTTTTTCCGGCACTGGGTTGGTGTCCTGCCAACCACGCTGTTGGACGTGACCCTGTTTGCCACATCCCTCCATGCTTTCTGATATTCGGCGGGCAGCGGCCTCCTGCCACCCTCAGGGAAGAGGATATGGCGCCTGCGGTCCACTGCGCCAACCAGCAGCCTCCGGTCGCCCTCGCCAAAGCGCTGCGCGCTCTCCCTGGCCTTCTCCATTCTCCTGGGTGTGGAGCTGTTCCGGAAGCAGTGCTCAGGCCTTGCCTTAGGGCTGCAGTGTGCAGGGCGTGGCAGCCAAGCAATTCCTCCCTCCCCCTTTAAGTGCTGACCGGCGCCTGACTGCCCTCAATGAGCAACTCGTCGCACCAACGCTGCGCCCGCCTTTGGTGTTTGCGCCCCGGATCGCCAGCTTAGCGCCTAATGATAGTCGTGCATCGCCTGCTTTAGCGCAGCAGCAACCTCTTGGGGCGATGCAACTGAATATCGGCGAAGGTGGCGCTAAGTTGCACCGGGCGCAAAAGTTAGCGAACGCCATGCTGTAGTGCCCCAAACATGGCTATACTGAATTTCTAGGCCAAAGAGTTGGATTTACGGTTGTCAGTTTTCATTCATTCTTCCTTGAAAGAAAAATGAGCAACACACAAAGCTAAAAGAGACCTAGGAGTTTCAGAAGGCTCAACACCAATCTTGTGCAACTAATGCAGAGCAGCAATGAACAGAGCCAATAGAATCTTCAGCTAGACAGCCAAAGCCCTAGAATATAAAGCAGAGGAAGTTGTGGTCAAACTGTACAGTGCTCTGGTGACAGACTGAGTACCGTATCTCCCTTGTTTCTCCGTGATCAGAACTGGACATTCAGCACTGGAGGCTGTGCAGAGAACAGCCACGAGGCTGATCCCTAGTGTCAAAGGTCAAAGTTATTGGGAAACAATGGAGAGACTTGGGCTTTTCCGCCTAGAAAGGAGACATCTGAGAGGTGATCATATAGAGGAATGTAAGATAGTTACAGGGATGGGAGAGTAGGACAAAGAGGAGCAAGTTCAAGGGTAAATATCAGGAATTTTTCGCCACACAAAGAATCATCAACACATGGAATCGATTTCCAGATAGATTGGTGGAAGCAAAAACCCCGGAAGCATTTAAAAATAATTGGATGCTGCAGTGGGGGTTCGGACTTTAGGATCTTTTGTACAGATGAATTTAAATGGGCCAAATGGCCTCTTTCATAGATAACGATCTTGATCTTGTGAAAATTGAGGCAGAACTTGGAAGTATTTCATGTTTAGACTTCAGCTTTGGAAACCAGCGCCAGTGTAATTTGAATTATGATAAATAGTTTTGTAGCAGATACTGAGTTGGATTACATAGGATATACGGCACAGAAACAGGCCATTCGGCCCAACCAGTCCATGCCAGTGTTTATGCTCCACTCGAGCCTCCTCCCGCCTTTCCTCATCTAACTCTATCAGCATAACCCTCTATTCCCTTCTCCCTCATGCTTAGCTAACCGCCCCTTAAATACATCTATACTATTCACTTCAACCACTCCCTGTGGTAGCGAGTTCCACATTCTCACCACTCTTTGGAATTCCCTATTGGATTTCTTCATGACAATCTTATATTGATGGTCTCTAGTTTTGCTCTTCCCCACAAGTGGAAACACTCTCTGTATCTACTCTATCAAAACCTTTCATGATTTTAAAGACCTCTATTAGGTCACCCCTCAGCCTTCTCTTTTCAAGAGAGAAGAGACCCAGCCTGTTCATTCTTTCCTGATAGGTATACCCTCGCATTTCTGGTATCATCTTTGTAAACCTTCTCTGCACCCTCTCCAGTGCCTCTAGCCTTTTTATAATATGGCGACCAGAATTGTACGCAGTACTCCAAGTTAATATGACATGCAATCATTATTTGAAATAATAAATTTGAACCAAATGTTTTAAAATGTACTTCAGTTATTTTGTGGCAAATGATGTAATGAGTTCCAGATAATCCCCTCTAAGGCCTAGAAATTCGGTAGCGCCAGCTCGCCTGGGCACTGGAATTTCCTCTCCGGACGGAGCCACTTGCGCCAGCGCGATATTCAGTTTCAGCGCCCTAAACGGAAGCGGGGTGCTGCTCAAGGCACCCCACGTCCCTCTTGGGGCGCTGCAACTGAATATCGCAGCGCAACGTGCCGCAGCGCCACACGCTGTGGCACGGCGCGCTGCGGTACTGCAGGCCTTCCTCCCCTTCTTAAAGGGGAGGGGCCTGCACCAGCGCGATCAGAGATCGTGAGTGCCGGCAAAAGAGCCCAGCACCGAGGATACACAGCCGGCACTGCCCGGGGGGGGGCTCAGGAGGCCGGGGACGGTGGCGCGAGGAGGTGCTGGCAGGCGGCCAGCAAAAAAAAATGGCCGCCCCGCACCTCCCCTTTAATTAGCGCCACTACCGCCACAGGTTGGCCCCCCTGAACCGATCACAGATTGCAACCGGTGTTACAGTGGGGGGCGTGACCGAATGTCGCAATCAGTGCGGTAGCGGGGCGCTGCGCACACCGATGACGTCATCGGTGGCGGCGCAATGCTACAGGCTAACGCTGCCATTAGCGCCCCGCTAAATTTCGCGGGGGGCGTAGCCAGTGGCGCTAAAGCCACTAAGTGCCCTCTTTGGGCGCTAACTGGTGGCGCAGCCCACCGAATTTCTAGGCCTAAGTGTCTTATAACATTGTTATAATAGTGGGTTCTTGCTAAATGTCTCCAATGTTCTCCATTCCTCTCTTGAAGACACTGACTCTTGTTGTCACCAGCCACTTTCTGATACCTCATCCAAGTGGCCATTCTTCATGTGTGAGTTTGCACAGTGAGTATTGACAGGCTATTTAAATTCATGGCACATCACAGCTGAGATTGTCCCTGTCCACACCTGTCACTCGTGCGCTGGATATTGACCAGGAGCTGAAACCCAAGGCTGATTCTCATTCCCCTCGCCCCCTTTCCCCCCACCCAACCAGGGGTGCTGAAGCCAATTGCAATGCCCAAACCATCACCCTGGCTGAGATCAGCTAATTCAGCACAGACCAGTAATTGACCCTTTGACCTCCTGGCCTGTGCCTGTGTGTCTCAGGTACTCACTGTGTAAACTCACTGACCCATCAGACAGCTCCAAGTAGTTATTGAATAAGTTCCTCTTCCCAATCTCAAAACGAAACACTCCAAACTATTTAGCTGTTTTTTATTCTTCCAAATAGCTGATTAATTTTGGTTTTCTCTTAAATCAGTTTCTTGCGAGTTTTGAACCGTTCGTTGCCCCTCTTCATGACCCTGGCTTGGATTTACTCCGTAGCAATGATAATCAAGGGGATGGTTCACGAGAAGGAGGCGCGGCTGAAGGAGACGATGAAGATGATGGGGCTGACCAATGGAATATTGTGGGTCAGCTGGTTCATCAGTAGCTTCATCCCGTTCCTCATCAGTTCTGCTTTCCTCATTTTAATCCTGAAGGTAAATGTCCTGTAATGGCTGAAGACTGATGAAATTATTTGAACAAGATGTTGGGTGTTTTAAACATTTTCGGTTAATCTTCATGTTGGAAGACCATTCCTGGGGGAGTTGTAGATCTTTTGTTTTAATGCAGATCTTCCAACTGCCCTCATTTCTGAATAATCGCTAGCATTACCTCCTTGTTTAGTTTAAGGTTGTGATTACCCAGAGCCGCTGTAGGTTCCAGTGCAACCCTTGAATTCCTGGTAAATTTGACAACACCTTTGCTGCCTGCCTGAGTTTTTATCCTCGGAACATTTTCCAGAGATTGGAGATGACTGTCTTGCTATTTTAACAATCCCATCTGTGTTTCCCTTACCTGATATTTCCCACTGTGTGCCTCATTGATCCTACATCTAATCACATGCATTGGGGTGGGGGGGAGGTCTAAGCTCGTGCTTGTTCCTACTTGTGCTAATCAATGATTTGAAACTCTTGTATAGATTGGCTTTCATCATTGTAAAGGACCGTGCAGCACAGTTCTAACTGGTGGTGGTTGTTACCTATGCTCTTTGGTACAGTGGAAAAACCACTATCAACCTTTTGGAACTGTTCATCTCCTAAAGTCTTGCACTTGCCAGTTTTTTGTAGTAATCTTCCCTCTTATTTCCTGTCATTTTTTAATATTGTTTTTTTCTCTGCCTAGCGAGGCCAAACTTGAACCCACCAACATTTACACAAGGCACAAATAATTTCAAATCTCAGTAAGTTAAGTAGTTCAACTAATCAAGAATTGTTTCTGAAGCAATTAAAGGATGGTTAGACTTATTCTAAACAGGTATTTGGATACTCTTTCTATTAATCTGCAGTTTCTAATATCAATCTCTATTTTAGTGTGTTGTGCTCTCTAGAAATTCACTTTTCTGTCCGCAGGGTTTAAGTAAAATATCGATTGATTGTGGTGGATTTCTGCTGCTAAGAGGTAAACTAGATCCCAAGGTTGCTGTGAAATTCCATATTGCATCATTTCTATTTGTAGATTTAATGCCAAGTTTATATTGCAGAGCTACCTCAGGAGCCTCAGCTTCCCTGGTGGCTGTGGCTCAGTGACACGCCAGTGCTGCACTGTCTGAGGTGCTGTCTTTCGGATGAGACATTAAACTGAGGCCCCGTCTGTTCTCTCAGGTGGACATGAAAGATCCCATGGCACTATTTCAAAGAAGAGCAGGGGAGCTATCCCTGGTGTCCTGGCCAATATTTATCCCTCAATCAACATCACTAAAACAGATTATCTGATCATTATCGCATTGCTGTTTGTGGGAGCTTGCTGTGCGCAAATTGGCTACCGCGTTTCCTACATTACAACAATGACTCCACTTCAAAAAGTACTTCATTGGTTGTAAAACACTTTGGGACGTCCGGTGGTCGTGAAAGGTGCTAATGCAAATGCAATTTTTTTTTTCAGCTAATTAGTAAAAATTTAGTATAGTATTACTTTTTCTTTTCTTTCTTATGACAGGAATTGTAAATTCACTGCTGGATGTAATATTGCACATACCAAACCAGAAGGTCCCAGGTTCAATCCCGGATCTATTCTGAGTTAGCTGATCTCAGCAGGGCTGCTGCAATTCGCTCCAATACCTCCATGTTATGATGGGGGAAAAACCAGCCAGGATTCCTGATCTCTGTCCGGTGACCCCTGCTGGAAAGTGTGTGCGTGTAGTTGTTGGTTGATAGGATCATGTTCGGCTTCGCTAGTCGAATAGATTGCTGGCGCGCCCGCCTTCAAGGTTTACACACGGAGAATGTCCCCTTGGGCAATGCCGTGGAATTGTGTGTCAGGAAAGAGACCGCATCTTCTGGAGAGATGGGGAGAAAATTGAGGGGAAAAGAAAAGGGACAGTTTCTGACAGACAGAACAGCAGAACAACAGTCCAAAGATGTGCGGGTTAGGTTGATTGGCTATGATAAATTGACCCTTAGTGTTAGGGGGATAGGGTGGGATATGTGTTGGTGCAGGCTCGATGGGCCGAAATGGCCTCTATCTGCACTGGGGTTTCTGTGATTTCTGTGAACCCGTGTATGTTCATGTGTTTTTTTTTTAAGTCGTGATGCATGGCTTTCCAGCTGACCAGTGTACGATCCTCGATGGTTGAGGAAGCTTTGGGCATGTCTCAGGCAGTGAGAGCACTTGTCCGAGCGGCTCAGCGAGTCAGGCTATCTGCCAGTCAGAAAGCACAGTCAATGAAATGTCTAACTCCCGCAATCAGAACTCTCTCTCTTTCTGTGTTGCATTGCAGCTAAGCTCCTGGTGCTGTTTTTATGTAGCAGGATGCACATTGGCCCCTGATATCCCTCTGTTTGTAACTTAAATAGTAATAATCTCAAACACAGAATGGACCACTCACATGGATGTTTGTGTACAAAGTTAAAAGATTGGGTTGGATAGCTGTACTGGTCCTGAATGTTAGAGACAAACAATTGTATTTGTTCAGCTTTCTTTTTTCTTTTGTTACAGAAAGGAGGGATTCTCCCATACAGTGACCCCTCCGTCGTGTTCGTATTCCTTGCAACCTTTGCCGTTGCTACCATCATGCAGTGTTTCCTGATCAGCACGTTCTTCTCTGGGGCAAACCTTTCAGCTGCATGTGGAGGAATCATCTACTTCTCCCTCTACCTCCCATATGTCCTGTGCGTTGCCTGGAGAGACTATGTCACTTACCCACTCCGAATATTTGCGGTGAGTTTAACGGCAGTCTTTGCCGTGATCCCGTACAGCTTCTGTTGTGGTCTTTACCAGATGAGTCCAAATGCTGTTCATTCTGGAATAAACAAACCCAGTGTTGGAAATTCGCAGCCACCTGTTGAGTCCAAGAGGGGAAGTTGGGGTAATGTTTTGGGCAGGACCCTACATCACGAGTTAGCTTGGTTTTTACAAGCCTGATGAGGAAGAGAAGACCAAGGGAGTTGAGGGGGGGCGCGGGGGTCGATGTTTGGCTCGTGAGTGCTCGGTGTGTCCCAGTTCATGGGGAGGCAATTTTAACCTTCAGCTGCCTAGGCCCTCAGCTCTGGAATTCCCTAAACCTCTCCGCCTCTACTCCTCTCTCTTCCTTTAAGACGCTCCTTAAAACCTACCTCCTTTGAGTCAGAGATCTGTCATGTCATTCTCTGGCCCTTGTACATGATGTGCATTCTGGTTAGCTGGGGGACAGTGCAGCTGCAGCTTTGTTCTAATATTCAAATGATGTAGGAATGACAGAATAGCACCACCTGTGTCTTTTCTGGACTTTATTCCAGTTCCTCATTATGCTGATATAACTGGGCATGCAAAGTTGCTAGGCGATCAGCTGTTTACAGGAGTATGTTTAAAGAGCTTGAAAGAAGATTCATTCAACAATCTTTTTGGACATTCTTTACCCATTTCTTCAGTCGTAACTTTCAAAAGGAAAGTGGATATATACTTAAAAATTGCTGCAGGGAAGAGCAGGGGAATGGGACTAATTGGACAGCTATTTCAAAGAGCCGGCACAGGCACGATGGGTCGAATAGCCACCTTCAGTGCTGTATGATTCTGTGAACACTATTACTGATAACAATGGGCTTTCCGGTCATGATTCTCTATTTGAAGTTGGAAGAGGAGGAGAACCATTGAAAGGATGCCAGGCAGGTCAAGCTGCATAGGTGCTCTGTGGCGGGTACCCGCACACCCACATCTGTAGAGGGAGGTGAACATACCTGATTGGTCACACCTGCCAAGATATAGCCAAGCATATTTGCAGACATTATCGTACCTACCAGGTAATGACAGAGGGACTGATTTCCAAATTTCCAGTCAACAACAGCTTGTAGCTTTAACATAGTAAAACGCCCCCAGGCGCTTCACAGGAGCGTTATCAGACAAAATTTGACACCGAGCCACATAAGGAGATATTAGGACAGGTGATCAAAAACTAGGTCAAAGAGGTAGGTTTTAAGGAGCGTCATAGAGGCTTAGGGAGGGAATTCAGAGTTTAGGGCCTCGACAGCTGAAGGCACGGCCGGCAATGGAGGGGCGAAGGAAATTGGGGATTCACAAGAGGCAAGAATTGGAGGAACGCCGACTTCTCGGAGGATTGTAGGGCTGGAAAAAGTTTTGAGGACCTGGGAAAGAAGGAGACATTTTAATTTCAACGCAGCGAGGATGCTGGGAGAAGGAAGAGTGTGCAGGATGATGCGTACGTAGAATAAGACAATAGCAGAGTAGTACTGATAGTTTTGCAGTATTGAGAAAGGCCGGGCTGGTTTCAGCAATAATGGGGCTTGTTTTTGTGCTCATTATTCTGCTTTTCCGGTACCCACTGCCAGCATCAAGCACTTCCAGGTCACGTACAGTATGGGTTAGGAGTATAGCTCCTTCTACACTGTCGCATCAAGCACTCCAGTGTCTGGTGAGATGGTGAGTAAAGTTCCCTCTACTTCAATCCAACAATGTGTCTCAGTCCCAACCGCAAAATTTCTAGCAGTATGACATTTTTCCATTTCTCCACCAGCTATCATGTATCCTCTCTAAGTGAGATTGCCAATTAGAGCTATTTTAGGGCTGTGCTTATGCTGTAGCCTAAACTAGATTGAGACTGCTGAAGCTCATTTAATGTGAGACCATTAGAACTAGTAGATATGGGAGACTTTCATCCCATCAGTTTGGGATTAAGGCCAGATCCAAGAGGTGGGAGACAGTGACCTATTAGCACCCACAGCATTCATCTTTGAGCTGCAAATATCACTCTGACTGGGTGTGCTGTAAATACCTGTTAATATCTATACAGAGCTTTGCCTAATGGATGTTGAATAATAAATGACATGACTCATTTGATCTGGGAATAAAATGGATTGCCTGAATACACGGTGAACAATTTCCATCAGTGCTTCCCCCATCCCAATTTATTCATATAAAAGTGATGAGGAAATGGCCTTATGTTGAACACAGGAAAAAGGCGAACCAATTCATCTGTGATTCAGTGACAAAGCCAAACACGTTCTGTGTTCCAAATTGCCATCTGATAATCTGAACTCAAGCCAAGCGAAGGTTGGACTCAGTTCTATTCTACTGAATTACTCAGCTTTGGGTAAGATGCAGTTATCGGCCAGGGTTTCCCTCTGTTGTATGCTGCTTTGCTGTGTTTATTTTAAGCGAGAGCCCCAGATGGGCAAAGAGAGATTCTATTCTATGCGGTAAATCAAAAAGTAATGATTAGTGAAAACAAGGTTGGGATTCAAAAAAGCTGAAGGTTGTCGAGGAAAGGGAAGACTGAGAGTGGAGGAGTTCCACAGTTTAGACTTGGGTGGGGACCTTGCATCCAAACTGAAAAGGGAAGGCTGACCCAAGCATCATGTAATGGTTGCCGGGTTCAGTGCTAAATACTAGCACAAAGAAGCAGCTAATATTGAATTTAATGAACTAGGAATTGTTTTTTTTTTTTTTAAATGCTGCAACGAGATGAAAAAGTCTTGCGTTATACAAAGCTCATCTCCGACAGCAGTGGATTAAGTTGAGTTGGAGTTAGTTAGACTCTTATTTTTTGGGTTAGAGTTGATTAGGATGGGATTAAGTCTCTGGTTAGTCTCAATTTAGGGTTATGTTAAGTCTTGGGTTAGAGTAGATTTGAAGTTGACTTGGGTTGGTTAAGTCTAGGATTAGAGTTGGGTTAAGTCTTGTTGCGAGTGGGGTCTCAGGCTAGGGTTGGTTACACTCAGTTAAAGTTGGGTTAGATCTGTGGTTAGAGTCAGTTAGTCCCAGGCTAGAGTCGATGACAAATTAGATTTTAGGGTTGAGTCTCGAGTTGGAGTCAGTCGGTTAGTCTTGTTTTCGAATTGGAATGGGTTAAACTCTGCTCTGTTGTAGGGATATAAAAACTAAAAATGTTGGAAATACATCTGAGGAAGCTGCTATGCATTTGTCTTTTTTCCCTGCAGCAGCTGCCAACCCCAGCTGATGTGTAACATTGTGCAATCTCGTCCGAGACAAACAATGAAGTAGAAATACTGATGGATTGTTTCACTGACAGAAACTAGTCACTGAATTGCTTTCAGATGGAAATCCAAATATATGAAGCCTGTAATTCTGGGGTCCCCGCTCTGCCACCAAGTACCTCAGTGGAGCAGGACTCCTTCCTGCATTGGCCAGCAACACAGCCCCCATCGCAAATCACAAGGATGGAGTCATCCCCATAATTGGGGTGAGAAGGCACTACTCATCTGTAAGGGCATTTCATAGGCGCCAGCCCTGTTGTGCTGAAATCTGTCCGCTTCATCAGTGAGACATTGAAGCCTGGGAAAGGCCAAAGATGATAATAAGTTACATATTCTTCTGTTCCTAAGGGAGCAAGTGTGCATGTTTTCAAAAATAATCAATCCCCTCCGGGATCTTTTGTTTTTTGGTCTTTCCTAGGCCCTCAACAGAACTTGTGCTAGTTCTCAGCTGGCGAGATTTCTGTTGGGTCTTAATAGATGAATTCTGGAGTTGCCCAGCAACGTCTCCAGATATGCCAGCAAGACTTGCCATCAGAACCTGGAGCCAAATTTAACCAGGGCAGATTGAAGTTCTACCCCATATTGCCCCTTCAGCAATCCATCCTCATTATGCTCTCCCCAGACCCAGAATTTCAAGCCCACACTACTTTCTTTAGAAAAAAAAAAGTCATGTTTTCATGATTTACCAGAAGTTTGCTATTGTTCATGGGATTAAGAAGTGCGTTAGATTGTTTCTGAAATCCCTTGCGTCTTTGCTCACAGAGCCTGTTGTCTCCGGTTGCATTTGGTTTTGGATGCGAATATTTCTCTCTCTACGAGGAACAAGGAATTGGTATCCAGTGGTTCAACCTTGCCTCCAGCCCTGTAGAGGGCGATGCGTACAATTTTACTACTTCCATCATCCTCATGCTGTTTGACGCTGTCCTCTATGGCATTGCCACCTGGTACATTGAAGCAGTGTTTCCAGGTAATTAATTATTTTATCATGTTTTATATTATGTCCAGAGTGCAATGCAAATATCCCCTTGATCTAGCTGGGCTAAATAAAAGACAAATACAATTGTTAAACAAATTTCATAAATTTGTTAACCAGCCAAATGAAAATCCATTTGAAAACACTTCATCCAGAGAAGCTTTTCTGAAGGCTGAGTTCATAAGTACATTGTACAGTGCAGCATTGAGCCATACAGATCAGGAAGTCCCAAGGTTCATCGCAGCTGAGTTAGCCAATCTCAGTTGGGTGGCATTAGGGATGCTACATTTGGCCTCAGTGTGTCTTGGGCTGCGGAGGGGAATAATCAGCCAGGGTTCCAGCTATCCACTGACTGCTGCTGGAAGGTGTGTGTATGAACATTGGGTGAGGGCTGGTCTGTGATGGCCCCACGGTTAAATATCTTGCCAGCTTGCACTGTATAGGCTCTTACATGAAGAATGGTAACTTACACAATGTACTGGCAAGCAGCCAGTACCCGTGAACCAAATCCCAGCAAGAGTCAGCTTCTTCAGAAGAAGAGGGAAGAAAGTCAACTATTCTCAGAAATTCTCTAAGGGTCCACTTGGCTTAGTTGATAGCATTCTTGTCTTTGAGCCAGAAGGTTGTGGGTTAAAGCCACACTCCAGGACTTGAGCCCATAATCTAGGCTGACATTTCAGTGCAGTACTGAGGGAGTTCTGTTGGAAGTGTCAACTTTCGGGTGAAACATTAAATTGAGGCCTGTTTAGGTGGACATAAAAGATCCTGTTGCACAGTTTGAAGGGCAGGGAGTTGTCCTTGTGTCCTGGCAAACATTCATCCCTCAACCAGTACATCAAAAACCAATTAACTGGGTGATCCAGCTCATATTTGCTGTGGAGCCTTACAGCGTGCAAATTGGATGCTGCGTTTATCTACATAACAGTAGTGACTGCACTTCAATAGTAATTCATTGGCTGATGATGTGAAAGTTGCAATATAAATGCATGTTCTTTCTTATCCTTTTCCTTCTGCCTTGCCACCTTTCTCTCTACTTTCAAAAATCCTCCTCAAAACCTGCTTCTTTGACTCATGCCTTCAGTTCACCATCCTAACTTCCCTGCTCCCCTCACATTTTCCCATGCTTGGTTTTGCATGTGTTCTTGTCCTCCTCATTGTAAAGTGCTTTGAGGCATCTTTCTGCACATAGAGTGCTACTTGAATGGGAGTATTAGTTGTTAAGGTGTAACAGATTCTGGTCCCATTTTATTACTGGATTTATGCTTGTAGGTCAATACGGAGTCCCCAAACCCTGGTATTTTCCTGTCCTCAGGAGTTACTGGTGTGGAGAGTTTCATTGTAATGAGGATCCGTTTCAACTCTCTGATAATGGCAGCACCAATAAAGGTAAGGGCTTCGGAACCAAATGGCTCAGATCCACCATTTTGGATTTGTTATATTTTTGTGTGCCTCCAGTAATTTTAAGATCATCAACGGTTCCTTCAAGAGTGTCTTGCCAGTCTATGGTTGGCTTATATTCCCAAAATTGATCTTGGTAATGCGGCTGATATCTAACTACACCTTGTTTTACACTACAGGGTGGATTTGGAGTGCTGCATGAGACGTTTGAACAGCTGTGCTGTAATGACTTTTACGACTACAGTTTTGCCTGTGGATGTGTGCAGACGATGTTGCTGCTGTATATGGGCAGTCAACTCGCCTCACAGTTTTTAAAAATAAAATTGGTGTGAATTCCAGGCCCAATCCAGCCGTGTGTGTGATGAGGGGAAGCAGAAGGGAGACAAAGGGGGTGAAATTGGGTGCCTTTGCGCCTCCCGTTAACGCCCTCGGGGGTGGGGGGGGCGCTAATGGGGCACAAATGACTTTGCAACCGGGCGCAGCGCTGACATATGGCGGAAGTTTTGCGGCGGCGCTACAGCATTGTGCCCCGATCTCCTTCGCCCAGAGATCGTGACGTCATCGCCCCGGTAACGCCCCGGACCCGAAATTTACTTCCGCCCCCCTGCAGCAGCGTCGGTTGAAAACACCGACAGCTGCAGGAGGCGTGCATCGGCCAGCGGCCGCTTCAGGGGAGATGATTAAAGGCGAGGTGGCCGAGGTAAGTATATAAAAAAAAAAACTTAGCTCACCTGTTGACATTTTTTTCACGGGTTCTCGCCCACGAGCGATCAGCCCGGCACTCTGCTTGAGTGCTGGGCTGATCATGCAGGATCGCGGCTGCCTTGGTGGTCCAGGTAGGTACTTTTTAAATTGCAGAGTCTGTAGCGATGGCCCTTCCCTTTAAGAGAGGGAAGGAGCCTTTGAACACAGTAGCGCTGCACGGCCCAGTGTGCAGCGCTGCTGAAGTCTCCGCCCCCGCCTGCTGCTTGATTTAGCGCTCCACTTCCTTCCTGGAGCGCAAAACTGAATTTTTTAAAAGTTAAGAAACATTAGTGCCTGGTGCTAATTTTAATTTTCTCAACTTTTAAAATTTAGTGCCTCAAATGGGGCTATAATGAATTTCTCCCCCAAAGAATATAAGAGAGTGTCATTTTTTTATTCGCAGTCAAGTAAAGGAAGTCCCCCAACTGTTCCTCTACCTGGGAATGTTTGATTGATCAGTGTGTGGTTAGTTTAAAATGGCTGAGCAATAGGAGCACATGTTTTTAAGCTCGGGCCTTCTTGTTTGCTACTGACTGACCTGAGACAATTATTTTACAGAGTGAATCACATTTCAAAACATTTTTTTCTTTGTTTCTTTCAGTCCATCTGGAGAAGGAACCAACTCATCTCAAGTTGGGCGTGTCCATCCAGAAGCTGGTGAAGGTTTACGGGAATGGGAAGAAGGTGGCTGTTAATGGACTTAGCCTCAATTTCTATGAGGGGCAAATCACCTCATTCCTGGGGCACAACGGAGCTGGAAAAACAACGACCATGTAAGATTTGTTTGATGGGTGGGCCGGTATTGATTGGGATGGGTAGGTAGGGGATGTCTTGCCTGGTAAGTATTTTTTAATATTAAATAAACATTACAATATTTACGATGTTTGATCTAATGATAGTAACTGCTGGCCACCATTATACCACCAAGTTGTACCTTGCAGTTCTCCTGCTGTATTTGGGAGGATTACCCGTGCCAGCTCAAATACTGATGTCGTGGGGCTTCTGATGGGGCAATACTGATCAAAAGACTTGGGAAACATCAAATGGAATTGCACAATTTGGAGCAGGAAGAGTCACGTCTCCCTCAGTGGTTGCACATGTGCTCCTGATTGCTCTGCTCCATTGGTCACTTGATATTTTTTTCTTTCGGTCTTTCCCATTTTCTTTCTTTACCATCTCCCTCGCCCCCCTCATTATCTCCCTCGCCCCCTCACTCCACTCTTTTTCGCTCTTCCTCCCCCTCTCTCCCCTTCTCGCTCTCTCCCCCTCGTGTTCTCTCTCTCTCTCTCCCTAGTATTCCCTCTCTCTCTCCCTCGTGTTCTCTCTCCATGTTATCTCTTTCGCTCTTTCTCTTCTCTCTCTCTCTCTCTCTCTCTCTCTCTCTCTCTCTCTCTCTCTCTCTCTCTCTCTCTCTCCCTTTCCCTTTCCCCTTCTCTTTCTCTCTCTCTCTCTCTCGAAATCTCTTCTTTTTCATTCTCTCTCACCCGCCCTCTCCTTTTTAAAAAAAAAAAAAAAAAAAAAACATTATCTGAGTGATGGGCATTTTGGAACACAGTATAAAATAATTACTTATTGATAAATTACGGTTATAAATGCTGCGCTCTTTCAGCAGGAATGTGTTTGGGCTGGCTAATGTTCTTTGATTGGGGCAAAGAGCCTGCTAGACTCTCCCATTAAAACCTTTCCTTATCCTGACCCCCATTCAAAATAATGGAATTACGGAAAAATTTCATTTATTGAACTGTTTCTTAGACCCTTTGTTAGAGTCAATGATTTGTTACGCTCAGACCCAGTGAAACTGGCATTCTCTGCCTCTGGGACTTTGAATCACTCTTCATGGGTAAATGTAGCCATGGCGGGATTTTGTGCTGTAATGCACCCCACCAAATCGCTTCCCCTCTCCTGTATTGAATTAACGTAATTTATTCATGTGTGAGATGATTTCTTTTTGCAGCCAAACTGTGAACAAAACTAGAGAATTAAAGTAAAAAGGAAGACGTCTTTATACAGTGCCCTGTCGCAGCTCAGATAAATCTCAAAAGTGCATCACAGCCAAAGAACTACTTCAAATCGCACTGACTTTTATGTAAGCAAATGTAGCAGCTGTTCTGCACACAGCAAAACCCTACAAACACCAATAAGATCATAAAAATTACTGCACAGAATGATGCCATTCAGCCTGTCACACGTGTGCTGGTGCTAGCTCTTCAGCGAGAGCTGTCTAAGCATGATTTCCCTGCCCTTTCTCATTATATTTTTGATAATTAATCGGTTCATCTGTTTTTGGTGGTGTTGGTTAAGGAATGAATGTTGGCTGGGAGAACTTGCTCTTTTTAATTAATGCCACAGGATCACAGGCCTGATGATGCAATACTCCCTTTACTGCCTGGAGTGTTAGTCTAGTTGATTGGCTCAAGACCAGGAGTGAGGCATGAATCCGCAGCCTAGCTTGGGTGAGAATGCTTCCAACTGAGCCAAGCTGGCACCTTCAAGATGAAAATGCACAGTCGTTCAGTCAGAATCTGAAAGAGAAAAGGTGGAGTAATGTTTCGGGTGGGACCTTTCTATCGGGATACAAGAGGTGCAAAGTGCTGGATATCAGTTCAAAGGCATCTCTGCTAGGCTCCAAAGTGATTGGAAAGGCGAAAGAGCTAAACATGCTTCCGAAGAGCAATAGAATGTGAATGGGAGAACCCAATAAGAAAATTGGGAGGGGGAAGAGGAAGCGGAGGGGCAGGTAGGCTTCCTGCATTTTTGAAGTCAGCGTCAAGACCAGAGGGTTGAAGCTTACCCAGGAGGAAGATGAAATACTGTTCACGACAGTTGCCTTGAACAAGTTCCAGCACAGGGTTTGCTCTTTTAATGTGTCTTTCCTCTTGCCAGATGCTGACCTACCTACTGTGTATCTCCAGCATTTGCTGATTCACATTTTTGATGGTCTTTTTCTACAGTGACACTTCCATTATAGTCTGAAATTATGTTTATTATTTCCTGCAAGGTCTATCCTGACCGGATTGTTCCCACCCACCTCTGGGACAGCCTATATTCTGGGCAGAGATATCTTCACCGAGATGGATACAATCAGAAAGTCACTAGGGATATGTCCACAGCACAATGTACTTTTTGACATGTAAGTATTTTTTTAAAAAAAGGACATTTACATCACCAGATCACCCAGATAGATGTGGGTGAGAAAGGCTGTCAGCCCATTCCAGTTTATCTATCTAGAAAAAGCTGCAGTCCTCCCAATTACAGCATCCCTCATCCCTCAGTCATGCCTTTGTTACCTCTAGACTTGATTATTCCAGTGTTCTCCGGGCCAGTCTCCCAAACCTGCATCCTCCATAAACTTCAACTCATCCAAAACTCTGCTGCCCGTATTCTAACTCGCACCAAGTCCCACTCACCCATCACCGCTGTGGGCACTGACCTACATTGGCTCCCAGTCCGGCAACGCCTCGATTTTAAATTCTTATCCTTGTTTTCAATTCCCTCGCTGGCCTAGCCCCTCCCTATCTCTGTAACCTCCTTCAGCTCCACAACCCTCAGATCTCTGCACTCGTCCAATTCTGGTCTCTTTCTCCGATTTTAATTGCTCCAACATTGGCGGCCGTGCCTTCAGCTGCCTGGGCCCTAAGATCTCTCTGCCCCTCTACCTCTCCTCCTTTAAGATGCTCTTTTAAACCTGCCTCTTTGGCCATGTTTTTGGTCACCTGGCTCGGTGTCAAATTTTGTTTGATAACGCTCCAGTGAAGCACCTTGGGACGTTTTACTATGTTAAAGGCACTATATAAATACAAGTTGTTGTTGTTACCTAAATAATTCCAAGGTTTTTTTTAAACCTTCATTACCCTTCCCAACTCTTGATTACTCTCTGTGAAGAACATCCTCATATCCATCCCATGTTTTTCCAATTCTCTAGCATTTATTGCTGTAAAAAATAGTTCCCCTTCTTCACCCCCCCTTCTCCCAAAGGCAATGACAAATGCTGCGGTACAGCCCCTGGGTGCTTGTGCTGGTAACCCACAAGTACTTTGTCCAAGTAGTGAGTGTGGCCGTTGAGTGTCAGCAGCCTATTCAACTATGGAGGTCATTATAACTGAGCCTTAATCTGTCTTCATCCAATGTCCACACGCACATTTTCCAGCCGGTGGGTCACTGGATAGTGATTACAGGCAGTAAACCTCCCTAGCCAGAGGGCACAAAGGTGAATTGTAGCACCCCAACCTCTGCCCTGATCAAGGTCCGTTTACTCAGTACAAACTGAGGATAAAGCCCAAGGGACCTTCCTGGACTGTGTGGCATGGTTGAACACTGGATGGAACACTTACCCACCGAACCAGGGAGAGAGCTGAGAAATTGATTCACTGCCTTGATGTAAAGTAGTCTTCCTGACCAGTAAGCATTAATAAATACACAGCTTCAATAGCAGAGGATTGAAATTTGATCAGAAAACCAGAGCGCTCAGTGACTGTTGCGTATCTATTCCAATCCGAATCTGTAAAGGGCCAATGGGGAAGGGACGCTGCACCGTTCAGTAATTTGTTGTTTGTAATTGTTAAACTGATGTTTTAGACTGACTGTGGAGGAGCACATCTGGTTTTACGGAAGACTGAAGGGGCTGACTGAGGAGGAGGTGAATGAAGAAATTAAGCTGATGATTGACGATGTGGGTCTGCTGCACAAACGTCAAGAACAAACAAAAAATCTCTCAGGTGACAAGTCAATTCTTCCCATCAACCAGTGTAAGAGGTCACCATGTTTTTTCTGCCTAAATGTATAAATATTCTATTTGTGTATTTATTCTAAGGTGGCATGCAACGAAAGCTTTCCGTCGCCATAGCCTTCGTTGGTGGGTCAAAGGTTGTTGTTTTAGATGAGCCAACTGCTGGCGTTGACCCTTACTCCCGCCGAGGAATATGGGAGCTCCTGCTTAAATATAGGAAAGGTGAGTCATGTAACAAATGACTATTAACTCATTGGTGGGACTAATAAAACATGCTGATTAATTGAGAGTGTCAGTTAGATCCATAATAAATCAGTGGGTATCCTCTGCCTCTGAACCTTTCACTGTTTTGTGCTGATGTAAATTACAAAAAATTGTGACCAATTTTATTCAAAGAACTAGGAAAATAGTGGCTTCTCGATGGGCCAGAGCTGCTTCTCGTCACTTCCAGCTTATTCCCCTCTGCTGAGTCTTTCTTCCCTTCTCCATTTTTCCCCCCTCTCTCTCCCTAACGCTACTGCTACCCTCGCAGTTGCTCCTGTGACCAAGGCGTTTGGTGCTTTCCTGGTTACCAAGACCAGTGTCCGAAGGTCATTCGGAGAAGTAATTATAATGTCCCAAAACCACATTTTAATCCAAGTTCTGGGTTTCTTTAGTTGATCCTTTTCATTTTTGTTCCAAAGCAAAGTTCAATGATCATCAAATCACTCATTTTCTGTTCTAAACCTTTGAACTGTTGCAGGGGTAAAGATGCTGGATGTTCTTTGTTACTTTTCCCAAGTGGCCACTCATCATGTCTGATCCCCCAGGCAGTGACTGTGCCAGGCTATGTGACTCTGGAGGGCATCATAGCCACGACTAATGCTGACCTTCTCAGCAGGAGCAGGAACACCAGCTGATTAGGTTCCCCCCCACCCCCATTCCTAGGGCTACTGAGAGCAATTCTAGTGGCACTTAGTGCCACGCAAGCTGCGATCAGCTAACTCATCACTGACCAGGGATTTAATTTGGGAAATTTACCGCTTCCGCCAAGACTCTAACTATTTATGGAGCTTTTTAAAGGAGATTGCATTTGTTAGTTGTGATTTGTCATTCTGCAGGCCGCACCATAATTTTATCGACCCATTACATGGATGAGGCGGACCTCCTTGGGGACAGAATTGCCATCATCTCCCATGGAAAGCTCTGCTGCTGTGGCTCCTCGCTGTTCCTCAAAAACCATTTGGGAACTGGCTATTACCTGACCTTAGTTAAAAAAGAGAACGATAAGACAACACCAGCCAGCTCCAGCAGCACCACCATCGGTCTGAGAAAGGTACCCCAGGAATTTTGCACTTGTCTGTCTCTCTCTCTCGCACACACTATTGAGCCATCTGTAAATGGCCAAGGCCCACAGTGCAGGGCCTCACCAAGGGTGAGATGAGTAGCAGATAATATCGGGTACATTAGGAAGTAGTGGTTGGGTGAAACCAGGTTTTCTTTTAAAAGCTTGTAAATCATAGGAGGGAGTGGAAACTGGGGGAGGTGAGGAATTCCATCGTTTTGAGATCCTGGGAAATAATCAGTCAGAGTAGGAGTTAGTGCAGTGAACCTTGATTTTGACACAGGAAGGAGGGAAAACCGGGTCCCTGGTTGGATTAATGTTTATATTTTTTAAACTTGTATTCATTGTAGTTATTAGAATAAACATTTACATATAGCAGCATGACTTATCTCATCTTCTCTCCTATTCGTCAACCTTTTTGCTGTCCTGCACTGTGCGTGCGCATTCACTCTCACTCACTCACTCACGTGCTTTGCTTTTCTAGAGTATTAAAATTCTCTGGTATTGGTGAGACCGCACCTGGAATACTGCGTACAGTTTTGGTGTCCATACTTAAGAAAAGACATACTTGCTCTCGAGTCAGTAAAAAGAAGGCTCACTCGGTTAATCCCGGGGATGAGGGGATGGACATATGAGGAGAGGTTGAGTAGATTGGGACTCTACTCATTGGAGTTCAGAAGAATGAGAGGCGATCTTATTGAAACATATAAGATTGTGAAGGGGTTGGATCGGGTGGATGCGGGGAGGATGTTCCCGATGATGGGTGAAACTAGAACTAGGGGGCATAGTCTTAGAATAAGGGGCTGCTCTTTCAAAACTGAGATGAGGAGGAACTACTTCACTCAGAGGGTGGTAGGTCCATGGAATATGCTGCCCCAAAAAGCTGTAGAAGCTATATCATTACATAAATTTAAAACAGAAATAGACAGTTTCCTAGAAGTAAAGGGAATTAAGGGTTATGGGGAACGGGCAGGAATTTGGACATGAGTCTAGGTTCGGATCGGTCATGGCCCTGTGGGTAGCGGAGCGGGCCCAGGGGTCATGTAGCCTGATCCTGCTCCTATTTCATGTGTCTAATTCTGTTAGGTTCAGGAGATGGTTCAGTGATAGTAGATTGGCGGTTAGGATCAGATCAGCCATGATCTTATTGAATGGCGGAGCAGGCTCGAGGGGCCGATTGGCCTACTCCTGCTCCTATTTCTTATGTTCTTATTTTAGGGGGGATTTTTCACATTCTGATATCTGCATAATATTCAGTCCTGACATTCCTTGTGTTAGTTTCCAAGGCTAGGATTGCCATGAGTTTTTACTTCTGTTCGGTTGCAGATTTTAACCTCCGTTTCGCTAGAGGGATCCACTCTGATGGCCTTTTGTCGTCATTGACTGTTTCTTGTGTTCTTAATATTGCCAGGATGACAGTGATTCCGAGAGGAGCTATGATACTGGGCTTGGCAGTGAGCAGTACAGTGAAACCGGCGCACTGGGTAAGTTTCACTCCCTTTATTGGTACGAATAAGGTGTGCTTTGTCATTGTTCCCTTTCACTTACGGCACTCACAGTCCAACCGAGCACTTAGGCACTTTTATCCTTTTTGCTTCAACTGGATCCAGTTTCAGTCGAGCGGTGCCTCTACGTCATTCTCTGACTTTTACATTTGCAACAGGTCCCCAGGGCTCCTAAAAGGAGCAAACCCACAGGATCAGCTCCTTTGTCCCAACAGCAGAATCATAGACCCAGGTTTTCATTGCTTGTTCACACTGGACAGTCCATTCAACAGAGAGTCTGGAATGATTGAGTTTCACTAAGGTCGCGATCTTGCCAGCCCTGGGGAGGGGGGTTTGGAGGCGGGACTGCCGGGAAAATGGCAGAATCTGGGGGCGGGTACCCATCCCGCCTCCGTGCCATCTTCCCACGAGGCGGGTAGCTGACCCGCGCTGGGTCCTGTCTCCTGGAGGCAGGAAGGGGATTACAGCCACTTAACTGCCTGTTAACAGGTAGTTAACAAGCAGTTAAGAGGATTATCCCCATTTTTCCACCAGAGGTGCGGGCTTCCCGATGTCGGAAATCCCCGCCAGGGTCACCGAGGCGAGCAGTGGGTCTGCGGGGGTCGGAGGGGTGCAAAGGCGGAGGTAAGTGATGGGTGCAAGTGTGGAGAGGTAAGTATGTGAGGTGAGTGGAAAGTGATAGAAAAAGTTTACCTACCTTTGTTTCTTCCTGCAGACTTCAAGAGTTGGGGATGCGGAGAGTCTCGCATCTCACCGGCAGAGATGACAGACGGCTGCTGCATTCTCCGATACAACATCCATCTAATTTCTGCTCACAAAAGAGGTTTGATGAGTCTTGAATACAAGGACTCGTCAAACAACATAGAATGTCAGTGTTTGACAGCTTCACAGAGCTGTCAAACGATGACACAGATGAAACGTCATTCGCTGATGTTCTCTCTAACCGGCTTCCCCTTAATTGACTTGCTAAGCCCGCCGGGCAGGCTTAACAAGGTCAATCGAGGGAAAATAGTGTGGGTTGGCCACAAGTCGATGGAGGCGGGACTAAAACCTGACAAGCAGCAGTCCCGCCTCCAATGCTCCCACATTGGCAAAATCACCCCCAAGTGTAACTATACCTCTAAAGTTGGTGGGGCTGAGCCTTCGGATGAACTCTCTGTCCCAACATAACATATTGGCCCAAAAAGATCAGTGGGATTCTAAATAAATCCATAATGGGAGAGGGGAGTCTTGGGAAAGATTTTTGATATTTTGTTAAGGCACCAGGATACCGATAGAACCAGACACCCACAAGAATGTTATATATTTCTTTTTCTTTACATTGAGACTCATGCAAATTTCTGTGCCATGCTTAAATAAAAAGCTTTTAATAAAAAAAGAGAAACTTTCCCATGTGACAGAAAATGCCGTCCAATTGACTTCAGGTGTCCTACTTTTATAAAAAAAAAACAGAAAGCCAGTATAAACTAGAGTCATAGAGTTATACAACACAGAAAGAGGCCCTTCGGCCCATCGTGTCCGCGCCAGGCATCAAGCCCTGTCTATTCTAATCCCATTTTCCAGCACTTGGTCCATAGCCTTGTATGCTATGGCATTTCAAGTGCTCATCTAAATGCTTCTTGAATGTTGTGAGGGTTCCTGCCTCTACCACCCTTTCAGGCAGTGAGTTCCAGATTCCAACCACCCTCTGGGTGAAAAAGTTTTTCTTCAAATCCCCTCTAAACCTCCTGCCCCTTACCTTGAAACTATGCCCCCTGGTTATTGACCCCTCTACTAAGGGGAAAAGTTCCTTTCTATCTACCCTATCTATGCCCCTCATAATTTTGTACACCTCAATCAGGTCCCCCCTCAGCCTTCTCTGCTCTAAGGAAAACAACCCCAGCCTGTCCAGTCTCTCTTCATAGCTGAAGCACTCCAGCCCAGGTAACATCCTGGTGAATCTCCTCTGCACCCTCTCCAATGCAATCACAACTCTAACTAGCCTGAGGATCTGCTGATAAGCAATTAGCCTCCGTGTCAAATGTTGTCTGATAACGCTCCTGTAAAGCATCTTGGAATGTTTTAATACGTTAAAAGCACTATATAAATGCAAGTTGTTGTTGACTGACCAGCAAGGCAACTTGTGACCTTAAGGGAGTGCACAGAGTTATACATAGTTGTACTTTAGCAGTAGAATAATAGATTGGGTGTTACATGGTATAATAGATTGGGTGTTATATGGTATAATAGATTGGGTGTTACACGGTATAATAGATTGGGTGTTACATGGTATAATAGATTGGGTGTTACATGGTATAATAGATTGGGTGTTACATGGTATAATAGATTGGGTGTTACACGGTATAATAGATTGGGTGTTACACGGTATAATAGATTGGGTGTTACACGGTATAATAGATTGGGTGTTACATGGTATAATAGATTGGGTGTTACATGGTATATAATAGATTGGGTGTTACACGGTATAATAGATTGGGTGTTACACGGTATAATAGATTGGGTGTTACATGGTATAATTGGGTGTTACATGGTATAATGCTCCTTCCCCTGTTTGGGAGAATATGAAGAAGGTTCCACTGCTCAGATGAAAAAGCTTCATTTAACTCATTAATAGAAGACAATTGAGGTTGTAACCATGCTGGCCAATGTTAGCGGTGGGTTTATATGAAATTCCTTTGTATCCAATTTTGATGAAGGTTTTAACCTGCTTAAAATAAATGCGTTAGGTTATCAGAGAAAAGAATGTCATACAAAGTGCAATTTGAACCCAAATGAGTCTATGAACATTACAAATTAGAGTTTGATTGAAGGAGAGTGGTTTTTACTTTCTTTGTTGCAGTCCTTCTCTGGTTACAATGAATTATCTTCTATTACATTCATAGTATTCAGTTCTGATACTCCTATTGCGGCTCCTCGGACCACTTGCGGCTCATCTCCCCATGGGACTTAGCAGATGTGCTGCTCCATGTATTTCTGGGCCCTCATCCGCAACCTTCCCATTTTGGAATGTTTCTTGGGACCCGGATGTGGGAGAGGAGCAAAAAGAGAGGGCAAGTGAGTTTTTAATCGGTAATGTGTAACATTTAAAAAAATATATTAACATGGGTTGCTCTGTGGTGGATCTGAGAGCCCGTGAAGTCGCTACTCAAGCCTGTGGCCTGGGCATCAAGTTAGTGAGTTGAACTGGTACGATGTGTACAAGGTGGATGATGCAGAGTGGTGATGAGTGGGACTTAAAGTGGCTTGCTCTGGAGATGCATTCTGCGGGTGTCCGCCTGCCGAGTTGGTGCCTTTTGGTTGTGCTGCCCTGGTGTTATGGGTTACCATATTTCAGTGGGATGACCCGCCCTCTCTGCTAAAGCTGGGTAAGGACTGATCCTGACAGGCTGGCGAGCTGCAGGCAGTGGGTCATGGGCATGGCTTTCATGTTTGTCTCCTTGTTTTTGTATTTCCCCAGATGTGTCGACCGTTTTAGCACTGGTGCAGAAATACGTCTCCGACGCACGTCTGGTGGAAGATTTTGGGCACGAAATGACTTATATTTTACCCTATGTTGGGGCAAAAGATGGCGCGTTTGTGGAACTCTTCCAGGAACTGGATAACCGTCTCTGTGAGCTCGGAATTTCCAGTTACGGTATCTCCGACACCACCCTCGAAGAGGTCAGCATACAGAGGAATGGACTAAAATGTGGCAATGGTCCGGCCACGCCTCGATTTTAAATTCTCATCCCTGTGTTCAAATCCCTTCATGGCCTCACCCCACCCTATCTCTGTAACCTCCTCCCGCCCTACAACCCTCCGAGATCTCTGCGCTCCTCCAATTCTGGCCTCTTGCACATCCCTGATTTTCTGTGCTCCACCATTGGCAGAGGTGCCTCTGTCACCTAGACCCTAAGTTCAGCCATTTGCTCCCTAAATGTTTCTGTCTATCTATCTCCCTTTCCTCCTTTAAGATGCTTCTTAAAACCTGCCTCTTTGACCAAACTTTTGGTTACCTGTCCTACTATATCTCCTTATGTGGCTCGGTGTCAAATTTTAATTGATAACACTCCTTTGAAGCACCGTGGGACATTTTACCATGTTAACGGAGCTATATAAATACCTTATTGTTCTGGGGGTGGGTGTGGGGGGATAGTTTTATTGGAGGGCAGAGCCAATCTCTCTCGTTGGTTTTCATTGATCTTGAAAGAAAGAACTTGCCTTTATATGACACCTTTCTTGTCCTCAGAACATCCTAAAATACTTCATGGTTAATAAATTACTTTGAAGTGTAGTCACTGTTGTTTTGTAGGCAAATGTGATAACCAATTTATGCACAGCAAGGTCCCACAAACAGCAACAGAGATGGATGGTCCACCATTTGGTCTGTTTTTGGTGGTGTTTATTTGTATTTCTCTACTTGTCTATTTATCTTGGCAAAGCCCACTGCATGCACCAGTGTGGGGGTCTTTGTTTCTGTTTTTGGTAAATGTGTCTCTCAGGGCGAGGGATGTTGGTGTTTGGAAATGGAACATTTTCCCGTTTCAGGCACGCCGCGACAGTATCGAGCAACTCCCAGGTCAGGTGCAGCACAGGTTACATGCAGTGTAAAGCTCCCACTACACTGCCCCATCAAACACTCCCAGGCCAAGTACGAAAAGAGTTAGATACAGAGTAAAGCTCCCTGTATGCCACCCCATCAGGTGGACATAAAAGATCCCATGGCAATATTCGAGGAACAGCAGGGAAGCTCCCCTTCCCCCCCCCCCCCAACCAGTGCCCTGGACAATATTCATCCCTCAGCTGACATCACTAAAACAGATCATTTGGTCACTTATTTCATTGCTGTTTGTGAAAATTGGCTGCTGTGTTTCATACATTACAGCAGTGACTACACTTCAAAAGTACTTTTGGTATGCTCCTATGGAATGAAGAAGAAGGATAGAATGTCTTCCTGGTAGGATAGTCATTGCTTGAATCATTTGTGTTCTTCAGACTTCAGTCCCATTCCCCTGCCCATGCAGAAGTGTAGTTTTGAGGGTTACGGGTAAATGGTGCATTAATTTCAGTTTGGCTTCCGGTCGAAACGATCTGGTACGATGGTGTAGGTTATGGGGTTTTGTGTGATATGGGATTAGGAGACCACATTTAGCACTGCCTATCTGCATGTGCATGTTCAGCCTATGGTTTCCCCAGAACCTTTCAGGCAAGGCTACACTGCTATAGAGGGTGTGGGTACATATCATAGAATCTGACAGCACAGAAGGAGGCCATTCGGCCCATCGTGTCTGTGGCAACTCTTTGAAAGAACGATCCAATCAGTCCCTCACTCTTTCTCCAGGGCCCTGCAAAATGTTCCTTCTGCTATTTATCCCATTCCCTTTTGAAAGTTATTATTGAATCTGCTTCCGCCACCCTTTCAGGCAGCGCATTCCAGATCACAACCACTCGCTGCATGAAATAAATTCTCCTTGTCTCCGCTCTGGTTTTTTTTGCCAATTATCTTGGATCTGTGTCCTCTGATTACCGACCCTCCTGCCAGTGGAAACAGTTTCTCCCTATCCACTGTATCAAAACCCCCTCGGAATTTTGAACACCTCTATTAAATCTTCCTTTAACCTTCTCTGCTCTAAAGAGAGCAATCCCAGCTTCTCTAGTGTCTCCACATACCTGGGATGATAGACTTCAGTTATTATTCTGGTAAATCTTCTCTGCACCTTCTTCAATGCCTTGATATTCTTCCTAAAGTGTGGTGAAGAATGAGGCAACTCTACCAGGTAGATTTTTTTTATTAACCAGCCATCCTGTGGCCTCTGAGTGCGACTGTCCTATTAGGGGCAACTTTGTGCTGGAGGCCCATGCCCACCAGGAAGTGGATTGGAGCTGCCCAAACTCAGGTCATATAGGACGATCGCAAAGTACTGCGGATGTTGGAAATCCGAAATAACAACAGAAAATGCTGGAAAAACTCAGCAGGTCAGGCAACATCCGTGGACAGAAATTTGAGTTGACGTTTCGGGTCGAACCCTTCTTCAAAACTGGAAAGAAAAGATGGATCGGAGGCAGGGCTGCGATCGGATAAAAGAAACAAAAGAAGTAAAAAAGAGACAATGAAATGTGTTAGAAGCTAGACGAGATGGTAACAGGCTGATATTGGGTGTAAAGTGTACTGGCAGGGCAAGGGATAGCTGCCAGGTGTGAGAGCGAAACAGAAGGAAAGTGGGGGGGGGGAAAGGAGTGGAAAAATTACAAGAAAAAATGAAATAGGGGCCGAGGTTATGATCTGAAATTGTTGAACTCGATATTGAGTCCGGAAGGCTGCAGAGTTCCTGCAGCCAGCAGACACAGGAGATGTTTGTCCCATCAGACTGGGCTGGATTTGAGCCCAGAGTTGAAAGGACAGTGGGTAACCCACTGCATCATCCAGCCCCCAAGAGCCTGTTTACGTGATGATCACTGACAATGGAGAGAGTTACAACGTCACAGAGCAGAAGATCAAAGTGGAGGGGGAGTTATTAGGAAGAGAGATTACACAGTTTGATAACTCACTCACAAGCCTCTGATAGCTGATACAATACTGGCATTACTGCTGTTTGTTGTCACATTTAGTGAAGTGTGACAGGCAGATTAAATTACAGCTCTCTTGCTCCGATCCTAGTATCCGTTATCCCATGTTTCATTTTTTTAATCTGTCTTTTTTGAGACCATTGAAATTGATAAAATGTTATATAATTGATACATTTTTAATATGTGGTGTATCTTCTAGATTTTTCTCAAAGTGGCTGAAGACACAGGGGTGGACAGTGATGTTACAGGTAATTTAAAAGTTATTACTTACACCTTCACATTGTTCTCATTCACTCTTCACAAACATTTATTTTATTTAGAAAAGCCTGTTTCAAGCCCCCAGACTTGATCCTCAATCTCAGCTAAGTTAGCTGGTGTCAGCCGGGGTGGCAGGAGGGATGCTACAGTCGGATTCAATGCCTTAGGCTAGGGATGGGGCAAAAAAATCAGCTGGGGCTCCAACTCCTGCTCACTAACCAGTGACTTCTGCTGGAAACTGCATACATGTGGATGTTAAACAGTGAGGAAGATAGTAAGCTAGGTGGGCGTGTGTGCTGTGAGGAGGATGCCGAGAAACTCCAGGATGATTTGGACAGGTTGGGTAATTAGGCAGATGCATGGCAGATGCAGTATAATGTGGATAAATGCGAGGTTATCCACTTTGGTGGCAAAAACAGGAAGGCAGATTATTATCTGAACGGCAATAGATTGGGAGAAGGGGAAGTGCAACAAGACCTGGGTGTCCTTGTGCACCAGTCGCTGAAGGTAAGCATGCAGGTGCAGCAGGCGGTTAAGAAGGCAAATGGTATGTTGGCCTTCGTAGCGAGAGGGTTCGAGTACAGGAACAAGGATGTCTTGCTGCAGTTGTACAGGGCCTTGGTGAGACCACACCTTGAGTATTGTGTGCAGTTTTGCTCGCCTTATCTGAGGAAGGATGTTCTTGCCATGGAGGGAGTGCAGCGAAGATTCACCAGACTGATACCTGGGATGGCAGGAATGACGTATGAGGAGAGATTGGGTCGATTGGGCTTATACTCGCTGGAGTTTAGAAGAATGAGAGGGGATCTCATTGAAACTTATAAAATTCTAAAAGGACTAGACAGACTAGATGCAGGATGGATGTTCCCGATGGCCAGGGAGTCCAGAACCAGGGGCCACAGTCTAAGGATAAAGGGTAAGCCATTTAGGACAGATGAGGAGGAATTTCTTCACCCAGAGAGTGGTGAACCTGTGGAATTCTCTACCACAGAAGGCAGTTGAGGCCAATTCATTAATATATTCAAGAAGGAGTTAGATATACTTCTTAAGGCTAAAGGGATATGGGGAGAAGGCAGGGACAGGGTACTGAATTTGGATGATCAGCCATGATCTCATTGAATGGCGGAGCAGGCTTGAGGGGCCGAATGGCCTACTGCTGCTCCTATCTTCTATGTTTCTATGTAATAAGCTTCAAGAGGACAGAGACAGGCTGGCAGATTGGGCGGACACGTGGCAGATGAAATTCAACGTAGAAAAGTATGAGGTGATAGATTTTTGTAGGAAGAATGAGGAGAGACAATACAAGCTAAATGGGACAATTTTAAAGGGGGTGCAAGAACAGAGAGAGCTTGGGGTGCTTGTGCACAAATCTTTGAAGGTGGTAGGACAGGTTAACAAAGCAGTTAATAAAGCATATGGGATCCTGGGCTTTATAAATAGAGGCATAGAGTACAGAAGCCAGGAAGTTATGCTAAACCTTTATAAAACACTAGTTCAGCCCCAGCCGGAGTATTGTGTCCAATTCTGGGCACCGCACTTTAGGAAGGATGTGGAGGCTTTGGAGAGGGTACAGAAGAGATTTACTAGAATGGTTCCAGGGATGAGGGATTAAAGTTACGTGGATAGACTGGAGAAGCTGGGGTTGTTCTCCTCAGAGCAGAGAAGGCTAAGAGGAGATTTGATAGAGGTGTTTAAAATCATGAAGATTTTAGAGTAAATAAAGAGAAACTGTTTCCAGTGGCCGAAGGATTGATAACCAGAAGGCACAAATTAAGGTGATTGACAGAAGAACCAGAGGCGACATGAGGAAAATCTTTTTTACGCAACGAGTGCTTAGGATTTGGAATGCACTGCCTGATAGGGTGGTGGAAACAGCTTCAAAAGAAGCCTTCAAAAGAGAATTGGATAAATATTTGAAGGAGAAAAAATTGCAGGGATATGGGGAAAGAATGGGGGAGTGGGACTAACGGGATTGCTCTTCAGAAGAGCTGCTCCAGACTCGATGGGCCGATGAGCTGTACTATTCTATGATTCTATTTTGAGGGACGACACAATGAGGCTCAGCTGTGATGCCCCCCCATGGTGAAAGAGCCTGCTGACACTCGCTTGGATTGGATGGCTGTCGCTGCCCATGAAGTGCTACCCCAGCAAAAATCCACATCTTGAGAGGGAGGGAGAAGGAATTTTGCTGGGGGAGAAACAAAATAACAAAAAAAAACTGAGCGTGGTGGGTCTGTGCCACATGTACCTGAGGTGGCAGTGTCTCATTTACCCGAGATCCATTCGGTTATTTAATTTACCTCTAAGTATACACACATGTACATTTTGGGGTAAAGCATATGAGTAATTTGAGGCATGATGTGTGCTAAGTATAGCAAGCTTGAGAGGGAAAAGGTGACTTTGGAGTTACGGTTCCAAAAGCTTTCCACCCCTGGGGTTTTCTTCATGTCATTTCTGGGTCTGTTGTAGACTAATTAATAGAGATTGATTGCCGTGATTAGACAAAACTCCATTATCATTGTATCATGCGGCTACTAGGATGATAGAAGGTGAACTAGATAGACCTTGGTCTTTTATCGTCTAGCAATTCCTATGTTCCTATGCACTTTTTTAAGTATCCGCATTGCCAGCACTCTCAATTTATAGGGAGGTCTCGCACAGTGTACGAGCGGGAGTATTGCAGTGGTGCTGGAGCAGAGTCAAAGGAGCCATCTGTGACTTCTGCTGTACCTCTAGACTCCCGCTTGGCTTCTGTGCTCATTTAAGAATCTGGGATGTTGGCAGTGCCAGAGTGGGATTTTTCTTAATTGCGTTAATCTGAGTTGCTGAATTATGGGAGGAGGGGGGAGGAATGTGTTAAATCATCACGAGATTTCAAGTCACGAGTCCATTGCGTTTACACCAACACCAGATCGGATTCTGAGGTGGGATTTCATCCTGGGCCAGATCTGGCTGTTGGCCAATTATTGCAGCAAATGGAGGTCGGTATATTGGGGTCAAACGCTGACACATGATCAGGCTGCATCAGCAGAAGGGCTTTTGTTCATCTATTGCACTACTCATGAACTTTATAACCATTTTATTTACTCAAGATTTCTTTGTGTCACTTTCTGTGTTCTTAATATTTTTCTCTGGTTTCACAGATGGAAATGTCCCCATTAAAAGAGTCAGATGTTCGAGGTCCAGTGAGCACACACTGCAGCCAGTCAGCGAGGAAGGGGATTTTGAGATGCCTGATGCAGAACCTGGTAATGTGCATATTTAATGATCTTGATAGATTTTGGGGACAATATTGTTGTGTGTTGCTGCCGCCAGATTAAAGTTCACTGGATGAACGGACCTTCCCCTCAACTGATGTGTTACGAGGCCAGGAAGGTCCCAGGGTCAATCCCCTGTCTGTTAGCTCTTCTCAGCTGGGGTGATGGTCATGGTGGTACATTTGGCCTCAGTGGCCCTGGGTTAGTAAGGGGGAAATAAATCAGCCCGGGTTCCCGATCCTGATCACTATCCAGCAATGTTCCCCATAAGCTGCACTGCCTCCTGCGCGGCCTGCCTCCCCCAATGCGCGGGCCATTCAAATTTTCACGCATGCGCGGTATCTCCGCTGTAAAAGCCAGTGAGCGGCCTGCGTGGGACCTTGCAGTTGACTGCGCAGCTTAGCGGGAACATTGCCATCTAGTGGCTCCTGTTGTGAGGTGCCAGTGTGTTGCCACTGGACTTGGCTGTACCGCACCCTCATGGTTGAATAGTCTGCCAGCACTTACTGCCTACTAACACGGCCATTTGGATGAGGTACAGGACGATGACCAACGGCAGTGGACCAGCACAAGCCGGCTCTTTCAGGAGTGACAGAGAAGGGAAACGCATAAATGGGACTAAGGAACAGAAGGCACCCCTCGGGAAGCAGTTTCAGAATCCAAAGGACAAAAGGAAAGGCAATGGCAAGTCTCGCTGCTCTGGTCATTTGTCAAGCTGAGCAGCAGCAAAGTGCCGAGCACAGGCTGGGATGGGAGATTCACAACTGGCTCAAGGTGGCCAGCTGGAGGGAGCAGCAGTGCTAGCCTGGGAGCTGCCGGAGTGGCCCACACAGCCATAGGGAGTAACATCACTCGGATATGAAAACACTTGCCCAATAAATACCCCAATAAAAAGGAACATGAAAAAAGCACTGTATTTTTCACAAGGACGCCAGATGTTAATGTCCGAATTTAACTTTAAGAATACTGCTAAATTTAGGTGAATCCGTCACTTGTTCCAGTTCCGGGAACAGCATGTGTGGGTATTTGGAGCAAATTCAGGATTATTACATGAAACTTATTTCCTGAATGTTTTTATATTGAACATATTGTCTCTCTGTTTCTAATGCTTCCCAAATGCCAGTAAAAAGGAAAGTTGGAACGAAAGGTATGACTTGAATAAAAATTGGATACAGTTTTGACTGAAGTTAACCTGTTGGGAGCGCATGCAAAACCTGAAAGAGAAGCAATTTTGCTCAAAGAGCCTCTTGCATTTGCCCAATATTTAAATCCATTAACTCTTAGAGTAACATTTAAATGAAAAAAATGACCGTCAGTGACAGGGTTGAGGGCGTACAAATCCTGGTCTGTGCTGAGCTTGCTGATCTCAAATAGGACTGAGATTCGGGAGCTCTGCCCCTGGTTTAAGGAGAAGAAAACTGGCTGGGGACTCCTGACCATGATCTTGCTGGAAACTGCGCATGTGTGGATGTCGGATCAGGCTTGGCTGTGCTGCCCCTCACAGCCCACCTGCTGACATTCAATGTCTAGGCTGACACGTGAAGAATAGCTGCTTGGGGAAGATACCAGAGGGTGCCTGGTACCCGGGGGAAAGTCAGCGCCGAGAAGGGGAAGGGGAGTTGAGATATCACAACATGTGTAAGTTGAAATTGATACTTTTCTTTAAGTGCAGCCTCAGCAGGGAACACTGAGCTCAGCCAGCGTATCCGTGAACCTTGCTGACTGAAATTTTAAAAGATAAAACAACATAAAAGATTATTAATTATTGTTTGTTGAATTATTTGCAATTTTCACTAACCCAATATTTTACATTCACAGGCAGGTATTTTCTAAAATATTAAGTTAAAAGCACCGAGCTTCTGCCATTTTTTAATAAAACATTTTCCTTTGAACCCTTGCTCAGAATCCAAGGAGACAGACTTCATGCACAGTATGGATGGCAGAGGCTCATACCAGTTGCATGGCTGGCAGCTCACCCGACAGCAGTTCCATTCCTTGTTCATCAAACGCTTTCTCTATGCCCGGCGAAGCCACAGAGGACTCTTTGCTCAGGTAGGTTTTTAACTGTCTGTAGGATTGAAATGTGATGTTTTCTCTCCTCGCCCCCGCCCAAAGCAGCTGACTTTTGTTGTGGTGTAGTTCCACATGCCGTCCTTGCCCTATTTGTGACTCCCAGTCCCACACCAACGTAGTTGACTCTTAGATGCCCTCTGCAGTCGCCTTGCAAGCCACTCCGTTGCATCAAACCGCTACCCAGTGGTTCAAGGTGAAAGACCACCACCACCACCTTCTCGGCAACTAGGGATGGGCAATAAATGGCGGCCTTGCCGGCGATGCCCACATCCCGAGAATGAATTTTTTTTAAACCCTCCCCTCAAAAGCAGCTGACTTTTGCTGGGATACAGTTCAACAGCTGACTGCTCCCATCCAGTGCCTCGTCCAAGTGGCCATGTGTCAGCTTGGACAGTGACTGTCAATGGGCTATTCGACAGTGCGGGTAGCACGCCCGAGCCCACCAATCCTGTCTCGCTCAACATCAGCACGTGCAGACTTTCCAGAGGAGTCACTGAAAAGCGACCAAGTGCACAAACTCCAGCTGTGTTTTCGGTTCCATAGCTCAGGACCAGAGGCTGGTTAAAATGTTCCCACTGGCCTTCCACTGCTGGGATCTGGGTTACACCGCAGCCTAGAGTGATGAATGTTTTCCTTGTCTGGTGGGTTTAAGACTCCTATGTGAAATTAGTTTGAGCAGTTTCATCCTCGTTCCTGTGGGCCCACAACACAAACTGCCCTCAATTCAGCACTAATCGGTAACCTCCCTCAACATGGGAAATGGAACTGTCAAACTGGTGCAGCATAGGGTGCATTTCTGAGGGACAGTGCAGAGGGACATTTAACATCTAACGTGTGTTGCACCTGCCTGGGAGTGTTGTATGCTGACACTATTGAGGGGGGCGGAACTTTAATTCCTCTCCTGCCCCCCACCCCCCGGGCTCCACAGCAGAAAATGAGCAGGGAAGGCAAATGGAGCTGGAGTCTTTGCCGCTGGCCTCTCGCCCTGATTCTGCTAACTGCAATTTTAAATTGCTGCCGCCAAGGATACTCGCTTGAATTGGTGGGGTCCTTGTTTAAATAGCCAGGTGTATCATTAGTTTATATAGCACAGCACATCAATACCAGGTGAGCTGATCCAGTTTAAGTATGTATAAAGCATGGCCCATTGATACTGGGTCAATGAACCAATGGATGATTCCTGTTGTATCTTTTCCAGATTGTGCTGCCTGCAATGTTTGTGTTTGTTGCTCTGCTCTTTAGTCTGATCGTGCCTCCATTTGGGAAGTATCCACCATTAGAACTGAATCCCTTGATGTATGGAGAACAGTACACCTTCATCAGGTACTCAACTGAATGTGTATTTCCCAAGAGCCCAGTGATGGGTGTCGAACATTGCTGTACTATTATATAACAGGAAGCACTGGTCAGAGCCCCAAGAAAGGGCTTGCATTTGTGCGATGCCTTATCACATGTCTCGGAAATGTGCCAAAGTGCATGTACCATGAGTTGCTTTACAAGTACAGTCACTGTTGTTATGTAGGTGTGCGCAGCAGTCAATTTGTAAGCAGCAAGATCCCACAAACCGCATTGAGAATAGTAACCAGTCAATCTCTCTTTGGTGGTGGTGGTTGAGGGAGGCATGCTGACCTGGACACCAGGAGAACTTCTTCGAATAGTGGCCTACACTCGGCACTCAAGGCCCAGAGTGGGGCTGAAACATTCTGACTTACAGGCAAGCGTGCTCCCAACTAAACCAAGCTGCCAAAAGATGGCATTTGGCCCGCCAAGCACACTCCTTCCACAGCCCACGTACAGTCTGTCCTATTGTGGACTCTACCCACCCATTTAATCTCCTGAGGGAAAGTTCTGTATTAAACACTCCCAGATCCCCAAAATTAATCAAGCAAAACTCCAGAATATTCATCCGTCCTTCCATCTCACCTATTCAAAGCCATGGAGTATTTGATCATTTCATTCTTTATGTACCTGAAACTCTCTGATCCCATGTCCACTGAATATTTATACAAGTGTCATTAATATTAAACAAAAATCAGTAATTGTCGATAAAAGGTCAGTGCGAATGTAAATTTTTTCTTTTTGTTTTCTCCTCTCTGAAGACGCCGACTCTCACTGGGGTACGGTTTCCATGGCACCCAGCCGGCCTCCAGTACCTCACTGAAGTGGCTATTCTTCATGTGTGAACCTAGCCAGTGAACATCAGCATTATTTCAGGCTGATATCAGGACGGTCTTCTTCACACAGTGTGATCAACACGTGGAATGGGCGTCCAGGTAGAATAGTGCCCTAGGGAAACTCGAAGAGTCAGTTGAGGGGGGGAGCTTTGGTCTCTTTCTGGATGGATGAGTTAAGATCGGCTGAATGGTCTTCCTTATCCCTAATTATGTAGTGCGATGTTGAGATTTGAATACAGGAGGCATCACAATGTGTTTTCTTCACTCAACGTTGACACACAGGCACTTCTCAGCAGGAGCAGGAACTGTGGCTATTTTCCACCTCCTCCTCCTTCTTCACCTTCTCCCCACCGACTGCCAGGGATGGTGAAGCCAAACTCTAAGCCTCAGCCACCACCCTGGGTGAGGTCAGACACTCGGCACAGACTGGGGATGCAACTTGTGTTGTGTGGCTCAGTACCACCCCAGAGAGAGCATTTACCCACTGAGCTCGTATTTCTCAAGTAAATGGAAAATGACTGCAGTGACCCCTTGGATTTATTGGTTTCTCTGCCTACCTGTTGTTTTTAGATGAGGCAGGAGGGTTGCTTGTAGTATGCAGGTCAGCTCTGTCTTTCCAACTGTTTGCACAGTTTGAGCTGCTGATTGTGAACAGATCTATTGGGTCCAGTGTTGATATTGTTGATTTAATTTATCTTTTTTCCCCTTCAGTGATGATATACCAGAGGATCCCAGTACTCATCAGCTGATCAGTGCACTCCTCAGCGATCCTGGATTTGGTACCACGTGTATGGCAGATGGTTTGAATAAGTGAGTATCAGCCCGGGGTCACTCTGTCCCTCAGACACTGTACGGTGTTTGCACCTACCCTTTCCTTCTCCCACCCTGTTACTTTTAACCCAAACAGTAGAAATTCCAGTTGACTAATTGACGTAAGAAAATTACTCGGCACTTGGTCTAAGTGTTAAACAAAGCTTTAATCAATTGTTTTACAACATGGAGGTCTAGTTGTGTCCTTCACTAGTTCCTGTTAAGAATGTCCTGTGCAAGCTGGGCCCGTGCCCGAGTATTTATACTCTCCCTGGACAGCGCCACCCGTAGGCCATTCAGTATTATTTCATACGCCTTTCTTTCATGAATGACTGATTCATGTCACTAATTATCATACATTTGAATACGGGAGGCATCACAATTGAGCCCAACCTTGTCTTCACTCAACATCAACATACATGCACTTCCCAGCAGGAGCAGGAACTGTGAAACAATGTTTAGCTCCCTCTATCTAACCCCCCCCCCCCTCCCCTCTCCTCAGCACTACTTTAACGGAGCCATTTAAAATAAACACATTAACAAATCCTAGGACCCATTCCACCATGGTGTGCTTACAGATTCAACGAGGTACGCCATGGATTCTGTGTTAGCCTCACGGAAACAGACGATCGATCAGAGCACTGAATTAATGAGACGCCAAATTTGGCAACCCCACCGTTTTTATATATGCTGATTCTGGAGGCTGTGCCCAGTTTATGCATGGGGCTGATGTAAAGCTCTTAATTGTACTCTTGGATCATAAAATCAGCCCGTTGCAATAAACAGAATGATACCTCCAGTGCACATGTTAAGCACCCATGCAATAACAATAATTTCTACCCTTGAGCAGTGGATCCAAACTGCAGCCCATGAAGCCCAGGCCACTCTATTTCCACTTGGAACTCTTATTTGCTAATTCGTCCTGTTTGCATTGCAAGGGCCTAGAGGTTTGGAAATGGCAGTTCTTAGCGCTGTTACTTCATTGGTAGGTACATCCTGAATTAGAACACCACGATCTGATGGTATCAGCGACTTGAGGTACCTGTAAATTATTGGGAACCAGGATTTAAACTCTGTGTGACTACCGACACACCATGGTATGCAGCAAACTGCCCCACGATGGCAAACACTTGGAACAACAACTTGCATTTATATAGTGGCTTTAACATAGTAAAATGTCCCAAGGCGCTTCACAGGAGCAATTATCAAACAAACTTAGACACTGAGCCACATAAGGAGCTATTCGGGTAGATGACCAAAAGTTCTCTTCCCAGACGGTCCTTCCCCTTAAATTTGTGTTGTGTTTATATTGGATGGATTTTAAGAATTCCTTTTACATTGTGTTTCTTCCCTCCATTTTCTTGCCCCTCCTTCCCCCACAGAGAAGCCCATTGCTCGGCAGGCAGCACTGAATGGATAACTCCCCCAGTCCCAGAGTCAGTCATGAACATCTTTCTCAATGGTAACTGGACTATGCAAAACCCATCCCCCGCATGCGAGTGCAGCTCGGAGGAGAACAAGAGGATGTTGCCTGAATGTGGCGAAGGAGCAGGAGGGCTCCCGCCCTCTGAGGTGAGTTGGACCGGGGGGGGGGGGGTGCGGTTGAGACGTGTTGTACCCTCCCTGCTGTCTCTGGTGCTGATGCTTTTGCTCGATGATAGAAATTATCAGAGAGGCCAGGGTTTAGTGAATGTTACTCAGATTTCCAGTTTGTGAGGTTTACTGCTAATTTATTGGAAATTCAGAGCCAGACTCTAGAGAGTGGTTTCACACTGTTATGTGTAGTGACGTTATAAGTATTGCTCGTGGAATTATAAACAGAACCTGGCCTGAGGTAATCTTACTGCATTTGTTTTGATGTCTCTGTACGTGCTCAGATGTGAACATCCCACGTGATTGGAGTGCGTCTGTAAGTCTGAAGTGTCAGTGTAGCTGTATACCTGTAATTTATTAAAAATCTTGTGCACGCAATTTCTGTCTGCACATGTTGCCATGTTTTTGTCTCACTTTTTCTATCTACTTTACTTTATCCAGTACCAATTCTTGCACTCACATTTTTCATGGAAAACCCCAGTGTAAACTTGTCACGATCACTGCACGATTGCATGTGACGGTGCCGGCTTGGTTTAGATTTTTTTCTGCTTTCACATAAATAAGTTTGTATATTTAAAACGTTGAAGTTTTAAAAATATATACATATATATGTTAATTTTTTTTAAGGAGAGTTCTCTTCATTTTTAGTGACCTGTTTTTAGTTGGCTTCAATCTGCGCTGCTGCCAGCTCTTCCGATTTAGAATCTTACAGCACAGAAAGAGGCCATTTGGCCCATCGTGCCTGTGCTGGCTTTTTGAAAGAGCTCTCCAATTAGTCGCACTCCCCTGCTCTTTCCCTGTAACCCTGCAGTTTTTTTGCCTTCAAGTATTTATCCAATTCCCTTTTGAAAGTTATTATTGAATCTGCTTCCACTGCCCTTTCAGGCAGTGCATTCCAGATCAGAACTGTAATTAGAAACGTTTATTTTTTAAATTTTGCCTTTACACCCATCGGGCCGTCCAGCTGCAACTCCGTGGTGCCCATTTTAACCCCGCCTAGGGGCCTCCCGCCTTCCTATAGCCATTCGATGGGCTCAGTATTGCTCTTTATTAATATTTTAATTTTAAGGCCCTCAGGCCGCTGGCGACTATTTTAGGAGCTTTATATTTCTGTAAATTTAAGCTGTGAGCTGTCAGGCCATCCTGCTGGGTCTCTGGAGTGAGCGTTCTTATTGAACTCCTGCCTCCCTCCATGGCCCCAGCAGCGTTGGGTTGGGATTGCTGAAATATTCTAATAGAAAATGTTAATATTTCAACCCTCACTTTTGGGAGACAACTTTAAAGTCTTTTAAATATATATTTTAAATCTTTAAATTTCCCCCCCCCCCCCCCCCCCCCACCAAACCTAAATCCCCTCTCCACTCCAATTACATTGTGACAAGTTTACATAGACATCTTTCATTATAAATGAAAATGTAGGAATTTATAATGGCAATTTAAAAATAAGGACAGAATTTATTTATGACTTTAAAATGGAGACTGAATTACATCTGTATTCCCTGGTCCAGCTATCCCCCGACCTCTAACACTGCTTCACCTAAAGATTACACATGTTCCTGAGCAATGTTCCTTTTTTTTTGGCTGCGCGGCCCCTTTAAGGGGCTGCAAACGCCATTCGGAATACGCATGCGCAGTTTTTGTTTTGAAAGGCCGGCTGCGCGGGATCCCTGGAGTGCTGTGCGGTCGCGCAGCTTATAGGGAACATCGGTCCTGACTCTCTTGGGGGGTTGATCTTGACTTTGTGCGATAGTGTAGAAGTCAATGGAAACAACAAATCGGGCAAGATGTAAAATGAGCTGCCGATTCGCTATCACCCGATTAACACTATCGCACAAAGTCACGATCTACCCCCCCCCCCCCCCCCCACCTCACTGTGTGCAACTCCATGGGAGATCAACTAGTATAAGAATGTGAGAGAAATTATTCTCCTCCCCCTCCTGCCCCCAAACTACTTCCCTCTTCTCCTGAATATACTGATGGGTTCCACAGGCACCTGCTGCCCAAACTGGCCCCCCTTCTCCAGTGAGCCTAGACAGTGAATGTCGAAGGCCCTACCGCCGAGCCCAGTCCATCCTCTCCTCGGTGAACTGCCTTGGACTGTTTTATTCTGTCAAAGGTGATGGAAGTTTGTTGATCCAGTCCTTGTATTGTGTGTACGTGCTCTTCTACCGGGGGTTGCTGGACAGTGATCCGGATCAGCAACCCTGGCTGATTGCTGTTGTAGGAATTACTGTGTGTTATGAGCCTGCGTGAAGCCTAGTGTTGAACAGTATGTAACCCGCTGCACTGAGCACAAATGCCAGCACTAGAGCGCAGGCTGGGATTCAGACTCCATGGGCCGGTTGTGATAGTTGCATTGCACACGACTGTAGTCACTGGAATCGGGATTAGCATAACATTGCTTTGTGCTGACCGCATCGGATTTCTATTTTTGAACAGTTGCGGCGGAATACAGGAGACTTACTTCAGAACCTAACTGGCAGGAATATCTCTGACTACCTCGTGAAGACCTACCCCCAGATCATTAGTAAAAGGTACAAAGCGGCACCAGCTTGGATGCAAACCAAATGTATCCGTCATTAAACTTGCGCTGAATTACTCAAGTATGCTTTTCAAGCCGTCCTTTTTAGTGCAGTATTCTGTATGTAACTTAAACCTCTTGTTCATGTTTACAGTCTGAAAACCAAGAAGTGGGTGAACGAGTTCAGGTAGGTTATTTCACCGAGTTAATAGCCAAGAGATCTTTATGATAATCAGGGGTGAGAAGGTTTGCATTCGCATTTTGGTTGTACAAATATTAAGGAGTGTTGTGTACTTAAACTGCCCCAAATAAAAAGAACCTGTACCTGCCTTTGAGTCCCGCGGTCTGTAATTTGACATTCACTGGTGTCCGATGATGTCAGACTATTGCTAGCGTTCTCTAACGTAAGTACGGATGTACAAACTTTGCTAATTTTTCATAAAATTATCTTTTTTTTGCTGCTGTCAAGAAAAGAGAAACCTGCACAGTGGGGATTTTATAGGGTTTGAAAACTTTTAACCATTCCCCCCGCACCCCCCCCCCCCCCCCAAGAATGTGTGTAATTATAAATTAAAAAATAGAAAAGGCTAGAAATACGCAGCGAACCTGTCAGCATCTGAAAGAGAAAGAACAGGCTAATGTTTAAGGTGTGGACATTTCATCAGAATTGAGAAACATGACCTGTCCTTTCTCCTTCAGATGCTGACGGCCCTGCTGTCTCATTCTGACATTTTCTGTTTTTCTTTGATTTCCAACACTTACATTTTCTTTTTATCAATGTAGTTATAAACCTGCGAGCTGTAAAATTGAAATGTGTTCATGTCATGTGGGGGCTTCAAGGGGATACAATGAGAGGTGTGCAGAATGAAGAAGCTGAGACCCTTCATTGTGATGCTCTGTTGTAGGTATGGAGGACTCTCATTGGGAGCACGAAGTTCCCAGATTTTACCTTCACTGAAGGAAGTTAATAACTCCATTATTGAGATCAGGTCACGACTGAACGTCACAAAGGTATGGAACTGGCTTAAACCCTTTTTTTAAGTTGGGTCTTCTGCTGCATGTCTGTTAGATGGTGAGAAACATACAGGCCAGTCCATGAGCCTCAGGAATTGGTCAGAGCTGCTATACAGGGTGCTCTTTGTATTGTGAGCATTGAGGTGAGGGCTGTTGGCACTTGGGAATGGAACACTTTCCCATTTCATGTAGTGTTAGCATCACTCACTCATAGGGCAGGTACAGCACAGGTTAAATACAGTGTATGCTCTCTAAACTAGCCCATCACACACTCCCAGAGCAGGCAAAGCACAAGTTAGATACAGAGTAAAGCTCCCTCTACACTGTCCCATCAAACACTCCCAGGGCAGGCACAGCACGAGTTAGATACAGAGTAAAGCTCCCTCTACACTGCCCCATCAAACACTCCCAGGGCAGGTACAGCACAGGTTAGATACAGAGTAAAGCTCCCTCTACACTCTCCCATCACACACTCCCAGGGCAGGTACAGCACGGGTTAGATACAGAGTAAAGCTCCCTCTACACTCTTCCATCAAACACTCCCAGGGCAGGCACAGCACGGGTTAGATACAGAGTAAAGCTCCCTCTACACTGTTCCATCACACGCTCTCAGAGCAGGTACAGCACGAGTTAGATACAGAGTAAAGCTTCTACTCAGCCCAAGCCTCCGAACAGTCCTCTATTGCACTATTGTGACATTTTCCCATTTCCCCCGCCAGCGATGCTGTTGCCTCTGAGTGGGATTTACATTGGAATTCGGCCCAGTTTAGTACTGTTAAGCCCATGCCCAGTAGCAACTGGTCGAGACTGTCCAAAGTCGTTTTACGTAGGATTCCTACATCCAGCAGACAGAGTAAATCTTTAATCCCGGGCTCCAGAGTGATTCCTAAACCTGCCAGCTTAGTTTGTTTCTTCAGGGGTTGGAAAGACGGGCGTTTGTCGGCTCGTGCTACTGTAAAATGTCATCGTTTCTGAGATGGATGCGTTTATCAGTTGTGTATTCTACATCTTCACCTTGCTTTTTATATATGTTATTGCCCTGGTGTATTTATATGGTTTGGGGTTTAAACCTAAATCTGCTCTTAGGCATAACTACATTTTGAAATCAAATCAAATCAAATCAAATTTTATTTGCCATATGTATATTACTATAATGGAATGTTTTTACTCCCCGATCACTTCCACAATAGGCTGTGGGAGCTCACAGAGACACGTCGCTATTCTACAGCGCCATGTTCAGTAAAAGTCAATTCAATTGCGTCCAATGGCAGTGACTGAGGGTGGCCCGATCAGTCTTGTGTTCTCCAACTGATCTTGCTTGGTGGGGTCCACTCATTTTATAAGCGGTGTAAAATATAATCTTTCATATGTAAATGTAATGTGACAATGTATAAATATGTGATGGATATATTCTATGTGAATATATTGTGACAGATATATTCTAAATGACACATTCCATAAATCCCAGGTCTGCGATCAGCTGCAGCCACTGATCAGGCTGGGGCGCCATCAGCAGATGCTTCGCGGTACTGCAGTCTGATTAAAATAAGTTTGTGAAATTGGTCAGCATTTTTTATTCCAAGTTGGCGGAACATGAAACGTAATCGGTCCTGGAAACAAAGACTCATGAATGACTTCTTCTGTTCCCTTATTTGGGACTCTGACTATCCGTCTAAACGTGGTTGTTGGAATTGTTTTCGTAGTTAATGTGTTTGCCTCTCGCTTTACATTATTGACGTTGAGTTTCCTGTTGCTCTCAGGGCAGTTCCACAGACCGACTGCTGGGAAGCGTCGCAAAATTTATCAAAGGACTGAGCACAAAAAACAATGTAAAAGTAGGTCTGAAAGATTTCTATCGATCTTCTCCTGCCTGTCTGTTTACCTTTAGTTTTGAGTCAGTGTCAAAAGTATATATTTTTTAAAGCCAGTTATTTGCTGCTGTTTTCTTTTGATCTGGAGTCAAAAAATTTACAAGTATCTGCCAATCTACAAGCTTCCCTTCATATAGCAATCAAACTCAAATTGACCGCAGCAATTATACCATGTGCCTTAAAAGGAGAGGCCAGATGAAACCACATGGAGTAGTTGAGGCGAATAGCATAGATACTTTTAAGGAAAATCTAGATAAGTTATTGATCAAGAAAGGAATAGAAGGATATGCTGATGGGGTTAGATGAAGTAAGGTGGGAGGAGGTTCGTGTGGAGCATAAACACTGGCATATGGGCCATTTGGGCCGAATGGCCTGTCTCTGTGCTGTAAATACTATGTAATTGCACCTTTGTTTCGAAATAGCACGCTGTGCGCCACGCGGTATAACAATGCTGTAAAACATGCATTGGCCAACTTGCCTTGAGCAATACCGTGGGACAGGAGATCTGCTCACTTTTCTTTTAAAATATTGGAGGCTGAATTTCCTGTTGGGCAGTAGTTTGTTACCCAGTTTTTGTGTGTGTGTTGTACAGGATTGCTGCTGATGTCAGCAGAGCGGGGCGAGCAAGGATGGGTTGACTCTGTTGCCGCTCCAGGCCGTTTCAATTAGATTATCATGCAGTCCAGGCTCGGCACAGCGCAGCTCCATCTGTGTGTTTAACGTGACTGACCCCTGCTGGAAAATGCGTGTCTCTGCACGTCAGCCAGGGACAGGACCAGGCTCGGCTGTGATGCCTCCACAACTGAATAGCCAGCTGCCACTGGCTTAGCTCACACCTGAAGAACGGTCACTGGGGAAAGCTGCTGAAGGACTCGCACAGAAAGAGTCAGCACCTGCAGGAGAGGAGAAAAATGGGCATGGGTCGAAGGAATTTGACTCTTGGGTATCATTCCAGTAGAATATTGTGGGTATCATTCCAGTAGAATATTGCCTGTATGTTATGGGCTTCACTGCGATGTGCAGTATGTTGTGTTTGCCTATGGCCCAACTATATAATGTTTAGAAACAGCTGAGTTATTTGAATAGGAGACTCGAGTGTACTCCTGATATGATGGAAAGAATCTTATCTTTCCTTTTTTTGTAGGTGTGGTTCAACAATAAAGGCTGGCACGCCATGGTGAGCTTTGTGAATGTCATGAACAATGCAGCGCTGAGAGCAAATCTTCCGCCAGGAAAAGATCCCAAAATGTTTGGGATTACAGCCTTCAACCACCCGCTCAACCTGACCAAAGAGCAGCTCTCTGAGGTCGCACTGTAAGTAGCTGGTAGAATCTCACAAGAACGTAAAGGGCACCCACTGAGCCAGACAGATCAGAGATCCCACGTTTAATCTGTGTCAGTTCAGCAGCTGGGGTGCGGTTGGCCTCGGCACCCCTGGCTAGGGAGGGGGAAAAAGTCAGCCAGGTTTCCTACTCCTGATCACTGTCCAGTGGCTCAGGGATCTTGCGAGTATGGATATTGGGCGAGGACAGCATTGGGCTCAGCCGTGATGCCCTCTACAAGCAAAATATCCTGTTGAGGCTCATGGATGAATAATTGCCATTTATTGGGTGGAATAAAGCTCCCTCTACGCTGCCCAATACTGTACCTTGCCTGCACCTGTTCATGATTAAATTAGACGTGCACTATTCCAGGCTTATTTTCTCCACTACCAACTGTCTCCTTAAACCCCTCTTCCCCTGCCCCTTCCATCCTCACCTTCATAACCAGTGTGGTTTCCCTCTGCCCAAGCCCTGAACCTGCATTTTTCACCATTTTCTCTTCCATCTCTTTGCCCCCACCCAACCCATGCCCACTTCAAGCTCCTCTCACCCATGAGACCCACCTCCTGGTCCCTTGACCCCAATCAAGGTGTATTATACCTCCTCGACATCCTTGATCTCTCTGCAGCCTTTGACACGATTGACCAAACCATCTTCCTTCAACCAAGCTCCTCCGTTGTCCAGCTCGGCAAGACTGCCCTTGCTTGGCTCCACTCTTAGCAATCCATTTAAAGCCAAACCATCTGCAGCAAAGGCTTCTCCTCCCACCCCTGTACCGTTACCTCAGGTCTCGCCTATCTTTGGCCCTCTCCTCTTCCTTGCTGAGCCTTGGCAACATCATCAACAGACAAGTGGTCAGCTTCCACATGAACACCAATGGCATGCAGCTCCACCTCTCACGATTCCCCCCCCCCCCCCCCCCCTCCCTGCTTCTGTGTGGTTGGACCACTTGTCCGACATTCAGTCTTGGATGAGCCGCAGTTTTTCCAGCTAACCATTGATAAGACCAGAGCCATTGTCTTCAGACCCTGCCACAAACTCTGTGGCCGCAATTTTATCAGCACTGAGAGGGCAGCTTTGGAGGCGGGTCAAAGGTTAGTCGTTTTGATTGACGGGTTGCGATCACGCCGTCAACCCACCTCCAAACAATTTTCCCAAGTGTCGGGCCCCCAATTTGCGCATGGACCCGACACCTAGCGGCAGGAAGAGGATTAAAACCAATTACCTGCCTATTAGCTAGTAGTTGACAGGCTATTTTTTAATTTTGCTGCTTCTGCCTCGGGTTTCCCGACATCCGGACACCACGCCAGGTAAGTGTGGTGTGTTGTGAGTCTGCTGTAATGTTTCTGGATTGATGACCGCTGCAGAAGTGGTGTGAAGGATCCAATGGTGCACTGGTGAGTCTCGGAGGTAAGTAAATGTTTGGAAATTCATTTTTAATGTATTTACACATTTCTTTAGGTCGCAAGTTTTGAAATCCATGTCCAGTGCCATCTCATTGGGAGAACCTCTCTCACCAGTGACATCGCTTCTGTCACCTCACCTGCAGCTGCCATCTATTCAAGCCTATGGAGGGAGTCATTGGAGAGCCTGGGTGCAAGAGCTCACCTTTGTACAGTGATTCAGTGTTTGCAGCATCTCAATGCTGTCAAACACTGAGAAATCCACTGTCAAAAAAAAATTGTGTGTGGTCCCTTTAAGAAAACCAGCAGTTGACGCGTCATCAAATGACGTCATCTGACCGGCTTCCTCTTAATTGGTCAGCAAGCCCACAGGGGGGGCTTAACAAGGTCAGTCAATGTAAAATCACGTCTGTGGGCCAGATGCAGTTGAGAGCGGGACTGGAAGCCGGAAACCACCTGACCCACACCCAACCCGCCTCCAATGAAAAAATCGCGGCCTGTATCTTTGCCATTGATTCCATCCCCCTCCCCATTCACTGTCTCAGGCTGAATCGGACATTTTGCAGCCTTGCCGACCTATTTAACCCTGAGCTGAGCATCCGAGCCCATATCCTCTTCACATCAAGGACCACCTACTTCAACCGCCATAACACCAGCCGCTAAAACCCTCATCAGTGTCTTTGTCACCTTCAACCTCGACTGTTCCATTCCTCTCCTCGTCAACATCTTCCACCCACTAACTTCAGCTCATCCAAAACTCTGCTGCTCGTATCCTATCTCGCTCATCCATTACCCATGTCTTCACTGACTTACATTAGCTCTTAGTTTCCTAGCGCCTCAAATTTTAAATTCTCATCCTCGTGTTTAAATCCCTTCATGGCCTCACCCCTCCCTATTCTGTAACCTTCTCCAGCCCTACAACTCCCTGTGCACCCTGCCCCCCCCCCCTCCCTTTTCCCCACAATTGGCGGCTGCCCCTTCAGCCGCCTTGGCTCCATGCTCTGGAATTCCATTCTTGAACCGTTCTGCCTCGCCACCTCCATGTCCTTTAAGACCCTCATTAAAACCCACCTTTCTGACCAAGTATTCGGTTGCCCCATTTAATATCTTTGGCTTGGTGTCCATTCTTTCATTATGCTTCTGTGACGTGCCTTGTGATGTTCTTCTGTTACAGGCACAATGTAAGTGCAAGTTGTTGTTGATTGGAACTCCCCACTGGGCTGGACATTTCTCTACTGGGTTTTTCACTAATGTGGATGCTTTACCCAATTGTCACGTTTGGGTTGGCGTGTGGCCTTCGGTATTCAAACACACATTGAGGAATAAAGTGATGTCTGAAATCATTGTTTGCGTGACCGTGTGCTAATATCTAGCTTGTAACACCGAGCCTCTCCCCCCTTCTTGCAGGATGGCTACCTCTGTTGATGTGCTTGTCTCCATTTGTGTCATCTTTGCCATGTCCTTTGTGCCAGCCAGCTTTGTTCTCTTCCTCATTGAAGAACGTGTCAGCAAAGCCAAGCACCTTCAGTTTGTTAGCGGCGTGAAACCTGGCATTTATTGGCTCGCTAACTTTGCGTGGGATATGGTAAGTATGTTTCACGTACAAGTCCATGATAGAGTAGCGTGTACGTGGGCTGTGGAAGGAAACTGAGTTAATGGGGTAAGAGTCCAAAATAGGATATATTGTACATGGGCTCTGGAAGGAGATTAAATAGATGGACAAAGTGCTGTGGGATTGGAAAGCAGATGATCTAAAACCGTTATTCAAGAAAGGAGATAAAATTACTAATCATTTAGAAATGCATGGGTTAATCCAGGACAACGAGCATGGATTTGTTAAAGGCAGGTTGATTTTGACCAGGTTGTTTTTTGAAGAAGTGACCAATTGGATAGATAAAGGGAATACATTAGATGTGGTGTATATAGAATTATTTGATTGATGTCTCAAAAGGTTTGTTAGAAAAATTCTGTTTCTTATTGCAGGAGGGAATGTAGCAGCAAGTTAGTTGGCAGACAGGAAACAGAGTTGGGGTTAATGGGTGTTGCTCGGACCAGAGAAGGGTTGAAAGTGGTGTACCCCCAGGGTCGCTGCTAGGTCCACTTTTGTTCCTGGTATATAGATGATTTGGACTTGAGTATCAAGAGCGCAATATTAACATTTTCTGATGACACAAAAGTAAGAGGTTTGGCAAACAGTGAGGAGGACCCTGAAAGACTTCAGGAAGACATAGCCAGGCTAGTGGAATGGGCAGACATGTGGCAGGTGCAATTTAATATGGATAAGTATGAGGTAATACACTTTAGGAGAAAAACAATGAATATGTCTATGTACAAAATGGAAAGACATTAAAGTGTATGGATGAACAGAAAGACCTGGGGTTCAAATACATAATTCCCTGAAAAAGCAAGTGCATAAAGCCATAAAAAATGGCCAATCGAATTTGAGGTTTTATAAGTAGGGTCGCAGAGTACAAGTGTAGAGATGTAATGATGCATTTATGCAAAACATTGGTTAGGCCACAATTAGATTATTGTGTGCAGTATTGCATGCCGCAATACAGAATGTACAACGTAGATTCACAAAGATGATGCCAGGGATGGGAAACTCTAGTTACGAGGAGAGACTTGAAGTACTGGTACTATTTCCACTAGAGCAGAGAAGGCTGAGGAGATTTAATAGCGAGTTTTAAAGTTATAATAAGTTTTGGTACAGTGATTAGGGAAAAACTTATTTCTTCTGGTTGCAAAGTTGGTGACAAGGAGCCCTCAGTTTAAAGTTGAGGAGAGAGATTAGGGCAAAATTTGTTTATGCAGAGGGTGGTTAATGCATCAAATGCTTTGCTACGGAGTGGTTGAGGTTGCAACCTTTGCACCTTTGAAGGGGAAATTGGATAAGTATTTGTAGTAGAGGAAGATACTGAGCTATAAGGAGAGAGCAGAGCAGTGGGATTAGTCTTGGATGCTTTTGCAAAGAGCCACACAGACACGGTAACCGAATGGCTCCTCCTTTAATCTAAACCTCTGTGGTAGGGTGGAGTGTGCATGGATCGTGAAAGGAGATTAAATGAGTCAGGTAGAGTCCATGATGGGGTAGATCGCTCTTTGGAAGGAGTGGACTGATGGCGAGTGTCTTATCTCATTCCATACCTTTTCTTCTCAGTGTAATTACGCAGTGCCAGCTACTCTGGTAGTCACCATCTTCATCTGTTTCCAACAAAAATCCTATGTATCTGCCTCCAATTTGCCAGCACTGGTCCTCCTGCTGTTCCTCTATGGGTAAGTGGGCAGTGCTTTTGAGGCCTGAGCTGCACTTTTGGTTGAATTTGTGAAAGTTCTATTGGTGTCCTTTCTAGTTGGCTTCATGTTTGTTGATTCTGTTCCTTCAGGTGGTCCATCACTCCCCTCATGTATCCAGCCTCCTTCTTGTTCAGCATCCCCAGCACGGCCTATGTGGTGCTGACCTGTGTTAACCTGTTCATCGGTATCAATGGCAGTGTGGCCACCTTTGTCCTGGAGCTCTTCACAGACAAAGTAAGACACTGTTTTCCTGCTTGTTACGTGTTAAGTTGTGCCCTATAAGATTGTTCAGTAATCGTGAGGAAAGTCTAGAGTAATTAATAGATGATAAGGTGGTGTGTGCCAGTGCTGGCACTGGGCGTATTCAGTGTATTGGTACCAATATACTGTCGGAAAAATCACTCTTAAACCGAATGGCCTTTACTCGTTTGTGATACACATTTTGTACAACACTTAATTCATCCCCTCACACTGCGCCATCACTGATGACAGACTAGTACCCACCAATACTTCACCCTGTTATTCCCCTCCATCCACTGGGTAAAGATGTCCTGTTATTCCCCTCCATCCACTGGGTGTAGATGTCCTGTTGTTCCCCTGTATCACTGGGAGAAGATGTCTTGTTCCCCTCCATCCACTGGGTGAAGATGTCTTGTTCCCCTCCATCCACTGGGTGAAGATGTCCTGTTGTTCCCCTCCATCCACTGGGGGAAGATGTCTTGTTCCCCTGTATCACTGGGTGAAGATGTCCTGTTGTTCCCCTGTATCACTGGGTGAAGATGTCCTGTTGTTCCCCTGTATCACTGGGAGAAGATGTCCTGTTGTTCCCCCTCCATCCACTGGGTGAAGATGTCCTGTTGTTCCCCTCCATCCACTGGGTGAAGATGTCCTGTTGTTCCCCTGTATCACTGGGTGTAGATGTCCTGTTGTTCCCCTGTATCACGGTGTAGCTGTCCTGTTGTTCCCCTGTATCACTGGGTGAAGATGTCCTGTTGTTCCCCTGTATCACTGGGTGAAGATGTCCTGTTGTTCCCCTGTATCACTGGGTGTAGATGTCCTGTTGTTCCCCTCCATCCACTGGGTGAAGATGTCCTGTTGTTCCCCTGTATCACTGGGTGTAGATGTCCTGTTGTTCCCCTGTATCACGGTGTAGCTGTCCTGTTGTTCCCCTGTATCACTGGGTGAAGATGTCCTGTTGTTCCCCTGTATCACTGGGTGAAGATGTCCTGTTGTTCCCCTGTATCACTGGGTGTAGATGTCCTGTTGTTCCCCTGTATCACTGGGTGTAGATGTCCTGTTGTTCCCCTCCATCCACTGGGTGAAGATGTCGTGTTATTCCCCTGTATCACTGGGTGAAGATGTCCTGTTGTTCCCTTGTATCACTGGGTGAAGATGTCCTGTTGTTCCCCTGTATCACTGGGTGTAGATGTCCTGTTGTTCCCCTGTATCACTGGGTGTAGATGTCCTGTTGATAATTTAGTAACTGCGGGGGAGGGGTGGATAGTCGCAGAATTCCAGTGAGGATTTGATCCTGTGCAACAAAAAGTTTGAATTTGCTTTTCATAAACGTGAGTTTGAAAAAGAAATAACAAATGTCTGAAATAGAAACGGAAAACACTCGAATTAAAAAGTCACTGTGTGGTCATGTCGCTGATGTATCCACTATGCATTTTCTGTTTTTATTTCTTTAGAAAGGCGAAGTGTTGAGGAAGCAGTAATGGTGGAATGACTGTATCGCAGCTTGGCTCAATTAGCAGTATTCTCCCCTCTGAGTAAGAAGGTTCAAGGCCCACTGCAGGATTTGAGCACATAAGCCTCGGCTGACACTTCAGTGCAGTACTGAGGGAGTCCTGCATCGTTGGATGGGCTGTCCATCAGATTAAAGCGAGTCCCTATATGTCTGTTCAGGTGGTTCAGTTGGATGTTGATCTTGTGGCACTGGTGGAAGAGGAGGAGGGAGTTCTCCTGGTGTCCTAGCCAACATTCCTCCCCAGCAGTCATGGGACAATGGTTGCACTCGCTGTAATTATCCATAATCTGCTGTTGTTTGTGCTGGAGAAATGCAAATGTGGTACTGAGGTGTAGAGACCAGAGGCTCCCAGGCAAGATTGATCTTAACCGGGGTAGTGATGAGGACCCTACAGTTGGCCTCAGCCTGCCTGGCTGGGCAGAGGTAAATCATCCAGGGTTCCTGCACCTGATCACTTTCTGGTTACCCCCACTGGAGAGTGTGTATTGGATGCCGGGTGAGGACAGGGTCATGCTTGGCAATTGATATCCCCCAAATTTGAACAGGCTACTGACCATTACTGTCTAGACTCACACCTGGAGAAGGGGTATTTGAGTGAGGTACCCGAGGGCACTCTGGGCCTATGGAGTAAGAATCAGTGCTCGGGAACGGAAGGGCAAAAATGGAAATAAAAAGCTTTTATTTTTCTTCTGTGCAGAAATTGAATGATGTCAATCGAATCCTGAAAAAAGTTTTCCTCATTTTCCCACATTTCTGTCTGGGCCGAGGACTGATCGACATGGTGAAGAATCAGGCCATGGCAGACGCTTTGGAGAGGTTTGGTCAGTAACTAACTGTTTCGAATGATTTTCCTAATTCAAGCCAGTGCTGCTCTCCACTGGGGAGGAAGGAGATTGTATCTGTTGCGGTTTTAGCTGATAAGCTTCAGATCGGGACATTTTCAAGTCCAGTTCAAAATTCTCATGGGCTGAGGAATAATAGTTGCACTCTCGCCCGCCCAGTACAGATATATATATATATATAAATTACATAGAATCTACAGCACAGAAACAGAATCTACAGCACAGAAACAGACCATTCAGCCTAACTGGTCTATTCCAGTGTTTACACGCCACACCAGCCACCTCCCACTCTAACTACCTCTTCCCATCCTGCCCCCATATCCCTCTATTCCATTCTCCCTCATGTATATATCAAGCCTCCCCTTAAGTGCACCAGTGCTCTCTGCTTCTCTCATGTGGCAGCGAGTTCCACATTCTCGCCACTCCCTGTGTAGAGATATTCCTCCTAAATTCTTTAATTGATCTGTTAGTGGCCATCTTATATTTGTGACCACTTGTTCTGAACTCACCCACAAGTGGAAACAGTTTCTCCACCTCCACCCTATCAAAATCCTTCATCATTTTCAAGACCTCTATCGGGTCTCCTCTTGGTCTTCTCTTTTCCAGACAAAAGATCTCCAGCCTGCTCAGTCTTTCCTGATTGTTGTGTAGATGTTATATGAAACTGCTTCTGCAGTATCTGCGTGATACAGTTTATACTACCAGGCTGTAGGGGATTTGGTTTGGGGTTTTTGTCTGGTCAGTCAGTCGTGTGCCTGAGCTGCCCCAGCCCCGTGCGGTTCGAATCGCTTCCCCCTTTTTAGTTCTGAGCACCGGACTTATTTACGAGTAGCGATATAGACAAACGAGACCAGTGGTTCGGTGCAAAGAAAACCAATGTTTATTAAAATAGAGAAATAATTACTATACAGAGAAAATCACTGGATGCAACACAATTACACTTAGCGGGGGAGGAGAAACAGACACACCGAGGGAAAATGACTAAAATGACACTTTAGCAATCCCCTTAACTCCCACCTTTACACCTATCTAGGTTGTCTTGTGATGGACCAGAAAATTGATGCTCACCAGTCTAGGGTGTTGAAACGCCTGCTCCGTGCCCTGTTGCCTGTCGATGTTTTTAGGTTTTCACCGCCCCAGAGCAGAGATACCCCAGTAATTCAAGCGTAACTGCGGGTGTCCTACTTCCCTGGACAGGATCTTCGTCGACGATCCTCTCGCTGAGTTGATGACACGGCAGGGCACTGGAGGCGAGGCGAGAGAGAGAGATGGCTTCCCGAGGGACTAGTTATACCCTTCCCGGTAACCCTTATCTCCTGCCAGATCAGCTCATTTCTTTGTCTGACCTGGACATGTTGAAGCTTATACAAAGGAAACCGATCTGGGCCCATCGACCTGAATGGCCGGTTAATCGGTTTTAAATGTCTCATCAGTGTTCCCCTTTGTCCAATGGGTTTCGTGATGGGGCCATTCCAGTCCGAATGCCCCGATGATCGTTTGTAAACAGTGTCAATGTTCTCTAACAAAGGTCTGAATGCAGCTATTACATATTGAATAGGCCTTGCTTGCTCCTGATTGCTTGTGCAAACAACCTTGATGGGTTTTAATCAGAGGCCCGAATGCCACTGGGTTTGCTTCTCGTGCATAAATGCAGACGGTCTGTCTGCATTCTAATTTCTGGAAAGTTCCTTCTTTGTCAGTCCAAACTGAAACTTACAGGCCTTGGCCATGAGGTTGACCGCAGCCATCTTCTGGAGCCCTGGAGCCCTGGATTTTAAACTCAGTCCAGCCAGGGTTTCTTCAATAAGCCAAAAGTAAATCTTCGGGGGGGGAGACATGAAATTTGCGAATCCTTTCAAGGCCTCCCATGGCATTGCTTGCTATAAGTCTGATAAAATGTGGCGTGTAATAACATGTAACACACAATGGAAGAGATTCTCCTGGTCCTGCGCCTGGGTGCAGCAAGTATAGAAAAATCACGTGGGTTGCTAAGGGAGCCCGCTGGCTTTACGCCCATTTTATGTATTTGATTAATTAATTAAAACAATCCATTAATTAAGGACATAATCAGTGGTGTCAATTTAAACAGCCTGCACATAGAAATCTTGGAGATTAAGTTTATCTTTTAATGAATTTCATTAGCCTGTTTGACCTTGTAATTAATGACCGATTACAAAATCAGTTTGTCAAAAATTACACATTACAAAGCTACAGATCCTGTGATTTCATTAATGGGCTGTTCGTTACGGGAAGGACGAGCATTATCCTGTTTTCGCCACTCTCCCCCCAAACTTGCTGGGTTTTTTTTCCCCAGGGTCAATGGTGTTTTTTTTTTCCCCCTCCCCTCTTCGGAGGGTGCTGCCTTACAGGTTCCACGGGCAGCAGTCACCCTCTGCTGCTTCACCCGAGTGACCATTCTTCATGTGCAAACCTTACTTGTGAGCATCTGTCGGCTGTCTGTTAACAGAGGGCCTCTCAGCCAAGCCCAATTCTGGCTTCGCCCAACACCCAGATGTGCACTACACCTGGGGAGGTGTGATGGAGGGGGCGGGTGGGGGGAGAGGTTGGTCACTTGAAGTGATCAGGAGCAGGAACCTTCTCTAACCCTTGGGCACTGAGGCCAATTGTAGCACCCCTGCTGTTCCCCTAGCTGGACTTGGCTAACGCAATACAGGAAACTTTGTGCTATCCGGCACCGACGGGACCGAGCTGTTGCCGTTCCCTCAAAACTGCCAGACACACCAGCGTTAATGTTGAAGCATACGGAGCTTTTCATCTCCGTATCTGACAACAAACACTGTTGCTTAGCAACAGCTTCTAAACGGTCGGCCCGTACCTTGGAAGCGTCTCTCTGAAGCTGTTGCTAAGCTATAGAGATTTTGCAGAGCCTGACTGTTGGAAAAAAAAAGCCACGAGAAGAAAAAAACCTAACAAAACGACTCCTGATTTTTGCCGGTGGCTCGAGCTTGCCGGACATTTAGCCTCCGGATAACACAAAGTTTCCTGTATAATACTGAAAGTGACGCATCTGTTTCAATGGCTTATCATGGACGTGACGATTGGAAAACCGAGGTCAGTGACTTTGTCAGATGGTTTTATTACCAATCGTCCAGGTTTAGTGAAGGTGACGATGTTTCTGTTGGTTTGAAGTTGGCTGACCCAAGCATTTTGTGATTTGTGTCTGGTGCAGGCGAGAAGAAGTTTGTGTCTCCACTCTCCTGGGACCTGGTGGGGAAGAACATGTTTGCCATGGCTGTCCAGGGAGCCGTCTTCTTTCTGTTCACAATTCTACTTCAGTACAAGTTCTTCATCAAAATGAGGTGAGGTGCTCTGCTGGTGGCTTCTAGTTTTACTGCAACACCTTTTTAGGAAAGGGTTTTGTGATCAATAAGTGTCTGCGGGATCTCTTTTATGATGCAGTATGAGAGACCCAACCCTCTGCTAAAATGTGTATTGTGGAATTCTGTATTAGTAAACTGTAATAACGGGTTACAACTGACCTTTCAATTCTAGGGTCTGGATTTAAATCCAGCCCTGATTGATGGGATGAAAGTCTCTTCTGTCTGCTGGTTATAAGGATCTTATCTGACGTCTCAGTCCTGTTCCTAGTGGGCATAGAAATACAATACAAAACTGTCCCTAATTCAGAGGGATTATTTGCTTTGATTATTGTCCCACAGTTTTAGTTGTAGCTTACTTGCAGGATTGCAGGGTTGCTGATTTGTGATATGTCCAGATGGAATATTTATGTATAAGTTGCTAAGAATTTAATTTTACACCATACAGTGCTGCTGACTCCTGACACTCCTTAAGCACTGGTTACGATACAGGTTTCAAACTGACGCTCCCTGTTTATTTCAGGGTTTGTAGAGGGGTTTTTTTTCTCCAGTGTTCCCCCCTCCTCTTCTGAAGGTACAGACTTTTTGCTAAGTACACATCCACCGGCATCAGTCGCCCTCTGCTGCCTTGCTGACCATTCTTCCTGTGCGAGCCTTCACAGTGCATCAACAGGCTGTCTCACACTATCGAAGGCACACTACCAAATATCAACCTGCAGGCCCACATTCAGTTCCTTGTATCAGAGACCCAGTTTTCCTGGGTGCCTCACTCAGATACTCACAGCTCCCTTAGCATTGTCGTAAATGCACTGAGCTGGGTCAGCTCCATCACGATGTGAGTGTATGTAATACAACAGAATGGAGTAGGGACGTATATGAGTGTGTGTAACAGGGCTGGGTCAGGGAATGGTGCGAGTATGTATAACACAATAGAATGGGTCACGGAATTTTGTGAGTATGCGGAAGGCAATGGAATGGGTCAGAGAATGGGGTGTGTGTGTGGTGTGTGTGGGGTGTGGTGTGTGTGGGTGTGTGTGGTGTGGGTGTGTGTGGTGTGGGTGTGGTGTGGGTGTGTGTGGTGTGGGTGTGTGTGGTGTGGGTGTGTGTGGTGTGGGTGTGTGTTGTGTGGGTGTGTGGGTGTGGGTGTGTGTGGTGTGAGAGTGTGTGTGTGAGTGAGAGTGAGAGTGGCTGGATCAGGGACCGTGCACCAGTTGTGTTTAAAGAAAAGAATTTTTCTAAATCCAGAAGAGGACTGTACTGCCTCTGCAAAATCAGGAGACCTGATCTCTGTTCTCCAAATCAGTCTTCAATGGGCCCAAAGGAGAGTAAAGGCACCAGCCTGTATATAAATGTAGAGGGAGGGGGTGACACACAGAGGCAGTTTGACGTCACATTGGGGTAAATATAAAATCATCTGTAATATAATACTTTGAAGGATCTGTGTACAGGGTAAAAGGTTTTGTTTTTACTTTGTGATTGGGCAACAACAAGCATCTGACCCACTGCTCTATCTCCACAGGCCTCTGTCTTTAAAGCTTCCACAATTGGGAATGGAAGATGAGGATGTAGCCAGAGAGAGGCAACGGGTCACCTACAGTGGGAGCGAGGGTGACATTCTAGTCATCAAGGATCTCACCAAGGTAAGAGATACTCCAGTTTTTTGCTTTTCATTCACTCTGTTAAGGCTGTGTAATCATAATTATAACAGATTTGATCATAGTGACACAAAATATGAGGTTCACTATTCAGAAACACAACACGGCTTTCTCTGATGACTCAGTTGATGAGCACGTTGAGCCAAACAGAGCAGAGTGTCCCAGTTTTGATCTCTGGTCTGTGTTGAGTTAGCTGATCTCAGTTAGGATGGTTTCAGAGTGTCTGCTCTGGGCATTTCTGAAAGCACTGTGGTGCACCTCACAGCTATTGTATTAATGACAGGCTCACCTGAGGATCCAGTGCTCACTATCTTGAGCAATAAGCTAATCAGTGGGATATGGTGGTTGGTGTCGCCAAGTGCGGTATTTATGGCTCAAGGAAATCTTGGGGTGATGATTTGGAGGATGCAAGGCATCCGCCCCAACTGTTGATTCATAAGAGTACTTGGTAGCTGTCGACGCCAGCCTGGACACAGTTTCCTGGGCTTGCACTGAGAAGGAACAAAAGGTATTTTGGTCTTTGCTGTTATTGAAGAGAGACAAAGAAGTACCAACGCAGGTTCAGCTTGTGACATACAAGAGGTGTCCAAACCGTTCTCCCTTATGGTTCGGTACTCCTAGGCATGCAGTGGAAGGGTTTCTTCAAACCCACATGTGAGATCCAGGAGAAGCTGTGAGGTGGATTTATGGCAAAAAAAAAGAGGGTATACAATTGCAGGGAGAGGGCTCCACCTTACACCAGCCTGTTACTGGGTACCCTGAGGGGAGGGCATTAGCCTCACAATGGGTATGGCCCTTTGCTAAAGCCCTTCATGTGAAGGCCTGGAATAAACAGCTGGTGATGGGTAAGTCTGGTATCTGGCATTGGACTTGGATATTTGCAACATCAAGGGGGCTGGCACGATACAAACTCCCCAGTTGTGAAGCTGGTGAGGAAACTGGGATGACAGCTGCTGAAAGCAGTTACCTGGAGGCTGATTATAAGAACACATGCTCATATAGCCATGGCTGTGTGCCTACCACCATTGGGCTGCAGAGAGGCAAGCTGCCACAGCTCCACACCTCCAACTGGTGGAGCCACCATTCTATGGGATATGGTATGTGGCAGTCAGAAGATTGGTGGCAATGCACCCACATATCTAATGGTGAGTTATGCTGCTTATGAGACGCTCCTGGTACCTGATATTCAGCAACTGCGGGATCAATCCTGCACTTATCAGTTGTCTAATGACTAATTTGTGATTATCCTCCTTGGAGGGGGGGTGAGGCGGTGGAGGAGGTGAGTGGAATTTCTGAGTTGGCTTCAAGATGACAAACCTGGTAATAGAAGTTTGGAACCAAGTCTGTGGAAGAGCCAGGCAGGGCTACAATACTGGGCAGCACTGTTAACAATTGATCAGACTGACTAATGGAATCGGGAGGGGTAGACGACTGGGGCTTGGGATTCTTCCCACTCTGCTGCGGATAACCTGACAAGCCAACGCCCTAATGACACAGGAAGTTCCAGCTGGACAAGCAATGGGAAGTTTACCTGTGCCTTGTGCTTTGCCGACCTGTGCCTAGTCTCCCTGAATTTGATTTGGCAGGGAGAGAATGTGCATTCTACTTTTTTCAAACGGAAGCTAGGGATGGATTTTTGTGTCAGATACCAAAAATGAAAATCTTAAAACTACTGCCATCATCTAACAATAAATCACTTCATTTGGTCTCCAGGTTTACAGAAGGAAAAAGAAACCAGCTGTGGACCGATTGTGTGTGGGAATTCCCCCCGGGGAGGTAAGAGCCTGTGTGCGCAGGCATATGGGCGTTTGCAAATAGATAAGATTGTTTTATCTGACGTTTAGATTTGTCAACATTGGATATCACGTTTTCCTATCCAGTGACGCCTGCTGGAAAGTGCATTTGTGTAATTGGCCCAGAAATTCGGGTCGGGGGCTTCCCGCGGGTGTAAGCCCCCGACCTGCACTTACCTTGCGCGCCGGCAGTTGAGCTGTAGGGCCCCGTGGAATTCCGCTCCGGGGCCTGGCCCAGCTGCCGGCGCGCTGTGCTTGTGTATCCCAGGGGCGTAGGTAGTGTGATGCCTCCCCGGGATCACATGGGCCATGGGCAGCCAATCGGCGCAGGGAAAAACCCATTCATAAGTAGTGACAGGAAGACCTGTCAAAACTTATAAATATTACGGCCCCAAAATAGTAGTAAACCTTCAGATAAATTTTAAAAAATCATCACACTTTTTAAATAAACTATAAATTACATTAAATAACTATTTTAAACAATAATTTAAATTTTTGAAAAAAATAATTTTATATTCAAACAGGGCTAAAAATAAACTTACCTTGCTTTAAAGTATTTAAAAATAATAAACCTGTGGAAAAAATGTTTTAATTTTAATTAATTGACCACTTTTAAAATGCAGGCCTTACGCCTGGTTTTTACATTTCTAAAATCTAAAGATTTACCCTCACGGAAAAACCTGTTTTTAAAAAAAAAAAACATAAGTTCAAAGCGCACGCGCAGACTCCCGTGCGCACGCGTTCGACCTCTGAACCCCTTCATTCAGAGGAACGGAAGTGCCGGTTTCCCGCGCATGCGCAGTGCATGCAGGAAACCGGCACTTCCATCGGGCCCACGCGCGAGTACCCCGTGCGTACTCACCCGTGGAGACCCGAATTTCTGGGCCATTGAGTGAGAACAGGATCGGGTTCAGCTCTTGCTGTCCTTGCCTGGTGGAATATCCGACAGATGTTTATTGTCTGGACACATATCGAGAATGGATGAGGTATCCGAGATGGCCCAGTGCCTGTGGGGTCCGTGTCCAGCAAAGAGTCAACACCTTTATCAGAGATGGAGAGAAAAAAACAGGGGGGGACTTTTAATTTCACTTCCCTGTATTATTTTTCACGTTTCAGTAGAAGCACTGGGTCCAATAACGTGATTAAAGAGACTGCTGTTCCCTGCTCTTGTTAGCGACACTGTAGAGGTTGGTGAGACGAATCTCTCCTGAAGTTTCTGTAAATGTTCCGTTGCAGTGTTTTGGACTTTTGGGGATCAATGGAGCTGGGAAAACATCCACCTTCAAGATGCTGACAGGAGACACTGAGGTCAGCAGCGGTGAGGCTTTCCTGAACGGATATAGGTACAAATTCCTTTATCAATGGTATTTGATGATTCCTGAGAATTAAACTGTTAAGCCAGGGGTATCCAACCCACAACCAGTGAGTGACACCCAGCCCCAAACCCTGGGAATTATAAATATTACTCACTGGTTTGTCCTGTTTGAATCTCATGGGTTTGGAAGGGCTGGTTTTAGCATTGTTGCCTCATTGGTGGATAAGTCCCAAATCAAAACACTAAGATCTGTTAATATAAGCAACTTCAGATAAATGCAGATTAATGGGAACATGGATTTAAACTTTATATACCGTCGCTGAGGTCCGATAATGACCCAATAAGACAAAAAGCTTGGACAAGCCTGTGTTAAATAATTAACTACACGCACATAGTTAGGAAAAAGAAAAGACCATTAGTCCCAATAAACCTTTGATAGCTCAGCTCAACTCAACTCTACCTACCTGCCATCTTACCATATCCCTCAGTCCCCTCACCTGCCTTCCCACCATATCCCTCAGTCCCCCCACCTACCTTCTCACCATATCCCTCAATCCCCCCCGCCTACCTTCCCACCATATCCCTCAATCATCTCTACCTACCTTCTCACCATATCCCTCAGTCCCCCCACCTACCTTCTCACCATATCCCTCAGTCCCCCCACCTACCTTCTCACCATATCCCTCAATCATCTCTACCTACCTTCTCATTATATCCCTAAATCCCCTCTACCCACCACTGCCTCATCATATCCCTCAATCATCTCTACCTACCTTCTCACCATATCCCTCAGTCCCCCCACCTACCTTCTCACCATATCCCTCAATCATCTCTACCTATCTTCTCATTATATCCCTAAATCCCCTCTACCCACCACTGCCTCATCATATCCCTCAATCTCCGACCCACCCATACCATATCCTTCGACCCTCGTCAACCCACCATCTCACCATGTTCAGTGATCCCCCTCTCCAGAAACACATTTTGGGGATAATTATCCCACCTCAGGATGATGGTGTGAAGATGGAATAAAATTGGGAATAATGTACAATTTTTTATTTATTATTTATTTTAGTACCTATGTTTCTTTCCTCCTGTAGCATTCTGTCCAACATCCAGGACGTGCACCAGAACACGGGATACTGCCCGCAGTTTGATGCCATCAACAAATTGTTGACAGGTCGGGAACATCTAGAGTTTTACTCGCGGCTGCGTGGCGTTCCTGAGCACGAGGTTGCTAAGGTATGTTGACATTTACAAATTATGAATTAAGTCAGGTGACCATCTTGTACTGCAGGACAAAAAGCTACTGAGGCCAACCACAAACCATCATAAAGCTCCTTGTACACTGCCACTGGCCCTTCAATGGCATCACTATTTCAAAGTCCTAAGTTTGAGCAAGAGGAGTTTGGGAGTTTGATTTTACTCTGGGTTTACTGTACTGTTTTTTTTCTTTTTTTCTTTTATCAATGCTACTGTGGTTATTGCTCATCTGAACTTTCCTTTTCTACCTTCTAAGATCCAGATTCCTCCTCCCCTTGCGCGCTTCCTCCTCCTCCTCCTATATACAACAACAACTGTTTGCATTTATATAGCGCCTTTAACGTAGTAAAACATCCCAAGGCGCTTCACAGGAGCGTTATCAAATAAATTTGACATGCAGCCACATAAGGAGCTATTTGGGCAGATGGGCAAAAGCTTGGCCAGAGGTAACTTTTAAGGCGCGTCTTAAAGGAGGAGAGCGAGGTTTAGGGAGGGAATTCCAGAGCTTGGGGCCTTGGCAGCTGAAGGCATGGCCACCAATGGTGGAGCGATTGAAATCAGGGATGGTAAAGACACCAGAATTGCAGGAGCACAGAGATCTCAGAGGGTTGTAGGGCTGGAGGAGGCTACAGAGATGGAGAGGGGCGAGGTCATGGAGGGATTTGAAAACAAGGTCACACTCTTCCTCCTCCCTGTATCCTCACTGTGTTGCAATCCAGATGAATTGCATCATCTCCTACCCTAACTCATTCTTTCCAGGGCCTATCGCATTTCTTACCTCCCTCAGTCTTCCCATCTTCAAGCTTGGCATTTAATTACTGAGTTTTCAAAATTTATTTTCTTTGCTTTTCAACCCTGGTTGTGTCCTACACTGTGGGACTGGGCCCTTCACCTGGTGCCCTGCACTGTGGGACTGGGCCCTTCACCTGGTGCCCTGCACTGTGGGACTGGGCCCTTCACCTGGTGCCCTGCACTGTGGGACTGGGCCCTTCACCTGGCGCCCTGCACTGTGGGACTGGGCCCTTCACCTGGCGCCCTGCACTGTGGGACTGGGCCCTTCACCTGGTGCCCTGCACTGTGGGACTGGGCCCTTCACCTGGTGCCCTGCACTGTGGGACTGGGCCTTTCACCTGGTGCCCTGCACTGTGGGACTGGGCCCTTCACCTGGTGCCCTGCACTGTGGGCTCAGATCCTTGAGCTGGGCTTTCAAAAAATGTCTTCACCACAGCTTGAAATGCTGTTTTTTTTTTTATGGAGCGAGAGGTTTGCTTGCAGTCTGCATTAAGACCTAGGATTGTTTTATAGGTCACTGAATGGGGCGTGAAGAAACTCGGACTCGCACGTTATGCGGACAGACCTTCTGGGACATACAGCGGTGGTAACAAGCGGAAACTGTCCACTGCCATCGCACTGATCGGATGCCCGCCAGTCATCTTCCTGGTTAGTGAGTTGTCCTGTGATCCATGGCTGGAATTTCCTCCGCGCTTCTCTCACTCCGCCAACCTAACTTCAGCGGAAACCCCGTTTAGAAGCATTAATAGGGTTTCCGCCGCTCCTCCGTGGCAGTTACGGCAGCGGAGCGGGAGCAGCTTCAAGGAAATTGCCGGCCAATAATGTATGAATGGAATGAGGAAGCTGCTGAGGGTTCAAAAAGTTTAACAAAACCCTATTCCGAATGTTGGTGATGAGAATCACTCCTGTGGCGCAGTTGGTACATGCACCACCCAGAGTGGACCAGAGCCACACGGACCATGCAGGTTCAAGGGTCAATCCCTGCTCTGTTCGGAATTTATTGATTTGAGCCAGGTTGTCAACTGGGGCACTCCAAATTGCATTAGGGAGGAGAAAGAAAATCAGCCAAGGTTCCTGCTACTGTCGAGGACTGAAAGGGCGCGTGGCTGAGGAGAGGACCAGGCTCAGCTATGATTTCCCCACTGCTGAGCAGCCAACCAACACTCACTGCCTAGTCGCTCAAGCTTATAGGACATTCCAAGGTGTCCAAGGAGTTGTTCCCAGCTAGAGTCGCTGCCTTCAGGACAGGAGGGAGAATAGATGGTGCAGAAAGAGACATTGTCACCAAAGGACTATTTGTCATTCTCCTCTTCATTGACAGGATGAACCTACGACAGGAATGGATCCCAAGGCCAGGCGATTCCTCTGGAATTGCATCCTGAGTGTGATCAAAGAAGGGAGATCGGTGGTACTCACCTCACACAGGTCAGTGTGCAGTAACTGCGGCCATTGGAGATAAATGCATTGTGAAATGTTAGTGTTACCAAGCCCACATTCAGCCCAGCCTAAAATGAAGAGGTTTGTCAGCTGTGCCTATAGTTTGAGTACAGTAATTGCAGTGACTGAAAATTATATACCTGCAAATTAGGCTTTTACAATGCTCTCTTGATTTCTCTCTCTAGTGCATTTATTTAGGTGTATCGATATGTAGAATCCTCCACCCTCTGGTTCCCTTTTCTTTTGGTCAGTTTTGTGCTCATCAAGTTGAGGAGTGTTAATGCTGGAGAACGGAACAATATCAGCTTCAGGTTCCCAGTTTCAGCATCAAACACTCCCAGGTCAGATACACAGTGAAGCTTCTTGTACACTGCCCCATCAAACACTCCCAGGTCAGATACACAGCGAAGCTTCTTGTACACTGCCCCATCAAACACTCCCGGGTCAGATACACAGCGAAGCTTCTGGTACACTGCCCCATCAAACACTCCCAGGTCAGATACACAGTGAAGCTTCTTGTACACTGCCTCATCAAACACTCCCAGGTCAGATACACAGCGAAGCTTCTTGTACACTGCCCCATCAAACACTCCCAGGTCAGATACACAGTGAAGCTTCTTGTACACTGCCCCATCAAACACTCCCAGGTCAGATACACAGCGAAGCTTCTGGTACACTGCCCCATCAAACACTCCCAGGTCAGATACACAGTGAAGCTTCTTGTACACTGCCCCATCAAACACTCCCAGGTCAGATACACAGCGAAGCTTCTTGTACACTGCCCCATCAAACACTCCCAGGTCAGATACACAGCGAAGCTTCTGGTACACTGCCCCATCAAACACTCCCAGGTCAGATACACAGCGAAGCTTCTGGTACACTGCCCCATCAAACACTCCCAGGTCAGATACATAGTAAAACTCCCTCTATAACTACCACATTAAGCACTTCCAGGTCAGGTATAGCACAGGTCAGATACAGAGTAGAACTCTCTCTCTAACTGTCCCATTAAGTACTCGTGAACCAGGATCTGATCCCATTTAGGTGCAGAGTAAAGTTCCTTCTGCACTGTCCGGCCCAATAGTAAGCCCAACCTTGGTTCTGCTGGGCAAGTGGAAAGGGGAGGTGTTGTCTGTGGCGAGCAGCAGGCCAGGGTTAAATAGTGGAATGAATAAATATTCTGGGATTGTGCTTGAATATCTCCCGAAGATTGGGGAGTATTTGTACAGAACTTTCCCTTAGGAGATTAGGTGCAAGTTACACTTCCCCTCTCACACCATGTGAAGTGGCTTTGTGTGTTGATCAATGCATAAAGTTGCAATACAACATTTGGGTCTGAACTCAGCCCCACAGTGTTAACCCCTCTCCAGCAGCCTGTTCCATGCCACTGTGAGTCTGCAGTAGCTGTGATATAGCTCCTGCCCAGTATGACTCACTCAGAATTATCTGCAAAATCTGGTGGATCTTTTCAAAACTTTTACAACTTTGAGTGGAATGTTTCTGATGTTGGAAGAAAGCAATTCTCCCACCCCATCCTCTCCTGACTAAACATTACCCACCTGGGGAGTGGAGCTCTGCCCATGTGTCGAGCGTTGGATGGCCAGCGCTCTGTTGTACCTTGGTGTGGTCTGATTCTGCTTGGTTTGCAATATACAGCAGTACTTTCCAGCCAGGTTAGAAAAAAATCTACAAGACTGTCTGATCAGAGCCTCATCTCCTCCCTTCACCTTGCCCACCAAGCCAGACCATCCCCACTGCCCTAGCTCTGAACCCATGCCTTTCTCTAGTTTCACTCTTATCTCCTCTCCGAGCTCACGTTAACCATTAAAACCATCTCATGCTCCATTGACCCCATTCCCACTAAACTGCCAGCCACCCAACTTATCTTCCTGGCCCCCATTCTAGCTGACCTTGTAAATGGTTGCCTCTCCTCCGGTACTGTCCCCCTCCCTTTCAAAACTGCCTCTCCCCGGCCACTGTCTCCGGTTGAAGTCGACTGTTCATAAACTCAGCGTCCTATTTGACCCTGAGCTGAGTTTCCGATCCCACACCCTCTCCATCACAAAGACCACCTACCTCCACCTCGGTAACATCACCCATCTCGGCCCCTGTCTCAGCCTATCTACTGCCGAAACCCTCATCCATGCTCCAAACTCGACTAATCCAGTAATCTCCTGGCAAGCCTCCCATTCTCCACCGAGCTCATCCTAACTCGTGCCGAGTCCCATTCACCCACCACCCCTGCCCTCGCTGACTTACATTGGCTCCCAGTTCCCCAACGTCTCCAATTTAAAATTTGTATTCTCGTGTTGAAATCCTTTCATGCCCTTGTCCATCCCTATCTCCGTAACCTACTCCAGCTCAGCAATCTGTTGAGAACGCTGCATTCCTCTGCCGAGCCTCTTGTGCCTTCCCCCACTGCTTTTGCCCCACCATTGGTGACCGTGCCTTCAGCTGTCTAGGCTCTAATCTCTGGAATTGCCTTCCTAAACTTCTCTGCCTCTGCACCTCTCTCCACCTTTAGACCCTCCTTAAACCCCTCTTTGACCAAGCTTTTAGTCACCCCTCCTAATATCTCCTCCTTTTGCTCAATATCACTGTTTTTCTGATTATGCTCCGGTGAAGTGCCTTGGAATGTTTTCTCCATTGAAGGTGCTGTATAAATGCAAGTTGTTATATAGGTGGGGCGGGGCCTCGGCGTGCAGCCAAGCTTGGTGGGATGAGGCAATTCCAGTCAAGCAGAGGAGAGAGGTTGAATAAGATGGGACGCAGGAGAAAAATAATTTTAAAAAGGGGAAAAAATAGAACGCTTAAAGATTTTTTTTTAATTTTTTTAAAAGGCATCGAATGTGAGGATCTGATTGGTCCATGCTAACTACATGACAACACAATCCAATCAGCAATGTTAGCTCATTATAGGCACAAGATTTTTAATGATAGAGAGAGAAATTTTGTCTGGTTTGACTGACGACTGAGTAACCAATACCTGCAGTGTTTTGTAGCAGCAAAAGGATGCGTGTGTCTGATGGCCTTTTTATTCCTCGAGGTAGTATGGAGGAATGTGAGGCTCTGTGTACGAGGATGGCCATCATGGTGAATGGGCGATTCCGCTGTCTGGGCAGTGTGCAGCACTTAAAAAGCAGGTAACCTCATCCTCTGCTTTCAAATCAAACTATGATTCAAGCATGTGCCATTTAATGTGGTGTATTTTTGACACAAACCGAATATCAGGAGCTACATTAACATTCTGTGCCACGAAGATGAACCTCAGTCAGTCTTTGGATAAGTCAAAGCTATTCCTTTCTAACTCGTTGAATTCTTTTGTAAACCACTATCAGAAGCAGCCTTGTGAGGCCCTTGTTACACCAGTTTATTGAAATCACCAGAGAAATCTCTTTAGAGCTTTCTGTTAACCTTTAGACTGTCCCCAATCCAGGGGAATATCAGTCTGACTGGGCTGTCGGTATTTATTTAAAGTAGCTGGCTAATGCACTGTGACGCTGAATCAAACACATGTTACAGTAATAAAGTGATGCTCCTGCTGTTTGAATCACCTAGTACTGTAACATCAGTGTTTGTTTCAGCGTCACAGTGCATTTGGATAACTTTGGTAATCTGCACTCATTAATTGGATTAGTGCCATGTAATTCACTGCCAGCCACTCGGCATCTCCTGTACAATTAGAATGGCTCGCTCAGGATAAGCCAGTCTTTAAAAGCATGTTGATGGTGCTGGCCCCTACATGTCTGATGGACTGAATGTCAGCTTGTCTCAGTCGGTAGCACTCTCCCCTTTTGAGGGAGAAGGTTGTGGGTTCAGATCACGTTGCCGGACTTGAGCATAACATCTAAGCTGACACTCCAGCAGAGCATTGGTGGATGAGACATTAAACCAAGGCCCCAATCTGCCTGCTCATGTGGATGTTGAGCATTCCGTGGCACAATTCAAAGATCAAGCAGTTCTTCAGTAAACTGGCCATTCGTCACATTGCTATCTGTTGGACCTTGCTATGCACCAAATGGCTGCTTTGTTTTCCAATATAACAACAGTGACTGCACTTCAAAGTAATTCATTGTATGGAAACCATGTTTGGGAGGTTTTTGAAAGGCAGTAGATAAATACAAGTTCTTAAATGTTCTATTGAACTATTGCTTGGCCATGAACCTTTTTCCCATTTTTCTAAACTTTGTTTTTCTTTGGGGATATTTTTCTACAAAACTTTTTTTCTCTGCCCAGTTGACCTGATGCCTCTGTAACCAAGAGGGTGAGTACACATCCCACCGCCCGCCTTCTCTCTCCCCCAGCCCTCCCCCACCATGTCCCTTGCAAATGGGTGTTGGAAACTGGCCAGGCATAACTTTTCCCACTGCATCGTTTTTTTCAGATGTTACAGCCTCTCCCCTGTTCCAACGAGCTGGGATTCGGAGCAGGACTGGAACCTAGGACCGCCCCCGCCTCCAGCATGTGCCGTCGTGTGGCCCGTTTGTTCCCTGCGTTTTCACATGTGAATTATATTTTTGCAGAACATCGTCAGGGGAGGGGAGGGGGAGGAAGAATCAAAGCTGTGATGGAAGTCAAACTGAAGAAAACTGTTATGTTCATTAATAAATAGACATTCTTATTATGAACACAGCTTTTGCTAGCTACTTTTATTGAGCACATGTGGACTAGGTACAGTATGGTAGAGGCTTCCATCTTGACTGCTGCCTTGTGGGTAGCCTAGCCTCATGGGTAATGTAGTCTTAATATAATATATAGCTGGGTAGTGTGGTCTTATACATACAGCTATATACAGCTCTACTGCTCCACCTAGTGTCCACCACAGAATGACATGTTATTGATCACTACAAAAACTTTGAACTTTTGTCTGTTTTTGGAATTTTTCTGCCATCGAACTGATGAATCTTTGCCCCTAGGTTTGGAGACGGTTACACCATCATCCTGAGGATGGATAGCTCCACGCCGGACTTGCCTCCTGTCGAGGAGTTCATGGTGCACACGTTCCCAGGCTGTGTGTTGAAAGAGAAGCACCATAGCATGCTGCAGTACCAGATCCCAACTGGCTGCTGCTCCCTGGCCAAAATCTTCAGCGCCCTCATGACCAACAAAGAAAAGCTGAGGATCGAAGACTATTCCGTGTCTCAAACCACATTAGATCAAGTAAGAGCTCATTTGCCAGATACACCAGGGCGACGCTACACTGTAGCTCCTAGACCAGGGCCAGCACACCCAGGCACACTGTCAGCTCCCACATTGCTCTCTGGCCAGGGAAAGCAGAGCCCGGGATGTGCACACACAGTAATGATTACCAGCGTCCAAATGTCGACTCTCAACATTTTAAAGATTCAATGTGTTCATTTAAATACTTCCCAGGGCTGAATCGACAGGTAATTTTAAAATAGCTTCCAGTTATACTGCAGTGAGTGTGAAGCCCTGGAGCTTGCCTTCTGGAGACACCCATCGGATTGGATGTTCAGTAGAAATGAGATTGATCACATGAAAAGTTCCTCTGACCCCCCGCCCCCCCCCCCCCCCCCCCCAAAGCCAGTGCACCAACTGCTGCTGATAGGGTAGGAACTGCTGGGAGGGCAGGACCTGTTCTCAAGGTATTTCCCACCCCCACCCCATCACTGCTGTCTGCCCCCCCACAGCTCGTTCTGCCCTCCTCCCCTGCAGACCCAACCCCCCGCCCACCTGTCCATGCTACTCCAAGCCCCATTCCCTACTAATCTCAGACCACTCAATTCTCATCCCCACCTGCTATTCTGCAGTCCTTTGCCCGCGAGTTTCAGCGAGTGACCAGAGGGTGATTCTCCCACAGGTGGCCATGTTTGAGTCGAAGAAAGAGAACAATTCTAACAATATGGGGCTCACCGAATGGGTAAACACTTGAGAGATTTTAAACTCTTCTGAGGGGTGAATGCTTTGAACAGCACACAAGGGATGGGTGGGTGCAGCAGCTTATTTTCTGCCTTTTCCCACTGTCCTGACATCACATGGAATCACTAAACTATTGTGGTGCAGAGGTGGAAGGTGGTAGTCAAGTTTGTTCCCCACTCCTGAGCGGTCTGTCTGTACTGTGGCAAGTGGAGCCTGAGGACCAGCTTACAAGGCAATGGGAACATTATTGGCTTAATGAACAATATAGTGTACAGGAAACTTTGGTTTATCCGGAGGTTGTATGTCCGGAAACCTCGATCTACCGGCAGAAATCGGGAGCCGTTTTGTTAGGTTTTTTTTCTTCTCGTGGCTTTGTTTTCAACAGTCGGGCTCTGGAAAGTCTCTCTGAAGCTGTTGCTAAGCTACAGAGACACTTCCAAGGTACGGGCCGACTGTTTACAAGCTGTTGCTAAGCAACAGTGTTTGTTGTCAGATACGGAGATGAAAACCTCCGTATGCTTCAACATTAACTTTGTATGTCTGGCAGTTTTGATAGATCGGCAACAGCTTGGTCCCGTCGGTGCCGGATATCACAAAGTTTCCTGTATTTAATATCTGTACTGCCAGCTCCATTTAGGATTGGTCGCCCATGGCTTAGATGGTAAAGGTTGTGAATAACTGAGCCATTCAGGTCAGGAAGATCCCAGCTCTCAAGTTGGTGCTGACTGGTTAGCTCCTCACTGGTTGGGTGGGGGTAGGGGATGCTACAGTTGGCTCCAGTGCCCTGGGCCAGGGTGGGGAAATCACCTAGTGTCGCTAATCACTGTCTAATGATCCCTGCCGGAAGGTGGACGTGTGAACATCTAGTGAAGACAGGGTCAGGATCGGCGGTGATGCTCCTCATAGTTGAATAGCCGGTTGACATTCATTGTCCAGGTGCACAAGTGAAGAATGGCCCCTTGCGTGAGGTAACAGAGGATTGCCTGTGCTGGTAGACCCTTGTCCCAGCAAGAGTCAGCACTTTCAGGAAAGCGGAAGGAGAATTAAAATCCAATAAAATGTTCTAATATATAATTTATTTATATATAACATATATATATTAAAATAAACATATGTCTAATTGTTGGGCCTAGATTTTACATTTCCTGCTATTTTAACTCCTTCCTCTTCCTCATCCAGGTATTTGTCAATTTTGCCAAGGACCAAAGTGAGGACGACTATTTAAAGGACGTTGTCACGCATGGGCCACAATATAAGGACACAGTAAAGGGCATCACAAACTTTTTAGCAGATGAAAACATGAGAGAGAGTTCAGTATGATCCGGGTATGAGTAAAACCGCTTCCCACCTGAAGTGCAAACGGAAGATTCCAAAAAGCAGTAAGTTGAGGGCTGTGCCAGGACTGGACTATCTGTCACTGGACCATCGACGACAAACTCGTCTGCACCTCGACTCAGAACCTACTTTACCCTCCGCCCCCATTTCAACTTCCCTTTAATTAACTTCAGACAAAACAAAACTTTTATTCTTAACCTTAGTCCTTTCTGGATTTGTATGAACGATGATTCAAATGTACAAACGGATTTATTTATACTGTTTCTTTCGACACTTTTAGTACTTTTTGGGGGTTTTTTTAGCTCTTGCAGCTAAAGTTTACCTGGCACTTTTGTCCTGGAGTTTTCTGAAACAGAAAAAAAAATGAACGATATCACGACGATACATTGCAGTAGACCTCCGTTTATCCCACCTTAGTGGTTCTGCACTGCCAGAGTAACCCACAGTGTTTTGTGTGTTTGATGATCAAGGGTGGTATGCTGCCAGGTGAGGGGTAGGAGGGAGGAATCCAGGGGTTAAAGGATATTATGGGCGGTGGATAAGGTGTGAGGTGAAGAAAGGGTCATTTGGCCCATTGCGCTGGTCCGTCTGATGGTTGGAGGCTGCTGGCAGATTCTGAACTGCTGTTAACTGAATTATAGGTGTCAGCCTCGGCTCCATGGAGCCCCTCCCCATTCAACCCCGCCCACCCGCCTTGGCCACCCAAAATCAGGATGTGTGCTCTGTTCCATGTGCATCTGATTTTCATGGACTCAGTGGAAGCTAACCATGGCAATCCCTACATTGAACAGGATTCAACCACAGCACTCGCGCCTCTGAGTCAGAAAGTTGTGGGTTCAGTCCCACTCCAGGGGCTCTCACTGGCTCACCGCTGTTGCTGTTCTGAAATAAATTAATCTATTTTATTTTTAAAAAGCAACAAACAAATTAATTTTATCTCTTAAATTAACAAGGTACCTTTTTTTTACAATGGCTCTTTACAATTCAAGTCTGAATAAGAAGCGCTGCTTGGCCATGATTCCGACAGCCAGGCACAGTGTCCATATTGTGGGCCAGTGTTTGAAATCGCCGAGTCTTGTACCTGTTCTGGAAATGTCGACAAATGCACACGTTTTACTCCGAATCCAGATGTTGATTTGAGCTTTGGATTCTACCTCAAAGATCCGAGTTTATTTTTTTAAAGAATTGCCAGAGTATTTCCAGTACGCATTTCTGCAACTCTGAGCTCCCTCTAATCAATGAACTCTGTCAAAAGTTACAGCCAGCCCTGAGCGCGGGGAGAGAGTGCCCACCTCGCTCTCATTGACCAGTTCCTGTGGATGAATGTGTTTCGCACACAACTCCTGTTGACATCTCATTTAGCAGCTGGACGGACTGGAACCCACTTTTTACTCGAGGTGGAACTTCAAACCAGATCTCCCCCACTGCCCCCGCCCCCTCAAAAACCCACGAGGCCACACGAGCCCCTTTTCTTAAATATCTGCATTAAACTGAGTGATCACATTGAGCAGCAATGGACAGCTGGCCATTGACCAACATAAGTCGTGCCGTCCATTCTTGCTATCCGCCTTCACTCAGGCTCTAAAGATGAATGGAAGTTTCAGTGAGTTGCCTCAGTTACTAGGGATTTGCACTCCTATTACAAATCAATGCAACATGTCTGTGTGACTGGGAGATGAGCAGTCCATCGCGATGCCTCACATCCAGAGGTGTCAAAAGAACAAAGAAATACTGGCATTTTTATAGCACCTTTCATGACCTCCGGATGTCCCAAAGCGCTTTAAAATCAATGAAGTACTTTTGAAGTGTAGTCACTATTGTAATGTAGGAAATGCGGCAGCCAATTTGCACACAGCAAGCTCCCACAAACAGCAATGTGATAAGGACCAGATGATCTGTTTTAGGTGTTGGTTGAGGGATAAATGTTGGCCAGGGCAGTGGGAGAACTTGCCTGCTCTTCTTCGAATAGTGCCATGGAATCTTTTACATCCGCCTCAAAGGGAAGACAGGGCCTTGGTTTAACATCTCATGGTGCCTCCAACAGTGCAGCACTCCCTCAGTACTGCACTGGAGTGTCAGCCTAGATTAAGTGCTCAAGTCCCTGGAGTGGGACTTAAACTCACAACCTACTGACTCAGAGGCTACCATTGAGCCACACCTGTCACGAGTGTACTAGTAAGAAAGGACTTGAGACTGACTGACATTCATTGGTGTGTGTGGCCCTCACTATAAATACTGCCCTTGGGAAGCAACTTCACCCAAAGATGCATATTACAAAAAGGGTCCTTTTATTAGGGTGCTACATCAGAGTAACTGTGAGAGGTACTTGTATATTTCATGAGTGCTTTTAACTATTAATGGGGTGGAATTCTTTATGTACCTGAGCATCCAGGATCCCTGGCCCCAGTAGCACCACCTCAATCTTTGTTAACATCAGAGGCTGATGCATTCAGTTTAAAAGATATGTCACTGTGAAGGTTTGTTGCAGCTGGCTAGATGTTTCAAGGATGTCACACTTAACACTACTGGGGGGAATTTAACCCACTCCCACCACCACATGATGAAAACCGGATAGGGGGACATTTGAAATCAGGGCAGCAACTTATCCCCAGCAGGCAAAGTTCTATCTGCCAGAAGACAGTGGGGTACCGCTTTAAATATGCAGATCAGGCCCTGATGAAATCTACAATTTTAACCTGGTGTGAGTAGTGACTTCCCCGCCAGGTCAAACCTGCCGGGAGACAGAAGAGGCTCAGTGAGGTAAGTAAGTTGTTTTAGGTTTCTTTCTGGGCCAGGAGGAGCAGGAGTGCTCCTCTGGGCCAGGTAGGAAATCATGGGCCTTTCCTGCCCCAAGCTTCCCAAACATCGCCCCCCGCCCCAACGATCGTGATTGCCTGCCAACTCCCCGATCAAGATCAAGTGCTGGGGGCCATTCCAGCGGGTCCCTGGCGGCCTCCTCTCACCCGAGATCCTGCTCCTGCTTGCCAGATATTGGGTTCAGCCATGAGGCCCGACCGTTAAAATCGCACCAATAATGGAGTCGGGTCTATTGCCCACCTCAGACCTCCGCGCCCCCCCCCCGGCAACAATCTCATCCGAGTCAAAATTGAACCCTGCACGGCAGTGAAATTCATGCACGGGCCAGGGGCCACGTGCAGCCCAGCTCCCTGCACCTACGACCCTCATCACAGCTGCTACTCCACATGTCTCTGGGTGTCCATTCACAGTATCTTTAACTATGGCATGTTGACGGGGCTTGATTCAGTGCGGTTCCCCCTCTTACTGTCCACTTACTTTGAAAACAAAGGAACACTTGAGATGTGGGGCTATTCCAGTTTCCACAGAGCCAGTGAAAGGGCGCCACTAAAATAGAACTACTGGGCTTGTAGATTTTTTTCTTTCCCTGTGAGGAATGGCCTTCATTGACAAGTGCCCACAATAGGATGACCAATCAGGAGCTTGGTGTGTGGGGGAATCACGGGGGCCGACCCACATCCCATAACTCGGAGCAGGGTTCCTGCCTCTCGAGAAGGCATTGGTTGTGGCCTTTGACGAAAAGTCAGCGATACTGGTGCTCAGTCCTTGAAGTGAATTCCACCTTGGTGCTTGTTCGTGATGTATTGGTCAGTCAGTGGGCCCTACGCTCCATAGGTAAGTAGCCATTGAGGGTGCATAAGAAGAATTGAGTGGGACTGTGTGAAAATCCAGCTAATCGTAGCATTCCTGCGAATGAGCCCGAGCGAGGGTTTCAATCTTAAATTGGACATTTCCCTGTGGTACTGACGGGTGGTAAAAGAACTGCAAATAAACCAACACTTGAAAACAAGCTAATGTTTGAAATGTTACATTCTTTGCTATTTTGCGCTTCTGTTACTTTGCACTTTTGTATTTGAGATGGACTGTAATAAGCAGGAAATTAAGCAGAGAACAAAAAGCCATGTGTATATTGAAAATAAAATCACTATTAGCAGATTGTGAGCAGGGCGCTGAAAGGAGTCACAACACTGGAATTGTGGGTGAGTCAAGATATAATTCAGCTCTTTCCATTATCTCTCTGAAGGGGAGGGAAAGCCTGGAGAAGGGGAGGTACTTTTTGTTCAAAATACTGGCCAAGTGTGACAGAATTTTTTTTTAAACGGTCGATTTTCTTACCCGTATGGAGACCCGGTACCCAGTGGAGACGTCGTATCCCGTGGATCTGGAGCTCTTGGGACTGCTCCAAAGTCTTGGCCTAGGAAGTGTTTCCTATGAAGCTGCTCAGGAATGGTCCTTGCCACCGGAACGGCCTAGCAGGGAGGGAAGCCCAACTCGAGGGTCTCCACTCGAAAAACGGCAACCAAAATTCTTGACGATCTGTTTCTCCATAAAATGGGGGAAATATTTTGATCAGGAACTACTCCCCTGAGAGACTTTTCTTCCTCTTCACTTGCACAAGTTTAGGAACACAAGTAGCATTTAAGGATAAAATGTGACATCATTATTTTCTGAATATTCCGGAGGTTAGGGCTGAGGCTTGTTTTTGGGACAGTCTAGAAAGGAACCTCGTTCTGCATCAAGCCTGTGCTGAACCTGATCTGGGAGCACTCAGTCCTGCCACTGGATGCTAAAGGGAGTCAAATCTTTCATTCCCAGTGCCGACATCGATCAACGTGAAAACAATTTTGAGCAAAATGCCAGGTCTGACCCCTGGTCTGTGCTGAGTTAGCTGATTTTAACCAGGGTGACGGGAGGGGCTACAAATGGCCTCCGTGACCCCGCACTGGGCGTGGGTGGGAGGGGAAATCAGCCAGGGTTCCTGCTGCTGGCAGCCATCCAGTAACCCATGATGGAACAGGCAGGTTTGTGGTCAGGTGAGGACAGTATTGGACTTCCCCAGTCAGAGACACAGAGGCTGATCGTGACGCCTCAATTTCTGAGCCAGGTTGATCCACTAACTCGTTGTGACTGGGGATTGAGCTTGGCATCTTTGAAATCTAATGTTCATGAAATGTTATGGTGATGCTGATATGGAGTTGCTGCAGATCTATTCCAGATACAGTTCCTCAAAATCACATTCCAGTGTTCTTTGTCATTTTATGGGTGAGATACGGATACTTCTGGGTACACATTGCACAAGAATAAAGTACGTGTACCTGAGCTGGGTTATAACTCTCGAGCTGCTCTTAATGTTGCCTCTGTTCATGGTCCCACTCTATTATTATTGTATTGGGCAGTGTACAAAATTTCGACAAATGAAAATAAAGACATACACTGAGACAGTGCTTTGCCTCCAATATCTTCATTAATGGCTTGAGTCCATTGTGTTAAAGAGTTGAGTTACTGGCCGTTGTGCACTCTGTGTTCCACTCCGTGTATTTGAAAAAGGGGCCTGGAAATTGCGGTTGGAGGCTTGCCGCCCGCGAATGCCTCCAAACCGCAAGAAAATGCCGTACTTCCCTGATGGCTCCAGAGCTTTGGACTCTTGTGGTTCTGGGCCTGCGGACGTACGCCTGCGTAAAGCCTCACGTATCCCGGGGAGAATGCGGTTCGCAAGCGTCCCGGGGATCACGTGGGTCGACCCAACCATTGACAAAGGGGAATCCCCATTATGCTTATGGGGATTCCATTTATGTACAGAGTCCCCATAAGCATAATCGAAATCACCAAATAAATAATCACAGGTTCAAAATTAATTAAAATACCCTTTAATTAAACATATAAAATAAAAATTTCATTTTTTGAAAATTAAATTTAAACATATTTAAATGGGACAACAATAACCTAAACTAATTTTAAATGTAAGTGAATTTTAAATTATTTTTAAAATGTTAACATTTATTTTAACCCTTCCGCTGGTAAAAGAAGGCCTTGGGCCTGCTTTTACCAGGCATAAGGGTTTGGTAGGTATTCGCTGGGCAGTAGCTGGGCAAACAGCCCAACTCTGCGCCAGCGAAAGTGAATGTGTAGCGGAGGCGTACGATCTGTCGAGGCGAACCTTGACAGATTGCAAGTTCCGAGGTTTCGTGTATGTGCATCGCAAGCGGAAACCCGGAACTCGCGGGGCACTTGTGATGCTGTGCACACGCCGTCATAAAATCCGGGCCAATATTTCTCGTATGCCCAGATTACCCAGTAACTCTGCGCATTTTGTGGCAGAACAAAGGGTGCAGGGTACTTACTCAAATGGAGCATTATTTTATTCACAATCTAAGCTTCCTACTGCAGAACAAATGGTAGAATCCAAGGTCGCTGACTGGGAGCAAAGCGAATGTTTGCAGTCCCGCTCAACCTGGACTCTAACACAACTGATGAAGGTCTCTGCCCATATGGGTTCAAACTGCCCATCTGGTTGTCTGGAGATTTCTCAAACGTAAACCAGACATTTTTTTTTAATATGTGTATAATTGCATTTTTCACACGTGTGTCTCAGCAGGTGGGGATTATAACTGTTTTTGCTTCTCTTTGAATTTCTCGGCACTCTTATTTTGATTCTTCTGGCAAACCTCTCCTTCTCACCACTATTCTACCGGGATGGGTCTTACTTAACTGTAAATGCAATTGTCTCACCCAGCAAGATGCATTTTGGGCAACTATTTCCAGTTTATATTACAGTACATGGCAGAGAGAAACAAAATACACACATACACAAACTCACTGACTCACACACTCAAATACTCGCAGACTCTCACATTCACACACACTCGCTGACTCTCACATTCACACACATTTGCTGACTCACATTCACACACACTCGCTGACTCTCACATTCACACACACACACTTGCTGACTCTCTCATTCACACACGCACTCGCTGACTCACATTCACACACGCACTCGCTGACTCACATTCACACACGCACTCGCTGACTCACATTCACACACGCACTCGCTGACTCACATTCACACACGCACTCGCTGACTCACATTCACACACGCACTCGCTGACTCACATTCACACACGCACTCGCTGACTCACATTCACACACGCACTCGCTGACTCACATTCACACACGCACTCGCTGACTCACATTCACACACGCACTCGCTGACTCACATTCACACACGCACTCGCTGACTCACATTCACACACGCACTCGCTGACTCACATTCACACACGCACTCGCTGACTCACATTCACACACGCACTCGCTGACTCACATTCACACGCACTCGCTGACTCACATTCACACACGCACTCGCTGACTCTCACATTCACACAGATATGTAGGCAAATCTCAGAGAAATGTGCAAATAATAGGGTAATAATCGGGGATTTCAACTTCCCCAATATTAACTGGGATAGTCAGAGTGTGAAAGGCTTAGAGGGTGCAGAATTCTTAGTGCATCCAGGAGTGCTTTTTGAGCCAGCATGTAGAAAGCCCAACAAGAGAGGGGGCGGTACTGGACCTAATTCTAGGGAATGTGGCCGGGCAAGTGGTAGAAGTGTTAGTAGGTGAGCACTTTGGTGACAGTGACCATAATTCGGTGAGATTTAAGGTAGTCATGGAAAAGGACAGAGATGGACCGGAAATAAAGGTTCTAAATTGGGGGAAGGCCGATTTTAATATGATAAGGCAGGATCTGGCCAAAGTGGACTGGGATCAGCTACTTGTAGGAAAATCCACATCGGAGCAATGGGAGTCTTTCAGAAAGGAAATTGAGAGTACAATGGCAACATGTCCCCGTAAAGGTCAAGGGTAGGACCAACAAGCCCAGGGAACCTTGGATGTCAAGGGATATACGAGAATGGATTAGGAAAAAAAGGGGGGCTTTTGGCAGATACTAAAGACAGAGGAAGCCCTAGAGGAGTATAAAAAGTGCAGGGGGATACTTAAAAAAAAAAAAAAAAAAAGAAATTAGGAGAGCGAGGAGGGGCCATGAAATAACACTGGCAAGCAAAATAAAGGAAAATCCTTAGGTGTTTTATAAGTATATTAAGGGCAAGAGATAACTAGGGAAAGAGTAGGGCCCATTAGGGACCAAAGTGGCAATCTGTGTGTGGAGCCAGAAGATGTAGGTGGGGTTTTAAATGAATTTTTTGCATCTGTGTTCACTATGGAGAAGGACGATGTAGACATAGAAATCGGGCAGGGGGACTGTGATATACTTGAACATATTAGCATCGAGAGGGAGGAGGTACTAGCGGTTTTAGCAGGCTTAAAAGTGGATAAATCCCCAGGCCCGGACGAGATGTATCACAGGCTGCTGTGTGAGGCAAAGGAGGAGATTGCAGGGGCTCTGACACAAATTTTCAAACCTCTCTGGCCACAGGGGATGTGCCAGAGGACTGGAGAACAGCTAACGTAGTAACATTATTCAAGAAGGGTAGTAGGGATAAACCAGGGAATTACAGGCCAGTGAGCCTAACATCAGTGGTAGGGAAATTATTGGAAAAAATTCTGAGGGACAGAATTAGTCTCCACTTGGAGAGGCAAGGATTAATCAGGGATAGTCAGCATAGCTTTGTCAAGGGAAGATCATGTCTGACCAATTTGATTGAATTTTTAGAGGGGGTGACTAGGTGTGTGGATGAGGGTAGTGCAGTGGATGTGGTATACATGGATTTCAGTAAGGCTTTCGATAAAGTCCCGCACAGGAGACTGGTCAAGAAGGTAAGAGCCCATGGGATCCAGGGTGCCTTGGCACATTGGATCCAAAACTGGCTTAATGGCAGAAGGCAGAGGGTGATGGTCGAAGGTTGTTTTTGTGACTGGAAGCCTGTGTCCAGTGGGGTACCGCAGGGATCGGTGCTGGGTCCCTTGCTGTTTGTGGTCTACATTAATGATTTGGATGTGAATGTAAAAGGTATGATCAGTAAGTTCGCAGATGACACGAAAATTGGTGGGGTGGTAAATAGCGAGGAGGGTAGCCTCAGTCTGCAGGACGATATAGATGGGTTGGTCAGATGGGCGGAACAGTGGCTAATGGAATTTAACCCTGAAAAGTGTGAGGTGATGCATTTTGGAGGGACTAACAAGGCAAGGGAATACACAATGAATGGCAAGACCCTAGGAAAGACAGAGGATCAGAGGGACCTTGGTGTGCATGTACATAGATCCCGGAAGGCAGCAGAACAGGTGGATAAGGTGGTTAAAAAAGCATATGGGATACTTGCCTTCATTAGCCGAGGCATAGAATATAAGAGCAGGGAGGTTATGATGGAGCTGTACAAAACGCTGGTTGGGCCACAGCTGGAATACTGTGTGCAGTTCTGGTCACCACACTAGGAAGGATGTGATTGCTTTGGAGAGGGTGCAGAGGAGAGTCACCAGGATGTTACCTGGGCTGGAGCGCTTCAGCTACGAAGAAAGACTGGACAGGCTGGGGTTGTTTTCCTTGGAGCAGAGAAGGCTGAGGGAGGACCTGATTGAGGTATACAAAGTTATGAGGGGCATAGATAGGGTAGATAGGAACTTTTTCCCTTAGTAGAGGGGTCAATAACAAGGGGACATAGATTCAAGGTAAGGGGCAGGAGGTTTAGAGGGGATTTGAGGAAGAACTTTTTCACCCAGAGGGTGGTTGGAATCTGGAACTCACTGCCTGAAAGGGTGGTAGAGGCAGGAACCATCAACATTCAAGAAGCATTTGGATGAGCACTTGAAATGCCATAGCATACAAGGCTACGGACCAAATGCTGGAAAATGGGATTAGATTAGACAGGGCTTGATGGCCGGTGCGGACGCGATGGGCCGAAGGGCCTCTTTCTGTGCTGTATGACTCTATGACACACTTGCTGACTCACACACACACTTGCTGACTCTCTCATTCACACTTGCTGACTCTCACATTCACACACACTCTCGCTGATTCTCACATTCACACACACACTCGCTGACTCACATTCACACACACACTCGCTGACTCACATTCACACACACACACTCGCTGACTCATTCACACACACACACTTGCTGACTCTCATATTCACACATACACTCGCTGACTCACATTCACACACACTCGCTGACTCTCACATTCACGCACACACTTGCTGACATTCACACACACTCACTGACTCACACTCGCTGAACCTCACACACATTCACTGACTTTCACACTCGTTGGCTTGCAAACGCAAACACCTGCTCACACAATTTCTTGCACTAGCGCGTACACATGTACTATCTCGAACTCAGTCTCGTGCACTGACGTAATAAAACTCACTACGCACTTGGTTTGAGCATAAAGCAAGGCTTTAATCAACTTGTTTCAGAACAGGGAGGTCTAGTTGTACTTCACTAGTTCCTTGTCTTACAAAATGTCCCTGGAAAGTTGGGCCCATGCCCCAGTATTTATACTCCTTGGACGGCGCCACCAGCTGGCCATCCAGCATTATTTCACGAGTAGTTTCTTGATGAATGATGAGATTTATAACATTCTTCCGGCCTAAAAGATTTGGAAGTCCGACGACTTCCTCGTAACGGATTAGGTGGACCACGAATAGCCGCAGTCTTTTAGATTTTTGTTTATGGCTAGAAGGCACGTTTCCCCAGACCGTGTCTTGGTCCCTGGGCCGCTTGATCCGTACCGGTGGATCGACAGGGCCCGTGTTGCCCTGATTGACTCGAGGGAGGCTGGGGAGATCGTGACTCCGGGTGCGGGTCCCCACAGGTGCAGAACTGGCTTCATCCTGTTGGATAGCCGGGGAATGACTGGCGTCCTGGCCTCGGGTGGCCATCCCACGGGGAGTGCTCTGCTCCCCGAGTGGATCCGGTGGGGCAGCTGGCAGATCTCTCGATGTCCCAGGTAGGGCGTCATCTTCGGGGGAGCGCAGAGTGTCGGCATCATCCCCGTGGGTCCCTCTATTGGTTGGGTCCGTGGAACCGGCCGGACAGGGAGCCAGGTCCCGGAGCAAAACGGTGGACTCCCGGCCATCAGGGTACCATACGTGCGCATACGTGGGGTTGACATCCGTGAGTTCTACCTCGTCAACGAGAGGATCGTTTTTAGATGATCAGACGAATCTTCGGAGCAGCACGAGGCTGGCAGCTGCCAACCATGACAGTAGAGACGTCCCATGGGTGGAGCGACGCTGGAAGCTGAAGAATCGCTCATGAGGTGTGACATTGACAGACGTAGAAAGGAGAGACCTGATTGAATGCAACACGTCAGGGAGCATAGTTTCCCACTGCTGGTCTGGTAGGTTGCGTGACCTCCGCGCAAGAAGAACAGCGTTCCAAATGATAGCGTTGTATCTCTCAACCTGTCCGTTACCAATGGGATGGTATGGTGTCGTTTTACTTGTGGCGATTACCCGTTGGGACAGAACTTTTGAGTTTGCTTGACATGAAGGAGGGACCCCGATCAGAGTGGATGAAATTGGCCGTACCGCAAAGGGAAAAGACTTGATCAAGGCATTTGATCACTGTGGAACTAAGCATATTGGGACAGGGGAAAGCAAAGGGAAAGCGTGAATATTCGTCCACCATAGTCAGTAAGTAGGTGTTTTGCGTTGAGGAAGGCAATGGCCCTTTAAAGTCAATGCTGAGTCGCTGCATAGCGTGTATGAGCAAGCCATCCGATGGACGGAAGAATTGCGGTTTTAATTCCGCACAAATTCTACAGGAGGAGCACGTTCTTTTCGCATCTTCCATAGAAAATGGGAGATTTTTAGATCGCACAAAGTGCAACATACGGGTAACGCCAGGATGGCATAAGTCAGTATGAAGATCCGCAAGAGTCGAAGTTGACACAGAAGAGCAGAATGCCCGCGTGAGGGTATCCGGGGCCACATTCTCTTTGCCGGGTCGATAATGTATGGTGTATCCAAAGGCGGCCAATTCCATCCTCCAGATCTGTATTTTGTTATTCTTGATCTTAGTGCATTTCCGGTTATCCAGCATAAAGGGCATGGAGCGCTGATCAGTTATAAGTGTGAAATGGCAATGAGCAAGAAAATGACTCCATTTACGTACAGCTTCGATGATGGCCGTAGCCTCCTTCTCGACAGGAGGATAATGGAGCTCGCTACCCTGCGAAGTTCTGGACAGAAATGCAACGGGTCGACCACCTTGATTCAAGGTAGCAGAGATCGCCACATCCGATGCATCGCACTCTACCACGAAAGGAAGATTTTCATCAATGGAACGAAGCGTGGCTTTTTCCAGTTGTCGCTTGAGGAGGTTGAAAGCTGAAATAGCCGTTGCCTCTAATGGAAATGACTTTGCGTGAAGCAGGGGCTGGATCTTGTTGGAGAAGTGGGGTATCCATTTCGCATAATAGGCGAACATGCGAGTGCCCGACGAAGAGAGCCGAGATTTGTAGGGGGAGGGAACTCCTGAAGTTGATGAAGTCGCTCCGGATCCGGTTTGATGACACCATTGCCCACCCAGTAGCCAAGGATGTTGACTGATGGTATTGATTTCACAGATTTGGACTCATTTAAGGTTAAGTTGCGATGACGGAGAACATCAAAAAATTTCTGGAGGTTGGCATCATGCTCCTTCTGGTCATGACCAGCAATGGTGATATTATCCAGATATGGAAAAGTGTCTGTTAAGTTCTCCTGTTTGACTAGGCTATCCATTGCCCGTTGGAAGACGGCCACCCCATTGGTGACCCCAAATGGAAGGCGACAAAACTGGTAAAGCCGACCATTGGCCTCAAAGGCCGTATACTTCTTGTCAGAGTCCTTTAACGGTACTTGATGGTATGCGCTCTTTAAATCAAAGGTTGAAAATACCTTGTAGTTAGCAAGGTTATTGACCATGTCATCGATGCGTGGTAGTGGGTAGGCATCCAGGTCGGTATACTGGTTAATAGTTTGCGAGTAATCGATGCAAAGACGTTTCTTGTGTTGCTTCAGAGGATTTTTGACAACGACAACTTGAGCCCGCCAGGAAGTGAATATGGCTCAATGATACCGTCAGCTAGAAGGCGAGAGATTTCTGCCTCGATAAAGGATCAATCATCTTGGCTGAAACGTCGTGATTTAGTGACTATGGGCTTACATCGGGGGGAAAAATTGGCAAACGAAGGCTCGTCGAGCGAAGCCGCCGAAAGCGCACAAAACGGTACTTTGGAAATAGTAAGCTCCGGCTTTGACCCTCCAAACTCGAAAGTGAGTCTTTTGTGTTGTTTCTGGAAATCCTGTCCCAAGAGCACATCACCACATAGGTTCTTGAGTACCCCGAGCCGGGTGGAGAAATAAGTGCGGCCATTGAGAATAAGGTCGACAAGACAAAAGCCGGAAGAATTGGTGGTCAGTGTCGTCGGAGCCATTGCAATTTCCCTGTCCGAGGGGTAAATACGCAGTTTTAACTTACTGACAGCCCGCTCACCAATGAAGCTGTCAGAGCTGCATGAGCCAATTAGTGCACTCAAAATGTGTCCATTTACTGAAACCTTCGTGGCTGCATGGGACAGACATTGGGGAAAAACAGCTGTGATGGGAGGAGGGGCAGTTTTACCCTTGACAGCTGTGACCTTAGTAGTGGTTCTTGGGGGAGGAGCAGTTTTATAGATTGCAGCTGTAACCTTAGTAGTGGCTTTTGAGGGAGGAGCAGTTTTATAGATAGTAGCTGCAAAACTAACAGGAGCTCTCGACCGGTATACCTTAGAAAAGTGGCCTTTCTTACTAACAGCGGCTCTTGACTGGCATACCTTAGAAAAGTGACCTTTCTTGCTGCAATGATTGCAGGTTGCGTTACCAGCAGGACAAAATTTCCTATAATGGAACGCACCGCCACAGAAGAAACCCTTCCTTCCAGGTTGCCAAGATGCCGCTAGGGCGGGGTCGTCATCATTGTGGGTTTCTAGGGTAGGGTTGTCATTAGCCAGATTGGAGTCGTCATCCGTGAGGGCTTCCGCCCGAGGCCTATCGAAGGAGTCACTAAAAGTGATAGCAGCAGCCCGTGCATGTGGTGAAAGATAGGTATCTGCATTCCTCTTTGCTAATCCAGAGAACATGCCTGGTCATAGGCAGCCTGTAACTTGAGGGTTTTATTCTCCAACAGATGCTGACGTATGAAGGGAGACACAATCCCATTAATAAAGGAATCACGAATTAACTCCTCCTGGTACTGCTCAGCAGTAACAGCTTTAAAATTACAATCCTTGCTGAGCCTGCAAAGTTTCTGAAGGAATTCGTCAAGTGATTCCCCGTGTTGTTGTCAAGTTGTAGCCAGTAGATGACGAGCAAAAATTTCATTTGTGGACTTGACATATAGCTGCTGTAGTATTTGGATAGCGGCGTCATAGTCTACAGTCTTCGAAATAATGAAACACATGAGGGGATACATAATTAGCAAGTATCTCTAATTTATCAGGAACATTCTCACCACACACCATAGAAACATAGAAACATAGAAGATAGGAGCAGGAGTAGGCCATTCGGCCCCTCGAGCCTGTTCTGCCATTCAATGAGACCATGGCTGATCATCCAAATTCAGTACCCCATTCCTGCCTTCTCCCCATATCCCTTGATCCCTTTAGCCTGAAGAAATATATCCAAATCCTTCTTGAATATATTTAATGAATTGGCCTCTACTGCCTTCTGTGGTAGAGAATTCCACAGGTTCACCACTCTCTGGGTGAAGAAATTCCTCCTCATCTCTGTCCTAAATGGCTTACCCCTTATCCTTAGACTGTGACCCCTGGTTCTGGACTCCCCTGCCATTGGGAACATTCTTCCTGCATCTAGTCTGTCTAGTCCTGTTAGAATTTTATAAGTTTCAATGAGATCCCCTCTCATTCTTCTAAACTCCAGCAAGTATAAGCCCAATCGACCCAATCTCTCCTCATACGTTATTCCTGCCATCCCAGGTATCAGCCTGGTGAATCTTCGCTGCACTCCCTCCATGGCAAGAACATCCTTCCTCAGATAAGGTGACCAAAATTGCACACAATACTCAAGGTGTGGTCTCACCAAGGCCCTGTACAACTGCAGCAAGACATCCTTGTTCCTGTACTCAAACCCTCTCGCTACGCAGGCCAACATACCATTTGCCTTCTTAACCGCCTGCTGCACCTGCATGCTTACCTTCAGCGACTGGTGCAAAAGGACACCCAGGTCTCGTTGCACTTCCCCTTCTCCCAATCTATTGCCGTTCAGATAATCTGCCTTCCTGTTTTTGACACCAAAGTGGATAACCTCGCATTTATCCACATTATATTGCATCTGCTATGCTTCTGCCCAATCACCCAACCTGTCCAAATCATACTGGAGTTTCTCGGCACATGCCCACCCAGCTTTGTGTCATCTGCAAACTTGGAGATATTACATATAGTTTCCTCGTCTAGATCATTAATATATATTGTGAATAGCTGGGGTCCTAGCACCAATCCCTACGGTACCCCACTAGTCACTGCCTGCAACTTGGAAAAAGACCTGTTTATTCCAACTCTTTGCTTTCTGTCTGCCAACCAGTTCTCTATCCAAGTCAATACCTTGCCCCCAATCCTATGTGCCTTAACTTTACACGCTAATCTCTTATGCGGGACCTTATCGAAAGCCTTTTGAAAGTCCAAATACACCACATCCACTGGTTCTCCCTTATCTATTTTATCAGTTACATCCTCAAAAAATTCCAGTAGATTAGTCAAGCACGATTTACCTTTTGTAAATCCATGTTGATTTTGTCCGATCCTGTCACTTTTTCCAAGTGCTCTGCTATTACATCTTTTTAATGGACTCTAGCATTTTCCTCACTACCAATGTCAGGCTTACCGGTCTGTAATTCCCCATTTTCTCTCTACCACCTTTTTTGAATAGTGGGGTAACATTAGCTATCCTCCAATCCATGGGTACTGTTCCCTGAGGAAGTTGCTGAAAGTACGATACCAGTGTTTCCATACCTTAGCAGCTGTAAGTGAATTCGGGTCCAGGTCGAGACGGGCGGGTCTGAGTAGTTTCTCCATGATGGCTCGATTACTTGTCTGAGTTCCCTTCTACGGTTCGAGTCGTAGCTGGCTGTTCCCGAAATCACCCAAAGCGCGGAGTCGATACCAAGTTGATTAAATTGACGTAATAAAACTCACTACACACTTGGTTTGAGTATAAAGCAAGGCTTTAATCAACTTGTTTCAGAACATGGAGGTCTAGCTGTACTTCACTAGTTACTTGTCTTACAATATGTCCCTGGTAAGCTGGGCCCAAGCCCAAGTATTTATACTCCTTGGACGATGCCACCAGCTGGCCGTCCAGCGTTATTTCACGAGTAGTTTCTTAGTGCATGTTATAAATCTCATCATTCATCATCACACATACACGATGTAATCCAGCCTCCACATTTTATCAAGGCCAAGAGTGGACAGTTATGTAAAATTTACAGCACAGAAACAGGCCATTCGGCCCAACTGGTGTATTCCGGCATTTATGCTCCACACGAGCCTCCTCCCACCCCTCTTCATCAAACCCTATCAGCAGATCCTTCTATTCCTTTCTCCCTCGTGCTTATCCAGCTTCCCCTTAAAGGCATCTATACTATTCACCTCAACTAATCCTTGTGGTAGCAAGTTCCACATTCTAACCATTCTTTAGATAAAGAAGTTTCTCCTGAACTCCCTTTTGGATTTATTGGTAACTATCTTATATGTAGAAACCCTAGTTTTGGTATCCACCACAAATGGAAACATTTTCTCTGCATCTACCCTATCAAACCCTTTTATAATCTTAAAGACCTCTCAGGACACCCCTCAGTGTTCCCTTTTCTTCAGAAAAGAGCCCCAGCCTGATCTGCCTTTTCTGATAAGTATATCCTCTCAGTTCTGGTATCATCCTTGTCAATCTTTTTTGCACTTACTCCAGTGCCCCATATCCTTTTTATAATATGGAAATCAGAACAGTGCACAGTACTCCAAGTAGAGTCTAACCAAGATAAGTTTAACATAGCTTCTCTGCTTCTCAATTCTAGAAATGAACCTCAGTGCTTGGTTTGCTTTTTTATGGTGTGGAGATGCCGGAGTTGGACTGGGGTGGACAAATGTAAGAAGTCACACAACACCAGGTTATAGTCCAACAGCTTTATTTGAAATCACAAGCTTTCGGAGCGCTGCTCCTTCTTCAGGTGAAGTGGAGAAATGCATAAAGACACAGCTTATATAGTCAGAGAATCATGTCAGATGTTTACAGGTAACCTTTCCAACTGCCATTTATCGCACCTCGGCAGAGAGATAATCACAGCAGTCAAAAGGTGTGAATGGTGTCCAAACAGGTCAGTCAGGTCAACAGGTCTGACTGACCTGTTTGGACACCATTCACACCTTTTGACTGCTGTGATTATCTCTCTGCCGAGGTGCGATAAATGGCAGTTGGAAAGGTTACCTGTAAACATCTGACATTCTCTGACTATATAAGCTGTGTCTTTATGCATTTCTCCACTTCACCTGAAGAAGGAGCAGCGCTCCGAAAGCTTGTGATTTCAAATAAAGCTGTTGGACTATAACCTGGTGTTGTGTGACTTCTTACATTTGCTTTTTTATGGCCTTATTAACCCATGTCACTACTTTTAGTGATGTGTACCTACCCCTAGCTCCCTTTGCGCCTCTACCCTATTTAGACTTATTTTCCATGGAGTATGTGGCCTCCTTCCTACCAATGTAACACCTCACACTTATCTATATTTAAATTAATTTGCCAATTACATGCCCATTCTGCATGTTTATTATTGTTGTCTTGTATTTTGAGGGCCCATGTGATGGATGTGGGCTCTGTCTTGCATCATATCCTAAAAGAGTTCTATGTTATAGTTGTTCATGGGAAACTGTAGCTAGATCAATACATCAGGATATTTTAAATGGATCTAGTTCTCCTGTTTCTGAAAGAATGTCCTTCATCTTGACGTGAGATCCTGAGTGTAAGGAAACTCGCCTGTTGTCTGGTGTGGACACTGAGATTCAGAGAGTATGGACTGCCTTTGCTTGTGGTACAGTTTGCAGACGGACCTCCATCAATTACAATTACAATTACAATTTTATTGGTCACATAACTAAATACAAGAAGTGTAATCTAGTCAGTGAAATGTTTTTTTCTTGACGAGCCGAGAGCACCAAGCAGCAAGAACACTAACACTCATAGAATCATAAAAATGATACAGCACAGAAGGCAGCTGTTCGGTTCATCGTCACTATCCAATTAGTCCCACTCCCCTGTCCTTTCCCCAGAGCCCTGCAACATTTTCCCCTTCAAGTACATATCCAATTCCCTTTTGAAAGTTATTATTGAATCTGCTTCCACCATCCTTTCAGGCAGTGTATTCCAAACCATAACAACTCACTGCATTTATTAAAAAAAAAAAAATATCCTCATCTCACCTCTAGGTCTTTTGTTAATTAACTTAAATCTGTGTCCTCTGGTTACCGACCCATAGAATCATAGTTATACAGCACAGAAAGAGGCCCATCGTGTCCGTGCCAGCCATCAAGCCCTGCCTATTCTAATCCCATTTTCCAGCACTTGGTCCGTAGCCTTGTATGCTATGGCGTTTCAAGTGCTCATCTAAATGCTTCTTGAATATTGTGAGGGTTCCAGCCTCTACCACCCTTTCAGGCAATGAGTTCCAGATTCCAACCACCCTCTGGGTGAAAAGGTTGTTCCTCTAAACCTCCTGCCCCTTACCTTGAAACTATGCCCCCTGGTTATTGACCCCTCTACTAAGGGGAAAAGTTCCTTTCTATCTACCCTATCTATGCCCCTCATAATTTTGTGCCCCTCATAATTTTGTACACCTCAATCAGGTCCCCCCTCAGCCTTCTCTGCTCCAAGGAAAACAACCCCAGCCTGTCCAGTCTCTCTTCATAGCTGAAGCGCTCCAGCCCAGGTAACATCCTGGTGAATCTCCTCTGCACCCTCTCCAATGCAGTCACATCCCTCCCATAGTGTGGTGACTAGAACTGCACACAGTATTCCAGCTGTGGCCTAACTAGCATTTTGTACAGCTCCATCATAACCTCCCTGCTCTTGCCTTCATTAGCCTAGGCATAGAATATAAGTATCCCATATGCCTTTTTAACCACCTTATCTACCTGTCCTGCTGCCTTCAGGGATCTATGTACATGCACACCAAGGTCCCTCTGATCCTCTGTCTTTCCTAGGGTCTTACCATTCATGTGTATTCCCTTGCCTTGTTAGTCCTCCCAAAATGCATCACCTCACACTTTTCAGGGTTAAATTCCATTTGCCACTGTTCTGCCCATCTGACCAACCCGTCTATATCGTCCTGTAGCTTGAGGCTTCCCTCCTCGCTATTTACCACCCCACCAATTTTCGAGTCATCTGCGAACTTACTGATCATGCCTCCTACATTCATATCTAAATCACTAATGTACACTACAAACATCAAAGGACCCAGCACCGATCCCTGCTGTACACCACTGGACACAGGCTTCCAGCCACAAAAACAACCTTCGACCATTGTCCTCTGCCTCCTGCCACTAAGCCATTTTTGGATCCAATGTGCCAAGTTGCCCTGGATCCCATGGGCTCTTACCTTCTGCCACTGGAAACAGTTTCTCCTTATTTACTCTATCAACCGTTCATGATTTTCATCGCCTCAATTAAATCTCCCCTTAACGTTCTCTGCTCCAAGGAGAACAACCCCAGCTTCTCTAGTCTCTCCACGTAACTGAAGTCCTGCAACCGTGGTACCATTCTAGTAAATCTCCTCTGCACCCTCTCTAGGGCTTTGCTGTCCTTCCTAAAGTGGGGTGCTTATAACTGGACACAATACTCCAGCTGGGGCTTAACCAGTGATTTATAAAGGTTCAGCATATCTTCCTTGCTTTTGTAGTCTGTGCCTCTGTTTATAAAGCCAAGGATCCTGTATGATTTTTTAACAGCCTTCTCAACTTATCCTGCCACCTTTGATTTTGGGATATTGCAAGAAAGCCAGAATTGTAAAAACAGCATACAGGAATGAGTGGGATAGGATGTTGCGGCTCGGGACATTTTCATATGTTAAAGCTGTTATATAAGTACATGTTGTTGAAGTGGGACAGAAGGTTGCGGATAGAGGACTGGCAGAAGGTGGGAGAGAAGGGCAGGAGGGGTCTGGGTCAGGACCTTAGTTCTGAGAGTTACTTCACTGCTGATGAAAATTTACTGAAAGCTTTTGTAATGTATGTACCTTTAAGGGGGGGACTACTTTCTACAGCTCATGTATACTGTAGTACCGGCAGTGACCACACCTGTATATAGCCCTGAGTAGTAATTTGTTGTTTCAGTTGCAGTTTGAACCATGTTGAGTAAACACCTGTTGTACCGTTCTCTTCAGTCCTTTTCTTATTATTACACGGATGTAACAGTGGCGACGAGCAAGTTCGAACCTCTCTGCATCACCTCCCAGGGATTTGCTCCTGGAGAACAGTGGAAGAAGGTCGAGTCCAAAAGCACGGGCGTCGACCACGGGCAACCGCCCAGTCATCCAGCGGAGATTTGAGCATCGCAGGGGAGGCTGTTGAGAGCCAGGCTTGGCTTTCCAGTCACGGTGGTCCAGCAAAACGGGCTGGCAACAGGTACTGTGCAGACCCTTCCCGGACAGCGACGGGCTAGAGCCCGACCGAGCGGCACAGAAAAAGGCCGAGCAGCGTCGACGGGGGAGAGAGAGAGGGCAGAGCGCACAGGGCGCAGCCGGTGTTCAGGACCGAGCGGCGTCAACGGGGGAGAAAGACGAGAGAGAGCAGAGCGCAGCCGCTGTTGAAGGGCCGAGCAGCGTCAACGGGGGAAGAGAGGCGCGCAGAAAAACGCGAGGCACTGCCATTACCACGAGGACCGCAGAGAGCGGTGTTGGCAGCAGCGCACGAAACCCACAGGGCATCACCATTTGCCATGAGGACCGCCGAGAGCGGCGTTGGCAGCAGCGCGGGAGACGCCATTTTAAGCCGCAGCGGGGAAGAAAGGAAAGCGCGGGAGACGCCATTTTAAGCCAGTCTAACCACACCCAAAAATGCCGAAGAGTGGTAGTACCACAGCGTTCGACAATGAAGTTGAAGATTGGACGACATATGTCGAACGCATAGAAGTATACTGCAAGGCGAATGAAGTGCCAGATGACAAGAAAGCGCTGGTATTGTTGAATTCAATGGGTGCAAAAACGTATGGCTTACTATGAAACCTAGTAACCCCAGAGAAGCCAGTAGAAAAGGATTTTGAAAACATAGTGTCAATCCTACAGGACCACTTAAACCCCACACCGCTGCTGATAGCAGAAAGATTTAAGTTTCACAAAAGGAACCAGCATAAAGATGAAAGTAATGCTGAGTATTTAACGGAACTGCGCAAGCTATCGAAACACTGCCAGTTTGGAACGGGACTAGCAGATACTTTAAGGGACAAGTTTGTGTGTGGGCTTCAAAGTGAAGGAACCCAGAAACAGCTTCTATCAGAAAAGGATCTTACGCTGGACAAGGCTTTCAGCATTGCAGAATCACATGAAGCAGCAGCACGGGGCGCTGCAGAGATACAACGGAGACCGTAAGAATATGGCACAAATGAAATGTCATACGGAACAGTGAAGTGCTATCGCTACGGCAGAACAACATACGACCATAATGATTGCTGGTTCAAGGACAAAGTGTGCAGACAGCGTGGAAAAGTAGGACACATAGCAAGAGTCTGCAGGTCGGGAAAGAAAACCAGCAGCAAGAAATCTCCACAGGAGAAGTACAAGAAGGCACATAAGGTGACGGAGAGTAGTTCAGACGAACAGAAGAGTGATACAGACTCCAGAAGTAAGGAGCTGGGTTGTCTGAAACTACATAATGTGATCAAAACGGAGGATCACCAAACTATCTGGGTCACGCTCAAGATAGCAGGAGTCCAAGTGAAAATGGAATTGGACACAGGATCAGCCCTAACAGTCATAAACCGAAGGGACTACAAGCGGCTATTCTCATATATACCCTTGAGAGATACAGAGATTGTCTTGAAGACGTACACGGGGCAAAAAGTCTACCCCAAAGGAAAAATAAGGGTGAACGTTATATATAACAGCAAGGAAACACCAAAAATGGACCTATATGTATTGCCAGATGGAGGACCACCACTACTAGGACGCGAATGGATCCGGAAGATACAGCTAGATTGGCATTCCATACAAGCACTGACTGTAGATGGCAAAAAGGATGACGACGTCACACCTGGACGACTGTCAACAATGCTAACTGACGCACAAGAAGTGTTCCAGCAGGGACTCGGAACACTAAAAGGCATAACAGCGATGATCAAAATAGAGGAAAATGCAAGCCCAAAGTTTTTTAAGGCCAGACCGGTACCTTATGCGATCCGCCCAGCCGTCGAAGCAGAGCTGGAAGGTTTGGAACGTTCAGGAGTACTGTCCAAAGTGGACTGGAGCGAGTGGGCTACACCCATCGTTCCTGTAATGAAGAGGTCGTTGAGTAATACGCCTGGGGAACCAAAGAAGGTTCGCATCTGTGGGGACTTTAAGGTGACAGTGAACCCAGTCCTTCACACTGTACAATATCCGCTTCTGCGGATTGAAGATATTTTTGCCTCGCTATCTGGAGGGAAACGCTTCACTAAGATTGATCTGGCCCAGGCGTACCTGCAAATGGAGGTAGAAGAAGCCTCGAAACAGTACCTCACGATCAACACTCATAAAGGTCTCTACCAATACAACCGGCTGGTGTTCGGGGTAGCATCAGCTCCAGCTATTTGGCAAAGGGCAATGGAACAAGTCCTGCAAGGGATTCCAGGGACCCAGTGTTATTTGGACGACATCCTGGTCACGGGCGAAAATGACAGTGATCACCTCGCCAACCTGGAGCAGGTGCTCACTAGATTGAAGGAATATGGGCTCCGAGCTAATCGCCACAAATGCGAGTTTTTCCAGAAGCAGATCTCGTATTGTGGCCACGTTATTGATAAAGAGGGGTTACATAAGTCCCCTGAAAAGGATTGAGGCAGTAGTCAAGGCTCCAGCACCGGAAAATGTGTCACAACTGAGGTCGTTCCTCGGGCTGGTGAACTACTTCCATAAGTTCTTGCCAAATTTGTCGACCGTACTACACCCACTGAACACCCTACTGCAAACGGGGGTACCATGGAAGTGGAGTGACTAATGTAAACGAGCTTTCCAGAAGAGCAAAGCATTGATCACATCAAAAGAGGTGTTGGCTCATTTCAACCCAGCACTACCAATTCGGTTGGCGTGTGATGCATCACCCTATGGCATTGGAGCGGTGCTATCGCACAAATTCCCGGACGGCTCGGAGAGGCCAGCAGCCTTTGCGTCGTAACTACGCCCAGATTGACAGGGAGGCCCTCAGCCTAGTGTGGGGAGTGAAAAAGTTCAATCACTATCTGCACGGGCAGAAGTTCACCTTGCTGACTGACCACCAACCACTTGTCTCCATCTTTAATCCAAAGAAGGGCGTTCCGGTGATGACTGCGCAACGGCTACAAAGATGGTCCCTTTTTCTAGGGGCGCACCAATATGAAATCGAGTATAAGGGCACGAAACAGCATGGAAACGCTGATGGGCTATCATGACTGCCACTGCCTGCTGCGGAGGAAGCACCAGCAGTGGGTCCTGTCGAAATATTTCATTCGACTATAATTGAATGCTTGCCAGTAACTAACGCTAGTATAGAGAAGGAGACCCGAAATGATCCGACACTGTCTCGGGTATATGATTTGACGGTGAAGGGATGGCCAGCACATGGCGACTCACTGTTGCCAGCATTCTTGACAAGGAGAGAACAGCTGTCAGTATGCCAGGGGACCTTGATGTGTGGATCCCGAGTGGTAATTCCACCCAAGTTAAGGGAGAGAGTGCTCAATGAGCTTCACGAAGATCATCTGGGAGGGGTGAAAATGAAAAGCCTTGCTAGGGCTTATGTGTGGTGGCCGGGGATCGATCAGCAAATCGAGGACCTGACGAAGAGCTGCTCAGGATGCCAGAAGGTCCAAAATGCACCACCACATGCCCCTCTACACCCATGGGAGTGGCCCTCATCTCCATGGCAACGGGTGCATATTGATTTTGCTGGTCCATTCATGGACTCAAATGTTTTTAATAGCCGTGGATGCGCACTCGAAATGGCCTGAGGTGATCAAAATGCCCTCCACCACCACGGAGAAAACTATTGCAGTCCTATGGACCATTTTTGCCAGGAACGGCTTGCCAGAGCAGATTTGCTCTGATAACGGACCACAGTTTGTGTCCGAAGAGTTTCGAAGATTTATGAAAAGGAATGGGGTAAGGCATTACACATCTGCCCCGTATCATCCAGCCACAAATGGATTGGCTGAGAGGTTCGTACAAACCTTTAAAAAAAGCTGTAAAGGCCATGTGCAATGATGTCATTCCACTGCAGCATAAGGTGGACAATTTCCTGTTCGCCTACAGAAATGCGACACATGCAGTCACCAACCAGGCCCCGGCTATGATGTTCTTTAACCGAAGGTTGAGATCTCGTCTGGATTTGCTCAGACCAAATGTACGAAGAGTTGTTGAGAGTAAGCAATTCCAGCACATCAATGAGAAGCCGACAAGGAGCTTCAATGTAGGGCAACCAGCCTTGGCCTGCGACTACCGAACAGAGAAATGGCAACCAGGAATGATATGCACACGGCAGGGGCCACTAATGTACACAGTGGACGTTGGGGAGAGCATCGTGAGACGCCATGCTGACCAGATCCTAGAGTCACAGGAACGAGTCAACCCCATGCCTCGCCCATACGTACCTGGTGATGAACCCGATGTACAGGTAGCATCTACCCCAGAAACAGTAGCATCGGAAGCTGATGAACCAACCGACGACAGGGGGCCAGAATCGCCTCCGCACCAAGAGCAAGACACTCGGGAAAGGCGCTATCCAGAAAGGATCAGGAAGCCTCCCCAAAGACTGAATTTATAAATAGACTATTTTCAGCTAATGTTGCATGTTAAAAGTGTTAATTGTAATTAGTTTGATATTTAATTGTTAAATGAGTGTTATGGTACTGTTAGTCTAAAAGGGGAGGAATTGTAATGTATGTACCTTTTTAAAGGGGGAGAACTACTTTCTACAGCTCATGTATACTGTAGTACCGGCAGTGACCACACCTGTATATAGCCCTGAGTAGTAATCTGTTGTTTCAGTTGCAGTTTGAACCACGTTGAGAAAACAACTGTTGTACAGTTCTCTGCAGTCCTTTTCTTATTATTACACGGATGTAACAGCTTTAATCCCCAACACCTCTATATCATGAGACACTGAGGCAAGCAAAGAAAGAATGAAATACGTGTATTTCTATAGCGCTTTTCACAACCGCAGGATGTCCCAAAGCACTTTACAGCCAATGCAGTTCTTCTTTAATGTCGGAAGCGCAGCAGTCAATTTGCGCACAGCAAGGTCCCACAAGCAGCAATGTGATAACGACCAGATAATCTGTTTCAGCTGTTGGTTGAGGGATAAATATTGGCCCAGGACACCAGGAGAACTCACCTGCTCTTCAAAATAGTGCCATGGGATCTTTTACGTCTACCTAAGAGGGCAGATGGGGCCTCTTACTTTAAAACTGTTGGGCGCCTGGTTTACAGTGTGCTGTCTGCTCCAGCACTCGAGGATGCTAAACATTTTGTACCATTTCCAGATGTCTGACCAATCAGCACTTTCACTGTGTCTTGTTTTGCACACTTTGTACAAAAATAATAAATTGCAGGACAACGGAGTATTACAGTTTAAACTCTTTTAATGAAGCATTAGATCTGTAAGCTTTCTCAATCAAACAGCAGCACCGTGTGGACAAGATGGAGTCAGGACCCTGAGTCCTCCAAAACAATGGCACCCTTACAGATGCCTGCAGGCCAATGACAACTCAGCATGTGATCACATGTGAATATAATAAGTATTCCTTACAGATGCTTGCGGGCCAATGACGATTCAGTATGCAAATGTTACATCCCCTTTTAAAAGAAAAATGTTATGCATTACTTTTAAACCTTTCATCTACCTAATGTTCTCGGTAGCATAAACATATAAGTAAACTCAGCATTTAACTAGCGCTGAAAACATCTCAACGTTTCAATAAAGATGTACAGTTTTTTTTTTAGGGCAGCGATCCGCCTACACCCTTTGACAGTTCACAAGTCAAGGATAACTCTAGGCTTGACCTCTCGTCCCGACCTTATGTGCTATGGAACTGAGCGTGCTCCTGAATCAGTCAACAATTCCGGTTTAGGTTTAGGTTCAGGTAAGTATGATGTGTTTTGTGTATTGCTCTGTTCATCACACTCTGTTGAACTGATCCTCTCGTCGGAATGACGGTGTTGTTCCTTGGTGCTGAGGAGGTGCCTGCGATTGCGGCGGTACACCTGTCCTTCTCGGGTGCGGACGTGATACGATCGCTCCGTGTCAGCTGGCTGGATGATGACTGCTGGCTTCCAGTAGTCATGCTCCTGGATTCTGACAGATTCTCCATTGTGCAGCGGCAGCAGTAGTCTAGCTGACCTGTCATAGTATCTCTTTTGGTGTTGCTGTCTCTGTACATGTTTTTCATGCACTTGCTTGCAGCTGACGACCTGCCAGGGCCTGTCTGGGATACGGTGAGGTATCATGGGCTCTTTGACATTTGATAGGCGGCGTTCTAGACAAATGGAACATTTTCCGACAATGTCCTCAATGTGCTTGCACATTCCGGGCCAAAACATAATGTCACGTGCTCTTTGTTTGCATTTTTCCATGCCCATATGTCCAGCATGAATTTTTGTCAACATCTCTTCTCTGAGACTGGTAGGAATGATGATTTTCTCCCCTTTGAAGACGATTCCGTTGATTTGTGACAGTTCATCTCTGTGGTTCCAGAATTCAGATATGCTCTGAGGGCATTTCCTCCTTTCCTCAGGCCATCCTTCATGTATGACTTTTCTCAGCAGTGTGAGTTGTGCATCTTTCTCTCTGTTTCTGCTCAGATCTCCTTCAGTTTTGAGTCAGTCACAGGTAAGCTGTTGTACACCATGTGCACCTGCACATCCATGCCTTCACTGAGGCTGCTGTCCTGGTAGCCAAGAGACTTTCTGGAGAGTGTGTCTGCGACAGGAATGTCTTTGCCTGGACGGTGAATGGTTGTGAAGTCGTACTTCTGTAGCTGAAGGATCATTCTCTGTAGCCTTGGTGGGGTTGCGGCTAGTGGTTTCCTCATGATTGACTCGAGGGGCTTGTGGTCGGATTCCACAATGACTTGTCGGCCATAGACATACTGGTGGAAACGCTTACATCCAAATAGAATTGCATATAGCTCTTTCTCGATTTGAGCATAGTTGATTTCACTGTGAGAGATCTGGAAGCGTAGCCGATGGGCTTTCCTTCTTGCAGTAATACTGCACCTAGTCGGTACTTTGATGTGTCCACTTGTAGTCTGAGCTCTTTGTTGGGGTCAAAGTAGGCAAGAACTGGTCCTGGTTCTCTGGTGATTAGGTCTTTCATTTTCTGAAATGCTGTGTCATGTTGTTTGTCCCACAAGAACTCATTGGATTGTTTGAGCAACTGACGCATGGGTGCGTTGATTTCGGAGAGGCTCGGGGCAAACTTGGCTAAGTAGTTAACCATGCCTAGTACTGTCTCCGGCTCTGCGCGGTTCTTCGGCGGCTCCATCTTCTTGATGGCGGCGATTTTCTCTGGATCTGGCTTAATGCCATCAGTTGAGAGGCGATGCCCGAAATAACTGATCTCGGTGGATCCGATTATGCTTTTCTCGGGGTTGAGCCGGATACCTTTCTCCCGTGATCTTTGTAGCATCGCACGGAGGTTCCTGTCATGTTCCACTCTATTCCTGCCATAGATGAGGATGTCGTCTACGATTGCGACAACGCCGTCGAGGCCTTCATAGGTTTCGTCGATCTTCCGCTGGAATTCATCCTGAGCTGAGATAAGACCAAATGGTAAACGCAGAAATTGGTAGCGTCCAAATGGTGTGTTGAACGTTGTTAGCTTAGATGACTCTTCCGTGAGCTTGATAGTCCAGTATCCTGATCGTGCGTCCATTACCATGAAGTAACGTGCTCCTACTAGCTTGGGTGTGATGTCATCTAGTGTTGGTAGAGGGTAGTGAGGGCGTTTGATAGCCTTGTTCAAATCTCTGGGGTTGAGACAGACACTGAGCTTGCCTGTACGTGGTTTCTCAACCATTACTAACGCGTTGACCCACTCTGTCGGTTCTGTTTCCCGGACGATGATTTCTGTATTCTCCATGCTCTGCAGCTCCTCCTTCAGGCGACTATGTAGAACAAGGGGTATCCTTCTCGGTGGGCAAACCACAGGGGTTGCTGCTGGGTCAAGGTGAATAGTGCCTTCACCTGGGAATAGTCCAATTCCTTTGAAAACATCAGCAAACTCCTCCATGACTGTCTGCTTATCGACTGGTGCTGTCAATGATAGCACTAGCTTGACGAGGTCCATGTCTAAACATGCCTTTAGACCTAGCACTGGAGGTGCTTGAGTGTCAATAATGTAAAAGTCCAGCATCATGTCGCTTTCTTTTACAATGAGCTGCGCCATAGCCAGTCAGTCTGCGTGAGGTGGGCTGTAGCTCACACTCATCCTTCAAGCTGTGATACTCACTCAGAGGAATTACGTTAACCTGAGATCCAGTGTCTAGTTTAAACTTAAGCTCTTTGCCATGTTTTCCTATCTCAATATCAGCAAAAGCTTGCTCAGTCTCTGAAATCTGTTTTTTCTGTGACACAGAATCAATAAACAGTTCCTCTGCATTTGGCTCTCTATCTGGCATTTGGCTGTCACTCACTGTGTGTACTGCTATTCCGAAAACAGTCTTGCAAACTTTAGCAAAGTGGTTCCGTTTACCACATTTAGTGCATTGCCTTCCTTTGGCAGGGCAGTACTCCTTTTCGCCATGCCAGTTGTTTCCACAATATCCACAGTTTTTGAAGCGTTTTATGTCTGTGTCGCCCATTTTTAGAACTCTCGCTGTTCTTTCTGTTCTGAAACACGCTCTCTGGGCAGTGTTCTTTGGTGTGTGTCTATTAACTGCGTGCACTGTCTGTTCACTCGAGCTGCTCGTGGCGCCGGTTATGGTTTTCAACTGTGCTTGGACTATCTCGTGCGATCTAGCTATGTCCATAGCTTTGTCCAGCATTAGCCCGGACCCAACATTCAAAAGTTTCTCTCTCACTTTAGCTGAATGTATTCCAAACACGATGCGGTCTCTGACCATCTCATCTTTATCTGCATATACACAGTCTTTTACCAGTAGTTTTAACTCGGTCACAAACTGTTCAAATGACTCACTAGCTCCTTGTACTTTCTCCTGAAACTTGTACCTAGCGAATATCGTATTTGTTTTGGGCATCACATATGCTTCAAAATGGTCAAAATAGCTTTTCAGTACCTTTTGCTTCATCTGCGGTGAGAGACCGTGTGATAAAAATATCTCTCCCTTTTTCTCTGATCCACAAGAGTAGGTAGCTGCATCTTTCTTCCTCCCCTTTGCTTTTCAACGGACCCGAGAACATCAACTCCATGTGTTGCTTGAACTTGCACCATTCTCTATGTAAGTTCAAAGATCCCCAATTCATTCAAGGTAAGGGAGCTCCAACGATGTCCATTTCAAATCCCTGTTCTGACACCATGTCTTGTTTTGCACACTTTGTACAAAAATAATAAATTGCAGGACAACGGAGTATTACAGTTTAAACTCTTTTAATGAAGCATCAGGTCTGTAAGCTTTCTCAATCAAACAGCAGCACCGTGTGGAAAAGATGAAGTCAGGACCCTGGGTCCTCCAAAACAATAGCAGTCCTTACAGATGCCTGCAGGCCAATGACAACTCAGCATGTGATCACATGTAATAAAACTGTTGGACTAAAACCTGGTGTTGTGTGACTTCTTACATTTGTCCACCCCAGTCCAGCACTGGCATCTCCACACCATGGTTCATAAAGAAGCAGACAGAGTTCATCAGGATCCCCACAGGCTGCTGTTACCTTGGATTTGGAGTTCAACCAAACTCATCTCTGGCTTTCAATTAGAACCTCCAGCATCAGAAGCATTTAGATTTTATCCAGTCCCCTGCCCAAAGAAGCTCCGAGATTTGATCTTGCTCTGTGCTGATTTAGCTCATCCCAGCTACGATGGAAGTGGAGGAGAGGGGGGTCTACAACTGGCCTCAGCACCTGGGCCTAAGAAAGCAGAAACTGGGTTGTTGTCCAGTGCCCCCACTGTAAAGTACGTCTGATAATGTGATGCAAAGTGTAACATTTTTAATCTGGTTTCAAATAAACATAATAAAACAAACTAAATCTTGGTTAAGAGCCTTTAAAATGAATGCGCTTTTAGAATTACAGCACAATTAACGTGAATATTAAACTGTATAATATCAAAACAGCATTGCTGTTCAGTACTGCTTTCAGAAACATTACGCTGTACCAGCTCTGATTTAGACACGGCTCCAGGTTCAAGTCCAGGAGTTCCTTGATTTCTGGCAAACTGTCTTATTTTAATTCTGCCGTTTTTCTGGGCGATGCTCTCTGAAGCTGCCTCGATCACTGGAGCCTCTGGATTGTCCATCAGCCAACAGGAGCTGTGATGCTGGAGCATAGGCATTCGTTCACACCACCATTCTCACTCCTGAGAAAGTTCTCCCATAACAAAGGACCGACCAAAGTAAATGCAGGGGTGGGAGTTACTGAGGCTGAAAGACGGATGAGACCGGGGCTTGTGTTTTATCGTAAAACTGCTTCAAGACAACACCAAGGGAGGGGATGGTGGGCAGGGAGGGGGGAGAGGGGAGAGTGGAGGGGGAACCTGGTGCTGTAGGAAACGCCCTGTTTACATTGTGGGTAGATTCCACAGCAGCTTGAACATCAGAAAGATAACTCGAGTGGTTTTAAACAACGAATTATAAGTTTGTTTAACCTGTGTACAGGTCATTGAGAGCCTGACTGCTTCACTGATCTCTACCCCTGTGGTTGCAAAATGCAGAACACCTAGCCTCTGTTCATAAATAAATAGATGTTTTCATTATGAACAGCTAGCTTGAGCTAGTCATTTATTCAGCCATGTGGACGAGTGTACAGGCATCCATCTTGACTACTGCCTTGTGGGTAGCCCACTACTAAACATACAGCTCCACCTAGTGTACCATTCTAGAATGACATGTTACTGATCATTACATTCCCCCTTCCTTAGAGGTTAAACAAAATCAATATCAATCATAACGACATAAACATCTTCACAACAGTCAACACATTTTCAAAGCTTTACTTTATGAACTCTAAGCTTTTCATTCTTTTATTATAGTTTTCTTTGTACTCAAAGATTAAGTCTATCAGGCTTTTTTACTTCACGTGTGGATCTTCTCAGCACAGGTAAGTCTGCTGTGTTTGCATGAGAGCCTGTATGTGTGTTTGTGTTAGATTGTTCTGGTGGTGAGTGACAAGATTCAGTTGCGGCATTGTCATCGATTTGCTCTTGGATAGTTTCTTGTGTTTTCAGGAGGGAACGATGGTTCCTCCTGAGAATCTGTCCTTCCTCAGTTCTAACAGTGTATGACCTTGGTCCTACTTCCTCAAGAACTGTAGCTTTCCTGTTCCATGCATCTGGATCCTCAATCCTGACAACATCATCCCTTGTCAATGGTTTCAGAGTTTTGGATGACTTGTCATATTGTGATTTCTGTTTCAGCTTTAACAGTTGAAGTCTCTGTCTCAGTTCCTTACTCTGCTTTTCTTTTGCACAGCAGGGTAGCGTGGTGCGCAACTTGCGACCCATTAGGAGTTCAGCAGATGAAGCACCACAGTCTAAAGGGGAGGCTCGGTAGCTCAGCAGGGTGAGATAAGGATCAGACTTGCTTTCTGTTGCTTTCTTCAGTAGTTGTTTGAGAACTTGAACACCTTTCTCTGCCTTACCATTCGACTGAGCATACAGAGGACTGGATGTGATGTGTTGAAAGTCATAATGTGCTGCAAACTGTTGCCACTCCTTACAGTTGAAGCACGGACCATTGTCGCTAACGGTAATCCTGGGAATTTCATGTCTGGCAAAGATGGATTTAACATGCATTATGACACTGCTTGCTGATGTGCTTGAGAGCAGCGCCATCTCAGGATAGTTAGAATAGTAGTCAATCACTATTAGTCTTTACCATTCAAATGAATGAGGTCCATACCAACCTTTTGCCATGCTGCTGTTGGTATGTCAGCTACTATCATTGGTTTCTTTGCTTGTTTGTTTTGGTGTTTCTGACATGTCTCACATATGCCTATCATGTTCTCAATGTCCTTATTTATGCCAGGCCAATAAACAGTGTCTCTTGCTCTCCTTTTGCATTTTTCAATTCCGAGGTGTCCCTCATGAATCCTTTTGAGCATGTCTCGACGTAGAGCCTGTGGAATGACTATTCTGTTCTGTTTTAGTAATAGTCCACTTGCGACACTCAACTCTGACCTGATGTGATAGTACTTTGGACAGGAACCTTTTGGCCAACCATGATGAATGTTCTCTATTACTGTTTGTAACACTGTATCTTTTACTGTTTCTTCTGCTATTTGCTTTGATTTTGTGTCTGACATGGGCAGCGCAGCAGTGACCATGCTCACATGAACATCCACGTCTTCTTCAGTAGAGCTCACATGGCTCATTGTGGGTGCTCGGGATAGTGCATCTGCTAACACTATGGCCTAGAAATTCAGTATAGCCACGTTTGGGGCGCTACAGCATGGCGTTCGCTAACTTTTGCGCCCGGCGCAACTTAGCGCCACCTTCGCCGATATTCAGTTGCATCACCCCAAGAGGTTGCTGCTGCGTTAAAGCAGGCGATGCACGACTATCATTAGGCACTAAGCCGGCGATCCGGGGCGCAAACACCGAAGGCGGGCGCAGCGCAGGTGCGGCGAGTTGCTTAATGAGGGCAGACAGTCAGGCGCCGGTCAGCACTTAAAGGGGGAGGGTGGAATTGCTTGGCTGCCACGCCCTGCACACTGCAGCCCTAAGGCAGGGCCTGAACATTGCTTCTGGAACAGCTCCACGCCCAGGAGAATGCAAAAGGCCAGGGAGAGAGTGCAGTGCTTCGGCGAGGGTGACCTGAGGCTGCTGGCTGGCGCAGTGGACCGCAGGCACCATATCCTCTTCCCTGAGGGTGGCAGGAGGCCACTGCCCGCCGAATATCAGAAAGCATAGAGGGATGTGGCAAACCGGGTCACGTCCAACAGCGTGGTTGGCAGGACACCAACCCAGTGCCGGAAAAAATTCAACGACCTCACTCGGGTTGTCAGGGTGAGTACCCTTTCCAGTATCCTCCTCATCCCTGCATATGCACCTCACTTTATGGCCACACAAGTCTGAAAGCCCTAATGGCCAGCCCTCATCCAGCAGCTATGGGACTGTCATGAAAAGCACTTGCGCAATCAGGACTTTAGACACTGTCAGGGCTATTCGACCACGGGAGGCAGTGCGGGCAAGATCAGGGCTTGACACTGCCAGGGCTAATCGAACATGGGAGGCAGTGCGGGCAAGATCAGGGCTTGACACTGTCGGGGCTAATCGAACATGGGAGGCAGTGTGGGCAAGATCAGGGCTTGACACTGTCAGGGCTAATCGAACATGGGAGGCAGTGCGGGCAAGATCAGGGCTTGACACTGCACTTAGAGGCGGTCCTTTCTCTTGCAGGCCAAGCTGGCACATAACAGAAGACAGCAGCGACAGACCGGGGGAGGCTGTCCTGACCTGAAACAGCTGAGCGACCTCGAGCAGCGAGTGGAGCGGATTATGGCAGGCCGGCTGAGCGGCCCCGTCGCCACTGGAGATGCTGACCCTGTTCTGGGCACCAATGGTAAGGTCATCACGTTTTTGACCTCTCCCTTTCCACTTGCGCCTCACACCAGCATCCTTTGCCACTATCGAACCAATGCAGTGCACAGCAGCACTCATGCCTCCCTCGCTGCCGCGCTGTCCTCACTCTAAAGCAGCTCTTGTGCCTCCCTGCTTTCAGATGGTGACTCGCCAGGTGAGGAGGCGGCCCCTCAAGCTGGCACTGTGTCCGAGTCAGACATAGAGGAGGAGGAAGAGGAAGCCAGCCCATCAGGGACACCCTCAGCCGAGGCAGCCCATGGCCATGATGGTGACACGTCTTCCCTGGAGGGGAGCAGGGGGGGAAGGGTCGGAGGATAGTGAAGCTCCGGGGACCAGCGGGCTGCAGCAACGCGGGAGTGGTGGGGAAGCTCGGCGGCCTTCTCCCCGGAGGGTGAGTGTGGCCTCCAGTCCTGCTACGGTGAGCGCAGAGGAGGTGCGGCTCCTAGCGGAAATGGGCGCCCAGGCTGAGCGCAGGCACACTGAGCTCATGTCTGCAGTGGCAAGGATGCCTGACTCCATAGAGTCACTGGCAAGGAGTGTGCAGGAATTCGGGGCAGCACAGGCCAGGAGTCTGCAACAATTCAGTGCAGCACAGGCCAGGAGTCTGCAACAATTCAGTGCAGCACAGGCCAGGAGTCTGCAGGACATTCGCGGCAGCACAGGCTAGGAGTCAGCAGGACTTCGCTGCTTCATAGGCGGCTTCTAGTCAAGTGCTCAGTCGTGCTGTGCATTCACTGGCTACTGTCATGCAGACACAGACCAGGGCCACACGGGCACTAACTGCTGCCACACTCGCTGGATCGGCCAGGCATCGCTGGGGCACTCGCTGTGCCGCAGCAGCCCAGCAGTCTGTGCCTCAGCAGATTGCTGCGCATGCTGCAGTGCTGGCCCATGCGCGTGCCAATGTATTAGCCGACCAGGGAGTGCCTGTGATCTGTCAGGTTGGCAGCATTCCTGCAGCCAACACTGTCACTCCTCCATTGCAGCTGCCACCAGCTGTTGGACAGACTGCTGCCGCCCAAGCAGAGTTGGAGCAGTCAGCAGCCGGCCCCTCCAGGCCCAGAGCTGGTCCAGGCCGACCCCCAAGGGCATCTGCCGTCTCACCTTCTGACCCTCAGCAGCCTTCCCCCAGCCTTGCTGCAGCCATTGGGGTCCCATTGAGGAGGAGCTGCAGGGCGGGTAGGGGCCAGTCACAGAAGCGAAACGGATCACCCTCGCAGGGGAAAAAGTAGGTGTGGCCAAATGTTTTGTTTTACTTATAAAAGCCGAGACTGGTGTATTTGTTTCATATTTAAAGGCCGAGATTGGTCTATTTGTTTTACTTGTAAAGGCCGAGACTGGTGTATTTGTGTTTTTTGGGGGGGGTTTCTCTCCATTAGTTTGTCATGTGGGAAGGGCACAGAGGTATCCTAGTAAAAAAATTTCTTAAATCGCACTGTCCATGCTTTCTTTTGGAAGTCCTGGTTGCCCTGCTCGGCTGAGGGCTTGTGGAGCGGCTACATTCATCTTCTGCCATTGGCACAAGCCATTCCCTGAGAGGGGGCCTAGAACCGACTTGCAATAAACCGCCGACGGGCGGCCTTTGCACTTTCTGCCTCCCTTCTGTGCTGGTCCTCCTCCTCCTCCTCTTCCTCCTCTGGTGGTCCTCCAATGTCTGCTGGCAGTGGCTGAGTCCTGCGGATAGCCAGGTTGTGCAGCATGCAGCACAGGACAACGAAATGGGAGACTCGCTCAGGCGAGTACTGTAGGGCTCCTCCGGAACGATCCAGACAGCAGAACCGTTGCTTCAGCACGCCGATTGTTTGCTCAATGATGTTCCTGGTTGCTTGATGGCCGTCATTGTATCCCTCTTCAGCAGGAGTGCTGGGCGCACGGAGCGGGGTCATCAGCCAGGTGCACAAAGGATAGCCTTTGTCCCCGAGAAGCCATCCTCGTGGGTGAGGCTGGGCCTCGAACATGTCTGGCGCAGGATGAAGGCATCGTGGCTGCTGCCTGGAAAGCGGGCATTGACAGCTAGGATGAGCTGCCTGTGGTCACACACCAACTGCACGTTGAGCGAATGGTAGCCCTTCCGGTTGCGGTAATCCTCGGCATTCTCTAGAGGTGCTCGCAAAGCCACATGCGTGCAGTCAATGGCGCCCTGCACCATGGGGAAGCCCGCTAATGCTGCAAAGCCCATTGCACGCTGTTGCTGCTTGTCAACGGTCATGGGGAAGGAGATGAACTGACGTCTCCTTCTGAAAAGGGCATTGGTCACCTGGCGGATGCAGCAATGTACTGCAAACTGGGAGATGTTGGAAATGTCCCCAGTAGCGGATTGGAAGGAGCCGGTGGCATAGAAGTTGAGAGCCACCGTCACCTTCACTGCCACCGACAGAGACGTCCTGCTCCTCAGCTGTGGCTGCAGATCTCCGCAAAGCAGGTGGCAGATCTCAGTGACCACCGCCCTTCTGAATCGCAGCCTCCGAACACACTGCTCCTCAGACATGTTCAGATATGAGAACTGCTGGCGGTATACCCTGGGTGGGTAAGGCCTCCTTTGCCGACGCCTGTTGGCCCTTCTCCGTCTGGCCATGACTGGCACTCTCTCACGGCGTCTCTGAGCCCTTTGAATGCAATGGAGAAGCCTAACGTTTCCACCCATTGCAGCCCCCATTATATGTTTCCAATCAGTGCTATGACTCTGAAGTTAAAGGCAAGTGCAAAGCTGTGGCCTGAAGCCACAAGTACCTGTGCGAGTGTTGAGCCAAACCAGAAAGCTCTCTACCTTTGTCTCTCTCCAAAGATCCGTCTCTCACAAAGAAGGAGTGGTGCAAAATGGCTGCCATTTATACTGCAGGAGGAGTGCCCTTTAATTAGCGCCCCCCCGCGCCCCGCAGCGACTGGGAACCGTTCCCCTCTACCAGTCGCACAATAGGCCGGCGCCACTGAATTTCCGGTTTGGGGCGCACAAAGGGCGTTGCACCATGAAATGACGTCAGGATCTGCGCGCGCAGCTGAGCGCACGCAAAGGTTTTGCGCCGCCGCTAAATCTTAACTGAAGTTTGCGAGAGGCACAGATCATGCTGCTAGCCGCTTAGCACCCCACTTCTCCTCCTCCTAAGGCACTAGCGGCTGGTGCAAACAACTGAATTTCTAGGCCTATGTGTTTGCCTGGTGTGTAGATCACAGAATCACAGAAACCCCACAATGCAGATAGAGGCCATTTCAGCCCATCGAGCCTGCACCAACACACATCCCACCCTATCCACGTAACCCCACGTATTTAATCCCCCTAACACTAAGGGTCAATTTATCATAGCCAATCAACCTGACCCGCACATCTTTGGACTGTGGGAGGAAACCGGAGCACCTGGAGGAAACCCACGCAAACACTGGGAGAATGTGCAAACTCCACACAGATGGTCACCCGAGGCCGGATTCGATCCCGGGTCCCTGGCGCTGTGAGGCAACAGTGCTAACCACTATGCCATCAGTTCAAAGTCATATCTTTGCAGCTTCATCATGAGTCGTTGAATCCTTGGAGACATCTCATTCAGATTTTTTTTAATGATGGCAACCAGTGGGCAGTGGTCTGTCTCAACTGTGAAGGTGGGAAGTCCATATATGTAGCCATGGAACTTTTCTAGTCCAACTACCAACCCTAGACATTCCTTTTCAATCTGGGCGTATCGACACTCAGAATCAGTCATAGACCTGGAGGCATAGGCAACAGGCTTCCAATCTTCACCCTCTGCTTGTAGCAAGACCACGCCTAGGCCATCTTTTGATGCATCCGTTGACACTTTGATTCTCTTTGTCAAAGGTGGTGAGTACAGGTGTGGTTGTCAGCACTGTTTTGAGGTTCATCCACTCTTGTTCATGTCTTTCTGTCTATGCGAACTCATTTGTTTTATGTAGCAGGTCTCGCAGACAGGCTGTCTTGGCTGACAAGTTAGGAATAAACTGATATACCTATCAATTCAGTTCATGAAAAGCGACGAGTTAAGTTAGTAACTATAGGTTTTTATTGGCTAAATAACAGAGCCCACCCTCGTGGGTGATCGGATCCAACAAGGAGGAATACCAGCCAGTCGACCACCTTTATACCTGGGCAAGCAGGCGGAGCCATGGGCGGAGTCAGCTGTGGTCAGCCCAGGTATAACAGCGTGGCAAGAGGTGACCTTGTGTAGTGATACAACAGTGTAAACAGTGATAACCATAGTGTAACGATATAAACAGTGATAACCATAGTGTAACGATAGTGAACGATAAAAGTGGTTTGCCACATTCACCCCTTGTTTAAATTTGAGTCCGGCGGGGTGAAGTGTATTACCAGTTCGGGTATGTCAGTCTGTCCGGAGGCCTCGTAAGCCTTTCTGATCGGCGCAGCAGCGGCGGCGGTGGTGCAGTATCCGATGTTAATGCTGGTGTCTGCGTGGTCGGCGAAGGCTCGTGGGGTTCCGGCATGCCGTCTACCTGGGCTGGATTTGGGGGGGTGGTGGGGGGTAACGGTGGTGTCTCAGGGGTGCCCGAGGGTGCGAGGTCTCGTAAGGAGACTGTGTCCTCCCGCCCGTCTGGGTATGCCACATAGGCGTACTGGGGGTTGGCGTGTAGGAGGTCCACCCTCTCGACCAGGGGGTCCATTTTATGGGCCCTCACGTGCTTTCGCAGCAAGACGGGCCCCGGAGAAGTCAGCCATGTTGGTAGCGAGGTTCCCGTAGTCGACTTCCTGGGGAAAACAAACATTCGTTCATGGGGGGTGGCGTTAATGGCAGTGCAAAGCAGTGACCGGATGGAATGCAGCGCTGCCGGGAGGACTTCCTGCCAGCGAGAGGTTGGGAGGCCCTTAGACTTTAAGGCTAAGAGAACGGCCTTCCAGACAGTCGCGTTCTCTCTTTCCACCTGGCCGTTCCCTCGGGGGTTGTAGCTGGTGGTCCTGCTTGCAGCAATACCTCTCGCTAGTAGGAACTGGCGAAGTTCCTCGCTCATGAAGGATGAGCCCCAGTCGCTATGTATATAGTTCGGGAACCCGAACAAGGCGAAGAGGTCATTCAGGCATTTGATGACCGTGGTACTGGTCATGTCTGGGCAGGGGAAGGCAAAGGGGAAACGGGAGTACTCATCAATAATGTTGAGGAAGTACACATTATGGTCAGAGGATGGGAGGGGCCCCTTAAAATCGATGCTCAAGCGCTCGAAGGGGTGGGTGGCCTTGATCAGGCTTGCTCTGTCCGGCCTAAAGAAATGCGGTTTGCATTCGGCACAGGTTTGGCAGTTCCTGGTCATGGTCCTGACCTCCTCGATGGAGTAGGGCAGGTTGCGGGCCTTAATGAAGTGGTAAAGTCTGGTGACCCCGGGGTGGCAGAGGTCGTTGTGGAGGGTCTGCAGTCTATCGATTTGCGCGTTGGCGCATGTACTTCGTGATAGAGCATCTGGGGGTTCGTTCAGTTTACCAGGCCGGTACAAGATATCATAATCGTAGGTGGAGAGCTCGATTCTCCACCTCAAGATCTTGTTGTTCTTGATTTTGCCCCTCAGCTTGTTATTAAACATAAAAGCGACCGAGCGCTGGTCGGTGAGGAGGGTAAATCGTTTGCCTGCCAGGTAATGCCTCCAGCGTCGTACTGCCTCCACGATCGCCTGGGCCTCCTTCTCGACCGAAGAGTGTCGGATCTCAGGGCCCTGGAGGGTCCTTGAGAAGAAGGCCACAGGTCTCCCCGCCTGGTTAAGGGTTGCAGCTAGGGCGAAGTCGGATGCATCGCTCTCCACTTGGAAAGGGATAGACTCATCCACCGCATGCATTGTGGCCTTAGCAATGTCTCCCTTTTATGAGGGAGAAGGCTGCGCATGCTTCTGCCGTCAGGAGGAAGGAGGTGGACTTCATGAGGGGTCTGGCTTTGTCCGCATAATTGGGCACCCATTGGGCATAGTAGGCGAAGAGCCCCAGGGTTCTCTTCAGCGCCTTTGGACAGTGGGGGAGCAGAAGCTCCATGAGGGGGTGCATACTTTCGGGGTCGGGGCCGATGACTCCATTCTCTACTACGCAGCCGAGGATGGCAAGGCGCGAGGTGTTAAACACACATTTCTCCTTATTGTAGGTGAGGTTCAGCCGTTGGGCCGTACGGAGGAATTTCTCCAGATTAACATCATGGTCCTGCCGGTCGCGGCCGCAGATGGTGACGTTATCTAGATAAGGGAATGTGGCATGCAGCCCGTTCTGGTCAACCATCCGGTCCATCTCCCTTTGGAAGACCGAAACCCCGTTGGTGACGCCGAAGGGAACCCTAAGGAAGTGGTAGAGGCGGCCATTCGCCTCGAAGGCGGTATACTGGCGGTCCTCAGGGCGGATAGGGAGTTGGTGATAGGCCGACTTAAGGTCGATGGTAGAGAATACCCGGTACTGTGCAATCTGATTGACCATATCAGATATGCGGCGAAGGGGGTATGCGTCCAGCTGGGTGTACCGGTTTATGGTTTGGCTGTAGTCGATGACCAGGCGGTGTTTATCGCCGGTCTTAACGACTACGACCTGGGCACGCCAGGGGCTGTTGCTTCCCTCGATGATGCCCTCCTTCAGGAGTCGCTGCACCTCGGAGCTAATAAAAGCTCTGTCCCCGGCGCTGTACCGCCTGCTCTTGGTAGCGACGGGTTTACAGTCGCGGGTGAGGTTAGCGAACAGGGAGGGGGGCGGGACCTTGAGGGTGGATAGGCCGCAGGTGGTACGCGGTGGGCGGTTTAAAAGCTGCTGGTTGTAGACTGTGAGTGGGGGGAGGGGTCCACCGTATGCCAAAGTGACACTTTGAAGGTGGGATTGGAAATCCAGCCCTAGTAGGACGGCAGCGCAGAGCTGGGGCAGGACGAGAAGTTTAAAATTTTTATACTCCGTGCCCCTAACCGACAGGGTCACAACACAGTAGCCGCTGATGTCTGTAGAATGGGACCTCGACGCCATCGAGATCCGGTTGCGTGTTGGCCGGACAGTGAGGGAGTAGTGGCTCACCGTGTCTGGATGGATGAAACTCTCCGTGCTTCTGCTGTCGAACAGGCAGGTCGTGGCGTGGCCGTTTACTTTGATGTCCATCATGGACTTGGACAGGTGATGCGGGCGAGCTTGGTCAAGTGTGACGGAGGCTAGTGTATGGCTGAGCGAGCTGCTGTAGTCTGCGGGTGAGGCGGTGGTCAGGTCTGAAGACAAGGTGGCGGTCGAGTGTGGTGAACAAAATGGCGGCGCCCACGACGTTGAATAAAATGGCGGAGAAGATGGCCGCCCCCACAACTCACATGAGGCACTGCCGGCGTCGGTGGCCTTGATCAAAGATGGCAGCCCCCATGACTCACACGAGGGGATACTGGCATCTGTGGCCTTGATGAAAGATGGCCGCCCCCACAACTCGCATGAGGCACTGCTGGCGTCTGTGGCTTTCCCCCTGCAGGCCTTCGCGAAGTGGCCTTTCTTGTGGCAGTCGGAGCAGGTCGCGTTTCTTGCAGGGCAGCGCGCCCTCGGGTGTTTCGCCTGGCCACAGAAGAAGCAGCCGGCGGCCCGATCGCGGGGCTCCGATATCGCAGCCGGTACCGGGGGTGGCGGTCCCGATCGGTTCCGGGACACCGACGCTGTGGTAGGTCCCAGAGGCGGCGGTGCGAGGGGTATTGCGGCCGGGGTCGGGCCCGAGTCCCAGGGTTGCGCAGCACAGTACCTGGAGTACGCCTCGAGGTCCCGATGGGCCACTTCCAAGGAGCGAGCGAGGATAGCAGCTGTTTTCAGGTCGAGGTCCTTTGATTCCAGCAGTCTTTGCCGTGAGTAGTCTGACCGAAGGCCTTTCACGAAGGCATCTCGGACGTTTCTATCTGTATGTTCTGCAGCTGTTACGGCTTTAAAGTCACAGTCCCTGCCGAGTATTTGCAGCGCCCGTAAGAAATCATCAACCGACTCTCCTGGCTGTTGCAAGCGGGATCTTAGGAGATGCCTGGCGTACATTGAGTTTACAGGGCTCCGATACTGTTTTAGCAGGTTGAGGGCATCCTCGTATGTGGCAATGTCCCGGATGAGTGCAAATACTTTAGGGCTCACCTGAGCGGTCAGAACTCTTAGTTTGGATGCCGGAGGCACGCCGGATTCTCCCAGGTAGGCTTCGAAGCAGCTCAGCCAGTGTTCGAAGTTGAGGGCTGAATTCGCAGCCTGTGGGTTTAGATCCAGGTACGGCGGCCGGAGGGCTCGTAGCCAGGCCGGCTGCTGGGGCTGTTGTAGATGGCCGTTTGGCTGGGGCTGTACGTCTGACTGGTCGTTTGGCTGCTCGGTTGTAGACATTTCAAAATTTAGCCAATAAAATTGATATACCTATCAATTCAGTTCATGAAAAGCGACGAGTTAAGTTAGTAACTATAGGTTTTTATTGGCTAAATAACAGAGCCCACCCTCGTGGGTGATCGGATCCAACAAGGAGGAATACCAGCCAGTCGACCACCTTTATACCTGGGCAAGCAGGCGGAGCCATGGGCGGAGTCAGCTGTGGTCAGCCCAGGTATAACAGCGTGGCAAGAGGTGACCTTGTGTAGTGATACAACAGTGTAAACAGTGATAACCATAGTGTAACGATATAAACAGTGATAACCATAGTGTAACGATAGTGAACGATAAAAGTGGTTTACCACATGAACTTTCCAATGAAATTTATCATCCCCATGATGCGTAGTACTCCTTTTTTGTCAGTGGGTCGGGGCATGTTGAGTATGGTGTTTACTTTTTCCATATCTGGCTCTATTCCTTTACCAGATAGATTATCTCCTAGGAAAGTGACTTCCTGGACGCCAAACTGACACTTGGCTTTGTTGAGCTTCAGTCCATTCCGGCGTATGCTCTGTAGCACTTTAGTCAGTCTCTCATTGTGTTCTTTCAGTGTGGAGCCTCAGATGATGATGTCATCAACATAGACCCGAACTCCTTCCAAACCTTCAATTATGTGTTCCATCGCTCTATGAAAGATTTCAGATGCAGATATTATCCCGAAAGGCATTCTGAGGAAACAATACCTGCCAAATGGTGTGTTGAAGGTACAGTATTTGGTGCTCTCTTCATCCAGTTTTAGTTGCCAAAATCCTTGTGAGGCATCGAGCTTTGTGAAGTATCTGGCACCTGACATTTCACTGGTGATTTCTTCTCGCTTGGGAATCTGGTAGTGTTCACGTTTTGTGTTTGCATTTAAGTCCTTTGGATCCATGCATACTCTTAGATCATTGTTCTTTTTCTTTACACATACCATGGAGTTAACCCAATCTGTTGACTCTTCGACTTTCCTGATGACTCCTAGTGTGGTCATTCTGTCCAGTTCTTTCTTGACCCGGTCACGCAGGCATGCTGGAACTCTCCGTGGAGCATGTACCACTGGCTGAGCATCCTCCTTTAGCTGGATCTTGTAAGTGAATGGTTGAACTCCAAATCCTTTGAACACATCCTGGAAATTACTCACTACAGAATCCACCGAGTCATCTGGTCTGCTTATGACACAGTTTATACGGTAGACTTTCTTGACCAGTTCTAAGTCCTCACAAGCTTTGTCACCTAGTAGTGAATCAAGTCCTTCAGCCACAACAGAAAACATGAGATGATGCACTTTGTCTTTGACTGTCACTTTAAGTCTGCATACACCTAAGCTATCTATTTTCTGTCCATTATAGTTCTTCAGTAGTACTGACTTTTTCTATATTTTGGGCTTTTCTTTCATATTTTTAATGTCACTCATACTGATTAAGTTTGTTTTTGCCCCAGTGTCTAGTTTCAATGTAACTAATGCTCCATTTACCTGCAGTGGCATCATCCATTTGTCCTCTTTTACTGCATTAACTTTATGTTCAGCATTGTCCATTCCTGAGGGCTGCACGTTTTTTGTATCCTTTTCTAATTTGTCACATGACACCATTCCTACAAAAAATGTCTCACTTAAATCAGTGTCCTCAATCACATTGACTTGTTGCCCTTTCTTTGTTTTTACTTTTGAAAAGCATTGTTTGGCAAAGTGATTCTTTCCATTACATTTTGTGCACATTTTCCCAAACGCAGGGCATTGTCTTGACTGGTGCTGGTAACCACAGCGTTTACAATTAAAATTTCCATCCTCCGATTGCTTTGCATTTCTGTTCTGCCCCTGTTTCTTCCCCTTGTAGGACACAGCACCGACAGCAGCACAGTCACTCATTACAGTCGCATAATTATTAATTTCACTAAGTCTTTGCGTGCTGCCGAGCTTGCTCACTGACATGGCATATTTTCACAGCATCCTCCAATGTTAGTTCGGTTTCTCTCAACAGATGTTCCCTGACCTTTTTATCATGAATACCAAACACAATCTGGTCATGAATCATGGATGATTTCAGTTCAGAGAAATTACATGTCTGTGCTTTCAGTTTCAGATTGGTCACAAAGCTATCAAAAGTCTCATTTTGCTGCTGTGTCCGTGAACGGAACACATACCTCTCATGGGTCTCGTTCTTTTTGGGAGAACAATGTGTATCAAACTTCTTTAGCACATCGTCCATTTTTTCTCTGTCCTCCTCTTGATCAAATACAAACGTATTAAATACCTCTATCGCCTGCGGGCCTGCAACTGTGAGCAGTAATGCTATTTTCCTTGCGTCTGGCATCGTACCGAACCCGATGGCAGCAATGTAGAGTTCGAATTGTTGTTTGAAAGTCCGCCAATTGCAGTCGACATTCCCCGTGAGTTTCAAACCCTCCGGTGGCTTCAAATTCTCCATGTCGCGTTTCACAATATTCAGCAGATATTACCAATTCTAGTACCATGTTATGTTCATAAATAGACGTTTTCATTATGAACAGCTAGCTTGAGCTAGTCATTTATTCAGCCATGTGGACTAGTGTACAGGCATCCATCTTGACTACTGCCTTGTGGGTAGCCCACTACTAAACATACAGCTCCACCTAGTGTACCATTCTAGAATGACATGTTACTGATCATTACACTGCTTTTGTAGCCACACTATTTATGTGGCTGGTCCAGTTAAGTTTCTGGTCAATGGTGACCCCCAGGATTTTGATGGTGGGGGATTCTACAATGGTAATGCCATTGAATGTCAGGGGGAGGTGGTTAGACTCTCACTTGTTGGAGATGGTCATTGCCTGGCACTTGTGTGGCGAGAATGTTATTTGCCACTTATCAGCCCAAGCCTGGCACGGACTGCTTCATTTTCTGTGGAATTGCGAATAGAACTGAACACTGTGCAAACATCAGCGAACATCCTCACTTCTGACCTTATGATGGAGGGAAGGTCATTGATGAAGCAGCTGAAGATGGTTGAGCCTTGGACTCTGCCCTGAGTAACTCCTGCACCGATGTCCTGGGGCTGAGATGATTGGCCTCCCAACAACCACAGCCATCTTCCTTGGTGCTAGGTATGTTTCCAGCCAGTGGAGAGTTTCCCACCCCATCCCCATTGACTTCAGTTTTACTAGGGCTCCTTGGTGCCATGTTCGGTCAAATGCTGCCTTGATGTCAAGGGCAGTCACTCTCACCTCACCTCTGGAATTCAGCTCTCTTATCCATGTTTGGACCGAGGCTGTAATGAGATCTTGAGCCGAGTGGTCCTGGCGGAACCCAAACTGAGCATCTGTAAGCAGGTTCTTTCGCTGGGTCTCTGACCCTAAAGAGGGAGTAGGATCACATTGTGTATTTTTCTGTGTTGCTGAATTCAAATCCAGGCTGAGTGACTGGGATCCTAGTGCAACTGGGTCTTCCCAGACTTTGTTCTTTCAAGAGAGGCGGCACTGTATTGTTGATTCTGTGGTAGGACGGCGATTGGTGCTCGGAACTCCGGATCCAACTGCTGCCACCAGGGGGCGGTGCCAGGAGCAGGACACAATCCATAGACAAGACAACCTGATCTCGAATCTCCTTGGGGCTAGCTCAGGAGCCGTGGAGACTCGTACTTGAGAAGGTGACCTGCTGTAATACTGCACAAAGCAACATTGTCCAACACATGGGAAACTGTAACGTGGTTGAATAAAATGACTTGAAAATAGAACTCAAATAAAGCAATAATTTGTGTTTTTAAATTATTTTGGTCTGTTAAAGGCAGAGAGAAAAATATTTTTCAGATTTCCTTGTAATAAATCCCATATTTTCTTGTTTTCCCACTGATCGTGTTCAGTGTCTTTACCTGAGCGAGACTACGAAAATCCAGTCAGTACAACTGACCAGCAACATTAGATTTACTGAACAGTCAATCAGTGTCAGAAAAAACTGTTGTCAACTGAACGTTCCTTTCCATTCCTCCTAAGCCCCAAATACCTTGTCCTATACCCTCTCCTTCCTCCCTACATCCTCACTCTGTTGAATTCAAGACTCATCGCACTGTCTTCTACTATAACTCATTCTTTCCCAGGGCTTCTGAACTGTGGAACTCCTCACCTCCCTTCGTCTTGCCACTTCTTCCTACAATTTAAAGGCTTATAAGCCCCAAACTAGTGTCACCTAGCCACTGCTTCTCGATTTGCCTTGTTTCTCTCCTACTCTTTCTAACTCTGTTGCTGTCCTGCAGAGTGGACTGTGGCCATTCACCCGGGTTTCTCAATTGAACAAATGAATGCTGCTGACTGCAGTGTAAACCAGTCATTCCCATCGATGTGACATTTGTACATTCTCAAACACACATCCCATGTTTAAAGGGACACTCTTCACAAAGAGGACAGCAATATCCTCTTTGCACTGTGTGGTAAACCACTGTTATTGTTTACACTGTTGTTATCACTACACAAGGTTACCTCTTGCCTCGCACGCTGTTATACCTAGGCATACCTCAGCTGACTCCGCCCATGGCTCCGCCTGCTTGCCCAGGTATAAAGGTGATTGCTTGGCTAGTATTCTTCCTTGCTGGAACCGATCACCCACGAGGGTGGGCTCTGTTATTTAGCCAATAAAAACCTATAGTTACTATCTTAACTCGTCGCTTTTCATGGAATGAATTGATAGGTATATCAATTTTATTGGCTAAATTTTGAAATGACTGACCAGCCCCAGCAGCCAACTTGGCTGCGAGCCCTCCGACCGCCGTACCTGGATCTAAATCCACAGGCAGCGAATTCAGCCCTCGACTTCGATCACTGGCTGAGCTGCTTTGAATCCTACCTGGTAGCCTCCGGCGTGCCATCGGAAGCCGACAAACTAAGAGTTCTGACCGCCCAGGTGAGCCCTAAAGTATTTGCACTCATCCGGGACCTTACTACATACGAGGAGGCCCTCGACCTGCTAAAAGAGCAGTACCGGAGCCCAGTAAATTCAATGTATGCCAGACATCTCCTAAGATCCCGCTCGCAACAGCCAGGAGAGTCTGTAGATGAATTTTTACGGGCGCTACAAACACTCGGCAGGGACTGTGACTTTAAAGCTGTATCGGCTGCACAACATGCTGAAGGAAATATCCGCGATGCCTTCGTGAAAGGCCTTCGGTCCGACTACTCACGGCAAAGACTGCTTGAATCAAAGGACCTCGACTTGAAAGCAGCTACAGCCCTCGCTCGCTCCCTGGAAGTGGCCCATCGAGACCTTGAGGCGTACTCCGGGTACAGTGCTGCGCGACCGTGGGACTCGGGCCCGACTCCGGCCGCAATACCCCTCGCACCGCCGCCCCTGGGACCTACTACGGCGTCGGTGTCCCGGAATCGATCGGGACCGCCACCCCCGGGACCTGCTGCGGCAGCGGAGCCCCGCGATCGGGCCGCCAGCTGCTATTTCTGTGGCCAGGCGAGACATCAAAGGGCGCGCTGCCCTGCAAGGAACACGACCTGCTCCGGCTGCAGAAAAAAAGGCCACTTCGCGAACGCCTGCAGAGGGAAAGCCACAGACGCCAGCAGTGCCTCATGTGAGTCGTGGGGGCGGCCATCTTCTCCGCCATTTTGTTCGCCGCACTCGGCCGCCATGTTGTCTCCAGACCCGACCACCGCCTCACCTGCCGACGACAGCAGCTCACTCAGCCATACACTGGCCTCCGTCACGCTTGACCAAGCTCTCCCGCATCATCTGTCCAGGTCCATGATGGACATCGAGGTAAACGGCCACGCCACGACCTGCCTGTTCGACAGCGGGAGCACGGAGAGTTTTATTCACCCAGACACGGTGCGCCGCTACTCCCTCACTGTCCGGCCAACGCGCCATCGGATCTCGATGGCGTCGAAGTCCCATTCAACAGACGTCAGCGGATACTGTGTGGTGACCCTGTCAGTTAGGGGCACGGAATATAAAAACTTTAAACTTCTCGTCCTGCCCCAGCTCTGCGCTGCCATCCTACTAGGGCTGGATTTCCAATGCCACCTCCAAAGTGTCACTTTGGCATACGGTGGACCCCTCCCCCCACTCACAGTCTACAACCAGCAGTTTTTAAACCGCCCGCCGCATACCACCTGCGGCCTCTCCACTCTCAAAGTCCCGCCCCCCTCCTTGTTCGTTAACCTCACCCGCGACTGTAAACCCGTCGCCACCAAGAGCAGGCGGTACAGCGCCGGGGACAGAGCTTTTATTAGCTCTGAGGTGCAGCGTCTCCTGAAGGAGGGCATCATCGAGGGGAGCACCAGCCCCTGGCATGCCCAGGTCGTAGTCGTTAAGACCGGCAATAAAAACCGCCTGGTCATCGACTACAGCCAAACCATAAACCGGTACACCCAGCTGGACGTATACCCCCTTCCCCGCATATCTGACATGGTCAACCAGATTGCATAGTACCGGGTATTCTCCACCATCGACCTTAAGTCGGCCTATCACCAACTCCCTATCCGCCCTGAGGACTGCCAGTATACCGCCTTCGAGGCGAATGGCCGCCTCTACCACTTCCTTAGGGTTCCCTTCGGCGTCACCAACGGGGTTTCGGTCTTCCAAAGGGAGATGGACCGGATGGTTGACCAGAACGCGCTGCAGGCCACGTTTCCTTATCTAGATAACGTCACCATCTGCGGCCACGACCAGCAGGACCACGATGTTAATCTGGAGAAATTCCTCCGTACGGCCCAACGGCTGAATCTCACTTACAATAAGGAGAAATGTAGGTTTAACACCTCGCGCCTTGCCATCCTCGGCTGCGTAGTAGAGAACGGAGTCATCGGCCCCGACCCCGAAAGAATGCGCCCCCTCATGGAGCTTCCCCTTCCCCACTGTCAAAAGGCACTGAAGAGAACCCTGGGGCTCTTCGCTTACTATGCCCAATGGGTGCCCAATTATGCGGACAAAGCCAGACCCCTCATGAAGTCCACCTCCTTCCCCCTGACAGCAGAAGCATATGCAGCCTTCTCCCTCATAAAAGGAGGCATTGCAAAGGCCACAATGCACGCAGTGGATGAGTCCATCCCTTTCCAAGTGGAGAGCGATGCATCCGACTTCGCCCTAGCTGCAACCCTTAACCAGGCGGGGAGACCTGTGGCCTTCTTCTCAAGGACCCTCCAGGGCCCTGAGATCCGACACTCTTCGGTCGAGAAGGAGGCCCAGGCGATTGTGGAAGCGGTACGACGCTGGAGGCATTACCTGGCAGGCAAACGATTTACCCTCCTCACCGACCAGTGTTCGGTTGCTTTTATGTTTAATAACAAGCTGAGGGGCAAAATCAAGAAGGACAAGATCTTGAGGTGGAGAATTGAGCTCTCCACCTACGAGTACGATATCTTGTACCGGCCTGGTAAACTCAACGAGCCCCCAGATGCTCTATCACGAGGTACATGCGCCAACGCGCAAGTTGATAGACTGCGGACCCTCCACAACGACCTCTGCCGCCCCGGGGTCACTAGACTTTACCACTTCATTAAGGCCCGCAACCTGCCCTACTCCATCGAGGAGGTCAGGACCTTGACCAGGAACTGCCAAGTCTGTGCCGAATGCAAACCGCATTTCTATAGGCCGGACCGAGCAAGCCTGATCAAGGCCACCCGCCCCTTCGAGCGCTTGAGCATCGATTTTAAGGGGCCCCTCCCGTCCTCTGACTGTAATGTGTACTTCCTCAACATTATTGACGAGTACTCCCGTTTCCCCTTCGCCATCCCCTGCCCAGACATGACCAGTACCACGGTCATCAAATGCCTGAACGACCTCTTCGCCTTGTTCGGGTTCCCGAACTATATACATAGCGACCGGGGCTCATTCTTCATGAGCGAGGAACTTCGCCAGTTCCTGTTCGCGAGAGGTATTGCTGCGAGCAGGACCACCAGCTACAACCTCCGGGGGAACGGCCAGGTGGAAAGAGAGAACGCGACAGTTTGGAAGGCCGTCCTCTTAGCCCTAAAGTCTAAGGGCCTCCCAACCTCTCGCTGGCAGGAAGTCCTCCCGGCAGCACTCCATTCCATCCCGTCACTGCTTTGTACTGCCATTAACGCCACCCCCCATGAGCAAATGTTCGTTTTCCCCAGGAAGTCGACTACGGGAACCTCGCTACCAACATGGCTGACTTCTCCGGGTCCCGTCCTGCTGCGGAAGCACGTGAGGACCCATAAAATGGACCCCCTGGTCGAGAGGGTGAACCTCCTGCATGCCAACCCCCAGTATGCCTATGTGGAATACCCAGACGGGCGGGAGGACACAGTCTCCTTGCGAGACTTCGCACCCTCGGGCACCCCTGAGACACCACCGTTATCCCCCACCACTCCCCCAAATCCAGCTCCTGTAGGCGGCATGCCGGAACCCCAGGGGTCTTCGTCGACCACGCAGACACCAGCATTAACATCGGATACTGCACCACCTCCGCCGCTGCTGCGCCGGTCAGAAAGGCTTACGAGGCCTCCTGATAGACTGACATACACGAACTAGTAGTACACTTCACCCCGCCGGACTCAATTTTAAACAAGGGGTGAATGTGGTAAACCACTGTTATTGTTTACACTGTTGTTATCACTACACAAGGTTACCTCTTGCCTCGCATGCTGTTATACCCAGGCATACCTCAGCTGGCTCCGCCTGCTTGCCCAGGTATAAAGGTGATTGCTTGGCTAGTATTCTTCCTTGCTGGAACCGATCACCCACGAGGGTGGGCTCTGTTATTTAGCCAATAAAAACCTATAGTTACTATCTTAACTCGTCGCTTTTCATGGAATGAATTGATAGGTATATCACACTGCAGCTGAAAGAAGAAAGAACTTGCATCATACAGTGCCTTACACAATCTCTGGACGTCCCAAAGAGCTTTACAGCCAATGAAGTACTTTTGAAGTGTAGTCACTGTTTCCCACAAACAGCAATGTGATAATAACCAGCTCATCTGATTTTAGGAGTTGGTTCGGGGATAAATATTGGCCAGGACAGCGGGAAGAACTCCCCTGCTCTTCTTCAGAATAGTACTATAGGGTCTTTTACATCCACCTGAGAGGGCAGACATTGGTTTAACATCTCATCTGAAAGTGCAGCGCTCCCTCAGTACTGCACTGGAGAGTCAACCTAGACTTTGTGCTCGAGTCTTCAAGTTCTGAACCCAGAACCTTCTGACTCAGAGGCCAGAGTGCTCCCACTGAGCCACAGCAGACACAACTGAAATTAAGTGAACCTTTTCCCCAGGATAGCCCAATCTGAATGCTGTGTCTAAATGCACTTGGCGCTGCCTGGAAGTCTGCCTGAGTGCCATGCCAGATAACTGTGGGTGGTGGCCTGTCTGAATCTCGAGTCTGGTGGTCCTGCTTTCTACAATATTATTGCACTGCACAAGTGATGAGTTTGTTTAACTATTATATTTAAACATTACTGTGAGACTAAATATTCAATCCTTTTTTCTGAGGATCAACTTGACAGGTGGCCCCAGAGAAAGAGTGCCCTCCCACCCTGCCTTGAGTAAACTCGTAGCTAATGCACTGATGGGGTAGATTTCCTCACGACAGCCTACTGACTCTGTACCCACCATCACCCACAAATTCCTCATCTCAGCCAGGCCCAGTGAGCAGAGAGGAGGCCCTGTCAATGGGGGGACGGGGGGTGGGAGCACCGGAGATTGGGGTGAGGGAGGGGTAGTAGCTCAAGCTGTCCTTGCACACCTCCTAGTAGCTGTTATAGAGTGGACGTGTCAGAAACAAAAAGCATTAAGGGAGACTTTACAAGTATTTAAATTGATCTATTTTATTCGGCAAGTTCCCTTCCTACTCGGCTGAAAGCGCAGACTCTTCTCACGTAAGGTTCCACTGAAAACAGCATCTCTGTCCCTTATCTAAAGAGCCATTGGGCTCATTTAGCGAGTATTGTGAGCTATGGCTATTCAGTTGGAGGGTAGGGAACATCACAGCCAAGCCTGATCCTGTCCACGCGCTCTCAAGCTGGCATCACTATAGAGGAATCAGGAGTGGAATCAAGGCTGCTTGCTAGCCCTGAGGCCCTGATGCCATTCGTGCATCCTTACTGCTGCTGCAGCTGAGATCAGTTAATTCAGCACTGACCAGGGATCAAACCTGGGCCTTTCCTGCTCTGTATCTTACTCTATGCCTTTACTACCTCTAGACTGAGTTTCTCTTACACTCGCAACCCACCTCAACGCCACGAATTACAACTCATTCAAAGTTCTTCTCTCACGTCACCTCCGACCTCACCGAGCCCCACTGGCTCCCAATGCCCCAGGGAACTGACTACAAGATTTTCATCCTGGCTTTCAAATTCCCTCAATACCACCACCACACCACCCCCCACCCCGCCACCCCCCCCCCCCCCTCATGATCTCCTGTAGATTTACCTGCCTGGACTCACCATCTGCCTACTGGTTTCTCCCCGTCTCATGTTCCCTCTACTCCACCATCTGTCTCCGCTCCTCCAGTCACCGCACTCCCTGCCTCATTCCCTTTGCCTTACCGCTTGTGATGAAATATGTCATTATATGTAGTTAAATACAGAGTCTGATGAATGACATATTTCATCACATTCACCCCTTCTACAGATTTAGTCTGTCTGGGGGTGTGATAGTCCTCTGTGACCGACGTAACGGTTGCGGTGCCGCGGGTGCCGGCTGGGTGTCCCAGGTGACCTCCTGGGCCTCTGCCGGGGGCGCCACCGGGGTAGTTGAAGGAGTAGGTGGTGGGGGTACCATTGGCTGGTGTTCTTCCGGGGGTGATGAAAGAATAGTGGGTGGAGTGGGTGGGTAATAGTTGTTGTGGTTGTTGTCGTTGTTGCTGTTGTTGTTGTAGTCATTGTCGTTGTTGCTGTTGTTACCGGCTGGGGCGAGGTCTTTTATGGACACAGTGTCCTCCCGTCCATCGGCGTGCCGGACATACGCATATTGTGGGTTGGCGTGGAGCAGGTGCACTGGCTCCACGAGAGGGTCCGTCTTGTGGCCCCTCACATGCTTCTGCAAAAGTACCGGACCTGGGGTGGAGAGCCATGACGGTATGGATACGCCTGAGGTGGATTTCCGGGGAAACACAAACATTAGCTCATGAGGCGTGGCATTAGTGGCGGTACACAATAGTGACCGTATTGAGTGGAGCACATCTGGGAGGACTTCCTGCCAGCGGGAGATAGGGAGGCCCTTGGTCCTTCGAGTTAGAGTGACTGCCCTCCATACTGTCCCGTTCTCTTGCTCCACCTGACCGTTACCCCGGGGGTTGTAGCTGGTGGTACGGCTCGTGGCAATCCCCTTGGACAGCATGTACTGGCGTAGCTCTTCACTCATGAAGGACGCTGTTAAGTCCGTGAATGATTGAGACACGGACTAGCAGGAGAGAAACAAACAAGTCTTTACTGGTGAAAGGCATAAACGAAACTAACCAACAGAGGCTCTCTAGCGCCTTTTATACAGGGGTGGCCACTGCCGGTACTGCAGTCTGAGACCAGTTATTCTCTTAAAGGTACATACACAACAATTCCTCCCCTTTTAGATAAACAGTACATAACATTCATTTAACAACTAATGATAACGAATTACAATCACAATTACTGTTGCTAGATACATTGGTTAAGTTTAAGCAATTAGAAGTTCAGTCTTTGAGGAGGCTTCCTGATTCTGTCTGGATAACGCCTCTTTGGAGTATCAGGTTCTTCTGGCAATGTTGAGTCGGAATCAATGTCGTTGTTTGGTTCATCTGCTTCCAATATTACCGGTTCTGCGGTAGCTGCAGTTGGAACGTCGATTTCATTACCAGGTGTATCAGATCGTGGTGTGGAGTTGACGTTTTCCAGTGACTCTAGAATCTGGTCAGCATGGCGTCTTACAATGCTCTCCCCAACGTCCATGGTATACATGAGAGGTCCTTGTCGTGTACAAATCGTTCCTGGCTGCCATTTCTCAGTGCGGTAGTCCCGGGCCAAAACTGGTTGACCTATCTTAAAACTCCTGGTCGGCCTTTCATTCATATTCTGAAACTGCCTGTTCTCCGCATCTCTTCGGACGTTTGGCTTAACCAAATCCAAGCGGCATCGTAGTCTTCGATTGAAGAACATCATGGCTGGAGTTTGGTTGGTAACCGCATGTGTCGCATTCCGGTAGGCAAACAAGAAGTTGTCCACCTTGTGTTGTAGGGGTATATCTTCATTACACATTGCCTTGATAGCCTTCTTGAATGTTTGGACAAACCTCTCGGCCAATCCATTAGTGGCTGGATGATATGGGGCAGATGTGTAATGCTTAACACCATTGTTCTTTAAGAACCTCCGTAACTCTTCAGACACAAACTGTGGTCCATTGTCAGAGCAAATCTGTTCAGGCAGCCCATTCCTGGCAAATATGGTTCGTAAAACTGCGATAGTTTTTTCCGTGGTGGTTGAGGACATTTTTATTACCTCTGGCCACTTTGAATGTGCATCCACCGCAATTAAAAACATTGAGTCCATGAAGGGACCAGCAAAATCAATGTGCACCCTTTGCCATGGAGATGAGGGCCACTCCCATGGATGCAGAGGAGCTTGTGGTGGGGCGTTTTGGACCTTCTGGCATCCTGCACAGCTCTTGGTCATCTCTTCGATTTCTCTATCGATTCCCGGCCACCACACAAACGCTCTGGCTAAGCTCTTCATTTTTACCCCACCCAGATGACCCTCATGAAGCTCATTGAGCACTCTATCCGTCAACTTAGGTGGAATTACTACTCTGGACCCACACATCAAGGTTCCTCTGCACACTGACAGCTGTTCTCTTCTCGGCAAGAATGCTGGCAGCAGTGGTTCGCCATGTGCTGGCCATCCCTTCACCGTTAAATCATAGACCCGTGATAGTGTCGGGTCATTCCGTGTTTCCTTTTCTATGTTTGCATTCGTCACAGGGAGACATTCGACTATGGTCGAGTGGAATAACTCCATTGGATCCACTGCAAGGTCTTCTTCTTCCACCGTCGGCAACGGTAGACGTGACAATCCATCAGCATTTCCATGCTGTTTAGTTCCCCTGTACTCGATGTCATATTGGTGTGCCTCTAGGAAAAGGGACCATCTCTGCAGCCGTTGTGCTGTCATTATCGGTACGCCCTTCTGAGGGTTGAAAATGGAGACAAGAGGTTGATGATCGGTTAGTAGAGTAAATTTTTGACCATGCAGATAGTGATTGAACTTCTTCACCCCCCCACACTAGGCTGAGGGCCTCTCTGTCAATCTGGGTGTAGTTACGCTCGGCAGAAGTTAACGAGCGTGACGCAAAAGCTATCGGCCTCTCCAAACCATCAAGGAATTTATGTGACAGTACCGCCCCAATGCCGTAGGGAGACGCATCACACGCCAGCCTGATTGGCAGTGCTGGGTTGTAGTGAGCCAATACTTCCTTCGAAGTGATTAAGTCCTTACTCTTCTGAAAAGCACGTTTACAATCATCGCTCCATTTCCATGCTACCCCCGTTCGTAGCAGGGCGTTCAGTGGATGCAGAATTGTCGACATTCGGCAAAAACTTATGATAGTAATTCACCAACCCGAGGAATGACCTCAGTTGCGACACATTTTCAGGCGCTGGGGCCTTAACAACCGCTTCAATTTTGTCAGGGGACTTATGTAACCCCTCTTCATCAATCACGTGGCCACAATACGATATCTGTTTCTTAAAAAATTCGCACTTGGGGCGGTTGGCTCGCAGCCCATGTTCCCGTAGTCTAGTGAGCACCTATTCTAGGTTGTTAAGGTGTTCACTGTCATCTTCACCTGTTACAAGGATGTTGTCCAAGTAACACTGAGTCCCCGGAATCCCTTGCAGGACTTGTTCCATCGCTCTTTGCCATATCGCCGGAGCCGATGCTACTCCGAATACCAATCGATGATACTGGTAAAGACCTTTTGTGAGTGTTTATCGTGAGATACTTCCTAGAGGGCTCTTCAACCTCCATCTGCAAATATGCTTGTGCTAGGTAATTTTTGTAAAACACTTCCCTCCAGACAGTGAGGCGAAGATGTCTTCTATCCTTGGAAGAGGATATTGTACCGTGTGAAGGACAGGGTTCACCGTCACCTTGAAATCCCCACAGATGCGAATCTTCCTTGGCGCTCCTGCAAGTTTTTGAAATCGATGATTGACGGTCGACGCCCGTTTCTCGAGTTTCAATGGCCTATTTTTTTTTTTTTTCTTCTTTCTTCTGGCTCCCACCTTCAACACGTCGTCGGAGCTGCTGCTGAGTTGCAGGTAAGTTTGTTTCTAACTCGTCGCCAGTGTTACGTCCGTGAATGATTGAGACACGGACTAGCAGGAGAGAAACAAACAAGTCTTTACTGGTGAAAGGCATAAACGAAACTAACCAACAGAGGCTCTCTAGCGCCTTTTATACAGGGGTGGTCACTGCCGGTACTGCAGTCTGAGACCAGTTATTCTCTTAAAGGTACATACACAACAGACGCCCCCCTATCCGTGTGAATATAGCTTGGCATTCCGAACAGGCTGTTGAGGCATTTAATGACCGTGGCGCTGGTCATGTCTGGGCAGGGGAAGGCGAATGGGAAACGGGAGTATTCGTCCACAATGTTCAGGAAGTAAACATTGCGGTCGACGGACGGGAGGGGGCCCTTGAAATCTAAGCTAAGCCGCTCAAAGGGCCGTGTAGCTTTGATTAGGTGGGCTCTATCAGGGCGGTAGAACCGAGGCTTGCACTCAGCGCAAGTGCGGCAGTTCCTGGTCAGAGACCGGACTTCCTCAATCGAGATGGGTAAGTTGCGGGACTTTATGAAGTGGAACAGCCGTGTGACCCCTGGGTGGCAGAGGTCGTTGTGGAGGGTCTGTAGCCGATCCCCGGTGGCGTTGGCACACATCCCTCGTGAGAGGGCGTCGGGGGATTCGTTAAGGGCCCCCGGCCGGTATATGATGTCGTACTCAAAGGTGGAGAGCTCGATTCGCCACCTAAGAATCTTATCATTTTTAATCTTCCCCCTCTGTTTATTATTGAACATAAACACTACCGACCGCTGGTCGGTAAGTAGGGTGAAGCGTTTGCCGACTAGGTAGTGCTGCCAGTGGCGCACTGCCTCCACGATGGCTTGGGCCTCCTTTTCCATGGAGGAGTGTCTGATCTCGGGCCCGTGGGGGGCTTCCTGTGTTCAAAAACCTCCCCTAAACCCTTTCCTTCAACCATGCCTCCACCCTCTGCCTTAATCCTCTCCATCTGCTCCAGCTCGCCATCAATGCTGTATCAGCTCAGTACCACACTGGTGCAGTTACCCACTGATCCTCCAGAGGGAGCCCCTGTATATTTTTCAATCTGTGTCCTGAGTATTTGTTTAATCGGTGATTGGTGATGCCTCTTCCACCCTGTGCGTCACACAAAGCATGACGCTGCTACAGAAACCTGTTTTTGAACAAGCTGATACTGATGGGTAATTTGTTTCCAAGCTGAGCAGATGGTTGGCACATGTACCTTGCCTGGGCCTTCGCTCTGTTCTCAGCCCTTCGAAACCGTGGAACATTTCTTCTGACGCTGTGAGCACCAATAGTTTCTCCTCTGAAACAAAGCGCGATAAACAATTAGACGCTAATAATAACCTGCGGAAAATCTTTTGAAATAATTGGAGCTAAGATTAGCCAATTATAAAGGTCATTATGCCAATCTTCACTTGATCGGCAGCCCAATCATCACCTTAAACATTCACTCCCTCCTCCACCACCAGCGCACAGTGGTGGTGTGTGTACCAGCTACAGGATGCATGGCAGCAACTCGCCATGGTAGTTCCTCCCAAACCCACGACCTCCACTACCTAGAAGGACAAGGGCAGCAACCGTTCCTTCATGGTCGCTGGGTCAAAATCCTGGAACTCCCTACCCAACAGCACTGTGGGAGTCCCTTCACCACACGGACTGTACCACCGGCTCACCACCACCTTCTCAAGGACAACTAGGGATGAACAATAAATCCTGGCCTTGCCAGCGACACCCATATCCCAAGAATGAATTAAAAAATAATAATTAGCCCATGGTTTCAGGATATAAATATAGCCGGTTCCCCATGTGCTGCCATTAGGCCGCAGGGAGGACAGTCTAAGAGGCTTTCACATTGTCCAAGCAATCAGAGAAAATGCTGATGCTACAATTAACCACTGGGCTAGAAATGGGAGACATCATCTGTGCTTCCCGCTCCCCGTCATCATCCAGTGATCTCCTGAGAGAGGCGTGTGTTCGAATGTTGCCACTGATCTTGGCCATCTTCCAGTCCCCTTCCTAAGTGGCCATTCTTTCTGTGTAATCCTGGAGCGTGAGTGGTCCACAGGCTATTGATTATGGGACCACCACAATTCAGCCCATTCCTGTCCATGCGTTTACTTTCCAGCAGAGGGTCACCGAGTAGCGACCAGGAGCAGATTTTTTTGCCCCCTCTTAGGCTGAGGCACTGAGGCCAATTGTAGTTCAGCTGAAATCAGCAAAGACTGGCAGTAGAATCTGAGATCTTCTGCTTCTTGTGACTCAGTGCCACACCGGGGGGGGGGGGGGGGGCGCATTTACTGACTCAGCCACTGGGCAGGCGAGAGCTGTGACACTTACTGATTCAGGTGTCTGTGTTCTGGCTGTGCTGACGTTGACCACAGTTCTTCCCTCAGAGACTTCAGTACCTCTGTGATCAGCACGTGGTTTACACTGGAGGTTCTTTTCCTCATTTGACGCAGCAGCTGATGAAATGGGATTGTGGATTCCTCAATGGACTCTATGAAGCTCTGGTTCATTTCCTTAATCTGTGGGTTAGTCCAGATACTCTGAAAGGTTAAGACATGTCAGCTCAGTATTTTGACAGAACTTCAAACTAACCTAAATTAGTGTGAGGGGCCGGCCTACAGCTCAGTGAGCATATACAGCACCTGGTGGCCTGGGAGCGATGTCACCTTGTATCCATAATTGCTGCACGACCCAGAGAGGGGGGTGGCCTCACAGAGGAGAACGGATAATTTTGAAGAATACGTTCAAGAGATTTTAAGCCAGAAGGTTCCAGCTTCGGTCCTCAGCCCATGATACAACTGGCCTCGGCGTTTTGCGTTAGGTGAGATGGCAAAATCAGCAGGAAATTGCATGTGAGGATATGATCAGGTTTAGCTTTTATGCCTCCCATGACTGAATAGCTTGCCAACTTCTCCTTTGCAGGATTACACATGAATAACAGGTAGAGAGCAACCTGGGGACCTGTACCCCAGTGAGAGCCAGCTTCTGGGGGCCTGTACCCCAGTGAGAGTCAGTATCTGGGGGCCTGTACCCCAGTGAGAGCCAGCTTCTGGGAACCTGTACCCCAGTGAGAGCCAGTATCGGGGGACCTGTACCCCAGTGAGAGCCAGCTTCTGGGGACCTGTACCCCAGTGAGAGCCAGTATCGGGGGATCTGTACCCCAGTGAGAGCCAGTATCGGGGGACCTGTATCCCAGTGAGAGCCAGCTTCTGGGGACCTCTACCCCAGTGAGAGCCAGTATCTGGGGACCTCTACCCCAGTGAGAGTCAGTATCTGGGAACCTGTACCCCAGTGAGAGCCAGCTTCTGGGGACCTGTACCCCAGTGAGAGCCAGCTTCTGGGGACCTGTACCCCAGTGAGAGCCAGTATCTGGGGACCTCTACCCCAGTGAGAGCCAGTATCTGGGGGCCTGTACCCCAGTGAGAGCCAGCTTCTGGGGGCCTGTACCCCAGTGAGAGCCAGTATCTGGGGACCTCTACCCCAGTGAGAGTCAGTATCTGGGGGCCTGTACCCAAGTGAGAGTCAGTATCTGGGGACCTGTACCACAGTGAGAGCCAGCTTCTGGGGGCCTGTACCCCAGTGAGAGTCAGTATCTGGGAACATGTACCCCAGTGAGAGCCAGCTTCTGAGGACCTGTACCCCAGTGAGAGCCAGCTTCTGGGGATCTGTACTCCAGTGAGAGCCAGTATCTGGGGACCTGTACCCCAGTGAGAGTCAGTATCTGGGAACCTGTACCCCAGTGAGAGTCAGTATCTGGGATCCAGTACCCCAGTGAGAGCCAGTATCTGGGGACCTGTACCCCAGTGAGAGCCAGTATCTGGGGACCTCTACCCCAGTGAGAGCCAGTATCTGGGGACCTGTACCCCAGTGAGTGCCAGCATCTGGGGACCTGTACCCCAGTGAGAGCCAGTAGCTGGGGACCTGTACCCCAGTGAGAGCCAGTAGCTGGGGACCTGTACCCCAGTGAGAGCCAGTATCTGGGGACCTGTACCCCAGTGAGTGCCAGCATCTGGGGACCTGTACCCCAGTGAGAGCCAGTAGCTGGGGACCTGTACCCCAGTGAGAGCCAGTATCTGGGGACCTGTACCCCAGTGAGAGCCAGCTTCTGGGGACCTGTACCCAAGTGAGAGCCAGCTTCTGGGGATCTGTACTCCAGTGAGAGCCAGTATCGGGGGACCTGTACCACAGTGAGAGCCAGCTTCTGGGGACCTGTACCCCAGTGAGAGCCAGTATCTGGGGACCTGTACCCCAGTAAGAGCCAGTATCTGGGGACCTGTACCCCAGTGAGAGCCAGTATCTGGGGACCTGTACCACAGTGAGAGCCAGCTTCTGGGGACCTGTACCCCAGTGAGAGCCAATATCTGGGGACCTGTACCCCAGTGGGAGCCAGTATCTGGGGACCTGTACCACAGTGAGAGCCAGCTTCTGGGGACCTGTACCCCAGTGAGAGCCAGTATCTGGGGACCTGTACCCCAGTGAGAGCCAGTATCTGGGGACCTGTACCCCAGTGAGAGCCAGTATCTGGGGACCTGTACCCCAGTGAGAGTCAGTATCTGGGAACCTGTACCCCAGTGAGAGCCAGTATCTGGGAACCTGTACCCCAGTGAGAGCCAGCTTCTGGGGACCTGTACCCCAGTGAGAGCCAGTATCTGGGAACCTGCACCCCAGTAAGAGTCAGTATCTGGGAACCTGTACCCCAGTGAGAGCCAGCATCTGGGAACCTGTACCCCAGTGAGAGCCAGCTTCTGGGGACCTGTACTCCTGTGAGAGCCAGCTTCTGGGGACCTGTACCCCTGTGAGAGCCAGCTTCTGGGGACCTGTACCCCTGTGAGAGCCAGTATCGGGGGACCTGTACCCCAGTGTGAGCCAGTATCAGGGGACCTGTACCCCAGTGAGAGCCAGCATCTGTGAACCTGTACCCCAGTGAGAGCCAGTATCTAGGGACCTGTACCCCAGTGAGAGTCAGTGCCTGTGGACCTGTACCCCATAGAGAGTCAGTGTCTGTGGAACTGTACCCCAGTGAGCGTCAGAAACCAGGAATTGTACCCCAGTGAGAGTCAGTATCCGGAACCTGTACCCCAGTGAGTGTCAGTGTCTGTGGAACTGTACCCCATAGAGAGTCAGTATCCGGGACCTGTACCACAGTGAGAGTCAGTGTCTGTGGAACTGTACACCAGTGAGAGTCAGTGTCTGGGGAACTGTACACCAGTGAGAGTCAGTGTCTGTAGCACTGTACATAAGAATATAAGAAGTAGGAGCAGGAGTAGGCCATACGGCCTCTCAGGCCTGCTCCGCCATTCAATAGGATCATGGCTGATCTGAACCTAGACTCACGTCCACTTCCCTGCCCTCTCCCCGTAACCCCCAATTCCCTTATCTGCTAGGAAACTGTCTATCTCCATTATAAATTTATTTAATGTTGCAGCTTCCACAGCTCTCTGGGGTAACAAATTCCATAGATTTACTACCCTCTGAGTGAAGAAGTTTCTCCTCATCTCAGTTTTGAAAGGGCAGCCCCTTATTCTAAGATTGTGCCCCCTAGTTCTAGTCTCACCCATCAGTGGAAACATCCTCACCGCATCCACCCGATCAAGCCCCCTCACAATCTTATATGTTTCGATAAGATCGCCTCTCATTCTTCTGAACTCCAATGAGTAGAGGCCCAACCTGCTTAACCTTTCCTCATACGTAAACCCCCTCATCTCCGGAATCAACCGAGTGAACCTTCTCTGAACTGCCTCGAGAGCAAGTATATCTTTTCTTAAATATGGAAACCAAAACTGCACGCAGTATTCCAGGTGTGGCCTCACCAATACCCTGTATAACTGCAGCAAGACTTCCCTGTTTTTATACTCCATCCCCCTTGCAATAAAAGCCAGCGAGAGTCAGTGTCTGGGGACCTGTACCACAGTAAAAGTCAGTGTCTGTGGAACTGTTTCCCAGTGAAAGTCGGGTGATTTTCACTCAGAAGTCGGGAAGGAGGCGGGACTGCAACTTTCGGGGTTGTAGTCCCGCCTCCATGGAGATGTGGCCAATCCACGCGATTTTAACTTGATTGACCTTGTTGAGCCCTCCCAGCGGGCTCAGCAGGCCAATTAAGGGCCACCCGGCAACAGGTGACGTCACAGACTGAAATTTCATCTGTCAAGACGTTTTGACAGATGAAATATCAGCGTTTCACAGCTGTTTGAAGCTGTCAAACACTGACAGTCTTATTTCTAACCCGAGTCCTTCTACACAGACTCAGTTAGAAATCTCTCCGGCACAGAAAGCTGCAGGCTGTCACTTTTGACAGTTCGCAGCCATTCTGCTTTCTGTGCCGGTTAGATGGACTCCCGAAACCTAGAGGAAGGAAGGCTGAAAAGGTAAGTACAGGTAATTTAAACTTCTTTACACACTTTAGACACACCAAACACACTTACCTTTGCACTCATGCACCCATCACTCACCTGAACACCGACATCTCTATCCCTCCAAGTCCTTCAACCCGACGGCCCGCCTGCTCTAACCTGGCGTGGTTTGGAGCCATCGGGATTCCCACAGTTCAAGATTAAAAATAGGGATTAGGCTAAAAAACTGCGTGTTAGCTACCTGTTAACAGGCAGTTAATTGTCACTAATCCCTTCCCGCCTCGGGTAAGTGGGTCCCAGTGCGGGGCGGGTACCCGCCTCCTTTGAAACTTACATGTAGGCGGGTTGGGGGCAGGATGGTGTCGGGACCCCCGAATTCGGGACTTTAACCCCCTCACACGCCTCCAATCCCGACTCCAGGGGTCAGTTAAAATCGAGGCCTCAGTGTCCGTGGAACTGTACCCCAGTGAGAGTCAGCATCTGTGGAACTGTACCCCAGTGAGAGTCAGTGTCTGTGGAACTGTACCCCAGTGAGAGTCAGTGTCTGTGGAACTGTACCCCAGTGAGAGTCAGTGTCTGTGGAACGGTACCCCAGTGAGAGTCAGTGTCTGTGGAACTGTACTCCAGTGAGAGTCAGTGTCTGTGGAACTGTACCCCAGTGAGAGTCAGCGCCTGTGGAACTGTACCCCAGTGAGAGTCAGCGCCTGTGGAACTGTACCCCAGTGAGAGTCAGTGTCAGTGGAACTGTACCCCAGTGAGAGTCAGTGTCTGTGGAACTGTACCCCAGTGAGAGTCAGTGTCTGTGGAACTGTACCCCAGTGAGAGTCAGTGTCTGTGGAACTGTACCCCAGTGAGAGTCAGTGTCTGTGGAACTGTACCCCAGTGAGAGTCAGTGTCTGTGGAACTGTACCCCAGTGAGAGTCAGTGTCTGTGGAACTGTACCCCAGTGAGAGTCAGTGTCTGTGGAACTGTACCCCAGTGAGAGTCAGTGTCTGTGGAACTGTACCCCAGTGAGAGTCAGTGTCTGTGGAACTGTACCCCAGTGAGAGTCAGTGTCTGTGGAACTGTACCCCAGTGAGAGTCAGTGTCTGTGGAACTGTACCCCAGTGAGAGTCAGTGTCTGTGGAACTGTACCCCAGTGAGAGTCAGTGTCTGTGGAACTGTACCCAGTGAGAGTCAGTGTCTGTGGAACTGTACCCCAGTGAGAGTCAGTGTCTGTGGAACTGTACCCCAGTGAGAGTCAGTGTCTGTGGAACTGTACCCCAGTGAGAGTCAGTGTCTGTGGAACTGTACCCCAGTGAGAGTCAGCGCCTGTGGAACTGTACCCCAGTGAGAGTCAGCGCCTGTGGAACTGTACCCCAGTGAGAGTCAGTGTCTGTGGAACTGTACCCCAGTGAGAGTCAGTGTCTGTGGAACTGTACCCCAGTGAGAGTCAGTGTCTGTGGAACTGTACCCCAGTGAGAGTCAGTGTCTGTGGAACTGTACCCCAGTGAGAGTCAGTCTCTGTGGAACTGTACCCCAGTGAGAGTCAGCGCCTGTGGAACTGTACCCCAGTGAGAGTCAGTGTCTGTGGAACTGTACCCCAGTGAGAGTCAGTGTCTGTGGAACTGTACCCCAGTGAGAGTCAGTGTCTGTGGAACTGTACCCCAGTGAGAGTCAGTCTCTGTGGAACTGTACCCCAGTGAGAGTCAGTCTCTGTGGAACTGTACCCCAGTGAGAGTCAGTGTCTGTGGAACTGTACCCCAGTGAGAGTCAGTGTCTGTGGAACTGTACCCCAGTGAGAGTCAGCGTCTGTGGAACTGTACCCCAGTGAGAGTCAGCACCTGTGGAACTGTACCCCAGTGAGAGTCAGCGCCTGTGGAACTGTACCCCAGTGAGAGTCAGCGTCTGTGGAACTGTACCCCAGTGAGAGTCAGTGTCTGTGGAACTGTACCCCAGTGAGAGGCAGTGTCTGTGGAACTGTACCCCAGTGAGAGTCAGTGTATGTGGAACTGTACCCCAGTGAGAGTCAGTGTCTGTGGAACTGTATCCCAGTGAGAGTCAGTGTCTGTGGAACTGTACCCCAGTGAGAGTCAGTGTCTGTGGAACTGTTGTCCCATCAAACACTCATAGGTCAGATCAAACACAGGTTAGTCACTGAGTAAATTTCTCTCTACACTTCAATGCACCTCAGCCTCAAACTTAAAGGAACCCCTCCAATGTGATATTTCACACACCCCATACCAGCCATCATATGGCCTCTTTAAGTGAGATTGCCCAAACTAATTTCCTGAGTGCCCCTCACAACCAGCGGAGAGATGGAAACTTTCATTCCATCAGGTGCCAGAGGTGAAAGGATAAAGTTATTTAAAAGTAGGTGTTTGCAGAACATGCCACTCCCAGGATTACCCGTCTGTGCTGAAATCATTGCTGGCTGATTCTGAATTAGGTTGTCGAGAAGATAGCACATGCAGGATAACAGACAACTCCAATCTCCTCACTTGTCAATGAGATACCATCAAACAGTGTCACCATGACGAGTTATAACAAGGTTTGACCTTGGGCTAGGTTGAACAGACGAGCAGTTGCTCATTTTAATCTCAGTCCTGGGCTGATTGGTTTTACTCTGATAGACAATGAGCGGATATTTTGTCATTTTCTCACCCACCAATTGAATAGTATGGTGACTCGTGTTGGGGCACATTTCTCGGAACCCAACCCAAGTTGCCATTGTTAATGGGTGAACCTAGGCAGTGAGTGTTGGCAGGGTGTTCAATCATGGGAGGGTGATCAGCATCACAGCCGAGGCTGATCCTCTCCTCAGCCAGCATCCCAAACATGCACTTTTCAGCAAGGTTCACTGGATAGTGATCAGGAGATGGAAACCTGGCGCATGAAGTGTCAGTTGTGGCTCAGTGGTAGCACTGTCACCTCTGAGGCAGAAGGTTGTGGGTTCAAGCCCCACTCCAGCGACTTGAGCACATAATCTGGGCAGGCACTCCAGTGTAGTACTGAGGGAGCTGCACTGTTGTAGGTGTTGCCTTTCGGATGAATCTTTAAACTGAGGCCCTGTCTACCCTCTCAGGTGAATGTAAAAGATCCCATGACACTATTTCAAAGAGTTCTCCGGGTGTCCTGGACACTATTTACCCCAACATCACTAAAACAGCTTATCTGGTCATTGTCTCATTGCTATTTGTGGGACCTTTCTGTGTGCAAATTGGCTGCTGTGTTTCCTACATTTAAGGAAGTACTTCATTCACTGTAAAGTGCTTTGGGAAGTCCTGAGGTTGTGAAAGGTGCTATATAAATGCAAGTTCTTTCATTTCTCCTCATTCAATCCCTGCTCTGTGCCGCATTAGCTGACCTCAGCTGGGGCAGCAGCAGAGGCCCTACAATTGGCCTCAGTACCCTCTGGAGTCAGGGTGCTCCTGATTGCTACCTTTTGACCCATGCTGGGCAGTGCAGAGAAAGAAAGAACTTGCAGATGATCTGTTTTAGGTGTTGGTTGAGGGATAACTATTGGTCAGGACACCGGGAGAACTTCCCTGCTCTTCTTCGAAATAGTGCCATGGGATCTTTTACGTCCACCTGAGAGGGCAGACGGGGCCTCGGTTTAACATCTCAACTGAAAGACGGCACCTCCAACATTGCAGCACTCCCTCACCACTGCACTGGAGTGTCAGCCTAGATTTTTATGCTCAAGTCCCTGGAGTGGGACTTGAACCCACAACCTTCTGACTCAGCGGTGAGAGGGCTGCCCACTGAGCCACAGCTGACACTTATGCGCCACAATCAGGTAAGAACCAATTGGGCTCAACGGTGCTGCTCCTGTGATCGAATAGCCTCGCTTTCCCGTGGTATGGGAGATTGGTTTGCAACGTTGGAACTGTAAGTAGTGACAGTCAGAGAGATGGGGAGGAAGCAGTAAACTCCGAGAAAGGGACTGACTACCATAATAGCTAGAAGCAAAGTAAAACTTCTCTCACCGCTCTCCTTGAGGTATACCCATCATCTGCAGAGCCACTGTTCAAACTATCGGTTAGGAATAGCTTCGGAAATGAACCCGAGCGGTTACTTTGGGACCTCACCGGGTGAAAGTGATAGTCTGTATTTGCAAGGATGCCGTCTTTAGTAACCTGAAGGAGGCTGACTTTTGTATTGTGGGCAGAGTTGGTGAGAGGGGATTTAGAGACGGGCTCCCTCTGACTGGGAGGACTTATGATGGGTGGTAAAGGCATTTTGAATTTCCAAAGTTCAACGGAATCTTTTTTACTCAGATTTCTTTTAGACCCTGGTTTTGGTTCTGAGAAGCTGGTATTTGCTTGCTGCTGATTCCTGTATCTATCAGGCACTCTGGTGATGGGTGCAGAGGGATGGTCTACCTCTTCTGACACACGGTGTTTCTCCCAGACCTCCTCTGCATGCTCACACGGCTCATGGACTCCAGCTAAAGCTGCTCGAAGATCCACAGTGATTGTCTGGACGTTGCTGGGGGGCAGATGTTGTGGGGCGATCGGGCAGGTCTCAGAGTCTCTGAGCCCCTCCTCGGGCAGCACCTCGGCCACGTTATCGCTTTGATCAGGTCCAATGGCAGGCAGAATCGAATGCCGCATGCTGGCTCTCCAGTTACTCCGTGTCTCAGCCACCCTGGCCGCTGGGCATTTCGCTCTTGAACCTTCTCCAATGTTGAGACAGCGCCTCACGAGCAGGCTGATGCTCAGTTGGTGAGCGGGCGGCAGCTGTTGAACCTTTCCCTTTCTCTGGTGCACATTGCTCCCTCTCATTGTGAGTCCACAAGGAAATGTTGGGCCAAGGCTGGAGGCGTCGAGATTCACCAGGCCTGCTTGTTGGTGCCAAAGGTTCACAGATTTCAGGTGCTTCTGAACACAGATCAGCACAATCTTTCCTGTCTGGAATGAAAAGCATACATTATTCTTTAACGTCACAAAGCAAAACAAAAGTGTATGTTTTAATATTCTCCTTTCCTCTCTTGAAGATTCTGACTCTTGTTGGGAGTACAGTCCCGTAGGCATTGGCTGCTGTTCCATATCTAAGTCCAGACAGTGAGTGTGGGTGGGCTATTTGACAATGGGAGGCATCGCAGACAAACTTGACCATGTTTTCACCCAGTGTCTGTGTACAGGCACTCTCGAGCTGGAGGTGGAGGTGTGGGGGTGGGGGGGTAGGGGTCACTGGGTGGCGACCCCTGGTTGATTTATCTCTCACTAGTTCAGCGGTGCTGAGACCAATTGTAACAGGAGCTAATGCAGCGTGGACCGGGGATCAAACCTGGAGCCTTCCTGCTGTGTGTGGCTCAGTACCACGCCGAGCGGTGCATTTCCTAAAAGAGCCAGAGGGGGGTCCACTCGTGCAAGTTTATTTAAGGAAGATAACATAAATGCAGGAGGGGAAACCTGGGATCACTGCCATTCAGCGGCTGCAGCCAGGTTCTGATTGAATCGTTTTTGGGCTGCCCCTACACAAGCCAGTCAGGAGCAATCTCCACTCACTGAACACACAATATCTGGCCAGTTCTGATGAAAGGTCATCAACCTGACACGTTAACTCTGTTTCCCTCTTCACAGATGCTGCCTGACCTGCTGAGTATCTCCAGCATTTTCTGTTTTTATTTCAGATTTCCAGCATCTGCAGTATTTTCTTTTTGACACAATATCTGGAGCTTGTTTTTGCCGTGTGTTGATATCAAGACTCCACGTGTTAGAAAGTACAAACGCTCATTCTAATGGTGACGAGTTTCCACGGTTACCCGGTGAGTCATCATTCAATCCCGGCTCTAATGCCTCTCAATCTCCTGGTAACAAGGCAAAAAACAATTCTGGGAATGGGATGAAAGTTATAGGAACATAACTATAAGCACTAGTTTCTATACACATTCACACAATGGTGCCAGCCAGCCTGAATAGGCCACTCCCTTGCCTGCACTCAGTGCCGCTCCAGCTGACTGTAGAAGCACCTCTGTTGGTGAAAGCACCACCAGGGAAGTTGTGAGTCCGGTCTGTACTGAGTTAGCCAATCTCAGCCGGGGCAGCAGTTGGGGTGCTACAATTAGTCCCAGTGTCATTGGTTCCCCTCCTAATCGTTATCCAGTGACCGCTTCTGAAAAGTGTGTGTACTCTTTTGTGCAAACAATAAACTGTAACTTAACAAAAAACTTTAAAGGGAAATTTAACAAATTTGGTTTCTGGGGGTGATGATGCACTCCAGTCCCTGCGGTGCCCACCAGTGGCGGATGGACTAGAGATTGCCGGCGGACACCACGTGCTCCATCTCCAGGGCCACCCGGGCACGAACGTGGCCGCGGAAGAGAGGCAGGCAGTCGGGCCGAACGACCCCCTCGACCGCCCGCTGCCTGGACCAGTTGATTGCCACTTTGGCCAGGCCCAGGAGCAGTCCTATGAGGAGATCCCCCGATCTACCCACTCCCCTCCGCACCGGGTGACCAAAGATCAGGAGCGTGGGACTGAAGTGCAGCTAAAAATAGAGGAGCAGCCCCTTCAAATAATGGAAGAGGGGCTGGAACCTCTCACATTCAATATAAACATGGAACACGGACTCCTCCAGCCCGCAGAAAAGGCCTGGGAGTCCGTGAACCTACTTAAAACCTTATTACAGGGGATTGCTCCGTGCAACACCCCCCAGGCCAAGTCCCAATAGATTAAGGGAGGACTCCCGCGTAGAGAGCCCTGAAAAGTGTGTGTGTACATGGAGTAAGAACAGATCAGGCTTCGTTGTGATGTCCTCCATAGTCGAATAGCCTACTAGCACTCACTGTCTAGGCTCACATGAAGAACGACAATTTTGCTCAGGTAGCAGAGGGGCCGGGTGCCCGGGGAACAGTCAGAATAACCAGGAGAGCGGTGGATGGAAAATGATTTTCAAAAAATAGATTTTTGTAAAGCATCACAATGCGTGGCATCTTAATTATTTTTTTCTGTCTTCCTTCATTACATTAGATTGCTGTGTGCTTCACACCCCCCTCACTTATTTACTTCCAGCCTTTTTTTCAAATTGACATCTGTGTTGCCACAAACAGCAACTTTAGATATAATCTATAAATTAATGTTGAGTCAAGCACTTCTGACCTCACACTTCAAAGTGTCAAAGTATAGAAGAAGGGCTGTAATTTTATGCTATTCTTTTCTGAGCTGAAAATGGAAATGTACAAGAGTTTGGCAATCTGCAAGCTTTTCTCCCCAAACAGGCAGTTAAACTCTGATTGATCTCGCCACACGATCACAATTTATATTAATGATTTCGATTTTAAAGTCAAAAACACAATTTCTAAATTTGCAAATGACACCAAAATGAGGAAGACTGCAACAAATTACAAGAATATATTAATAAACTTGCAGAATGGGCATATAATTGGCCAATTAATTTTGACACAGATAAGTGTGATGCATTACATTTTGGTAAGAAAAATAAGGAGGTCACATATTGCTTGGCAAATAAGAATTTAAATAGGGTAGAGGAGCAAAATCTGTGAGTACAAATCACTAAATCAAATCAAATCAAATCAACTTTTATTGTCATTGTTAGTGCACAAGTGCAGTACAACGAAATGTAGGCTTGCGGCTCCCGAGAGAGTACATTTAGATTAAGACATTTAAACATTCAACATACTTTTGGCTTGTAATACATTAACATAAGCATAACCATAATAAAGTGCATTGGCAGATGTGCAGGCTTTAGAGTTTATTTGTGGAGTTCAGTAGGAAAAGTAGCGACGCAGGTTAATAAGACCATAAAAAAGCAAACCAAGCACTAGAATTTATTTCTATAGGGATAGAACTGAAAAGTAGGGAAGTTATGCTAAACCTGTATCGATCCTTGGTTAGACCACACTTGGAGTACTGTGTACAGTTCTGGTTGTCATATTATAAAAAGGATATAGAGGAACTGGAGAGTGTGCAGAGAAGATTTACAAGGATGATACCAGAAATGCGAGGGTATACATATCAGGAAAGGATGAACAGGCTTGGGTCTCTTTTCTCTTGAAAAAAGAAGGCTGAAAGGTGACCTAATAGAGGTCTTTAAAATTCTGAAAGGTTTTGATAGAGTAGACATGGAGAGAGTGTTTCCACTTGTGGAAAACTAGAGACCATCAATATAAGATAGTCACCAAGAAGTCAAATAGAGAATTCAGAAGAAACTTCTTTACCCAGAGAGTGGTGAGAATGTGGAACTCACTACCACAGGGAGTGGTTGAGGCGAATATTATAGATGCATTTAAGGGGAAGCTAGACAAGCATATGAGGGAGAAGGGAATAGAGGGTTATGCTGATACAGTTCGATGAGGAAGGATGGGAGGAGGCTCGAGTGGAGCATAAACACCAGCATGGACTGGTTGGGCCAAATGGCCTGTTTCTGTGCTGTATATCCTATGTAATTCTATGTAATGACTCTTTACAGTAATTGGACTTTGTGGGGGAGAAATTCAGTATCGCCACGTTTGGGGTGTAATACTCGAGCGGGCGCGAAATTTAGCGCCCAGCGCAAATTATCGTCACCTACTGCTAAATTGACCTGCTTCGCCCCAGGAGGTGCTTGGAGCGCTAAAACAGGCGCTGCACGACTGTCTTAAGGCGCTAAGCCGGAGAAGCGAGGCGCTACCACCGAGGGCGGGCGCAGCGCAGGTGCGGCCAGTTAGCGATTGCACGCAGACACGCTGGCGCCGGTCAGCTCTTAAAGGGGAGGTTCGATCTTGGATTGCAGCCACACCCTGTGCATCGGAGCCCTGATTCTCGGCCTGGACAGACCTGCTGCCACATTCTAACGCCTAGGACCATGGAGAGGGCCGGGGAGCGAGCGCAGTGGTTCAGTGAGGGGGCTTTGCAGGTTCTGGTTGGCGCGATGGAGCGCAGGCGATCTATCCTGTTTCCGGACAGTGGCAGGAGGCTGCTGCCCAACGACTATCGCAAAGCTTGGAGGGAGGTGGCTCACAGAGTGACCTCCAGCAGCTTGGTGCCTAGGACCCCTGTGCAATGCATGAAGAAGTTCAACGACCTCACTCAGGTCGTCAGGGTGAGCACCCTTTTCAGTATCCTCTTCATCCCTGCATGTCCACCTCACTTTATGGCCAAAGGGTCCTGAAAGCCCCAATGCCCAGCCCTCATCCAACACCTATGGGCCTTTCATGAAACTCACACGCACATTCAGCACTTCACACACTGTAAGGGCTATTCGACCATGGGAGGCAGTGCAGCCAAGATCAGGGCTTCACATTGTAAGGGCCATTCGACCATGGGAGGCAGTGCAGCCAAGATCAGGGCTTCAGACTGTACTCAGAGCCCGTCCTTTCTCTTGCAGGGCAAGCTGGCCCATAACAGGAGGCAGCAGCAACGGACCGGGGGAGGCCGGCCTCACCTTCGAGCCCTCACCGATCTGGAGCAGCGAGTCCAGCGGATTATGGCAGGCTGGATGATTGGCCCCGTCGCCACTGGAGATACCGACCCCGTTCTGGACAGCAATGGTAAGGTCATCACCTTTTTGACCTCTCTCCTTCCACTTGTGCCTCACACCAGCATCCTTTGCCACTATCGAACCAATACAGTGCATTGCAGCACTCATGCCTCCCTCACTGCCACCCTGTCCTCACGCTAAAGTAACTCTTGTACCTCCCTGCTTTCAGATGCTGATTCGCCAGGTGAGGAGGCGGGCCCTCAAGCTGCCACTGTGAGTGACTCTGAAGGCGAGGAGGAAGAGGAAGCCGGACCATCAGTGCCACCCTCAGCCAAGGCAGCCCATGGCCATAATGGGGACACGTCTTCCCTGGAGGGGAGCAGGGGGGAATGGTCTGAGGAGGGTGAAGGTCCGGGGCCCAGCGGGCTGCAGCAACGCGGGGGGGGGGGGTTAGGGAAGCTCGGTGGCCTTCTCCCCGGAGGGAGAGTCTGGCCTCGAGTCCTGCTACAGTGAGCGCAGAAGAGGTGCGGCTCCTCGCTGAAATGAGCGCCCAGGCGGAGCACAGGCACACTGAGCTCATGGCTGCAGTGGCAAGGATGCCCGAATCCATTGAGTCACTGGCAAAGAGTGTCCAGGACTTCAGCGCAGCACTGGCAAGGAGTCTGCAGGACTTCGGCGCAGCACAGGTGGCTTCCACGCAAGTGCTTAGTGGTGCAATGCAGTCAGTGGCTGGTCTGATGCAGACGCAGATTGAGGCCACATGAGCACTGACTGCTGCCACCCTCGCTGGATCGGGCACGAATCACCGGGGCCCTCGCCGCGCTGCAGCAGGCCAGCAGTCTGTGCTTCAGCAGATTGCTCCGCATGCTGCAGTGCTGCCCCGTGGGAGTGCCAGTGTGTCGTCCGACCAGGGAGTGGCTGTCCTCTGTCAGGATGGCAGCATTCCTGCTGCCAACACTGTCACTTCTCCACTGCAGCTGCCACCACCTGTAGGACAGACTGGTGCCGCCCATGCAGAGTTGGAGCAGTCAGCAGCCGGGCCCTCCAGGCCCAGAGCTGGTCCAGGCCGTACCTCAAGGGCATCTGCCAACTCAGTTTCTGACACTCAGCAGCCTTCCCCCAGCCTTGCTGCAGCCACTGGGGTCCCATTGCGGAGGAGCTGCAGGGTGGGAAGGGGCCAATCTCGCAAGCGAAGCAGATCACCCTCGAAGGGCAAAAAGTAGGAGGTGTGGCAAAATGCTGTTAAATTTTTTATTGAAGGCCGAGGATCGTGGTCATTTTTTGGTTACTCTTTTGTTCATTGTCTCCAGGTTGTGAGAGCCAGTTATGTGACTGACTGTTTTTTTGGGGGTTTCTCTCTATTACTTTGTCATGCGGGAAGGGCACACAGTTTGTTAAATAAAGAAGTGTCTTTATTCAGAATGTGCATGTTTGCTCTTTGAACTATTTGTTGCCTTGACCGGCTTAGGGGTTGCGGAACGGTTCCATTCATGTTCAATGGCACAAGCCATTCCCTCAGAGGGGGCCTAGAACCGACTTGCTATAAGCCGCTGACGGACGGCCCTTGCACTTTGTGCCTCCCTCCCATCTTGGTGCTCCTCCTCCTCCTCCTCCTCTGCTGGTGCTCCAATGTCTGGTGGCAGTGGCTGAGTCCTGAGGATTGCCAGGTTATGCAGCATGCAGCACACTACAACGAAATGGGAGACTCGCTCAGGTGAGTACTGAAGGGCTCCCCCGGAATGGTCCAGACAGCGGAACCGTTGCTTGAGCACGCCGATTGTGTGCTCAATGATGTTCCTGGTCGCTTGATGGCTCTCATTGTATCGTTCTTCAGCAGGGGTGCTGGGCGCACGGAGCGGGGTCATCAGCCAGGTGCACAGAGGATAGCCCTTGTCCCCAAGAAGCCAGCCTCCTGGGTGAGCCGGGGCTTCGAAAAGGTCTGCCACAGAAGTCTGGCGCAGGATGAAGGCGTCGTGGCTGCTGCCTGGAAAGTGGGCATTGACAGCGAGTATCAGCTGTCTGTGGTAACACACCAACTGGACGTTCAACGAATGGAACCCCTTCCGGTTGCGGTAATCCTCGGCATTCTCTTGCAGCGCCCGCAAAGCCACATGCATGCAGTCAATGGCGCCTTGGACCATGGGGAAGCCCGCTATTCTTGCAAATCCCATTGTGCACTCTTGCTGCTTGTCCAGGGTCTTGGGGAAGGAAATGTACTGACGTCTCCTTTTAAAGAGGGCATTCATGACTTGACGGATGCAGCAATGCACCGCGAACTGGGAGATATTGGCAATGTCCCCAGCAGCGGATTGGAAGGAGCCGGTGGCATAGAAGTTGAGAGCCACTGTGACCTTCACTGCCACCGACAGAGACGTCCTGCTCCTCAGTTGAGGCTGCAGATCTGGCTGAAGCAGGTGGCAGAGCTCAGTGATCACCTCCCTGCTGAATCGCAGCCTCCGAAAACACTGCTCCTCAGACATGTTGAGGTATGAAAACTGTTGGCGGAAAACCCTGGGACGGTAAGGTCTCGTGTGCCGCCGCCTGTTGGCCCTCCTCCGTCTGGCCATGATTGGCACTCTCTCTCGGCGTCTCTGTGCCCTCTCAATGTAATGGAGAAGCCCGATGTTTCCACCCATTGCAGCCCCCATAGTATGTGGCCACTCAAGGTTATGCCAGTGAAAAAGCAAACCAACTACAAAGTTCTGGTCAGAAGCCAGAAGTACCTCTGCGAGCGCTGACTCAATGCAGAAAGCTCTCTCCCTTTGTCTCTCTGCAAATCTCTCTCTCTCTCACAGAAGGAGTGGTCCAAAAATGGCTACCACAAAGAAGCCAGGAAGAGCTCCCTTTAAATAGCGCCCCCCCAGCCCCACAGCGACTGGGAACCGTTCCAGTCAACCAGTCGCTGAGAGCACCAGGTGGAAAGGAGGTGGGCGCCACTGAATTTCCGGTTCGGGGCGCCCCAAGGGCGTTGCACCATGAAATGACGTCAGGAGCTGCACGCGCAGCTGAGCGGGCGTTGCAGTTTTGTGCCGCCGCTAAATGTCCGCTCAATTTCGCGAGAGACGCAGGTCTCGCCGCGCCCGGGCACTAGCCGCCTCGCGCCCCACTTATCGCCCTCTTAAGGCGCTAACAGGTGGCGCAAACAACTGAATTTCTCCCCGTGACTTTAAAGGGACAAGTCAGCTTACACGCAGCTGCACCTTAGCAGCAGAATGATACACTTTATCAGCAGAATAGTGCATGGTGCCTTACATTCCAAAACACATCTGTTGTCATAAACTTGCTGTGAGCAAAAGCACGAGAGATCCACTATTATCATAAATCAAAACACAAAATGCTAGAAATACACAGCAGCTCCTTCAGCATCTGAAAAGGGGAGAGACAGCTTACTGTTTCCATCGGAGAACCATCGTCAGAGCTGGAAACTGGCAGTTACTGGATATAGGATTGAGCAAAACCAAGAGAGGAGTGAGAATAAACAAAGACCCCCACAGTGAAGCAGTTAGTATCAGGGCTTAGTATCAGCTTTATATCATTGTTTAAACAAACAGAAAGAAAGGCTTGTATTGAGATAGCACCTTTCACGACCTCAGAACATCCCAAAGCGCTTTACAGTCAATGATGTACTTTTGAATTGTACTCACTGTTGTAATGTAGGAAACACAGCTGCCAATTTATGTACAACAAGGTCCTACAAACAGCAATGTGATAATGACCAGATAAAGTATTTTGGTGATGTTGGTTGGGGATAAATATTGGCCAGGACACCAGGGATAATTCCCCTGCTCGTCTTTGAAATAGTGCCATGGGATCTTTCATGTCCACCTGGGAGAACAGACGGGGCCTCAGTTTAATGTCTCATCCAAAAGACAGCACCTCAGACAGTGCAGCACTGGCGTGTCACTGAGCCACAGCCATCAGGGAAGCTGAGGCTCCTGAGGTAGCTCAGCAATATAAACTTGGCATTAAATCTACAAATAGAAATGATGCAATATGGGATCTTTTACATCCACCTGAGAAAGTAGATGGGGCCTCAGTTTAACGTTTCACCTGAAAGACGGCACCTCCGACAGTGCTGCACTCCCTTAGTACTGCACTGAAGTGCCAGCCTGGGTTATGTGCTCAAGTCTCTGGAGTGGGACTTGAACCCACAACCTTCTGACTCAGAGGCGAGAGTGCTACCCACTGAGCCACGGCTGACACCTTAAAAAAAAGGACGTCTTGCCCGTTCCCTAGGTCGCAACATAATCTGTGGTAAACATCACCTCTGCCTACCTTTTTTTGAGAGCAGCTCTCAGGTAATTTTACGCAGGTTCTTGTATCCATTATCCCTTGAAACAATCTCATCGTATCTCCTCCATAATGTTCTGACGAAGGGTCATCGACCTGAAACGTTAACTCTGTTTCTCTCTCCACGATGCCGCCTGACCTGCTGAGTGTTTCCAGCATTTTCTGTTGTTGTTTCACATTTCCAGCAGCCACAGTATTTTGCTATTGTCCTCCATAATGTTGCCTGGCGCAGTGTCACATTTCATCAGACTACGTCTTTCCAGAAACCAGATTACTCGGTTGAGTAGGTGTAAAAGGAAGTGAGCCAGGTGCTGTTAGCACACCGGCAGGTGGTTTGTAAGGTCCTTTTGAAATCACTGGGCACACACACTCAGTAACACAAACACAACAAAGCAACAGAAAGTTCAATGTTTCTGCTGCAGACACTCCCTTTCCAAATACCTGGAAACAGGGTGATGCGGTCTGGCACAGATTGATGTGTGAGTGTTGTTTCAAGTATTTAATCGGAACACCATTTGCAGCGTGAGGTACCAGATGGTGGAAAACTAACCTCTACCTGGTGAGTGAGCAGGGGCTCTGACACAAATTTTCAGAACCTCTCTGGCCACAGGAGAGGTGCCAGAGGACTGGAGGACAGCTAACGTAGTACCATTATTCAAGAAGGGTAGTAGGAATAATCCATGGAATTACAGGCCAGTGAGCCTAACATCAGTGGTAGGGAAATTATTGGAAAAAATTCTGAGGGACAGAATTAGTCTTCACTTGGAGAGGCAAGGATTAATCAAGGATAGTCAGCATAGCTTTGTCAGGGGGAGATCATGTCTAACCAAATGTATTGAATTTTTTGAGGGGGTGACTAGGTGTGTGGATGAGGGTAGTACAGTTGATGTAGTCTACATGGACTTCAGTAAGGCTTTTGACAAAGTCCTGCATGGGAGACTGGTCAAGAAGGTAAGAGCCCATGGGATCCAGGGCAATTTGGCACATTGGATCCAAAATTGGCTTAGTGGCAGGAGGCAGAGGGCGATGGTCAAAGGTTGTTTTTGTGACTGGAAGCCTGTGTCCAGTGGTGTACCGCAGGGATCGGTGCTGGGTCCTTTGCTGTTTGTAGTGTACATTAATGATTTAGATATGAATGTAGGAGGTATGATCAGTAAGTTCGCAGATGGCACGAAAATTGGTGGGGTGGTAAATAGTGAGGAGGGAAGCCTCAGGCTACAGGACGATATAGATGGGTTGGTTAGATGGGCAGAACAGTGGCAAATGGAATTTAACCCTGAAAAGTGTGAGGTGATGCATTTTGGGAGGACTAACAAGGCAAAGGAATACACAATGAATGGTAGGACCCTAGGAAGGACAGAGGATCAGAGGGACCTTGGTGTGCATGTACATAGATCCCTGAAGGCAGCAGGACAGGTAGATAAGGTGGTTAAGAAGGCATATGGGATACTTGCCTTCATTAGCCAAGGCATAGAATATAAGAGCAGGGAGATTATGATGGAGCTGTACAGAACGCTAGTTAGGCCACAGCTGGAATACTGTGTGCAGTTCTAGTCGCCACACTATAGGAAGGATGTGATTGCATTAGAGAGGGTGCAGAGGAGATTCACCAGGATTTTACCTGGGCTGGAGCGTTTCAGCTATGAAGAGAGACTGGACAGGCTGGGGTTGTTTTCCTTAGAGCAGAGAAGGCTGAGGGGGGACCTGATTGAGGTGTACAAAATTATGAGGGGCATATATAGGGTAGATAGAAAGGAACTTTTCCCCTTATTAGAAGGGTCAATAACCGAGGGGCATAGTTTCAAGGTAAGGGACAGGAGGTTTAGAGTGGATTTGAGGAAAAACTTTTTCACCCAGAGGGTGGCTGGAATCTGGAACTCACTGCCTGAAAGGGTGGTAGAGGCAGGAACCCTCACAACATTCAAGAAGCATTTAGATGAGCACTTGAAACGCCATAGCATACAAGGCTATGGACCACGTGCTGGAAAATGGGATTAGAATAGATAGGACTTGATGGCCAGCGCAGACACGATGGGCCGAAGGGCCTCTTTCTGTGCTGTATAACTCTATGACCCTATGGGCCGGATTTTCATTGAGGAAGCGTGTAGGAGGCGGGACTACAACCTTCGGGGTTGTAGTCCCGCCTCCATCGAGTTGTGGCCAACCCACGCGATTTTCACTTGATTTTCACTTGATTGACCTTGTTGAGCCCAGCCAGCAGGCTCAGCAGGCCAATTAAGGGCCACCCGGCAACAGGTGACGTCACAGACAGACATTTCATCTGTCAAAAGCTTTTGACAGACAAAATATCTACGTTTGACAGCTGTTTGAAGCTGTCAAACACTGACAGTCTGTACTCCAAGTTAATTCCTTCCTCTCAGGCTGATTTAGAGATCTCCCCGGAACAGAAGGCAGAGGCTGCAGCTTTTGACAGCTGGCGGCCATTCTGCTTTCTGTGCTGGTGAGATGAGAGACTCCCGAGACCTGAAGGAAGGAAGGCTGTAAAGGTAAGTAAATGTAAGTAAAACTTCTTTAAACACTTTACACACACCAAACACACTTACCTCTGAACTCATGCACACATCACTCACCTGAACACCGGACATCTCGAACCCTCCAAGTCCTTCAGCCCTTCAGCTAACTTGGCACGGTTCGGAGCCGTCGGGAATCCCACACTTAAGCAATAAAAATAGGGATTAGGCTAAAAACTGCCTGTTTACCTGTTAACAAGCAGTTAATTGGCACTAATCCCCTTCCCGCCTTGAGGAGGCGGGTCCCAGCACAGGTCGGGTATCCGCCTCCTTTGAAACTGGCATGGAGGCGGGTTGGGGGCGGGATAGGTTCATGCCCCCCGATTTCGAAATTTTAACCCCCACACGCCTCCAATCCCGCCTCCACGGCCCAATGAAAATCCTGCCCTATGACTCTATGACCTGCTAAAGATTGTGAAGCATTTATTTCAGGTTAAGGGGTTAATGGAATTTCCCTGGGGGGAATGGTTTTGGCTAACAAAGGGTTAAGGTACCACATGCAGGTTGAAGACTAGTTATCTACTTTTGATACAAGAACTAAAAAGATATTTTTTCTCTTCTCTCTTCCTGCCCCTCAATTTGCATCTCTCTGCTCCTGAAGGCGCGGACTCTCACTGAGGTGTAGGGTTGACAGATGCTGGCTGATTTCCAGTACCTCACCTCAATTCTGATTAAATAGTTGTTTTTCCTATTTATCTTATCAAAACCTCCCAGAATTTTGAACATATCATAATTCTGAACACCGCTGTCAGATCTCCTTTTATCTGTCTATACTCTAAAGTAAACAATTACAGTTTCTCTAGTCGCTCCACATAACTAAAGTCTCCAATCCCTGGTATCATTTTAATCGATCTGTTCTGAGCCCTCTCCATGGCCTTAACATCCTTCCTAAAGAACCCCAAAACTGGACACACTATTAATTGGAATTTCTAACCAATGATTTGTATAGATTTGCTTTTGTAGTCTATGTCCCCATTTATAAAACCTGGGGTCCCATATGCTTTTTTACAGCTTTATTAACTTGTCCTCCCATTTTTAAAGATTGTATATTTTCTCTCCTTATTCCTCCTCCCAAAATGTATCATTTCACATTCATCTGCATTAAATTTCATCTGACGTCTAACTGCCCAATCTAGAAACCTGACTGTCCTCCTGAAATTGTTTACAGTGTTTTTGCACAGTTAACCACACTACCTATTTTTGCATTGTTGGCAAATTTTTGATATTGTGTCCTCTGTAAAGGTGCCCAGATCATTTATATATATATATTGGGAAGAGCAATAGTTCCAACACTGATCTCTGAGGGCACCACTGTTTATATTTCTCCAGTCTAAAAAACATACATTAACCACTACTCTTTGTTTTCTGTCCTTTAATCACTTCCTATCCATGTTGCCACACTCCCTTTAATTTTATCAAGCCTCCTATGTGGCACCTTATCAAATGCCTTTTGAAAATACATATACTCAGCATCTACTGCAATGTCTTCATCAGCACACTCGATTATTTGCTCAGAGAACTCTATTAAATTTGTCAGACACAATTTGCCTTTACAAATCTGTGCTGGCTGTCCTTAATTAACCCGTGTCTTTCTAGGTGAGTATTCATTTTATCCTGTGCTATGACCTCTAGAAGCTTACCCACTACCAACATTAGGCTGGTACTGAGCCATATAGACCATGAAGTAACCAGATTCCAGCACCAATCTGTGCTAAATTGACTGTGCTGGGCAATAATTGGCCTCAGCGCCCTGGGTATAGGGAAGGGATAAATCAGTCCAGACACCTGATCATTATCCTGTTACCCCTGCTGGAAAATGCATAGCTGGATGCCAGATAAGGCCAAGATTAGGCCCGATGCGATGCTTTCTGAGGTTGAATACCCTGTTGACTTTTATTGTCTATCTTCACAGTTGAAGAATGGTCACATGGGCGAGGTACTGGGCGGTTGCCTATGCCACTGGAATGGTATCCGAGCACTGTAAGCTGCTATTTGAGGCTCACATTTTATCACATCATAGTTTATATTCTGTACCCTATGAATAGAGTGGTCACAAAATTTGATTTGTTTGGTTCGCTTAAAGATCAATGATCAAAAGATCAAATGGGATTGTTTCCTTGATTTAATGGTTGCTTTGATGTGAAAGAATTTAATTATTCCATTGTATAGTTTGATGTGTTTGAAGCAGATGTGTGAATGGTCAAATTTATCAGGATATGTGACAATGATGTGAGACATTGGTTCACCATAGAAACATAGAAAAATAGGAGCAGGAGTAGGCCATTCGGCCCTTCGAGCCTGCTCCGCCATTCAATGCGATCATGGCTGATCCTCTGGGCTGGATTTTCATTCAGGTGCGGGTTGGTGTCGTGTAATCCGCATTTCGTGTTATCCACACAAATCTAATTCGATGTGGGAGATTGATGCTATTTTAACTAAATTGCCCAATTGAGTTCCAGCGTGTGGGAACCCATGGCAAATGAGTTTCTCCAGTCTGAAAGACGCCTCCGATGACGTCATCATTGCTGCTGCATTTAAGGTCTGCAAGAAGCCTTGCTTCTTCTGCAGACTGCCAACCTTTTGGCATTTGCTGATACACTGAGCTGGAAGCAGAATGGCCAGAGAAAGACCGAGGTCTGCACCCCGTTTCGACGACGTTACTCTGCAGGCTTTAGTGGAGGGAGCAAGAGCTCACAAGGAGGTGCTCTTCCCTTCATCAGGGAGGAAGAAGCCTCCCCAGCAGACAAAGGCTGCGTGGCTGCAAGTGGCAAAGGAGGTCAACTCCTTATCGGCTACCCGCAGAACCTGGATACAGTGCAGGAAGAGATTTCATGACCTTCTGCGCACTGGAAAAGTGAGTATGAATTTCCCATCACCCTCAAGCTGATCCCCATTGCCTTTCCTCACCAGCACTCAGCTTTAGCAATCTCTTCCTCCACATCCCACTTGACACTGACATCCATGCACCCTTACCCATTCCCTCTCTCTCTATGGTCACATTCACCTAACTATTCGACTATGCAGCCCTCACACTCCCTATCACTCTGATGCTATGAAAAGAACTGACAACACACAGGGAGGGCCCTTGGTCTTGCCACCTCACTCCATCTTTGTCTCCTTCTAAGCAGCTATGCTATGGATTCTCGACACTCACTCCTTCATTCTCACTCAACCTCCACTTGTTTCCCTCATTGCAGGAAAAGAGAGCTCACAATAAAAGAGAACGAGTGAGGACAGGAGGAGGGCCACCATCAGTAGCCCACCTCACCCCCTGGGAGGAGGCGGCCCTGGAGATCGTGGGAGTGGAGGACGATGCGCAAGTGGGGGCCGGACAGACGGGTGCATCACAGCAAGCTGGTGACAGAATAGTTTTCCATCTCTCTCATTGACATTGCATGAGTCGCTGATAATGTTTCAGAAGCTCTAACTGATGGACTAATGATCATCTGCAATATGCAATGTGCATGTAACCTTGGCATCACATCTCTGACTCTTTCCTTTACTCCCCCACAGGACCATCGCAAGCACCCGTCTCCACTAGCCAGGAGGAACAGGCTGAGCTGCCAGACTCCTCAGAGGAAGCTGCAACCTCTGAGGGCGCAGTGTCAGCAGAATTAAGCGCACCCAGCACCAGCGCAGACACGCACACCTCGGTGGGACCTTCGGGACATAGAGTAGTGTTGTCACCTAGTGTATCACAGCTCACAAGTGAGCATCAGCAGATTGTGGAGACAGGGACAGCAGTGGAGAGTCCTAGTCAGAGGGCACAGGACTCTGCCAGCTCGGCTCAGCTGCATGTCGACCCTCAGCCTCTGGGTCCATCCACAGTATCAGCGGTGATGGCACTCCAGGAAAAGATGCAGGAGTCTCTGGCAGGTTTTGTCTCCAGGGTCGCTGCGAGTGTGGAGCGAATGGAGGAGTCCCTTGCTAACATGAGCAGCGCCTTTGTGGAGTCATTGGCGCATGAACGCATCACCACGGAAAGGATGGAAACCTCCGTGGAAAGGATGGCTACAGTAGATGAGAGGATGGCTACGGCCATGGAGGAGCTAAGTCGCCAGAGTGTTGAAAACATGGTGAGTATTCAGAATAGACTGACATCTCTGGAGGAGCAATGGTCAGCTATTGAACAGAGAAACCAGACCTTCATGGCAGTCCCTCTGAGTAGGACTGCCAGTGTAGATACGGGTCCCCATGGCCCCCCTGATGTGCAGCAAGGTGCTCTCAAGCCACTTGCAAGCGCTGAGGGGCACCTGACCCATGAGAGGGAAGTTGGTGGCAGACATCAAGGAAGTGGGGGCTCCTCTCCAAGCGCTCACACTTCCATGCCACTGCAGAGCCCTCGGTCAGAGCCCACCAGAGTCCACACCCAACTGAGATTGGCGTCTCAACCCCTGCACAGCCGCAGGAGCAGCAGACTGTTGATGAGCCCTCACAGGTTCGCAACCCCAGAGGACTCCTGCCAAAGGTGTCGAGACAGGAGCAGCAAGAAACTGAGCAAGGGGCCTCCACATCTGCTGAAGCCACAGGGGAAACACCACGTAGGAGCATGTGTAAGAGAAAGATACTGCACAAATAGTCACAAGGGTAGTCACTTGGGTGAAATTTGATGTTTTATGTGTAAAAGCCATCATATGAATCATGTACATAAAAAATGCGATGGCTACTGCTGTAGTTGTGGCGTGTGTCATTTCACGAATGGGACTTCCACATTGAGGGCTTAGGATTACTTGCAATTGTCAGTGTGGTGGTCAAATTGCTAGGAATCAGCTGGTTCGTGGCCATTGTCGATGCTCAGGTAAGAAGATGCCGATGGCGGGGGAGTCCAGAACCAGGGGTCACAGTCTAAGGATAAGGGGTAAGCCATTTAGGACAGAGATGAGGAGGAATTTCTTCGCCCAGAGAGTGGTGAACCTGTGGAATTCTCTACCACACAAGGCAGTTGAGGCCAATTCATTAAATATATTCAAGAAGGAGTTAGATATATTTCTTGAGGCTAAAGGGATCAAGGGATATGGGGAGAAGGCAGGGACAGGGTACTGAGTTTGGATGATCAGCCATGATCTCATTGAATGGTGGAGCAGGCTTGAGGGGCCAAAAGGCCTACTCCTGCTCCTATCTTCTATGTTTCTATGCGAGGCAAAAGTGCTTGAGTGGATAGGCTAAGCAAATCTGGCCAAGATGAGTGCGTTCCTTGCATCCCGGGCAGCTATGTTCTCGTGTACTGCTGCCGCTGGTTGATGAGCCTCTGCAGGATGTTCGTTTTCGCTCTACTCCTCCTCCTCATCTGAGGAGGATATGTGAGGAGCCACTTGGTCCTCAGGAATCTGCAAACCATGAAGCTGTGCCATGTAGTGAAGTGCACAGCAAACCACGACGATTCTGGAGACCCTGGCTGCTGAATACTGCAGGGCTCCACCTGATCTATCCAGGCATCTGAAGCGCATCTTCAGCAAACCGATGGTTTGCTCGATTATGGCTCTGGTGGACATGTGGCTGTAGTTGTAGCTCTCCTCAGCTTTGTTGGATGGTCTCCTCAACAGCGTCATTAGCCATGTCCTCAGGGGATAGCCCTTGTCTCCAAGTAGCCATCTGTTAAGTTGGTCTGGCGGACTGAATAGTGGAGCACACTAGACTGGCGCAGTATGAAGGAGTCATGGCAACTGCCAGGGTACTTGGCACAATCATGCAAAATTTCCTTCTTGTGGTCACACACCAGCTGAACGTTAAGGGAGTGGAAGCCCTTGCGAATGACAAAAATACCTGGATTGCGATGGGTGCCTTAAGGGCCACATGTGTGCAGTCAACGATGCCCTGCACCCTTGGAAAGCCTGCCAGATGAGCTAATCCAACTGCATGCGCCGTGACACTTGCTCGATCCTTGGTGAAATGGATATAATTGGGCACGAGGGCAAAGAGGGCATCGGTTACCTGCGTGATGCAAGTGTGTGCGGCCGCCTGGGAGATGCCGCTGATGTCTGCTGCTGATCCCTGGAATGAGCCTGAGGCAAAAAAGTTGAGTGCGGTGGTGACTTTGACGGCCACTGGTAAGGGTTGTCCACCTGGTCCTCTGGTTGCAGGTCTTGTTGCAGCATTGCGCAGATGTCACCCACTACCTCTCGCCAAAGTCGGAGCCGCCTTTGGCACTGCTGCTCAGACATGTTGAGATAGCTGACCCTGTGTCTGTAGACCCTGTTTGGGGGGTATCTCCTGTGCCGACGGGATTCCATGCGCTGGCCCCTTCTGGCCTGTGCATCTTCAGGTGGGTGAGCAGCAGCTTGGCGCGCCTGTTGTTGTTGCTGCTGTTGTTCGTGTTAAGTCTGTGTGTTACAGTTGTATTAAGATTAATTACTGACACAGACTACAAGAATAAAGTTCAACAGGTCTTTACTAGTTGGAGGTCAGGACTATACTAAATACAATATCACTACACAGTACTTATATACCGGTGGTCACCACCGGTATTACGTATACAGCAGCCAGAGAAAGTAGTACATCTCTTAAGGTGGAACAGGCTTAAGTTCTCTTAAGGTGGAACAGGTTACATACACCACAGTTCGGCCTCATCTAATATCCAGAAGGGAAGGAAATAAATGGCTCCCATGCTTCTGGTATATGCCTCAGTTGAGGAAGCGCTCGGTGAAGGTGGCGAGAGGGGTTTCCCAGGAGGTCACACAGCTGTGGTTATGCCTTCTAAAAGTCCCCCCAGACCTGAGACTACAAAGTCCTGCCACCTGCAAATGATGGCTGATCAAATCTCCTCTTTAATGGTTGACCTGCAGCTGATAGTCAGCAATCCAATTGTGCCTTCTAAAAGTCCCCCCAGACCTGAGACTACAAAGTCCTGCCACCTGCAAGCCAATTGTGCTCCTGTGGAAGTTTGGAGCCTGACACCCAATTGTGCTCCTGCCAGGTTTCACCGTCGTGTTTCAGAACAGGTGTGTTTCACGTGGGAAAAGGGTTAAAATCGCAATGGCCATTCAAAATGGCATTATAGAGGCAATTTAGTGCTTGTTAAGGGCCTTAATGGCCATCCCGCCTCCAAGAGGCGGGACGGAGACGGGATCTTCAGACATTAATTTTTGAAAATTGCGTGGAGGCGGGGTCGGGCCCTCCCGCCAGTTTTTGCAATTTTAACCACCCGCGTGCCTCCAATCCCACCTCCACGGCCCAATGAAAATCCTGCCCTCTATCTCAATACCATATTCCCGCTCTCTCCCCATACCCCTTGATGCCTTTTGTGTCTAGAAATCTATCTATCTCCTTAAATATATTCAGTGACTTGACCTCCACAGCCTTCTGTGGTAGAGAATTCCACAGGTTCACCACCCTCTGAGTGAAGAAATTTCTCCTCATCTCAGTCCTAAATGTCCTACCCCTTATCCTGAGACTGTGACCCCTCATTCTAGACCCCACAGCCAGGGGAAACATCCTCCCTGCATCCAGTCTGTCTAGCCCCGTCAGAATTTTATACATTTCCACGCGATCCCCTCTTATTCTTCTAAACGCTAGTGAATACAGGCCTAGTCGACCCAATCTCAAAACTGCACACAGTACTCCAGGTATGGTCTCACCAAGACCCTGCATAACTGTAGTAAGACATCCTTGCTCCTGTACTCAAATCCTCTTGCAATGAAGGCCAACATACCATTTGCCTTCCTAACTGCTTGCTGCACCTGCATGTTTGCTTTCAGTGACAAGGACACCCAGGTCCCTTTGTACATCAACATTTCCCAATCTATCTGCCTTTCTGTTTTTCCTACCGAAGTGGATAACTTCACATTTATCCACGTTATACTGCATCTGCCATGTATTTGCCCACTCACTCAACTTGTCTAAATCACCTTGAAGCCTCTTTGCATCCTCCTCACAACTCACAATCCCACCTAGTTTTATGTCGTCAGCAAACTTGGAAATATTACATTTGATTCCCTCATCCAAATCATTGATATATATTGTGAATAGCTGGGGCCCAAGCACTGATCCCTGCGGTACCCCACTATTGTCAATCATACATAGTGTGAAGGTCCCACTAAGTACCAGATAGCATGGACTTCAACTTCCTGACAAAACTCCAAACACCGTTATGGTCACAGAACAGAGCATATTTAATAATAATCCATAAGATTGATACAAGTCAGCATCTGCAACAGCACTTCCACCTCACTCTCTCCTTCCCTCCACTGAACTGTCTAGGTTTTCCATTATGTACCCAACTTCTTTGCCAAGGGTAGCAGGAGCCACAATTCCACAAAATTGCAGGATTGTTCCAATAAAATAAAGTATGTTGGAGCATATCTGGAAAATTCTACTTCAGAAGCGAGTTAGAGAAGTGATGGGTTCGACATGTAGGAGGATAAATACTGGAGTTTGAAACAGGCCGAGAATTTTCCAAATTCTAGTACTTGTTGAGAACAGACTTTTCTTCACTCATTGCCTGAGGGAAACTATACATCATTATATGATAGGGACTGTACAATAATATAGAAAGAAAACAAAACTGAGCGAAACCACGGCCCCGATTTTCCTGAAGGTGCGGGGAATTGTCGGGTTCCCCGAATGTCGGGTTCCGACCCGAATCTAAATGGGTCAGCCAGCTACACGCAATTTTCCCTCAAGTGGCCAATTTATCTCCAGCGTGTGGGCACCCTTGCTAATTGTCCATTTCCAGTCAGAAAGCCCCACAGTATGATGTCATCATTCGTGGTGCTTTTAAAGTGTCCAGCAAGCTTTTCAACCTCTGCAGGCTTCCCAACCAGTCTTGCAGAATGGCAGAGGAGCCTGCACCAGCTGCTGCCAGCGGCAGAGGCTGAGCTGCCGCCAAATTTGACGAGACGTCACTCCAGACATTGGTGGATGGGGTTAGGGTCCACAGGGAGGTCCTCTACTCTCGCTCAGGGAGGAAGAGGCCTCCCAAAGAGACCAGGGCTGCCTGGATGGAGGTGGCTGCAGAGGTCAACTCTCAGGGAGTCACCCAACGGACCTGGATGCAGTGCAGGGAGCGCTTCCATGACCTTCACCGTACAGGAAAAGTAAGTATGAAGTTTCCATCACCCTCAACCTGATCCCCATTGCCTTTCCCCAACAGCACTCAGCTTCAGCAATCTCTTCCTCCACATCCCACTTCACAGTCACATCCATGCACCCTTACCCATTCCCTATCTCTCTATGCTCACCTTCACATAACTATTCCACCATGCAGCCCTCACACTGCCTCTCACTCTGATGCTTGGAACACAACTGACAACACACAGGGAGGGCCCTTGGTCTTGCAGCCTCACACCATCTTTGTCTCCTTCTAAGTATCTGTGCTATGCAATCGCTACACTCACTCCTGCACTCTCACTCAAACTTCACTTGTCTCCCTCATTGCAGGAAAAGAGAGCTCACAATAGGAGAGAGCGTGCGAGGACTGGAGGAGGACCACCCTCAATCGCCCACCTGAGCCCCTGGGAGGAAGCTGTGATGGAGATTGCTGGGGCTGACGTGCCTGTGGAAGCTGGGGCAGGAGAGACAGGAGCAAGCCCGCAAGCTGGTGACAGAATAGTTTCCCATCTCTCTCATTGACATAGCATGAGTCGCTGATATGATTCTGAAGCTACATCATTTGGACTTATGAGCATATGCCAAATCCAATGTGCAAGTCGCCTTGGCATCACATCTCTAACTCTTTCCTTTACTCCCCCACAGGACCATCCGGAGCCCCCGTCGCCACTGCCGAGGAGGAAGAGGCTTTGCAGCCAGACTCCTCAGAGGAAGCTCCAGCCTCTGAAGGCGCAGCGTCAGCAGAAGTAAGCGCACCCAGCACCAGCGCAGACACTCACACCTCGGGGGGGCCTTTGGGACATAGAGTAGTGTTGTCACCAGGTGTTTCACAGCTCACAAGTGAGCATCAGCAGATTGTGGAGACAGGGACAGCAGTGGAGAGTCCTCGTCGGAGGGCGCAGGCCTCTGCCAGCTCAGCTCAGCTGCATGTCAACCCTATGCCTCTGGGTCCATCCGCAAGAGAGAAGGTGATGGAACTCCATGCACAGATGCAGGAGTTTCTGGCAGGTTTTGTCTCCAGGGTCGCTGCGAGTGTGGAGCGAATGGAGGAGTCCATCGCGAACATGAGCAAAGCCTTATTGGCGTCAATGGCGCATGAAAGCATCACCACGGAAAGGATGGCTACCTCCATGGTAAGGCTGGCTACCGCCGAGGAGAGGAGGGCTGCAGCCGAGGAGAGGAGGGCTGCGGCCATGGAGAAGCTTAGTCGCCAGGGTATCGAAAACATGGTGAGTGCTCAGAATAGAATGACATCTCTTGAGGAGCGATGGGCATCTATTGAGCACCGAAACCAGACCTTCATGGGAGTCCCTCTGAGCAGGACTTCCAGTGCTGAGACGGGTCCCCATGGCCCCCCTGATGTGCAGCAAGGTGCTCTCCAGGCGCTGAGGGGGAGCTGACCCATGAGAGGGAGGTTGCTGACAGACCTCAAGGAAGTGGGGGCTCCTCTCCACGCGCTCACACTTCCATGCCAGTTCAGAGCCCTCGGTCAGAGCCCCGCCGGAGTCCACACCCAAGTGGGATAGGAGTCTCAACCCCTGCACAGCCGCAGGAGCAGCAGACTGCTGGCGAGCCCTCACAGGCTCGCCACCCCAGAGGACGCCCGCCAAAGGTGTCGAGACAGGAGCAGCAGCAAAGTGAGCAAGGGGCCTCCACATCTGCTGAAGCCACAGGGGTAGCACTATGTAGGAGCACGCGTAAGAGAAAAATAAAGCACCACTAATCACAAGGGTAGTCATTTGGGTGAGAAGTCTTGTATATACTTTTAATGCCATCACCTTGTTGTACATAAAAAATCTGGTGGCAACTGCTGGAGTTGTGGCGTCTGTCATTTGGCAAATGGGGATTTCACATTGAGGCCTTAGGATTTCTTGCAGATGTCAGCAAGCTGGTCCAATAGGTAGAAATGCACAGGGATGGGCCACTGTCCATGGTCAGTTAAGAAGCAGCAAGGCTACAGTGTTTGAGGTACCAGGCTACGCAAATCTGCCCAGGATGAGTGCGTTCCTTGCATTCCGCCCAGCAATGTTCTCGCGCACTGGTGCCGCTGGTTGACGGGCCTCTGCAGGATGCTCGTTTCCGTCCTCCTCCTCCTCCTCAGCATCATCCTCATCCGAGGCAGCTCTGTGAGGAGCCTTTTGGTCCTGCGGAATCGGCAAGCCATGACGCTGTGCCATGTTGTGAAGCACACAGCATACCACAACGATTTTGGAGACCCTGGCTGATGAGTACTGTAGGGCTCCACCTGATCTATCGAGGCATCTGAAGCGCATCTTTAGCAAACCGATGGCTTGCTCGATAATGCATCTGGTGGAAATGTGGCTGGAGTTGTAGCGCTCCTCAGCTTCGTTGTCTGGTCTCACCGGCATCATTAGCCAACTCCGCAGGGGATATCCCTTGTCTCCAAGTAGCTATCCCTGAAGTTCGTTTGGCAGACTGAATAGCGGCGGCACAGTAGACTGGCGCAGTATGAGGGAGTCATGGCAGCTGCTAGGGTACTTGGCACAAACATGCAAAATCTCCTTCTTGTGGTCACACACCAGCTGAACGTTAAGGGAGTGGAAGCCCTTGCGGTTGACAAAAACTCCTGGATTGCGATGGGGTGCCCTAAGGGCCACATGTGTGCAGTCAATGACGCCCTGCACCCTTGGAAAGTCTGCCAGCTGAGCTAATCCACGCGCTCGCACCCTCACACTTGCGCGATGCTGGGTGAAATGGATGTGATTGTGTGCGAGGGCAAAGAGGCCATCGGTGACCTGTTTGATGCAAGTGTGTGCGGCCGCCTGGGAGATGCCGCTGATGTCTGCTGCTGATCCCTAGAAGGAGCCTGAGGCATAAAAGTTGAGTGCGGTGGTGACTTTGATGGCCACTGGTAAGTAGTGTGGACCTGGTGCTCTGGGCTCCAGGTCTTGCTGCAGCATTGCGCAGATGTCAGTCACAACCTCTCGCGAAAGTCGGAGCTGCCTTTGGCACTACTGCTCAGTCATGTTGAGGTAGCTGACCCTGTGTCTGTAGACCCTGTTTGGGGGGTATCTCCTGTGCCGACGGCCTTCCATGTGCTGGCCCCTTCTGGCCTGAGCTGCCTCAGGTGGCTGAGCCGCAGCCTGTCGCTCCTGCTGGTGCTGCTGTTGTTGCTGGATCTGCTGTTGTTGCTGGATCTGCTGCAGCCTCCTCTGCTGTTGGGGATCCTCTAATGCTAAGAAGGGAAGGAACAAAAGGCCTCCCATGCTTCTGGCAGATGCCTCCGTTGAGGCGCTGAGTAAGGGTGGTGAGAGGGGCTTCCCAGGAGATCACACTGGAGAAGTGTGTGAGGCTCCAACCTTCCACAGCTGTGCCTAAACCTTCAACAAGTTGCCCGAAGCCTTCAGCAACAAGGTCCTGCAGCCTACAAATGCTGGCTGATTAAATCTCTTCAGTCCTGATTGACCTGCAGCTGAAAGCAAACAAGCCAACATTGTTCACACCAGGTTTCATCAGCGGTGTTCCCACCAGGCGTGTTTTACGTGGGGAAAGGCTGAAAATTCCAAGGGACCCTGAAAATAGGATTAAACATGCCAATTATTGATCATTAGGCCGACCATTCCCGCCTGCTGCGGGTGGGACTGATTCGGGTCACGCTGAAACATGGGGGAGAAAGTCGGGCGGGGTGGGGAATTGGACAGGGGGGGTCGTGACCTCCGATTTCTGGGATTTTCAGCCCCCGCCCGCCTGAAACCCCGCCCGACGACTCCGGGAAAAGCGGGGCCCAAACCTTTGTATTGTAGCGGTTCGTGTAGATCGCCACTAAATAAGAGAGTTTGACTTCGACAAACTATAAATAAGTTGTTTATTTACAGGAACAGGCTAATTACAGCAGGTAAGATAGCAGGTAAGATGGCTGACTGTAGGAGCACCGTGGTATAGGTCTTGTCCCAGCGGGGACTCCGCGAGGACTGAGTTCGCAGTCCTGTGGGGAGCGTGATGATGTCATCACGTTTGTGTTGTGACGTCATCTCGTTGTTCGCATTTCCCGTGCTTAGGGCATCACGTGATGCGCGTCATTGCGTCGCTGGCCATTGAGGCCGCAGTCGGGAGCGGAAGCTGGAGGCCAGGCAGAGCCGGTGCATGCCGCGGGAGCGGATGATCGCGTCGCTCCCGTCGGCTGGCCGTTGAGGCCGAAGACGCTACGCCGAGCTGTGCCGGCGCACGCACATCACGTCGTACGTGACGTGACGTTAGGGCGCGTCTTAAAGGGGCAATGGCCCCAACAGGTAAGTTAAAAGGGAATTATGTGTCTTTATGTAAGGTACAACCGGTGGTACCGCCACAGTATACTGAATTTTCAGAGAATTTTATATCCAGTCTAAGCTCCACAAATCCATGTGCTTTTAATCCCAGCTGGGATCAACCTGCTGGGAACCTCCACCACTGACCTTATCTGGAATCAAGGGTAGGTTATCTCATTTGAATTTCATTGGCAGACGCCCATGTCACTACAGGCACATCTCGGGCAACAGAACAGGGAGGAGGAGAAGAAATGCTGGACTGCTCGCTTCTTCAGCAGCAACCCCTACCAATTGCCATTCTTTCACAGGGCCCTGTTACAAGGAGGCTAATATCTAACTATACCGTGGGCATTTCTGCAGGAGTCTAGGGCGTAAAAATTCGGTTGATTTGCGCCTCCTGTTAGCGCCCTAAGAGGGTGCTAACGGGGCGCAAAGTAACTAGCACCTGGGCACGGTACTGCCAACGCCTCCCGCAAAATTCAGCGGGAGGTTAGCGGCGGCGGTAACCGTTAGCGCCCCGCGGTGCTGCGCCGCCGGTGATGACGTCATCACTGTGTGCATTGCCCCGCTCATGCCCCGGCCGCGATCTTTGGTAGTGCCCCCTGACTTACCGTTGGACGCTATGTCCGACGGGGTGAGGGGGGCCTACCTGCGGCTGGGGCAGTGCTAATTAAAGGGGAGGTGCCGGGCAGCCACCTGCCAGCACCTGACCCCGTTGTACCCGGCCTTCTGTGCAGCCCCCCCACTTCCAATAGCGCTCCGCCTCCTTCTTGGGGCGCTACTGGTAAATTTCGGGTGTGGGGGTGCTAATTTTTTCGGGGCGCTAAAAGTAGCACCCCGGCGAAGTTAGCGCCCCAAAGGCAGCACGACCCAATTTTTCCCCCCAGGCCTCAACCCCTAGGTGGAACCTATTGTGAACCATGTTAACTCCTGATTACTGAAAATGGGGTAATGTTTAGCCCTTCAGAATGCACCTCTACAAGGGCAGAGTATAGAAAAGGTACAGCTGTAGGGTCCAAGGTCTCCTTCAAGACATCACTGTTAGACTGTTGAGAGAGAAGGCAGTACATAAAACCCCAGGATTGTAACAGTAGAATATGAGAATGTGTCATAACTGAGGAACAAGTGCAATAAAATGTCCTCACCTTCAAACCAGTCTTTTGTATTTAAATCTGTCATTCCCCTGCGGCACATTGCCGGACCCTCTGAAGGGATATAAAAGCCTCTCACAAGGACGGTAAATAGAACACTCAGACCTTGAAATTGCACTGAGGGATAATGGATATTTACACCTAACGTGTTTGTCTGGAATCCCCTCTCTCTGTGATTTTAGACAAAGTGTTAACCCAGTTATTTTAAATTCTCAAATAGCGGATAGCATAAAAATAAAAGAGTAGAAACACTGCATATATATAACTGTTATCTATAAGAGAACAGCTTAGCTTTAGATTGGAGCATTTCACTGTTTTCCTTTTGAGGAGTTCAATGGAAGGAATTTACTGTGAATATAGAAGTATATTATTACTGTTACTTATTCACATATTCATCTTTTCCTAAATAAATTTGCTTAATAGTTTAAACCTGAAATGAGGTCTGATGCTGTGATGCTTTAATGCTTATCAAAGACAGGAGAGAGATGCTATGGAGGCACAGGATTATTCTAGTAGCTAAAAATATTTAATGGAAAGGTTGTTCTGGGTGTTATTCTGGGCATGTTACTGAAAGCTGACCGAGATATCAAGGCTAGTGAAGATGCTCTCAAAAGGCAAAAGTGTAATCCAAAACAAGGAGGGTGAAAAATTGAGTAGGAAGGATAGAAAAGACCAAAATGTAACCAGGACAAACTGAATCATAAGATAATAACTGTAAATTGTTTTCATAGAATCATACAGCACAGAAAAAGGCCATTCGGCCCTTCGCGCAAGTGCCGGCTAATTGAAAGAACTATCCAATTAGTCCCACTCCCCTGCTCTCTCCCTACAGCCCCTTTTCCCCCCTTCAAGTTTTATTTTATAGATATGTCTCCACCAATATAAATGAAACCCATATAACAGAGCTGCAATCTGGTCAAATGTTATGAGTGCTATGACTCAGAAGAGTGAGATTGGTTAAAAACAAAGATGCATTTAGATCCTCAAAGTGAGATCCATGTAAATATGTTACATTTTTAGTCCTGTTTCATCCAATTAGTTTTCTTTACCCCTCTAGCGTAGGCATGGAATTTTATAGGGGTAAAAAAGGACTTGTATTTATATAGTGTCATTCACATTCTGGGGACTTCCCAGAGTCCTTGGCAACCAGTGTAGTCACTGCTGTTATATAGACATGTGTGGCAGCCAATTTGCACACAAGAAGATCCCACAAACAACAAATAAGATGGCCATGTTGGTTGAGAGATAAACATTGCCCGGGACACAGGGAGAACGCCAATGCTCTTTGTTGAATAGTGCAATGGTATCTTTTATGCCCACCCCAACAAGCAGACAGGGCCTCAGTTTACTGTCTCATCTGAAAAATAGCACCTCTAATAATGCAGCAATCCCTCAGTACTGCATGATGTATCAGCCTAGATTAAATGCTCAAGTCCTGGAATGAGACTTGAACCCATGAACCTTCTGAGTCAGAGCTGACAGTATTACCAGACGAGCCAAGCTGACACAGTAACTGTTTATGGATGGCGGCCACCCTCTGGTACTTTGCCTAAGTGATCATCCTTCATGGGTGAACATAAACAGTGAATCTCAGCAGACTGTGATGACTGTAGGGATCACAGTCAAGCCTCACCCATCATGCACAATTGTGGCACTAAATTCAATGGTAACACCTCTACTATTACAGCAGCTAACTCAGGACGGATCAGGGATACAATCTTCTGGTCTGTATGGCATTGACTTTACCAACACAGCCATCAGCACAGCTCGCAGGTTAAACTTTTTAACCAATATATGAGTCTCAGTATTACAAAAGCAAAATACTGCGGATGCTGGAAATCTGAAATAAAAACAGAGAATGCTGGAAATACTCAGCAGGTCAGGCAGCATCTGTGAAGAGAGAAACTGGAAAGAGACCTTTCGTCAGAACTGGAAAAAGTTCGAGATGTAACAGATTTTAAGCAAGTGCAGAGGCAGGGAAAGAGGGGAGGGGAAGAAAGGACAAAAAGAAGGCCTGTGATAGGATGGAAGGCGGGAGAGATTAAATGACAAAAGAGATGATGGTGCAAGGCAAAAGGAGACAGTAATGGGACAAGTAAAGAAACAAAAGTTGGGTCCAGAGGAGGTGTAAATGGGAATATCAGAATCATCAGCAACAGCTGCCATCCGAAAAAATGGGGGCAGTGGTTATGATCTGAAATTGTTGAACTCAATGTTGAGTCCAGACGGCTGTAAAATGCCTAATCAAAAGATGAGGTGCTGTTCCTCAAGCTTACGTTAAGTTTCATTAAAACAGTGTAGGCCAAGGACAGAGAGGTCAGAGTGGGAGTGGACCAGAGAATTAAAGTGACAGGCAACCGGAAGTTCGGGGTCATGCTTATGGACTGAACGGAGGTATTCCGCAAAATGGTCACCCAATCTGCGTTTGGTCTCCCCAGTGCAGAGGAGACCGCATTGTGAGCAGCGAATACAGTATACTAAATTGAAAGAAGAACAAGTAAATCACTGTTTCACCTGGAAGAAGTGTTTGGGGCCCTGGAAGGTGAGAAGGAAATAGGTAAAAGGGCAGATGTTGCATCTCCTGCGCTTGCACAGGAAGGCGTCGTGGGAAGGGGAGGGGGTGTTGCGGGTGATAGAGGAATGAAACAATGTGTCATGGAGGGAACGGTCCCTTTGGAGTGCTGAAAGGGGAGGGGAAGATGCGTTTGGTGGTGGCATCACACAGGAGGTTGCGGAAATGGCGGACGAGGATCCATTGAATGTGGAGGCTGGTGGGGTGGAAGGTACATGAGTCTCACTATGCCTGACCTAGAAATGCTTGACGGTGTCTGAAATTACACTGTCCGATTTCCTAAGACATGACAGGCGGAAAAATGATTTTATGTCTTGCATGATGTTTTTGGTTTCAGATTCTGATTTTACCATGTCGATGGAAATATAAAAATAATTTTGTAGATATTGTGAAGTTAGTAGAATATATTTTAGCAATAATTTTCTGCAATACTTTACACTATTCTTCTAAATTGGTCCAGGCAGCGGGCGGTCGAGGGGGTCGTTCGGCCCGATTGCCTGCCTCTCTTCTGCGGCCAAGTCCGCGCCCGGGTGGCCCTGGAGATGGAGCATGCGGTGTCCGCCGGCACGCTTGAGGTTTTCCGCGACCGGTGGGCACCGCGGGGACTGGAGTGCATTATCAATTCGGACAACAAAATTTTAATTTGATTTGTTAAGTTTTATTTAAAGTTTTATTAATTTACAGTCAAGTTGTTTAAACACCCCATCAAAAGAGTACACTATTCTTCTAATGATGTGCATAATTCAAAAAGTCCTACATATACAGTGAAGTCCCCACCGATCTTTTGAGCTGCAGAGTGTGAGATGCAGTAACTCCTCCGCGAAGCTGAGGAAGAGGAGAGGAGGGGAGGACAGTGTGCGGTCTGTGTGCAGTAATTCCTCCCAGCCTGCGAGGGCGCTATGGTTGGGAGTTGGAGTGGGGCTGTGTGCGCGGTGCAGTGTGGGAAACGGCGGGTCTGGTAGACGGAGCTTGGAGCACGGCTGGGGAAGGGGGAAAACTGTAAAAATTAGTCCGGCTGCGAAGGTGATTTTTTTTTTGGTGGACATAACACTGTTCGGGACAGAAACTCAACAACTCTATTTTGAACTGGAAAAAAAAAAATTTGATCGTCCGCTCGAGTTGAGGAAAATGTCGGAAAATCAACCCAACAACCCCAACCGGGTGAGGAACAACAACCTGAACCCGAACCCGCTCATCAATGTCCGCGACCGGCTCTTCCATGCACTCTTCTTCAAGATGGCCGTGACATACGCCAGGGTGTTTCCCCCGTCCTTCCGGAGAATGTTCGAGTTCTTCGTGCTGCTGAAGGTTAATGTTGTTGTTTCAGTGTTGGGGGTACCGGGGTGAGGGATGGGGAGGAGGACCCGGGGAGGAGAAGGGGGTTGTTATGGGGCCACGGAGTTGAGCGCATGCGCGCCGTTGTATGTTGGCATGATGCCTAGGATTCCCATTAAACACTTCCCTTATTTAATATAAGTTTCATTTTATGGTCCCATGCATAGTATAATTTGTGAAGCCACTACATTCTGATTGCATAATGTTTGCAGGCAGGGGTTGGGGGCAATACAATAATGGTTATGTGGAAGGTTATTGGTTAGGATGACTATGTAAGAACATAAGAAATAGGAGCAGGAGGAGGCCATTTAGCCCCTCGAGCCTGTTCCACCATTCAGTCAGAACATAGCTGACCTGTGACCTAACTCCATATGCTTGCCTTTGGTCCATATCCATTAATACCTTTTGGATAACAAAAATCAATCAATCTCAGATTTAAAATTAACAATTGACCTAGCATCAGGAAGAGAGTTCCAAACTTCTACCACCCTTTGCACATGTAGAAGTGTTTCCTAACCACTCGGAATCACAGAAATTTACAACACAGAAGGAGGCCATTCAGCCCATCGTGTCCATGCCGGCCAAAAAAGAGCTGCCCAGCCTAATCCCCCTTTCCAGCTGAGTCCGTAGCCTTGTAGGTTATAGCACTTCAGGTGCATGTCCAAGTACTTTTTAAATGTGATGAGGGTTTCTGCCTCTACCACCCTTTTAAGGCAGTTAGTTCCAGTCCCTCAAAAGGGTGGTAGAGACAGAAACCCTCATCACATCTTAAAAAGATGAGGAAGGCTATCTTTGTCAATCCATCCAGAATAACCCTAAAGTCCCCCCATTCCAATTTGGCTCCTCAATGATTCCAGGGTTTCTTTGTTCATGACTCTATCCAGGGTCAATCTCTGTATGATAGAGAACTTCCTGATATCAGTCCTAAATTGTCTATAACTAAATCTGTGTCCCTTCATCCTACTTTGGCAAGAGAGAACTATGTGTTTCTGGAGAAAGATAGGATTGCACTCCTGGACGGCCTGGCTCTAATTTTTAGACTATGCCCCCTAGTCCTAGACTCCACAACCAGCAGAAATAGTTTCTGTTTATCTACCCTATCTGTTTCCCTTAATAGCTTGAAAACTTTGATCAAATCACCCCTTAACCGTCTAAATTTCAGGGAATGCAACCCTAGTTTGTGTAATCTTTCCTCGTAATTTAACCCTTGGAGTCGGGCAGGAGTGCGGGAAAGGCGGAGCGAGGCGAGAGCGGACCCTATTGTGATGGCGCCGATGAAGATGGCTGCCGTCCTTGCGGGCTCCGTGCATACCAGGCAGCTAAGTGTCCTTTGCTGCTTGGTGCGCTCGGCTCGTTAAGAAAAAAGCATTTCACTGACTGGATTTCACTTGTTGTATTTGGTTATGTGACAAATAAAATTGAAATTGAAATGGAGTCCAGGTATCATTTGGGTGAATTTACGCTGCACTCCCTCCAAGGCCAATATATCCTTCCTAAGGTGTGGTGCCCAGAACTGCTCACAGTACTCCAGGTGTGGTCTAACCAGGGCTTTGTACAGCTGTAATATAACTTCTACCCCCTTGTAGTCTAGTCCGCTAGATATAAAGGCCAGCATTCCATTAGCCTTTTTGATTATTTGCTGTATCTGTCCATGACATTTTAATGATCTATATACCTGGACCCCCAAGTCTCTTTGGACCTCCACTGTTTCTAGCTTTTCACCATTTAGAAAGTACCCTGTTCTATCCTAAATGGATGGCCTCACATTTGCCTACATTGAAATCCATTTGCCACATTTTTGCCCATTTGCTTAATCTATTAATGTCTTTGTAATTTTATGATTCCATCTACACTGCTTACAATGTTAACTGTCTCTGTGTCACCGGCAAACTGTGGCTCTCTATCCCATCATCTAAGTCTATAGAACACTCTGAGTTTGAAAAGCCTGTTTCAGCTCACTGTCCAGGCCACATGTGACTAATGATCACTTGGGAGGGTGGCTGGAATTCATACCACTATCTCCCCTCCTGCCTTCTCAGCATGAACCAGTGATTTCAGGGGAGATGGGGAAATAACAGCAATGAGAATGAGATTCATCCTGTTCACAGTTTCACAACAAATTGATGAGTAAGAAACTAGAAATCTTGTTCTGTACTCCAACTTTACTAAAGTTATCGAAAAGAAGAATTTCACCTTCCAAGAGTGGGCAAATATACCCTTCTGCTGCAATTCTCTCTCTTTAACCAGCAGAAGGATAAACCACCAATTCCTTTATACCGATGTTCTGCTGAAGGGTTACACCTGAAACATTCCTATTCTTGGTTATCCATTGACTAATTGTGCCAGGAAACAAAATGTAACTATTCGTGTTGAAATATTTCTGTCTATAATGGTTAATGATTTATTGCACTTTGACCATTTCAGATCAATCGGTCTCGACGTCCCACTCCTGAAACTTTAGGATGTTACACACAGTCCATTTGGCTGAGACGCTTGTATTTCTATCGCACCTTATTACATCTCGGGACATTGCAACGTGCTTCACATGAATTACTCTTGGAAGTGTAGTCACTGGGAAAAAAATACCATTTTAATTTAAGCTTTTTAAAATGGGTTTAGCTGGTCTAACTACCCCACCCCCCAAGGAAATTATAGTCATGTTCCCCTTTAAGTAGAGACACTTGTTTGTATTCCAGTAGGGTTAGGTCCTTCTAAGCCCACAGATCCAAAGGCCTGCTTTCATTTCATATTAAAAATAGCAGTTTTGGCAGGCCAGAGCCCTGCATGAGCCTAGGCAGTGAGTGTTTGGCTATCCACCCTTGGGGGTGACGCAGTTGAGCCTGATCCTCGTCTCACTTGATGCACAAACATGCACTTTCCAATACTGGATAGCAGCTCAGAGTGGGAACCCTTCCTGATTTTTTGTTTTGTTTCCCTTTGTAGCCCAGATGCACTAAGGCCACTTGTAGCACCCCAGGCTAGGACCAGATCTGTAATAATACAATCCTGGCTATACTTGAAACTGGATATGTGTGTCCTCTTTAAACAGCGTAGTAGGCCCTTTTATGTCTCTACGTCTTACCCCTATATCTCTTTATAGCGAGTGTATAGGAAGCCCGCTCCAATAATAGCAATGCTACTTACTGATGTAGATGTAATATTGTATTATATTGTGTAAATCTTCGTCACAGCTCCTGGAATTGGTGAGCTTGCTGGCCTAGTGCGTGTGATGGCACTTCTACTTTTACTATAGTACACAACTGGCACAGTGGGTTAGCAAGGGGACCTGAGTTTAATCCAACAAAAGCGATGAAGGTATTCCTCTAGTGGCTGTAAGAATCTGAGAGAAAATTAGTTTATAGGTTCAACCAGTTCACAGTGAAAGCAGGCCTAAACTGCAGAAAGAATTGGCAATCTCACTCGAGTTTTAAAGAGTTACTGGTGACAGAAATAGGCTAAAAATAATACTGGATGCTTTTCTGTGTGTTGAAGGCACACTCTTGGGTCAGAATATAGGGAGCTATACCATATAGATGCTTGATTCTGGATATTAAAAGTGAAAAATTCTTTAATTCCCTAATACTGACCTTGATGAATGGAAAAGTCAGTTTTTTTAGCACAATGTGGCGATACCAAAATTTATCCCATCTGTGAATGATGCTTAGTTCTACATTATGACTACTTATATGCCACCTTATCATCGTTGTGCTAACCTCTGTCTTTTCCCATCTGTAATTTTTATTTACTAATCTTTTGCTGTCAAATTTCACTTCATCCTTAGTTTTTCCTTCCACTTGCCCCTCCCCTGACTATCTTCTTATTGCCCCTTCACCCTCTATGTGTTGGTATTGGTCACTGTTTCTTCCATTAATGCCCCTTACAAGCACTGTCCCAAATTTTTCAGTATCCTCTTTTCTCAACAGCTCTCCTTTCCGACTATATTTCCATTCATCCTGTCACATCTTCTCAGTGTCCAATTGAAATGGGCCTAAATTTGAATATGGCTGTGCACAGTTAGTTATATCCAAAAAGTGTAACAGTCATTCTGTATGATTTCATAACATCAAATTTCAATCAAATGACCCAACACTTTAACATAGTTATAATGGTATAAAAAGTTTAGATGAGATGAACTGCCAGTGTGTTTTTGTTTTATTTTATATAAGTTGAATAAATGTTCCTATCATTGTCTTGACTTTGGGACACTTTGATATAAGTCTGGAAATATTTTTAAATTTGTTCATGGGATGTGGGTGTCGCTGGCAAGGCCAGCATTTATTGCCCATCCCCAATTGCCCTTTGAGAAGGTGGTGGTGAGCCACTTTCTTGAACCGCTGCTGTCCGTGTGGTGAAGGTACTCCCTCAGTGCTGACTTTGTCATAGTGCTTTGGTACAACTGAGTGGCTTGCTCGGCCGTTTCAGAGGGCAGTTAAAAGTCACCAACATTGCTGTGGGTCTGGAGTCACATATAGGCTAAACAAGGTAAGGATGGCAGATTTCCTTCCCTAAAGGACATTAGTGAATCAGTTGGGTTTTTACGACAATCCGGTAGTTTCATGGTCACCATTACTGATACTAGCTTTTTAATTCCAGATTTATTGAAGTAACTGATTTTAAATTCCCTCCCGCTGCCGTGGTGGGATTTGAACTCGTGTCTTCTGGATTATTAGTCCAGGCCTCTGGATTACTAGTCCAGTAACATAACCACTTTGCTACCGTAGGTAAAATGATGCATACTAATTCACATACAGTAAAGAAAAATGTTTAAAGACAGTGGCAACAAACAAGTTGAAGTTACCATGGCTGTACTTTGAATATGCTTTGTCTAAATGGTGATGCTGTTGCGTGCTCATGAAAACTTGCTCGGAGCAGTGCAGCTCACAGATTTGTGAGGGAACTGAGCTGATGGTCCTTACCTCAGTGTAAATTTGGGAGGAAAAGGGTGTGCAGAGAAAGCTGCCACAATGGCCAAGTCATATCAACCGTGTGTGTTAGTTCTGCTCCCTTGCCTATTTCTCAGGCCTGTATCTCAGCATGGTTCCCCATCAACTGACTATTTATACAAAATAATTTATTCCCCCTTAAAAAGACAGAAAGGAATTGACTAAGCAATTTTGATACTTTTTAATTAGGGTACTGCTGGCGATAACCTTTAAAGATGCACTAAAATAATCTGATAAGTTTTTTGTCAAAAAATTTTTTTTGCTTCAAGTTTGTTTTTTCTGAAGATAAGATCTAGGAAGTATATCAATGCTCCCCTATAGAAATATTTATATTTCACTGAAAATTCAAGCTGGAGAGTAGTGAAATCATACTGGCCTTTGAAAGGCTAATGAATTTGTACTGTAGAGAAGGGGATTGAATGAACAAATCTTGTCTTTTATATATCTATTTATTTATACTAAAATTGATATTCTTCCTAGGTCTGCTGAAGATGTGATGGTCAACAAAAAAGGAAATAAACTTTTCTGCAAATTTCCCTCAACTGTTTTCCTTCCTTTAGTTTAAAATGTGTAAAACATTGGTATGTAATTGTAGCAGATTGTTAACCCAATACATGTTAGTTTATTTGGAGGGTAGGTGATCTTTTAATCCTGGATTAAAATTTGGTGTCAAAACAAACACTGATTTCTGTCCAGCAACAGCAGTGAGCACAGTGGACGTGGTTTCCGAGAAACAGAATCTCATGGGATTGTCAGTTTCCAAACTGCATCTCTGGAGAAATCCTGCTATTGATATGCACAACCTTCTGATTTGAAATGTATCACTCGGCGACCCCTGGTATTGCACAGACCTGTACTACAGAGTATAACATATAACATTTCCATTCTTGGCATAACTGGTAGAGCTCTGTCTTTAGGAAAAATTGAAGTGCTTTTTGAGTTATCCATGTAAAAGAGAGGAGGAATCGGAAGAGATAGGAAAAAGAAATATAAACTTGAATTGTTGGGTCTATTGTCCTAAAAGCTAATTTAAGTAGGATGAGTTAAACATGAACTATTTCTTAAATCATTCATTTAGCAAATTTTACCTTCCGACATTCTGCACGCAGAGTGTGCCTGTTTTCTATGAAAAATTCTGAATTTTTACCTACAATTGCTGGTGTATCTACAAGCAATTTTATCTTAATGTTCGTAGTCATAGGAATGTACAGGACCAGAAAAGATGATTGCAATCCATCGGGCCAGTTTCCGTGTCTCGGAAATATATTCCACGATACCTCTATTAATATAGGAATGCACAAAACTGGAAAAGCCACAGCTCTTCGAGTGCGTTGCAGTTTTTTCTATCTTTTAATCATCAGGTACCAAGAGCGCATTGCTGAAACAGATCAGTTACCTCCATGCAGTTGCTCCCACCCCATGATTTATATTGTAATCGGTCGCCATACTTCTTGTAGACCCTTGGAGGTCAATTTGAAAAATAGAGACTGGTTTTCTGTGAGTATATTGATGTTATGACTGACTGAGTGATTTCTGAATTCTATTTTTAGATACACAGAGTAAATATGACAATTGGAACTGCCATCTCTATCTCTGAGGGCAGCTCGTTATTTCTGTAGCTGGGGGACCAGTTTGTGAAGCAAACTCAATCTATCAGATATTCAATTAAAAGCATCTGTCCTGATCGAGGATTTCATTTGTTGGTGTCATTGCCTGTGTTCAGAATTTAAGTCAAACATTGTTAAGGACAAGTCAGTCCCTTTTGAAATGTTAACACATGCAGATAAGCAGACTGGGGAATAGACAAATTCAGTCTTTTTAGCTGAAACTTTAGGGGAATTTTTGGTAGGAAGGTCACCATGTTCTGAGGTCATGAAAGGCACTATATAAATGCAAGACTTTTTTTTCCTCACAATGTCTTGCCTTACAAGAACTTGTTGAACTTTTAGGTTAATAGGAACATGGGGATAGGAGTAGGTTGCTGTTCATTTTTCAAAGAGCAGGCTGTGGCATAAATGACTTCCCATGAGATCTGAACTTCATAGTCATTTGCATTATATCTGTACAATTTAACCTCCAGAGGCTGTTTCCACAGAAGTTAAAGCAGAGAAAGGGGTCATTTGGCCCATCATGCCCAGGTTGTGCTCACTCTTGAATTGGAATGATCTATTCTAATTCTCGGCCTTTTCCCCATACCCATGATATTCTTCCTTTTCAATTACTTAACAAATTCCCTTTTCAATAATGTTATAATCTCTACTGCAACAACCACTTATGGTAAGCAATCCATGTTCTAATAATGCTCTGAAAAATGTCTTCTAATTTCTTCCTTCATCTAATTATAATCCTCATGTCTCACTTATCAATTTGCCAACCAATGGAAGCAGTCAGTATTTATTCTGTCAATTTTGGAAACCTCTTAGATTCATAAGATCATTATGGATGCCCCCATTTCAGCATCCAATTGTTCCTTAAATTATACCACGGTTTTAACCTTTCCTGCTTTGTCTCAGAAGTCCATTTCACATTTTGACCACTTTTTGTGCAGAAGAACTTCCTGATATTGGTCTTTTACTAGTTTGAACCTGTATCCCTTGTCCAAGTCTTGCAATTTTTATTTAAAGTAATATTCCAGATTTACCTTTTCCATTCGGTTAACTAACTTATGTACCTTTATAAGATCACCTCTCGGGTGCCTTCAGCCACCCAGGCCTCAAGCTCTGGAATTTCCTCTGCATTACCACTTCCTTCTCCTTTAAGACCTTCCTTAGATCCTACCTCTTTGACCAAGCTGTTGGTCATCAGTGTCTTTTTTTGTTACACCTCTGAATGACGATGGGGCGCTGTTCTATGTTAAAGGTGCTATATGCATGCAAAATATTGTTTCTAGGCTGAAAATTCCTTTGGCAGTAGTTATTGCTCTTCTTTGCACTGCCTTCAGTATCTGAACATCTTTGTTTCTTGGGAGCCAGCACTAGACACAGTACTCAAGGAATGGTCTGACCAGAGAATGGTACACTTTGATCACTTCCTTCGATTCATGCTCTATTCTTTTGACTATTGTTGATTGCAGCTCTGGTTCGGCATGTGTTGTTTGGTAGGTCTCTTTCGATTTCTTCCTTAGCTATTTCAACACCATTCGTGGAATACTGAGGTGCACATTTTTCCGTCATATGGACTATAGGTTACACTTGTCAACACTAAATTTCATCTGCCCTTGTTCTGCACACATAGATATTTTGTCCACCTCATTCTGTCATTTCTAATTTGCCTTTTTGTTTCTAGTTTGATATCTACAAGTTTGACTAACTTGCATTGAGTTTCTGAATCCAAGTGATTGATGTACTTTAGAAATAGTATTGGTCCTAATTATTAGTCCTAGGGGGCACCCCACTCAGAACTCTTTCTCCCCCACCTGCGCACACAAATTATCCTTTCCAACAAGCAACTGCTGTTTTCTACCTTTTGCCCAGTTCCTTATCCATTCCCCAGATTTACCCTGAATCCCTACAGTTTTGAGCTTAACTACTTGACTTTTGTGTGAAACTCTTACAAATGCTTTTTGGAAATCTGGGTACATCGTGTCAGAGTTTCCCACAATCTATTTGCGTTGTCGCTTTCTCAAAGAAGTCCGTGATTTGTTAGGCATGATCTTCATGTTGACTGCGGTTTACTAAGTGTCTCCACTTATGGAAACTGCATTTTTGCTGTGAGCAGCAGTGTTGGGAGCATGCCTGAACTGTATCAATGACATTGGCATGATCGTGTATGTTACAAGACTTAAAACCTCTCCATGGTTTTTATAGGTGTTACTAAAGATACAGATTTATAATTTATTAAAAAACCATACAGGACAGAACTATATTCTCGTGTGATTATGCAAAACTGCATCATGACGGCACACAGATGCGTGTAACTGGTAATCTAGAGCAGAAAGTTTCTAATCTGATACATAAGAAATAGGAGCAGGAGTAGGCCAATCGGCCCCTCGAGCCTGCTCCGCCATTCAATAAGATCATGGCTGATCTGATCCTAACCGCCAATCTACTATCACAGAACCATCTCCTGAATCTAACAGAATTAGACACACGAAATAGGAGCAGGATCAGGCTACACGGCCTCTGGGCCCGCTCCGCTACCCACAGGGCCATGTCCGATCCGAACCTAGACTCATGTCCAAATTCCTGCCCGCTCCCCGTAACCCTTAATTCCCTTCTAGGAAACTGTCTATTTCTGTTTTAAATTTATGTAATGTAGCTTCTACAGCTTTTTGGGGCAGCATATTCCATGGACCTACCACCCTCTGAGTGAAGTAGTTCCTCCTCATCTCAGTTTTGAAAGAGCAGCCCCTTATTCTAAGACTATGCCCCCTAGTTCTAGTTTCACCCATCATCGGGAACATCCACCCGATCCAACCCCTTCACAATCTTATGTTTCAATAAGATCGCCTCTCATTCTTCTGAACTCCAATGAGTAGAGTCCCAATCTACTCAACCTCTCCTCATATGTCCATCCCCTCATCCCCGGGATTAACCGAGTGAACCTTCTTTGTACTGACTCGAGAGCAAGTATGTCTTTTCTTAAGTATGGACACCAAAACTGTATGCAGTATTCCAGGTGCGGTCTCACCAATACCTTGTACAACTGAAGCAATACCTCCCTATTTTTATATTCTATCCCCCTAGCAATGAAAGCCAACATTCCATTGGCCTTCTTGATCACTTGCTGCACCTGCATACTAACCTTTTGAGTTTCGTGCACCAGGACCCCCAGATCCCTTTGTACTTCAGTACTTTCCAGTTTCTTGCCATTAAGATAATAACTTGCTCTACGATTTTTCCTGCCAAAGTGCATAACCTCACACTTTCCAGTATTGTATTCCATCTGCCAAATCTCTGCCCACTTACTTAGCCTGTCTATGTCCCCTTGCAGGTTTTTTATGTCCTCCTCACTCACTACTTTCCCTCCCATCTTGGTATCCTCTGCAAACTTTGATATGTTACACTCGGTCCCCTCCTCCAAATCGTTAATATAGATTGTAAAGAGTTGGGGACTCAGCACTGACCCCTGCGGAACACCACTAGTTACTGATTGCCAGTCCGAGAATGAACCATTTATCCCAACTCTGCCTTCTGTTAGATAGCCAATCCTCTATCCATGCCAGAATATTACCCCCAATCCTGTGATTTTTTATCTTAAGCAATAATCTTTTGTGTGGCACCTTGTCAAATGCCTTTTGGAAGTCTAAATACACTACATCCACTGGTTCCCCTTTATCCACCCTATATGTTACTTAAAGAACTCCAGCAAATTTGTCAAACATGACTTCCCCTTCATAAAACCATGCTGACTTTGTCCTATTAAATTATGATTATCCAAATGTCCTGTTACTGTCTCCTTAATAATGGACTCCAAAATTTTACCTACCACAGATGTTAGGCTAACCGGTCTATAGTTTCCAGCCTTCTGTCTACTGCCCTTTTTAAATAAGGGCGTTACATTAGCAGTTTTTCAGTCTGCCGGGACCTTTGCTGAGTCCAGGGAGTTTTGGAAAATTATTACTAATGCATCCACAATCCCTACCGCCACTTCCCTCAAGACCCTAGGATGTAAGCCATCAGGTCCAGGTGATTTATCCGCCTTGAGTCCCATTATTTTACCGAGTACCACTTCCTTAGTGATTTTGATCGTGTTTAGCACCTCCCCCCCCCCCCCCCCCCCCTATAGCCCCCTGTTTGTCCAGTGTTGGGATATTCTTAGTGTTCTCTACTGTAAAGACTGATACAAAATATTCATTCAGTGTTTTTGCCATCTCCATATTTCCCACCATTAATTTCCTGGTCTCATCCTCTAAGGGACCAACATTTACTTTAGCCACCCTTTTTCTTTTTATATAACTATAAAAACTCTTACTATCTGTTTTTATATTTTTTGCTAATTTACTTTCATAATCTACCTTCCCTTTCTTAATCAATCTTTTTGTTATTTTTTGCTGTCTTTTAAAGTTTTCCCAATCCTCTATCCTCCCACTAGATTTGGCTACCTTATATGCCCTTGTTTTTAGTCAAATACTATCCTTAATTTCTTTACTTAGCCACGGATGGCTGTCTTTTCTTTTACACCCTTTTCTTCTCAGTGGAATATTTTTTTTTTGGAAGTTGTAAAATAACTCCTTAAATGTACACCACTGATCATGTATCGTCTTACCCTTTAATCTATTTTCCCAATCCACTCCACTCAATTCCGCTCTCATACCTTCATAGTCTCCTTTATTCAAGCTTAGCACGCTTGTTTGAGATCCAACCTTCTCACCCTCTAATTGAATATGGAATTCAACCATGTTATGGTCACTCATTCCAAGGGGATCCTTTACTAGGACATTTTTAATTAATCCTGTCTCGTTACACAGGACCAGATCTAAGGTTGCTTGCCCCCTGGTCGGTTCAGTTACATACTGCTCAAGAAACCCATCCCTAATACACTCAATGAACTCATCCTCAAGGCAGCCCTGCCCAATTTGATTTGTCCAATTAATATGATAGTTAAAATCCCCCATAATTATAGATGTTCCCTTATTACAAGCCTCAACTATTTCCTGATTGATACTCCGTCCAACAGAGTTGCAACTGTTCGGAGGCCTATAGACTACGCCCACTAGTGTTTTTTTCCCCTTATTATTCCTTATCTCCACCCAAACTGTTTCATTATCCTGATCTTTTGACCCAATATCATTTCTCTGTATTACAGTGATTCCTTCCTTTATTAACATAGCCACCCCACCTCCCTTCCTGCCTGTCCTTCCTGATCGTTAAATAACCTGGTATGTTTAATTCCCAGGCATTGTCACCCTGCAGCCATGTTTCTGTAATGGCCACAAGATCATACCCATATGTAGTTATTTGTGCCATTAACTCGTCTATTTTGTTACGAATGCTACGTGCATTCAGATAGAGAACTTTCAAAGATGTTTTGTGACACTTAGTTCCTGCTTTTGCCCTTTTTATTACTTTACCTTTTACTCTGTGCCTTCTGCCCCTTCCTGACACGCTCTGGTTTTTAATTTCCCCACTGCTACCTAAGTCTATGACCTTCTCTGTTGTCATTTTTATTATTTGCTCTCTAGGAACCTCCCCCCCATTAGTTAGTTTAAAGCCCTCTCTACAGCCCTAGTTATATGATCCGCCAGGACTCTAGTCCCAGCACTGGCCAAGTGAAGCCCGTCCCAACGGAACAGCTCCCTCCTGCCCCAGTACTGGTGCCAGTGTCCCAGGAAGCAAAACCCATTTCTCCCACACCAGTCTTTGAGCCACGCATTTAACTCTCTAATTTTATTTGTCCTAGCCAAATTCGCTCGTGGCTCAGGGATTATTACCCTTGAGGTTCTGTTTTTTAATTTGACCCCTAGCTGCTCATACTCCTTTAACAGAACCGGCTTCCTAGTCCTATCTACGTCGTTTGTACCAACATGGACCACGACAACTGGATCCACCCCCTCCCACTGCAAATTTCTTTCCAGCCCAGAGGAGATGTCCTTAACCCTGGCACCGGGTAGGCAACACAGCCTTCGGGACTCTCGCTCTCGGCTGCAGAGAACTCTATTTATCCCCCTAATAATACTATCCCCTACCACTACAACATTTCTATTTACTCCCCCCTCTTGAATGGCCCCCCGTTCCACGGTGCTGTGGCCAGGTTGCTCATCCTCCCTGCAGTCCCTGCTCCTGTCCCCACAGGGAGTAAGAACCTCGAACCTGTTGGACAAGAGCAAGGGCTGCGGCTCCTCCAACACTACCTCCTGGATCCCCGTACCTGCCTCACTCGTAGTCACACTGTCCTGTCCCTGACCATGGGCTACATCTGAATTAATTAACTTCATAGGTGTGACCACCTCCTGAAACACAGAGTCCAGGTACTTCTCCCCCTCCCTGATGTGTCACAGTGTCTGAAGCTCAGACTCCAGCTCATCAACACGGAGCTGGAGTTCCTGTAGCAGCAGACACTTGTCACAGACGTAATCACCGTGAGCCTCAATGGGGTCCACCGGCTCCCACATCTCGCAACAGTAACATATCACCTGCTCCATTCTATGCAATTAATTAAATTTTTTATTGTTAGTTATGGACACCCTCTGCCCGATTTTAGATGCTAGTATCCCCTTTAATTAATTGGATTTAAATTAAATCAATCCCTCTAATTACACCAGTTAAATGGTTTACCAACCGTCACTCTGGACCAGAAAGGCCTTATTAACTACAACCCACAGAGTTAAAGTTTGAAAAGAGCACCTAACACCCCACTTACCCTAACTCACACTTACCCAAACTCACCGCACTCTCTGCTGACTCGCTCTCAGTGCTTTACAGATCTAAAGCCCCAAAAGAATGCATTTACAATACCATCAGAACTTGGGAGGTGATGGGAATTATTTTTATGAGTCATTGATGGTGTGAAAATTGCGTGCCTGCTATTCCCTCAAAGTAGAAGTTCTTTACAAGGGCATACCTTTTTTTTTAATCAAAGTCTCTGACCATTTTCTTCATTATCGGGGTGGGGGTGGTTTGCTCTGGGATCTCTGATTCTGGTTTCCACTTCCCTGCTCTATCTGTGGCAATGCCTCTGCACTATAGTCTTGACTTTCCTGCACCCACACTGGACTTCAGGCGGTTAAGAAGGCAAATGGTATGTTGGCCTTCATAGTGAGAGGATTCGAGTACAGGAGCAAGGATGTCTTGCTGCAGTTGTACAGGGCCTTGGTGAGACCACACCTTGAGTATTGTGTGCAGTTTTGGTCTCCTTATCTGAGGAAGGATGTTCTTGCCATGGAGAGAGTGCAGCGAAGATTCACCAGACTGATACCTGGGATGGCAGGAATGACGTATGAAGAGAAATTGAGTTGATTAGGCTTATGTTCACTAGAGTTCAGAAGAATGAGAGGGGATCTCATTGAAACTTATAAAATTCTAACTGGACTAGATGCAGGAAGGATGTTCCAGATGGCAGGGGAGTCCAGAACCAGGGGTCACAGTCTAAGGATAAGGGGTAAGCCATTTAGGAATGAGATGAGGAATTTCTTCACCCAGAGAGTGGTGAACCTGTGGAATTCTCTACCACAGAAGGCAGTTGAGGCCAACTTATTAAATATATTCAAGAAGGAGTTAGATATATTTCTTAAGGCTAAATGGATCAAGTGATATGAGGAGAAAGCAGGGACAGGGTACTGAATTTGGATGATCAGCCATGATCTCATATTAAATGGCGGAACAGGCTCGAGGGGCCGAATGGCCTACTCCTCTCTTCTATGTTTTTCCCCATGTACTGACCAGAGCTGAGAGAGAGACCGCACTACAGCTTCAGTTCAGCTGCTGTTTACTCTGTAACAAGCCATGCTTGACCTTGGAGTTTGTTCCCTTGTGTGTTCAGTAAATGTGTTATATAGTGTCTGTTTCTTTCAGAGCCGTTAATGTCTCCTGCTTAATTTTGTAGTTAGCTTTTCTCGCTTTCTTCATCTCTTTCTCTCACTTTTTCTCTTTCTTTCTCCCCCCTTTCCCCATTGTTTCTTCTTAATGTATATATTTTAGTCTCTTTTAAAGTGTATAAATGACTAATTTTTAAATATCTTTACCTGTACTGGGCAAAAGCAAGAGGTGATTTGATCTCTCAACCTTATGAAAACAGCTCACACAGTACTGAATTACCTGTGCAGTTGATATTTATGTTTGGAGCAAGTTGTAGTTTTAAAATAATCTATATAAGTAGACCTATAGTGCTGAGTGTAGAGCAGTCAGTGACTTTCACTTTACTGCGATGACCTGTTGCACGATTCTACTCTTGATTCCTCTCTGGGTTTGTTTTATATGTATTTCCCCTCCTTTTTTGATTATTATATTAATATACCTGCCATCTCATGGCCCTGAATTTGCGGACGGAGGCGTACCTCCACAGTATGCCTCTGACCCGCAAAATATTTCGGAACTTGCCTCCTGGCTCCACAGCTACGGAGAGTTCGGGTCTCGGGCCTCCAGGCATACGCCTGCATAAAGGCCCACGGATCCCAGAGACGCAGGTGGTTGGGAAGCTTCCCTGGGATCACGTGGGACAGATAATGAGAAAGGAATATTCCATTTACGTTCGGAATCCCCATAAACCCTAATGCAATCTTGAAATAATGAAACTATTTAGACAACTGCAATAAAAATAAATGTTCAGAAAAGATGGGGAAGGAAAAAAGGGAGGTGGGGTGGCAGTGCTGATTAAGGAAGACATTGTAGTGTTGGAAAGGGAGGATGTTCTTGAGGGGACAAGGACAGAATCCATTTGATTAGAGTTGAGCAGTGTGGTAAACCACTTTTATCGTTCACTATCGTTACTCTATGGTTATCACTGTTCACACTGTTGTATCACTATATGAGGTCGCCTCTTGTCACACTGTTATACCTGGGCTGACCACTGCTGACTCCGCCCATGGCTCCACCTACCTGCCCAGGTATAAAGGTGGTCGACTGGCTGGTATTCCTCCTTGTTGGATCCGATCACCCACGAGGGTGGGCTCTGTTATTTAGCCAATAAAAACCTATAGTTACTTTCTTAACTCGTCGCTTTTCATTGGATGAATTGATAGGTATATCAATTTTATTGGCTAAATTTTAAAATGCCGTTCCCTGAGCAGCAAAACGACCAGCCAGACGCCGAGCTACAACAGCCACAGCAGCCAGCTTGGCTGCGAGCCCTCAGACCACCGTACCTGGATCTAAACCCACTGGCTGCAAACTCAGCCCTCGACTTCGAACACTGGCTGAGCTGTTTCGAGTCCTACCTGGGAGAATCCGGCGTGCCTCAGAGATCCAAGCTAAGAGTTCTGACCGCCCAAGTGAGCCCTAAAGTATTCGCACTCATCCGGGACTTTAAAACATACGAGGACGCCATCAACCGGCTGAAAAGACAGTACCAGAGCCCGGTAAATTCCATGTATGCCAGACACCTCCTAAGATCCCGCCCGCAACAGCCAGGAGAGCCCGTGGATGAATTTTTACGGGTGCTACAAGCACTCGGCAGAGACTGTAACTTTAAAGCGGTAACGGCGGCAGAAAATACTGAAGACAATGTCCGCGATGCCTTCGTGAAAGGCCTGCGGTCCGACTACTCACGGCAAAGACTACTGGAAGCAAAGGACCTCGACCTGGACAAAGCTGCAGCCCTCGCTCGCTCTCTAGAAGTGGCCCATCGGGACCTCGAGGCATACTCAAGGTACTGTAACTCGCGACCCTGGGACATGGGACCGACCCCGACTGCAATACCCCCCGCAGCAACCCCCCTGGGACCTACCTCAGCGTCGGCGTCCCGGACCCGATCGAGACCGCCACCCCCGGTACCGGCTCCGACATCGGACCCCCGCGATCGGGCCGCCGGCTGCTTCTTCTGCGGCCAGGCGAAACACCCGAGGTCGCGCTGCCCTGCCAAAAACGCGACCTGCTCGACCTGCTTGAAGAAAGGCCACTTCGCAAAGGCCTGCAGAGGGGGATCAACAGAGGCCAGCAGTGCCTCATGCGAGCTGTGGGGGCGGCCATCTTCCATCAAGGCAACAGAGGCCAGCATCCCCACATGTGAGTCATGGGGGTGGCCATCTTTGATCCAGGCAACCGACACCAGCAGTGCCTCATGTGAGTTACGGGGGCAGCCATCTTCTCCGCCATTTTGTCCAACCTCGTGGGAGACGCCATTTTACCCACCACGCTCGACCGCCACCGTGCCTCTAGACCCGACTACCGCCTCACCCGCAGACTACAGCAACTCGCTCAGCTATACACTAGCCTCCGTCACACTGGACCAAGCCCGCCCGCATCACCTGTCCAAGTCCAGGATGGACATCAAAGTAAACGGCCACGCCACGACCTGCCTGTTCGACAGCGGAAGCACGGAGAGTTTCATCCACCCAGACACGGTGAGCCACTACTCCCTCCCTGTCCAGCCAACGCGCAACTGGATCTCGATGGCATCGAGGTCACACGCCACAGACATCAGCGGCTACTGTGTTGTGACCCTGCCGGTTAAGGGTACGGAGTATAAAAATTTTAAACTCCTCGTCCTGCCCCAGCTATGCGCTGCCGTCCTACTAGGGCTAGACTTCCAATCCCACCTCCAAAGCGTCACGCTAGCATACGGCGGACCCCTCCCCCCACTCACAGTCGACAACCAGCAGATTTTAAACCGTCCACCGCGTAACACCTGCGGCCTATCCACCCTCAAGGTCCCGCCACCTTCCCTGTTCGCTAACCTCACCCCCGACTGCAAACCCGTCGCTACCAAGAGCAGGCGGTACAGCGCCGGGGACAGAGCTTTCATTAGCTCTGAGGTGCAGCGTCTCCTGAAGGAGGGCATCATTGAAGGGAGCACCAGCCCCTGGCGTGCCCAGGTCGTGGTCGTTAAGACCGGCAATAAAAACCGCCTGGTCATCGACTACAGCCAGACCATACACAGGTACACCCAGCTGGACGCATACCCCTTCCCCGCATATCTGATATGGTCAATCAGATCACACAATACCGAGTATTCTCTCCCATCGACCTTAAGTCGGCCTACCACCAACTCCCTATCCGCCCTGAGGACCGCCAGTATACCGCCTTCGAGGCGAATGGCCGCCTCTACCACTTCCTTAGGGTTCCCTTCGGCGTCACCAACGGGGTTTCGGTCTTCCAAAGAGAGATGGACCGGATGGTTGACCAGAAGGGGCTGCACGCCACGTTCCCCTACCTAGATAACGTCACCATCTGCGGCCGCGACCGGCAGGACCATGACGTTAATCTGGAGAGATTCCTCCGTACGGCCCAACGGCTGAACCTCACCTACAATAAGGAGAAATGTGTGTTTAACACCTCGCGCCTTGCCATCCTCGGCTGTGTAGTAGAGAACGGAGTCATCGGCCCCGACCCCGAAAGAATGCGTCCCCTCATGGAGCTACCCCTCCCCCACTGTCCAAAGGCTCTGAAGAGAACCCTGGGGCTCTTCGCCTACTATGCCCAATGGGTGCCCAATTATGCAGACAAAGCCAGACCCCTCATGAAGTCCACATCCTTCCCCCTTACGGAGGAAGCGTGCGCAGCCTTCTCATTAAGGGAGACATTGCCAAGGCCACAATGCACGCAGTGGATGAGTCCATCCCCTTCCAAGTGGAGAGCGATGCATCCGACTTCGCCCTAGCCGCTACCCTTAACCAGGAGGGGAGACCAGTGGCCTTCTTCTCAAGGACCCTACAGGGCCCTGAGGTCCGATACTCGTCGGTCGAGAAGGAGACCCAGGCGATTGTGGAGGCGGTACGACGCTGGAGGCATTACCTGGCAGGCAAACGATTTACCCTCCTCACCGACCAGCGTTCGGTTGCTTTTATGTTTAATAACAAGCTGAGGGGCAAAATCAAGAATGACAAGATCTTGAGGTGGAGAATCGAGCTCTCCACCTATGATTATGATATCCTGTACCGGCCAGGTAAGCTGAACGAACCCCCTGATGCTCTGTCACGAATTACATGCGCCAGCGCGCAAAGTGATAGACTTCAGACCCTCCACAACGACCTCTGCCACCCCGGGGTCACCAGACTTTACCACTTCATTAAGGCCCGCAACCTGCCCTACTCCATCGAGGAGGTCAGGACCATGACCAGGAACTGCCAGACCTGTGCCGAGTGCAAACCGCACTTCTTTAGGCCGGACAGAGCAAGCCTGATCAAGGCCACCCGCCCCTTCGAGCGCCTGAGCATCGACTTTAAGGGGCCCCTCCCGTCCTCTGACCGTAATGTGTACTTCCTCAACATTGTTGATGAGTACTCCCGTTTCCCCTTTGCCTTCCCCTGCCCAGACATGACCAGTACCACGGCCATTAAATGCCTGAACGACCTCTTCGCCTTGTTCGGGTTCCCAAACTATATACATAGTGACCGGGGCTCCTCCTTCATGAGCGAGGAACTCCGTCAGTTCCTACTCGCGAGAGGTATTGCCGCAAGCAGGACCACCAGCTACAACCCCCGAGGGAACGGCCAGGTGGAAAGAGAGAACGCGACGGTATGGAAGGCCGTCCTCTTAGCCTTAAAGTCTAAAGGCCTCCCAACCTCCCGCTGGCAGGAAATCCTCCCGGCAGCGCTGCATTCCATCCGGTCACTACTTTGCACTGCCATTAACGCCACCCCCCATGAACGAATGTTTGTTTTCCCCAGGAAGTCGACTACGGGAACCACTCTACCAACCTGGCTGACCTCTCCGGGGCCAGTCTTGCTGCGAAAGCACGTGAGGGCCCATAAAACGGACCCCCTGGTCGAGAGGGTGGACCTCCTGCACGCCAACCCCCAGTACGCCTATGTGGCATACCCAGACGGGCGGGAGGACACAGTCTCCTTACGAGACCTCGCACCCTCGGGCTCTCCGGAGACACCACCTTCACCCCCAACCACCCCCCCAATTCCAGCCCAGGTAGATGGCATGCCGGAACCCCACGAGCCTTCGCTGACCACGCAGACACCAGCATTAACACCGGATAATGCAACACCGCCGCTGCGACGATCAGAAAGGCTTACGAGGCCTCCGGACAGACTGACATACCAGAACTGGTAGTACACTTCACCCCGCCGGACTCAAATCTAAACAAGGGGTGAATGTGGTAAACCACTTTTATCGTTCACTATCGTTACACTATAGTTATCACTGTTATATTGTTACTCTATGGTTATCACTGTTCACACTGTTGTATCACTATATGAGGTCGCCTCTTGTCACACTGTTATACCTGGGCTGACCACTGCTGACTCCGCCCATGGCTCCACCTACCTGCCCAGGTATAAAGGTGGTCGACTGGCTGGTATTCCTCCTTGTTGGATCCGATCACCCACGAGGGTGGGCTCTGTTATTTAGCCAATAAAAACCTATAGTTACTTTCTTAACTCGTCGCTTTTCATTGGATGAATTGATAGGTATATCAAGCAGCAAAAAGGGTATGATCATGCTAGTGGGGGTATTCTATAGGCCTCCAAATAGTGAGGGGGAGGTAGAGGAGCAAACCTTCAGGGAAATCGCAGAGATATGCAAGAGCTATAGCGCGGTGATATTGGACTTTAATTACCCAAGTATCGATTGGGATAATGTTTGGGTAAAGGAATTTCTGAAATGTGTTCAGGAGAATTTCCTTGACCAGTATGTTCTTTGGAGATTGGAACTTCTAAACTGGAATAGGGCTGACTTCAATGGGATGCGAAAGGACCTTGCCAGGGTAAAATGGAACCAAAGACTCAGGAAAAACTGTAACAGAACAATGGGTGATCTTTAAGCAGGAGATGTTCCAAGTACAGGCTAGGTACATTCCAACAAGAGTTAAGTGTAAGGGAACCACAGCAAGGGCTCCTTGGATGACGCGGGAGATAGATAAGATGATGAAACAAAAAAAAGGGTGTATGATGCATGTCAGGTGAATTCTTCAAGGGAGAACCAGACCAAATACAATAAGTTGAGAGGGGAAGTAAAGATGAAAATAAGATTGGCAAAGAGAGAATATGAGAGTAGAATGGCGGTTAACATAAAAGGGAATCCAAAAATCTTCTATCGGCATGTAAACAGTAAGCAGGTAGTAAGAGGCGGGGTGGGGCCTATTAGGGACAAAGAAGGAGATATATGCTTAAAGGCGCAGGGCAAGGCTAGAATACTCAATGAGTACTTTGTATCGGTGTTTACTAAGGAGGTGGATGCTGACAAAATATCGGTAGAAGTAGAAAAGGTAGAAGCAATGAAAGGGGTGAAAGATGTACTAGAAAGACTGGATATGCTTCGAGTGCATAAGTCGCCTGGTCCAGATGGCTTGCATCAGAGGTTGCTAAGGGAATTGGGGAAGGTGATAGCGGAAGGGCTTGCCATAATTTTCTGATCTTCCCTAGATGCAGGGGAGGTGCCTCAGGATTGGAAAGTGGCAAATGTGACCCCATTGTTCAAGAAAGGGTGTAAGGAGAATCCTAGTAACTACAGGCTGGTCAGTTTAACATCAGTGGTGGGTAAAGTTTTAGAAACAATAATCAAGGAAAAAATTAACGGGCACTGGGAGAGGTTTAAGCTAGTTAAGGAGAGCCAACACTGATTCGTAAAATCATGTTTGGCTAATCTAATTGAATTTTTTGATGAAGTAACAGGATTTTTTTTTAAATTCGTATATGGGATGTGGGCGTCGTTGGCAAGGCCAGCATTTATTGCCCATCCCTAATTGCCCTTGAGAAGGTGGTGGTGAGCTGCCTTAAGAACATGAGAAATAGGAGCAGGAGTAGGCCAATCGGCCCCTCGAGCCTGCTCCGCCATTCAATAAGATCATGGCTGATCTGATCCTAACCGCCAATCTACTATCACAGAACTATCTCCTGAATCTAACAGAATTAGACACATGAAATAGGAGCAGGATCAGGCTACACGGCCCCTGGGCCCGCTCCGCTACCCACAGGGCCATGACCGATCCGAACCTAGACTCATGTCCAAATTCCTGCCCGCTCCCCGTAACCCTTAATTCCTTTTACTTCTAGGAAACTGTCTATTTCTGTTTTAAATTTATGTAATGATGTAGCTTCTACAGCTTGTTGAATGGCTGCAGTCCATGTGGTGAAGGTACTCCCGCAGTGTTAGGGAGGGAGTTCCAGGATTTTGACCCAGCGATGATGAAGGATCGGCGATATACTTCTAAGTCAGGATGGTGTGTGACTTGGAGGTGAACTTGGAGGTGGTGGTGTTCCCATGCGCCTGCTGCCCTTGTCCTTCTAGATGGAAGAGGTCGCGGGTTTGGGAGGTGCTGCCGAAGAAGCCTTGGCAAGTTGCTGCAGTGCATCTTGTAGATGGTACACACTGCAGCCACGGTCCTTCTTGGGCAGTCCCTCGGAACCGAGGATGACTTGCTTCCACACTAAAAAGGAGTTCTCAGGTGGCTGATGAGCCCAATGCGGGACCTACAGTCTCTGTCACAGGTGGGGCAGATGGTGGTTGAAGGGGCGGGTTGGTGAAGTGCTTGGGTTGACGTGTGCTCCTTCCGCTGTTTGCGCTTGGCTTCCACTTGCTCCTGGCGAAGAGACTCGAGGTGTTCGGAGCCTTCCCAGATGCTTCTCCACTTTGTGCGGTCTTGGGCCAGGGATTCCCAGGTGTCGGTGGGGATGTTGCAGTTTTTCAAGGCGGCTTTGAAGGTGTCCTTGAAGTGTTTCCTCTGCCCACCTGGGGCTCTCTTGCCATGTCGGAGCTCCGAGTAGAGCGCTTGTTTTGGCAGTCTCGTATCGGGCATGTGGCCCGTCCATTGGAGCTGATGGAGCATGGTCAAAGCTTCGATGCTGGGGATGTTGGCCTGAGCAAGAACGCTGATGTTGGTGTGCCTATCCTGCCAATGGATTTGCGGGATCTTGCTGAGACAGCATTGGTGGTACCTTTCCCGTGCTTTGAGGTGCCTGCTGTACATGGTCCATGTCTCTGAAGCATACAGGAGGGCGGGTATCACTACTGCTCTGTAGACCATGAGCGTGGTGCTGGGTTTGAAGTCCTGGTCTTCAAACACACTCTTCCGAAGGCTGCACTGGGACACGGAAGGCGGTTTTGGACTTCATCATCGACGTCTGCCCTTGTTGACAGTAGGCTCCCGAGGTATGGAAAGTGGTCCACGTTGTCCAAGGCCTCGTCATGGGAGTGAATGTTTAAGGTGGTGGATGGGGTGCGAATCAAGTGGGCTGTTTTGTCCTGGATGGTGTCGCGCTTCTTGAGTGTTGTTGGAGCTGCACTCATCCAGGCAAGTGGAGAGCATTCCATCACAGTCCTGACTTGTGCCCTGTAGATGGTGGAAAGGTTTTGGGGAGTCAGGAGGTGAGACACTCGCCGAAGAATAACTAGCCTCTGACTTGCTCTTGTTGCCACAATATTTATGTGGCTGGTCCAGTTAAGTTTCTGGTCAATGGTGACCCCCCAGGATGTTGATGGTGGGGGATTCGGCAATGGTAATACCGTTGAATGTCAGGGGGAGGTGATTAGACTTTCGCTTGTTGGAGATGGCCATTGTCTGGCACTTCTGTGGTGCGAATGTTACCTGGCACTTACCAGCCCAAGCCTGAACATCGTCCAGGTCTTGCTGCATGCGGGCATGGACTGCTTTATTGTCTGAGGAGTTGTGAATGGTGCTGAACACTGTGCAGTCATCAGCAAACATCCCCATTTCTGATCTTATGTTGGAAGGAAGGTCATTGATGAAGCAGCTGAAGATGGTTGGGCCTAGGACACTGCCCTGAGGAACTCCTGCAGCGATTTTCTAGGGCTGTGATGATTGACCTTCAACCACCGCAACCATCTTCCTTTGTGCTAGGTATCTTATGTTCATTAATAAATCGACATTCTTATCATGAACACAGCTAGCTTTTGCTAGACACTTTATTGAGCACATGTGGACTAGGTACAGTATCTGTAGAGGCATCCATCTTGACTGCTGCCTTCTGGGTAGCCTAGTGCCTCATGGGTAATGTAGTCTTAATATACATACAGCTGGGTAGTGTAGTCTTATATACATACAGCTCTACACGGCTCTATGGCTTCACCTAGTGTCCACTATAGAATGACATGTTATTGATCATTACAAGTATGACTCCAGCCAGTGGAGCATTTCGCCCCCACCCCCCCGCCCGATCCCATTGACTTCAGTTTTACTAGGGCTCCTTGATGCCACACTCGATCAAATGCTGCCTTGATGTCAAGGGCAGTCACTCTCGCCTCACCTCTGGAATTCAGCTCCTTTGTCCATGTTTGGACCAAGGCTGTAATGAGGTCGGGAGCTGAGTGGGCATCAGTGAGCAGGTTATTGGTGAGTAAGTGCCACTTGACGGCACTGTCAATGACACCTTCCATCACTTTGCTGATGATTGAGAGGAGACTGATGGGGCAGTAATTGGCCGGGTTGGATTTGTCCTGCTTTTTGTGGACAGGACATACTTGGGCAGTTTTCCACATTGCCGGATAGATGCCAGTGTTGTAGCTGTACTGGAACAGCTTGGCTAGAGGCGCGGCTAGTTCTGGAGCACAAGTCTTCAGCACAATAGCCGGGATGTTGTCGGGGCCCATAGCCTTTGCTGTATTCAGTGTGCTCAGTCGTTTCTTGTTATCACGTGGAGTGAATCGAATTGGCTGAAGACTGGCTTCTGTGATGGTGGGGACCTCGGGAGTAGGCCGACATGGATCATCCACTCGGCACTTTTGGCTGAAGATGGTTGCAAACGCTTCAACCTTGTCTTTTGCACTCGCGTGCTGGGCTCCGCCATCATTGAGGATGGGGATATTCATGGAGCCCCTCCTCCCATTAGTTGTTTAATGGTCCACCACCATTCATGACTGGATGTGGCAGATTGATGAAGGGAATGCAATGGATGTTGTCTACATGGATTTTCGGAAGGCGTTTGACAAAGTACCACATAGAAGGCTGGTTAACAAAATTGAGGCTCATGGAATAGGTGGGTCAGTGGCAGCTTGGATAAGGAATTGACTTAAGGACAGAAAACAGCGAGTTGTGGTAAATTGTTGTTTTTCAGACTGGAGGATGGTAGACAGTGGTCAGTGCTGGGGCCACTGCTTTTTTATATAAATGACCTGGATATTGGAATACAGTAGAATTTCTAAATTTGCTGATGACACCAAACCTGGGGGTGTGGCAAACGGTGAGGAGGATACCAATCGACTGCTACAGGACATAGAAAGGCTAGCAGAATGGGAAGACAAGTGGCAGATGAAATTTAATACAGAAAAGTGTGAGGTGATGCATTTTGCCAGAAGGAACAGGGAGAGGCAATATACACTTAATGGCACAGTTTTAAAGAGTGCCGGGACAGAGAGTCCTGGGAGTTGATGTGCATCAGTCCCTGAAGGTGGCAGGACATATTGAGAGAGTGGTTAGCAAAGCATATGGGATCTTGGGCTTCATAAATAGAGGTATTGAGTACAAAAGTAGAGAAGTTATGCTGAACCTCTATAAAGCGCTGGTTAGGCCACAACTGGAGTATTGCGTCCAGTTCTGGTCACCACACTTTAGGAAGGATGTGAAGGCCCTTGAGAGGGTGCAGAGGAGATTTACCAGAATGGTTCCGGGGATGGGGAATCTTAGCTACAAGGACAAGTTGGAGAAGCTGGATTTGTTTTCATTAGAGCAAAGGAGGTTGAGGGGTGATTTGATAGAGGTGTACAAGATTATGACGGGTTTGGATAGGCTAGATGGGGAAAGGCTGTTCCCACTAGTTGATGGTACAAGGACTAGGAGACACAGATTTAAGGTTTTGGGCAAGAGATACAGGGGGGGCGTGAGGAAAAACTTTTTTACGCAGTGAGTGGTGAGGACCTGGAATTTGCTGCCAACGGAAGTGGTGGAAGCGGAGACACTCAATGTTTTCAGGGGAGACTGGATAGGCACTTGAGGGAAATAAACTTGCAGGGCTACGGGGATAGAGCGGGGGAATGGGACTGACTGGATTGCTCTACAGAGAGCTGGCACTGACTCAATGGGCCGAATGGCCGCCTTCTGTGCTGTATGACTCTAATCAGTTTGTTTGGTGAGGGAATTGTGCAGAGTGGAAAATACTTGTGTAAGTTTCAGGTTCAGGGTCAGAACCATCTAGCATTGGGTGACCTGCTTTCTATTTTTTTTTTAAAGTTTGCATTTCTAACAGTGTAGTGTTTGTAGAGCGATGGACAAAACATATACTACATGCAGTATTTTTATGTGGTATATAGAAGTCTTGCATCTAGTGTATCCCTGTCACTCTGTTGGGCAAGGGAAAGATGGTTGCTGTCGAGGCTTAGCTTGGCCAAGTTATAAAACCGCACTTCTCTAGAATCAGCACGAGCAGTGCCTTTGGGGAATGGCACATAGCTGTGAAAGTATTACTTGTAGTCCCATGCATACGTTATACCACTACTGTAAATGCACCGCAAAACTGTTATACTGTTTGAGGATCCTGTGACCTCGCATTTTAAAATCTGATTTTTATCCATTTCCACAGTTAAGCTTTCAAATGTATAATGTATTATTATAGTGGCGTGTGGCTATACGTACTTCGCCCGTGAGAAAGATCTCATAATTCAATTATGCATGTACTGTTTGTAAATTTGAGTCATTCCCACTCCTGAAATAAGCTTAATAATTCATTGCTACCAGTGTAATAGCCACCATCTATCTAATTATAGATTTGAATTAAATGTTATGGCATTTTTGATCGTTTTACAAAGAAATCAGAAATAGGCTTAGTGCCAAGACGGGAGAAAAATTGCCTGAATGTGGAGCTAAATAACTAAGTAAGCTAGATGGATTAGCAGGGTACCCTCTTGTTGATAGTTCATACTCTGGAGGAAGTGGTACTCTCTCCTATTCCCACCATTTTTCTCTTCCTTTCTCTTCCCCCCCCCCCCCCCCCCCAGTTAATTTAATTACAAACCAGTTTAATAAGAACAACATACTGCCCTGATGACCTATATAAAGGCATGGCTGTGTTTAGTTAGCTGATCGCCGTAGCGCCAGTTGTGCTACAGTTGAGCATAGCACTCCCGGGCTAGGAAGGGAAAGAATAGGTCAGGATTCCTGCTCCTGGTCATTATTCACATAACTGCTGGAAATTTAAAAGTGTGTGTGTGTCTTTTTACACTGTGTGATGACAGGATTGGGTTTGATTATGAAGCCTTCCATGGCTGAAAATCCACTGTCTAGTCTCACGTAAAGAATTTGGTGAGGTACTGGGCAGCTGTCGGTGCTCATTTAACTGTACTTCAACATATATCGGAAGAAAGAAACCATTTCTGATTTGCCCTTAATGAAATTTAAAAAAATTCTAAACATCCAAAATGCCATTACTGTAATTTTTAATGCCTCAAACTCAAAGCCCCATGGCGCGCTTACAGGATATCATAAACTTAAAATTGATTTACTGTCAATGCTATGTGAGTACAGGAAACTTTCTGGTATCCGGCACGGACGGGACCGACGTGTTGCCGGTCCATCAACAATTCCGGATAACCGAACGCTGTAGTAAAAGATACGGAGCTCAGAGCTCCGTATAAAGTAACAAACCCTGTTTCAAAACAATTGGCACAAGTTGCAAGCGTCTCTAGCTTAGCAACAGCTCCTGAAACCTAGAGGAAGGAAGGCTGTAAAGGGAAGTACAGGTAATTTAAACTTCTTTACACACACCAAACACACTTACCTTTGCACTCATGCACCCATCACTCACCTGAACACCGACATCTCAACCCCTCCAAGTCCTTCAACCCGACGACTCTAACCTGGCGTGGTTTGGAGCCGTCGGGAATCCCACACGACAACCTTCAAAATAGGGATTAGGCTAAAAACTACCTGTTAACTACCTGTTAACAGGCAGTTAATTGGCACTAATCCCTTCCCGCCTCAGGTCAGCGGGTCCCAGTGCAGGGCGTGTACCCGCCTCCTTTTGAAACTTACACGGGGGCAGGTTTTGGGCAGGATGGTGTTGGGACCCCCGAATTCGGGAATTTAACCCCCTGCACGCCTCCAATCCAGACTCCACGGCACACTGAAAATCGACCCCATAGTGTCTCGCGGGGAGGCAAGTGTGAGACTTGCTTGTGAAGAGTTAAAATTGAACTACAGGAAACTTTTGATTTACCGGCAGCTAAATAACCGGAAATCTCAGTTAACCGGCAAAATTCAGGAGTAGGTTCAGGTAACTTTTATTACTTGCCTTCCTCCATTTGTTGCTGTGCAAGGGTGTGGCTGCAGCTGTTGCTAAGCTACAGAGACGCTTGCAACTTGTGGCCATTGTTCTGAAGCTGAGCAACAGGGTTTGTTGCTTTCTTTTACTATAGCTTTCGGTTATCCAGAATTTTTGATGAACCGGCACCACGTCGGTCCCGTCTGTGCCGGATTAAAAAAAAGTTTTCTGTGATTTGTCAGCATTTAATAAAAAAAAATTTTTTTAAATGCATCAGAGCCCACCAATTGCCAACACAATCTTGATGTACAACAGGAAAGCCTCACATTAATTTTCACAACAACAACAACTTGTATTTATATCGTGCCTTTAACATAGTAAAACGTCCCAAGGCACTGCACAGGAGTGTTATAAGACAAAAGAGCCACATAAGAAGAAATTGGGGCAGATGACCAAAAACTTGGTCAAAGAGGTAGCTTATAAGGAGCGTCTTAAAAGGAAGAAAGAGAGGTAATGAGGCGGAGAGGTTTAGGGAGGGAATTCCAGAGCTTAGCGCCTTGGCAGCTGAAGGCACGGCCGCCAACGGTTGAGCGATTATAATCAGGGATGCTCAAGAGGGCAGAATTTGAGGAGCGCAGGTATCTAGTGGGTGGGGGTTTGTGGGGCTGAAGGAGATTACAGAGATAGGGAGGGGCGAGGCCAAGGAGGGATTTGAAAACAAGGATAAGAATTTTTAAATCGAGGAGTTGTTTGACTGAGAGCCAATGGAAGTCAGTGAGTACAGGGGTGATGGGTGAACGGGACTTGGTACGAGTTAGCACAGAGTCAGCAGAGCTTTGGATGTCCTCAAGTTTACGTAGGGTAGAATGTGGGAGGCCAGCCAGGAATACATTGGAATAGTCAAGTCTAGAGGTAACAAAGGCATGGATGAGGGTTTCAGCAGCAGGTGAGCTGAGGCGGGGTGGAGACGGGCAATGTTATGGAGGTGGAAATAGACAGTTTTAGTTACGTCGCGGATATGTGGTAGGAAGCTCATTTCAGGGTCAAATATGACACCAAGGTTGCAAACAGTGTGGTTCAGCCTAAGACAGATGCTCGGGAGAGGGATGGACTCGGTGGCTAGGGAACGGAGTTTGTGACGGGGACTGAAGACAATGGCTTCGGTCTTCCCAATATTTAATTGGAGAAAATTGCTGTTCCTCCAGTACTGGAAGTTGGACGAGCAGTCTAACAATTTAGAGACCGCGGAGGGGTTGAGAGAAGTGGTGCTGCGGTAGAGCTGGGTGTCATCGGCGTACATGTAGAAACTGATGCCATGTTTTCTTCGTGCAAGAAAGACTTTACATTCAAGATGTAAACTAGCTATTTTCTACTTTTTAAACAGTTGTGATGTTAAATTGGTTGTTTATAAAAACAGTTAAAAACATTAACGTGATTACAGACTATACATATGAAACAAAATGGGTAATTACACTATCAGTCACAAATATAAATTTCAAGAAATACATAAAAAAATTAACAGGTATGCCCCCTCGCATCTGTGCCTGAGGGTCAAAGGAGGTGAATTGTGCAAAATGTGGCACCCTACTGTCTCCTGCACCTTGCCTTCCTCTTGCTCCGATAACTTCACCAGAGTGCCTGTTATGTCACGCTCTCTGGCGTTTTGCGCCATTTTACTCTTGAAGAAGTACAGCTTCACGTAATAAACATTATAAAATTTAAATAGAAACTCCAAGGACCCATTCCTAAAACCTGAAAAGTTAAATGTTTATTTTTAAGGTACCAAGAACAACAAGTGGGTATTTTTGTGGGAAAGTGCCTGTTTCCTGCAGTGCCCTCCCTCTTTTAAGTAGTTCAGAAGGGGAAAAAAAAGTTAATATACAAGGGAGTTTTTTTGTGAATGGAGCTCTGGTAAAATGTACCCATTTTTGGTTCAGGTTAAGTACACATTGGTGTTTTGCTGACCCTCGTGGAAAAATGTGCATTTGATCGGAAACATGTCCATGAACTTTTCTGAGTGTCATTTTTGGATCCCTGAACAGACCTAATTTCTCTGTTTCTGATGCCTTGCCAAAAATCAGTGCATTTTAAAGACTAAGGTTAGTGTCCTTTTGTAATTGTGCAATGTTCAAAGCTTAGGGCACTGATCTCATGATCTAACTTGGTTTGATCTGTTTGGGTGTCCTAGCATGATGCAGGAAGTAGAAGTTGGACTACTTAAATAAAGTATTGTCCTGAGGGCAAGCTACACCAAGCCTGCTGATTTGCCTTAAGCTGGCTGTGCTTTGACATGTAAACAATTTCAATGGGGCATTTTTTTTTCTGAAACCCAAATTTACATTTTATGACACTTTAAAACCTGCCTTAACAATTGCTTCCGTCTCCATTTATGCTGCTTTTGAATTTCTATTGAGAACCAGGTTCTGATGTGTGATACGGAGAACCAGCTCCACTTTATTTATTTTTCTGGAACATATCCTGATGCAGATTTGTTGACTATTTATGTGGGCCTTTGGTGCTGTTGATTCCTTGCACGTCTCATTGTTCATATGTTGCTCCTGCTAGCTGGCAGTATTTTCAGTTAATTTGTATAGGTTAATGTCCACGTTTGGGTCTTGATTCTGCAGTAAGTTTACAATTCCTTCATCCCAATAAATGCTTCTTACAATATTCTTTAGAATTTTAGCTTTTCTGACATTGTGGTTTTTCTCCTGTAGTTAACCAGTTTGAGCAATGATGAATATTGAATTTGTCTATCAATAGTCTTGAATTAAAATTTCAGTGGTCAGAGCACCTTAATGTCCAGCAGACATTGCACATTTATGTAAAACAGGAACTTTGGCCTAGAAATTCAGTTGTTAGCGCCAGCCGCTAGCGCCTTAAGAGGAGGAGAAGTGGGGCGCTAAGCGGTTAGGGCACGGCGCGATCTGCGCCTCTCGCGAACTTCACTCAAGATTTAGCGGCGGCGCAAAACCGCAGCGCCCGCTCAGCTGCGCGCACAGATCCTGACTTCATTTCATGGTGCAACGCCCTTGGTGTGCCCTGAACCGGAACTTCAGTGACTCCGCCCTTCTGTGCCCCTGGCGCCCCCAGCGACTGGTAGAGGGGAACGGTTCCCAGCCGGCGCGGGGGGCACTATTTAAAGGGGACTCCTGCATTATAAGTGGCAGCCATTTTGTGGCAATCCTGTGTGAGAGACGGATATTTGGAGAGACAAAGGGAGAGAGCTTTCTGCTTTGACTCAGCGCTCGCACAGGTACTTCTGGCTTCAGGCCAGAGCTTTGCACTTGGATTTAACTTTCAGTGCCATAGCCTGGAGTCACCACATATAATGGGGGCTGCAATGGGTGGAAACGTTGGCTTACTGCATTGCATTCAAAGGGCTCAGAGACGCCGTGAGAGAGTGCCTGTCATGGCCAGACGGAGAAGGGCCAACAGGCGTCGGCACAGGAGGCCTTACCCACCCAGGGTATACCGCCAGCAGTTCTCATATCTGAACATGTCTGAGGAGCAGTGTGTTCGGAGGCTGCGATTCAGAAGGGAGGTGGTCACAGATCTGCCACCTGCTTCGCAGAGATCTGTAGCCACAGCTGAGGAGCAGGACGTCTCTGTCGGTGGCAGTGAAGGTGACGGTGACTCTCAACTTCTATGCCACCGGCTCCTTCCAATCCGCTACTGGGGACATTGCCAACATCTTCCAGTTCGCGGTACATTGCTGCATCCGCCAGGTGACCAATGCCCTTTTCAGAAGGAAACGTCAGTACATCTCCTTCCCCATGACCCTGGACAAGCAGCAAGAGCGTGCAATGGGATTTGGAAGAATAGCGGGCTTCCCCACGGTCCTGGGCGTAGAACTGATGAACCAGCAATGGGCAGGCCTTGCTTCAGGGCTGCAGTGTGCAGGGCGTTGTAGCCAAACAAATCGACCCTCCCCCTTTAAGAGCTGACCGGCGCTAGCGTGTCTGCCTTCAATCAGCAACTCGCCGCACCTGCGCTGCGCCCGCCCTCGGTGTTAGCGTCTAGGCTCGCCGGCTTAGCGCCTTATGATAGTCGTGCATCGCCTGCTTTAGCGCAGCAGCAACCTCTTGGGGCGATGCAACTCAATTTTGGCGAAGGTGTCGCTAAGTTGCGCCGCGTGCTAAATTTAGCGAATGCCCGGCTGCAGCGCCCCAAACGTGGCGATACTGAATTTCTAGGCCTTTGTGTCTAAAACTATGTATTCCATGTCATGTCAACATGCACGTGAGAAAGTGGGTACCTCCTTCAGTGGTGGAAAGTTTCCGAACATTCTATAAGGTTTCAACAATGAAGGTTTACAATGTTCATCTGGCGTGACGATTACAACTATTTTGTTCTCATTGAGGTGAAGGTGTTCTTGTTGGATCCATTTCAACTACCAAAGGGGTGGCTGCACAATCTGGCACTCTCCGCAGAAATGGCGCTTGCAATGATTGTATCTTGAGCAATGCAGAGTGCTATCAAATAGGTGAAAACGCACCGGCTGTTAGTCAATTTCCCTTGCAGATTGTGCAATAAGTCGTCCAGTGCCAGCATTAAAAACACTTATAGCTGGGGTTGTGTCTTTCTGGGTACCTTTTCTAAAATGTGTCCTCAAACTGAATCTCTTGCCAGAGCTAGATAACTAAATGAACTAGGATGGCAAGCCTCAATTAAGCAGCATCTGTGAACAGTCTGTCTACTCTGCTGCCAACAGTATGTCTCAATCCCAGCCTGAAGAGAACTCCCTACTGCACCAGTGAGGCATTTTTTTCCAATTCCCATAGTAGTCATTCTGCAGCCTTTCTGAGAATGAGACTGCTGAAACTCATTTTGTGTAAGAACTTTCCAGTTGGCAGAGAGAGTGGATATTCTTCCCAATTGGCCTGGACTAGATTTGAACCTGTCGTGGAGGTGAAAGAGTAGTTGTCTAACTCTGTATTCCACCCAGTCCATCTGCAGGGTTGCAGATATAACCCTAAAGGGGTGATTTATCCATCATCCTGTACTGTTTACAGATGCTGCTTAATTGAGGCATGCCATCCTTGTTCATTTAGTGTTGTCTAGCTCTAGCAAGAGATTCAGTTTGAGAACACCTTTTAGGTTGAGAAAGATAACTGGAATTTTCTTTTAATTTGATCTCGATGTGGTTGACTCCCATCATGCCAATCGCAGATAAAGCCATCTCTGACCACTTCCTAGTATCGCTTTCCACCCAAATCCGCCCCCCCCCCCCCCCCACCCCGATCCCTACTTCCTTCTGTGCCCGCCCCTGGAAAAAACTTTCTCCCAACTCTTACAACTGCGCTTATGAAATCCCAACTGTCCAGTCTTTGGCCCTCCATTCACCACGGCATTTCTGCAGCTACCGATCCGCTCAACCACACCCTCACCACCACTTTTGAAGCCCTAGTCCCTATTAAAACAATTACTCTCTCTCTCACCCTGGCCGCTCCCCCTGGTACAGCCCTCACCTTCGCTCCTTTATGTCCAAGGGACGCAGACTTGAACGAATATGGCGGACAACTGGTTTAGCCATTCACCGCCAGATCTGGCTGGGCCACATAAAGCATTAACAGGTCCTGCTCTCGTCTGCCAAAATTGCTCACTATTCCAGAATTATTCTGGAATACAAAGATAAAATCCGGCTTCTATTCACTACTGCTAACCGTCTTCTTAAACCCCTCGCCCCTCACTTCCGACAACCAGTGTGAGGAGCTCATGGACTTTTGTCTCTAAGATGGGGCAGCACGGTGGCATAGTGGTTAGCACTGTTGCCTCACAGTGCCAGGGACCCGGGTTCGAATCCGGCTTCGGGTGACTGTCTGTGTGGAGTTTGCACATTCTCCCCGTGTTTGCGTGGGTTTTCTCCGGGTGCTCCGGTTTCCTCCCACAGTCCAAAGATGTGCAGGTTAGGTTGATTGGCTATGTTAAATTGACCCTAGTGTTAGGGGGATTAAATACATGGGGTTACGGGGATAGGGTGGGATATGTGTTGGTGGAGGGGTTACGGGGATCGGGTGGGATATGTGTCGGTGCAGGCTCGATGGGCCGAAATGGCCTCTATCTGCACTGTGGGGTTTCTGTGATTCTGTGATTGAGACCATCTGTTCAGCTGTCTCTGCCACTTTCCTTCCTTCCCCATGCCCACCGGGCCAAACTTCCTCTAAGATTCCCCCCTGCCCTAGCCCTGAATGCACATCTTTCTCCAGTTTCTCTCCAATCTCTCCTCATGACCTCTCCGTGCTCATCTTGTCCATGAGATCCACTTCCTGCTCCCTCGACTCTATTCCCACCAAACTGCTGACCACGCAACTTCCTTTTCTGGCTCCCATGTTAGCTGACAGAGTTAACAGTTCTCTCTCCTCAGGTACTGTCCCCCTCTCTCAAATCTGCCGTCATCAGCCCTCCCCTCAAAAAACCAACCCTTGACCCCTCCGTCCTTGCAAACTACTGCCCCATCTCCAACCTCCCTTTCCTCGAAAGACCTTGAACGTGTTGTCGCCTCCCAAATCCGTGCCCATCTTTCCCGCAACTCCTGTTTGAACCCTTCCAATCAGGTTTCTGCCTCTGCCACAGTACCGAAACGGCTCTCATCAAAGTCACAAATGACAACCTGTGTGACTGTGACAAAGGTAAACTATCCCTCCTCGTTCTTCTTGACTTGTCTGCAGCCTTTGACACGGTTGACCACTCCATCCTCCTCCAACGCCTCAACCGTCGTCCAGCTGGGTGGGACTGCACTCGCCTGGTTCCATTCTTATCTATCTAATCATAGCCAGAGAATCACCTGCAATGGCTTCTCTTCCTGCTCTCGCATCGTTACATCTGGTGTCCCCCAAGGATCTATCCTTGGCCCCCCTCCTATTTCTCATCTACATGCTGTCCCTTGGCGACATCATCCGAAAGCAGTGTCAGTTTCCACATGTATGCTGACGACACCCAGCTTTACCTCACCACCACTTCTCTCGACCCCTCCACGGTCACTACAATGTCAGACTGACATCCAGTTCTGGATGAGCAGAAATTTTCTCCAATTAAATATTGGGAAGACCAAAGCCATTGTTTTCGGCCCCCGCCACAAACTCCGTTCCCTAGTCACTGACTCCATCCCTCTCCCTAACATCTGTTTGAGGCTGAATCACACTGTTCGCAACCTTGGTGTCATATTTGACCCTGAAATGAGCTTCCATAAGAAATAGGAGTCGGCCATTTGGCCCTTCGAGCCTGCTGTGCCATTTAATAAGACCACGTCTGATCTTCTACCTCCTCTCCACTTTCCTGCACTATCCCCATATCCCTTGATTCCCTTAAATTCAAAAATCTATCGCTCTCTGTCTTGAATATCCTCAATGACTGAGCCTCCACAGCCCTCTGGGGTAGAGAATTCCAAAGATTCACCACCCTCTGAGTGAAGAAATTTCTCCTCATCTTAGTCCTGAATGGCCGACCCATTATTCTGAGACTGACCCCTGGTTCTAGACTCCCCAGCCAGGGGAAACATCTTCACTGCATCTACCCTGTCAAGCCCTGTAAGAATTTTGTATGTTTCAATGAGATCACCTCTCATTCTTCTAAACTCTAGAGAATATAGGCCTAGTCTACTCAATCTCTCCTCATAGGACAATCCCCCCATCTCAGGAACCAGTCTGGTGAACCTTCGTTGCACTCCCTCTATGGCAATTATATCCTTCCTTGGGTAAGGAGACCAAAACTAAATAAGATACTCCAGGTGTGCTCCCACCAGGGCCCTATATAATTGCAGTAAGACGTCTTTACTCTTGTACTCAAATCCTCTTGTAATAAAGGCCAACATACCATTTGCTTTCCTAATTGCTTGCTGTACCTGCATGTTAACTTTCAGTGATTCATGCACAAGGACACCCAGGTCCCTCTGAACACCAACATTTCCCAATATCTCGCCATTTAAAAAATACTCTGCTTTTCTATTTTTCCTACCAAAGTGGATAATTTCACATTTCTCCACATTATAGTCCATTTGCCATGTTCTTGCCCCTTCACTTAACCTGTCTATATCCCCTTGAAGCCTCTTTGCATCCTCCTCACAACTTGCATTCCCACCTAGCGTTATATCAGCAGCAAACTTGGATATATTACATTTGGTCCCCGCATCCAAATCATTGATATCGATTGTGAATAGCTGAGGCCCAAGCACTGATCCTTGTGGTACCCCACTAGTTACAACCTGCCAACCCGAAAATGACCCATTTATTCCTACTCTGTTTTCTGTCCGTTAAACAATCCTCAATCCATGCTAATATATTACCCCCAATCGCATGAGCCCTAATTTTGTTTAATAACCTCTTGTGTGGCACCTTATCAAATGCCTTCTGAAAATCCAAATACAACACATCCACTGGTTCCCCCTTTTCTATTCTGCTAGTTATTACCTCAAAAAACGAACAGATTTGTCAAACACGATTTCCCTTTCTTAAATCTGTGTTGACTCTGCCGAAGCCTCCTTATTTTCTAAGTGCCATGTTACCACGTCCTTAATAATAGATTCTAGCATTTTTCCTACTACTGATGTCTGGCTAACTGATCTGTAGTTTCTCGTCTTCTCTCTCCCTCCTTTCTTCCGACCACATCGTCGTGGCATAACTAAGACCGCCTATTTCCATCTCTGTAACATTGCCCATCTCCGCTCTTGCCTCAGCTCATTCACTGCTGAAACCCTCATCCATGTCTCTGTTACCTCCTAGACTTGACTCTTCAACGCACTCCTGGCTGGCTTCCCATGTTCTACCCTACGTAAAGTTGAGGTCATCCAAAACTCGGCTGCCCGTGTCCTAACTCGCACCAAGTCCCATTCACCCATCACCCCTGTGCTCGATGACCTGCATTGGCTCCTGGTTAAGCAACGCCTCAAATTCAAAATTCTCATCCTTGTTTTCAAACTTCTCCATGGCCTCGCTCCTCCCTATCTCTGTAATCTTCTCCACCCCCCATGATATCTGAACTCTTCCAATTCTGCCCTCTTGAGCACCCCTGAATATAATCGCTCAACCATTGGTGGCCATGCCTTCTGTTGTCTAGGCCCTAAGCACTGGAATTCCCTCCCTAAACTTCTCTACCTCCTTTTCCTCCTTTAAGACGTTCCTTAAAACCTACCTCTTTGACCCTTTTTTTTGTTTTATACAGGAAACTTTGTGTTATCCGGAGGCTAAATGTCCGGCAAGCTCGAGCCACCGGCAAAAATCAGGAGCCGTTTTTTTTCTTTTCGTTGCTTTTTTCTCAACAGTCAAGCTCTGCAAGGTCTGTAGCTAAGCAACAGCTTCAGCTAGAGACGCTACAGGGACGCTTGCCGACTGTTTAGAAGCTGTTGCCAGGGTTTGTTGATTCACACGGAGCTGAAAATCTCCGTATGTTTCAACATTAGCGCTGGAGTGTCCGGCAGTTTTGAGGGAACTGCAACAGCTCTGTCCCGTCGGTGCCGGATAGCACAAAGTTTCCTGTGAAACATCTTGGGACGTTTTACTACGTTAAAGGCGCTATATAAATACAAGTTGTTGATGTTGACTCTGGCAAAGCCATATTTGCTGCACATATTTAGTTGACCTGAGAAGCTGGTGGTGGACATTTTCCTTGAACAACTACAGTTCTAGTTATGATGCACCCACAAGGGTGTTGGGTAGGGAATCCTAGGATTCTGCCCCAGCAACGATGAAGGATTGACTGTATATGTCCAAGTCTGGATGGTGTGTAACTTGGACGGGAACTTGCAGGTGATGGTGTTCCCATGGCATAGCTGCTCTTGGCCGTCTTGTTGGTAGAGGTCGCAGGGGAGGGAGGTTCAGTCCAAGTAACCTTGGTGTGTTGCTGCAGTGCATCCTATAGATGGTATATACTGTAGCCACAGTGTGCCAGTATTGCAGGGTCTGCATATTGAGTCCAATGGCAAGGACACTGATCAAGTGTATGATCTGTCCTGAATGGTGTCGAGCTTCTTGAACTTTGTTGCAGCTGTACCCACACAAGTGAGTGGTGAATATTCCATCACACTCCTGACTTTTACCTTGTAGATGGTGGAGAGGCTTTGAATGCTCAGAAGGTGGGACACACTCATTCCAAACTTCCAAGCCTCTACCCTGCTTTTGTAGCCACAGTGTTGAAATGGCTGATCCAGTTAAGTTTCTGGTCAATGGTGAACTCCAGGATGTTAACAGTGAGCGACTCTGCAATGATGGTGCCGTTGAAAGTTATGGGGAGAAAGCTGGGCTTTATCTTACATGAGCTGATCATTATTATGGAATATTATTCTGAAGGAATTCTAGTTCTGAAGTATAATGGGGAAATAGATAATAGACTGGTATTTCACATCCCACAAAGAAGCTTGGTAATCTCAGCTATGTCGTTTTATCCTAGTGTGGATTAGGTTAGTTATGTACATAATTAAAATCTCCCCACTCCATCTCTCCCAAAAAACTCTTACCATGTGCTTTCTGAGAAAATACTAATTGTGTCTTTTTCTTTCCTTTCCAGGCTCTCTTTGTTCTTTTTATTTTAGCTTACATTCATATTGCCTTTTCCCGCTCTCCAATCAATTGCTTGGAGCATGTCCGTGAGAAGTGGCCACGGGATGGGATCCTCCGTGTAGAAATCCAACGCAATTCTAGCCGTGCCCCCATTTTCCTTCAGTTCTACGAATCAGAAAACTTTGCAGGCTTGGTGAAGGAGCCAGCAGAAGATGAAGAGGAGCTGACCATAGAAATGTTTGACAACAGTTCTATACAGGTGCGATAACTGCTCAGAATGTAGTGCGCCAAGTATAATAAATGCATGAACATTTATTTTGATTCAGCTTTGGCGAGAACGTCAATTTGAAGTTTCCATTAAAAAAAGTCATTTGAAGTTTCCATGCAGCAAGTTTATAATTAGTCAGGAATGAAATAGCAAGTGAAAAAAAATTGAATAATAAAGGAAAGTGGGGATATAAGAAAAACCTTTTTCCACACTAGCCCTGATCTTGGTCACTTAACAGTATTAGTGTATTGTAGCCTGTGTTATCTCTCAGTTCCAGCTGACAAGAGGTTAACTGTGGGGAAAGAAGGAAAAAAGTACAGAAAAGGGTGAAATAAATATATTTTTGTGTGCGCTGGACTGGAGTTGTGATCTATAAATTTTAGTGAGCACTATTCCTGGACCAGTCCCCTGATTAAAACTACCCAAGGCAGAGCTGTCCAGCCTGTGGCCCAGGAAACTCCTATTTGTACTTCTATTTGTTATTTGCCTGTTTGAATGTTGTGGAGCTGAAGGTTTGGAAAGGCCTGTTTCTAGCATTGTTGCCTCATTGATGGATAACACCTAGATTTGTTGGTATCGGCAAATGATGACATGGATGAGTATATCTTTAAATGCTGCCCTCGAGGCTCCACAATATGCACCTATGTAGACAAAAAGCTTGGAAACTTCTGAAGTTAGTGTGACTCAAGTATTTTGTTGAGACCCACATGCTTGAATTTAGTCCGCCAGGGACAGTTGTTGAGTGGAGGCTAAATAGCTCCCACAGGAAGAGGGGAAAAAAGAGAGAGCTGAGTTCTATTAACACTATAGGCACTGTGGTTTTGTAATAGAACTCTTTCACTTGGATTGCGGATGGTGGGATGTCCCAGCTCATAATAGCATTCTCGCGCCTTCTTTCACTGGACAGCTAGATAAGTCGAGGGAATAGCAATAAGTCCCAGAACTGCAAACGTTCCAGTGCTGATGGAGACTCTGGAGTGCGTGGAGTGATAAATCTGCTGAGGTGCACAGATGAAGGGAAGTGAGCCAAAAGTGGCCTATGGGATGCATAGGTATTGGGCAGTACTTCTCTGGCTTCTGTTAAAGCTTTTCTGTGTAGTCGATCAGGATGGACAAAAGAGTTCATAGAATCGATTCAATTCAATTTTATTTGCCATATGTAACCAGTACAAGTACAATGGAATGCTTACTCCCCGTAGGGACACGTCAGCTATTCTTACAGCGCCGTGTTCAGAAAGTCAGTTCAATGGCTTCCAGTGGCAGTGGGAGCACGATGTCCCTCAGCCGCTCCGTCCTCCTCGTCACCGCGGCCTCCTCCTCACTGTTGCCGGCTCCACGTGTGGTGGCCGCCTTCTCCCGCTCACGATCCGACCTCTGGCCGCCATGCCCGGCTCCCCTCCTCCCAGTCGGACTGCGAGCTTCCCGCCATGGAGCTGCCGGCCGATGTGCTGCAGCGGGTCGTCGTGGCTGCTGCTCATTGCGCTGCGCTGCCTCCACCCGACTCGCTGAACACATCGTCGGGATGTGAATGCTCCGGTCACCGCGGCCTCCTCCTCACCGTCGCCGGCTCCACGGTCCGACGGCTTGGGGCCTGCTTCTCACAGTCCGGCCTCTGGCCGCCATGCTCGTCTCCCCTCCTCCCAGTCGGAATGCCTTCCCACCGAGGAGCTGCGGGTCGCCGTGGCTGCTGCTCGCCGCACTGCGCTGCCTCCGCCCAACTCACCGAACACTTCGCTCCGGTTGCGGGAGCGAGCGGCGAGAGTGGGCCGCCCGAAGCAGGGAGAGCGCACTAGCACCAGACCGTCTCGGCCGCCATCTTGACTATATATCATATATAAAGTTACAGCACGGAAGGAGGTCATTTCGGCCAGCCCATCGTGTCTGCACCGGCCAACAAAAAGGAATCGAGCCTAATCCCACTTCCCAGCTCTTGGTCTGTAGCCTTGCAGGTTACACCATCCCAAGTGCACATCCAAGTGCTTTTTAAATGTGGTTAGGATTTCTGCCTCTACCACCCTTTCAGGCAGTGAGTTCCAGACCCCCACAACCCTCTGGGTGAAGAAATTTCCCCTCAAATCCCCTCTAAACCTTCCACCAATTACTTTAAATCTGTGCTCCCTGGCTTTTGACCCCTCTAAGGGAAATAGGTCCTTTCTATCCACTTTATCTAGGCCCCTCATAATTTTATACACCTCTAAGGTCTCCCCTCAGCCTCCTCTGTTCCAAGGAAAACAAACCCAGTCTTTCCTCATAGCTAAGATTCTCTACTCCCGGCAACATCCTTGTAAATCTCCTCTGTACCCTCTCTAGTGCAATCACATCTTTCCTGTAATGTGGTGACCAGAACTGTATGCAGTAATCTAGCTGAGGCCTAACTAGTGTTTTATGCAGTTGAAGCATCACCCCCCCCCCCTGCTTTTGTATTCTATGCCACGGCTAATAAAGGCAAACATTCGTATGCCTTCTTAACCACCTTATCTACCTGGTCTGCTACCTTCAGGGATCTGTGGACATGCACTCCAAGATCCCTTTGTTCCTCTACATTACTCAGTGTCCTACCATTTAATGTGTATTCCCTTTCCTTGTTAGCCCTCCCCAAATGCATTACCTCACACTTCTCCGGATTGAATTCCATTTGCCAATGCTCTGCCCACCTGACCAATTTATTGATATCTTCCTGCAGTCTACAGCTTCCTCCTTCAGTATCAACCACACAGCCGATTTTAGTATCATCTGCAAACTTCTTAATCATACCCCCTATATTCAAGTCTAGATCATTGATATATACCACAAAAAGCAAGGGACCTAGTACTGAGCCCTGCGGAACCCCACTGGAAACAGCCTTCCAGTCACAAAAACACCCATCAACTATTGCCCTCTGCTTCCTGTCTCCGAACCAGTTTTGAATCCAACTTGACACTTTGCGTAAAAGTAGTTTTTAATATAACTGGAATGCTACAGCACCCGATTGCAGTGGCTTGATATCTATTTGCTTGTATCAGTTTTGAATAAACGTTGGACTTCACTGTACTTACATATTGAGGGTTTGACATAATCTGGGTATGTGGACATCTGATAGATATTTCTGGTGCAGAAAAGGGAGTTTGTTGCCAGGTACAATATAATCTCTAGGTGTATTTAATGTATTTGTACATTAGGTCCTGGGGAAAAGATCACCCTAATGCCTCTTGTGCAACATGCTAAATTCATCCTGCCACTACTGCACCACCACCACCATTGACAGACCTGTAGCCACCACTATTTCACCCTAGTGTTATACAGCTCTAAATGCTCTCTCCAGACACCATTCGAGTTTGGAAGGACAATCTATAATTATCCTGCTACCTGTTTGTCACAGTTGAAGTGAAGACAATCGGAAAATTCCACACACGCACCATTACGCTTACTGAAGCATTACTGACAACAGCATGTAGATGCAATGGTTATACCCTGTATAAGTTGGTAAAGTAAAACCTACTTTTGGCCCGATGTGGGCTGACCATCTACTGTGTCACAATTGATGACCATCTACTGTGTCAGCAAAAAAAAACACATTAATAAAAAGCAGAAAAGGTAAATTGCTTTATTTTATTGAACGCAAGTTTATTTTATGAACATACAAGTAAAATTTCAAGCATTGTAATATTTCACTTCTAGCACGCATCCATTTTTAATGTACACCTAGGATTTGCGATTATTTTATCATGTAAATGCCACACGCAATTGGAGATTATTTTGGAGCAGATAAGGTCTGAGCTGTCTTAGTCACCAATTTATCTTCAGGGCAGCTTCATAATTTAGCTTACAAGCTGTGTCGGAATGTGTTCCAGTCTCTTCCCCCCCCCCCCCCCCCCCCAGTTCAGTAATCAAGCCTTCACTTTATTCCCAGGACCAAACTGCGCAGTTCTCCGTATAATGTTTGTGGTGGGCAACTGCACACAACAGCCTGAATGGCTTACTGCAAATTGATATCCACTTGATGTGCCCGTACTGTACTTTGGCAGTTTGTTTATGCTGGCCATAATTTCCCACTTAAAGCTGCAAGATTAACCTTGATGTCTTTTGCAGTATAGCACACTAATTTTTATATTTATGATGAATATGAAGTACACAACTGAAATTGCTGAAATATCTCTCCCAGCTTCATCGCCATCTCGTTTGTATTAAATAAAATCCTTCATCAACTGACTTGCCAAAGCCATGGACAATTCATGTGCCTGTATATATGTTTGTATATTTGTGTATACATTGCATATATATGTGTGTATGTATATATTATAATTTTCCGGATTGAAATTGGAATAGGAAATGGTTGTGTGTATTAATGATTGTCTGGTTGAGTATAATGGAAACTTTATATATTAAGCGTTACTAACTTGTTGAGGGCCAAAATCCCAACCATATCTTGCACAAAGTCTGCCATTCCCAAAGCCATATCCTCTCCAGCTTTGAATCCCTCTCATATACTTTCAACTCCACTAACATCAGGTTTCTCCTTGTCTTCTAGTCTACCTTTGATGGTTTGTTCAGCCACTGTGCTCCTCTCCTGTGGAACTCCCAACTTCGTTCCCTTGCTTTACCAAATATTTCCCTCTCCTTCCCTCACTAATTTTTAAAAACCTCCCCAAAACCCTTGACTGCGCCCCCACCCTAACAATCTGCAAATCAGTCAAATGTCAATTGTGGGTAAACCCTTGGAATCTATTGTGATCAAATTAGCGACCATTTAGAAAGGCATGGGATAATTGAGGACAGTCAGCATGGATTTATTAAAAGCAAGTAATATTTGACAAACTTAATTTTTTTTTAATAAGTTACCATATAGATATAGGGAATGTAGTAGATTTAGTGTATTTGGATTTTTCAGAACGTCTTTCAAAGATGCTTCGAATAAAAATTCAAATATGGTATAAAAAGATATGTAGCAACATGGGTAGAGAGTTAGTTGATGGACAAGAAACAAAGGGTTAGGGTTAATGGGGTTTGCTCAGATTAAAGAAGAATTGGAAGTGACGGATCCCAGGGGTCGGTGCTGGAATCGGTGACTGAGTCATCAATTCAAACTTGTCACTGAGAGCGAGGGGAAAGGTTTACAAGGAGAGTTGTTGAAGTATGGAATGCTTTGCTGCAGAGAGTAGTTGAGGCATCTTTTAAGGGAAAAGTGGATGAATATTTGAAACGAGAATATGCAGAGCGATGGGCAGTGTGATCAGTCTTGGATTATTCTGGCAAAAGAGCTGGGCATAGATGTGATGGGCTAAATGGCTCCCTTCTAGCTAGGGTTGTGCCCACTGTTTTGTCCTAACTCTAAAGTGCTTTGAGATGTCTTCCTACATTTGAGGAGCACTACAAAAATTAAATTTTTTGGCTACTCGGGAATGCTGTACCATCAAGTGATGGAATGCCGATCTGCACCTGTGACTCATAGCTCTTCCAATTGTAGACTTCCATACAGAAAGACAAAATCAAAAACTGTAGGACCAACATTTCTCTTTGAATGTGCTATTTACACTTTCTCAGAGTGAAGCTTGGACAACCTTGCTTCATAATAAGATTTCATTGCCTCTTTTTCTTGCTCCCTAGCAAAAGCAGAGTGAACAGCACTGAATTCCAGCAACCAATAGCCAGGCAAGTCTTGACTGGTGGCTCAGATGCAGCAGGTCTGTGGGCCACAAATGAAAGAGGCGGCAGGGTGCCGCAAGTGGTCTCTGGGCTATATTACAAACACCACTTTGTTGGCATAATAAATGTAATAGCCAATAAGATGTGTTCAAAGTTTTGCAAACCAGTACAGTGTTAACACCTGTGACAACACCTGTGACAATGCTATCAGTAAATGCTGAAGTCTCTTTGGTTCCCGGGAAGGTTATTTTTGGATCAGAAACGATTGAAGATTCCACCCAAACTGTTAACCTGTCTTTCTCTTTCAGATGCTGGCCTACCTGCTATGCATTTTCAACACTTGTGTTTTTCTTTTTGCTTTGTGACAAATTTGTGCCTGACTCTTTTTTGCCTTTCTGCTCCTTTTCACAGTTTGAACTGGACATAGAGCCCAAAGTGTTCTTAAAGCCCTCACTTGGAAATAAAGCAGAAGTTGTAACGCAGGTGGTACAGAATGATAGCCAGGGGCTCTCGTTCACTGAGGCACCTACTAAAGGTATGCAGCCTCTGCAGGAAACAATCTCCGAGTTTGAGATGCTAACGAGAGCAGGTAAAATTTTAGTGATTCAAGCTATTCTTTCCCCCTTCTTTCCAACCTGCTTCCAGCATCTCTCGCAATCTTCAGTTGGGTAGGACTCTCATTTGGTCACCTTAAAGAGTTATATAATTGCTAATCACACTCCTCTATTTTGGTGAAATACTGCCTGATAATGGATAGTTTATTTGAGCTGAGAAGAAAATTGCCTCGATTTAGAAGTGTGAAATAACTTCTTTTTATAACTTTTGCAAAACTCATTAATTGCATGTCACAGCTTTAGTGCTTTTCACAAACTCTAGCAGTTCCAAACTCGGTTTTCTGTATTTGCTTCGGGCATCTAAAGCAGAAACTGAGGCATATCCTTTTTACCTTTCCGATTCAGAAACTAACACTGTGTATTAATCTGTTAAAACATAGCCAGTTGCTTGAGTTACACTTTGTTGTTACTAGTCTTATTTAATGTACAGGAAACTTTGTGCTATCCGGCACCCACGGGACCAAGCTGCTGCCGTTGCCTCAAAACTGCCGTACTCTCCAGAGTTAATGTTGAGAGATATGGAGATTCTTATCTCCGCATTTGACAACAAACACTGTTGCTTAGCAACAGCTTCTAAACACTCGGGTGTGGCCCTAAAGCTCTGTAGCTGAAGCTGTTGCTATAGCTACAGACCTTGCACAGCTTGACTGTTCAAACAAAGCAAAAAAAACAAACAAAGAATAAAAAACGGCGGCTGATTTTTGCCGGTGGCTCCCGATTGCCGGATAGCTCACCTCCGGATAGCACAAAGTTTCCTGTATTGGTATCAATATACTGTCTGTAAAATCACACAAGCTAACATGTTCTAATATATGATGCTTTTAATCACCATAAATTGCTTCCATCGCCACCGGTGACTTACTGCAAACTCCAGAACTTCACCCTAGTGTTGTAATGCACACTGCAGGCACAACCCAAATTGGGAAGGGAAAAATGTACAATTTGTATTGCTGGGTGTTTTTTCACAAATTAAGTGGACACCGTCTGAAAATTCCCACACCCACCCTTATGACTTACCGAAATTATAGTGACAAGATTGGCATGAAGTCATTGTGCTGTTTTGAGTGTTAACTTTGTTTCTGGCTCAAGTGACTGCAGTAGAACTTTATATCGCTCCAATTCCTGGACAATACCGTAGTTATTTAATTTGAGCCTGAAAGGACTCACTGCTAACCACCTCTCTCCATCCACGTGCGTATCACTTGGGTTTTAAATAGAGATCTGGATAACCTTTGTATAGACAATTAAAGAATTTATATTACTGTGAAGCCTGCTTAAATGCACATGTTCTGGAAGTTAAAAATGTGCACTAAACTAGGTTAACTAGCTAACTGGTGGGCTACTGAAATTAATAACTGCTAATTCAGTGAGTGCATATTTACAGACCCAAGTGTTCTGAAAATGAGTGTTTTTAATACAAGGTATGAACTGACATAAAACAGTGAAAAAAGTCAAACATCTTTGTTTAATTTTTCTTAAAGCCAGCTTTTTGGCAAGCAGAATGGAATCCGCCAATGGTGTTCCCCTGAAGCAGAATGGAATCCACCAATGGTGTTCCCCTGAAACAGAGCGAGGTCAGCCAGAGGAGTTCCTCTGAAACAGAGCGGGGTCAGCCAGAGGTGTTCCCCTGAAACAGAGCGGGGTCAGCCAGAGGGGCTCCGCTGGAACAGAGCGGGGTCAGCCAGAGGGGTTCCTCTGAAACAGAGCGGGGTCAGCCAGAGGGGTTCCTCTGAAACAGAGCGGGGTCAGCCAGAGGGGTTCCTCTGAAACAGAGCGGGGTCAGCCAGAGGGGTTCCTCTGGAAAAGAGCGGGGTCCGCCAGAGGGGTTCCTCTGGAACAGAGCGGGGTCCGCCAGAGGGGTTCCTCTGGAACAGAGCGGGGTCAGCCAGAGGGGTTCCTCTGGAACAGAGTGGGGTCAGCCAGAGGGGTTCCTCTGGAACAGAGCGGGGTCAGCCAGAGGGGTTCCTCTGGAACAGAGCGGGGTCAGCCAGAGGGGTTCATCAGGAACAGAGCGGGGTCAGCCAGAGGGGTTAATCAGGAACAGAGCGGGGTCAGCCAGAGGGGGACGGCTTGGAACGGAGCAGGATCATTAAAAAAAAAAATTACGTTCCAGGCAAGGTACTGTAGCTCTGGACTTTTAGGCAAGTCTCTCACGTAAAGCAAGTCATTTGTTAATCGAGATAACCCTCCATATTGAGAAGGTACTTTATCTCCTGACCGAAGCCCTCAATTGAAATAACAAAATTAGTGACGTAGGATAAAAAAGAGAGCATTAGTCATGAATGACAGATTGCCTGAACAGGTTTAGCCCCATGATGGGAAAAGTTAGCGGGGGAAAATACATAATACAACGTGCCTTTGGTGTAAAGTTAATAGCACTTGAAGGTGTACATAAGCGATTTGATCGATACATTCTTCAATTTAACATGGGCCATGTTTAAGACAAGCAAACAGTGTAATAGTCCCCATTTCTTGAGCAATTGGTGAGTAGCTTTACAATTGATTGAACTTGCTATGCACTGCCACTTGGGCTCATCAACATCTCGTGAATACCTTGGCAGCAGTGAATGCTAATCATTTTGTGTTAAAACTTTTGGAATACTTCGTCGTTATGAGACAATGAGCTAATAAAGAAGAAATTATCCTCGGGTGAGTGAATGACTTGAAGCTCTGTGCACTTGAAGGAGTTGTGCTTTAAAGCAGTTTGCCTTTAACCTGAATACTCCGAATTGAGTTAGTGGTAAAAGAATCTGGATTGTGAAAGAGTGCATTTAACCAAGGTGTACTTAAGTGGGCTTTGCTGTATTAAATTTTGTCATTAGTAATTTCTTATGTATGCCACACAAGAGGTTATTCACCGCAATTATATAGGGCTCTGGTGAGACCACACCTGGAGTACTGTGTACAGTTTTGGTCTCCTTTATCTAATTAAGGATATACTTGCCTTAGAAGGGAGTGCAATGAAGGTTCACCAGAGTGATTGCTGGGATGGAGGGGTTTGTCCTTTGAGGAGACTAGGCCTATATTCCCTAGAATTTAGAACAATGAGAGGTGATCTCACTGAAACATATAAAATTCTTACAGGGCTTAACAGGGTAGATGCTGGGAGCATGTTTCCCCTGACTGGGGAATCTAGAACTAGGGGTCACAGTCTCCAAATAAGGGGTTGGTCATTTAGGACTGAGATGAAGAAGAATTTCTTCACTCAGAAGGTTGTGAATCTTTGGAATTCTCTACCCCAGGGAGCTGTGGATACTCAGTCGTTGAGTATATTCAAGGCAGAAATCCTTAGATTTTTGGATACGAAGGGGATCAAGGGACGTGGGGATAGTGCAGGAAGGTGGCGTTGAGGTAGATCATCAGCCATGATCTTATTGAATGGTGGAGTGGGCTCGAAGGGCAGAATGGCCTACTTCTGCTGCTATTTCTTTTGTTCTTACAAGCACTAGTGGTGAGAATAGCAGATGGTGTTTCTACGTTGACATAGTGTGAATATGCCAGTCAGTGAGCTGACCAAAGTGCTATAAGTTGTGGGGACAGAGAAGGGGGGTGGTTGAGAACTGTCTGAGAAAATGTTACGGATTATTATTAGAGACCAAACAAGGTGAAGATATTTTGGACCTTCACTATGAAAGGTACATGAATTGCCACCTCTCCAGTTGTGTTCTTAAAAGTTCATCCATTTATTCCTACGCTAAGGAGCATGCAGCACATGAGTCCAAATAATGTTGGATCTTACTAGTACTTGTGCAACGTTTATGCTACAGAGCTCAACGTTTATGCTACAGAGCTGTACTGTGATGCAGTTGTAAAATCTGGCATTTCCTTCCTTTGGTGAAACTGTTCACTGGCAAGAGGAAGAAGAACATGGCTGCCACAAGTCCATCTATCGCATGCCCTCCTGGCCAACTCGCAGAATGTTTCTGCAAGACTTACCTGCACTTTTCATGTGAGTCTTAAAAAGGAGCCAAGATGCACAACATATCCACAAAAAATTACTATTCACTCCTTATTGGAGCTAGTGGAGCAAATTCCCTGTTAGGCCGTGGTGTCCACCAGAGTTTGTAGTGACAGGAGCTGCAACTTCAGAATATTAAGCATACAGAATCCCACTAAAAAGGTAAAAGATGACTACCCTGGCAGTCTCAATGTTGTTAATGTGCCAGATGGGAGTGAATCACTTTTCTAATTACTCTGCTCCTGTTTCCTGGTATAAATGAGGTAAATCTACTCTGCATAATCTAGTGATTTCAGCTGTTAAAGAGCTTGGATTGGGAATCACATAAGTGCCCCTTTGTATTCAGGATCATTCATTGTTGTCACTAGGATCATTAACTGTAACTGAACTGACGTATTATAGTTAATTTCATATGGCCTGATGGTACTTCACCAATACTATGGTACTTGCTAGCACTGCTAAGCTCCTTTTTATATGGGGCTTGTATTAATTCGTGCCTGCGAGATCCGTGTTCTTGAGCCAGTCCTGGTTTTTACCCTACTAAATCTGGCTCCCTTATCGCGGCAGCAAATTTGTAGACCCATTTTTCTGTAATCTGCGCGTCTGCTGTCTAAATAAGGGAGCTAGATTTAGTCGTGTAACCACTGGGAGCTGGCTCATGGACACCAGACTCCTAGAATCCTAATTAAAATGTCAGGTAAAGTTGGAGATTGGGGTTGGGGGGGCAGTGGTAGGGAGAGGAAATGGGTATAATTCAGCACAAACTATTTAAAAGCAGCTCCAGTTTTGTGCTAATGGTAGTAGCTATACACCTTTGTGAAGCTGAAATTACTCTAAAATTGGCTTAAAGTTGTGTTTCTGCATTTTGAAATGGTAAGCATGTAATTTCCCAATTGTGGCTTTTCTTGTTGCCCTAAATTATTCTATATTGCAGAATAGCCATTTGTAAATGATATGACCTGCCATTTCACAGAACTGCCTAATGCTCACTTTTTCCCATATTGTAGTTTGGCCACAAGAGGAGTACATAGTTGAATACTCACTGGAGTATGGATTCCTCCGCCTCTCTCAGAGCACCAGACAACGCCTAAACATCCCTGTCATGGTAGTTACACTAGGTAAGAGGTAGCAACTCCGCTCATTACGTGTACAAAAATGTGTTTGTACTGAGCTTTTGCCTTGGTTATGATGTTGCTATTCAGAGTGTTGCCAATCCTGCTCCCAAAGCTGCAGCATGCACTGATTAGACTGCGTGCATCCAAACTCCCAGCATAGAAGAATGTTACTGCACACAACAACTTGTATTTATATAGCGCCTTTAACATAGTAAAATGTCCCAAGGTGCTTCACAGGAGTATTATAAGACCAAAACATTTCACAGATCTATCAGGTGAAGTTAGAGGGAAGGGAATGCACATAATTTGACACAAATTAGTGGCGGGAAAAACTGGACAGAAACCAGCAAGGAGCACGTTTCTCTTTTCTGACAGTTTCCCACACCTTTCAGTGATTATTCCCCATGTTTAAATGTGCATTTCATAGTTGCTGCGATTCTAGGTAGGCTATTAGTTTCCATGCAAGGCCCCATGGGTTTCCGAATTGGGATACAGAACTTTTCTTCCCAATCGCATTGTGCTTTTAAATATTACTGCAGCTTTTGAAACTTCGACATATCAGGTTCAAAATTGCAATGAAGTACCTGCTTCCTCCAGCCATTATGATGTTCCACTGGCTACAGTTTAGATTTGCTACTCCACTGATCTCTCCACTTACCAAAGCTTTCTTTACCATGCATTTTGAAAGTAAAACTCAATATATGTATCTATCTGTTTATTATTTAATAACCTTGTATTTGGATCCTTTTCTGGATATGTGGCGTGTTTAGTCCATATTAGCTTCGAGCATCACTTTAGTCCTTGGGAATTGCAGGACCCATCATACCCTGTTATGTATCTAGTGATCTGATTTACATTTGAGTTTGGTGACTCACCAGATTTCTTTCTTTCCATTATTGGCAGTTGCTTTCATCTCCTGGTCCTGCTGTCACCTCCACCATAGTGACCTGAGGCCACAGGTGTCTCTCTTGGGGGACTGTGGGCCACTGCTCTTGCTCTCTTTAATCTCTTGCTGCTCACGCTTGAATACACCAGGCCTCCTTGTTGTTTTCTGGCCCGTTTCCCTGCTCTCTGACTCTGTGAGCCTCCATGCCCTCCTGGACTTTGTGACATCTACCTCTGCTCTCAGCCTAATCCAGACTTGCCTCGTTTGCAGGCGCTATTGCTCAGCCTCCTGTCCACCAGGGTCCAACAGGCTAAAATTAAGCAGAGGTATTTTATAAGTTGATTCAGGTAATTTGCTTAACATTTCTATTAAGGCCCTAGCACAATCTCTCCATTTCTGCTTTAAAATGAGCATGTTTTTACATTTGAAATTTTGCCCAAAACTTTCTGCTGAAGCTGTCCAGCTAGAGGTGTGAAGCTTGAATTCTTCCCAGTGTTGCTTGTGTTTTGAATTACCTTGAGTCTTTGAACTTTGCAGTGATCAGTGTCCATTTCATGGAGGCATAGAAGAAAATTTAATTTTGACAGTGGGGTGTGCAATGGAAGATGGGAAAGTCACAGCACACCATTGTGGCATTTGCACCAGACCTAAAGACCAGGGTGATTTTTGTAATTCTGGAGCATTGAGCTTGAAATAGCCAGCATTTACACCTGGCGCAGTGGTAATACTTACCAGTGACTTAGGTTGGAGACTAAGGGGCTATGGGGGAGAAATTCGGTTGCTTTGCGCCTAAGAGGGCGCTAACGGGGCGCAAAACAACTAGCACCCAGGCGCGGCGCCGCGCCGCCAACACCTCCCGTGAAATTCAGCGGGAGGTTAGCGACGGCGGTAACCGTTAGCGCCCCGTGGCGCTCCGCCGCCAACAATGACATCATTGCCGTGCGCAGCGCCCCGGCCGCGATCTTCAATAGCGCCCCCTGTCTTACCGTCGGACGCTATGTCCGACGGGGTCAGGTGGGCCTACCTGTGGCCAGGGCGGCGCTAATTAAAGGCGAGGTGTCGTGCGGCCACTTTTGTTGCTGCCCGCCAGCCAGCACCTACCTCCGTTGCCGTCCCTGGCCTGAGCACCCTCCCCCGGGTGGAGTGCTGGCTGCGCTCCATGAGCCCGGCACTTCTCTTGAGTGCCGGGCTCTTTTGCCGGCACTCCAATCCTGGTGGTGCAGCTGGGCCCCGGGTCACGCTGTGCAAGGCCCCTCCCCTTTAAGAAGGGGAGGAAGGTGTGCAATACTGTTTTAAAGGCAGGTATGCAATTAAAGTCTGGCAAGTGGTACCTTGAATAATCGACTAATGTGCAGATCTCGCAACATCCTTCAGCTCCAATAACTGGATTCCATTTGAGGAGCTCTCGTATGATCTTGGTAACTCTGGAAAGATTTGTTGAATTTCTGGCAAAAGCAATTCTCTATACACTTGATTCTGTTTGGATTAATTGAACTTGTTTTTATTAGAATATTGAGTCTTTAATATTATAAAGAATACGGATTATTTGAAACTTTAACTCACCATATTTATAAACTTACAATTATTACATAAAATTACATAGAATTTACAGCACAGAAACCGGCCATTCGGTCCAACTGGTCTATGCCGGTGTTTATGCTCCACCCAAGCCTCCTCTCGCCCATCTTTGTCTCTAACCCTATCCGCATGTCCTTCTATTCCTTTCTCCCCCATGTACTTAATCTAGCTTCCCTTTAAAAGCATCTATACTGTTCTCCTCAACTACTCCATGTGGTAGCAAGTTCCACATTCCAACCACTCTCTGGGTAAAGTTTCTCCTGAATTTCCTATTGGATTTATTACTGACTGTCTTATATTTATGACCCCTAGTTTTGGATTTCCCCCACAAGTGGAAACATCTTCTCTAAAGATTCTATGATTCTATGTCTACCATATAAAAAGAGTCTAATGAGGGTGAGGAACTTAATGTAATTAATATAAGTAGAGAAAAAGTACTAGAGAAACTAATGGGACTAAAAGCCGACAAATCCCCTGGACCTGATGGCCGACACCCTCGGGTTCTAAAAGAGGTGGCTGAAGAGATAGTGGATGCATTGGTTTTGATCTTCCAAAATTCCCTAGATTCTAGAATGGTCCCAGCGGATTGGAAGGTCGCAAATGTAACACCGCTATTCAGGAAAGGAGGGAGAGAGAAAACAGGGAACTACAGGCCAGTTAGCCTGACATCAGTCATCGGGGAAAATGCTGGAATCCATTGTTAAGGAAGTGGTATCAGGGCACTTAGAAAATCATAACATGATTAGGCAGAGTCAACATGGTTTTATGAAAGGGAAATCGTGTTTGACAAATTTGACGAGTTTTTTGAGGATGTAACTAGCAGAATAGATATGGGGGAACCAATGGATGTGGTGTATTTGGATTTTCAGAAGGCATTCGATAAGATGCCACACAAGAGGTTATTACACAAGATTAGGGCTCACGGGGTTGGGGGTAATATAGTAGCATGGATAGAGGATTGGTTAATGGACAGAAAACAGTAGGAATAAACGGATCTTTTTCAGGTTGGCAGGCTGTAACTAGTGGGGTGCCGCAAGGATCATTGTTGGGGCCTCAGCTATTTACAATCTATATTAATGACCTAGATGAAGGGACCGAGTGTTATGAATCCAAGTTTGCTGATGATACAAAGCTAGGTGGGACAGTAAGCTGTGAGGAGAACAGAGTCTGCAAAGGGATATAGATCGACTAAGTGAGTGGGCAGTAAGGTGGCAGATGGAGTATAATGTAGGGAAATGTGAGGTTATTCACTTTGGTGAGAAACTTTTAAATGTTGGTGTTCAGAGAGATTTGGTTGTCCTCATGCAAGAAACACAGAAAGCTAGCATGCAGGTACAGCAAGCAATAAGGAAGGCAAATGGCATGTTGGCCTTTATTGCAAGGGGGTTGGAGTATAAGAGTAAGGAAGTCTTGCTACAATTGTACAGGGCCTTGGCGAGACCAGACTTGGAGTACTGTGCACAGTTTTGGTCTCCTTATCTAAGGAAGGATATACTTGCCTTGGAGACGGTGCAACAAAGGTTCACTAGATTGATTCCTGGGATGAGAGGGCTGTCCTATGATGAGAGATTGTGTAGAATGGGCCTATACTTTCTTTAGTTTAGAAGAATGAGAGGTGATCTCATTGAAACATACAAGATTCTGAAGGGAATTGACAGGGTAGATGCTGAGAGGTTGTTTCCCCTGGCTGGAGTGTCTAAAACTAGGGGGCATAGTTTCAGGATAAGGGGTAGGCTATTTAAGACTGAGATGAGGAGGAATTTCTTCGCTCAGAGGGTTGTGAATCTTTGGAATTCTCTGCCCCAGAGGGCTGTGCATGCTGAGTCTTTGAGTATATTCAACCTGAGATCGATAGATTTTTGGACTCTAGGGGAATCAAGGGATATGGAGATCGGGCGGGAAAGTGGAGTTGAGGTCGATGATCAGCCATGATCTTATTGAATGGCGGAGCAGGCTCGAGCGGCCGTATGGCCTACTTCTGCTCCTATTTCTTATGTTCTTAACCCCTTCATAATTTTGAAGCCCTCTATTCGGTCACCCCCTCAGCCTTCTCTTTTCTAAAGAGCCCCAGCGTGTTCAGTCTTTCCTGATAGTTATGACCTTTCATTTATAACTAAAACTAGCTGGGGGAGCCCGGCTTTGCCAGGGCTGTTTTGGGCCGGGCGGTTTAAATCGAGTCCCAGGCTTTGGGGCCTGTCTGTCCCTGTGTGAATCTGCTGCCGGGCAACGTTTTAAATCGAGTCCCAGGCTTTGGGGCCTGTCTGTGTCCCTCTGAATCTGCTGCCAGGCAACATTTCTACCTTTTTTAATAGCTTCAAAGATGAAAGTGAAAGTACTTATAAAATGTTTTTGGTAAATGTGATGTTATTTTTAAAAGAGATACTAACTTTTTCAAAGCTGGATTAGCAGATTTTGAGCTGGAAGTAGTGAAGCAATGGCTGCCCGATGCCTGAGTTGAAAAGCATTAGTCCCACCCACAGACGCAGTGATTGGCCAACCATCAGGCGGCTGAACTGTAGGATTGGTCAATCGTGACGGCACAGGATTGGTCGACCTTGACGTCAGTCAATCAATGCTATTAGCAGATAATGAGTTTAATTTTGAAGGTTTTTTGCATAACGCGCGAACAATTTTAGTCCGACCGAGAAGTAAATACGCTTATGACGGTTCTGGAATCGTCAGCTTTCTTTCGACGTAACGCACGTGTAGGTACGCTCTATAACTTTCGAGTTTATTCAAGACAGACGGAATGACAGACAGAAGTATCCTTTTATATATATATTAAAACATGATTATTTTATTAACCTATATTCATTTGGTGTTCATCTCATGCTGAGTTGGTAGTTTGTGGAATTAACAACTTTGATATAAAAATGATAATTATTAGTCAGCACTTGTTCTGGCTGCAAGAGGGAGCATTATGCAACAGTTAGATTTGTTCACTATTGCAATAGACTGGCATCATTCTTATACAAGTGCAGTTAAAATCCATTCATAGTGCAACTCTTTACAGTGGAAACTTTAGTAGCATAATGTTCCTGTTAACCATTAACTTGTGGGGAACAGTGGAGCAGCATTTCATTATTAAAGGGTTCTCCTCTGATTGCTAGAATACTTTTTGAATTTACTATAAATGTATTATATGGTTTGAGCATTACTGAATTTTAAAAAGTGCATTTACTTTTTTTTGTTGCTCCACTCTTATTGTGCAGGCCACTGGTCTAGGTCATTCCTTGGTTGATAATCCAGGATTCGCACTTGAACAAGATGAAAAGCTCTTTTCCACACCACAAAAAATAATGTGTCTTGCTAGATAGTGAAGAGTAGGACTTGAGCTCTGCTCTTCCAGTTAACACCGCACTTGAAATACTACCAGTTACATTATTCAATTTTGTTCACAGATCCAACAAAAGATCTTTGCTTTGGGGACGGGTTTAGCCGGTTTCTTTTGGATGAATTCTTGGGCTATGATGATATACTGATGTCCAGCGTGAAAGCTTTGGCTGAAAACGAAGAAAACAAAGGTGAGTTCAATTAACATCACAAAATTGGCTGACCTACTTTCACCCAACGGTAAAACTAGTGACCGATCTACTTTTACCTAACGCTAAAACAAACGACTTGTCTATCTTCTGGCACACTTTGAATTTAGTCTCCTGTTCTTTAAAATAGGTCATTGTTAGTTCATTATCCAAAAGGACAGAGAGCTGTCAACTTTGAAAAGACGCTGCGGACAGCAATACATAAATACAGTTGTTTTTCTAATGTACTTTGCTTTGGTGGGTTAAAATGACAGATGGTAATTGGCAATTCATATGAGTAGGAGTAGGCCATTCAGCCCTTGAGCCTATTCCGCCATTCAATAAGATCATGGCTGATCTGTATCTTAACTCCATCTACCCACCTTGGTTCCATAACTCTAATACCCTTGCCTAACAAAAAAAACTATCGGTCTCAGTTTTGACATTTTCAATTGACCTAGCCTCAGCAGCCTTTTGAGGAGTGAGTTCCAGATTTCCACTACCCTTTGTGTGAAGACGTGCTTTCTGACAGCATTCCTGAATGGTCCAGCTCTAATTTTAAGGTTATGCTCCCTTGTTCTGGACTTTCCCACCAGAGGAAATAGTTTCTTGCTACCCTATCAAATCTTATATGAATATAGGAACAGTGATGGATAGGTGAAGACCCTCTGTCCATCCAGCTTGTCCCAATATATATCACAATATATATACATTTTCCACTCCACCCAAAACCATGTGATCTCCTGGGAGAGGTGAAAATCCAGTTTAAAAACCCAGGCCAATTTTTTTTGGGGGTGGGGAGGGGGGGTTGGTTATAGAGATAGTGGATGCATTGGTTGTCGTTTTCCAAAATTCCATAGATTCTAGAACAGTTCCCGCAGATTGAAAGGTAGCAAATGTACCCCACTATTTAAGAAAGGAGGGAGTGAGAAAATGGGGAACTGCAGACCAGTTAGCCTGACATCAGTAGTAGGGAAAATGCTAGAATCTATTATTAAGGACATGGTAACTGGGCACTTACAAAATACTAATAGGATTGGGCAGAGTCAACACGGATTTATGAAAGGGAAATCATGTTTGACAAATCTGTTCGCTTTTTGAGGTTGTAACTAGCAGAATAGATGAGGGGGAACCAGTGGATGTGGTGTATTTGGATTTTCAAAAGGCATTCGATAAGGTACCACACAAGAGGTTATTAAACAAAATTAGGGCTCATGGGATTGGGGGTAATATACTAGCATGGATTGAGGATTGGTTAACGGACAGAAAACAGAGTAGGAATAAATGGGTCATTTTCGGGTTGGCAAGGATCAGTGCTTGGACCTCGGCTATTCACAATCTACATCAATGATTTGGATGAAGGGACTAAATATAATCTATCCAAGTTTGCTGATGATACAAAGCTGGGTGGGAATGCAAGTTGTGAGGAGGATGCAAAGAAGCTTCAAGGGGATATAGACAGGCTAATTGAGTGGGCAAGAACATGGCAAATGGAATATAATGTGGAGAAATGTGAAGTTATGCACTTTGGTAGGAAAAATAGAAAAGCAGTGGATTTTTTAAATGGTGAGAGATTGGGAAATGTTGGTGTTCAGAGTGACGATGTCTTTGTACATGAATCACTAAAAGTTAACATGCAGGTACAGCAAGCAATTAGGAAAGCAAATAGTATGTTGGCCTTTATTACAAGAAGATTTGAGTATAAGAGTAAAGATGACGTACTGCAATTATATAGGGCCCTAGTGAGACCACACCTGGAGTATTGTGTACAATTTTGGTCTCTTTACCTAAGGAAGAATATACTTGCCATAGAAGAAGTGTAACAAAGGTTCTCCAGACTGGTTCCTGGGATGGGGGGGATAGTCCTATGAGGAGAGATTGAGTAGACTAGGCCTATATTCTCTCGAGTTTAGAAGAATATGAGATGATCTCATTGAAACATACAAAATTCTTACAGGGCTTGACAGGGTAGATGCAGGGAGGGCTGGGGAGTTCAGAACTAGAGGTAACAGTCTCAGAAAGGGATCGGCCATTTAGGACTGATGAGAAATTTCTTCACTCAGAGGGTGGTGAATCTTTGGAATTCTCTACCCCAGAGGGCTGTGAAGGCTCAGTCGTCGAGTATATTCAAGACAGAGATCGTTAGATTTTTGAATATTAAGGGAATCAAAGGATATGGGGAATAGTGCAGGAAAGTTTTTTTTATTCGTTTATGGGATGTGGGCGTCGCTGGTAAGACCAGCATTTATTACCCATCCCTAATTGCCCTTGAGAAGGTGGTGGTGTGCTGCCTTCTTGAACTGCTGCAATCTGTGTGGTGAAGGTACTCCCACTACTGTTAGGGAGGGAGTTCCAGGATTTTGACCCAGCGACGATGAAGGAACGGCGATATACTTCTGTCAGGATGGTGTGTGACTTGGAGGGGAACTTGCAGGTGGTGGTGTTCCCATGCACCTGCTGCCCTTGTCCTTCTAGGTGGAAGAGGTCGCGGGTTTGGGAGGTACTGCCGAAGAAGCCTTGGCGAGTTGCTACCGTGCATCTTGTAGATGGTGCACACTGCAGCTGGTGGTGGAGGGAGTGAATGTTTAAGGTGGTGGATGGGGTGCCAATCAAGCGGGCTACTTTGTCCTGGATGGTGTCGAGCCTCTTGACTGTTGGAGCTGCACTCATCCAGGTAAGTGGAGAGTATTCCATCACACTCCTTACTTGTGCCTTGTGGAGATGGTGGAAAGGCTTTGGGGAGTCAGGAGGTGAGACACTCGCCGCAGAATACCTAGCCTCTGACCTGCTCTTGTTGCCACAGTATTTATGTGGCTGGTCCAGTTAAGTTTCTGGTCAATGGTGACCCCCAGTATGTTGATGGTGGGGGATTCGGCGATGGAAATACCGTTGAATGTCAAGGAGAGGTGGTTGGAACACTGCAGTCATCAGCGAACATCCCCATTTCTGACTTTATGTTGGAAGGCCTAGGACACTGCCCTGAGGAACTCCTGCAGCGATGGCCTGGGGCTGTGATGATTGACCTTCAACCACCACAACCATCTTCCTTTGTGCTAGATATGACTCCAGCCAATGGAGCGTTTCCCCGCCAATTCCCATTGACTTCAGTTTTACTGGGGATCCTTGATGCTACACTTGGTCAAATGCTGCCTTGATGTCAAGGGCAGTCACTCCCACCTCACCTCTGGAATTCAGCTCCTTTGTCCATGTTTGGACCAAGGCTGTGATGTCGGGAGCCGAGTGGTCTTGGCGGAACCCAAACTGGGCATCAGTGACCAGGTTATTAGTGAGTAAGTGCCGCTTGATAGCACTGTCGATGACACCTTCCATCACTTTGCTGATGATTGAGAGTAGACTGATGGGGTGGTAATTGGCCGGGTTGGATTTGTCTTGCTTTTTGTGGACAGGACATACCTGGGCAGTTTTCCACATTGTCGGATAGATGCCAGTGTTGTAGCTGTACTGGAACAGCCTGGCTAGAGGCGCGGCTAGTTCTGGAGCACAAGTCTTCAGCGCGGTTGTCGGGGCCCATAACCTTTGCTGTATCCAGTGCGCTCAGCCATTTCTTGGTATCACGTGGAGTGAATCAAATTGGCTGAAGACTGGCTTCTGTGATGGTGGGGACCTCGGGAGTAGGCCGATATGGATCATCCACTCAGCACTTCTGGCTGAAGATGGTTGCAAACGCTTCAGCCTTGTCTTTTCCATTCACATGATGGGCTCCACCATCATTGAGGATGGGGATATGCAAGGAGCCTCCTCCTCCCGTTAGTTGTTTAATGGTCCACCACCATTCACAATTGGATGTGGCAGGACTGCAGAGCTTTGATCTGATCCGCTGATTGTGGGATCGCTTAGCCCTGTCTATAGCATGCTGCTTCTGATTTTTAGCATACATGTAGTCTTGTGTTGCAGCTTCCCCAGGTTGGCACCTCATTTTTAGGTGCTCCTGGCATGCTCTTCTACACTCCTTATTGAACCAGGGTTGGTTCCCTGGCTTGATGGTACTGGTAGAGTGAGGGATATGCCGGGCCATGAGGTTACAGATTGTGGTGGAATACATTTCTGCTGCTGCTGATGGCCCACAGCGCCTCATGGATGCCCAGTTTTGAGCTGCTAGATCTGTTCTGAATCTATACCATTTAGCACGGTGGTAGTGCCACACAACACAATGGAGGGTGTCCTCCGTGTAAAGACGGGACTTCGTCTCCACAATGACTGTGCGGTGACCACCGCACAAATAGAAACATAGAAGATAGGAGTAGGCCATTTGGCCCCTCGAGCCTGCTCCGCCATTCAATGAGATCATGGCTGATCACCCAAATTCAGTACCCTGCCCCTGCCTTCTCCCCATATCCCTTGATCCCTTTAGCCTTAAGAAATATATCTAACTCCTTGAATATATTTAATGAATTGGCCTCAACTGCCTTCTGTGGTAGAGAATTCCACAGGTTCACCACACTCTGGGTGAAGAAATTCTTCCTCATCTCTGTCCTAAATGGCTTACCCCTTATCTTTAGACTGTGAACACTGGTTCTGGACTCCCCCGCCATCGGGAACATCCTTCCTGCATCTAGTCTGTCTAGTCCTGTTAGAATTTTATAAGTTTCAATGAGATCCCCTCTCATTCTTCTAAACTCCAGCGAGTATAAGCCCAATCTCTCCTCATACGTAATTCCTGCCATCCCAGGTATCAGTCTGGTGAATCTTCGCTGCACTACCTCCATAGCAAGAACATCCTTCCTCAGATAAGGTGACCAAAACTGCACACAATACTCAAGGTGTGGTCTCACCAAGGCCCTGTACAACTGCAGCAAGACATCCTTGTTCCTGTACTCGAATCCTCTCGCTACGAAGGCCAACATACCATTTGCCTTCTTAACCGCCTGCTGCACCTGCATGCTTACCTTCAGCGACTGGTGCACAAGGACACCCAGGTCTTGTTGCAATTCCCCTTCTCCCAATCTATTGCCGTTCAGATAATAATCTGTCTTACTGTTTTTGCCACCAAAGTGGATAACCTCACATTTATCCACATTGGGCAGATGCAGTATAATCACCCAACCTGTCCAAATCATACTGGAGTTTCTCTGCATCCTCCTCACAACACACACGCCCACCCAGCTTTGTGTCGTCTGCAAACTTGGCGATATTACATCTAGTTCCCTCATCTAGATCATTAATATATATTGTGACTAGCTGGGGTCCTAGCACCAATCCCTGCGGTACCCCACTAGTCACTGCCTGCCACTCGGAAAAAGACCCGTTTATTCCAACTCTTTGCTTCCTGTCTGCCAGCCAGTTCTCTATCCAAGTCAGTACCTTGCCCCCAAACCCATGTGCTTTAACTTTACACGCTAATCTCTTATGTGGGACCTTATCGAAAGCCTTCTGAAAGTCCAAATACACCACATCCACTGGTTCTCCCTTATCTATTCTACCAGTTGCATCCTCAAAAAATTCCAGTAGATTAGTCAAGCACGATTTACCTTTTTTAAATCCATGTTGACTTTGTCCGATCCTGTCACTGTTTTCCAAGTGCTCTGCTATTACATCTTTTATAATGGACTCTAGCATTTTCCCCACTACCAATGTCAGGCTTACCGGTCTATAATGCCCCGTTTTCTGTGTACCACCTTTTTTGAATATGGGGTAACATTAGCTACCCTCCAATCCATGGGAACTGTTCCAGAATCTATAGAATTTTGGAAGATGACCAGCAATGCATCTACTATTTCTAGTGCTACTTCCTTAAGTACCCTAGGATGTAGATTATCAGGCCCTGGGGATTTATCGGCCTTCAATCCCGTCAATTTCCTTAACACCATTTCCCTACAAATACTGATTTCATTCAGTTCCTCCCTCTCATTAGACTCTGTTCCCCGACATCTCTGGGAGGTTATTTGTGTCCTCCTTTGTGAAGGCAGAATCAAAGTATGTATTTAATTGGTCTGCCATTTCTTTGTTCCCCATTATAAATTCCCCTGATTCTGACTGCACGGGACCTAAGCTTGACTTCACCAATCTTTTTCTCTTCACATATCTATAGTGTCATGAACAGATGCATCAGCGACAGGTAGATTGGTGAGGATGAGGTCAAGTAGGTTTTTCCCTCGTGTTGGTGTTCTCGCCACCTGTCATAGGCCCACACTGACAGTTATGTCCTTCAGGACTTGGCCAGCTCGGTCAGTAATGGTGCTACCGAGCCACTCTTGGTAATGGACATTGAAGTCCCCCACCCAGAGCACATTCTGTGCCCTTTCTACTCTCAGTGCTTCTTCCAAGTGGTGTTCAACATGGAGGAGTACTGATTCATCAGCTGAGAGAGGGCGTTAGGTGGTAATCAGCAGGAGGTTTCCTTGCCCATGCTTGACCTGAAGCCATGGGACTTCATGGGGTCCGGAGTCAATGTTGAGGACTCCCAGGGCCACTCCTTCCCGACTGTATACCACTGTGCCGCCACCCCTGGTGGGTCTGTCCTGCCGGTGGGACAGGACATACCCAGCGATGGTGATGGAGGAGTTTGGGACATTGGCTGAAAGGTATGATTCTGTGAGTATGACTATGTCAGGCTGTTGCTTGACTAGTCTGTGGGACAGGTCTCCCAATTTTGGCACAAGTCCCCAGATATTGGCGAGGAGGACTTTGTAGGGTCGACTGGGCTGGGTGTGTTGTTGCCGTGTCCCTAGCTGATGCCGAGGTCGATGCCGGGTGGGCCGTCCGGTTTCATTCTTTTTATTGTGTTTTGTAGCAGTTTGTTACAACTGAGTGGCTTTCTGGGCCATTTCAGCGGGCAGTTAAGAGTCAACCACATTGCTGTGGGTCTGGAGTCACATATAGGCCAGACCAGGTAAGGACGGCAGATTTCCTTTCCTAAAGGACATTAGTGCACCAGATGGGTTTTTACGACAATCCGATAGTTTCATGGCTACCATTACTGATACTAGTAATTATTCCAGATATATTTAATTAACTGAATTTAAATTCCCCAGCTGCCGTGGTGGATCATTAGTCCAGGCCTCTGGATTACTAGCCCAGTGACATTACCACTACGCTACTGTTCCCTTGAAAGTGGAGATGAGGTGGAAGATCAACCATGATCTTATTGAATGGTGGAGGTTGCTCGAAGGGCCAAATGGCCTACTCCTGCTCCTATTTCTTACGTTCCACAATTGTCTATGATCATCTTTTCCATTAACCTTTTAGCTGGAACTCATTCTTAATGTGGAAGCAAGTCATCCTCGGTTCCGAGGGACTGCCTAAGAAGAAGAAGGCACCAGTAACCATTGATACAATTTAGAAACCATAATTCATAGACTTTTATGTTTGCGTTAATGGCAATTCATTAAGAAACAAATTTAGCCTGGTGTGTTGCCAGGGCTACTTGGGCACCGTCAATAAGTGCAGCTGCACAGCTCGAACTTCTTGTGTGGGCTCCATTCCAAATGGGTAGCCTGACATTGGTGATGGGAAGTGGTCAGTTTATTGCAGGATTTATAAGTTATCTGAATTAAAATGCTACCATTTTGCATTGAATGGCAGTTTCATCTTAAATGTCAACAATGTTTTTATTTTTTAAACTAGGTTTTTTGCGCAATGTAGTTTCGGGAGAACACTACCGTTTTGTTAGCATGTGGATGGCTAGAACCTCCTACCTGGCAGCCTTCGTCATCATGGTTATATTTGTAAGTATGTTAGTAAACCATAAACCTGTCTCTCATTCCTGCGGCTGGCTTCCAGATGACATGGGCAAAAAAATCTTGAAAACTTCCCTGTTATCTCCTAGATGTATAGCATATACTGAGCAACTTAATGCACACTTCATGTAAAAAGCTGCAGGTGGTAGTGGATGGCATCTATTTGTATTACTCAAAAGGCTGTCTGAAGATCACCGGGAATTTCTCCCCAGTATGGAATATTTATAGCTTTTTCTTGCTGCTTCCACAGGGGAAAAAATGGGTAATGGCTTTGTATTGCCATATGAAGCGGAGTGAAAGTTCGAATTGCTCTGCTCCTCTCTACATGGGAGTGAAAAACTAGAAGAGACTTTCTGATCAATTTTAATAGCCCATTTACCTTTTATAAGGTGGTGTCCAACAGCAAGAATGGTATCTGAGACAATTCTATCGCCAACCTGGCGTTGGTGCTGTCACAGGCAAAGATAAGCCACTTTTAATGTTGCTGGACTGTTATGTAGCCTCCTCTGACATCAGAGAGGTTTTAGCCAAATGTCGAAATTGTAAGTGCAGCATAAGCAAGATGGATTCAGTAGAAGGGGAACAATATTAAATACGGAGCTGGTTCTGTCAAAATCTGTTCCATAATGTAACTGGGATGTTGGATGGGCACTCTTGATTTTTGTAATAACGTTCAGGAGAGGTTTTGTGGTAAACCACTGTTATTGTATCCTACTGTTATCGTTATTGCATATTGTTACCTCTGGTTGGCGCTGTGTACCAATGCATGCCTCAGCTGGCTCCGCCCGCATGACCAGGTATAAAGGTGGGTGTTTCGGCAACCCACTTCCTTCTTGGAACCAGTTGGCCACGAGAGGCATGCTCTGTTCTTTAGTTAATAAAAACCTCTTCATTACTTTCCTAATTCATCGCCTTTTATGGAGTAATTGATAAGCGTATCAATTTTTTTAACTAAAAGTAAAATGTCGACACCTGAACAGCAACAACAGCAGGCGTTGCTGCGAGCCCTCAGACCAGCATGCCTGGACCTCGACCCTCAAGCAGCGGGTTCATCGACCAATTTCGAACACTGGCTGAGCTGCTTTGCATCCTTCCTAGAAGCCTCCGCCGTGACATCGGAGGAGAACAAACTAAAAGTTTTGACCGCCCAGGTGAGCCCTCAAGTATATACACTCATCCGGGACGTTACTACGTACACGGCGGCCCTCGAACTACTAAAAGGGCAATACACGCGCCCAGTGAACACGATTTACGCCAGACACCTCTTGGGATCCCGCAGGCAGCAACCGGGGGAATCGGTAGAGGCATTTTTACAGGCGTTACAGACACTCTGCAGGGACTGCGACTGTAAGGAGGTAATGGCTGCGGGGCACGCGGAGGGACTTACCTGTGATGCCTTCGTTAGGGGCCTCCAGTCCGACTACTCCCGGCAGAGACTGCTCGAAAGCAAGGAGCTCGACCTGAAGACGGCCGTAGCCCTTGCGCTCTCGTTAGATGCGGCCCACCGAAACCTCGAAGCATACTCACGTAACGGTGCCGCGCCATGGCCATCGTGACCTTGGGACATGGGACCGCCGCCCCCGGTACCAACTGCTGCAGCGATGTCCCGAAATCAACCGGGACCGCCGCCCCCGGTACCAACTGCAGCGATGCCCCGTAACCAGGCCCAAAAATGCTATTTCTGTGGCCAGTTAAAACACCCTAGAGCGCGCTGCCCGGCTAAGACCGCTACCTGCTCGGGCTGCGGGAAGAAAGGCCATTACGCCAATGCCTGCAGGGGGAAACCCGCGAACGCCAGCAGCGCCGCGTGCGAACCGTGGGGGCAGCCATCTTATCCGCCATTTTGTGCACCTCCGGCCACGTGGGGACCTGAATCATGGCCGCCGCCATTTTGTCCGCCGCACTCAACCGCCATTTTGTCTCCGGACTCGACCACCGTCTCGTCGGACGACCATATCGACTCACTAAGCCATACACTGGCCTCCGTTACGCTGGATCAAGCCCTGCCTCATCATCTGTCCAGGTCCATGATGGACATCACGGTAAACGGCCGCGCCACCACTTGCCTATTTGACAGCGGGAGCACAGAGTTTTATTCACCCCGACACGGTACGTAGCCACTCCCTCACGGTCCTGCCAACGCGCCATTGGATTTCTATGGCGTCTAAGTCCCATTCAATGGACGTCGGCGGCTACTGTGTGGTGACCCTTTCGGTTAGGGGCACAGAATATAAAAATTTTAAACTTCTTGTCCTGCCCCGTCTTTGCGCTGCCGTGCTGCTAGGGTTGGATTTTCAGTGCCACCTTAAAAGTGTCACATTAGCATACGGTGGACCCCTCCCCCCACTCTCAGTCTGCAACCAACACCTTTTAAATCGCCCGCCGCACACCACTTGCAGCCTTTCCACACTCAAAGTCCCCCCCCCCCCCCCCTCCCTTGTTCGCTAACCTCACCCGCGACTGTAAACCCATCGCTACCAAGAGCAGGCGGTACAGCGCCGGGGACAGAGCTTTTATTAGCTCTGAGGTGGAGCGGCTCCTGAAGGAGGGCATTATCGAAGGGAGCACCAGCCCCTGGCGAGCCCAGGTTGTAGTCGTTAAAACCACCGATAAACGCCGCCTGGTCATTGACTACAGCCAAACCATAAACCGGTACACTCAGCTGGACGCATACCCCCTTCCTCGCATATCTGATATGGTCAATCAGATTGCGCAATACAGAGTATTCTCCACCATTGACCTTAAGTCAGCATACCACCAACTCCCCATCCGCCATGAGGACCGCCAGTATACTGCCTTCGAGGCGAACGGCCGCCTCTACCACTTCCTTAGGGTTCCCTTCGGCGTCACCAACGGGGTTTCGGTCTTCGAAAGGGAGATGGACCGGATGGTTAACCAGAACACGCTGCAGGCCACCTTTCCCTACCTGGATAACGTCACCATCTGCGGCCACGACCAGCAGGACCATGACGTTAATCTAGAAGAATTCCTCCGTACGGCCCAGCGGCTGAACCTAACGTACAATAAGGAGAAATGTATGTTTCACACCAAACGCCTTGCCATTCTCGGCTACGTAGTGGAGAACGGAGTCATCGGGCCCGACCCCGACAGAATGCGCCCCCTTATGGAGCTCTCCCTCCCCCACTGCCAAAAAGCACTGAAGAGATGCCTGGGGTTTTTCTCTTGCTATGCTCAGTGGGTGCCCCACTATGCGGACAAAGCCAGACCCCTCATCAAATCCACCTCCTTCCCCCTGACACCAGAGGCGTGTGCAGCCTTCACTCTTATCAAGAGCGATATTGCGAAGGCCACAATGCACGCAGTGGATGAGTCCATCCCCTTCCAAGTGGAGAGCGATGCATCCGACTTCGCCCTAGCTGCGACCCTTAACCAGGCGGGGAGACCCGTGGCCTTTTTCTCAAGGACCCTCCAGGGCCCCGAGATTCGACACTCCTCTGTCGAAAAGGAGGCCCAGGCTATTGTGGAAGCGGTGCGTCACTGGAGGCATTACCTGGCCGGAAAACGGTTTACCCTTCTCACTGACCAGCGTTCAGTTGCTTTTATGTTCAATAATAAGCAGAGGGGCAAAATCAAGAACGACAAGATCTTGAGGTGGAGAATTGAACTCTCCACCTACAATTATGATATCTTGTACCGGCCCGGGAAACTCGATGAGCCCCCAGATGCCCTATCACGTGGTACATGCGCCAACGCGCAGGTTAATAGACTGCAGTCCCTCCACAATGACCTCTGTCACCCGGGGGTCACCAGGTTCTTCCATTTCATCAAATCCCGTAACCTGCCCTACTCCATCGAGGAGGTCAGGACCATGACCAGGAACTGCCAAGTCTGTGCCGAGTGCAAACCGCATTTTTATAGGCCAGACAGAGCAAGCCTGATCAAGGCCACTCGCCCCTTCGAGCGCCTGAGCGTCGATTTTAAAGGGCCCCTCCCCTCCTCTGACCGCAACGTGTACTTCTTCAACATAATTGATGAGTACTCCCGTTTCCTGTTCGCCATCCCTTGCCCAGACATGACCAGTACCACGGTCATCAAATGTCTGAATGACCTCTTCGCCCTGTTCGGGTTCCCTAGCTATATACGCAGCGACAGGGGCTCATCTTTCATGAGCGACGAACTTCGTCAGTACCTGCTCGCGAGAGGTATTGCTACGAGCAGGACCACCAGCTACAACCCCCGGGGGAACGGCCAGGTGGAAAGAGAGAACGCGACAGTTTGGAAGGCCGTCCTCTTAGCCTTAAAATCTAAGGGCCTTCCGACCTCTCGCTGGCAGGAGGTCCTCCCTGCGGCGCTCCACTCCATCCGGTCACTGCTTTGTACTGCCACTAATGCCACCCCTCATGAGCAAATGTTCGTTTTCCCCAGGAAGTCCACATCGGGAACCTCGCTACCGACATGGCTGACTTCTCCTGGGCCCGTCCTACTGCGGAGGCACGTGAGGACCCATAAAACGGACCCCCTGGTCGAGAGGGTGAACCTCCTACACGCCAACCCCCAGTATGCCTACGTGGTGTACCCAGATGGGCGGGAGGACACGGCCTCAATACGAGACCTCGCACCCTCGGGTGCCCCTGAATTACCACCGTTATCCCCCACCACTTCTCCCAACCCAACCCCTGTAGACGGCATGCCGGAGCCCCAGGACTCTTCGTTGACCACCCAGACACCAGATTCGACGTTGGATACTGCACCACCGCCGCCGCCACCACGACGATCAGGACGTCATACAAGGCCTCCTGATAGACTTACCTACACGAACTTGTAGTACACTTCACCCCGCCGGACTAAATTTTAAACAAGGGGTGAATGTGGTAAACCACTGTTATTGTATCCTACTGTTATCGTTATTGCATATTGTTACCTCTGGTTGGCGCTGTGTACCAATGCATGCCTCAGCTGGCTCCGCCCACATGACCAGGTATAAAGGTGGGTGTTTCGGTAACCCACTTCCTCCTTGGAACCAGTTAGCCACGAGAGGCATGCTCTGTTCTTTAGTTAATAAAAACCTCTTCATTACTTTCCTAATTCATCGCCTTTTATGGAGTAATTGATAAGCCTTCCAATTGATCCAGGGACCATTCCGATGTATCAGTACCGGTTTCAGCCCACATTTTCTTAATTGTTGTGACAAAACCTTAGACCGAAAGGTAATACGTTAAGTAATCCAAAATGCCACTGCATTTTCTCGCCTGTACTAAGGGCAGATCCCCATCACCCCTGTCCTTGCCAAGCTCCACTGGCATCCCATGCCCCATAGAATTCACTTAAGATTCTTGGGTGATGGGTGAACGGCACCTGGTGCGAGTTAGGATACGGGCAGCAGAGTTTTGGATGAGATTAAGTTTATGGAGGGTGGGAGATGGGAAGCCAGCCAGGAGTGCATTTCAGTAGTCAAGTCTAGAGGTAACAAAGGCATGGATGAGGCAGGGCCAGAGTCGGGTGATGTTACGGAGATGGAAGTAGTCATTATATCCCATTTTCTGAACCACTCTCAGTATCTCTGCCTTGTCATCTCCCTCCCTACTTTCAAAAACCTCCTTATGATGCTCCTTTTTTCCCCTTCCTCCCTTTGTTCATTTCTGTTCAGTGTCCTCACTGCTGGCTGTTCTGTAAAATGCTCTGCAATGCATCTCTGTATGAACTGAATACTATATAAATGTACGTTGTAATGTTAGGAAATGTGTATATATATTAATATGGGCAAGATAGATTTCTTTTGAAGTAGATTGCTGTTCACATTAAGTTATTCCATTGCAGCCTTTTCAGTGCCTCTTACCTGAGAAATTGTCCTTTTAATTCTCTCTACGAGGGCATAGTTTCAGAATAAAGGGTCGCCTTTTTAGAACTGAGATGAGGAGGAATTACTTTTCTCAGTCGTAAATCTGTGGAATTCTCTTCCCCAGAGAGCCGTGGAAGCTGGGTCATTAAATACATTTAAGGTAGAGATAGACAGATTTTTGCAAGATAAGGGAGTGAAGGGTTATGGGAGCGGGCAGGGAAGTGGCTTTGAACCCAAGATCAGCCATGATCTTATTGAATGGCGGAGCGGGCTCAAGGGGCCAAGTGGCCTATTCCTGCTCCTATTTCTTATGTTCTCCACAAGTTCATGAAGGCCTGGGGCTAAAAATTTGTATCGGCGGTGACACAAGACGGGCGCTATCGGATTGGCTGCCCGTTATACGCAACGCCTGATATTCAGTTCCATTGCAGTCATATGACTGTTGAGAAGATGGTAATTCTGCTCCATCAGAAAGAACTACTGAGTCAGTTAATTTCTTTAAAAAATAACCTGTGCACATTAAAGTTATGAGGAAAGGTTAAGGACGTTGGGTGTGCTTTCTTTTAAAAAGAGACTTAGAGGTGATCAATTGGCTGTTTTCAATGGAATTGGCAAGATTTAATCCAGGCAAATTGTTCACTAGTGAAGGATTCAAATCCCCGGGGGCACAAGTTCAAAATTAATAATTAAAAATAAAAAGAGAAATCCAAGAACTTTTTCCACCCAAATGGTAATGGACTGGTGGACTAAAATACCAGGGAAGGCCATTAAAGTAAACCACGTAAGTATGTTTGAGGCAATTAGATGTAATTCTAAAAGGGGAAAGAATTTCGGGTTATAGGATCAAATTACAGGAAAAAATGGCTTGTTGACCTGTTTCTAAAGATCCTGGTTATGTAAATATATGGTTAGAAATTGGATTGATGGTTGTAGGACTAGTTATAGACTGCGATGGTCAAATGCTTCATAGTCCTATGCTTCTCGAGCTCTTCTCTACAGAGCCGGGATTGCATAGTGGAGATGTGAGGATGGATGAATATTTTGGATTTTGCATGATGGTGACTGGGGACATATTTATACAAAACATTCTCTCAGGAAATGAAATGAGTGCGGGGGGTTCATGACCAGATATATTGTACCAGGGCTATGGAAGGAGATTAAATTTGTGGGGGAGAATCCACAATAGAGTAGAGTGTACGTGAGCTGTGGAAATAGCAGACTTATGGGCCAAATGGCCATTTTCTTGTTCTATGATCTAAGTTATTGCTTTCCTCACCCAAACCTTACTAAGCTTGTTCAGTCCACTAACTGTGTAAGAGTACACATAGCATAACAGAATGTCTTTCAAACTAGGGTCTCCAACGAGAGGTTTATAAATTACAATGCAAGGTAAGGCATTGATTATTGATATGCCCTGGTGTAGAATGTGTTTTGTGATTCCTCCTCATGCCATCTGTTCAACTGTCTAACCTCTTTAATTGAGGGCTGGTCTGAATTACTGCCTATGCAGTGGTGTAGATTGCAACCATAGCACCTATCCTGTGTAAATGGCTGAGAATATCTAAATCTTTTGACATTGAATATGCAGGCACATACTTGTTAGCTGCTTGCAATTATATCAAATTGAAGCTTAGAAATAATTCACAAGTCAACTTTTCAATTAATCCCCATTTTTAGGAGAAGCTTTGACTGTTTGTTTGTTTTTCCTTCCTTTTCCCCAGACATTGTCTGTTTCTATGCTGTTACGTTACTCTCATCATCAGATCTTTGTCTTTATTGGTAAGTCTGTGTCTTAAGGTTTCTTCACTATAGTGAGCTTTGTATAAAGTGAACAGGAAGTGGTGCCTCTTTATTTAAAAATGTTAATTTGCTCAGTTCTTGCTGAAGTGCTTACATGGTATAAATATAAATTCACAAAACAAACCCTCATTTCCTCTTCCTTTATTCCCATTGGCTTCAAGTTAAGCTGCGGAATACTAACGCATGATTATTTATTGCCTGGTGAAATATTTCACTCTGTAATTCAAACGGGTTGACCAGTTTATGATAAAATAAGAAATATTTCCATTAAAATAATGGAGGAAGAAATATCATATGAATGCTGTTAAATGTTCATATGCTTCTATCCCTGTGTAATTTCAAGCTCTTTGTGTCCTTGTACGTTCATGTGTTACCCTGCATATTCTTGATTCAGAAAGCAACATTTCTATCTCCCATTTCATGCAGCCATCGGGAAGCTGTCGTTGCCCTCTGGGAAACAGTTTAATATGTGATTCCCTTACACCTATAACATTTATCACATTTTGACTCAAGGATGTTCCCTAGGTTTATTTTCATGCCGTTTCTGCATTTGTTCATCTTTTTTTTTCCTTTTTCCTTTTTCCTTCCATCCCCTCAAAAAAACAATACATATGCAAATCTTTAATGCTACAGACATTTGTTTCAACTGTTGTTTAAACTCTGTTACGATAGTCTGAACTGCACATGTACTGCATGTCCACTGTGTTCCTCAATAGATCGATGGGAGGTGCACTTGCAGTGTAGAAAGTTCTTTCGGCCTCCTCTCCATCCTCTGCAATCTAGTAGATCATTATAGAATGGCATTGTACACTTGGCCCAGTCAGGTGCTTACTTCTAACAGTAACTGGCAACTCTGGGACCAGTAGGTCATATCAGAAGTCTGTTTGAATGACTGCCATTATTATTTAATGCAGTGAACCCAGAGTAGTTCCTAGAAATGGGCTGATGCCCAAGGCAGGGATTTGTATTCAAGTGTTGACCCACTTTGATTCTTATTTGTTTAATGCTATAATATGTACGAAACATTGCTAAACACATGAAAGCAATTTTGCATATCAGAATCTTATCAGCCAGAGTGCTAATTTGATACTAAGCTACAAGCATAATAAATAAGCAGATACTTGAATATTATATTTACATACCTGTTCAACAGAGTCCAGGAAAAATATATTCCGCTAAAACGCAATAACAAACTCAACACTAATGAGACACCATGGATGAATAAAGACATAAGGGAAAAATTGAGGGTAAGGAAAGAGGCAGACACTAAGTACATGGACAGCAGAGGAGAGCATGACCAGGGAGAATACAAAGAGAATAGGAAAGAAGTCAAAAGAAAATTAGGAAGGCAAAAAGGAATTTTGAAATTAAATTATCAAGGAACATAAAACAAAATTGTAAAATATTCTGCAGGCACATAAATTAGAAAAAGGAAGTCGGGATGGAATAGGGCCACTAAGGGGTGGACAGGATAAAATCACAGGCAACGATAGCGAAATGGCAGAAATATTAAATAATTACTTTGCTTCAGTATTTACCAGGGAGGCAGATCAGGTGGACATGACATCGGAAGATAAGATTAGAAATGATATAACTGCATTTAAAATAAAGAGGAGAAATATTTAATAAACTAATCAACCTCAAAGAGGATAAAAACCATGTCCATACGAATTACATTTGCGCATTTTAAAAGAATCTAGGAGAGAAAAAGATGTAGTGCCTGAGGGCTGGCGGATAGCTAATGTAATACCTGTATTTAAGAAGAGATAGAACATGCCCAGGGAACTATAGACCAGTCAGCTTAACATTGGTGGTAGGAAAAAATATTGGAATCCCTACTAAAGGAGAAAATAGAAAAATATCTAGAAACCAAAAATGTAGTAATGAATAGTCAGTATGGATTTCAAAACTGAAAGTTTTGCTTGATGAACCTCAATGAATTCTTTGAAGAGGAAACAGAGAGTAAATAAGGGCAATGCAGTGGATGTAATTTATCTAGATTTCCAAAAGGCCTTCGATAAGGTACCCCATTATAGACTAATGAATAATGTCAGAGCAGGCAGAGTCGGGACAAGTAGCTGAATGGATAGTTAGCTGGCTTCAAGACAGAAAGCAGAGAGTAGGGGTAAAGGGTAGCTATTCAGATTGGCAGAGGGTGGAAAGTGGGGTCCCACAAAGATCAGTGCTGGAACCAATGTTGTTCACAATTTATATTAACGATTTAGACTTTGGAATCAAAAACACAATTACTAAATTTGTGGATGACACCAAATTGGACGACAGGCAACACTAAGGAGGACTGCAACCAATTACAAGAAGACATAAACTTGCAGAATAGGCATATAATTGGCAAATGAATTTCAACATAGCTATGTGTGAGGTATTCCATTTTAGTAAGAAAAATAAGAAGGTCACATATTACTTGGAAAATAATCTAAATGGGGTAGATGAGCAAAGGGATCTCTGAGTACAAATACACATCACTAAAAGTAGCAATGCAGGGTAATATGGCCATTAAAAAAAAAAAACAAGCAATATGGTTTATTTCTCGAGGGATAGAATTGAAAAGTAGGGAAGTTATGCTTAACTTGTATCGAACTTTGGTTAGACCACACTTGCAGTACTGTGTACAATTCTGGTCGCCATATTATAAAAAGGATATAGAGGCACTGGAGAGGGTGGAAAAAAGATTTACAAGGATGATACCAGAAATGCGATGGTACACCTATCTGGAAAGGATGAACAGGCTGGGTCTCTTCTCTCTTGAAAAGAGAAGGCTGAGGGGTGACTTAATGGTCTTTAAAATTATGAAAGGTTTTAATAGAGTAGACACAGTGTTTTCACTTGTGGGGAAAAGCAAAACTAGAGGACATCAATATAAGGTAGTCACCAAGAAATCAAATAGGAAATTTAGAAGAAACTTCTTTACCCAGAGAGTGGTGAGAATGTGGAACTCGCTACCACAGGGAGTGATTGCGGTGAATAGTATAGATGCATTTAAGGGGAAGCGCTAAGCGTATGAGGTAGAAGGGAATGGAGGGTTATGCTGATAGATGAGGAAAGACGGGATGCGGCTTGAGTGGAGCATTTACGCTGGCATGGACTGGTTGGGCCGAATGGCCTGTTTTTGTGTTGTATATTCTATGTAATACCTGACAACCCATATTATTTATAGATGTTATTGTGGCTTTCCCACATGTTTAAATGCTACATGCTTTGCTTACCTGTAGGGTATAATGGTTATAATAAAGTAGGAATAGGCAAAGTAATAATGTAAAGTATTTTTCCCCACCTCAACGTTATATTTTTATCACAGAATATACACCATAGTTCCCAAAATTGCAGGCGTGCTGTACCAGACCAAATTGGAAACAAAATGACAAGCATTGTAAAAGGAGCAGTAAAGTCTAATATAAAATCTGAAGGATGAGCATGGTGTATTTTCAATTAACGGACTTTTTTCTTTCAGTTGATTTGTTGCAGATGCTGGAGATGAACATGACAATTGCATTTCCTGCAGCTCCTTTACTTACTGTGATACTAGCACTAGTTGGTAAGAATGTTTTGTGTTCAGTAGAGTTTTTGTTGACGTTCCTGTCTTTTTCATGAATATGGAAAGCTGCACGTTTAATAGCAAGCAATACCTGAGGTATGGGAACAAGTTTCCATTGGTGACATTTGATTCATCCTCACCTGAAAGAAAGACCAGTTAACATTTTGAATGTGAGCTCTTCTCATGAAGGGTCCCACAAAATAATTTATTGTCTCACCTTCAGATGTTGGCTAACCTCCTTGCGCATTTCAAGCATTCCCTGTTTTTATTTAAAATTGTCAGCATACCTGGGTAAAATGGTACATTGTGTGGTCTTCAGAAACATGGGAAGCAGTTTGACTGGTGCAGCACCACAGTGCACTGTGTGGCTGGTACAAGCCAGTTTATCCCCCGCACCCGCCATCGATATGGTCGGGTAAGTAATTGGTATCTTGCACAGCTGAAAAGAAAATTGAAAATGCTTGAAATCTGAAATAAAAACAAAATGCTGGAAATACAAAGCAGGTATCTGAAAATGAAAGACCGATTAACATTTTGTTTGGAACCCAGTTCACAGTAGGAGCCACACAGAGAATGAGAGTTAGCGGTTGAAACCCCAAGCTGCTGTTGTGTCTCCAGTTGACTGCAAAGTAGCACTGGGATTTGGCCACCAGTCTACCCCTCATCTTAACACTGTGGCAGAAAATATAATGAACTACTGCATTGGAAATAATGAATCCTAGTGCAAATTGATATGTATCTATTTAGTATAATAAAAGCTACCTATCCTGTCAGTTATGTACCACATTCGAATTGGTTCAAATCTCATATTCATAAAACAGCAACAAATCAGAGCTCAGTAGATAGAGAGCCTACCTTTAAGGAACTACTAAGCATGCATGCAAGCAACAAATCAAGGAAGAGAAAATGCTTTCAGTAATTGTCTGCATTCAGTCCGAAGATCACAGAGCTAGTGTAATTACTGTGAACATACACTTTTCTATGACTTTTCTCTATTTGGATGACAGCTATTGTATGTGGAGCATGTATCAAAGTAGACATTCGAATTGGAGTAAAGAGCTCTAAACCTAATGCATCTCTTGCCTGGTCAATCCTCCAGAAAAGGAGCACTGATGGGTACTTTAACCACAGAGGCTCATTCTGTCTCAATTGGCCACAAGGCATTAACTGAAACTTCAGCTCTGATTGATGCAGATGCAAGGGTACATCTTTTTCTCCAGCCACATGTGCTTTAACATAGAAACATAGAAGATAGGAGCAGGAGTAGGCCATTCGGCCCCTCGAGCCTGTTCCACCGTTTAATGAGATCATGGCTGATCATCCAAATTCAGTACCCTGCCCCTGCTTGATCCCTTTAGCCTTAAGAAATATAGCTAACTCCTTCTTGAATATATTTAATGAATTGGCCTCAACTGCCTTCTATGTTAGAGAATTCCACAGGTTCACCACTCTGGGTGAAGAAATTCCTCCTCATCTCAGTCTTAAATGGCTTACCCCTTATCCTTAGACTGTGACTCCTGGTTCTGGACTCCCCCACCATTGGGAACATCCTTCCTGCATCTAGTCTGTCTAGTCCTGATAGAATTTTATAAGTTTCAATGAGATCCCCTCATTCTTCTAAACTCTAGAGAATATAAGCCTAATCGACCCACTCTCTCTTCATACGTCATTCCTGCCATCCCAGGTATCAGTCTGGTGAATCTTCGCTGCACTCCCTCCATGGCAAGAACATCCTTCCTCAGATAAGGCGAACCAAAACTGCACACAATACTCAAGGTGTGGTTTCACCAAGGCCCTGTATAACTGCAGCAAGACATCCTTGCTCCTGTACTCGAATCCTCTTGCTATGAAGGCCAACATACCATTTGCCGCCTTAACCGCCTGCTGCACCTGCATGCTTACCTTCAGCGACTGGTGCACAAGGACACCCAGGTCTTGTTGCAATTCCCCTTCTCCCAATCTATTGCCGTTCAGATAATAATCTGTCTTACTGTTTTTGCCACCAAAGTGGATAACCTCACATTTATCCACATTGGGCAGATGCAGTATAATCACCCAACCTGTCCAAATCATACTGGAGTTTCTCTGCATCCTCCTCACAACACACACGCCCACCCAGCTTTGTGTCGTCTGCAAACTTGGAGATATTACATCTAGTTCCCTCGTCTAGATCATTAATATATATTGTGAATAGCTGGGGTCCAAGCACCAATCCCTGCGGTACCCCACTAGTCACTGCCTGCCACTCTGAAAAAGACCCGTTTATTCCAACTCTTTGCTTCCTGTCTGCCAACCAGTTATCTATCCAAGTCAGTACCTTACCCCCAATCCCATGTGCTTTAACTTTGCACGCCAATCTCTTATGCGGGACCTTATCGAAAGCCTTCTGAAAGTCCAAATACAATACATCCACTGGTTCTCCCTTATCTATTCTACCAGTTACATCCTCAAAAAATTCCAGTAGATTAGTTAAGCATGATTTACCTTTTGTAAATCCATGTTGACTTTGTCCGATCCTGTCACTGTTTTCCAAGTGCTCTGCTATAACATCTTTTATAATGGACTCTAGCATTTTCCCCACTACCGATGTCAGGCTTACAAAGGTCTATAATTCCCTGTTTTCTCTCGACCACCTTTTTTAATTAGTGGGGTTACATTAGCTATCCTCCAATCCATGGGAACTGTTCCAGAGTCTCTAGAATTTTGGAAGATGACCAGCAATGCATCTGCTATTTCTAGGGCCACTTCCTTAAGTACCCTAGGATGTAGATTATCAGGCCCTGGGGATTTATCGGCCTTCAATGCCGTCAATTTCCCGAACACCATTTCCCTACAAATACTGATTTCATTCAATTCCTCCCTCTCATTTGACCCTATAAGTTTCAATTGACCCCAGCTCATGCAGATAGAAAGTTTGGACTTCAGTGATTGAGGTCTTCATGGAATCTGCAGCTCACATTGGGGTTCTGGTACTATTGTGATCATATTACCACTGACTGCAGTGCAGTATTACCTCAGTCATCAGCTTCAGGTGGCACCCTTCCAGGGTCTTGGGGCCCTTCTTTGAGCTTGGTTTTTGGGGGTAATTTGGCTGTTGAATAATTTAAGTGAGCCAGATTCCCTCCTGTCAGAAGTACATACTGTTGGCATCTGCAAAACATCCTATGTAATTTTTTTATCTTGTAGCCTTTGGCAAGAGCTAGGAAGCCAGTCATCTCTTGCTGAGTTTGTGAATTTTAGAAAAGAAAGAGAACTTGCTTTTAAATAGTACTTTATCAAAGCATTTCACATCTAATGAATTACTTCTGAAATACAGTCACTGTAATGTGGCAAACGTATAAGCTTGTGTGTTTTCATCCCTTACAGTATATATTTAAAAGATGAGTGTTTGAGCACAAGGCCATTGTGTAGCCTTATCCTGGATTATTCTTTTAAGGTTTACTAGCTTAATCCTTCTCAAAACTCCCAGATGTCTCCGTGCAAAATATGCCCAAATATTTAAGGAGATAAACCCCAACTACTAAAGAATATGCCCCTGTTTTGCATACAAAAACACCAGAGCTGCTTTTTAAATGATTTCTACATTTCATTGTCAACAAGGGGAAGGAGTTCTCCTCATTTAAAGTTACCTTTTATTTTCCATTCTTCCTCAGTTTGAATTTATTTTTTTGGTCGCTCATTATCTCTCCATGATTTCCAAGTACAGTTGTGTTTCTTCCTCACTGTTTGCTGTCCCATCCATTATCTTAGTCTAGTGTCACCAGTGGGTTTTTTTGGGTAATGTTCTCCCTTCTCCCACTGAAGGCACTGATTTAAGCTGGGATACCTTTTCACAGGTGCTGGTTCCTGCCTAATACCACACCCTCTTAGACAATTACTGGTCACTTGCATAATAATTATACTAAATGGCAAACTGTTTTATTACCACCTGCTAATGTGGTGTCGCTTTGCGATGCTCTAAAGTGGGAGAAAGTTTCATTTCTTTTGTGGAAAGGTATAGTATTTGGCAAAAAAAAATCAGTCCTATGAAAAATAAACCAGCTTAAATCCACGTTATATTTGGGAAATGAATACACGGTTTGGTAGAAATGAATTTTCTGCGCTGGTCACCCTGCAGCCAGCCAACTGTCCTATAGGTCAAGGGAACAGAAAGCATCCATTTTAAAAACTGTATGCACCCTGAGTTCTAGATTCCTTTTGAGTTAGGATGGAAGTTATGGGGGGTATTTCTATTTCAGATCATTTATTCCTGGCCATGATCTTGCTGATTTTGCTTACTGTTTACGTTAAATCTTCAATTACAATTTTTGCAAGTAACATCTTGGAATTGTGGAGTTTTGCAGAGGTGTGATTCTTGTCTTTCTTTTATTAATATTTAATGTAAACCATTTTAAATGAGCAGGCTTGGCTGATTTACCTTTTCTCTGATCTCTCTTTGTTGTATTTTCTTCCTCCAGGGATGGAAGCCATAATGTCTGAATTCTTCAACGACACAACTACAGCATTTTACATTATTCTAATCGTTTGGCTTGCAGACCAGTACGATGCAATTTGCTGTCACACTAACACTAGCAAACGGCATTGGCTCAGGTGGGTTTTAACCAAGATCAAGGCCTGGACTTCTCATGATTTCAAAAATGTTATCTTTCCTTTTTATTTTTGTTGTATTTGTTTTTATCCCTTGCGTTTTGCTTGCTTGGCCCCTCTCCTTATTGGAGAGGAGGCGAGAGAAATGGAGAAAATTTCATGGCAACTTGGTGCAAAGTTTCGTATCCCCCAGTAGCACAGTTGAGGTCATGAGCTCCCAGTTTTGAGATTGAGAGCTTTTACAACAGAGTGACGGCATGAGTTCAGCACATTAACGGGGTAATTTTCGAACTTCTCTGTTGTGGTCCTCCCATTGACCCCATTATAATTTCCAAAAAACAGTGTCCGCTACCCAAAGGAAAACAAGAAATCTGATGACCTGGCAGGGCTCTAGAGTTCAGAAACCCCAGTAAGAAGATCTATGCATCAAAGCACTGGAATGCCATGGGTTCCAGCATTTCAAGTTCCACTCTCAGCGAACTACATAGAAGCAGAAGAAAAGACAGGCTATGGGAAGAGAACAGGGCAGTGGGATTCATTTTGGATTGTTCTAGCAAAGAGCCAGCACAGACATAATCGACCAAATGACCTTCTGTGCTTTACACTTCTATGGTCCTGGTGTGTCTTAATATGAAGTTAGTACATCCTTTAATGCTGTTTTTGCCATCCTGATCTAAATTAGGAACCTTCTAAATTCCTCTAACAGTTTTGCTTCCCTTTTCTTCCTGAAGGCACTGTCCTTACTTGGGGTATGGTTCCAGCAAACTGGCTGTCCTCCATACCCTGCTCATTATTCATGTGTGAGTTTGACAGGCTGCTTAATTGTGGTGAACATCACTAATTAACCCCATCCTTTCTTCACCCAACACCCATACAGGAGAGGTCTCTGGATAGTGTTGAGGAACAGGGATCGTGGCTGATTTCACCCTCCTTAGCCAAAAGGCAGTGTAATTGTAACACCCCCCAACCCCACCCTAGCTGAGGTCAGCTCACTCAGTCCAGACCATGTCACCAACCTTTTTAACTCTGAGAAGTGATGCATCTCTTCCGGGGTCCTAGATATTAAATCTATTTGTTGTTTAGGTGATTGATCAGATGGACCGCTATACAAAGCAGTATTTCAGAGCTGTAAAAACTGTTTACGTAAGATATTTTATTTGATTTATCTAAAATCGCTACCATTTCGTATGTTCTGTTGGAGTTTGTTGTGTCTCAATGTATTTGTTCTGAAAGGCCAATGATGTCCTTCAACCAAACTTTTAAGAATGAACATTGTGTTTTTTTTGCAGATTCTTTTACCTGTATCACTTTGCCTTTTATGCGTATCATTACCGCTTCAATGGGCAGTACAGCAGTTTGGCTTTGGTGACGTCGTGGCTCTTTATACAGGTATATTCTTGGAGTTCTTTATTTTTCTTCCAAATTTCTCCCCTTCTCTCCTGAAGGCATTGACTCTTGCTGGGGTACAGTTCTAGGTTCCAAGTAGTCATTCTTCACTTGTGAGCCTGGTGAGGGGAATTGGACCATGTAAATGTAGAAAGCATCACTGCTAAATCTGATATAAACACCACACCAACCCCAGCAGGAATCACTGGATAGTGAACAGAAGTGGCTGAAACCCACCCCCACCATCCGAACCCTAGATCGCTGAGGCCAGTTGTAGTGTTCCTACTGTTGCTCCATCTGAGATTGACTAATTCAGCACAGACTGCTGGAACCTGGAGCTGCAACTGCAAGGTGCTGAGCTGCCATTGTAACTTCTGGACCAGACGGTGCCTTCACTTTTTTACAGGAATATCCATTGATTTAGTCATAATACAACACTGTTCATGTAGTTTATATATTGAGGGCAGTTATGTGGGCCTATTTCACACTTGGTGAGGCACTTTAGTCATCCAACCAGTGGTTGAGGAGATTCTTTTGTTGCAGGACCATGGGGATTTGGGGCAGTGGATTGCAGATTGGATGGTTGTCAACTTCCTTCATCCCCTTGAGATTGGGTCAGCCTGCTCTCAGGCACTGGCAGTTTGTGTGACACTTCTTCCTTCTGCTTTATGCCCCCTTCCTCACTTTTTAAATAAAGATGATGATTGAGGAAAAACTGAAGACTTAAAATAAATTAAAACAGAAAATGCTGGAAATACACAGATGGCATCTGAAAAGAGGAAAGACAGTTCTAGGTGCCAAGTAGTCATTCTTCACTTGGATGTGAACTGTTTGTCAGAACTGGATAAGTGAGACCTATTATAGGTCAAAAGAGATGGGAGATCAACAGGTAGAGTCAGCTGTACTGAGTCTTGTCACAAATAGGCAGTTAATGGCCTTTCAAAAGAAACCCCAAACATCATGTGCAGTGCTCCATACAGGAGCCTAAACCGCTGATAAAATTCAGCCTCTGAGGACAAGCAAGGCTAACGGTCAGTCAAGAGCAGGGTTACAATCTCAGACCCACAGAGCTCACTCTCCCAGCTTTTGCATTGTGTTGTATTTGTTCCCAAGTTCTGTTGTATGTATATTATTTAAAGAGATGCCTGGTGTAAAATGTGAGTTGTCTTCAACATTGGCCCTACTCATTAATTGGGTGCTGTTTTTTTCCCAGCATTCGATGATCTACTTCTTCCATCACTATGAGCTGCCTGCCATCCTTCAGCAAATTCGCATTCAGGAGATGTTGCTGCAGAACCAACAGGCTGGGCAGGCCAACCAGACAACACTCCAGGACAACCTCAACAACAACACTGCAGCAGATAGCGTGCAGCAGAACCCCACAGACCCAGACAACCCTCTAGCAGCTGCTTCAGGTGCAGCCCAGCTGAGTGGCGCTCCCAGCCTAGCGGACAGCATTCAGCCTGTTCGCATGCAGAATGCAAACTCTGAGGTGACCCCATTAAGTGGTGATCTTAACTGGGTGGCAGAGACTGCAGCTATCATATCAGAAGGCATTGCAGCTCCAGAACGGAATACGTCTGCAGAGGGCTCCAGCAACATGATTGAGGCATTAAACAATGGTGGCTCAAATACCCAGGATCTTTTAAATGATTCTGGTGCCATTGAGCCTATCCAACCAGGTGCAGGTTCTGAAGAAAACATAAAAGCAGTGTCTTCTTCACACACTGGTAGTCTTCAAACAGAAGCAGACCTCAACACATTAAATTATCGTGCAACTGAGAACCAAGAGGGCGTTCTCACTAAAACTGACCACCAGGATATGCCCCCCACACAAGATAATGAGACCTACGTGCATCCATCTCTGCATGGTAGTGACGCTAGCTTTGACCAATCAGAAATGGACCATGGAAGCCAATCTAGTGTCTCAAAAAGCTCAGTAACAGAGACAAGCGGTCACAGCATTTCAAGAACCTCGTGACTTTTTTTCTGTTCTATCTGGCAATTTGTTATTGGAAGACCCTTTTACAAAGTTCACAGAAAGTGTACCGTAGAGAGTGTGTGGGGGAATCACTATTACATCAAGTGGTTTCATTTGTAAAACCAAAATATCCCAGTGCTTTCGGTTGGTTCCAGAAAACGGAGTATGGTGGGCAGGAAGCAGCATGTTGTTCAGTGAGCATTAATGGTAGGAGCGCGATTGGAACAATAACTCCTCCATTCAGTCACCGTATCCATAATCTTCAGCACAGCCGTGTGTTACCGTGACATTTGTGCTACTAAGAAACACTGTCGGTCTGTAAAGTGAGAGGAAACCTCCAAAAAAAGAGAACAACCGAACCCACAGCTGGGTACCCTAAAAAAAAAGGCAAGTGTCTGAATAGCAGTAGAAGATGGCGTGTTCCTTTGAACTCGCAGCATACATGCAAGTTGATTCCACAGTGCAATAAGTTGATGTGTATTGATTCTATTCGTTACCTGAAAGACTCTTAAGTCTTGTTTCTTGAACTGGTGCCTACATACAGAAGAGATTTTAAAGGTAGTAGTGTCAGAAATTCCCTATAGCTTCTAATAAACTTTGAACCTAACTAATTTGGATCTGATTCCGATTGATTTTTCTGTTGGCAATATTGTATTTAAATGTAATGTAAGAGTTTCTGTCTTTGTATATATTAAAATAAATGAGATCTGAATGTGCTTGTGAATTACTTTAAAATGTATGAGCCACATGTAGTAAATTACATCACTAAATGAAAAATGTTCTGTGGCTTTAGCAAAGCACTACAAAAATTCTTTTTTTGTGTATTGGTGGATTTTTGGCATCATTGAGGTAAGGGACGCCCAGTGTCTGCATCAAGCATCCTCAAATCAGGCGCTGCTTGGGATCAGTAATATACTTCTGCCCTGCCCTAAGCTCGGAAGAGCAGCCCAACTGCACTGGTGTGAAATTTCATTCTGCAGCTCCCCTGTTGACTCAGCATGTTGGGTCAGCGAGCAGCTGAACTGTGAAGTCCAGAAAAGATTAGATCCAGAGTCTGCACTGAGTTAGCTGATCTCAGCTGGGGAAGAGACAGTTTTGCTGCACTTGGCCCCTAAGTCAATAAGATAAGAGCAAAATTGCCCTGGGGTACCCAGTGATCCCTGTGGATGTGCGTCAACATCAGTTGGAAACCGGATTGGCTCGGCTGTGATTCCATGGGCTTGGGCAACCTGAAGGTGATCACTCACTTGGATCACAATCGAAGAACGGCCCCTTGGGTAAGGAGTTGGAGGTCATCCAGTGCCTGTGGAGCTGAAGCTTAGCAGGAGTGAGTGCCTTAAAGAACAGGAGATGGTGGGGGAAAAAGTGTTCAATTTCCCATGCTAGCCTTGTGCCTTCTCTGGGACTGCCAATACTCTCATTTGCTGGGATTTCTGTTGATACTGTTTGAATCCATGTCTCGTGGGCCTCTTAAAGCCAAATGATAGTTGTCTTTATTGAGTGGGTATGGATTGGAACCCAGCTCCAGTTCATTAACCGGACTGCATTCAGATCCCAGTTTCTGACATTACATCATATAGTCAAAACAAATTATAGCACCAAAGGAAGCCATTCAGCCCATTGTACTTGTGCTGGTGCTAGCTCCTTAAAAGGAGCAATGTCCTCTAGCCCTGTTTCTTTGTCCTCTCCCCATATGCTTTGTATTCTTCCCTTTCAAATACCTATCCAATTTCAATATTGGAGAACTGTCAGCTGATTATCTTTTGTGTTTTAATAAAAACTTCCAGGCCCAATAGCCTACATGATCACAGCCAAGAAGCATCTACTGCCTTCCAATTGAAAGGATTTTTTTCTATTCTGTGCTCTGATTACTCTTTACATTACTTTATTAAATTAAATATACTTTAGGTTGGATTAGTCTGCAGTCACTTGCTATTAAACTGAATGTTATGTACAAGGGTATAATAAAAATTGTTGGCTGGCTGGCTTCACCAAGATGCTATAAAAGCTAAATCAACAATCTGCTTTTTAGTTAATTGAAACAGGCTGCACTCCCAGGAGCAACATAGCAATCTGTGGGCACTGTAGGCAGGGAACAGTTTAATACCACATGTTTAGATTATGCTTTGCAACATTAACTTCTACAGGCTTAACGGATTCATGTGACAATTCTCTGCCTACTATTTAAAAATAGATGTTAGCTGTTTACTTTGGGCAGGTTATGCCTCTGTTAAAATAGTGCACACAGCAAAGTTACACAAACCTCTGCACTGTCATTCCTGGGTGTTATTACCATAAGAATGTCTTTATTTGTGTGGAGGAAGGAAAGAGAAGTTATTTGTAGAAATGTATCATTACTTTGCTCTTGTACTCTCCCCTTATTTATGAGGACCGAAATGCTGTTGATCTTTTTGCTTTTTTTTAATCTACCTGCATTCACACTTTCAGGGAATTATGTATTTGAACGCGTAGGTCCAATTTATCTTTCTCCCTTCATGGACAAGGATTTTTACATTAGCAACTCTCTAGTCCCATCATAATTTGTATTTGTAAGAAGTGTTGTGTTTTGGGACTTTTGACCAATTTCCACAAAATGGACTTAGAAAAAATTACTTTTAAATTTGGATTTTTATAGCAAGGTGTATTCTCTTCAATTTAGAAAATAAAAGATAGCACCCAGACAAAAGATAGTTAACATGCAAATGAAAGTTGCTTCCCCAAAGACTAAACAATAAGCAATTCTTTAGCTGGTCTCAGTAATCAATAAATATCTCATAAGCAGTGTGTTGGGGGCTCTGTGGTCGCAGGTACTTGGCAGGGAGTGTCTCGCGGGCCTTATTAGCTGTGAACGGAGAGAGGAGAAAAAAAGCAACCGAGGCAAAGGCAGTCAAGCCCAGCAAAGGCTGCGAGCAGGTCAGAATGCAGGAGGTAGTTGGAAATTATTTTAAGTCGAGCAAGACAACCTACTGATTTGTCCATACAATGATTCCACTTCAAAATAATTTATTGTATGTGAAGTGCTTTGGGATGCATTTGAAACATGTTAAGTCACTATTTAAATGTAAGCTCTTTGTTATTGAAAGCTGGTGAATGCAGAAGATGCTTCCTTCAACCCTGTCACAAGTCTTTTCAAAACTGCAGGGTAACTGCCACCACTGGGGTGTCTAGACAAAGTGCCAGGTGAATAAGGTTAGGATATCTTCACATTATCTGATGAGGTATATTGTCTGTGAAGCATAATTGGAAACAGAAATTGCTATGGGGATTTACAGTCTTGCATAGCATTGCAGATGGTCTCTACCTCCTCATACGTCAAGGTAGTTGCAGTTTTGGTCATAATTTTGTTCAATACTCTGATAATTCCAAGGATTACATCCAAAAATAGGAAAACAAGCTGTACCCAGGGGTAGCTTTGAATTATTGGAGCATCAGTTGATTTAACTTGATCTGTCCAGTACTATTTGTGCCTAAAGATACTCTGTCACTGGGAAGTTTTTTTTTCCAATTCTACACTGTAACATAGGCTGCGTTTTACAGATAGATGTAGGAATGTATAGGACCATTGTCTATCTGGCCAGTCCCAATGTCTAGAAAATACTGTACCCCACAATCCCTCATGCTCTCATATGAACTGTTTCTCCAAGTACACACCATTACCTCTGGTGTCCCCCCAAGGATCTATCCTTGGCCCCCTCTTATTTCTCATCTACATGCTGCCTCTTGGCAACATCATCCGAAAACACAGCGTCAGTTTCCACATGTACACTGACAACACCCAGCTCTACTTCACTACCACATCTCTCGACCCCTCCACTGTCTCTAAATTGTCAGATTGCTTGTCCGACATCCAGTACTGGATGAGCAAAAATTTCCTCCAACTAATTATTGGGAAGACCGAAGCCATTGTCTTCAGTCCCCGCCACAAACTCCATTCCCTAGCCACCAACTCCATCCCTCTCCCTGGCAACTGTCTGAGGTTGAACCAGACTGTTTGCTACGTTGGTGTCCTATTTGATCCCAAGATGAGCTTCCGACCACATATCAGCGCCATCACGAAGACCACCTATTTCCATCTCCGGAACATCGCTCAATTCCACCCCTCCTCAGATCATCCGCGGCTGAAACACTCATCCATGCCTTTGTTATCTCTAGACTTGACTATTCCAATGCACTCCTGGCCGGCCTCCCACATTCTACCTTCCGTAAACTTGAGGTCATCCAAAACTCTGTTGCCTGTGTCCTAACTCGCACCAAGTCCTGTTCACCCTTCTTCCCTGTGCTTGCTGACCTACATTGGCTCCCGGTTAAGCAAAGCCTCAATTTTAAAATTCTCAACCTTGTCAGCAATGAAAGCTCCAAGGTCATGTACAGGTGCAAAGAAAAGTTCCCAGGTCAGATACAGTACAGGGCAAAGCTTCCACTTCATCATTCCAACAATTAACTTCTGTCCTAACCCCAGACAGTGCACCCTACTGCACCAGTATGCCATTTTTCCATTTCCCAGAGCAGCCATTGCTAAGTTAGTGTTGAATTAGGGACAGATTTGTGCTGTGGGCCCAGGTACAGCAGGAATTGGGTTGAGGCTGCTTCAACTTTTTTGGATTAATCTAGAAAATTGCCAGCACAGACACGATGGAATAATCTCCTGTGTAGTGAACTTCTATGGTTCTATATGATCATTCTGATTCTCTGAATGTAGTTTGTTCTCTATATTATGCTATAGGAAAGCCCTCGCAACCACAGGGGGAAATTGTGGGGATGGTTGACCTTTACTTACATTATATTGAGAGCCACATGACATGACCGTCTCTCCGCCATTCCTCTCTTTTCACCCCCCCCCCCGGCTCCCTTTCCTGGTTTGCAGTTCTTGTATACTGAAGCCATCTCAATTATTGATTTGAAGATTGAGATATCTCAATGATTGAAGAACTAAATAAATTGATCTAGTCTTGGTTCCAGGCCTGTTGGAGGTCGTTTTGTGTGGCAAAGGAAAATAATTGTCAAATTATTCAAACAATGAGTTGTGTAGAGTGGAAAATAAAGTATATTCAAAGAATGACAAAATGACTCCAAAGGCTGTTAATTTTAAATAATGGAGAATATCATAAATGGTGGAAACCAATCACTAATGTTATTTCAAAGTCTGTGGCAAAAAGACAATTTTTTTCTAATATGGAAGAATTGCTCCATGTGGCCTTTGTGAGTGGAATGAGTTTTTTTCCCCCCTCACTTTTGTCTATCCTATCAAGTGAGTGTTGTGAGTGTAAATACTCAGCCTCCTGTCTCCATCTTCGAACTTAATCTCAGTCCTTTCCACAGCTAATAGGAGTTTCAATCCTGGATTCTTGTTTGGGGAACTCAAAAAAAAAATACTGCCTAATGTCTATTGGGGGGTGGGGGATATTTAATATGGTAGTTTTATCCAGGAGAAAAAAATACACTCGACATTATTACCCAAAACATATTAGAATAACTAAGCAAAACTCAATGCCAGATAAATTAAGATGAATCTATAATAAAGGTTTGAACTGAGCTCCCTCGCTATGCTGAGTATAATTAGGGCTGTGACTGTTTTCAGAATGAGAAAGAGGAAATGCTCAAAAGGAGCATATTGTGGAGCCGATTCCACAATACTGTAGTTTTTAAGTTTGAACGAGAGGCCTTGATGTCCCTTTCACAAAGTGGCACCAGAGGGTGCTCTCCTGCAAGGTGAGATGGTGCAGTAACATCCAAGTGGATTCTGGGATTTTGAGACAGTAAATGTTTCAATAAGGCAGCACTGTTAGAATATCTCGAGCTTACGTTGAGCTTCACGGGAACAGTGTTGGAGGCCGAGATCAGAGTGGGAATGGAGCGGGGAATTAAAGTGACAGGCGACCAGAAGCTCACGGTCGCCCTTATGGACTGAACGGAGGTGTTCCGCAAAGTGGTCACCCAATCTGCGTTTGGTCTCCCCAATGTACAGTATACTGTATTTGCTGCTCACTATGCATTCTCCTCTAGGAACAGCGCCTCATCTTTCAATTAGGCACTTTACAGCCTTCTGGACTCAACATCGAGTTCAGCAATTTCAGATTATAACCTCTGCCACTATTTTTTCAGACGGCAGCTGTTGCTGATTCTGCCATTCCCATTTGCAGCATTTAACCACTCCTGCAATCACAGACTGTCCCTTTGTTCTTTCCTGCTCTCCTCTCCTTCCCAGCCTCTGCACCTGGTTGAAATCTGTTACATCTCTAACTTTTCCAGTTCTGACAAAAGATCACAGACCTGAAACGTTAACTCTGTTTCTCTCTCCACAGATGCTGCCTGACCTATTATGTCCGTGTGTAATTGAGACACGGACTGCAGGAGCTGGTTACAACAGGTCTTTACTGAGTGGAGACAAAACTGGAACTACTATGCAAAGTTACTGCACAGGCTTATATACAGGGGTGGTCACTACTGGTACTGCAGTATACAGGGGCTGCAGAATATAGTTCCTTCTGCAAAGTACATACACTACAATTCCTCCCCTTTTAGCTAAACAGTACATAACATTCGATTAATAATTAAATAACATATTTACAATTACAGTTGCTAGATACATTAGCTGAAGTTAAGCAATTATAAGTTCAGTCTTTGAGGAGGCTTCCTGATTCTGTCTGGATAACGCCTCTTTGGGGTATCAGGTTCTTCTGGCAAAGTTGATTCGGGATCAACGTCGTTGTTTGGTTCGTCTGCTTCCAATATCACCGATTCTGAGGTAGATGCAATTGGTACTTCGGTTTCATCACCAGGTGTATCAATGTGGAATTGACGTTTTCCAGTGACTCTAGAATCTGGTCAGCATGGCGTTTTACAATGCTCTCTCCAACATCCACGGTATACATTAGGGGTCCTTGCCATGTGCAGATCATTCCTGGCTGCCATTTCTCTGTGCGGTAGTCCTGGGCCAAAACTGGTTGACCTATCTTAAAACTCCTGGTCGGCCTTTCATTCATATTCTGAAACTGCCTGTTCTCCACATCTCTTCTGATGTTTGGCTTAACCAAATCCAAGGGGCATCGTAGTCTTCAATTGAAGAACATCATGGCTGGAGTTTGGTTGGTAACCGCATGTGTCGCATTCCGGTAGGCAAACAAGAAGTTATCCACCTTGTGTTGTAGGGGTATGTCTTCATTACACATTGCCTTGATAGCCTTCTTGAATGTTTGAACGAACCTCTCAGCCAATCCATTGGTGGCTGGATGATATGAGGCGGATGTGTAATGCTTAACACCATTGTTCTTTAAGAACCTCCAGAACTCTTCAGACACAAACTGTGGTCCATTGTCGGAGCAAATCTGTTCAGGCAGCCCATTCCTGGCGAATATGGTTCGTAAGACTGTGATAGTTTTTTCTGTGGTGGTTGAGGACATTTTTATTACCTCTGGCCACTTTGAATGTGCATCCACCGCAATTAAAAACATCGAGTCCATAAATGGGCCAGCAAAATCAATGTGCACCCTTTGCCATGGAGATGAGGGCCACTCCCATGGATGTAGAGGGGCTTGTGGTGGGGCGTTTTGGACCTTCTGGCATCCTATACAGCTCTTGGTTATCTCTTCGATTTCTCTATCGATTCCCGACCGCTACACAAACGCTCTGGCTAAGTTCTTCATTTTTACCCCTCCCAGATGACCCTCATGAAGCTCATTGAGCACTCTATCCTTCAATTTGGTTGGAATTACTACTCTGGATCCACACATCAAGGTTCCTCTGCACACTGACAGCTGTTCTCTTCTCGGCGAGAATGCTGGCAACAGTGGTTCGCCATGTGCTGGCCATCCCTTCACCGTTAAATCATAGACCCAGGAGAGTGTCGGGTCATTTCGTGTTTCCTTTTCTGTGTTTGCATTCATCACAGGTAGACATTCGACTATGGTCGAGTGGAATATCTCCACAGGATCCACTGCAGGTGCTTCTTCCACCGTCGGCAACGGTAGGCGCGGCAATCCATCAGCATTCCCATGCTGTTTAGTTCCTTTGTACTCGATGTCATATTGGTGTGCCCCTAGGAAAAGGGATCACCTCTGTAGCCGTTGTGCTGTCATTATCGGGCCGCCCTTCTGAGGGTTGAAAATGGAGACAAGGTTGATGATCAGTTAGTAGAGTAAATTTCTGACCGTGCAGGTAGTGATTGAACTTCTTCACCCCCCACACCAAGCTGAGGGCCTCTCTGTCAATCTGGGCATAGTTACGCTCGGCTGAGGTTAACGAGCGTGATGCAAAAGCTATCGGCCTCTCTGAACAATCAAGGAGTTTATGTGACAGTACCGCTCCAATGCCGTAGGGAGACGCATCACACGCCAGTCTTATCGGTAGTGATGGGTTGTAGTGAGCCAATACTTCTCTTGAAGTGATTAGGTCTTTACTCTTCTGAAAGGCCCGCTTACATTCATCGCTCCATTTCCAAGCTACTCCAGTTTGTAGTAGGGCGTTCAGTGGGTGCAGAATTGTGGACAAATTCGGCAAAAACTTATGGTAGTAATTCACCAACCCTAGGAATGACCTCCGTTGCGACACATTTTCAGGCGCTGGAGCCTTAACTACTGCTTCAATTTTGTCAGGGGACTTATGTAACCCCTCTTCATCAATCACGTGGCCACAATACGATATCTGTTTCTTAAAAAACTCGCACTTGGGCGATTGGCTCGTAGCCCGTGTTCTCTTAGTCTAGTGAGCACCTGCTCTAGGTTGGCAAGGTGTTCACTGTCATTTTCACCTGTCACTAGGATGTCGTCCAAGTAACACTGGGTCCCCGGAATCCCTTGCAGGACTTGTTTCATCGCTCTTTGCCATATCGCCGGAGCTGATGCTACTTCGAATACCAGTCGATTATACTGGTAAAGACCTTTGTGAGTGTTTATCGTGAGATACTTCCTAGAGGATTCTTCAACCTCCATCTGCAAATATGCTTGTGCTAGGTCAATTTTTGTAAAACGCTTCCCTCCAGTTAGTGAGGCGAAGATATCTTCTATCCTCGGAAGAGGATACTGTACTGTGTGAAGGACTGGGTTCACCGTCACCTTGAAGTCCCCACAGATGCGAACCTTCCTTGGCTCCTCAGACTTATTGTTTAACGTTTTTTTATGACAGGAACGATGGGTGTCGCCCACTCGCTCCAGTCTACCTTAGATAACACGCCTGCATTCTCCAGATTCTCCAGCTCTGCCTCGACAGCTGGGCGAATTGCATACAGTACTGGTCTTGCTTTGAAAAACTTGGGGATTGCATTCTCTTCTATTTTTATCGAGGCGGTTATGCCTTTAAGAGTTCCCAGTTCTTGATGAAATACCTCTTTAGTGTTAGCTAAGATTTTTGACAATCGTCCAGGTGTGACGTCGTCATCCTTTTTACCAGCCACAGTCAGTGCCTGAATGGAGTGCCAGTCTAAACTTATCTTTCTGATCCATTCATGTCCCAATAACGGTGGTCCACCATCTTGCAGTATGTACAGATACAATTTCCGTATTTTCTTGCCATTGTATTCGACAGGCACCCTTATTTTCCCTCTGGGGTATACTTTCTGCCCCGTATACGTCTTCAAGACAATGGATGTCTCTTTCAAGGGTATGTGTGAGAATAGCCGCTCATAGTCTCGGCGATTCATGATGGTCAGGGCTGATCCTGTATCCAATTCCATTTTGACTTGGGACCCTGCTATCATGAGGGTGACCCAAATGGTTCGGTGATCCTCTTTCGCGATTACGTTGTGAAGTTTGAGACAGCTTAGTCTCTTGTTCCCGGATTCACTATCGCTCTTCTGGTCTTCGGAACTACTGTCCGTCATCTTTTGTACTTTCCTGTACTGTTCCTTAGTAGCCTTTTTGTTGTCGTTAGTCTTCTTTCCAGACCTGCAAACTCGTGCAATGTGTCCCATCTTTCCGCATTGTCTGCATATTTTGTCCTTGGACCAGCAGTCCTTCTGGTCATGGGTTGTTCTGCCGCAGCGATAACATTTTTCAAATCCCCGTGTCATTTCATGGGTGCCGTATTCCTGTGGCTTTTGCTGTATTTCTGCAGCTCCCCTTGCTGCTGCTTCGTACGATACTGCCAAGCTGAAAGCCTTATCCAGCGTCAGCTCTTTCTCTGAGAGTAACCTCTTCTGGGTTCCTTCACTCAGGAGTCCACAGACAAATTTGTCCCGTAGAGTATCTGTCAGTCCTGCTCCGAACTGGCAGTGCTTTGATAGCTTGCGTAGTTCCGTAAGGTAATCAGCATTGCTCTCATCTTTATGCTGATTTCTCCTGTGGAATTTAAATCTTTCTGCTATCAGCAGCGGTGTAGGATTTAGGTGTTCCTGTAGGATATCAACAATTTCGTTAAAACTCTTCGCCATCGGTTTGGCTGGAGTGATCAGGTTCCGCAATAGGCCGTACGTTCTTGCGCCCATTAAGTTTAGTAGTACCGATGCCTTTTTCTCATCGGCTACTTCGTTTGCCTTGCAATATACTTCGACTCTTTCCACATACATGGTCCAGTCTTCTATTGCATTATCGAAGGCAGTGATATTGCCAGTCTTCGGCATCTTGGAAATCTAAGATGGCGCCTCCCGCGCTTTCTGTCTTCTCCGCTGCTGCTAGCGCTGTTGCTGGCGTTTTTATGCCTTGATGGCGACACCCTATGGTCTTCGCGCACTTCCCCCCCCCCGCGTTGCTGCTAACAACGCTCTCCGCGGTCCCCGTGGCAAACTGCAGCTCCTCGCGGCTTTCTGCGCTTCTAATTTCTTTTATTTTCCCGTCGTCAGAGCAAACCCTACGGGACACTTTCCTCCCTCTTCTCGGGTCTGTACGCTGCCCGGCTTCGTAGCACCGGCCGCACCCTGTGTGCTCCACCCTCTCTCTCTCTCTCCTCTTCCCGACAACGCTGCTCGGCCCCATTGAAAAGCCATCCGATCGAGCTCTAGCCCACCGCAGCCCAGGAAGGATCAGTGTACTACCTGCCACCAGCCCGATTAGCTGGAACACCATAGACAGGATAACCAAGCCCCGCTCTCGACAGCCTCTCCTGCAATCTTCAAATCCAATGAATCAGAGGTGGTTGCCCACAGTCGACGCTCGTTTCTTCCGGTTTTTTTTTTTTTTTCGTTCCTTCTTCCTTCCTTCTTCCTTCTGGCCTCGACCTCTGACAACTTCGCTTCAGGGATGGATCCCCATGAGGTGGTGCAGACTGTAGGTAAGTTCGGATCTGCTCATCGCCAGTATTATGTCCGTGTGTAATTGAGACACGGACTGCAGGAGCTGGTTACAACAGGTGTTTACTGAGTGGAGACAAAACTGGAACTACTATGCAAAGTTACTGCACCGGCTTATATACAGGGGTGGTCACTACTGGTACTGCAGTATACATGGGCTGCAGAATATAGTTCCTTCTGCAAAGTACATACACTACATGACCTGCTGAGTATTTCCAGCATTTTCTGTAAATACAAATATAAGATAGCCACTAACAGATCAAATAAGGAATTTAGGAGAGTGGTGAGAATGTGGAACTCGCTGCCACATGGAGTGGTCGAAGCAGAGAGCATTGGTGCATTTAAGAGGAGGCTTAGTGCATACGTGAGGGAGAAGGGAATAGAGAGGAAGAGGTAATTAGAGTGGGAGGAGGCTTGTGTGGAGCGTAAACACCAGTTGGGCCAAGTGGTCTGTTTCTGTGCTGTAGTTTCTATGCAATTCTATGTTGATAGTCTTTTCTTACTCTTTTTGTGTAGTAACACCATAGTACCCAGCCACTAGGATTTGGAACTTGGATGTCTTCCCTCTCCAATACCTTCCTGAGCCTGGCCTCAACTTCTCATATGCTTTGATGAAATCACAAGCACAAACCTATGTCTAATACTATATTACGCCAACCCCCTGTGTCCCCAGAGAGCTATAAAAGGGGACATGCCCATATCTGGTGCAGTGTGGTAGGAAATTACCTTCTGGATGTTTGCCTGGCAGAGGTAGGATATGGAATAAGAACCATTTTCAACCACATTGCCTAACAGAAGTCGATGTGATGAGCCTGCATTTCATGCATTCTAGTAATATAAATATGCTTTGATACAGGGCTGGTTAAAAAAGAATAGCTGCTAAAATGGCGCAGCTTATTTTCTTCACACATGACACATCCTCCCTCAATAAGACTGAACCACATTTCTGATGCATTACTCAAAAGTAATTCAGTGGACACTGGGTCCATAATGTCAGCTTTAAGCTTTAACATGTAATGCGAAACAATGCACTTCAAAGATTAAATTTACATGCAATATTAATAAAGGTGCCAAAGGACATAAATTACATTGCGACTGCACATTGATCCCATTGTTGAGTAGATTATCAATTCCTCTGAATTGTTGTTGGTCTCTGACTATAATTAAACAATGATTTGTATGGTTAAATGGTGCTTTTGTGTAATTGCAATTTATTAGTAATGGATGATTATTTCTGGAGGAAGAAAGTCACAATTTGTCACAGGAGTAAAATAATTGGATGTTTTCAAGGTGGACAATGCACAAGAATTGTATAGTGAACAGTGAGGAGGATAGAGATAGACTTCAAGAGAACATAGACAAGCTGGTGGAATGGGTGGACACATGGCAGATGAAATTTAATGCAGAAAGAACGAGGAGAGGCAATATAAACTAAAGGGTATAATTCTAAAGAGGGTGCATGAAGAGAGAGACCTGGGAGTATATGTGCACAAATCGTTGAAGGTGACAGGGTAGGTTGAGAAAGTAGTTAAAAAAGCATACAGGATCCTGGGCTTTATAAATAGAGGCAGAGAGTACAAAAGCAAGGAAGTTATGATGAACCTTTATTAAATACTGGTTCGGCCTCAACTGGAGTATTGTGTCCAATTCTGCACTTTAGGAAGGATGTGAAGGCCATAGAGAGGGTGCAGAAAAGATTTACAAGAATGGTTTCAGGGATGAGGAATTACAGTTACGTGGATAGACTGGAGAAGCTGGGGTTGTTCTCCTTAGAGCAGAGAAGGTTGAGAGGAGATTTGATAGAAGTGTTCAAAATCATGAGGGGTCTAGACCAAGTAGTTAGAGAGAAACTGTTCCCACTGGCGGAAGGGTCAAGAACCAGAGGACACAGATATAAGGTGATTGGCAGAAGATTAAAAGGCGACATGAGGAAAAACTTTTTATGCAGCGAGTGGTTATGATCTGGAAGGGCAGTGAAGGCAGATTCAATAGTAGCTTTCAAAAGGGAATTGGATAAGTACCTGAATGAAAAAAAATTGCAGGACTACGGGGAAAGGGCGGGGGAGTGGGACTAGCTGAAGTGCTCTTGCAGAGAGCTGGCATGGGCTCGATGGGCCGAATGGCCTCCTACTGTGCTGTAACGATTCTATTCTTCTATGAATTTCTGCGTGCAATGATGGTAAGCCCACTGACTTCAGTAAAGGCAAATGATCTCGGTTTTAACAATTAAATCCACTCAACACCTAATCGGAATACTACTCGTGGAGAGACGTGAGTACATGCTGCGAACGCACAAACTAATTATAACTGGCTACTATTGACAATAAGGTGAGAATTCACCAATCCGCACACAAAGGGATGCTCCCAGGACTCAAGCCTCCTTTGAGCATAGCTCCCCTGCTGGGAGGATAGGACACTGAATTTATCCATATTTTTCAGCTTGGCTGAGTCAAAAGGTCATGGGTTCAAGTTTCACTACAGGAAGAGAGCGCCTAATCTGGGCTGATATTGAAGTGCTGCATTGTTAGAGGTTCCATCTTTCAAAGGACGTAAAAGATCCCAAGGCACTTTTTTCAAAGAGCAATGACTTCTCCCAGTGTTTTGGCCAACATTTACCCTTCAACCAACACCAGCAAAACAGATTAACTGGTCATTCATTGCATTGCTGTTCAATCTTCCTTGCTGCAATGCTCCATCTCACCCTCAGTAAGCTCCCCACTGCAGTGGAGCTAATTTACAGGACAAACGGGAAACTGTTCAACCTCCGTCGCCTCCAGTCCAGATCCAAGGTCGTTCCATCCTCTGTCATTGAATTACAGTATGCAGACGATGCTTGCATCTGCGCTCAGTCGGAGGTCGAACTCCAAACCATTGTAAACACCTTCACCAAAGCATACGAGAGCATAGACCTTACACTAAACATCCGTAAGACAAAGGTCCTCTACCAACCTGCCCCCGCCACACAGTGCTGCCCCCCAATTATCAAAATCCATGACAAGGCCTTGGACAACGTGGACCACTTTCCATACCTCGGGAGCCTACTGTCAACGACGAAGCCCAACACCGCCTTCAGTGTGCCAGTGCAGCCTTCAGTCACCTGAGGAAGAGAGTGTTTGAAGACCAGGACCTCAAACCCGGCACTAAGCTCATGGTCTACAGAGCACTAGTGATAACTGCCCTCCTGTATGCCTCAGAGACATGGACCATGTACAGCAGGCACCTCAAAGCACTGGAGAGGTACCACCAACGCTGCCTCCGCAAGATCCTGCAAATCCATTGGCAGGATAGGTGCACCAACGTCAGTGTTCTTGCTCAGGCCAACATCCCCAGCATCAAAGCTCTGACCACGCTCAATCAGCTCCGATGGACGGGTCACATTGTCCGCATGCCCGATACGAGACTCCCAAAACAAGCTCTCTTCTCGGAGCTCCGGCACGGCAAGAGAGCCCCAGGTGGGCAGAGGAAACGCTTCAAGGACACCCTCAAAGCCTCCTTGAAAAAGTGTAACATCCCCACCGTCACCTGGGAATCCCTGGCCCAAGACCGCACAAAGTGGAGGAGAAGCATCCGGGAAGGTGCTGAACACCTCCAGTCTCTTCGCCGAGAGCAAGCGGAAACCAAGCGCAGGCAGCGCAAGGAGCACACGTCAACCCAAGCACCCCACCCACCCGCCCCTTCAACCACCGTCTGCCCCACCTGTGACAGAGACTGTAGGTCCCGCATTGGACTCATCAGTCACCTGCGGACTCATTTTTAATGTGGAAGCAAGTCATCCTCGGTTCCGAGGGACTGCCTAAGAAGAAGTAGTTAGTGGAATCTTGTTGTGCATAAAATGGCTGCCTCATTTGCCTACAAAACAACTGTAACTACACTTCAAAAAGTAATTACTTGACTATGAAGCAGTTTGGGATGTCCTGAGGGTGCGAATGGCACTAGATAAATGCAAGTCTTTCTTTTGGATCTCTGGGGTAGCTGCTAGTGGAATCCTGAAGGACGTTGCCAGCAGATATCCAAGTGGGGACATCTTTACACACATGACTCTTCTGGGTTTTTTTAAAATTGGGAAACCCAGGTGAAGGACTAGTTTTAGAAGAGGAGAGGTGATGAAGGATATCAGCAATTAATGATTGGTGACACCAAGTTTGCAAATGCTGTAGATCGTAGAAGGAAGGCGGTGAGGAGTTCTAGTTTCGAGTGCCTGTGAAAGAATAAGTTAGAGCAGTTAACAGTGCAGCGAGTCTTGCTTTCTACACAATAGTCCTGCTAATATTGCAGCGCTTCATGACCAAGGTGATGTTTTTAATGTCCATTGCAACCAAACACTTCAACTTTTTGACAGCAAAGAAAAATATATTGATTGCCTGAAACATCATAATTAGCAACGGCGATTATCTGAGGCTAGCAGCAAATCAATGCTTTTTATATATTGCAATTCCAAAATAATCTTTCTATCCACCCCCCCACCCACCCCGCCTCCAAATCTGATGCTGGTGAAGTAGATTTCCTCAGATTCAACTACAATTATTATGCCGATTTTAAATACACTGACTGAAGTTTTTTTTTAATTATTAAATTTTCCAGGAACTGTCTGTGTCTCAGGTTTAGTGAAAGCACCTGAATTCCCTGTGATAAGTAAAAAAAAACTGCATCCATCAGCGTTGACTTTCATTTAAATCGACAATATTTTGAAAGTGATGCTCATGCGGCAAAAAAGTGCTTTGAAATGTGCTTTTATGGGGTTCCAAATGGTCAGGTGAAGATCTCTTAGGAGTTGCAGCCAGTTTGTTTGTTTTTTCCTCCCCTGGGTCCAAAGGTCCGCTTTGTGTAAACTCGCGGCCACCATCACCTCTTGTCATTGTTTTCTTTACCACCAGTGTTTGTCGGAGTCTGGTGACTGTCGATGCAAGCGGCCAATTCGTCCCGCTTGTTCATGGCAACTCGCAGCTGCTCCCTGATTGTCTGTATCCTTTGCTCCAGGTCTTTTAATTCATTATCGTGGGCATTCCGCTCGCCCTGCTGCCGGTGCCCGATCACCCCGTTCTCACAGATCGCACCGGGCGACTCCTTTTCCGATTTGACCACATAACGGTCCTGCGCGCAGCTTTCCGTCTCAGCCTGACTTTTCTTGTGGTCCTTGACCAGTGTCCGTCTTTGATTGCTCCGCCTCGTCTGAGCAGTCACTCGTACTGTGGTGTGCGGCACCTTCTGGATCTTCTGCAGGTTGCATCTGTGAAACAAAAAAAAGCTCGTTACTGCACCTCCCCCATATAGCTCACAACCTTTGTTAAAGGAGAACTTATTGCTGTGGTATCTTTATATTATCCAGAACATCAGAGACCACTGAAAGGGAAAATGTACAGACTGTGTACAGTCAACAGTATTTTGGCCTCTACCCCATTCATAGAATCATAGAGATTTACGGCACAGAAGAAGGCCATTCGGCCCATCATGTCCACGCCGGGTGAAAAAGAGCTATCCACCCTAATCCCACTTTCCAGCACTTGGTCTGTAGACTTGTAGGTTACGGCACATCAAGTGCATATCCAAGTACTTTTTAAATGTGATGAGGGTTTCTGCCTCTACCACCCTTTCAGTCAGTGAGTTCCAGACCCCCATCACCTCTGGGTGAAAAAAATTCTCCTCAAATCCCCTCTAAACCTCCGACCAATTACTTTAAATCTATGCCCCCTGGTTATTGATCCTTCTGCTAAGGGAAATAGATCCTTCCTATCAACTCTATCTAGGCCCCTCATAATTTTATACACCTCGATTAGGTCACCCCTCAGCCTCCTCTGTTCCAAAGAAAACAACCCCAGCCTAGCCAATCTTCTAATGCAATCACATCCTTCCTGTAATGTGGTGACCAGAACTGCATGCAGTATTCTAGCTGCGGCCTAACTAGTGTTTTATACTGTTCAAGCATTCATTTAATCTCTTGAGGAAAAAGTCAATAGAAATTCTCCCCGATACCCAAAAGTTGTCAAGCAAAACTCCATCGGCACATCCCCACTATTCAACTCTGGACTCTGCCCTCCAGAGACAACACTGCATCCTCCCCCCATCTCCAGTGATGTCCCATGGACTATTTGATCTATCCCTGTATCCTCCAGTCTCTTGTTGCTCATCAGATGTTTATCCAAATTCCTTTCTGGAGGTGCGAATTGTTACAAACTCAGGCCGGGATTTTGCTGTCTTCGGTGGGTTTGGGGCGGGCGATGTCAGTGGCGGATCCCGACCCCGCTGCTATCTCCATCCCATTGTGTAGAATGACTTTCCCCTGATTGGGCTTGTTAAGCCCCACCCAGCGCGTTTCCCAGCCCAATTAGAGGAAGCGGGTCTGGTGACGTCATTTGATGGTGCGTCATCAGCTGGTTTCCTTAAAGGGACCATGGCCAACTTTATTTTGACAGTTGTGCTGTCAGTGTTCTACAGCATTGAGGTGCTGCAAAGACTGACAGTGACTGCACAAAGGCACAGGGCTGCACCCAGGCTCTCCCATGACTCCCTCCGTAAGCTTATGGAGGGAGTCACAGCATGCAGGAAGGTCCTCTTCCCTTCCCATGGGCGGAAAAGACCTCCCCAGGAGATCAATACAGCCTGGTTGCACATTGCAGAGGAGGTCACAAGCAGGGATGTGATCAGGAGGACCTGGGTGTAGTGGCGCAAACGTTTCAATTATCTCAGTAGATCAGGAAACGCGAGTACAAAGCCACACTCAACCTCATCCTGCTGTGCCTCTCATCACATCCCCATCACTCTGCCTTCCCTACCCTACCCCTGCACATCCTTACACCAACTTACCTTGTACCTCCACCCATCCCTCTCTATCTATATTATCACATCCCCATCTCACTAGCCACCCCTCACACTCACCCTCATCCTAGTGCAATCATACCAACTAACAACAAACAAGGATAGGCACTTGGGTGTTTTATGCAATGTTCATGTAAAGTTTCTGGTAATGTGGTGTCAAACATGGAAACCTTTATTTTGAACACTTTACATTCTTGGATAGATTTGTGTGCACCTTTGGAAGTGGCTTAGTGAGTTGCAGTGAATGGTGAGACATAACGGTACCCCCCGCAATAGTCATGAGTGTGAAAGGAATGGCTTGGGCATTGTAGGGATGCTTTATGGTGTTGGTGTAGGGTGGTGCCAACCTGGCGCAGCATGTGGCAGCCAGGGTGTACAGTGTCAAGTGAAGTAAATCTGGCCATGGTGAGGCCATCCCTGGTCTCCCAGGCAGCAATGTGGTCGGGTGCTGATGCCCTCTGTTTTATGCAGCATCAGCTGATTGCAGAGAAGGTTGGTGTTGTTGTTGGTGCTGTTGGCGTGCCTGGTGCTGCTGGTGTTGGGGCTGATTATGGTGGGATTCTGAGGACCAAGATGAGAGAGTATAAATGGCACCCATGTTGATGGAATAGATGGCAAGTGAAGTTGAGATAACAGAAGCATTCTGTTAATTTTGAGAGAGGTTGTTCCAATGAGGTGACACTGGATAGAGAGTTTACTCCAAACACTAGCAACCTGCATAAAGTTCGATCTGTGTTTCAAATGCAGTAAGCAACAGCTTCTGAGCGTAGAAAGTGAAGAGCTGCGAGGTGGGAGCTTTTATAGCACATTTCAAGCTGTCAAGGAATCAGCTGATTCAATGGCCATTCATCTCCTGCCTCAGCTTAATAGATGTGATCTCCGAGCAGTCAGGACCCTGCGGGCGAGCACGTAAAGTCAAAAGGTAAGCTAAAATGTATTCTTAATGGTGTCTAAACAAGGTCATAATGAGCTTAATTGGGTCCCCCACCGCTGCGTGTCGGGTCTGCTCAATGCTGACAGACCCAACATTGGGAAAGGTGTGTGGCGGCGGGTTCACAGTGGGGTCCCGACCCGCTGTGAAAAAAACCCACTTTCCCACCTGACCCGCCACCGATCGCACCCACTGACCCCTGGGAAATTCCAGCCTCAGTTGCTGTTGCTGGGAGTCTAAGTCACACCCACTACTCTGGAAATAAAGTTTCTTCTAACTCCTAGAATTGTTTGTTAATCTAGCCCCATCTCCTCTAGTACAAAGCCCTGGTTAGACTACATCTGGAGCACTGTGTACAGTTCTGGGCACCGCACCTTAGAAAGGATATATTGGTCTTGGAAGGAGTGCAGTGCTGATTCACCAAAATGTTACCAGGGCTCCAAGGGTTAAGTTATGAGGCGAGATTACATAAACTAGGCTTGTATTCCCTGGAACATAGGGGTGATTTAATTGAGGTGTTTAGAATTTTGAAAGGAATTGATAGGGTAGATGGAAAGAAACTTTTTCCTCTGATGGTTGAGTCTAGGACAATGGGACATAACGTTAAAATCAGAGCCAGGCCATTCAGGAGAGAAGTGAGGAAGCGCTTCTTCACGCAAAAAGCAGTAGATGTTAGCTCAATTAATAATTTGAAACCTGCGATCGATAGATTTGTGCTAGCCAAGGGTATTAAGGGATATGGAGCCAAAGCGGGTAGTTGGAGTTCGGATACAGATCAGCCAAGATCTCATTGAATGGCCGAACAGGCTCGAGGAGCTGAATGGTCTCCTCCTGTTCCTATGTTCCTAGTTCTGTGCTCACAGTGCAAATCAAACAGCTGCTGACATTGACAGCACCTCCACCTCGCCACATTCTAAAGACCTGGATCATGTCCCCCTTCAGTCTTTTCTCCAATAAAAACAAGTCCAATTCTCCGAATTTCTCCGCATAACCGAGAGTCCTGAATCTGGGAGCTTTCATGCTTCAACCCTATCTTTAAGAAATATCAAATAAGTTGCCCAGGTGACAAGGGGCATTTGATTTCAATTTATTATCTATATTAGCTTTATATTTCATATTGTTCTTGGAGCAGCTACAATGCTGGCTTTAGGACAGATGTGCTGAGCTGTATCTAATAGCTCATATATTAATATGGAAACCCTACCTTTTATCTGTCTTCACTTTTTGAATTTTCTGTTCTTCGAAGCTCATATTTAAAACACGATGGATTTTCTACAAAAAGAAAAAGATGATGATCTCCTATCACGTAAGTCATTAGCATTTAGTGTACTTGTAGAGGTATTTTCACACACAAAGGATCAACAAACAGATCACAAACTAAGTAAGAAAAGTGAGCAACCTAAAATAGCCTTTTTTTTCCTTTTCAAATTTTGTTCCCTCCTCTGCTCAAGGTGCCCCTGCCCGAGAGGAGGCGGGGCAATTACAGCAGAGCCTGATCCAGGCCACACACAATGACCACATATATGCACTTCCTGGCAGACAGTGATTGGGAGCAGGACCCTGGCTGACCTACCCTTCCCCCCCTCCGCTCCCCTTTGACCCAAGGATGCTGGGATTAATACTATGGCCCGAGCTGGGATCAGTTAGCTCAGCATAGGCTGTGGATCCTCAAGGACCTAGGATGTTCATCGTCTGTAGGGCTCAGTTACACAATTAGACAAGGGTAGGTGGGCAAACTGCTCCCAACCTTTCACTTATGCTGCCTCATTCCAGCCTGCACACAACAAACTAGAATGACTGTTGCTCAGAGCCTTGTGGCTATAATCACAACTCAGTGATGTGAGGATCAGTTGAGTGCACACCATCTGCTAGTGCTCCAACATTGCCCGACTGCATTGGCTCTTTCCTTATTTATTTGTTACTTTCCTCCCCTTGGGCTGGAGGTGTTTGTCTGAAAGTCCTACCTGGCTTGTGTGGAGCCAGTACTTAAATCTTTTCCGTTTCCTAATCCTCGGCAGGACCAGCCTGTAGACGATGTGCTCCCCAACAGTCGTCAGTAAAGATCCAGCAAAGCCCAGGCACAGTAAAACAAACAGCCCCGAGAAATGTCTGATGCCCATTTGTAACGTCTGCAAAAAAACATATTTCAAATTTTAGTCTCAAGAGAGAGCTGGGGAGGGGGCTGGGTGGTGCAGTGTGTTAGACGGTGGAATAGACTCCAACTTGTACCAGTCTGAGATGCATTACACAAACGCGGCAAGGTAATATTCATTGGTAGATTCACAATTCCTGTACTCTGGGAGTCACAGTAGCTGATGGGGTCAGTCCCCATCACATGGGGAATTTGAATCCGCTGATTTAATTGCAAATCAGCAGTTGATACATTACAGCTACACGCTCACCCCAGAGGCGACTGAAAGGTGGCCTTACTGAGGTATACAAGACACAAAAAGATATGGAAAAAGGTAGATCCAGAAAATTACTCCAAACTAAACTGTAACAGTAGGAAAAGGGGGCACAGGCTCAAACTAGTCACAGTCAATTGTAGGACTGATGTCAACAAGATCTCCCACACCTGAGAGTGATCAACACATAGAATGGATTGCGGATAGAGTAGTGAAGGTGAAAACGTGGAATCATTTAAGAAACAAATTGGATACTACAATGTGGCAAATGTTGAATCTGATGCTACTTAGTGATGAGCAGTCTTCTCTAAATACATTGACAATAAGATCCCATCTTGTGAATAATTTTGAGTCAAATGAAATGGGAGAAGACTAGAAACAGATGGGCCTCGGGTTTCTCACCTCTGTCACTTCAAAGGTCCGTTTTCCACATGGGACCACCTTATACCACTTGTCGTGCAGCATGTCCATGAATCCGTCAGATTTGTAGCGACTAATCAATTCGGAGATGTTAGAATTTAATCCCAAGTTCTGGGGCAGACCGATTCCATACCCTGTAGAGACAAAAGCCTTTTAATATAAATCTCCACCAACAGCAGTGAGTCCTGAAGAAGATACTAGAACAAGCAGAGGTTTCTCAGGAACCTGAATCCCTATCCCAGATTTCAAACTATACCAATTTATGAAATCAGTAGTTGGCTCAATGTTGTAGGGCACTTGCAAGCCAGGTTGCCATACCACAGGGTGGTAATCTGTGGCTTTTTAAACAGCAGTGAGATGAAGAACCAGTCAATCTGTTTAACTGGTTAATGAGCCAACTAGTTGTTGAGGGCGGAATGTTGGCCAGGGCACCTGGAGCATTAGCTGCTCTTCTTCAAATGGTGCCAGGGGACCCTTAATGCCCACCTGAGCAGGCAGACATCATCTTGGTTTAAGTCTCAGCTCTGACAATGCCACACTCCTTCAGTACTACGTTGAAGTGTTAGCATAGATTATGTGCTGAAATTCTGGAATGGGGTTGAACGCTTGACTCAGAGGAGCAGGTGCTACTAACGGAGTCAAGCTGACACTGGCAAGGGGAAAGAGATATTTATTGATTAAGTGATTGACTGTAGAGTTGTATAATATGTAAGATTAGGTATTATGTTGTGTATCTGTAATAATATAAATAAAGCAGAGGGAGTACAGAGTATCTGTAAAGACAGAGGGAGGATGTCTAATCTGGTTTGGAGTGATTTGTACTTTTTAGGGCCTAGCTGAAAACTAGGAAGCTCCGAGAAAGAATGTAAATACTATTTTGTTTAGAAAGACTCCTGCATCTGACTCTAATTCTACAAGAACACAGAGCGTGACAAAGTGCAGCATTAAATTTTTTTGAGTTATTGAGATATTGGCTGCCTTGTACACATCGCAGAACAGCGGCTTCTTACCTTCAATTGCAAATGGCTTCCCCACTGTTATCAGCTTGCAGTCAGCATCAATGGACACTTCGTAATCCAGCAGAGCCTTGTCCATGATAAACGCATCCAGTTTTGATGGATCCGTCCTGAAATTCAAAACAATAGTTATTAAAAGTGAGATTTCTGTCTTGTTTCAATAGTGAGCCATACAGACCAGGAGGATCCCAGGTTCCATCCCTGTTCTCTATCGAGTTATCTAATCTCAGCTGATGCAGCACTTAAGTCTCTACAATTGTCAGCTTGACTCAGTTGGTAGTCCTCTCACCTCTGGGTTCAAGCCCCACTACAGATTTGAACACATAATCTAGGCTGACGTTTCAGTGAAGGGAGTGCTGCATTGTTAGAAGTGCCATCCTTTGGATAAGTCATTAAACCAAGGTCCTCACTTACATACGCTTCTCTATTTTAAAAAACCCACTTAATATAAAATGTAAATGAATAAAGCTTTTAAAATTTGTCTTCAAGTTTTTCTTCAAATAATTTTGAAAAACAACGGAGCAGAAACAGCTAGAAACTACAGAGAAATATTTAACTGTTCAGTTGACTGAATAGTACTGATGCGCCCTGGGAAATTGGGTACATTGCACACGCTCCCAATCTGGATTCAGTGAACAGAGTCACAAGCTCTGGGCAAAAATAACAAGTCCAAGGTTAGGCTTTTGTGGGACGCTGAGGCCTTCAATTAAAAACTTTAATTCAGCAGATAAATTTAATTATGTCATAAAATCTGTAAATTATTTTGGAATTTTAAAATTTTGGACAATAGAAATTTTAGTTACTGTGGTGAAAAAAATGGCAGACTTTTTTTTTTCAGAAAGCATTTTGAGTGATTTTTGGGGAAAAGCTAATTGGCCCAGTGGTCAGCGGCAAAGGAATGGCGCCCGCCATTCACTAAGCTGACAGCTGCCCACAGAGTTTTCACAGGTTTTTCAGCAGAGACTTGCTGTCATCGAGCATCTGATCCAGCGCAGCGCCCTCTACAGGGGATCTGTGGCGTCTGTGAGCAGGTCAAGCAGCGGCGTGGCACTTCAACCAATCAGATTGAAGAATCCTCACAGACATGCAGTCTAAAGCAGGAAGTATCAATTAGATTTAAATCATGTACAGAAAGCAAAATAAAGATGGGTAAGAAAGATGGGATTCAAGAGAAAGATAAAGGAGACAAGACAGAAAAGGTTTTTTTTAAAATCTATATTTTAAGTTATAATTTAAAAAAAATCTTCAACACTAATTAAATTCTGAAGGAATGTTACTCCACACTTATAAAATTAAATTTTCAGGGCCAGAGAGGTTGTTTGGCAGTAATTATGACTTATCACACTGTTAAACATTCACTTACACCTGAATGCACCAACCTTAACTTTTTATGCCTTGTATAGTGGGTTACTAGTGGGCAAGTACTGCAACTTCACGCCCTTACATTGATTTCAATGCCGAGTCTCTTGGTGAGGTACTGTTATGGCGCAGCCTGTGGAGGAGCAGGGCAACTTCCGGATTTCCGCGTATAACTGAGCACGTGCGTACTCTGAGAGTTGCTGTCCGATTTACTCCATAATAACGGTGAGCGCAAAATCCAGGCAAATGAAGCACCAAATGATGGTGTAACATTGGAAATCCTATTAGAGAGCCACCTACTGACGTTACAGGGAAACGTAATAAATAAACGTAATGTGTAAATTTGGACATTTTTATACTGGAATCCCCTTAGGAAATGTTTACATAGCAGTTTTCAATGGAATGCAAAGCTTAACCTATGTAAGAACTTTTAATATATTATAGCTATTATACCATTCTGTTGACACCTGTCTCGCAATGTCTCTAATCGTAGCTGTGTGCAAACCAAACTATGTGCTCAGCCAAATCACCTCTCCGGGGACTATCTCCTACCAAAGTATTGTAAATTTACAATTTGCTGCATTTGTTATTGAGTTCAGTCGGTAAATAGAACAGTCAGGGAACCTCCTGCACTTGACTATGGGTACAATTGTGATACCAATATTGATACACTGTTGTCATAATTGTATTGCCAGACTGCTTACATCAAATGTGCTACCCCATCTAGGGTTGTTGGAACATTGAACCTTCTTGTGTATTCGTGCATCTCAGGAAAACTCTTCTTCATGTAGTCTTCAGCACTGCTCTCTCGCACTGTCCCAAAGTGGAAACCCTGCGATGGATGGTGAAGCTGAACAACAAATATAATAAAACTGAATTAGACTTTGAAAAGTGACGCCGACCCTCCGTGTACTTTCCTTTGCCAATTTTCTCCCCATTTTTCCTGACCCCTGCTGACTTATCAGATTTTATCCGCTTTGTTTGGAAGACATTCTGTTGTCTTGACTTGTGGGGGGTGGGGGAGGGAAGCGGCATTCCTGATTTTAATATACGCTTCCAAGCCAGGACAGCGAGACACCTCCCTGAATTCCTAACCTTGGCTGTTTCTCTCTCTCCCTTCCAAGTGTCTTCCAACTCACATTGCAGGCTGTAAAGCTTTGGGGTTTCCATAGGAGTACGAAACAAAGGGAGAACTTGCATTTCTATAGCGCCTTTCACGACCTTGGGCCGTCCCAAAGCCAATTTTACAGCCAATGAAGTACCTTTGAAATGTAGTCACTGTTGCAATGTAGGGAAATACAGCAACCAATTCGCAGCACTCCCACAAGTAGTAAAGTGATAATGACCAGATAATCTGATTTGGTGATGTTGGTTGAGCGATAAATATTGGCCAGGGCACCGGGGAAAAATCCCCTGCTGTTCAGCAACAACTTGGATTTATGTAGCGCCTTCACAGATAGAAGTAAGGAAAACGGACACCAAGCCAGGAAAAGGAGAATTAGGAGGACGATTGGTCAAACTGAATGAGTGACTGTCATACAGTAAACAGACACAGAGGGAAGGTATTGATATTTAATGTCCTGCACCATGTACCAAAATTGTTCAGAGCTGTAAACTTATTCAGGAAAAGTCCAGCACAAGGGGGCAGAAATCTGAAGGCTAAATTTATAAATCTGTGCTGCTGGCACAGAATGTGAATTTGTAAAATTACCCCATTGTTTTTATTTTTCCTTTTTGTTCCCTATTCATTAAATTTCAGGTTATACAAAGTGTTGGGCTTCCAACAGACAGTTGCTGGCAATACATCAAGGCTGGTTGTACAATCACTTTTGTGTCTGTGGGAGATGGTAATGTAACTGAGGTTGGGCGGGGGGGGGGGGTGGGGGGGGGGGTTGGGGGGGGGGAACTTCCTCAGGGCCTCTCCCGCTTCGCCGTCATACCATAGGCTCAAACCCCATTTACAGCGGCAGAGCAGGAGAAGCTCTGAGGAAATTCACCCCCTTGGCGTCAGGCAGACCATCCGACTCCCTTGCACAGTTTGATTCGCGGTGATGTCATCTGCCGCAGATGATTTCTCACCTTCTGGCTTTGCACTGGGTGCAAGTATAACTCAGGTCTGGTACAAAGTCACTTTTAAAAGCACCCAGTCAGTCGGACGCCTCAGGCAGTTCAATAAAATTACACCAAGACTATGGACATTCCTACCTGCATTCTGAAACATTAACAATTTACCAGCCATAGAGTGGAGCTCTGTGCAAGACCCCAACCTCCACTGGCTCCCTGTTCCGCAGCATATTGAATTTGAAAGCCCGGTCCTCAGTGACAATTCTTTCCATGGCCTTTTAGTGCCCTGTGTCTGCAGTCTTCTCCAGCCCTACATCCCATCCCATGGTCTTCAGTCTGTGCCTCTGGCCTCCTGTGCATCCCATCCAACTTCCACTCCACCATCAGTGGCAAAACCTTCAACCACCTTACCTCTCTACTTCTTGCTCTGCCTTTAAAAGCCTCCTCAAAACTATAATTTCAGACATGCCTTTGGCCATCTCTCCCATTACTGCTCAGTATCTGTTTCTCCTCCAGTCCTGCAACCCTCCGAGATCTCTGTGCTCCTCCAATTCTGGCCTCTTGTGCATCCCCGATTTTCATCGCTCCACCATTGGCGGCAGTGCCTTCAGCTGCCTGTGTAGTGTATGTACCTTTAAGAGGAACTATGTTTTTGAAGCCCCTGTATACTGTAGTACCAGTACTGACCACTCGGGTATATAAGCCTGTGTAGCATCTTGTGTTGTTAGTTCACCTCCAGACTTTGTTCAGTAAACACTTGTTAAATCAACTCCTGCATTCCGTGTCTCCATTAACACACGGATCTAACAGTGGCGACAAGTTAGAAACGAACTTACCTGCAATTCGGCAGCACCTCAAGGGGATCGATTCCTCAGACGAAGGCCGAAGCCAGAAAAGAAAAAATAAATAAAATAACTCGAAGAAACTCGAAAACAAGGGCCAGGCTTGGTCTCCAGTCTGTGGTTTCCCCAGCTAAACGGGCTGGTGGCAGGTAGTGCACTGATCCTTCCTGGGCTGCGGTGGGCTAAAGCTCGATCGGGTGGCTCTGCAACGGGGCTGGGCAGCGAGTCGGGAAGTAGAAGCAAAGAGAAAGCGAGGGTGGAGCACTCAGGGCGCGGCCAGTGCTGCAAAGCAGGTTGGCATTCGGACCGAGCAGAAGGAGGGGAAAGTCCCAGAGGGTCCGCTCCACGACGGGAACGGTTCTCTAAGTAACGGAGAAACTACTGAAGCGATGTATAAAAAAAAATAGAAATACCGCGAAAAGCTGCAGGTCGCAACGGGAACCGCGGAGAACAGCGTTGGCAGCAGCGGCAGCGGTGGGAAAGCGCGGGAGGTGCCATCTTAACTCGGCGGGGAAGAAAGCAAAGCGCGGGAAGCGCCATTTTAGATTTTCAAAATGCCGAAGACTGGCAATGTTACTGCTTTCGATAGTGATATAGAAGATTGGACCACATATGTGGAAAGAGTGGAGGTATATTGCAAGGCGAATGAAGTAGCGGATGATAAAAAGGCATCGGTACTTCTAAATCTGATGGGCGCAAGGACATACGGGCTGTTACGAAACTTGATCACTCCAGCCAAACCGATGGACAAGAATTTTAAGGAGATTGTTGATACCTTACAGGAACACTTAAACCCAACACCGCTGCTGATAGCGGAACGATTCAAATTCTTCAGGAGGAATCAGCACAAGAGTGAAAGTAACGCTGATTACCTCACCGAATTACGAAAGCTGTCAAAGCACTGCCAATTCGGGGCAGGACTGGCAGATTCTCTACGAGACAAATTTGTCTGCGGTCTCCTAAGCGAAGGAACACAGAAAAGACTACTTTCTGAGAAAGATTTGACACTGGACAAGGCTTTCAGTGTGGCTGTATCATACGAAGCAGCAGCAAGAGGAGCTGCAGAGATACAGCAAAAGCCACAGGACTTCGGCACCCATGAAATGACACGGGGTTTCGAGAGATGTTATCGCTGCGGCAGATCCACCCATGACCAGAAGGACTGCTGGTTCAAGGACAAAGCATGCAGGCAATGCGGAAAGATGGGACACATTGCACGTGTATGCAGATCTGGAAAGAAATCCGCTGACAGTAAAAAGGTCAATAAGGAAAAGTACAGAAAGGTACAAATGATGACGGACAGTAGCTCCGAAGACCAGAAAAGCTGTCTCAAATTATATAATGTAATTGCCAAAGAAGATTACCAGACCATTTGGGTTACCCTCACGATAGCGGGGTCCCCAGTCAAAATGGAGCTAGATACAGGATCAGCTCTGACCGTCATGAGTCGACGGGATTACGAGCGGCTATTTCCGCATATACCTTTGAAAGACACATCCATTGTCTTGAAGACATATACGGGGCAGAAAGTATACCCCAGAGGAAAAATAAGGGTGCCTGTTGTATACAACGGCAAGGAAATACAGAAGTTGTATTTATACGTTCTGCAAGATGGTGGTCCGCCGTTGTTGGGACGTGAATGGATCAGAAAGATACGTTTAGACTGGCACTCCATTCAGGCACTGACGGTGACCAGTAAGAAAAAAAACGATGATGACGTCATACCTGGACGATTAAAAGAAATCTTGGCTAACGCCAAAGAAGTGTTTCAACAGGAATTAGGAACCCTGAAAGGCGCCACCGCCTCAATAAAAGTGGAAGATGCGGCAATTCCCAAGTTTTTAAGGCAAGGCCGGTGCCATACGCAATTCGTCCAGCTGTCGAGGCAGAGCTGGAGAATTTGGAAAAAGCAGGCGTGTTATCCAAGGTAGATTGGAGCGAGTGGGCAACACCCATCGTCCCGGTCATGAAGAAAACGTTGAATAATGATAAATCTGAAGAACAGAGAAAAGTTCGCATCTGTGGGGACTTCAAGGTGACTGTAAACCCGGTTCTTCACATGGTACAGTATCCTCTTCTGAGGATAGAAGATATTTTCGCCTCACTATCCGGAGGGAAACGTTTCACCAAAATTGACTTAGCACAGGCATATCTACAGTTGAAGGTTGAGGAGGCCTCTAAAAAAATATCTCACGATAAACACACACAAAGGCCTGTACCAGTACAATCGACTGGTTTTCGGAGTGGCATCAGCTCCGGCTATCTGGCAAAGAGCTATGGAGCAAGTCCTGCAAGGGATTCCGGGGACTCAATGCTATCTAGACGACATCCTTGTAACAGGAGAAAATGACAACGAGCACCTTGCCAACTTGGAGCAGGTGCTCACGAGGCTGAGAGAACGGGGCCTACGAGCAAATCGCCCCAAATGCGAATTTTTCCAGAAACAAATATCATATTGTTGCCATGTCATTAACGAAGAAGGGTTGCATAAGTCACCTGAAAAAATTGAAGCGGTCGTAAAGGCCCCAGCGCCTGAAAATGTCTCACAATTAAGGTCATTCCTGGGATTAGTAAATTACTATCATAAATTTTTACCAAACTTGTCGACGGTTCTGCACCCGCTTAACGCACTGCTACAAACGGGAGTAGTTTGGAAATGGAGCGAAGACTGTAAACGTGCCTTCCATAAATGCAAAGGCTTGATCACGTCCAGGGAAGTGTTGGCTCATTACAACCCATCACTGCCAATCAGACTGGCGTGCGATGCATCCCCTTATGGCGTGGGAGCGGTATTATCGCATAGATTCCCTGATGGCTCGGAGCGGCCGATAGCTTTTGCGTCACGCTCATTGAACTCAGCTGAGCGTAACTATGCCCAGATCGACAGGGAGGCACTCAGCCTGGTGTGGGGGGTGAAGAAATTCAACCATTACCTACACGGACAAAAGTTTACCTTGTTGACTGACCATCAACCCCTCATCTCCATATTCAACCCTAAAAAGGGTGTTCCCATTATGACAGCGCAAAGGCTACAGAGGTGGTCCCTTTTCCTAGAGGCACACCAATATGACAGAGTACAAAGGAACAAAACAGCATGGGAATGCTGACGGGTTATCGCGCCTACCGTTACCAACGGTGGAAGAGGTGCCTACAGTGGACCCAGTGGAGATATTCCACTCGATCATAGTGGAATGTCTACCGGTGACAAATTCTACCATTGAAAAGGAAACGCGAAATGACCCGACTCTCTCACGAGTCTACAATTTAACGGTGAAGGGATGGCCAGCACATGGCGAACCACTGTTGCCAGCATTCTCGCAAAGAAGAGAACAGCTATCAGTGTGCCGAGGAACCTTGATGTGTGGATCCAGAGTGGTGATTCCACCCAAACTCAAGGATAGAGTGCTAAAGGAGCTGCACGAGGGGCATCTGGGTGGAGTGAAAATGAAGAACTTAGCCAGAGCGTTTGTGTGGTGGCCAGGTATCGATGGAGACATCGAAGAAATGACCAAGAGCTGTCTAGGATGCCAGAAGGTCCAAAACGCCCCACCACAAGCCCCTCTACATCCATGGGAGTGGCCCTCATCTCCATGGCAAAGGGTACATATCGACTTTGCTGGTCCATTTATGGACTCAATGTTCTTAATCGCGGTGGATGCACACTCCAAGTGGCCGGAGGTAATAAAGATGTCCTCCACCACCACGGAAAAAACCATCACAGTATTAAGGACCATATTCGCCAGGAATGGGCTGCCTGAACAGATCTGTTCTGATAATGGACCGCAATTTGTATCCGAAGAATTCAGGAAGTTCTTAAAAAACAATGGGGTTAAGCACTACACGCCCGCCCCATACCATCCCGCCACCAATGGATTGGCTGAAAGGTTTGTCCAGACCTTCAAGAAGGCCATAAAGGCCATGGATAATGAAGACATAAATCTACAACATAAGGTAGATAACGTCTTGTTTGCGTACAGGAATGCAACACATGTGGTTACAAACCAAACCCCCGCCATGATGTTTTTCAATAGAAGACTAAGATGCCAGCTGGATTTGGTCAAGCCAAACGTCAGAAGGGACGTAGAGAACCGGCAATTTCAAAGCATGAATGAAAGGCCAACTAGAACCTTCCAGATAGGTCAACCAGTTTTGGCCCGGGACTACCATACTGAGAAATGGCAGCCTGGAACTATTTGCACACGACTAGGACCGCTGATGTATACCGTGGACATTGGAGAAAGCATAATAAGGCGCCATGCTGGCCAGATCATAGAGTCATCCGAAAAAGGACAACCTACACCACAACTCTATACGCCTAGTGATGAAGCAGAGATACCCATAGTGTCTGCCTCTGATCCGGTGATACTGGAACCAGATGAACCCGACACTAGCATTGAAGCCGAATCGACCTTGCCAAAAGAACCTACTACACCACCGAGGCGTTATCCGGGCCGAGTCAGGAAGCCTCCAGAGAGACTGAATTTGTAATTGATTAAATTCAGCAAATGTGTATATTATTGTTCTTGTAAAAATGTTATTTAATGATTACTTAAAATGTTATGTACTATTTATCTAAAAGGGGAGGAATTGTAGTGTATGTACCTTTAAGAGGAACTATGTTTTTGAAGCCCCTGTATACTGTAGTACCAGTAGTGACCACTCGGGTATATAAGCCTGTGTAGCATCTTGTGTTGTTAGTTCACCTCCAGACTTTGTTCAGTAAACACTTGTTAAATCAACTCCTGCATTCCGTGTCTCCATTAACACACGGATCTAACAGCCTGGACCCTAAGCGCTGGAATTTCCTCCCTAAACGTCACCGCCTCTCTGCCTCTCTCTCCTCCTTTAAGACGCTCCTTAAAACCAAGCTTTTGGTCACCTTATCTCCTTATGTGGCTCAGTGTCAAATTTTGTCTGATAACGCTCCTGCGAAGCACCGTGGGACGTTTTATTATGTTAAAGGCGCTATATAAATGCAAGTTGTTGTTGTATAACTGTAGTCACATTGGGTAACCAACAAAGAGAGGCGAGAAGAACAGGGAGTTCAGGCATGCGGTTGGAACAAGCACTGAGTGATCAGGGAATCACAGAGGCTGAAACCAACAAATGCTTTGAAACAGTCTGCAACATAAGTTATTTTAAATATAGCAGAAGTTGGCCTCTTATTGAACTAAAACCTCTTAGATAGCCAGGGAGCATTAATAATAATTGGAATCTGTTTAGATAGCCAGGGAGCATTAATCATAATTGGAATCTGTCACAGACTTGGAAAATACCTGTGAATTTTATAATAATGTTTTGCATTGCAACACCATCGATAAATGGTGTTTAATAAATAACAAACAAACTAAAATTCAGGGAAACAAATCTGACTGCCAATAGATGCAGCTGGACAGCGTTTAGTTCTTTTTAACCAAACTGGAAAAGGAAGAAATTATTAATCAGAATATTAAATTATTTGAATGCTCAGGATGCCATGCAGAATAAAACAGTATTCTGGATTCTGGCTATTTGTCTCTGATTTTTATGTTTGCAGGTTTACATGCTGGGCACTGTGTCACTGCCGTCAAGACCAAATGGTCATTTGACTCTGGTGGGCATCGCGGCCGAGTCCGATCCTGCCCTCACCCGACGTCCACACACACATTTTCCAGCAGAGGCCACTGGACAATGATCGGAAGCAGGAACATTGGCCGATTTTCCGCTCTCTCCTTCACAAGGCCAAGGCTACTCACAATATATATCAATGATTTGGATGAGGGAACCAAATGTAATATTTCCAAGTTTGCCGACGACACGAAACTAGGTGGTATTGTGAGTTGTGAGGAGGATGCAAAGAGGCTTCAAGGCGATTTAGACAAGTTGAGTGAGTGGGCAAATACATGGCAGATGCAGTCTAACGTGGATAAATGTGAAGTTATCCACTTCGGTAGGAAAAACAGAAAGGCAGAGTATTATTTAAATGGTGATAGATTGGGAAATGCTGATGTACAAAATGACCTGGGTGTCCTTGTACATCAGTTACTGAAAGCAAACATGTAGGTTCAGCAAGCAGTTAGGAACGGAACTGGTATGTTGGCCTTCATTGCAAGAGGATTTGAGTATAGGAGCAAGGATGTCTTACTACAGTTATACAGGGCCTTGGTGAGACCACACCTGGAGTACTGTGTGCAGTTTTGGTCTCCTTACCTAAGAAAGGATATACTTGCCATAGAGGGAGTGCAGCGAAGGTTTACCAGACTGATTCCTGGGATGGCAGGACTGTTATATGAGGAGAGATTGGGTCGACTAGGCCTGTATTCACTAGCATTTAGAAGAATGAGAGGGGATCTCATTGAAAGGTATAAAATTCTGACAGGGCTAGACAGACTGGATGCAGGGAGAATGTTTCCCCTGGCTTGGGGTTCTAGAACGAGGGGTCACAGTCTCAGGATATGGGGTAGGGCATTTAGGACTGAGATGAGGAGAAATTTCTTCACTCAGAGGGTGGTGAATCTGTGGATTTCTCTACCACAGAAGGCTGTGGAGGCCAAGTCACTGAATATATTTAAGAAGGAGATAGATAGATTTCTAGACACAAAAGGCATCAAGGGGTATGGGGAGAGAGCGGGAATATGGTATTGAGATAGAGGATCAGCCATGATCATATTGAATGGCGGAGCAGGCTTGAAGGGCCGGATGGCCAACTCCTGCTCCTATTTTTCTATGTTTCTAAGGCACTGAGGCCAATTGAAGCATGCTAACTGCTGTCCAACTGCAATCAGCTAACTCAGCACAACCAGGGGATCAAACCTGGGACCTTCCTGGCCTGCAAGGGTCAGTTGCACACCGGAATGTGCATTCGATCACTGAGCCATCAGGGTAACATTCTGTGCCGTTCTACTCAGTCGCATCGCCTCTCGCATTTCCAATCTCTTCCTCTGCCAAATATTTACAAATCAATTTAAGAATCGAGCTGTGTATCCAGGCTGCAGTCAACCTTGGTCATGTTTTATCTAATCTGCTGCTTGCATGCAACATAACTGAGGTGTTTATCATCCTATATCTATTACACTTATATTCCTGTCATTTTTCAGTATTTCTGCAGTGTAGTTTCACACAGTCACCTCTGGAACCAGGATTCAAACTGAGCCAAGACTAGAGATGGTGGTTGTATCATAGAATTGCAGAGTGTTACAGCACAGAAATAGGCCTTTCGGCCCATTAAGGCTACACTGGAGTTTTTCTCCGCATGACCCACCTAGTCGAATGCCACTCTCTTGCTTGCTCCCTCCACCTTTTATATTACACTTTTTCAAGCAACTACCTAATTCCCTTTTAAGAGACTTTATGAACTCTGCTTTAACAATGGTTTATGGCAGACAATTCCACAGAGTTACCACCATCTGGGTAAAGAACTTTTTTTCAAAGCTCCCCTTTAATTCTTTTTGGTATTATCTTAAATTTGTGCCCTCTCATTATCTTCTCATTGACCAGTGTAAAGAATCTATCACTAATATATTTACCTTATCCTAACTGCTCATAATCTTGCAGTCATCCCGGAACCTTATAAACTTTAGTGAAGAAAGCCCTAACTTCTCAAGTCTCTCTTCATAACTGTCCCCCTTATCCCTGTAGCATCTACACTGCACCTTTTCCCATTGCTTTTATATCCTTCCTATAATGGGTGCCCTAAACTGTTCACATTATTCCAATTGTGGCCTAATTATGGACTTGTACAAGTTCAACATTGCTTCCTTGCTTTTGTAATTTATGCAAAACCAAGAATTCCATTTGCCTTTTTCTGACTTTATTCACTTATGAAGCCACCTGTAATGGCCTCTGTATCTCCACACTAAGGTCCTTTTGCCCTTTACATAATTTAATATCTTACTTCCTAATAGTAAATAAATCCAGCCTCAACACACACTGCTTACCAAATCTTTCCAGTCCGGGAAATGTCCTTTTACTCCAAACCCTTAGCTTTCAGCCCATCAACCATCTCTTTATTCATGTGGCCACATTCCCCTTAATGCAATGTACAGAAATAGTACATTTTCTGGTAGTGTATCAAATACTATATGAAAATTCATATAAACCACATCCATCACATTCACTTTATCTTTGCAAAGAATGTTAATAAGTTGATTGGGAACCACATATCTTTTAAAAATCTGTGCTGTTTGATCCTGATTAGCTTATGTTTCTGCAATGGGCTTAATGGTTTTCCCCCATATTGTAGACTCTAGTGCTTGGGTTCTCCGATCTCCCACTGTAACTTCGCTGGAATATCAGCTGAAGCCTCTCCAAGGTTTCTGCCATTCTTCTGTCGAAGTTATAGTAAGAGATCGAGAGAGTCCCATGGAAATTCTACCCCTAGAAGTTTACAAATAACTGAAGTAAGATGAAGTGAATAATCTGGTTTATTCCAGTGTCCTCTTTTGAAGAGTGTGTGCTGCATTTGCAACCCTCTGGCACAATATTCCTTTCCACAGAAATTTGGAAATGACAGTCAGACCCTCACTAGCTTCCTTCAGTATCCTCAGATTTAAACCAGTGATTTGTCTACCTCAAGTATAAACTTCTTTAGTACCGTTTCTGTTTGAATAGTAACCTCCACTAACAGCTCTACACCCATCTCTGGTGGTTCCACAATCCCCATATCCACCTCCCCTGTGAAAAACTGAGGAAAAGTACTTCTTTAATATCTCTGGCTTTCTTTCACTCAGCAATATGGGCGAGCCTCCTTCATCTGATAGTAGCTCAACCTGTATCCTGACGGATCTTCTTCCGATTAATGTAGCTGAGGCATACAGGCCAGAATGGCCTTAGGTCCAATCCCTGTTGGTGCTGTGTTTGCTGATCTCCACTGCACTGGTAAAGGTACTACACTTGCTCTCAATACCTTTGGGTTAGAAAGGAGATAAATCAACCAGGGTTCTTGCTCGTGATCATATCCAAGGCCCTTGCTGGAAAGTACATAACTTGCATGAAGAATGATCACTTGGGTGAAGTGCCTGGTACTGTGGAAAAGTAACCCAGCAAAGGACCATTGTCACCAGAAGCAGAAGAAGGAGGCGGGGCAAGAGAAAATTAAGAAAAAAAGTACCCATGCTGAATGAATTTAGCCAAGGTTAGTTTATTCTGATCTAACCTTTGTTGTGTCTGACCTGGAAGTGTTTGATGGAGTAGAGCAGAAGAAACTTTACTAACAGGTGCTGTACCTGACCTGGGAGTGCTTGATGCCGAAACTAGGTGCCTGGAATGGAAAAGTTCATGTTTAGCACAGAACTCACGAACATTTATAAAAAACAAATGATAAGGAATATGTAAAAGCTTAACAACAGCTCACTGGATTTTGTAAAGGGCAGAATATAGGCGCTGGAATTTTGGACAAGTTGAGGTTTGCATAGGGAAGACCTCAGGGAGCTATGTTCAAGAAACTGAGTCTTGAGGTAACAACATCATTGATAAAGGTTTCAGCAGTGGTGGGAGAGAGGGAGGGGTGGAGGTGGGTAATGTTGAAGAGGTGGAAGCAAGCAAGGAACAGGATTTGGGATTTAAAGCTCAGCCCTGGGTCAAACTGAGGTTGCGCATGGGCTGGTTTATTGTTCTGTAGGCAAATGAGGAAGGGGAGTTCGGAGCAAGGGAATTAGATTTTTGGCAGTAGCCAACTAAGATGGCTTCAGTTTTGTTAATGTTCAACTTGAGAAAATCTGGAAGGCCATGAAGCAGAAATTGCAGTGTGATATAATGTCTGGGCTTAGTTGGGCAGAGGTTGGGAGGGTATGAGGAAGAAGGAGGAGATGGAGGTTGAAGAGGAGATGGCCATTGAGATGGCTGTGCAGATAATATCAGTCTTTGTGTTGGAGAACGTCCATAAGTCCCTCATGTTTTGCATTGTAGGTGAGGATGGGGCAGGTTTAGACGTGCGAGGATTCAGTTGAGCACTGAGAGAGGATTCTCAGATTGTCTTTAATCTGGAACATTGGAGAGGAAGACATGGGACACCAGGTGCACTGCAGTCTGTGACCTTTGGACTTGAGGGTTTGGAAGCCCTACCAGGGTAATGGGGAGGCTGGGAGACTGTGAGTGACCATGAGGGGATGATCATATCAAAAGACACACCGAAGGCATCTGTTGAGAAAATTGACAGCAGAAGGGGTGTTGTGGTGGGTGAATGGCCAGTGGAGAAGGGATTGGGAATTAGGGAATGTACTAGTGAGGGAACTACAGGACATTTTTTCCAGGGGTGTTGAGTGGGGGTAGGTGGGCAGGGAGATGTGGATGTTGAAGGAGATGAGGTAGTGATAGAAAAAACCTTGCCAATGTTCAAAATCTCAGAAATGGTTGAAGACTTCAATGACTGGAAAGGTTGGCATAGTTGAAATTACTGTTCCATGGGGCTTCTCACAGGGGTCAGAGGTTATGCTGTTCCTACGAGGTGTGAATGCTGTGGTGTAGAAGTGGGGGGAAGGGGAGCACATGCACAGTAAAAGAATTTAGAAAGACATTTGGAAGAGACGCTTGCCAAAGACAGTGAAACACATGTTTTTGATTGATTCCTGGAAAATGAGCAAATAGTAAAAGAATTGGCCAATTCCACTCCCCCAGCAGGCCGTTGACAAAGGAGGCATGGGCTGAGAATCAGCGCTACAATGTGTGATTCCCAAAGTGTGATGGAGGATATGGGAGGGACACAAAACATACACTAGATGTTCAATTTATATATATACTAGCTGGGGGTGCCCGGCGTTGCCAGGGCTTCTTTGGGCCGCGCGGTTGATGGCTGGGCGCTGCCGCTCCTGCGCTCTGTGTCACTCTTTCCCTCCCTGACCCTCTCTCTGTCTGTCCCCCTCTCTCTCCCTGCCCCTCTCTCTCCCTGCCCCCTCTCTCTCCCTGGCCATGTATGTCCCCTCTCTCTCTCCCTCCCTCTCTCTCACACTCCCGCTCTCCTCTTCCTCTCTCTCTCTCCCTCCCCTTGTCTCTCCCTGCTTTGCTCTCTGTCCCTCCCTCCCCTCTCCCTCCCTAGCGCCTCAGGCCCGGTGCCGTTGTGATAATTTGGGAGCAGGGGAAGGGCTTTGAAAACTGAGGCCAGCCGCGGTGGACGTGCGGGGCCTAGCGGTTGAGGCCCGGCCGGGCTCTGGGGCCGAGACGGACCCCAGCTGAGCTCCCAGTGCGGCAGGGCGCCGTGGCACGGTTAACGGCCGGCCGCTGATGCTCCCCCGCCCGCTCTGTGTCTCGGGCTGAGCGGTTGTGAGGCCCGGCCTGAGTGACTCCAACTCACCTCCCGCTCCCGGAGCCGCAATGTGGGGGTTTGTTTGGCTGGTGCTGTCGCTGTGGGGATGAAAAAAATGGCGGCGAAGTTTTGGGAGGCTGCAGGATTAGGCCCGCCCACAGACGGCGGATTGGTCAACCATCAGGTCACTGAACTGTAGGATTGGTCAACATCACGTCACTCGACGCTAATGAGCAGTAGGATTGGTCAACCGCTAATGAGCGGATTTTTGAGGATTTTTGAACGTTTTTTGTATAGTGTCCGAACAATTTTTGTCTGACCAAAAAGTAAATATGCCTATTAGACTCCCCTAATGATAAGCTTTCTTTTGAAATAACATGCGTGTAGGTACGCTCTATAACATTTGTGTATAGCGGACAGACAGACAGAGTGAGCTGGGTAGGATTGAGTGGGGAATGGTGCTCAAAGGGTTGACGGTGGATAGGCAATGGCAAACATTCAAAGACCGAATGGATGAGCTACAGAATTTGTTCATCCCAGTTTGGTGTAAAAATAAAACAAAAAAGGTGACTCAACCGTGGCTAACAAGGGAAATTAGGGATAGCATAAGATCCAAGGAGAGGACATATAAATTGGCTAGAAAAAGCAATAATCCTGAGGATTGGGAGCAGTTTAGGAGTCAACAAAGGAGGACAAAGGGATTAATTAAGAAAGGGAAAATAGAATATGAGAGTAAGCTAGCAGGGAACATAAAAACTGACTGCAAAAACTTTTATAGATATGTGAAGAGAAAAAGATTAGTGAAGTCAAGCGTAGGTCCCTTACAGTCAGAATCAGGGGAATTTATAATGGGAAACAAGGAAATGGCAGACCAACTAAATGCATACTTTGGTTCTGTCTTCACAAAGGAGGACACAAATAACCTCCCAGAGATGCCAGGGAACATAGGGTCTGATGAAAGAGAGGAACTGAAAGAAATCAGTATTTGTAGGAAAATGGTGTTAGGAAAATTGATGGGACTGAAGGCCGATAAATCCCCAGGGCCTGATGGTCTACATCCCAGGGTACTTAAGGAAGTGGCCCTAGAGATAGTAGATGCATTACTGATCATCTTCCAGAACTCGATAGACTCTGGAATGGTACCCATGGATTGGAGGGTAGCTAATGTTACCCCACTATTCAAAAAAGGTGGTAGAGAAAAAGCGGGGAATTATAGACCGGTAAGCCTGACATCGGTAGTGGGGAAAATGCTAGAGTCTATTATAAAAGATGTAATAGCAGAGCACTTGGAAAGCAGTGACAGGATCGGACAAAGTCAACATGGATTTACAAAAGGTAAATCATGCTTGACTAATCTACTGGAATTTTTTGAGGATGTAACTGGTAAAAGAGATAAGGGAGAACCAGTGGATGTGGTGTATTTGGACTTTCAGAAGGCTTTCGATAAGGTCCCACACAAGAGATTAGCGTGCAAAATTAAGGCACATGGGATTGGGGGCAAGGTATTGACTTGGATAGAGAACTGGTTGGTGGACAGAAAGCAAAGAGTTGGAATAAACGGGTCGTTTTCCGAGTGGCAGGCAGTGACTAGTGGGGTACCGCAAGGATCGGTCCTAGGACCCCAGCTGTTCACAATATATATTAATGATCTGGACGAGGGAATTGGATGTAATATCTCCAAGTTTGCAGACGACACAAAGCTGGGCGGGAGGGTAAGCTGCGAGGAGGATGTCGGGAAACTCCAGTACGATTTGGACAGGTTGGGTGATTGGGCAGAAACATGGCAAATGCACTATAATGTGGATAAATGTGAGGTTATCCACTTTGGTGGCAAAAACAGGAAGGCAGATTATTATTTGAATGGCAATAGATTGGGAGAAGCGGAAGTGCAAAGAGACCTGGGTGTCCTTGTGCACCAGTCGCTGAAGGTAAGCATGCAGGTGCAGCAGGTGGTTAAGAAGGCAAATGGTATGTTGGCCTTCGTAGCAAGAGGGTTCGAGTACAGGAACAAGGATGTCTTGCTACAGTTGTACAGGGCCTTGGTGAGACCGCACCTTGAGTATTGTGTGCAGTTTTGGTCACCTTACCTGAGGAAGGACGTTCTCGCCATGGAGGGAGTGCAGCGAAGATTCACCAGGCTGATACCTGGGATGGCAGGAATGACGTATGAGGAGAGATTGTGTCGATTGGGCTTATACTCACTGGAGTTTAGAAGATTGAGAGGGGATCTCATCGAAACCTATAAAATTCTGTCAGGTCTGGACAGACTAGATGCAGGAAGGATGTTTTTGATGGCCGGGGAGTCCAGAACCAGGGGTCATAGTCTAAGGATAAGGGGTAAGCCATTTAGGACTGAAATGAGGAGGAATTTCTTCACCCAGAGAGTGGTGAACCTGTGGAATTCTCTGCCACAGAGGGCGGTGGAGGCCAGTTCATTAAATATATTCAAGAAAGAGTTGGATATATTTCTTGAGGCTAAAGGGATCAAGGGATATGGGGAAAAGGCAGGGACAGGGTACTGAATTTGGATGATCAGCCATGATCACATTGAATGGCGGAGCAGGCTCGAAGGGCCGAATGGCCTACTCCTGCTCCTATCTTCTATGCTTCTATGCTATGACAGACAGACAAACCAACTCGTTTATATCTATTTATTATTTATATATATAGATACATATACATAGAAGATCACCCATAGCATTGCTGAAGGCAAGTTGGATGATGAACTGTTTCATAAGGACAAAAATATTATACCATGTAATGCAGAATTTATTATTCTGATGCTAAGGTGTAGGTGTGCCACTTTTGAGGTCACATATTTCTTAAGTAAACAATAGACTCAGGTCGATCAGAGTTTAATTCTTTGGTGAGGGAGCCCTGCAGGGTGAGGTCAATCAGGGTGCAAATCAGAACCCTGGATAAAATGTCGGATTTTCTTTCTCTTTTATTTTAAGGTTATTTTTTTTTAAGTTAGAGACTGCAAGTATTCTGGCTCCTGTGTTTTAATGAGGAACTTTCTGTTATTGGGAGAGTTTCTCTGTACCTTCAAAATGGCTGGCTTTCTTAAAACAAAAAGATTCTGGAAATAATTTGCATATGAGCCAATCAACTGCAATACATTTGGATGAATAAATTTATAATTAAGCATGAAGTAGGACACTGGAAATATGTGCTCAATATTATGTTTTTATTATGTTATATAACTCTTGCATTTAGTTAGCATGCATCGGTCACACTTTAAAGTATCAAAAGTATATAAAACGGAGGAAGAGATGCTCATTGTTTTCTGATCTTGAGGAGCAGCTGGGGATTTATGAGCAATGAACAGATAAACAGTTAGGGGTAGAACTTCTGTGGGGTTCTCCCAATGCTTTCCATGGATCTTCTCCAAAGTTACAGTGGAAATACGGGAGGATCTCACAGAGAATTGAATGCCGTTGGTCTCTGATGAGCCTCAGGATGTGCCAAGAGTAATTTGTTCTTGTGGCGTTAAAGGGACAGACCAGATTGCACAGAGCTCCACCCTGGCAGCAGAATAATACATCGTATGTTGCATGCTGTAGCATTCGTAAGATCACAAGCTATTTACTAATAAGGAAGACCATTTGGGCCAGTTGAGTTCATTGTTCGGTTAGGCTTGGGCTGATAAGTGGCAGGTAACATTCGCGCCACAGAGTGTAAGGCAATGACTATCTCCAACAAGCGAGAGTCTAACCACCGCCCCATGACATTCAACGGCATTACCGTCGCCAAATCCCCCACCATCAACATCCTGGGGTCACCATTGACCAGAAACTTAATTGGACCAGCCACATAAATACAACAAGAGCAGGTCAGAGGCTTGGTATTCTGTGGCGAGTGTCTCACCTCCTGACTCCCCAAAGCCTTTCCACCATCTACAAGGCACAAGTCAGGAGTGTGATGAAATACTCTCCACTTGCCTGGATGAGTGCAGCTCCAACAACACTCAAGAAGCTCGACACCATCCAGGACAAAGCAGCCCGCTTGATTAGCACCCCATCCACCACCTTAAACATTCACTCCCTCCACCACCAGCGTACCGTGGCTGCAGTGTGTACCATCTACAAGATGCATTGCAGCAACTCGCCAAGGCTTCTTCGGCAGCACCTCCCAAACCCGCGACCTCTTCCACCTAGAAGGACAAGGGCAGCAGGTGCATGGGAACACCACCACCTGCAAGTTCCCCTCCAAGTCACACATCATCCTGACTTAGACGTTATCGCCGATCCTTCATCGTCGCTGAGTCAAAATCCTGGAACTCCCTCCCTAACAGCACTGTGGGAGTACCTTCACCACACGGACTGCAGGGGTTTGAGAAGGCAGCTCACCACCACCTTCTCAAGGGTAATTAGGGATGGCCAATAAATGCTGGCCTTGCCAGAGACGCCCACATCCCATAAACAATTTTTTTTACTCCAGAAAGACCCTAAAGTTCCTCCATTGTGGCATCCAATTGTTTCTTAAATGTTTGCAAGATTTTCACCCCCACTACTCTATCTGGAAATCCATCCCACATATTGATCACACTGCTGTCCATGAGCAAAGTCAATGCAGATCTATTAGCTTTTTGAAAAAAATTACCACAAAAAAATGTATTTTATAGCTTCCAATTAATATACAGCCAAATTTATAATTGTGTTTGAATTTTTGGTTTCTGCGGAATGGGAAAGGATTGATAAGCACAAGATAGATATGCCTTACCATGGAAATTGCCTGCCTCATAAAATGGAGATAAAATCTTTTTGTCATTGATAAATGAATTTATATTGCAGAAAGGAGGCACTCTAGAAATGGGAGCTGACACTCAGCAAATAATTCTACCAGGCCCACGCAACGGGATGTTGGCATTCTGCACAGATATCATTAATCTTATCGAGTGCTGGTGCAGTGAAACCTTCAGCTCCAGGAGTTCCCATTCCTCCACAGAATAAAGACAGACAGATACATGAAGATAACTTTAACTAGCATTGATCTTCAATGCAGAACCTAGAAGCTAACAGCCTGCTCAACACAGCGAGACGTTCTCCAATTACACCACAGCACTTCTACCCTCCGTGATTGTCCACTATCTTTCTTAACTTTAAATTGGCTGGAATAGCTCAGCAGCATTGCACAGACTATTTGTAGTTAAGGGTTTAGATTTTTTTTTATTGAGGAAGCGAATATCCCCTACATTGAGGAGCTGCTTTCAAGAAGCTCAATTTCCTCTCTCTAATGCAGACATCCCCTCAATAACTCAACTCCCCATAAAGCTTAAATCTACATTTGGGAAGACTCTTCTAACCCATTTCTCACACTTCTGGGAAAAGAAAAAGCTAGTCATTTGATAGGTGATCCCTCTCTCACCTACAACTTGTACCCCCATCACAACCTTTACATACATAGAATCTACAGCACAGACACAGACCATTCGGCCCAACTGGTCTATGCCAATGTTTATACTCTCCTCCAACTCTAATTACCTCTTCCCATCCTGCCTATTATATTGATGCTACTCTGAACTTCCCTCTCTTGTTCATCCTAAGCTCCAAAAAGCCCATCCTACACACACTTTCTCCTCCTTGTATTCTCACTGTGTTGAAACCAAGGCAATTGCATAATTTTCTACACTAACTCATTCTTTCCCATGATCCCAACAGTCTGGAATGTCTCACCTCCCTCAGCCTACCCTTCCTCCTACAATCTACAGGCTTTTAAAATACAAACTTGGCATCACTTCATCACGACTCCCTGATTTAGCTTATCTTCCCTCTTTTTAACCTTGGTGTCTAGCATTGTGAATGTTGGCCCTCACCTAGGATTCTCAATAAAAAAGTGAAGAGCCAATGTCTGTAGTGCAGGGCAAGGTTTTATAAAAAGCAGAGATGAGGGAAACCAAGAAAATAAGAAGCTTATTAGACCCAACAAGCCCATCCTTTTTTGTTTGATCTCAACCCCACCCTATCCACCTTCTCCACATATCTCTCAATCCCTTCTCTCTCTAGAAACACATCTAATTGTCTTGTGACCCCATTTATATTAATCCACTTCAATCCCTTTCCTGGTGTGTATTCTGCAACTTGATTATCCATTGGGTGAAAAAGTTGCCCTGACTTCTCTTCTGCTCCCAACTTCCTCACTGTGTATATAGTTGGTATAATAGTGCTGTTTACACCTGGGGGAGGGGAACAGACAAAACCATAAAAATATTGGGGGAGAAATTCGGTATCGCCCCATTTGGGGTGCAATTATCGGCTGGGCACAAAGTTTAGCCCCTGCCGCTAATTATCACCTCCAACTGCAAACTTGGCTTCTATCGCCCCTGGAGGTGATTGGAGTGCTAAATCAGGCGCTACACACCTCTCTTATGGCGCTAATGCTGAGGAGCGAGGCACTAACTCAGAGCGCTGGCGAAGCTCAGGTGATGTCAGTTAGCAATGGAACACAGACACACTGGTGCTGACCAGTTCTTAAAGGGGAGGGTCGATCTTTCACTCCAGCCACACTCTGCTCATTGCGGCCTTGAATCTCGGCCTGGACAGACCTGAACTTGAATTCTGCTGCAAAGCAGAATGGAGAGGCCCAGGGAATGAGCTCAGCGCTTCAGCGGCCGGGCCTTGGTGGCTCTGGTTGGCGCAGTGGAGCGCCGAAGATCAATACTGTACCCAGAGAGTGGCAGGAGGCCATTGCCACACGATTATAGAAAAGTGTGGAGGGAGATGGCTCAGCACGTCTCCTCCAGGAGCCTGGTGCCCAGGACCCACACTCAATGTCGGAAGAAGTTCAACGACCTCACTCGGGTGGTCAGGGTAAGTGGCTGCTTTTCAATAACTCTACATCCCTCCATCTCAACTTCACTCTGTGCCCAGAGGGTTTAAAAACCCTGAATGCCCAACACTCATCCAAGACCAATGGCCATCACACACGCACATTCCACACCTTGCATATATTAAGGGCTATTCAACCATGGGAGACACATCAGGCAAGCACATGGCTGCACATTTACTCAGACGCCGTCCTTTTTCTTGCAGCCCAAACTACCTCACAACAGGCGGCAGCAGCAACGGATGTGTGGAGGGCCAGCTGAGCTGCAGACCCTCAGCGATTTGGAGGCGCGTGTCCACCGGATCGTTGTCAGCCAGGTGATAGGTGCCGTGGCCGCTGGAGAGGTCGACCCCCTTGGGGACAGCAATGGTATGTTCATCAGCTTTCTCTCCTCTCTCATTCCACTTGCCCCTCACAACACCAGCCTTTTACACTTTCAATCCAACTTACTAAATGTCTCCAGTCCTTGCTCCCTTACTGCCCCCCTATCCTGACAGTAAAGTCATTCTTGTACCTCCCTGCTTTCGGATAGTGAGCAGCTTGTCCCTCAAACAAGCAGTGGGAGCGACAGCCCAGGCGAGGAAGAGGAAGCCAGAGCCTCAGCACCTGCATCTCCCGAGGGAGCCCATGGCCACACTGGGACCACGCCTTCCCTGGAGGGGAGCAGGGGGGAAGGGTCTGATGAGAGTGAAGCTCCGGGACCCAGCAGGCTGCAGCAACGCCATGGGGGTAGGGAGCTCGGGGGCCATCTCCCCGGAGGGAGAGTAGGCAAGCGAGTCCTGCTGCACTGGACGCAAAGGAGGAGCGCCTCATCGCGGAAATGAACACCCAGGCAGTGAACATGCACACTCAGCTCATAGGTGCAATGGGAAGGGTGCCCGTAAGCATTGATGGACTGGCAAGGAGAGTGGAGCAGTCCGCTGCAGCACAGGCTGATGCAACGCAACGGCTTAGTGCTGCAATTCAGTCACTGGCTGCTGCCATCCAATCTCAGACTGCTCTCATGCAGTCTCAGATTGATGTAACGCAAGCACTGACTGCTGCCATCCTCGCTGGGTCGGTCACATTGCCCCGGGGCTCTCACGGTGCAGCAGCAGGCCAGCAATCTGTGCTTGAGCAGATTGCTCCGGATGCTGAGGTGCTGCCCCGTGGGAGTGCCAGTGTGTCGGTCGAGCAGGAAGGTGAGCACTGTCCTCTCTCAGGATGACAGCATTCCTGCTCCTACCACTGGCACTTCCCCTTTGCACTTGACACCGCCTGCAACACAGCCAGCCCAGACTGCTGCCACCCATGCAGAGTTGGTGCAGTCTGCAGCCAGGGCCTCCAGGCCCAGAGCTGGTCGAGGGCGTCCTTCAAGGGCATCTGTAGTCTCAGCATCTGACATTCGGCAGCCTTCCACCAGCCTTGCTGCAGAGACTGGGGCACCATTACAGAGGAACAGTAGGGTGGGAAGGGGGGAAGTGCGCAGGGGATGGAGATCACCCTCGAAGGGCAAACAGTAGGAGGTCTAAATAAATGGTGGGAATGTTTGTAGTAAAGGTCGAGGTTCGTCTGATAACACTTGTTTAGTGATTTGGCATTTATCTCCAGCTTGTGAGAACCAATTCTGTTAATTAATGGTTTGTTGTGTTTGTTTCTATTAGTTTGTCCTGAATAAATGACACACACAGAGTTCGTTAAATAAAAAAGTTGTTGTATTCAAAATGTACATGTTTGGCCTTTGGAATCATTGCTGCCTTGGCCAGCTATGGGTTGCGGGTTGCTTTCCATGATGTTGTTCTCCATGCCAGAAGCCACCTTCTGAGTAGGGGCCTAGAAGCGGCTTCTTATCAGCTGTTGACGGACGGCTCTTGCAGTGGCAACATTGTGGGCCTCCCTCCCACAGTGCTGCTGCTGATCATCCTCCTCTTCCCCCTCCTCTTCCGGTGGTGCACCAATCCCTGGTGGCATTGGCTGGGTCCTGAGGATTGCCAGATTGTGAAGTATGCAGCACACAACTATGCACAGGGAGACTCACTCAGGAGAGTACTGCAGGGCGGGACCGTTGCTTGAGCACACCGATCGTCTGCTCAATTATGTTCCTGGTGGCGATATGGCTCTCATTATACCGCAGCTCGGCAGGGGTGTTGGGGTTACGGAGTGGTGTCATCAGCCAGGTGCAGAGTGGATAACCCTTGTCTCCGAGGAACCAACCACTTGGCTGATGCGGTGCCTGGAAAAGGTCTGGCACACCAGTCTGGCGCAGGATGAAAGCATCGTGGCTGCTGCCAGGATAGCGGGCATTGACGGCGAGTATCAGCTGTCTGTGGTCAGAGACCAACTGGACATTTAAGGAGTGGTAGCCCTTGCGGTTTCGGAAAACCTCTGCATTTTCATGCGGTGCCCGCAATACCACATGCGTGCAGTCAATGGTGCCTTGCACCATGGGGAAGCCCGCTATCCTCGCAAAGCCACATGTGTGTTCATGCTGTTTGGCCCGGGTCATGGGGAAAGAGATGTACTGGCATCTCCTTTTATAGAGGGCATTTGTCATCTCCCGGATACAGCAATGGACAGTGAACTGGGAGATATTGGCGATGTCCCCAGTAGCTGCTTGAAAGGAGCTGGTGGCATAAAAATTCAGAGCCACTGTCACCTTCACTGCCACTGACAGAGACGTCCTGGTCCTGAGTTGAGGCGACAGATCTGGTTGCAGCAGGCGGCAGAGCTCAGTGACCACCTCCTTGCTGAAGTGCAGCCTGCGCAAACACTGCTCCTCAGACAAATGAATGTAGGAGAATTGTTCCCGGAATATCCTGGGAGGGTAAGGTCTCCTGTGCAGAGGCCTGTTGGCCCTCCTCCCTCTGGCCATGTTTGCCACTCTCTCTCTGCGTCTCTGATGCCTCCGATTCTGCAGGTGCAGGACGATGCCCCGATTCAGTGCAGCCCCCATAGTCTCTTCTAAATTGATGCAAGGTCAAATCAAAAAGAACCTGTAAAGTGCTGCTCAGTACCCAAAACTACTTCACAGAGCGTTGAATCTCTCCAGAATCTCTCTCGCTCTCTCTCAGAATGAATGGTGCAAAAACGTCTCTGACAAAAAAGGCAGGAAGAGGCCGCCTTTAAATAGCACTCCCTCAGCCCCTTCCTGACTGCAAAACGTTCCCCATTACCTGTCGTTGCTAGTGGCAGGCGGAAAGGAAGGGGGCGCCACTCAATATCCGGTCTGGGGTGCTACCGGGGCGTTGCACGCTCGACTGACGTCACGATCTGCGAGCCCAGGAGATCATGGCGGTAGTGTTTAGCGCTGCTGCAAAATGTCTGGTCAATTTTGCAAACATCGCTGCGCCCGGGCGCTAGTTTCTTTGCGCCCCAGAAGGCGCTAATCAACCGAATTTTCCCCCCAGTGGGTGTTAAATTTGGGAACGCCCACTGTTAGGTGCCTCACCCTGCCCTAAGTGCAGGGTTATTACCCTGTGCACAAATGGGGAGGTCCGAGGAGTCCCGGATATTGTGCCTTGGACCTCAATACAATGAAGGCGGCGCTTTTGGAAGAGACAGGACAAGGTATGTGCTCCAAGTTTGGTAGCGCCGCAGCACACGGGTAAGTGGTCGGGTCTTTGGACTTGTTGTCGTGGGGTCGGAGAGAGGTCGGGGGCCTCGGACATGTCATGGGAGTCGGAGAGGGCTCGGGGGGCTGTGGACTTGTCGCGGGGGTCGAGTAGGGTCGGGAGGGGTCTTTGGACGTCGCAGGGGTCGGATAGGGATCAGGGGCTTCGGACATGTTGCGGGGTTCGGGGAGGGATCGGGGGTCGGGTAGGGATCAGGGGCCTCGGACATGTTGTCGCGGGGGTCGGGGAGGGATCGAGGGTCTTTGGACATGTTGCGGGGTTCGGGGAGGGATCGGGGGTCTTTGGACTTGTCGCGGGGGTCGAGTAGGGTCGGGAGGGGTCTTTGGACGTCGCAGGGGTCGGATAGGGATCAGGGGCTTCGGACATGTTGTCGCAGGGGTCGGGGAGGGATCGAGGGTCTTTGGACTTGTCGCGGGGGTCGAGTAGGGTCGGGAGGGGTCTTTGGATGTCGCAGGGGTCGGATAGGGATCAGGGGCTTCGGACATGTTGTCGCGGGGGTCGGGGAGGGATCGAGGGTCTTTGGACATGTTGCGGGGTTCGGGGAGGGATCGGGGGTCGGGTAGGGATCAGGGGCCTCGGACATGTTGTCGCGGGGGTCGGGGAGGGATCGAGGGTCTTTGGACATGTTGCGGGGTTCGGGGAGGGATCGGGGGTCTTTGGACTTGTCGCGGGGGTCGGGTAGGGATCAGGGGCCTCGGACATGTTGTCGCGGGGGTCGGGGAGGGATCAGGGGCCTCGGACATGTTGTCGCAGGGGTCGGGGAGGGATCGAGGCCACCTCAGTGCATGCCAATGTTAGAGTGGGGATCTGAAGCATGCATTAGGCCCTTTATTTGCATATGTAAAGGGCCTAACGCCGGCTTCAGGCGGGGGTAAAGGATGCCTCTTGTTTGTCCTTACCCAATATGGCAGGTTACGCACTTGCAGTTGGAAATGTGCACGCGCTTCCTGCTCGCCGTTTTGGGGCCTTAGGAGGTCAGGCAGCACCTGAAAAACAGGCACTGCCCAACTTAACCCCCAGTGACTTTTCAAGAAGCCAATTAAATCCTTTCCTCATCCTCAGACAGCAGCAGTTCACAAATCAAATGACGCAGTGTTTTTGTCAAAAGTTGAAAAGAAACAGTTCTTCCTGTGGTAAATCTGTTAATTTAAATAATGGGCTCAGTGCTCCAACTCTCTGGGATGATAAATAGATTTGCTCTAAAATTGATGTTCATGATGTAAATCAGGGCTCAGTTCAGACTCTGAGAAGCATTTGCAAATATTAATGGATTGTGTTTCTTCTGATGGGGACAGAATCAGACATTTCAGTAAACAACTTTCTAAAATTAGTAGAATTGACTGGTGAGTCCAGTGAAATTGCAAATAGTGAGCTCCCATGACAGCTCGGCGATAAATGTCCAGACGGGTGTAGTACTGATGTAAACAGAACAGGAAGGTCCAAGTTTCCCTCTCTGGTCTGTACTGAGCTGAGCTAGGAGTGGAGAGGGCTACAGGTGGCCTCATGTCCCTGGATAAGGAAGGGAAATCATCCACGGTTTCCTGTTTCTATTGGCTATCCAGCAACTCAGCCTGGTTGTTTGACTAAAGGTGTTGGGGCATTACAGCCGATCTAGATCCTACTTCACCCAACGTCCGCACATGCACTTTCGAGCAGAGGTCACTGGATAGTGATCTGCAGCAGGAGCCCAGATAGATCAATTTTTCTCCTCCCTAGTCCAGAGCACTGAGGCCAGAACCCCCACTGCCACCCAGACCAGGTTCAGCTAACTCAGCATGGAGCCAGGAGTGCCCTTGGATGCTTTTAAGGTGCACTTAAAATAAAATTTTAAACAATCAAATCTCCCTCTTGATGTCTGACCAGGGATGTGAGAGACAGGAAGTGGAACTAATCATACGATTGCCATTTTAATTTTATGGACATATATTTGATATCCTCTTAAAAAAAGTCTCTGGAATTACATTGTTAAATGTATTTCCATTTTCCTTTCAAATAAAATGTTCTGAAACCTTCTTACCTTATCATCGTGAATCCCAGAAAGTTCCTCAAAGGTTTTCTCTCCGACCATAACAGCTGCCAGGTTAGCTGTATAACTGGATAAGACAAGGAGGCAGAAGATCGCCCAGAGGTTCATTAAGAAACGCCCAGTCCAACATTTAGGGATTTTACTGGAAACCGTCCTTCCAAAGAGGATTGCATAACACAAGTTAAGAGCTGAGGAATACGAGAACACTTTTATTCTGTTTCTTCCATTGGGGGTCATTCCGAAAGGACTTTTCCACTCGTAAAGTGTGAGAAACAAAGCCGTGAGGTGGAGTGCCACGAAAATCCCAACCCACATTGACCAGTGCAATGGCCACATAAAAGCGCCAATGGGAGCTGCTGTATCCTTTGACCTCACAAGAATGCCTAAACTGGTGGAGTAGAAGGGGCTGGTGAAATCTATCACCCTGCTGCGCGCTGAATTGATGCTAAAGGACGTGACGGCCATGTGGGCCGCTCCGCTGAGGAGATCGCCCACCAATCCTGTCCATCTGCCATTTTTCCAGGCACCATACTTCCCATCTCCAACAATGTACAGGTCAAACTCAAAACCGAGGTCGTCCGACAGCTGCTCCAGGAGGTCCATGCAATAACCATAGCAACATTTCTTGTACTCTGTTGGCACTGATCCATTTTCATCGTTCAGCTCCTCAAACAGCCGTGCCAGCTCAGTGGGGTCTTTGGTGTGAGGGTCCAAGCACAGGCGGCCTGCCGGACAATTGCCGTCACGGTCAACCTCCCTGGTGAAAACAAAGGGCAGCTCTACCAAGGTGACGACCCGGAGCTTGGAGTGAGATGAGCTGCTCTCCTCGTTCATTTCATTTTGGATTCTGTTGGGCCATATGCCTCGTTCAATCTCGATTTTCTGTCGGTTCCATTTGCCGACTCTGACCCAGGTGGGTTTACCCAATGGGTCCTGCCGCAGGTTCCAGATATGGTAACGGTGGTCGCTGCGAATGTGAGATGTCTCCTGTACGTGGATGTAACCCGTCACCCCATCAAATGACGTGTTTGCCAAAAACCTGGGGGGGGGGGGAAAGTGGGGAAAAAACTTAACAACAACAACTTGCCCTTATATAGTGCCTTTAACATAGTAAAACGGCCCAAGGCGGCTTCATCATACAAAACACCAAGCCCCATTGAATGATATTCAGACAGGTGACCAAAAGCTTGGTCAAAGAGGTAGGTTTTAAGGAGCATCTTAAAGGAGGAAAGAGAGTTTTAGGGAGGGAATTCCAGAGCTTAGGGCCCAGGCAGCTGAAGGCACGGCCACCAATGGTGCGGCAAAGGAAAATGGGGAAGCACAAAAGGCCAGGCTTGGAGGAATGCAGAGTTCTCAGAGGGTTGTAGAGCTGGAGGAGGTTACAGAGATAGGGAGGGGCGAGGCTAAGATGGATTTGAACACAAGGATAAGAATTTTAAATTTGAAGCGTTGCTGGACCGGGAGCCAATGTAGATCAATGAGCACAGGGGTGATGGGTGAACGGAACTTGCTGCGAGTTAGGATAAGGACAGCAGAGTTTAGGATGAGCTAATGTTTACGGAGGGTGGAAGACTGGAGCCTGGCCAGGAGAGCGTTGGAATATGGAGGTAACACTAGCATGGATGAGGGTTTCAGCAGCAGATGGGCTGAGGCAGGAGTGGACACAGGCAACACTTTACATTGTGATTATTACCAACGTTTAAGTAATCTAAACATAATACATATGAACACACAAAGAGAAGTGTGAGAAAAGACCATCAGACCCACCAATGTTAATCCTGTCATTTAGACATATAACTTTATGTATTGCCCTCCCCAATAACTAGTGGAAGCTAATTACTGGGGAGGGCGGTGGGGGGGGGAGGTGAAGGCAAAGAAAGAGGAAAAAAACTGTGGCCAATTTCATGGAAAATGTCTCACAGACTCCCTAAGATAATCAAGCTCATGCCACATCACTAGTTGTACTTAAACTAACTTACCATCCCCCATCTAACCAATTTTTCTCAATCTCCTTACAGGGCAATACAGAACTAGGAAACGACCATCTCTATCTACTTGACCAGTCCCAAAAGTCACAGATTTCTGATACCCTTCATTAGCCCGGTCAGTCAGAAATCTAGCCATCATCCTCTTAAAATTTCCAATACCCTCCACTTCCCTGGGCTGCCTAATCCACACTGTCACCTCACAATCAGTTCAGATCTCTGAGCATGGAACTTCATTTATGACATTTCAAATCCAAAATTCTCAGCTGTGACGACTCACGTGGAAGAATATCCCACTTGCTGCCTAGGACACACACAGGAGGAATGGCCACTTGGGTAAGCTACTGGAGGCCAGCCCATGCCCATGGATCCCAAACCCCGGAGAGAATGAGTGTCTTCAGGACAGTGGGGGAGGGGGCGGGCAGGGGGGTGGGTAGAACCTGAAACCACACCCGCCTCCCACCACCACACACAAAAACATTGAATGGGTAAAAATGCAATTTACATTTCAAATGTAATTTTTAAAAATGTTATTGAAACCCCAGCTGAAGGGCCGAGGTCCCAGTGTAAGACGCGAGGAAAGCCGAAAAGAGCAAGAGGGAAAACAAGGTAAAAACCGGATGGATGTAAAATATGGATATTGCAGCCAAGCCAGCTGAGCATTTAAGAGGGAATAAGATAAAACATTTGAGAAGGGAAAATATTAAAGGATACAGAGAAAGAGCAAGGTGACGGGATTAGGGTAACTCCAGTGTGGAGCCATGGGGGCTCATATGCCCTCTCTCAGTGCTGAATGTTCAGTGATTCTAAATCGGGAAATTGTGATTAGGCGGCACTAGGCTTGGTGTTTAAAAGCCGGCAGATTGCAGGATGAAGGGAAGACTGAGGGAGCTGAGGAGTTCCACCATTTTGGGGTCCTGGAAAAGGGCAAGTGAGAGTAGGAAAATGGTGTGATGAATCTTGATGTCAATAGAGTGAAGATACGTGCAGGAGGAAAAGTGCGTAGGATGGGGGAGTTTTAAACAGTGCACAGCAGGAACAGAGGAAAACACGAACCTGCACAATAGGGACAACTTCTTCTGTTTATTTGTAGTGAAATGGTGAATTGTAAATGGTTGTATAAAGAACAATTTTGCTATGAGCAACAAAGGGTGGAAATCTTCCTCTGCGCACAGAGCAACTGATGGCTCGTCACTGCCGGTAGCTGGAAGAGTAAAATAGTTTGAACTGGTGGATCTCCCACAACCATTATCTAATTGCAGAGATGGGACAGTTTGGGTTGGTGTCCCTTTTTTAAAATTCACTCTCAGGATGTGGGCATCGCTGGCAAGATCAGCATTTATTCCCCATCCCTAGTTGCGCTAGAGGAGGTGGTGAGCCTTCTTGAACCGCTGCAGTCCGTTTGGTGAAGGTGCTCCCACAATGCTCTTAGGTGGGGAGTTCCAGGACTTTGACCCAGCGACGATGAAGGAACGGTGATAAATGTCCAAATCGGGATGACTTGGAGGTAATGGTGTTCCCAAGCACCTGCTGCCCTTGTCCTTCTAGGTGGTGGAGCTCACAGGTTTGGGAGGTGCTCCTCCATCTCCTGCCCCGGCTGCTGAATTTCCCACACCTGCTATCAGTGGCAGGGTAAGAAAATCTATGGACGCGATCTTGCCAGCCCTGGGGAGGTGAGTATAGAGGCGGGACTGCCGGGAAAATGGCAGAATCTGGGGGAGGGTGCCCATCCCAACCCCAACCCGCCTCCGTGCCATCTTGCCAGGAGGCAGGTAGCCGACCCGCGCCAGGTCCTGTCTCCTTGGAGGTGGGAAGGGGATTGCAGTCACTTAACTGCCTGTTAACAAGTAGTTAACAGGCGGATAAGAGGATTATCCCCTTTTTACCCACACAAGTGCGGGCTTCCCGAAGGCTGCGAACCCCGCCAGGGTCACCGAGGCGAGCAATGGGTCTGCAGGGGTCGGAGGGGTGCAAAAGTGCGCTGTGAAGGTTAGTGATGGGTGCAAGTGTGGAGAGATGAGTATGTGAGGTGAGTGGAAAGTGATAGTAAATGTTTACTTACCTTTGTTTCTTCCTGCAGGCTTTAAGAGTTGGGGATGCGGAGAGTCTCGCATCTCACTGGCAGAGATGACAGATGGCTGCTGCATTCTCCAATGCAACAACCATCTAATTTCTGCTAAAGAAAGAGGTTTGATGTGTCTTGAATTCAAGAACTCATCAAACTACAGAGAATGTCAGTGTTTGGCAGCTTCACATTTTTGACAGATGAAACGTCATACGTTGACGTTCTCTGTAATCGGCTTTCCCTTAACTGGCCTGCTAAGCCCGCTGGGTGGGCTTAACAAGGTCAATCAAGGGAAAATAGCGCAGGGTGGCCAGAAGTCAATGGAGGTGGGACTAAAACCCGACAAGTGGGAGTCCCGCCTCCAAAAGCTCCCCATTGGCAAAATCCAGCCCTGTGTGTGGGACCTTGACAGCTACTAGCCGCTGGGAAGCAGGATGTACTGGATTGTGCTGCTCCATGTCCTCCTCCAGTTTGGCGAGAGGGGGGAGACTGGAGTGCAGTAGGACAACCTGAAGTTCTTTGCACCCCACCATCCAGATAACTAAGTTCAAATGAGGATTGGGTAAAGCTGGCTGTTAAGAGTTACTGAGATGAAGGGGTCAATTTTAACTCAGGTGCAGGGAATTGTCGGGTTCCCTGAATTTAGTGTTTCCCACACAAATCTAAATGGGTCTGTGAGATTGATGCAATTTTAACTCAATTGGCCAATTGATTTCCAGTGTGTGGGAACCCTTGGCAATTGAGTATTTCCAGTCAGAAAGTCGCAGAATATGACATCATCATTGCTGCTGCTTTTAAGGTCCACAGCAAGCCTTGCATCTTCTGCAGGCTTCCAAACTTTACCATTAAGATGGCACGGGAGCCTGCAGGAGCAATGGCCAGCGGGAGGGCAAGAGCTGCCCCAAAATTTGATGAGGCTTCACTCCAGGCATTGCTGGATGGTGCTAGGGCCCACAGGGAGGTCCTGTTCCCTTCTTCAGGGAGGAAGAGGCCTCCCAGTCAGACCAAGGCTGTGTGGCTACAGGTGGCTGGGGAATTCAACTCCTTGGGGCTCACACGACGCACCTGGATGCAGTGCAGGAAAAGATTCCATGACCTTCATCGCACTGGAAAAGTAAGTATGAAGTTTCCATCACCCTCAATCTGATCCCCATTGCCTTTTGTTGTATCCGTGTGTTAATGGAGACACGGAATGCAGGAGTTGGTTTCACAGGTGTTTACTGAACAAAGTCTGGAGGTGAACTAACAGATACAAGACACTATACAGGCTTATATAGCCCGAGTGGCCATTACCGGCATTACAGTACACAGGGGGCTCTTAAAGGCACATACACCACAATTCCTCCCCTTTTAGACAACCAGTACATAACATTTTAAGTAATCATTAATTAACATGTTACAAGAACAATAATCTACACATTTGCTGCAGTTAATCAATTATAAGTCAGTCTCTCTGGAGGCTTCCTGACTCGGTCCGGATAACGCCTCGGTGGGTGGTGTAGTAGTTTTTGGTGGTGTAGTAGGTTCTTTTGGCAAGGTCGATTCGGCTTGAATGCCAGTGTCGGGTTCATCTGGTTCCAGTATCACCGGATCGGAGATAGATACTATGGGTATCTCTGCTTCATCATTAGGCGTATAGAGTTGTGGTGTAGGTTGTCGCTTTTTGGATGACTCTATGATCTGGTCAGCATGGCGCCTTATTATGCTTTCTCCAATGTCCATGGTATACATCAGCGGTCCTAGTCGTGTGCAAATAGTTCCAGGCTGCCATTTCTCGGTACGGTAGTCCCGGGCCAAAACTTGTTGACCTATCTGGAAGGTTCTAGTTGGCCTTTCATTCATGCCTTGAAATTGCCGGTTCTCCACGTCCCTTCTGATGTTTGGCTTGATCAAATCCAGCCGGCATCTTAGGCTTCTATTGAAGAACATCATGGCGGGAGTTTGGTTTGTAACCACATGTGTTGCATTCCTGTACGCAAACAAGAAGTTATCTACCTTATGCTGTAGATTTATGTCTTCATTACCCATGGCCTTTATGGCCTTCTTGAAGGTCTGGACAAACCTTTCAGCCAATCCATTGCTGGCGGGATGGTATGGGGCGGACGTGTACTGCTTAACCCCATTGTTTTTTTAAGTACTTCCTGAATTCTTCGGACACAAATTGCGGTCCATTATCAGAACAGATCTGTTCAGGCAGCCCATTCCTGGCAAATATGGTCCTTAATACTGTGATGGTTTTTTCCGTGGTGGTGGAGGACATCTTTATTACCTCCGGCCACTTGGAGTGTGCATCAACCGCGATTAAGAACATTGAGTCCATAAATGGACCAGCAAAGTCGATGTGTACCCTTTGCCATGGAGATGAGGGCCACTCCCATGGATGTAGAGGGGCTTGTGGTGGGGCGTTTTGGACCTTCTGGCATCCTAGGCAGCTCTTGGTCATTTCTTCGATGTCTCCATCGATACCTGGCCACCACACAAACGCTCTGGCTAGGTTCTTCATTTTCACTCCACCCAGATGCCCCTCGTGAAGCTCCTTTAGCACTTTATCCTGGAGTTTGGGTGGAATCACCACTCTGGATCCACACATCAAGGTTCCTCGGCACACTGATAGCTGTTCTCTTCTTTGCGAGAATGCTGGCAACAATGGTTCGCCATGTGCTGGCCATCTCTTCACCGTTAAATCGTAGACTCGTGAGAGAGTCGGGTCATTTCTCGTTTCCTTTTCAATGGCAGAATTTGTTACTGGTAGACATTCCACTATGGTTGAGTGGAACATCTCCACTGGGTCCACTGTAGGTGCCTCTTCTACCGTTGGCAACGGTAGGCGCGATAAACCGTCAGCATTCCCATGCTGTTTTGATCCTTTGTATTCTATGTCATATTGGTGTGCCCCTAGGAAAAGGGACCACCTCTGTAGCCTTTGCGCTGTCATAATGGGAACACCCTTTTTAGGGTTGAATATGGAGACGAGGGGTTGATGGTCAGTCAACAAGGTAAATTTTTGTCTGTGTAGGTAATGGTTGAATTTCTTCACTCCCCATACCAGGCTGAGTGCTTCCCTGTCGATCTGGGCATAGTTACGCTCAGCTGAGTTCAATGAGCGTGACACAAAAGCTATCGGCCGCTCCGAGCCATCAGGGAATCTATGCGATAATACCGCTACTACGCCGTAAGGGGATGCATCGCACGCCAGTCTGATTGGCAGTGATGGGTTGTAATGAGCCAAAACTTCCTTGGACGTGATCAAGCCTTTGCATTTATGGAAGGCACGTTTACAGTCTTCGCTCCATTTCCAAATTACTCCCGTTTGTAGCAGTTCGTTAAGAGGGTGCAGAAGAGTTGACAAGTTCGGTAAAAATTTATGATAGTAATTTATCAATCCCAGGAACGACCTTAATTGTGAGACATTTTCAGGTGCTGGGGCTTTTATGACCGCTTCAACTTTTTCAGGTGACTTATGCAACCCTTCCTCGTTAATTATGTGGCCACAATATGATATTTGTTTCTGGAAAAATTCGCACTTGTGGCGATTTGCTCATAGGCCCCGTTCTTTCAGCCTAGTGAGCACCTGCTCCAAATTGGCAAGGTGCTCGTTGTCGTTTTCTCCTGTTACAAGGATGTCGTCTAGGTAGCACTGAGTCCCCGGAATCCCTTGGAGGACTTGCTCCATAGCTCTTTGCCAGATAGCTGGAGCTGATGCTACTCCGAAAACCAGTTGATTGTACTGGTATAGGCCGTTGTGTGTATTTATCGTGAGATACTTTTTAGAGGCCTCTTCAACCTCCATCTGTAGATATGCTTGTGCCAAGTCAATTTTGGTGAAACGTTTCCCTCCGGATAGTGAGGCGAAAATATCTTCTATCCTCGGAAGAGGATACTGTATCGTGTGAAGGACCGGGTTTACAGTCACCTTGAAGTCCCCACAGATGCGAATTTTTCTCTGTTCTTCAGATTTATCATTATTCAACGTTTTCTTCATGACCGGGACGATGGGTGTTGCCCACTCGCTCCAATCTATCTTGGATAATACACCTGCCTTTTCCAAATTCTCCAGCGCTGCCTCGACTGCTGGACGAATTGCGTATGGCACCGGCCTTGCCTTAAAAAACTTGGGAATTGCCGCATCTTCCACTTTTATTGAGGCGGTGACGCCTTTCAAGGTTCCTAGTTCCTGTTGAAACACTTCCTTGGCATTGGCCAAGATGTCTTTTAATCGTTCAGGTATGATGTCATCATCATTTTTTTTCTTACTGGTCACCGTCAGTGCCTGAATGGAGTGCCAGTCTAAACGTATCTTCCTGATCCATTCACGTCCCAACAGCGGTGGACCACCATCTTGCAGAACGTATAAATACAACTTCTGTATTTCCTTGCCGTTGTATACAACAGGCACCCTTATTTTCCCTTTGGGGTATACTTTCTGCCCCGTATATGTTTTCAAGATAATGGATGTGTCTTTCAAAGGTATATGCGGAAATAGCCGCTCGTAATCCCGTCGACTCATGACGGTCAGAGCCGATCCTGTATCTAGCTCCATTTTAACTGGGGACCCCGCTATCGTGAGGGTAACCCAAATGGTCTGGTAATCTTCTTTGACAATTACATTATGTAATTTGAGACAGCTTAGTCTCTTGTTTCCGGAGTCGCTATCGCTCTTCTGGTCTTCGGAGCTACTGTCCGTCATCATTTGTACCTTTCTGTACTTTTCCTTACTGATTTTTTTCCTGTCCGTGGATTTTTTGTTTCCAGATCGGCATACACGTGCAATGTGTCCAATCTTTCCGCATTGCCTGCATGCTTTGTCCTTGAACCAGCAGTCCCTCTGGTCATGGGTGGATCTGCCGCAGCAATAACATCTCTCGAAACCCTGTGTCATTTCATGGGTGCCGAAGTCCTGTGGCTTTTGCTGTATCTCTGCAGCTCCTCTTGCGGCTGCTTCATATGATACAGCCACACTGAAAGCCTTGTCCAGTGTCAAATCTTTCTCAGAAAGTAGCCTTTTCTGTGTTCCTTCACTTAGGAGACCGCAGACGAATTTGTCTCGAAGAGAATCTGCCAGTCCTGCCCCGAATTGGCAGTGCTTAGACAGCTTCCTTAATTCGGTAAGGTAATCAGCGTTACTTTCATTCTTGTGCTGATTCCTCCTGAAGAATTTGAATCGTTCCGCTATCAGCAGCGGTGTTGGGTTTAAGTGCTCCTGTAGGGTATCAACAATCTCCTTAAAATTCTTGTCCTTCGGTTTGGCTGGAGTGATTAAGTTTCGTAACAGCCCGTATGTCCTTGCGCCCATTAGATTTAGAAGTACTGATGCCTTTTTATCATTCTCTATTTCATTTGCTGTGCAATATACCTCCACTCTTTCCACATGTGGTCCAATCCTCTATATCGCTATCGAAATCAGTAATATTGCCAGTCATAGGCATCCTGAAAAAAAAATGGCGCCTCCCGCGCTTTCCTTTCTTCCCCGCAGAAAAAAAATGGCGCCTCCCGCGCTTTCCCGCCGCTGCCGCTTCTGACAACGCTGTTCTCCGCGGTTTTTATTTACATAGGTATTTTTAATAGGTGGAGACTCGTTCCCGCCGGACTCTCTGGGACTTTTCCCTCCCTTTGCTTGGTCCGAACGCCGACCTGCTTTGCAGCGCCGGCCGTCTCCCGAGTGCTCCACCCTCTGTCTCCGTTTGCCTCCGCCTTCGCTGCTCGGCCCTGCTGCAGAGCCAGCCGATGGAACCCCAGCCCGCCGTCCAGGAAGGATTATTGCAGTACCTGCCACCAGCTCGGCTAGCTGGTGAAACCACAGTTTTTTAAATTTTTTTCTTTCTTGTTTTTCTTTGACTTTCGTCTGAGGAATCGACCTCCTTGAGGTGCTGCTGAATTGCAGGTAAGTCCGTTTCCAATTCGTCGCCACTGTTGTATCCGTGTGTTAATGGAGACACGGAATGCAGGAGTTGGTTTCACAGGTGTTTACTGAACAAAGTCTGGAGGTGAACTAACAGATACAAGACACTATACAGGCTTATATAGCCCGAGTGGCCATTACCGGCATTACAGTACACAGGGGGCTCTTAAAGGCACATACACCACACCTTTCCTCACCAGCACTCAGCTTTAGCAATCTCTTCCTCCACATCCCACTTGACACTCACATCCATGCACCCTTAGCCATTCCCTCTCTCTCTCTATGCTCACATTCACCCAACTATTCGACCATGCAGCCCTCACACTCCCTCTCACTCTGATGCTTTGAACACAACTGACAACACATAGGGAGGGCCCTTGGTCTTGCAACCTCACTCCATCTTTGTCTCCTTCTAAGTATCTATGCTATGCAATCTCTGCACTCACTCCTTCATTCTCACTCAACCTCCCCTTGTCTCCCTCATTGCAGGAAAAGAGAGCTCACAACAGGAGAGAGCGAGCCAGGACAGGAGGAGGGCCACCCTCATTAGCCCAGCTCACCCCCTGGGAGGAAGCCGTCCTGGAGATCGTCGGGGCTGACAGAGATGCGGAAGTTGGGGAAGGACAGACAGGTGCATCCCCGCAAGCTGGTGACAGAATAGTTTTCCATCTCTCTCATTGGCATTGCATGAGTCGCTGATAATGATTCTGAAGCTACATCATATGGACTTATGATCATCTGCAAAATGCAATGTGCATGTAGCCTTGACATCACATCTCTAACTTTTTCCTTGACTCCCCCACAGGACCATCGAGAGCCCCCATCCCCAGTGTGCAGGAGGAAGAGCCTGAGATGCCAAACTCCTCAGAGGAATCTGCAACTTCTGAGGGCGCAGCGTCAGCAGAAATAAGCGCACCCAGCACCAGCGCAGACACTCACACCTCGATGGGACCTTCGGGACATAGAGTAGAGTTGTCACCTGGTGTATCACAGCTCACAAGTGAGCATCAGCAGATTGTGGAGACAGGGACAGCAGTGGAGAGTCCTCGTCGGAGGCCGCAAGACTCTGCCAGCTCGGCTCCGCTGCATGTCGACCCTCTGCCTCTGGGTCCATCCGTAAGATCAAAGGTGATGGAACTCCATGCACAGATGCAGGAGTCTCTGGCAGGTTTTGTCTCCAGGGTCACTGCGAGTGTGGAGCGAATGGAGGAGTCCATAGCAAACATGAGCAGAGCCTTTGTGGAGTCAGTGGCGCATGAACGCATCAACACGGAAAGGATGGCTACCTACGTGGAAATGATTGCTGCCTCCGTGGTAAAGCTGGCTATGGTAGAGGATAGGATGGCTGTGGTAGAGGAGAGGAGGGCTACGGTAGAGGAGAGGAGGGCTACGGCCATGGAGGAGGTTAGTCGCCAGGGTATGGAAAACATGGTGAGTGTTCAGAATGGAATGACATCTCTTGAGGCGCGATGGGCATCTATTGAACAGAGAAACCAGACCTTCATGGAAGTCCTTCTGAGTAGGACTGCCATTGCAGATACGGGTTCCCATGGCCCCCCTGATGTGCAGCAAGGTGCTCTCAAGCCACTTGCAGGCACTGAGGGGGACCTGACCCATGAGAGGGAGGTTGGTGGCAGACCTCAAGGAAGTAGGGGCTCCTCTCCAAGCGCTCACACTTCCATGCCACTGCAGAGCCCTCGGTCAGAGCCCCGCTGGAGTCCACACCCAACTGAGATAGACGTCTCAACTCCTGCACAGCCGCAGGAGCAGCAGACTGCTGACGAGCCCTCACAGGCTCGCCACCCCAGAGGACACCCGCCAAAGGTGTCAAGACAGGAGCAGCAGGAAAGTGAGCAAGGGGCCTCCACATCTGTTGAAGCCACAGGGGAACCACTACATAGGAGCACGCGTAAGAGGAAGATAAAGCACAAGTAGTCACAAGGGTAGTCACTTGGGTGAAATGTTGTGTATTTTGTAAAAATGCCATCAGTTGTTTGTTTTTCATAAAAATTCTGATGGCAACTGCTGCAGTTCTGGCGTGTGTCATTTCGCGAATGGGACTTTCACATTGAGGGCTTAGGATTACTTGCAGTTGTTAGGATGCTGGTCAAATAGCTCGGAATCCGCAGGGTTTGGCCATTGTTGATGCTCAGGTAAGAAGCTGCGAGGCAAAAGAGTTTGATTTACTAGGCTAAGCAAATTTGGCCAGGATGAGTGCGTTTCTTGCATCCTGGGCAGCAATGTTCTCGCGTAATGCTGCTGCTGGTTGATGGGCCTCTGCAGGATGCTCATTTTTGCCCTCCTCCTCCTCATCATCATCATCTGAGGAGGGTATGTGAGGAGCCACTTGGTCCTCAGGAATCTGCAAGCCACGACACTGTGCCATGTTGTGGAGTGCACAGCAAACCACGACGATTCTGGAGACCCTGGCTGCTGAGTACTGTAGGGCTCCACCTGATCTATCCAGGCATCTGAAGCGCATCTTCAGCAAGCCGATGGTTTGCTCGATTATGGATCTGGTGGAAATGTGGCTGGAGTTGTAGTGCTCCTCAGCTTCATTGGCTGGCCTCCTCAACGGCGTCATTAGCCAAGTCCTCAGGGGATAGCCCTTGTCTCCAAGTAGCCATCCGTGAAGTTGGTCTGGCAGCCTGAATAGCGGAGGCACACTAGACTGGCGCAGTATGAAGGAGTCATGGGAACTGCCAGGGTACTTGGCACAAACATGCAAAATCTCCTTCTTGTGGTCACACACCAGCTGAACGTTAAGGGAGTGGAAGCCCTTGCGGTTGACAAAAATACCTGGATTGCGATGGGGTGCCTAAGGGCCACATGTGTGCAGTCAATTTAGCCCTGCACCCTTGGAAAGTCTGTCAGATGAGCTAATCCAGACGCTCGCGCCGTCACATTTGCGCGATCCCTGGTGAAATGGATGTGATTGTGCACGAGGGCAAAGAGGGCATCGGTTACCTGCGTGATGCAAGTGTGTGTGGCCGACTGGGAGATGCCACTGATGTCTGTTACTGATCCCTGGAATGAGCCTGAGGCCAAAAAGTTGAGTGCGGTGGTGACTTTGATGGCCACTGGTAAGGAGTGTCGACCTGGTGCTCTGGGCTCCAGGTCTTGCTGTATCATTGTGCAGATGTCAGCCACTACCTGTCGTGAAAGTCGGAGCCACCTTTGGCACTGCTGCTCCGTCATGTTGAGGTAGCATCTTATGTTCATTAATAAATAGACATTCTTATTATGAACACAGCTAGCTTTTGCTAGTTACTTTATTGAGCACATGTGGACTAGGTACTGTATCTGTAGAGTCTTCCATCTTGACTGTTGCCTTCTGGGTAGCCTAGTGCCTCATGGGTAATGTAGTCTTAATATCATACAGCTGGGTAGTGTAGTCTTATACATACAGCTATATACAGCTCTACTGCTCCACCTAGTGTCCACTATAGAATGACATGTTATTGATCCCCTTTCTTTGAGGTTTAACAAAATCAATATCAATCAACTTTCAAGAAAACAATAAAGATAATATCGGTAACACTTTTGTTAGTGCTCTACAAACATAAACATTTTCAAAACAGTCAACACATTTTCAAAGCTTTACATTGTACTCAAAGATTAAGTCTATCAGTCTCTTTTACTTCACATGTGGATCTTCTCAACATGGGTAAGTCTGATGTGTCTTCATGAGATTGTTCTGGCGGGGAATGACAAGATGCAGTTGTGGCATTGTCATCAATCTGCTCTTGTATAGATCGAGGTCTCCTTGCGATCTTTGCTTGGAGAGGGTTTCAGTGTTTCCTTCACTCTTCATGCCATAACTCTCAATGTAGTCAATGCACTCTCGAAAAACTGCTGGCAGCTGGATCCCATCATACAGCATAGTCCTCTCAGCAGCCTCGGCTAATGGAACACCAAAGATTGGCCTGAGGGAAGAAGGAGTATCCACCGGAACTGCTTCCTGCTCTGGTGCAGGCTTCTTCTTTTTCTTTTTCTCTTTCCACTGCTTAACAACATCTGCTGCGGTTATATCTTTGGACTTTTTCTCCTTGTGTTTTTCCTCTTTGTGCTTTTCTTCCTTTGGCTTCTCTTTGACCTTAAAGTCTTTTTCTTTCTTCTTGGAGAAACTAGGCTTTTTGAAGACATGGATACCCTTTGGCCTTTTCATCCTTGATGGGCTCTCTGCTTCATCACCGGAGTCATCTGGTCTGCTTATACACAGTTTATACGGTAGACTCTCTTGATCAGTTCTAAGTCTTCACAAGCTTTGTCACCTAGTATCGAATCAAGTCTTTCAGCCACAACAGAAAACATGAGATGGTGCACTTTGTCTTTGACTGTCACTTTAAGTCTGCATACACCTAAGCTATCTATTTTCTGTCCATTATAGCTCTTCAGTAGTACTGACTTTTTCTGTATCTTGGGCTTTTCTTTCATATTTTTTATGTCACTCATACTGATTAAGTTTGCTTTTGCTCAGTGTCCAGTTTCAATGTAACTAATGCTCCATTTATCTGCAGTGGGATCATCCATTTGTCCACTTTTACTGCATTGATTTTATGTTCAGCATTGTCCATTTCTGAGGGCTGCACATTTTCTGTATCTTTTTTGATATCGTCACATGACACCATTCCTACAAAAAATGTCTCACTTAAATCAGTGTCCTCAATTACATGAACTTGTTGCCCTTTCGTTGTTCTTACTTTTGAAAAGCATTGTTTGGCAAAGTGATTCTTTCCATTACACTTTGTGCACATTTTTCCAAATGCTGGGCATTGTCTTAACTGGTGTTTGTAACCACAGCGTTTACAATTAAAAATTTCATTCTCCGATTGCTTTTCATTTCTGTTCTGCCCACGTTTCTTCCCCTTGTAGGACACAGCACCAACAGCAGCATTATCACTCATTACAATCGCATCATTATTGATTTCACTGAAAGTCTTCGCGTGCTTTCGAGCTAGCTCGCTGGCTTGGCATATTTTCACCGCATTTTCCAAATTTAGTTCGGTTTCTCTCAACAGACGTTCCCTGACTTTTTTATCATGACTACCAAACACAATCTGGTCACGAATCATGGATGCTTTGAGTTCAGAGAAATTACATGTCTGTGCTTTCAGTTTCAGATCAGTTATAAAGCTATCAAAAGCCTCATTTTGTTGCTGTGTCCGAGAATGGAAGATGTATCTTTCATACATCTCATTCTTTTTGGGAGAGCAATGTGCATCAAATTTTTTTAGCACATCTTCTAATTTTCCTCTGTTCTCCTCTGGATTAAATACAAATGTATTAAATACCTCTATCGCCTGTGGGCCTGCAACCGTAAGCAGCAACGATATCTTCCTTGCATCTGGCTTCGTACCGAATCCGATGGCTGCAATGTAGAGTTCGAATTGTTGTTTAAAAGTCTGCCAGTTGTAGTCGATTTTTTCTGTGAGATTCAAACGCTCTGGTGGCTTCAAATTCTCCATGTCGCTTTTCACAATTTTCAGCAGATCTTCACCACCCTGGTACCATGTTATGTTCATTAATAAATAGACATTCTTATTATGAACACAGCTAGCTTTTACTAGTTACTTTATTGAGCACATGTGGACTAGGTACTGTATCTGTAGCGGCTTCCATCTTGACTGTTGCCTTCTGGGTAACCTAGTGCCACATGGGTAATGTAGTCTTAATATCATACAGCTGGGTAGTGTAGTCTTATACATACAGCTATATACAGCTCTACGGCTCCACCTAGTGTCCACTATAGAATGACATGTTATTGATCATTACAGTAGCTGACCCTGTGTCTGTAGACCCTGTTTGGGGGTTATCTCCTGCGCCGACGGGCTTCCATGCGCTGGCCCCTTCTGGCCTGTGCTGCCTCAGGTGGGTGAGCAGCATCCTGGTGCTGCTGCTGTTGCTGGTTCTGCTGCTGCCACGCCTAGTGCTCGAGCTCCTCTAATGCCAAGAAGGGAAGGGAAAAAAAGGCCTCCCATGCTTCTGGTAGATGCCTCAGTTGAGGAAGCGCTGAGTGAGGGTGGCGAGAGGGGTTTCGCAGGAGGTCACACTGGAGAAGTGTGTGAGGCTCCAACCTTCCACAGGTGTGGGTAAACCTGGTAAAAGTTGCCCCAGGCCTGAGACAACAAAATCCTGCCACCTGCAAATGATGACTGATCAAATCTCCTCTTTAATGGTTGACCTGCAGCTGATAGTCAGCAAGCCAATAGTGCTCACGCCAGGTTTCACAGGCATGTTCCCCACCAGGCGTGTTTTACGTGGGAAAAGGGTTAAACAGGCAAGGGCCTGTTAAAATGGGATTATAAAGGCTAATTAGTGCTGTTTAAGGGCCCTAAAGACCAGTCCCGCCTGTTGCAGGTGGGATTGATTCGGGACCATCAGACACGCCTGGGTTAAAATGGCTAGGTGTCGGGAACCAGGTGGGAGGGGGGGGGTCCCGACCCCCAGATTTTGCGATTTTAACCCCCCGCACACCTCAAAGCCCGCCTGACGGCTGAGTTAAAATTGAGCCCGAACAGTCTGGTTAACACAGGCAGCTGAAGCTGGTGCAACCCGAGTTAGTGATAATTGACCTGTGTCAATTTATTTTAGTCAGGCTGTCAGGCTCTGCAACTTCTCCAAGTAGCTTCTCGCAATCAGCAATGAAAAAGAAAAAAACAGATTTTCATTTATATAGCGCCTTTCATGACCTCAGGACGTCCCAAAATGCTTTACAGCCAATGAAGTACTTTTGAAGTGTAGTCACTTTGTAATGTAGGAAACGCAGCAGCCAATTTGTGCACAGCAAGCTCCCACAAAGAGCAATGTGATAATAACCAGATAATCTGTTATAGTGATGTTGATTGAGGGATAAATATTGGCCAGAACACCAGGGATAACTCCCCTGCTCTTCTTCAAATTAGAGTCATGGGATATTTTCCGTCCACCTGAGAGAGCAGATGGGGCCTCGGTTAACATTTCATCCTAAAGATGGCACCTCCGACAGTGCAGCACTCCCTCAATATTGCACTGGAGTGTCAGCCTAGATTTTTGTGCTCAAGTCTTGGGAGTGAGACTTGAACCCACAACCTTCTGACTCAGAGGTATGAGTGCTACCCACTGAGCCATGGCTGACAATGACTGCGTATAGAAAAATAAACCTCTTAAACCAACAGAAAGCTGCAAATAACCAAAGACATTTAAACATAATGAGAGTTTGGGACATAACCATTTGATTTTTATAAAGCTTAATGGTTGCTATTAGATCAGAGGTCCTGGGTTCAACTTATGGCTGTTATTCTCTTGGCCCCTCCTTCCCCCCACACCCCATCATGCTCAAATAGTCTGCTGACACTCATTGCTTAAGCTAACACATCAATGGCCACTTGGGTGAGTTACTGGAGGGCGGCCAGTTCCTGCGGGGGCCAAACTCCACCCACAGGAGAAAGTCAGAGAAAACTGGGGAAAGAGAAAATTGAATTCATTGAAATATTTTCATGAAAAAAAGTTTTACCTTGAAAGATATTGACCTGAAGATAATATCCCTTCTTTCTGTTTGTCATTACAGTTCACCATGCTTTGGATAAGCGTTGTGTCTGGCCGAATAAACACTGCTGTTGATATGGCTCTAGCTATTAGCTCAACCGCATCCCTCACGTAACTTCCCAGAACTGGTTTGTTTACTTCACCATAGGCAAGTAGACCGAGGGGTAGGCCTGTGGTTTGCAGCTCCTCGATGTTGAGTGGATAACCAATAACCCAGTGAAACTCAGGGGAAGTCAAACCCAACCCAGCTGCCGTTTCAAAGACAAAGCCAGAGCATTTGGCATCACTACTAAACATCAAAACAGAAGTGGATGAGTCCTTCAAATCATTGAAATTCTCGTGTAAAAGGCGAATGATGCCCGCATCCTCCATGTCTGTTAAGTTGAGTAAAGCCCGCAGTTCAAAGTTAGAGTTGTTGCTCAGGTAGCTGAGGAACCTGGAGACATCCCAGCTATGGCACAAAATTACACTGACATCATACCAGGCGTTTGTTTTAAGGACACTGATGAGTAAGTCCATCAAGGAGGTCACCGAGCTTTCCATGCTTATCTGCAGATGCAATGGGTTCTGGAAAGTAAATTAGTTTCAGAATTAGGAGCTTGAGTTTGAAAACAAGAATATCAAAATATCAAGGATAAAAAAGGGCATTTGAGCTCATCGTTCTAGGATTTAAACCCAGCTTGGCACCCAACAAAGTCAATACCAACCTGCAACTCGCCCGGCCCAACGCCCGACTCGCCCAGCCCAACGCCCGACTCGCCCGGACCAACGCCCGACTCGCCCGGACCAACGCCCGACTCGCCCGGACCAACGCCCGACTCGCCCGGCCCAACGCCCGACTCGCCCGGCCCAACGTCCGACTCGTCCGGCCCAACGACCGACTCGCCCGGCCCAACGTCCGACTCGCCCGGCCCAACGCCCGACTCGCCCGGCCCAACGCCCGACTCGCCCGGCCCAACGCCCGACTCGCCCGGCCCAACGTCCGCCTCGCCCGGCCCAACGTCCGACCAACGTCCAACTCACCCGGACCAATGTCCGACTCGCCCGGCCCAACGTCTGTAAGATTTGCAAAATTTCTACATTTCCCCGAAGGTTGTTATTAATAAACGGGACCCTGCGTGGACATTTTAAATCATAAAAGGGGTACCCAAGATGGCGTCCGTGCCTCGTGGCAGAAAGCCTGTGAGATTTTTAAATGGACTCTGCAATGCAGACAGCTTGTGGATCGAAACCAAAGCTGCAGTGTCTGTGAAGAGAGACTTTGTATTTTGAAACCAGACAGGACTTTGAATTATGTATTAGATCGAATTGGAGACAAATCTAAATTCAGTTAGGCCTATAGTTAAGGCCATCAAGCAGTTTACATATATAATTGGAAACAGATTAAAAGAGCCATCGAGGCTGGACAGGCCCATCAAGGAACGTTCATCACAAAACAAGTCAATTATTGGGCCGGTAGACGCGATGACCGGCCATCTAAAAACACTTAGTATGGATTGCTACCATTATTTAAAATAGCCCGCCAAGATCAAGACAAAGAACTAACCTGATTTGGCACGCAGATAAGGGTTTACGAAAAGAGTATAATTGAAGGCCCCGGGTAGCAATCTCTCGCTTCTCTCTCTGCTCTGCTTGGCTCTTCGGCCCCTCGCCCTCGTGGCTGTCGCTCTTTCCCCGTCCCACGCTTACCCCCTGGCCTTTGCCCGTGCCTTTTGCCACTCCATCTAGAAATTGCCCCGGCATTGCATCGGGCGGTCACAGACAATTCAGGCCAGGCGAGGTGGGACGCGATGAGGGGAGGAGGGAAGACCAACTAAGACCAACTGAGAAAGACCAATTGAGGAGACGAACTGAGGGTAGGCTTCGAATCATCAGGCCTTCAGCCTCAGCCAACCTGCGACTATCTTCATATAAACTCAAACTGTCGGCTGAAGAAGAAGAATCATCCCTGCAAGGTAAAGTACCCAAACAGAGACTTTAACTTTGGGGTACTCGAACCTGGACAACGCCCTTGCAGCACCCGGAGACCACGTGACGATGGCAGGCTCCAGAGAGCACCAAGAGCGAACCCCGAACCCCACCGCTGTTTTGAGTCCAACAAACCCTTTTGATTGGTGAGCATAAATTCTGGCCCCTCATAGCTTAATCTAGTTAGGTATAGGGGGTGGGATAAGGATAAGGGGATTGTTAAGATAGTTGTTTTCCCTCGATGTGCCATGTGTTCCCCATTCTCTGTATAAGTATATACAGGAAACTTTGGTTTATCCGGAGGTTGTATGTCCGGAATACTCGATCTAACGGCAAAAATCAGGAGCCGTTTTCTATAAGTTTTTTTAGTTCTCGTTCTTTTTTTTTCCCAGTCAGGCACTGCAAGGTCTGTAGCTATAGCAACAGCTTCAGCTAGAGACGCTTGCAGCTGCAGCCGACTCTTTAGAAGCTGTTGCTAAGCAACAGTGTTTGTTGTCAGATACGGAGATGAAAACCTCCGTATGCTTCAACATTAACTTTGTATGTCCGGCAGTTTTGATAGATCGGCAACACGCCGGTCCCATCGGTGCCGGATATCACAAAGTTCCCTGTAGTTAGTTGTATTTGCCTGTGATTATATGTACTGGTAATTTCTCTCAAGACTGTATTAACTTTTCCTGTTTAATAAAATCCTGAGTTTTGCTTACATCCAAACCACCTGTCTACTCGAGTCTTTTCTGTATCGCTACCTGTACCTAAGTCCGGTATTGAGAATCTCAGGGGTGTGGGAGTGATTCGAACCGCTCACGGGCAGTCAGAGGCATAACTGACTGGGCTCACGTGCCACCCCCCTACACGTCCGACTCGCCCGGACCAACGCCCGGCTCGCCCGGCCCAACGCCCGGCTCGCCCGGCCCAACGCCAGACTCGCCCGGCCCAACGCCCGACTCGCCCGGCCCAACGCCCGACTCGCCTGGCCCAACGTCCGACTCGCCCGGACCAACGCCCAGACCAACGTCCGACTCGCCCGGACCAACGTCCGACTCGCCCGGCCTAACGCCCGGACCAACGTCCGACTCGCCCGGACCAACGCCCGACTCGCCCGGCCCAACGTCCGACTCGCCCGGCCCAATGCCCGACTCGCCCGGACCAATGCCCGACCAACGCCCGACTCGCCTGGACCAACGTCCGACCAACGTCCGACCCGCCCCGGACCAACGCCGACTCGTCCGAAACAACGCCCGACTCGCCCGGCCCAACGCCCGACTCGCCCGGCCCAACGTCCGACTCGCCTGGCCCAACGCCCGACTCGCCCGGACCAACGCCTGACCAACGCCCGACTCGCCCGGCCCAACGCCCAACTCGCCCGGCCCAACGTCCGACTCGCCCGGACCAACGCCCGACTCGCCCAGACCAACGTCCGACCAACGTCCGACTCGCCCGGACCAACGCCCGACTCGCCCGGACCAACGCCCGACCAACATCCGACTCGCCCGGCCTAACGCCCAGACCAACGTCCGACTCGCCCGGACCAACGGCCGACTCGCCCGGCCCAACGCCCGACCAACGTCCGACTCGTCTGGACCAATGTCCGACTCGCCCGAACCAGCGCCCGACTCCCATCGGCCCAACGCCCGACTCGCCCGGACCAACGCCCAACCAACGCCCGACTCGCCCGGACCAACGTCCGACTCGCCCGGACCAACGTCCGACTCGCCCGGACCAACGTCCGACTCGCCCGGACCAACGCCCAGACCAACGTCCAGACCAACGTCCGACTCGCCTGGACCAACGCCCAGACCAACGTCCGACTCGCCCGGACCAACGGCCGACTCGCCCGGCCCAACGCCCGATCAACGTCCGACTCGCCCGGACCAACGTCCGACTCGCCCGGACCAACGCCCGACTCGCCCGGACCAACGCCCGACTCGCCCAGCTAGGCTCACATAACAGTCATTTGGCTTCCTTGCAACTATGCCCAGCAAGTATTTGTCCCTTTGGGAGGAGGGGAGAAAATGGGGAGGATCGAAAACATCTACACCATCATTCAAATAGAGAACTGAAATCTTAGTTTTGTCTCCGTATTGATACATTTAAAATTCTTTGGGCGAGAAATTCATAATTTGTGATTCATTCTCCCCCTCCCCCCAATGCTCACATCCTAATTAACTACGTTTGCAGAAAGTGGGGTTAATTATTAGACGGATATTGATCTAGGCTCGCTCTACTCAGTACAGATTTTTTCGTTGCCTGTTGTACAGTGTTTTACAAGAAGAAATAGTGCCTGCTCTGTAGGAGTTTGAACAAGAATCTTATCAAAGCATTAATTCTGGTCGATGCTATGAGACATGGTTTATGGATTGTTTTGAAGCCTGATATCAGGACACGAAACATTGAGCATAGGTCAGAGCAGTAAACCTAACTGATAGGAGCCTATACTATCCTGTCATATTGCATTGGCATTAGAGGGGTCATAGCTCAGCACCATAGACACAGTGAACTGATGTCAATACATCAGGACTACCTTCTCCACCAATTTTCTCCCTTCCTTTTCTGAAGATGCTGAATCCTTGAGGGGAGAGGGGAAGGGGAAAGACAAGGTTGCTGGATGAACTGAAGAAAACTGGAGCGATTTTAAACACAGAGATGTTGGTTAACCACTGTATTGCCAGCAGGGGGCACCAGGGGCCTGCAGCAAAGCTGAACACAGTCAGGTACAAATCCCGAAAATCAGCAAATGAGATAATTGGGCAATTAATCTGTTTTTGGTGGTGTTGGTCGAGGGAGGAATGCTGTCCAGGATACCTGCTCTTCTTCAAATAGTGCCACGGGATCTTTAACACCACACATGAAGCATGGGACATGGGGTCTTGGTTTAAGATGGCGTGGCGCAAGGAATGGAAGGAGACAAGTGGCGGACAACTCCCAGTTGTTCCCCAGATTTCTCCTCCCAAAGTCCCTGCAGATGCAGTGAAAATAATGGGTTGGAAATTGCGGTCGGAGGCTTCCCGCGGGCGAATGCCTCCGAACCACAAGTAAACTCCGCAGCTACCTGGTGCCTCCGTACTTTCGAAGACTCGTGCTCCTGAGCCTGAAGGCGCAGACCTGCGTAAAGGCCCACGTTTCCCAGGGGAGCATGCGGTACGCAAGCATCTCTTGATCATGTGGGCCAGCCCAACCAATCACAAAGGGGAATTCCCATTATGCTTATGGGGATTCCATTTACGTACGGAATTCCTATAAGCTTAATAGAAATCCCCTAAAAAATACACTTTTACCCCACTTAAATAAAAATAAATTATCACATGTTCAAAATTAATTAGAGTGCAATTCAATTAAACATTTAAAACAAATATTTAATTTTCTGAAAAATAAATGTAAACATTTTTCAAGGGGCCAAAAGAACATAAGAAACAGGAGCAGGAATCGGCCAGTTGGCCTCTCGCGCTTGCTCCGCCATTCAATAAGATCATGGCTGATCCAATCTTGGCCTCAACACCAAATAACCTAAAATAATTTTAAAGGTTTTTGGATGGTTAAATCATTTAAAAAAAATTATTTTAATATTTATTTAAACCCTTACGCTGGTAAAGGAAGGCCTTACGGATAACCCGGGCCTCTGTCTTTTTCCCGATGTGTACTATTTGTGCACTGTACAGACTCCATCCCTCTCCCTGGCAACTGTCTGGGGCTGAACCAGACCATTCACAACCTTGGTGTCTTATTTGATCCCGAGATGAGCTTCTGACTACATAGCTGCGCCATCGCTAAGACCGCCTACATCCACCTCTGTAACATCGCCCAACTCCAACCCCTACCTCAGCTCATTTGCTGCTGAAACCCTCATCCATGCCTTTGCTACCTCTAGACTGGACTATTCCAATGCTCTCCTGGCCGGCCTCACATCTTCCAACCTCCAAAATCTTGAGCCCATCCAAAACTCTGCTGCCCGTAACCTAACTTGCACCAAGTCCCGTTCACATGTAACCCATGTGTTCACTGACCAACATTAGGTCCCCAGTCCAGCAATGCCTCAATTTTAAAACTCTCATCCTTGTTTTCAAATCCCACCATGGCCTTGCCCCCCTCCCTATCTCTTTAACCTTCTCCAGCCCTACAACCCTCTGAGATCTCTGCGCTCCTCCACTTCTTGCCTCTTGCACATCTCCTACTTTAATCGCTCCACCATTGGTGGCCGTGCTTTCAGCTGCCTAGGCCCTAAACTCTGGAATTCCCTCCCTAAACCTCTCCGCCTCTCTAACTTTCTCGCCTCCTTTAAAACGCTTCTTAAAACCTACCTCTTTGACCAAATTTTCAGTCATCTGTCCTAATATCTCCTTATGTGGCTCGGTGTCAAATTTTGTTTGAGAACATTTCTGTGAAGCACCGTGGGAAGTTTTACTACGTTAACGTCACTATATAAATGCCAGTTATTGTTGTACATATACCATGTGTACGGTACACGTCCTGTAGGTGTTTCCTGATGATTGCAGTATCAGTGGTATCTCATACCCAGGAACAGAACACTCTTATCGACTGATTGCCCTGCCCTGCTGTATATCAGGCCAGAGATACATCAAATTCTGAATCAGCTTCACGTGCTCACTGTAGTAAACAGCCCTGCTCAGCGTACAAGACCGTGATTGACACTATATCCTTCCCAAAACCCATCCACTGCGAAGCTGAAACTCCTATGTTGTGATAAGAGTGCATTTCCACTTAGAGAATATAGTAGTCATAACTGAAGTGTTGTAAGACGTGCGGAAATCACCCCTCACCCTGTCAAACAATTTCCAAAGTTTGGACCCGTCGAACAGACAACACAAAACCCAATGTGAAACTTCTTTTACTTAAAAATCAACATGAGATTACAAGTAAGCATCCGACAGTTATGTAGCGTATAATAATTCCCAATTACACCACAGCTTACACAGAGCTATCGCTTTACTTTAAACGCAAGCAAAACACCACATATGTACTAACACCAGCGAGTGGTCAATCCAGCAGTGACTAGACGTATGATTTCTGGCAACTGACCAGGTCGCCCGGCTGCAGCCCCGAGTATTTTCTTTACAGCATCTTTTATACCCAAAACTTAGCAACCCTCTCACTGCATAAGTGTCCCTAACTATACGGCAATTGTTGTTTTTCTGTTACTCTTATCAATAGTACGTTAAGCATCCATGGGCTTCAATTCCATAGTCTGAAGATGTTTCTGTTTTTGCAATGATTCCACAACTCGTCTGTTCCCACAGAACTTTCAAAGTCTGTTTTCCTTATCTGTTGAAAGACAATTGGCAGCTTTCATAGCATCTTATTTTGCAAGGTTCTCACAGCAACCAGTCTTTTGTCCTCGCGAAGCATGATGGTATATAAAATGTGGTCAACTTTTAAGTTTGGTCAAGTTACAGCAAAAGTTATAGCAAATCGTGTGTTCTTACAGTGTTTACTGTTTACTAGGGCAGTTGCAATAATTGTGAGACTATTGTAAGAAGTAAAGTGAAAATACTGTTTATAAGAAAACCCATTTTAAGCCAAGAAATATGATATGGTTTCAGAACTTAAATAAGTTGTACTGTGGAGAATAGAATTTACAGCACAGAAACAGGCCATTCGGCCCAATATGTTTATGCTGGTGTTGCCAGAAATGTTTTAATCCAACCAGTCATCATTATGGTCAATGTGGAAAGAAAGGCTCTCCTGGCCATCGCCTGTGACAAAGCTCCACAGAGAGGAAGGGGAGGTACAGAGTAAAGCTCCCATTTATATTATGAGGTAGGAAACAGCATGTTTAGAGATGGAAGATTAAGAATAAACACTGCAAAAGTTTGATGAATTATATTTTTTTCCAAAATGTAATTTAGGGTTGAATTTTAATCTTGGGATGGATTCGTCACTGGAGGGGGGTCGGGTCAGGATGGGGCCTGATCTCTGACCTCTGCCCTGACCCCTTTCCCTGGTTCGGGGCTCTTCAGTCAAGCAGGAGGGGTAATGAGGACAGGCAGAAGGGGGGCAGCGGCACCACAATGTCTTTCTGGAGATTTCTTGAGCTGAGGGGGCCCTACGGGAAATGGTAAGGATCTGAGGAGAGGATCCTGGTACTCGGCCCTCTCCCTCCAACAGCTGAACTAGTCAGCTTCCCACCCCCTTGGGTTTATAGCCGCCCTTCGGCGGGCAGTGCCTGGGGTCGGCGGTACTAGAGGTGGGGAAATTGGGCGGGTTCCTAGGCCCCACCTCTGCTCTTATTTAGGCTTTGGGGAGATGGCCAACGGGCAGCTGACTGACTGACTTCACTGCCGGGGAGTTGAAAGGAATATTCTTGGTGGTGCTGGCAGGCCCTCCCCACCCCATTTTGGGTGCTACAGCAGAGAGGGATCCAGCCATTACTTTCTGAAAGGGCCTCTCTTCCACCAACACATTCAGAGAGTGAAAAAGGCCAGTGAATCCAAAATCTCTGTGACCTTGGCTGTAAACTGTGAATTTGGCTGAAGCAAAAAAAGAGCACTTTCAGGACAGAATTGGGATCGACATTTCTGTCAAAAACCCATGACAAAAGCTTCAAATGATCTCAGGGTTGACGCTTGGCACAGCCACACTAATGACATGTCAATGAGAGCTGATTAAATGCCTGGTAACTGGTTAGAGGCTGACTGAGAAGCTAGACAGAGCTGCACTAAAATCACAGTCTAGGTGTGGGGCAGGAGAGAAATGGAATAATCTTCCGAAGGAGAAAGTCCCAAAGTATCTGTGTCCTGCACATGGTTGTCCTCATTACCCCTCATGGTTGACTCACTGGCGGCAGCAGCGAGAGCGGCCCTGGGTGGAGACTGAGCACAGAGACCGAGGAGTTAAGGAGCGGGGAGAGAGAGAGCGGCCCAGACTCACCGGCGGCAGCAGAGAGAAGTAAAAAGTAATCGAAGTGTGACGTCACCAGAAAGCAGGTAAGTGATTGGTTGGTGAGTATTTCTCTCTTTCTCGCTTTTTTCCAAACTTACTTTTTGTGGTTTATAGTTTCTAGGGTCTCTGTTGTGTAGCGGGGAGTGTTAGTAAACAAGGGCCCTTGAGTATATCATTTAATTGTAGTGTAATTAGTGGTATTGATCTGATTTAATTTAATTTGAATTAATTAAAGGGTAAGTCATGGCAGCACAGCTCGGCCCCATGGCATGCTCCTCCTGCATTATGTGGGAAATCAGGGACACTTCCTGTGTCCCTGACGACCATGTGTGCGGGAAGTGTGTCCAGCTGCAGCTACTGACAGACCGCACTGTGGCGCTGGAGCTGCGAATGCATACTGGAGCATTCGCGATGCTGAGGATATCGTGGATAGCACATTTAGGGAGTTCGTCACACTGCAGGTAAAGGCTGCACAGGCAGGAAGGGAATGGGTGACCACCAGGCAGAGTAGTAGGCGCAGGCAGGTAGTGAAGGGGTCCCCTGTGGCCATCCGCCTTTCAAACAGATATACCACTTTGGATATTGTTGAGGGAGATGGGTTATCGGGGGAAGGCAGCAGCAGCCAACTTCCTGGCACCATGGGTGGTCCTGCTGCACAGGACGGGAGGAAAAAGAGCAGGAGAGCTATAGTGATAGGGGATTCTATTGTAAGGGGAATAGATAGGCATTTCTGTGGCCGCAAACAAGACTCCAGGATGGTATGCTGCCTCCCTGGTGCAAGGGTCAAGGATGTCTTGGGACGGCTGCAGGGCATTCTGGAGGGGGGAGAGTGTTGTGGTGCATATAGGTACCAATGATATAGGTAAAAAACGGGATGAGATCCTAAAAGCTGAACATAAGGAGTAGGAGGTAAAAATAGGACCTCAAAGGTAGTAATCTCAGGATTGCTATCAGTGCCATGTGCTAGTCAGAGTAGAAATAGAAGGATATTTCAGATGAATACTTGGCTAGAGGAATGGTGCAAGGGGGAGGGATTCAAATTCCTGGGACATTGGAACCGGTTCTGGGGGAGGTGGGACCAGTACAAACTGGAAGGTTTGCACCTGGGTGGGACCAGAACCAATGTCCTAGGGGGAGTGTTTGCTAGTGCTGTTGGGGAGGGTTTAAACTAAAATGGCAGGGGGTTGGGAACCTGTGCAGGGAGACAGAGGAAAGGGAAGCAAGGATAGAAACAAAAGACAGGAAGGAGAAAAGCAAAAGTGGAAGGCAGAGAAATCAAGGGTGTAAATCAAACAGGGCCAAAGTAAATAATAATTCTAAAAGGACTAAGATTGTTAAAAAATCAAGCCTGAAGGCTTTGTGTCTTAATACGAGGAGCATTCATAATAAGGTGGATGAATTGGCTGCGCAAATAGATGTAAACGGATATGATATAATTGGGATTACGGAGACATGGCTCCAGGATAACCAAGTCTGGGAATTCAACATCCAGGGGTATTCAGTATTCAGAAAGGACAGGAAAAAAGGAAAAGGAGGTGGGGTAGCATTGCTGGTTAAAGAGGAGATTAACACAATAGTAAGGGAGGATATTAGCTCTGATGATGTAGAATCTGTATGGGCAGAGCTGAGAAATACCATGGGGCAGAAAATGTTAGTGGGAGTTGTATACAGACTCCCAAACAGTAATGCTGAGGTTGGGGATGACATTAAACGGGAAATTAGAGACACGTGCAATAAAGGCACAGCAGTTATCATGGGTGACTTTAATCTACATATAGATTGGGCTAACCAAATTAGTAACAATACTGTGGAAGAGGAATTCCTAGAGTGTATATGGGATGGTTTCCTGGACCAATATGTCGAGGAACCAACTAGAGATCAGGCCATCTTAGACTGGGTAGTAAGTAGTGAGAACGGATTAATTAGCAATCTTGTTCTGCTAGCCCCCTTGGGGAGGAGTGATCATAATATGATGGAATTCTTCATTAAAATGGAGAGTGAAGTAGTTGACTCAGAGACTAGGGTCCTGAATTTATATAAAGGAAACTATGATGGTATGAGGCACGAGTTGGCTAGGATGGATTGGGGAACATTACTTAAAGGATTGACGGTGGCTAGGCAATGGCAAACATTTAAAGATTGCATGGATGAACTACAGAATTTGTTCATCCCTATTTGGCATAAAAATAAAACAAAGGGATTAATTAAGAGGGGGAAAATAGATTATGAGAGTAAGCTTGGATGGAACATAAAAACTGACTGTAAAAGTTTCTATAGATATATGAAGAGAAAAAGATTGGTGAAGTCAAGCGTAGGTCCCTTGCAGTCAGAATCAGGGGAATTTATAATGGGGAACAAAGAAATGGCAGACCAATTAAATACATACTTTGGTTCTGTCTTCACAAAGGAGGACACAAATAACCTCCCAGAGATGTCGGGGAACATAGGGTCAAATGAGAGGGAGGAATTGAATGAAATCAGTATTTGTAGGGAAATGGTGTTAGGGAAATTGACAGGATTGAAGGCCGATAAATCCCCAGGGCCTGATAATCTACATCCTAGGGTACTTAAGGAAGTAGCCCTAGAAATAGTAGATGCATTGCTGGTCATCTTCCAAAATTCTATAGACTCCGGAACAGTTCCCATGGATTGGAGGATAGCTAATGTAACCCACTATTTAAAAAAGGTGGTAGAGAGAAAACGGGGAATTATAGACCGACATCGGTACTGGGGAAAATGCTAGAGTCCATTATAAAAGATGTAATAGCAGAGCACTTGGAAAACAGTGACAGGATCGGACAAAGTCAACGTGGATTTACAAAAGGTAAATCGTGCTTGACTAATCTACTGGAATTTTTTGAGGATGTAACTGGTAGAATAGATAAGGGAGAACCAGTGTATGTGGTGTATTTGGACTTTCAGAAGGCTTTTGATAATGTCCTGCATAAGAGATTAGCTTGCAAAGTTAAAGCACATGGGATTGGGGGTAAGGTACTGTCTTGGATAGAGAACTGGTTGGCAGACAGGAAGCAAAGAGTTGGAATAAACAGGTCTTTTTCCGAGTGGCAGGCAGTGACTAGTGGGGTACCGCAGGGATCGGTGCTAGGACCCCAGCTATTCACAATATATACAAATGATCTAGACAAGGGAACTAGATGTAATATCTCCAAGTTTGCAGATGACACAAAGCTAGGTGTGTGTGTGCTGTGAGGAGGATGCAGAGAAACTCCAGTATGATTTGGACAGGTTGGGTGATTATACTGCATTTGCCATGCATCTGCCCAATGTGGATAAATGCGAGGTTATCCACTTCGGTGGCAAAAACAGGAAGACAGATTATTATCTGAACGGCAATAGATTGGGAAAAGGGGAAGTGCAACGAGACCTGGGTGTCCTTGTGTACCAGTCGCTGAAGGTAAGCATGCAGGTTCTGCAGGCGGTTAAGAAGGCAAGTGATATGTTGGCCTTCATAGTGAGAGGATTCGAGTACAGGAGCACAGATGTCTTGCTGCAGTTGTACAGTGCCTTGGTGAGACCGCACCTTGAGTATTGTGTGCAGTTTTGGTCGCTTCATCTGAGGAAGAATGTTCTTGCCATGGAGAGAGTGCAGCGAAGATTCACCAGACTGATACCTGGGATGGCAGGAATGACGTATGAAGAGATATTGGGTCGATTGGGCTTAAGTTGCGATGACGGAGAACGTCAAGAAATTTCTGGAGGTTGGCATCATGCTCCTTCTGGTCATGACCAGCATTGGTGATATTATCCAGATATGGAAACGTGTCTGTTAAGTTCTCCTGTTTGACTAGGCTATCCATTGCCTAATGGAAGATGACCACCCCATTGGTGACCCCAGATGGAAGGCGACAAAACTGGTAAAGCCGACCATTGGTCTCAAAGGCCGTATACTTTTTGTCAGAGTCCTTCAATGGTACTTGATGGTATGCGCTCTTTAAGTGAAAAGTTGAAAATACCTTGTAGTTGGCAAGGTAATAGACTATGGCCTAGAAATTCAGTGCCCTTAGCACCGATTTTGCGGCGCTAGAGGGCCTAGCGCTGCAATTGGCGCCGGTTCCTAAATTGCCTGGGGCCCTTCCGCGGCGGTAGACCGGTAGCGCTGCGCCGGCACCGATGACGTCATCGGTGTGCGCAGCGTCCCGGTTGCCGTGGTAACCCGGCCCCAAGCCGAAATTCAGTTGCGGCCGCCTCGCCAGTGGCAGCCGCAACTAAGACTCCGGCAAACGAGTGTTGCCGGAGTCTGCGCCGGCGCTTTAAGGAGGCGCGGCGGCCGGCCGCTTTCCCGCCGGCCGCCTGCCCGCAGATCCCTCCCCGGACTTCTCCCCCCCCCCCGGAACAGATGCAAGCCCGGCACTTGTCCGAGGTGCCGGGCTCATTTTTGCAGAGATTTGCGCGGGCCGCGGCCGGGTGCAGGCAGCTCCTCCTTAACGGAAGGAGGAGGCCTGCACTTCCCGAGCCTGCCGCACCGCAGCGGGCGCCGCAGCGCCGGAATAGCGTCGCAATGCGGCGCGTTGCGCCAGTTTTCAGGCGCTAAAACCCTTCAGTAGCGCCGGCAGCCGTTTGGGCGCGGCGCTACTGAATTTTTGGCGCGCGCAAAGGGACTTAGCGCCGGCGCTAACTTCCGGCGCTAAAGCCCTGGCGCAGCGCAAACTCAATTTCTAGGCCTATGTCATTGATGCGTGGTAGTGGGTAGGCATCCGGGTCAGTATACTGGTTAATAGTTTGCGAGTAATCGATGCAAGACGTTTCTTGTGTTGCTTCAGAGGATTTTTAACAACGACGACTTGAGCCTGCCAGGAAGATGAACATGGCTCAATGATACCGTCAGCTAGAAGGCGAGAGATCTCTGCCTCGATAAAGGATCGATCATCTTGGCTGAAACGTCGTGATTTAGTGACTATGGGCTTACATTGGGGGGAGAGATTGGCAAACAAGGAGGGCCCATCGAGCAAAGCCGCCGAAAGCGCACAAAACGGTACTTTGGAAATAGTAAGCTCTGGCTTTGACCCTCCAAACTCAAAAGTGAGTCTTGTGTGTTGTTTCTGGAAATCCTGTCCCACGAGCACAGCACTGCATAGGTTTTTGAGCACCCCGAGCCGTGTGGCGGAATAAGTGCGTCCATTGAGAATAAAGTCGACAAGACAAAAGCCAGAAGAGTTGGTGGTCAGTGTCGTCAGAGCCATTGCAATTTCCCTGTCTGAGGGGTAAATACGCAGTTTTAACTTACTGACAGCCTGCTCACTGATGAAGCTGTCAGAGCTGCATGAGTCGATTAGTGCACTCAGAATGTGTCCATTTACCGAAACCTTCGTGGCTGCATGGGACAGGCTTTGGGGAAAAACAGCTGTGATGGGAGGAGGAGTAGTTTTACCCTTGACAGTTGTAACCTTAGTAGTGGCTCTTGGGGGAGGAGCAGTTTTATAGATAGCAGCTGTAACCTTAGTAGTGGTTCTTGGGGGAGGAGCAGTTTTATAGATAGCAGCTGCAAAACTAACAGGGGCTCTTGACTGGCATACCTTAGAAAAGTGACCTTTCTTATTGCAATGACTGCAGATTGCATTACGAGCAGGACAAAATTTCCTATAGTGGAATGCACCTCCACAGAAGAAACACTTCCTTCCAGATTGCCAAGATGCCGCTAGGGCAGGGTCGTCATCAGTGAGGGCTTCTAGGATAGAGTAGTCATTAGTGAGGGCTTCCGCCCGAGGCCCATTGGAGGATTCACCAAAAGTGATAGCAGCAGTCCGTGCACGCGGTAAAAGATAGGCATCTGCATTTTTTTTGCTAAGTCCAGAGAACATGCCTGGTCATAGGCAGCTTGTAACTTGAGGGTTTTATTCTCCAACAGACGCTGGCATATGAAAGGAGACGCAATTCCATTAATAAAGGAATCACGAATTAACTCCTCCTGGTACTGCTCAGCTGAGACAGCTTTGAGATTACAATCCTTGCTGAGCCTGCAAAGCTTTTGAAGGAATTTGTCAAGTGATACCCCGGGGTGCTGTCGAGTTGCGGCCAGTAGATGCCGAGCAAAAATTTCGTTTGGGGCCTTAACACATAGTTGCTGTAGTGTTTGGATAGCGGAGTCATTGGGGTCGATTTTCCCGAAGCTGTCGGGAAGAAGGCGGGACTACAACTTTCGGGTTTTAATCCTGCCTACATCGACATCTGGCCAATCCATGCGATTTTCCCTTGATTTTCCCAGCGGGCTCAGCAGGCCAATTAAGGGCCACCTGGCAACAGGTGACGTCACAGACTGCAATTTCATCTGTCAAGAGTTCTTGACAGATGAAATATCAGTGTTTCACAGCTGTTTCAAGCTATGAAACACTCACAGTCTGAGTTCTGACATGAGTCCTTCTGTACAGACTCAATTAGAACTCATATCGGCACTCAAAGCTGAAGGCTGTCACTTTTCATAGATCGCAGCCATTCAGCTTTCAGTGCCGGCTGAGTGATGGGCTCCCGACGGCTACAGGAAGAAAGGCTGTAAAGGTAAGTACAGGTAAGTAAAAGTTCTTTACACACTTTAGACACACCAAACACACTTACCTTTGCACTCATGCACCCATCACTCACCTGAGCGCCGACATCGCGACCCCTCCAACTCCTTCAACCCGACGGCCCACCTGCTCTAACCTGGCGTGGTTTGGAGCCATCGGGAAACCCACACGAAACCCCTCAAAATAGGGATTAGGCTAAAAACTGCCCGTTAACTACCTGTTAACAGGCAGTTAATTGGTACTAATCGCTTCCCGCCTGGGGTCGGTGGGTCCCATTGCAGGGCGGGTACCCGCCGCCTCTGAAAGTTGCGTGGAGCGGGGTTTTGGGCGGGATGGTGTCGGGACCCCCAAAATCGGGATTTCCCCCCCCCCACACACCTGAAACCCCGCCTGATGGCTCCACAAAAATCGACGCATTGTCTGCACAGTCTTCGATATAGTCAAACACATGAGGGGATACATAATTGGCAAGTATCTCTAACTTATCAGGAACATTCTCACCACACACCCTGAGGAAGTTGCTGAAGGTATGATACCAGTGTTTCCATACCTTAGCCGTTGCAGGTGAATTTGGGTCCAGGTCAAGATGGACGGGTCGGAGTAGTTTCTCCATGATGGATTGATTACTACCTCTGGTTTCCTTCTACCACTTGAGTCATAGCCATCTGTTCCCAAAACCACTCAGAGCATGGAGCAGCAAGCAGTCAATTAAATTGACGTAAGAAAACTACTAGGCACTTGGTCAGAGTATTAAACAAGGCTTTAATCGACTGTTTCACAACATGGAAGTCTAGTTATCCTTCACTAGTTCCTGTTTACAAAATATCCCTGAGCAAGCTGGTCCCGTGCCCGAGTATTTATACTCTCCCTAGACAGTGCCACCAGCAGGCCGCCCAGTACATTTCATAATCATTTCTACATGAATGGCACAATTTATGTCACCAACGGTGTAGGTAAAAAACAGAATGAGGTCCTAAAAGCTGAATACAGGGAATTAGGAGGTAAATTAAAAAATAGGACCTCAAAGGTAGTAATCTCAGGATTGCTACAAGTGCCATGTGCTAATCAGAGTAGAAATAGAAGGATATTTCAGATGAATACCTGGCTAGAAGAATGGTGCAAGGAGGAGGGATTCAAATTCCTGGGACATTGGAACCGGTTCTGGGGGAGGTGGGACTAGTACAAACTGGACGGTTTGCCCCTGGGCAGGACCGGGACCGATGTTCTAGGAGGAGTGTTTGCTAGTGCTGTTGGGGAGGGTTTAAACTAAAATGGCAGGGGTTTGGGAACCTGTGCAGGGAGACAGAGGAAAGGGAAGCAAGGACAGAAGCAAAAGACAGGAAGGAGAAAAGCAAAAGTGGAAGTCAGAGAAATCAAGGGTGAAAATCAAACATGGCCGCAGTAAACAATAATTCTAAAAGGTCTAAGAGTGTTAAAAAAAACAAGCCTGAAGGCTTTGTGTCTTAATGCGAGGAGCATTCATAATAAGGTAGATGAATTAGCTGCGCAAATAGATGTAAATGTATATGATATCATTGAGATTACGGAGACATGGCTCCATGGTGACCAAGGCTGGGAATTCAACATCCGGGGTATTCAATATTCAGGAAGGACAGGCAAAAAGGAAAAGGCATTGGGGTAGCATTGTTGGTTAAAGAGGAGATTAACACAATAGTAAGGAAGGATATTAGCTCTGATGATGTGGAATCTATATGGGCAGAGCTGAGAAATACCATGGGGCAGAAAATGTTAGTGGGAGTTGTATACAGACCCCCAAACAGTAATGCTGAGGTTGGGGATGGCATTAAATGGGAAATTAGAGATGCGTGCAATAAGGGCACAGCAGTTATCATGGGTGACTTTAATCTACATATAGATTGGTCTAACCAAATTAGTAACAATACTGTGGAAGAGGAATTCCTAGAGTGTATACGGGGTGGTTTCCTGGACCAATATGTTGAGGAACCAACTAGAGATCAGGCCATCTTAGACTGGGTATTATGTAATGAGAAAGGATTAATTAGCAATCTTGTTGTGTGAGGCCCCTTGGGGAGGAGCGATCATAATATGATAGAATTCTTCATTAAGATGGAGAGTGAAGTAGTTGATTCAGAGACTTGGGTACTGAATTTAAATAAATGAAACTACGATGATGTGAGGTGCGATTTGGCTAGGATGGATTGAGGAATGTTACTTAAAGGGTTGACGGTGAATAGGCAATGGCAAACATTCAACGATCGCATGGATGAACTACAGAATTTGTTCATCCCTGTTTGGCACAAAAATAAAACAAAAAAGGTGACTCAACATTGGCTAACAAGGGAAATTAGGGATAGCATAAGATCTAAGGAGAGGACATATAAATTGGCCAGAAAAAGCAGCAAACCTGAGGATTGGGAGCAGTTTAGGATTCAGCAAAGGAGGACAAAGGGATTAATTAAGAGGGGGAAATATGAGTATGAGATTAAGCTTGCAGGGAACATAAAAACTTACTGTAAAAGCTTCTATAGATATGTGAAGAGAAAAAGATTGGTAAAGTCAACCGTAGGTCCCTTGCTGTCAGAATCAGGGGAATTTATAATGGGGAACAAAAACATGGCAGACCAATTAAATACATACTTTGGTTCTGTCTTCACAAAGGAGGACACAAATAAACTCCCAGAGATGTCGGGGAACATAGAGTCTAATGAGAGGGAGGAACTGAATGAAATCAGTATTTGTAGGGAAATGGTGTTAGGGAAATTGACGGGATTGAAGGCTGATAAATCCCCAGGGCCTGATAATATACATCCTAGGGTACTTAAGGAAGTGGTTCTAGAAATAGTAGATGCATTGTTGGTCATCTTCCAAAATTCTATAGTCTCTGGAACAGTTCCAATGGATTGGAGGGTAGCTAATGTAATCCCACTATTTTAAAAAGGTGGTAGAGAAAAAACGGGGAATTATAGACCGGTAAGCCTGACATCAGTAGTGGGGAAAATGCTAGAGCCCATTATAAAAGATGTAATAGCAGAGCACTTGGAAAGCAGTGACAGGTTTGGACAAAGTCAACATGGATTTACAAAAGGTAAATCATGCTTGACTAATCTACTGGAATTTTTTGAGGATGTAACTGGTAGAATAGATAAGGGAGAACCAGTGGATGTGGTGTATTTGGATTTTCAGAAGGCTTTCGATAAGGTCCCGCATAAGAGACTAGCGTGCAAAGTTAAAGCACATGGGATTGGGGGTAAGGTACTGACTTGGATAGAAAACTGGTTGGCAGACAGGAAGCAAAGAGTTGGAATAAACGGGTCTTTTTCCGAGTGGCAGGCAGTGACTAGTGGGGTACCACAGGGATCGGTGCTAGGACCCCAGTTATTCACAATATATATTAATGATCTAGACGAGGGAACGAGATGTAATATCTCCAAGTTTGCAGATGACACAAAGCTGGGTGGGCGTGTGTGCTGTGATGAGGATGCAGAGAAACCCCAGTACAATTTGGACAGGTTGGGCGATTGGGCAGATGCATGGCAGATGCAGTATAATGTGGATAAATGCGAGGTTCTTCACTTTGGTGGCAAAAACAGGAAGGCAGATTATTATCTGAACAGCAATAGATTGGGAAAAGGGGAAGTGCAATGAGACCTGGGTGTCCTTGTGCATCAGTCGCTGAAGGTAAGCATGCAGGTGCAGCAGGCGGTTAGGAAGGCAAATGGTATGCTGGCCTCCATAGCGAGAGGATTCGAGTACAGGAGCAAGGATGTCTTGCTGCAGTTGTACAGGGCCTTGGTGAGACCACACCTTGAGTATTGTGTGCCATTTTGATCACCTTATCTGAGTAAGGATGTTCTTGCCATGGAGGGAGTGCAGCGAAGATTCACCAGACTGATACCTGGGATGGCAGGAATGATGTATGAAGAGAGATTGGGTCGATTAGGCTTATAGTCACTAGAGTTTAGAAGAATGAGAGGGGATCTCATTGAAACTTATAAAATTCTAACAGGACTAGATGCAGGAAGGCTGTTCCCGATGGCGGGGGTGTCCAGAACCAGGGGTCACAGTCTAAGGATAAGGAGTAAGCCATTTAGGACTGAGATGAAGAGGAATTTCTTCACCGAGAGAGTGGTGAGCCTGTGGAATTCTCTACCACAGAAGACAGTTGAGGCCAATTCATTAAATATATTCAAGAAGGAGTTAGATATATTTCTTAAGGCTAAGGGGCTCAAGGGATATGGAGAGAAAGCAGGGAGAGGGTACTGAATTTGGATGATCAGCCATGATCGCATTGAATGGCGGAGCAGGCTCGAGGGGCAGAATGGCCTACTCCTGCTCCTATCTTCTATGTCTATGTCTATATATTTCTTAAGGCTAAAGGGATCAAGGGATATGGGGAGAAAGAAGGGACAGGGTGTTGTGTATGTCCCTTTAAGGGAATAACTGGTCTTAGACTGCAGTACCGGCAGTGACCACCCTTGTATAAAAGGCCCTAGCAGGCTTCTGTAGTTTCAGTTTCAAGCTGCCTCTTGTTCAGTAAAGTACCTGTTAAACTGTTCTCCCGAAGTCCGTGTATTATTGAGGCGCGGACTTTACAGTGGCGACGAGTAAGTTCGAACTCACCTGCAGTGTGGCATCATCTCACGGGGATCTTGCCTGAAAGGAAGGTCCTGGAAGGTCGTAGTCTGAGCAACGGGCGTCGACCGAGGGCAACCGCCCAAAGAATCCATCGGTGTTTGGAGAATTGCGGGAGAGACTGTGGTTCCAGCGAATCGTGCTGGTAGCAGGTAGTGCGCTGACCCTTCCGGACTGCGGTGGGCTCAAGCTCTCGATCGAACGGCTCTACAAATCGGGCCGCGCAGCGTCGCCGGGAAAAGAAAACAAGAGAGGGTGGAGCGCACAGGGCGCGGTCGGTGCTCGAGAACAGGACAGCGGAGAGAAACTAAACGGGGGGGGGGGGAAGGAAAGCGAGACGCGCCGAAGCTGCGGGTCGCCGCCATTACCCCGTAGAACGCTAGGAGCAGCGTGGCAGTAAGGGGAAGAAGCAAAAGCGCGGGAGGCACCATTTTATTCCATTGGGGAAGAAGCAGAAGCGCGGGAGGCGCCATTTAAAATCGGCCAAGATGCCGAAAAGTGGCAGTATCACTGCTTTCGACAACGAGGTAGAAGACTGGACCACATATGTGGAAAGAATTGAAGTGTACTGCAAGGCAAATGAGGTGGCTGATGGAAAGAGGGCGTCGGTATTATTAAATCTGATGGGTGCGAGTACGTACAGCATATTGCGGAATTTAATTACCCCAGCTAAACCAATGGAGAAAAGTTTTGAGGAGATTGTTCATATCTTACAGGAACATCTAAGCCCTACACCACTGCTGATAGCAGAAAGATTCAAGTTCCATAAAAGAAACCAGCACAAAGATGAGAGCAATGCTGACTATCTTACGGAACTACGCAAGTTATCGAAGCACTGCCAGTTCGGAGCAGGACTGGCAGACACCTTACGGGATAAGTTTGTCTGCGGGCTCCAGAGTGAAGGAACCCCGAAACTACTACTTTCAAAAAAGGACCTGACGCTAGAACAGGCTTTCAGCGTGGCAGTATCCTACGAAGCAGCAGCACGGGGAGCTGCGGAAATACAACAGAAACCACAAGAATACAGCGCTAACGAAATGGCGTATGGAGCCGAAAAGTGCTATTGCTGCGGCAGAATAACCCATGAGCAGAAGGACTGCTGGTTTAAAGACAAAATATGCAGGCAATGCGGGAAAATGGGACATATAGCAAGAGTCTGCAGGTCGGGAAAGAAGACCAACACGACAAGAACTACTAAGGAACAGTACAGGAAAGTAAAGAAACTGTCAGATAGTAGTTCAGAAGATCAGGAGCGCGATAAGGACTCCGGGAGCAGGCGACTAAGTTGTTTAAAGTTACACAACGTGATCGCAAAAGAAGATCACCGAACCATTTGGGTCACCCTCATGATAGCAGGGTCCCCAGTGAAGATGGAATTGGACACAGGATCAGCCCTAACTGTCATGAATCGACAAGACTATGAGCGGCTATTCTCACACATACCCTTAAAGGACACGTCCATTGTATTGAAGACATACACGGGGCAAAAGGTCTACCCCAGAAGAAAAATAAGGGTGCCAGTTGAATATAACAGAAAGGAAACACAGAAACTATACATGTATATACTACGAGATGGAGGACCACCATTATTGGGACGTGAATGGATCCGAAGACTACAATTGGATTGGCATTCCATTCTGACACTAACTGTGACTGACAAAAAAGATGATGACGTCGCACCTGAACATCTGTCACAAATTCTATCTGACGCGGAAGAGGTGTTCCAACAAGGACTTGGGACTCTAAAAGGAGTAAAGGCAACCAAAAAGATTGAGGATAACGCAACCCCAAAATTTTTCAAGGCCAGACCGGTGCCATACGCGATACGCCCAGCTGTGGAAGCTGAACTGGAGAGTCTGGAGCTTTCGGGGGTGCTGTCTAAGGTGGACTGGAGCGAGTGCGCCACACCCATCGTTCCTGTAATGAAGAAAGCATTGAGCAGCACACCTGGGGAGCCAAGGAAGGTTCGCATCTGTGGGGACTTCAAGGTGACTGTGAACCCAGTCCTGCACACAGTACAGTATTCGCTTCCGTGGATAGAAGATATTTTCGCCTCACTATCTGGAGGGAAACGTTTTACAAAGATTGATCTGGCTCAAGCGTATTTACAAATGGAGGTGGAAGAAGCATCTAGGAAATACCTCACGATAAACACTCACAAAGGCCTTTACCAGTACAATCGACTGGTATTTGGGGTAGCATCGGCCCCGGCTATGTGGCAGAGGGCAATGGAACAAGTCCTGCAAGGGATCCCGGGGACCCAGTGTTATTTGGACGACATCCTGGTTACGGGCGAAAATGACAATGAACACCTTGCCAACCTGGAACAGGTGCTCACGAGATTGCAGGAATATGGGCTACGAGCCAACCGTCCCAAATGCGAGTTCTTCAGGAGACAAATCTCGTTTTGTGGCCACGTGATTGATGAGGAAGGGTTGCATAAGTCGCCGGACAAGATTGAGGCTGTAGTCAAGGCTCCAGCACCAGAAAATGTGTCGCAACTGAGGTCGTTCCTCGGGTTGGTGAACTACTACCATAAGTTCTTGCCGAATTTATCTACAATTCTGCACCCACTGACCACCCTCCTTCAAACTGGTGTAACATGGAAATGGAGTGATGAGTGTAAGCATGCCTTTCAGGAATGTAAATGCCAAATCACTTCAAAAGAAGTATTGGCCCACTACAACCCAACACTACCGATTCGGTTGGCATGTGATGTGTCACCTTACGGCATTGGAGCGGTGCTGTCACACAAATTCCGTGACGGTTCAGAGAGGCCAATAGCCTTTGCATCGCGCTCGCTAACCTCAGTCGAGCGTAACTACGCCCAGATTGACAGGGAGGCCCTCAGCCTGGTGTGGGGGGTGAAGAAGTTCAATCACTATCTGCACGGGCAGAAATTCACCCTACTGACTGATCATCAACCCCTGGTCTCAATTTTTAAACCCAAAGAAGGGCGTTCCGGTGATGATGGCGCAACGGCTGCAAAGATGGTCACTTTTTCTAGGGGCACATCAGTATGACATAGAGTACAAAGGTACGAAACAACATGGAAACGCTGATGGGCTGTCGCGCCTACCGTTGCCTACGGCGGAAGAAGCACCTGCAGTGGACCCGGTGGAGATATTCCATGTGACCATAGTCGAATGTTTGCCTGTTACAAACGCAAGTATTGAGAAGGAAACCCGAAATGACCCGACACTCTCTCGGGTCTATGATTTGACGGTGAAGGGATGGCCAGCATATGGCGACTCACTGTTGCCAGCATTCTCGCCAAGGAGGGAACAGCTGTCAGTGTGCCGGGGAACCTTGATGTGTGGATCCCGAGTGGTAATTCCACCCAAGTTGAGAGATAGAGTACTCAATGAGCTTCATGAGGGTCATCTGGGAGGGGTAAAAATGAAAAGCCTAGCCAAGGCGTTTGTGTGGTGGCCGGGAATCGATAAAGAAATCGAGGATATGACCAAGAGATGCACAGGATGCCAGAAGGTCCAAAACGCTCCACCACAGGCCCCGCTACATCCATGGGAGTGGCCCTCATCTCCATGGCAATGGGTACACATTGATTTCGCTGGTCCATTTATGGACTCAATGTTTCTAATCGCTGTGGACGCCCATTCGAAATGGCCAGAGGTCATTAAAATGTCCTCCACCACCACGGAGAAAACTATTGCAGTCCTAAGGACCGTCTTCGCCAGGAATGGGTTGTCAGAACAGATCTGTTCCGACAATGGCCCACAGTTTGTGTCTGAGGATTTCCGGAGGTTCCTGAAGAATAATGGGGTGAAACATTACACATCTGCCCCATATCATCCAGCCACAAATGGATTGGCTGAGAGGTTTGTTCAGACCTTTAAAAAGGCCATAAAGGCAATGTATAGTGACGACATACCACTGCAACACAAGGTGGATAACTTACTGTTTGCTTACCGGAATGCGACACATGCAGTAACCAACCAAACTCCAGCCGTACTCTTTTTCAACCAGAGACTAAGATGTCGCTTGGATTTGCTCAAACCAAACATAAGACGAGATGTTGAGGATAAGCAGTTCCAGCACATAAATGAGAAGCCAACCAGGAGCTTCAAGATAGGGCAACCAGTCTTGGCCCGCGACTACCGAACAGAAAAATGGCAGCCAGGCACGATATGCACACAGCAGGGACCACTAATGTACACAGTGGACGTTGGAGAGAGCATCGTGAGATGCCATGCTGACCAGATTCTAGAGTCACAGGAACAAGCCAAACCTGTACCACAAGCATGTGCACCTGGTAATGAGCCCAAAGTACAGATTGCATCTACCTCAGAAGCAGGGGTATTGGAAGCTGATGAACCAACCAATGACAATGAGCCAGAATTGACTCCACCGCCAGAACAGGATACTCAAGAAAGGCGCTATCCAGTCCGGATCAGGAAGCCTCCTCAAAGACTGAACTTATAAATGACTATTCCAGTTGATGTATATATTACTGAGGTAATTGTAATTAGTTATTATTTAGTTGTTAAATGAATGTTATGTACTGTTTATCTAAAAGGGGAGGAATTGTTGTGTATGTCCCTTTAAGGGAATAACTGGTCTTAGACTGCAGTACCGGCAGTGACCACCCCTGTATAAAAGGCCCTAGCAGGCTTCTGTAGTTTCAGTTTCAAGCTGCCTCTTGTTCAGTAAAGTACCTGTTAAACTGTTCTCCCGAAGCCCGTGTATTATTGAGGCGCGGACTTTACACAGGGTACTGAATTTCGATGATCATTCATGATCTCATTAAATGGTGGAACAAGCTCGAGGGGCTGAATGGCCTACTCCTGCTCCTATCTTCTATGTTTCTATGTTTCAAGGATTGTAACAGAGAACTCTTATTCACATAAGCAAAATAATTAACGCAAGCAAAATAACAGTAATGAAGAAAATAATGGCACTAAAGAGTGACAATTCCCCAGGACCAGATGGTTTCCATCCCAGGGTTTTAAAGGAAGTAGGTGAGCACATTGCAGATGCCCTAACTATAATCTTCCAAAGTTCTTTCGATTCAGGAACCGTTCCTTTAGATTGGAAAATTGTGCATGTCACTCCGCTATTTAAAAATTGTTAGAGAGGGAAATCAAGGAATTATAGGCCAGTTAGCCTAACATCTGTTGTCGGGAAATTACTAGAGCCTATAATTAAGGATAAGGTGACTGAGCACCTTGAAAATTTTCAGCTGATCAGAGAGTTAGCATGGATTTGTGAAAGATAGGTTATGCCTGACAGGTCTGATTGAATATTTTGAAGAGGTGACTAAAGTAGTGGACAGGGGAATGTCTATATAAGTTATTCATATGGACTTCCAGAAGGCATTTGATAAAGTCCCGCATAAGAGACTATTAACTAAGGCTGAAGCCCATGAAATTGAAGGCAAATTATTGACCTGGTTAGGAAATTGGCTGAGCGGCAGGAGACAGAGAGTAGGGATAATGGGTAGGCATTCTAATCGACAGGATGTGACGAGTGGTGTCCTGCAGGGATCTGTGTTGGGGCCTCAACTATTCACAGTATTCATTAATGACTTAGATGATGGCATAGAAAGCCACATATCCAAATTTGCCGATGACACAAAGATAGGCGGCACTGTAGGCAGTGTAGATGAAAGCATAAAATTACAAAGGGATATCAACAGATTAAGTGTCTGGGCAAAACTGTGGCAAATGGATTTCAATGTAGGCAAATGTGAGGTCGTCCACTTTGCACCTTAAAAGGATAGAACAGGGTACTTTCTAAATGGTGAAAAGCTAGAAACAGTGGAGGTCCAAAGAGACTTGGGGGTTCAGGTGCATAGATCATTAAAATGTCATGAACAGGTACAGAAAATAATCAAAAAAGCTAATGGAATGCTGGCCTTTATATCTAGAGGACGAAAATACAAGGGGGTGGCAGTTATGCTGCAGCTATACAAAGTGCTGGTTAGACCACACCTGGAGTACTTGTGAGCAGTTCTGGGCACCACACCTTCGGAAGGATATATTGGCCTTGGAGGGAGTGCAGCGTAGGTTTACCAGAATGATACCCGGACTCCAAGGGCTAAGTTACGAGGAGAGATTACACAAATTAGGGTTGTACTCCCTAGAATTTAGAAGGTTAAGCTGTGATTTGCTTGAAGTTTTCAAGATATTACGGGGAAGTGATAGGGTAGATGGAGAGAAACTATTTCCGCTGGTTGGGGATTCTAGGACTAGGGGGCACAGTCTAAAAATTAGAGCCAGACCTTTCAGGAGTGAAATTAGGAAACACTTCTACACACAAAGAGTGGTAGAAGTTTGGAACTCTCTTCTGCAAACGGCAATTGATGCTAGATCAATTATTAATTTTAAATCTGAGATTGATTGGGCTAAAACTTCGGGGGCGTAATGCCACCCGTTAGCGGCAAAAAGTTGCGTTAAGAGGGCGGCCGCCACTCTTTTGCCAGCTGGTGGCGAGTCCCACGGTGTCCTCCATGTTCCAAGGCCCGACAGCACTGCTGGTAACATTCATCGCCCTGCAAATTGAAATGAGGGAGAGGTGACGTCACGCCGACTTAACGTCACCAAAGCGAACTTTGACCTTTGCACGGAGTTGAGCACTGGGTCCTAAACTCGCCATGTAAACCTAGCGTGCAACAGACTGACAGTGGCGCTGTCAGCACCTCTTTGAGACACACACATCTTTCAGGTAAGTTTCCATTTAAGATTTGGGACTTTTTTTTTATTTTATTGAAGTAGTGGCTTGCTGCAATCCATGTTAAAAGTTTTTTTTACGTGTGTCGGGAGTGCTTGCAAGGCCTCGGATGGTGAAGGACGTCCTCTGAGAAGACAGAAAATGCTGCAAATACTCAGCAGGTCAGGCAACATCCGTGGAGAGAGAAACCGAGTTCACGTCTCTGGTCAAGATGCTGCCTGATCTGCTGAGTATTTCCAGCATTTTATGCTGTGATTTCAGATTTACAGCATCCGCTTGCAGAGTGAAGAAGAAGACGCAGGAGAGGAGGAAGCCGAAGAGGAGGAAGCTGAAGAGAAAGAAGGAAAAGAGGAGGATGCATCCCAGACATCCCCTTTCTGGCCAGGATATCCGGGATGGAATCATCCGCCTGCGGTACCAGTGACCACAACCCCAATTCCCCTTTCAATATTTGCCTCACACCTTACCTTCTCTCTGTTACTGATCATCACAGCGACCTCTTGCCCACTATGCTGAAATAAAAGCCTCCACAAAGCAAACTTTCCAATACAACTTTATACATCTATCCACCCTATATGACATCAAGAAATCAACTCATCCCGCGTATGCATTCTCTTAGTGACTGTCTTGTGTGTGCCTTTGCCTATCCTACTGATGTCATGCAGTGCTACCCCAGTGGCTGCAGCATGGCTGGTGGAAGGCTGCTGACTTTCAGTGGGGGACACTGCAAATGGCCTTGCTGGTCGACCTTGTGGAGCTGGTGGCTGGGAGTGTCAAATCGAGTGATGGTGTTTCTTCTTCTTCTTCACTCTCCTCTCCCTCTTCTTGGCCAACCATTGGCTGGGCAGGCTGCATTTCTTGGGTGTGTGAAATGAGGAAGGCACAAAGGTGGAGTTGTAGTGAGGGGAGAGCGGGAAAGCAAGAGGTGCATGCCAGAAGGAGGATAACTTATGAGGATACCGGCAACCTGTATCCTTTCAGCCACGCCGCTGGCCAAGGGCTCAGCCATACCCCTACCGAGAATGGGCTGCACCATCTCCTCCAAGGGAGTGGGGTGAGGCTAGGAATGGGAGGTGTGCCTCGTGATTGGTACAGATTGTTGGTAGGTGAGTGGTTGGAGGGTGGGGAGTCGTGCATTGAGAAGTGTGTGAGGCTAGTGGTGCAGTTGGTAGGAGACGGCTTTTGAAGATGCATTCACTGACCTTGACCAGTGGTCTGAGGTCATGATGCTTCTTTGGGCACTGGAGCCAGGTGGTGGGGGGGGCGACACTGCTGGCAGTGATGGCCTCGGTGATGTGGTCCCACATCATTCTTTCTGGAGGGTCTCCTGGCCCCTCTGGGTAGAGGGGCAGTCTTGCAGTGTTGACCCCCTGCACAAAGCTGGAGTGCTGCATGCGAGACCCTGGGTGCCCCTTCCCTGGCTTGCTGAGCCACTTGTTTTAGTGCTGAAGCACTTTCCCCATTTTTTGAGGTTTGGAAGGGAATTCAGCTTTAAGAGCTGAAGACTCCCATTTGGGACTTCTTTTTAATGTTACTTTTTTTTAAAAAGGCAGTAAGGGCTGAAAACTGCATTTTTCACTTCATTTTTATTTTTATTAGTTCAGAAGGCTTTTAATTTCCCACAATGCCGAGCGAACTCCATTGCCTCACTTCCAGAGGCTGTTGGAAGCTGGAACGCCGCTTCTGGATGGCAACTTCGACTCCCATGCCTGCCACCAGGAGGGCATTACATGGTAAGTTAGCACTGAGCTAAAATTCTTTAGCCCGCAGTGTGAATTTTTCTCTTGTAACGCTTCATCCATTTTCAGCGGCCGTTAACCCAAGGCCACAGTGACACCGGCATCTCTCATGGTGGGCATGAATTTTTAGCCGATAGATTTTTGTTAACCAAAGGTACTAAGGGATATGGGACAAAGACGGGTATATGGAGTTAGGTTGCAGATCAGTCATGATCTCGTCTGTTAAATCCGTGTATCTTGATGTTGTGTGTCCTTCAATAACTAGACAGAGACTGCAGGGGAACAATCAACAGGTGTTTACTGGATGAGGGTTACTCTAAAACTAACAGTACAGATCCCTACTCAGGGTTTATATACAGGTGTGGTCACTGCCGGTACTACAGTATACAGGAGCTGTAAAAAGTAGTTCTCCCCTTAAAGGTACATACACTACAATTCCTCCCCTTTTAGATTAACAGTACCATAACATTCATTTAACAATTAACACCTTTAACATGCAACATTAACTGAAAATAGTCCATTTATAAATTCAGTCTTTGGGGCAGCTTCCTGATCCTTTCTGGCTAGCGCCTTTCCTGAGTATCTTGCTCTTGGTGCGGAGGCGATTCTGGCCCCCTGTCGTCGGTTGGTTCATCAGCTTCCGATGCTACTGTTCCTGGGGTAGATGCTACCTGTATGTCAGGTTCATCATCAGGTACGCGAGACATGGGGTTGACTCGTTCCTGTGACTCTAGGATCTGGTCGACATGGCGTCTCACAATGTTCTCCCCAACATCCACTGTGTACATTAGTGGCCCCTGCCGTGTGCATATCGTTCCTGGTTGCCATTTCTTTGTTCGGTAGTTGCGGGCCAAGACTGGTTGCCCTACATTGAAGCTCCTTGTCGGCTTCTCATTGATGTGCTGGAATTGCTTATTCTCAACATCTTTTCGTACATTTGGTCTGAGCAAATCCAGATGAGATCTCAACCTTTGGTTAAAGAACATCATGGCCGGGGTCTGGTTGGTGACTGCATGTGTCGCATTTCTGTAGGCTAACAGGAAATTGTCCACCTTATGCTGCAGTGGAATGTCGTCATCGCACATGGCCATTACTGCCTTTTTAAAGGTTTGTACGAACCTCTCAGCCAATCCATTTGTGGCTGGATGATACGGGGCGGATGTGTAATGCCTTACCCCATTCCTTTTCATAAATTTCCGAAACTCTTCGGCCACAAACTGTGGTCCGTTATCAGAGCAAATCTGCTCTGGCAAGCCGTTCCTGGCAAATATGGTCCGTAGGACTGCAATCGTTTTCTCCGTGGTGGTGGAGGACATTTTGATCACCTCAGGCCATTTCGAGTGCGCATCCACGGCTATTAAAAACATTGAGTCCATGGCTGGACCAGCAAAATCAATATGCACCCGTTGCCATGGAGAGGAAGGCCACTCCCATGGGTGTAGAGGGGCATGTGGTGGTGCATTTTGGACCTTCTGGCATCCTGAGCAGCTCTTTGTCAGGTCCTCGATTTGCTGATCGATCCCCGGCCACCACACATAAGCCCTAGCAAGGCTTTTCATTTTCATCCCTCCCAGATGGCCTTCGTGAAGCTCATTGAGCACTCTCTCCCTTAACGTGGGTGGAATTACCACTCGGGATCCACACATCAAGGTCCCCTGGCATACTGACAGCTGTTCTCTTCTGGATGAGAATGCTGGCAACAGTGAGTTGCCATGTGTTGGCCATCCCTTCACCGTCAAGTCATATACCCGAGACAGTGTCGGGTCATTTCGGGTCTCCTTCTCTATATCCGCGTTAGTTACTGTCAAGCGTTCAATTATAGTCAAATAAAATATTTCGACAGGGTCCACTGCTGGTGCTTCCTCCGCAGTAGGCAGTGGCAGGCGTGATAGCCCATCTGCATTTCCATGCTGTTTCGTACCCTTATACTCTATTTCACATTGGTTCGCCCCTAGAAAAAGGGACCATCTTTGTAGCCGTTGCGCAGTCATCACCGGAACGCCCTTCTTTGGATTAAAGATGGAGACAAGTGGTTGGTGGTCAGTTAGCAAGGTGAACTTCTGCCCGTGCAGATAGTGGTTGAACTTTTTCACTCCCCACACTAGGCTGAGGGCCTCCCTGTCAATCTGGGCATAGTTACGCTCGGCTGAGGTTAGTGACCGAGACGCAAAGGCTACTGGCCTCTCCGAGCCGTCCGGGAATTTGTGCGACAGCACCGCTCCAATGCCATAGGGTGATGCATCACACGCCAACCGAATTGGTAGTGCTGGGTTGAAATGAGCCAACACCTCTTTTGATGTGATCAATTCTCTGCACTTCTGGAAAGCTCGTTTACATTCGTTATTCCACTTCCATGGTACCCCCGTTTGCAGTAGGGTGTTCAGTGGGTGTAGTACTGTAGACAAATTCGGCAAGAATTTATGGTAGTAGTTCACCAGCCCGAGGAACGACCTCAGTTGTGACACATTTTCCGGTGCTGGAGCCTTGACTACTGCCTCAATCTTTTCAGGGGACTTATGTAACCCCTCTTCATCAATAACGTGGCCACAATATGAGATCTACATCTGGAAAAACTCGCATTTGTGGCGATTAGCTCGGAGCCCATATTCCTTCAATCTAGTGAGCACCTGCTCCAGGTTGGCGAGGTGATCACTGTCATTTTCGCCCGTGACCAGGATGTCGTCCAAATAACACTGGGTCCCTGGAATCCCTTGCAGGACTTGATCCATTGCCCTTTGCCAAATAGCCGGAGCTGATGCTACCCCGAACACCAGCCGGTTGTATTGGTAGAGACCTTTATGAGTGTTGATCGTGAGGTACTGTTTCGAGGCTTCTTCTACTTCCATTTGCAGGTACGCCTGGGCCAGATCAATCTTAGTGAAGCGTTTCCCTCCAGATAGCGAGGCGAAAATATCTTCAAACCGCGGAAGCGGATATTGTACAGTGTGAAGGACTGGGTTCACTGTCACCTTAAAGTCCCCACAGATGCGAACCTTCTTTGGTTCCCCAGGCGTATTACTCAACGACCTCTTCATTACAGGAACGATGGGTGTAACCCACTCACTCCAGTCCACTTTGGACAGTACTCCTGAACGTTCCAAACCTTCCAGCTCTGCTTTGACGCTGGACGGATCGCATAAGGTACCGGTCTGGCCTTAAAAAAAACTTTGGGCTTGCATTTTCCTCTATTTTGATCGTCGCTGTTATGCCTTTTAGTGTTCCGAGTCCCTCCTGGAACACTTCTTGTGCGTCAGTTAGCATTTTTGACAGTCGTCCAGGTGTGACGTCATCATCCTTTTTGGCATCTACAGTCAGTGCTTGTATGGAATGCTAATCTAGCTGTATCTTCCGGATCCATTCACGTCCTAGTAGTGGTGGTCCTCCATCTGGCAATACATATAGGTCCATTTTTGGTGTTTCCTTGCCGTTGTATATAACGTTCACCCTTATTTTTCCTTTGGGGTAGACTTTTTGCCCCGTGTACGTCTTCAAGACAATCTCTGTATCTCTCAAGGGTATATGTGAGAATAGCCGCTTGTAGTCATAGAGTCATAGAGTTATACAGCACGGATAGAGGCCCTTCGGCCCATCGTGTCCGCGCCGGCCATCAAGCCCTATCTAATCTAATCCCATATTCCAGCATTTGGTCCGTAGCCTTGTATGTTGTGGCATTCCAAGTGCTCATCCAAATGCTTCTTAAATGTTGTGAGGGTTCCTGCCTCCACAACCCTTTCAGGCAGTGAGTTCCAGACTCCAACCACCCTCTGCGTGAAAAAGTTCTTTCTCAAATCCCCTCTAAACCTCCCGCCCTTTACCTCGAGTCTATGCCCCCTAGTTATTGACCCCTCTACTGAGGGAAAAAGCTCCTCAGCATCCATCCTATCTATGCCCCTCATAATTTTGTACACCTCAATCATGTCCCCCCTCAGCCTCCTCTGCTCCAAGGAAAACAAACCCAATCTGCCCAGTCTCTCTTCATAGCTTAAGCGCTCCAGCCCTGGTAACATCCTGGTGAACCTCCTCTGCACCCTCTCCAACGCGATCACATCCTTCCTGTAGTGTGGCGACCAGAACTGCACACAGTATTCCAGCTGTGGCCTAACCAGTGTTTTATACAGTTCCATCATAACCTCCTTGCTCTTATATTCAATGCCTCGGCTAATGAAGGCAAGTATCCCATATGCCTTTTTTACCACCTTATCCACCTGTTCCGCCGCCTTCAGGGATCTGTGTACTTGCACACCCAGATCCCTCTGACCCTCCATCTTGCCTAGGGTCTTACCATTCATTGTGTATTCCCTTGCCTTGTTAGTCCCCCCAAAGTGCATCACCTCGCACTTTTCCGGGTTAAATTCCATTTGCCACTGTTCCGCCCATCTGACCAACCCATCTATATCGTCCTGCAGACTGAGGCTACCCTCCTCGCTATTTACCACCCTACCAATTTTTGTATCATCCGCGAACTTACTGATCATACCTTTAACATTCATATCCAAGTCATTAATGTAGACCACAAACAGCAAGGGACCCAGCACCGATCCCTGTGGTACCCCACTGGCCACAGGCTTCCAGTCACAAAAACAACCTTCGACCATCACCCTCTGCCTTCTGCCACTAAGCCAGTTTTGTATCCAATGTGCCAAGGCACCCTGGATTCCATGGGCTCTTACCTTCTTGACCAGTCTCCTGTGCGGGACTTTATCGAAGGCCTTACTGAAATCCATGTATACCACATCCACTGCGTTACCCTCATCCACACACCTAGTCACCCCCTCAAAAAATTCAATCAAATTAGTCAGACATGATCTTCCCTTGACAAAGCCATGTTGACTATCCCTGATTAATCCTTGCCTCTCCAAGTGGAGACAAATTTTGTCCCTCAGAATTTTTTCCAATAATTTTCCTACCACTGATGTTAGGCTCACTGGCCTGTAGTTCCCCGGTTTTTCCCTACTTCCCTTCTTGAATAATGGTACTACATTAGCGGTTCTCCAGTCCTCTGGCACATCCCCTGTGGCCAGAGAGGTCCTGAATATATGTGTTAGAGCCTCCGCAATCTCTTCCTTTGCCTCACACAGCAGCCTGGGATACATTTCATCCGGGCCTGGGGATTTATCCATTTTTAGGCCAGCTAAAACCGCCAATACCTCCTCCCTCTCGATGTTAATATGTTCGAGCATATCACAGTCCCCCCGCCCTATTTCTATGTCTACATCGTCCTTCTCCATAGTGAAAACAGATGCAAAAAATTCATTTAGAACCCCTCCTACATCTTCCGGCTCCACACACAGATTGCCACTTTTGTCCCTAATGGGCCCTATTTTTTCCCTAGTTATCCTCTTACCCTTAATATACTTATAAAACATCTTAGGATTTTCCTTTATTTTGCTCGCCAGTGTTATTTCATGGCCCCTCCTTGATCTCCTAATTTCTTTTTTAAGTATCCCCCTGCACTTTTTGTACTCCTCTAGGGCTTCCTCTGTCTTTAGCCTTTTGTATCTGCCAAAAGCCCTCCTTTTTTTCCTAATCCATTCTCTTATATCCCCTGACATCCAAGGTTCCCTGTGGTTTTTGGAACCACCCTTGACCTTTACGGGAACATGTTGTCATTGTATGATCTCAATCTCCCTTCTGAAAGCCTCCCATTGCTCTGATGCGGATTTTCCTACAAGTAGCTGATCCCAGTCCATTTTGGCCAGATCCTGCCTTATCCTATTAAAATCGGCCTTCCCCCAATTTAGAACCTTTATTTCCGGCCCATCCATGTCCTTTTCCATGACCACCTTAAATCTTACCATATTATGGTCACTGTCACCAAAGTGCTCACCTACTAGCACTTTTTCCACTTGGCCAGCCACATTCCCTAGAATTAGGTCCAGTACCGCCCCCTCTCTTGTAGGACTTTCTACATGCTGGCTCAAAAAGCTCTCCTGGATGCACTTTAAGAATTCTACACCCTCTGAGCCTTTCACACTCTGACTATCCCAGTTAATATTGGGGAAGTTGAAATCCCCCATTATTATTACCCTATTATTTGCACATTTCTCTGAGATTTGCCTACATATCTGTTCCTCTATCTCCCCCTGACTGTTTGGAGGCCTATAGTACACTCCCAGCAAAGTGCTTGCCCCCTTTTTGTTTTTAAGCTCCACCCATATGGCCTCATTAGAGGAACCTGCTAATATATCATCCCTCCTTACTGCAGTAATTGACTCCTTAATTAATATTGCGACACCCCCTCCTCTTATACCTCCCTCTCTGTCTCGCCTGAAGATTCTGTACCCCGGAATATTGAGCTGCCAGTCTTGCCCCTCCCTCAACCATGTCTCCGTGATAACAACAATATCATACTCCCATGTGTTTATCAACACCTTCAGTTCATCCACCTTATTTGCAAGACTCCTTGCATTAAAATAGATGCCATCCAGCCTTGCCCTTATATGTTTGCCCTGTCTACCAAGCTGACTTGTTTTTTCTCTATAATTGGCAGCACATCACCCCCTATTTCAGCTCCCCTCTGTATCCCATCCCCCTGCCAAGTTAGTTTAAACCCCCCCCAACAGTGCTAGCAAACCTCCCCGCAAGGATATTTGTCCCGCTCTGGTTCAGGTGCAACCCGTCCGACTTGTACAAGTCCCACCTTTCCCAGAAGCAGGCCCAGTGATCCAGGAAAGTAAAACCCTCCCCCCTACACCAACTCCTTAGCCACACATTCATCTGCTCTATCCTCCCATTCCTATACTCACTAGCACGTGGCACTGGGAGTAATCCAGAGATTACAACCTTTGAGGTCCTGCTCTTTAATCTGTTACCTAGCTCCCTAAATTCTTGATGCAGGACCTCATCTCCCTTCCTTCCTATGTCGTTGGTCCCAATGTGGACCACGGCCTCTGCCTGCTCCCCCTCCCCCTTAAGAATGCCCTGCAGCCGCTCAGTGACATCCCTGACCCTGGCCCCAGGGAGGCAACAAACCATCCTGGAGTCACGTTTGCGGCCACAGAAACGCCTATCTGTTCCCCTTATGATAGAATCCCCTACCACTATTGCTCTCCCACTCTTTTTCCTCCCTTCCTGAGCAGCAGAAGCTTCCCTGGTGCCAGGAAGCTGGCTGCTGCTGCCTTCCCCTGGTAAGTCATCCCCCTCAACAGTATCCAACTTGGTATACTTGTTTGAAAGGGGGATGTCCGCAGGGGTTCCCTGCACTACCTGCCTGCCTTTGTTGCTCCGCCTGATGGTCACCCCCTGTGCAGCCCTACCCTGAGGCGTGAACAACTCGCTAAACGTGCTATCCACGACCCTCTCAGCATCGCGCATGCTCCAAAATTCATCCACCCGCAGCTCGAGCGCCGTAATGCGGTCTACAAGTAGCTGCAGCTGGATGCATTTCCCGCACACATGGTCGTCAGGGACACTGGCAGCGTCCCTGACTTCCCACATGGAGCAAGAGGAGCAGAACACGGGTCTGAACTCTCCTGCCATGACTTACTCCTTTAATTTATTTAAAAATGTATTCAATACCCCAGTTACAGGTATACTCTAGGGCGCTTTATTTACCAACTGTCCCCACTACACCAGAGACCCTAGAAATTTAACACCACAGAAGTCAAGCTTGTATTGAAAAGAGAGAAATACTCACCAACCAATCACTTACCTGCTCCCTGGTGACGTCACACTCTGATTACTTTTTACCTCTCTCCCCGCTGCTGAGTTGGTGTGCCTCGCTGCTCTCCGGTTTTTATACCGGGCTCCGACTCACTGCTCCCGCTGGTCCCGACTGGTCTCGGGCCTCGCTGCTCTCCGGTTTTTATACCGGGCTCCGACTCACTGCTCCCACTGGTCCCGACTGGTCTCGGGCCTCGCTGCTCTCCGGTTTTTATACCGGGCTCCGACTCACTGCTCCCGCTGGTCCCGACTGGTCTCGGGCCTCGCTGCTCTCCGGGTTTTATACCGGGCTCCGACTCACTGCTCCCGCTGGTCCCGACTGGTCTCGGGCCTCGCTGCTCTCCGGTTTTTATACCGGGCTCCGACTCACTGCTCCCGCTGGTCCCTTCGGTTTATGACTGTTAGGGCTGATCCTGTGTCCAATTCCATTTTCACTTGGACTCCGTCGATCTTGAGCGTGACCCAGATAGTTTAGTGATCCTCCATTTTGATTACATTATGTAGTTTCAGACAACCCAGCTCCTTGCTTCCGGAGTCTGTATCACTTTTCTGTTCGTCTGAACTACTCTCCGTCACCTTATGTACCTTCTTGTACTTCTCCTGTGGAGATTTCTTGCTGCTGGTTTTCTTTCCCGACCTGCAGACTCTTGCTATGTGTCCTACTTTTCCACACTGTCTGCACACTTTGTCCTTGAACCAACAATCCTTATGGTCGTATGTTGTTCTGCCGCAGCGATAGAACTTCACTGTTCCATATGACATTTCATTTGTGCCATATTCTTGCGGTCTCCGTTGTATCTCTGCAGCGCCCCGTGCAGCTGCTTTGTGTGATACTGCCATGCTGAAAGCCTTGTCCAGCGTAAGATCCTTTTCTGATAGAAGCCGTTTCTGGGTTCCTTCACTTTGAAGCCCACACACAAACTTGTCCCTTAAAGTATCTGCTAGTCCCGTTCCAAACTGGCAGTGTTTCGATAGCTTGCGCAGTTCCATTAAATACTCAGCATTACTTTCATCTTTATGCTGGTTCCTTTTGTGAAACTTAAATCTTTCTGCTGTCAGCAGCGGTGTGGGGTTTAAGTGGTCCTGTAGGATTGACACTATGTTTTCAAAATCCTTTTCCACTGGCTTCTCTGGGGTTACTAGGTTTCGCAGTAAGCCATACGTTTTTGCACCCATGGAATTCAACAATACCAGTGCTTTCCTGACATCTGGCACTTCATTCGCCTTGCAGTACACTTCTATGCGTTCGACATATGTCGCCCAATCTTTCGCTGGAGTCTCCGTTGGATGGTCGACGCCCGTGCTTCTGGAATCGGCCTTCTTCTGCAGAGTTGCAGGTAGGTTCGAATCGACTCGTCGCCAATGTTAAATCCGTGTATCTTGATGTTGTGTGTCCTTCAATAACTAGACAGAGACTGCAGGGGAACAATCAACAGGTGTTTACAGGATGAGGGTTACTCTAAAACTAACAGTACAGATCCCTACTCAGGGTTTATATACAAGTGTGGTCACTGCCGGTACTACAGTATACAGGAGCTGTAAAAAGTAGTTCTCCCCTTAAAGGTACATACACTACATCGTCGAATGGTGGAACAGGCTCGAGGGGCTAAATGGCCTACTCCTGTACCTATGTTCCCAACAGTAGACATTGGCCCAGATTTTGCTGGAGTGGAGCATCTCACAGCCTTGTCAGACTTGATCGTGCATATATAGGTTTTAAAAATTTTTGCCCACAAAGTTGCTGGAAGGGCGAGCTGATAACAGTGCAGTGAGGGCAACAGGGTATCTGCGACCTTGGTGAACAATGGGACAAAGAGTGTATCTCCTTAACCAATGAGATTTAAGGATTAAGAAATAAACAGAGGAAGGACTGAGAAGGAGGGTGAATTAGAGTGTGTGAATTCAATCTCAAAGCAGGTACAGAAAAATAAATAAAGAGAGGGAAAGAAAGATAGGAATAAGAGAGAGAAAAAAGAGACAGAAAGAAAAAGTAAGATAAAATTTCAAATTTGACATTTTGAAAATCTCCCAACAATAATTCACAACTTGAAGGAATGAGACTCCACACTTTTAATTGTTCACTTTCTGGGCCAGAGAGGTTGATTGGCAGTTATTAACAATTATCATGTCGTTAAAGGGTACTTACACTGATAATTACTAGACTTAACTTTCTAGGACGAGTTTAATGGGCAATTAATGTGCAAATGCAGCAACTTAATGAAAATCACGGTGAGATTAAGGGCGAGATGCCGTTTTTGTGAAGCTAACAGCGGAGCAGCGCAAATCTGCCAGCAACGTGTGGTGATTCACAAATCACAGGGTATCTCTTCCTCGCTACAAGTTGCTGACTGATTTTCACGTTAATAATGGCGTGCGTCGCTCACACGCCGTTTCTTCCGCAAATTGTGGCCATTATAACGCACTGAATTTCTCTACTCTCCTTGATACATAAATTAATAAAAACGCCACTCACGTTAAATGTGCACTCTAAGACGTAAAGTCACTTCCTACACTGTGGAACAGGCTCTATCGGAAAACTAGCTCAGCTCTTCTGCTGACTGACACAACACTTCAACACAGCTCTCTCTTGCTGCAGGCTGTAGAACTGAAACTAACTCTTGACAAGCCCCTGAAGTTCAATTTAATCGTGTAATTGGAGATCTCTGGCCACCGCTGTATGTCAAAGTGGAGTACAGGCAATCAATAGCCCTGTTCCCTTCTCAAAGGTCTCAGACACAGCTGTCAATCAAACCCACTACTCAGGCTGGGCCAGATTTTAGATCTGTGCCTAAGTGACTTGGGACCAGCTCTGCAGACATGTTTACAAACAGGAATATGATTCAAACCCCTTAGAGGTTATAATGAAACAAAAGGCTGCAATTCCCTTATCAATGGTAAGTGGATAACTAATCATTTAACAATGGAAAGTGTAATGTATATACCTTTAAGGGGGGAACTATCTTTTACAGCTCATGTATACTGCAGTGCCGGCAGTGACCACACCTGTATATAGCACTGAGTAGTAATCTGTACAGATCAGTTCCAGTGTGAGCCACGTTGAGTAAACACCTGCTGTACCATTCTCCTGCAGTCTGGGTCTTATTATACACGGACACAACATTGGCGACGAGGCAAGTTCGAACCTACCTGCAACTCTGCATCACCTCCCGGGGATTCGTTCCTGGAGATCAGTGGATTGGAGGTCAAGGCCAGAGACTCGAGAATTGCGGGGGAGGCTGTCGAGAGCCAGGCTTGGCTTTCCAGTCGAGGTGGTCCAGCGAAACGGGCTGGCAACAGGTAGTGCGCAGACCCTTCCTGGACAGCGGCGGGCTAGAGCCCGACCGAGCGGCACAGCAAAGGGCCGAGCAGCGTCGACGGGGGAGAGAGAGAGAGAGCAGAGCGCACAGGGCGCAGCCGGTGTTCAGGGGCCGAGCAGCGTCAAAGAGAGGGAGAGAGAGATGTGCAGAAACCTGCGAGGCGCCGCCATTGCCACGAGGACCGCCGAGAGCGGCGTTGGCAGCAGCGCAGGAGAAGCGCGTGAAACCTACAGGGCACCGCCATTGCCACGAGAACCACCGGGAGTGGCGTTGGCAGCAGCGGGGGAGGAAGGAAAGTGCGGGAGACGCCATTTTAAGCCATTGGGAGACGCCATTTTAAACCACACCCAAAATGCCGAAGAGTGGCAGTATCACCACATTTGACAATGAAGTTGAAGATTGGACTACATATGTCGAACGAATAGAGGTATACTGCAAGGCAAATGAGGTGTCAGATGACAAGAAAGCGTCGGTATTGTTAAATTTAATGGGTGCAAAGACGTATGGTTTATTACAAAATCTAGTAACCCCAACGAAGCCAATGGAAAAGAGTTTTGAAGACATAGTAACGATACTACAGGAACATTTAAACCCCACACCGCTGCTGATAGCAGAAAGATTCAAGTTTCACAAACGGAACCAGCATAAGGATGAAAGCAATGCTGATTATTTAACAGAACTGCACAAACTATCGAAACACTGCCAGTTTGGAGCGGGACTGGCAGATACCTTAAGGGACAAGTTTGTGTGTGGGCTTCAAAGTGAAGGAACCCAGAAACGGCTTTTATCTGAAAAGGACGGTACGCTGGAAAAGGCTTTCAGCATTGCGGTATCATATGAAGCAGCAGCACGGGGCGCTGCAGAGATACAACAGAGACCGCAAGAATATGGCACAAACAAAATGTCATATGGAACAGAGAAGTGCTATTGCTGCGGCAGAACAACACATCACCAGAATGATTGCTGGTTCAAAGACAAAGTGTGCAGACAGTGTGGAAAAGTAGGACACATAGCATGAGTCTGCAGGTCGGGAAAGAAAACCAGCAATAAGAAACCTACCAAAGAAAAGTGCAAGAAGGTACATAAGATGACGGAGAATAGTTCAGACGAACAAAAGAGTGATAACGACTCCGAAAGCAGGGAACTGAGTTGTCTGAAACTACATAATGTGATCACAACAGAGGATCACCGAACCATTTGGGTCACTCTCAAGCTAGCAGGAGTCCAGGTAAAGATGGAATTGGACACAGGATCAGCCCTAACAGTCATAAACCAACGGGACTATGAGTGGCTATTCTCACACATACCCTTGAGAGACACAAAAATTATTTTGAAGACGTACACGGGGCAAAAAGTCTACCCCGAAGGAAAAATAAGGGTGACCGTTATATATAACGGTAAGGAAACACCAAAACTAGACCTGTATGTATTGCAAGATGGAGGACCACCATTACTGGGACGTGAATGGATCCGGAAAATACAACTGGATTGGCATTCCATACAGGCACTGACTGTGGCTGACAAAAAGGATGACGACGTCACACTTGGGCGACTGTCAAAGATCCTAACTGATGAGAAAGAAGTGTTCCAGCAAGGACTCGGAACACTAAAAGGCATGACAGCGACGATTAAAATTGAAGAAAACACAAGCCCAAAATTTTTTAAGGCCAGACCGGTACCTTATGCGATCCGCCCAGTTGTCGAAGCAGAGCTGGAGAGTCTGGAACGTTCAGGTGTACTGTCCAAGGTAGACTGGAGCGAGTGGGCTACACCCATCGTCCCTGTGATGAAAAAGTCGTTGAGCAGCACGCCTGGGGAACCAAGGAAGGTTCGCATCTGTGGGGACTTTAAGGTAACAGTGAACCCGGTCCTTCACACCGTACAATATCCAATTCCGCGGATTGAAGATATTTTCGCCTCGCTATCTGGAGGGAAACGCTTCACTAAGATTGATCTGGCCCAGGCGTATCTGCAAATGGAGGTAGAAGAAGCATCAAAAATATACCTCACAATCAACACCCATAAAGGTCTCTACCAATACAACCAGCTGGTATTCGGGGTAGCATCAGCTCCGGCTATTTGGCAGAGGGCAATGGAACAAGTCCTGCAAGGGATCCCAGGGACCCAGTGTTATTTGGACGACATCCTGGTCATGGGCGAAAATGACAGTGATCACCTTGCCAACCTGGAGCAGGTGCTCACTAGATTGCAGGAATATGGGCTCCGAGCTAACCGCCCCAAATGCGAGTTTTTTAGAAAACAGATCTCGTATTGTGGCCATGTTATCAATAAAGAGGGGTTACATAAGTCCCCAGAGAAGATTGAGGCAGTAGTCAAGGCTCCAGCACCGGAAAATGTGTCACAACTGAGGTCGTTCCTCGGGCTGGTAAACTACTACCATAAGTTCTTGCCAAATTTGTCTACAATACTACACCCACTGAACACCCTACTGCAAACTAGGGTGCCATGGAAGTGGAGTGACGAACGTAGACGAGCTTTCCAGAAGAGCAAAACACTAATCACATCGAAAGAGGTATTGGCCCATTACAACCCAGCATTACCAATTCGGTTGGCATGTGATGCGTCACCCTACGGCATTGGAGCGGTGCTGTCGCACAAATTCTCGGACGGCTCAGAGAGGCCAATAGCCTTTGCGTCACGATCACTAACCTCAGCCGAGCGTAACTACGCCCAGATTGACAGGGAGGCCCTCAGCCTAGTGTGGGGAGTGAAAAAGTTCAATCACTATCTGCACGGGCAGAAATTCACCTTGCTGACTGATCACCAGCCTCATGTCTCCATTTTTAATCTGAAGAAGGGCGTTCCGGTGATGACTGTGCAACGACTACAAAGATGGTCACTTTTTCTAGGGGCGCACCACTATGAGATTGAATATAAGGGCACGAAACAGCATGGAAATGCTGATGGGCTATCACGCCTGCCACTGCCTACTGCAGAGGAAGCACCAGCAGTGGATCCTGTCGAAATATTCCATTCGACTATAGTTGAATACCTACCGGTAACTAACGCTTGTATTGAAAAGGAAACCCGAAATGACCCGACACTGTCTCGGGTATATGATTTGATGGTGAAGGGATAGCCAGCACATGGCGACTCACTGTTGCCAGCATTCTCGACAAGGAGAGAACAGCTGTCAGTGTGCCGGGGGACCCTGATGTGTGGATCCCGAGTGGTAATTCCACCCAAGTTAAGGGATAGAGTGCTCAATGAGCTTCATGAGGGTCATCTGGGAGGGGTAAAAATGAAAAGCCTAGCCAGGGCTTATGTGTGGTGGCCGGGAATCGATGAACAAATCGAGGACCTGACCAAGAGTTGCTCAGGATGCCAGAAAGTCCAAAATGCACCACCACAGGCCCCTCTACACCCATGGGAGTGGCCCTCATCTCCATGGCAACGGGTGCATATTGATTTTGCTGATCCATTCATGGACTCAATGTTTTTAATAGCCGTGGATGCGCACTCGAAATGGCCTGAGGTCATCAAAATGTCCTCCACCACCACGGAGAAAACTATTGCAGTCCTACGGACCATTTTTGCCAGGAATGGCTTGCCAGAACAGATTTGCTCCGACAACGGACCACAGTTTGTGTCCGAAAAGTTCCGGAGGTTCTTGAAAAAGAATGGGGTAAGGCATTACACATCCGCCCCGTATCATCCAGCCACAAATAGATTGGCTGAGAGATTCGTACAAACCTTTAAGGCGGCAATAAAGGCTATGTACAATGACAACATTCCGCTGCAGCACAAGGTGGACAATTTCCTGTTCGCCTACCGGAATGCGACACATGCAGTCACCAACCAGGCCCCAGCCATGATGTTCTTTAACCGAAGGTTAAGATCTCACCTGGATTTGCTGAGACCAAACGTACGAAGAGATGTTGAGAGTAAGCAATTCCAGCACATCCATGAGAAGCCAACAAGGAGCTTCAATGTAGGGCAACCAGTCTTGGCCCGCAACTACCGAACAGAAAAATGGCAGCCAGGAACGATATGCACACGGCAGGGCCCCCTAATGTACACAGTGGACGTTGGGGAGAGCATCGCGAGACGCCATGCTGACCAGATCCTAGAGTCACAGGAACAAGTCAACCCCATGCCTCGCCCATACGTACCTGGTGATGAACCCGACGTACAGGTCACATCTACCCCAGAAACAGTAGCATCGGAAGCTGATGAACCAACCGACGACAGGGGGCCAGAATCGCCTCCACACCAAGAGCAAGACACTCGGGAAAGGCGCTATCCAGAAAGGATCAGGAAGCCTCCCCAAAGACTGAATATATAAATAGGCTATTTTCAGCTAATGTTGCAAGTTAAAAGTGTTAATTGTAATTAGTTTGGTATTTAATTGTTTAATGAGTGTTATGGTACTGTTAATCTAAAAGGGGAGGAATTGTAATGTATATACCTTTAAGGGGGGAACTATCTTTTACAGCTCATGTATACTGTAGTACCGGCAGTGACCACACCTGTCTATAGCACTGAGTAGTAATCTGTACAGATCAGTTCCAGTGTGAGCCACGTTGAGTAAACACCTGTTGTACCATTCTCCTGCAGTCTGTGTCTTATTATACATGGACACAACAGAAAGGCAGTGGTTTCCCCATTTAATCTACCTGTGATAACTGAAACTAAACATCTCTATACTCAGCCTGCATTAATATATGATACTCCTTTATTTCACAGAGATCACTGCCCTGATGTAGATTAATTGCCTTCATCTACCAAAACTTACTATGTGTTTTTAGCCCTGCACTGTGGTTGACAGTGCCCTCGACCGTGTTCATCCCATTTCCCGCACTTCTACCCTGATCCCGTCTCCTCCTTCCAGAACCATGATAGGGTCCCCCTTGTCCTCATCTTCCACCCACCAGCCTCCACATTCAACAAATCATCCTCTGCCATTTCCACCTCCTCCAGCGTGATGCCAACACCAAACACATCTTCCCCTCCGCTTTCAGCATTTCCCTACGCAACATCCTGGTCCACTCTTCCATCACCCCCAACTCCCGCTCCCCTTCCCACGGCACCTTCTCATGCAAGTGCAGGAGATGCAACACCTGCCCTTTCACCTCCTCCTTTCCCACCATCAAGGGCCCCAAACATTCCTTCCAGGTGACCTGTGCTCTGGAACATGGTGTAATCACAGACACAGAACCTGTGTCCTGTACATGGTGTAATCACAGACACAGAACCTGTGTCCTGTATATGGTGTAATCACAGTCACAGAACCTGTGTCCTGTACATGGTGTAATCACAGACACAGTCAGAAACATAACCCTATCAGTGATGCAGGAAATGTATTAAGATGGGGTATTTTGAAATAATTCGTAGCACTGTGGTTATTAAAGCAGTGACCATTAGCAATAAATCATGTGATCAGGAGTCAGTTTTCCTTGGGTTCGTTACATGTGACCAAATGTATTGTGGCAAGTCTAAGGTTTATCCATCAGTGTGGATATTCCTGTTATCTCATGGCGCACACAGCACATGCCCCCAGTTGAAGTCATTGAAGGTTATCCCGCACAGTCCAGGAGCAGAAGTCGATAGCAAGGGACAATTTGTGATGCACACTGTGTAGAAGGGAGGAGAGTACATTCTAGGGGGATTGACTCAACAGAAGGGAGATGAGATGAGAATGTATTTCTCTTTAGGAAAATGAAAGACGTGGCCAAAACTGGAATGTTTATTGGTTGCTTAGTAGTGGTTAGAACTTCTGGAGCATGTTGTAGAAGTAGTTTCTTCTAATTATTAAACTCATTATAAAACCAAGGCAAGCCTTGGCCAAGTTATATCATGCAACCCAGAGCCGACCAATCCCTCCCATCCATTATGGCCAAATTAGCTGAAATATCCCAGCTGACACCACACTTTTAAAATGAGCACTGCAGCAACACAAGTAAAATGAATACAATTAATAAACATCTAACACAATAAATTTTAAACTATATTCAGAATGCCTTTTATAGTTATAAAGTTACTTTTATAAAATTGTTTAAATTACATCCTTATCTTTATCTGATTTTCCCTCCTCTCCTGAAGGCACAGACTCTCGCTGGCATATAGGTTCCACGGGTGTCCTCCAGTAACTCTTCCAAGTGCCCATTCTTCATCAACTGTAGAGAGCATCACAGCCGAGCCTGACCCTGTCCTACCCAGCATCTGCACACAGGCGCACTTTCCAGCCAGGTCACTAGATAACGAATCAGGAGTCCTACCTGACATAACCCCTTCCCTAACCCAGGATGAACCTGCACCTTCAGGGCAGGAGAAGAGAAAGTCTTAAAGATCCAATTTAGTGCTGTCATTTATACACCCGCCCCCGCACTAAGTATTTACAGTTAAACTCGGAGAACAGCAGCCTCAGTTATGATACATGAGGTCACAAAGGACACAATAGAAATAATATAAATGGACAAGCCCGAGGCAAAGAACGAGGAAAACATCATTACAAATCAGATGGAATTCAGTGAATATATTTCACTGGCTCCTGTATTATAAAATAACAGGTACTCGGGATCCAATCTCAGAAAAGAATGATTTTTAAATGACCAATGAGCACATTAGTAAACATTTGGCCTGGAGCGAAGAAAACTCACTTTAGAAGCAAAGTGAGATGAGATGAGCAGGCACTATTCAGCCTCGTCTTATACAGATCGTACGATTCTCTTCTCGGCACTGGGCTGTCACTGCACCAAGTCCCAAGTGGATGTACATCATTTTTTTCAGTCTGCTAATGACAGGTATGTAATGGAACGCACTCTGCTATTTCAGGGGATCGCTTCATGTGTTTTCTTTTATAAAGTGATTTAATATGGCAAACAGGAAAATGAAAACAAATCGACTTCTGTTAACCCAAATCAATTTTTAAAAAGGATGAACGAGAGGTTGTGTACTTAGGTTGCACACACTGTAGTCGCAGACATCAGGAATCAAATAGGAAACAAGAAAAGCAAAACTAATGTGCCAGTGTAAAATTAATCATTACTTGATTGACACCAATAGTTCTCTAACTAATTTTTAACTCCAGTTTTCTCCCCTTCGGAAGGTGCCGATTCGTGCTGGGGTACAGGTTCCGGAGTAGCTATTTTTCATGTGTTGCTTTGAGTGGTACTCAGATATTTTACCATGGACAGCCAAGCTCAATCTTGCCCTCAGTCGACATCCACACACTGGGGGGGGGGGGGGTGGAAATTGGATTGCTTTGCACCTCCCGTTAGTGGGCACTAACGGGGCGCAAAGCAACTAACGCCCGGGCACGGCACCACCCATGCCTCCTGTGAAATTCAGCGGGAGGTTAGCGGCGGTGCTAACCAGTAGCGCCCCGTGGCGCTGCGCTGCCGCTGATGATGTCATCACCGTGCGCAGCACCCCGGCTGCGATCTTCGGGAGCGCCCCCTGACTTACCACTGGACGCTCAGTCCGACGGGGTCAGGGGGGCCTACCTGCGGCCGGGGAGGCGCTATTTAAAGGCAGGCAGGGGGGGAAAAATTCAGTATCGCCCCATTCGGGGCGCTGTTATCGGCCGTGCACAAAGTTCAGCACCTGGCACTAATTCTCGCCTCCAACAGCAATCTTGGCTTTTATCGCCCCTGGAGGTGATTGGAGCACTAAATCAGGCGCATCACACCTGTCTTAAGGCGCAAACGCCGAGGAGCGAGGCGCTACCTCAGAGTGCTGGCGAAGCAAGGAAGGGCAAATCAAAATGAACCTGCAAAGTGCTGCTCAGTACTCAAAACTCCTTCACACAGCGTTGAATCTCTCCAGAAGTCTCTCTCTCTCTTAGACTGCGTGGTGCAAAAATGTCACCAACAAAAAAAGGCAGGAAGCGGTCACCTTTAAATAGCGCACCCCTAGTCCCTTTCTGACAGCATAACGCTCCCCTCAACCTGTCGTTGCTAGCGGCAGGCGGTAAGGCAGGGGGCGCCATTCAATATCCGGTCCCGGGCGCTAACGGGGCGTTGCGCACTCAACTGACATCACAATCTGCCGGCGCAGGAGATTGTGGCGGTAGTGTTTAGCACCGCCGCAAAATGTCTAGTTAATTTCGCGAGCGGCACAAACATCGCCGCGCCCGGCCTCTAGTTGCTTTGCGCCCAATTGGCGGCCTCTTAAGGCACTAACGGGAGGCGCAAACAACTGAATTTTTCCCCCAAGGTGCGGGGCGGCCATTTTTGTTGCTGGCCGCCTGCCAGCGCTCCCATCCCCAGCCTCCTGAACCGCTCCCCCCTCCCCCCCCCCAAAAGAGTACCGGCTGCGCTCCAAGAGCCCAGCACTTCTTGAGTGCTGGGCTCTTTTGTTGGCACTCCCGATCCCCGGGGGCCTAACTGGGCCCCGGGTCGCGCTGCACAAGTCCCCTCCCTTTAAGAAGAGGAGGAAGGCCTGCAAGACCGCGGCGCAACGTGATATTCCCTTGCAGCGCTCCAAGAGGGACCTCTTGGGGCGCAACCACTCAATTCCCGTTGTGGGGCGCTAGTTTTTCCGGGGCGTTAAAAGTCTGATGAAGGGTCACAGACCTGAAACGTCAACTCTGTTTCTCTCTCCACAGATGCTGCCTGACCAGCATTTTCTGTTGTTATTTCAGATTTCCAGCATCTGCAATATTTTGCTATAATATTTATTGAAAACCTCCTTCAGAAAAATGAGTGAAACCCATCTTGACTCATGACTTAAACTTTCTTTCCCCTCATATCACACAGACCAGTCAGCTTACTCAAAAGCACCACACTCAAATTTTGTAATACATACAAAAATGACGAACAAGAAAAGACCAACTGGACCATCCAGCCTGTCCCACACAGTTGTGATGTCTTGTCTGTATTGCACTTGCTGAACTTAGCTGGGCGGCTTATGGGCTTTACAATTGGCCTCAACACACATGGCCTAGGATGGGGAAAATCTCCCCATCATTATCCAGTGATACCCCCTGGAAGGCACACATGTTGATGCAGGGTGAGGACAGGGTCAGTCTCAGCTGTTATGCCCCAATGATTGACTGGTCTGCGCACACTGTTACTGTGTAAGTTCACCTGGATGAGGTAGCAGAAAGCTTTTGGCATCTATGGCCCCATGGCCCAGCAAGCATGAGTGCATTCCAAACAGATGCAGGGAAAAAGTGGACGAGGGAAATGTGTAGTTTACACTTTGTTTGGAAGCCTGGAGATGTACTGATTTTCCTTTCGAGGTTCTGTAATTATGGTCAGTTATTTACTGCATGTGTGCACTTGTATTAACAAACACAGCATCTGTTCCCAGAGTCGGAGGCAGGTGACAAGGATAGTAATTCCCATTGATCTGACATCACACAGATAAACCTAGATCTCTCCAAACTCAACAACTATTCCACAGTACGAACTCGATTGTTTTTTTTAAATATCAGCTAATGCTGATTTTTGATGGAGTCAGAGAAGTGATAAAGTTTATTTTCTCTTCCTCTCCTGAAGACCCTGATTCTTGGCTCAGATACAGTTTCCGAGGGCACCAAGCAGGCATCTCTGGTACCCCACCCTAATGGCCATTCTTCATGTGCCAGTGGGCTATTCGACCATAAAGGGCATCACAATGAAGCCCAGTGCTGGTCTCACTTGATGTGCATGCATACTTTCTAGCAGGACAGTAACCAGGAGTTGTTTTTCTAATCAATGGCATTTTTTGTTAAGATCGGCAGTGAGGCAGAAAACAGGGAAGTAGTGATTTTAAAACCTTAAAAATATTTTTAAAAGATACATTAAGTTATATAAGATAGAAAAAAAATTAGAGTAAAGGGGAGAAGCAAAAAGGAAATCAGGACGTGAGCAGATATTTGATTTTTTTTAATATTTAATTAGATTTGATTTTTAAAGTCTTTATTTAAATTGTGTAGAGTTGATATTACAAAACAAATTTACTCCTAGTGTTTGACTAGATATTTATTACTGCAATATTAGTGTTTATTTCTGTATCACATCAAAACTTAAAGTCTGGTTAGCACTGGTGACCTGCCCACAATCTAGGGATTAAAACAGAAGTAATATTGGGATTTAATTTCCGAACTGATTCAAGGGGTATTAGATGTGGAGGCAGTTCGGGGAGCGGGAGACCAATCTGCTCTAGGGAGCGGGAGACCAATCCGCTCTAGGGAGGTGGATCAGTTGGTAAAATCTTTTAAGGAGACTGCGTGCCTCCATTTTTACAGGCTTTTTATTTACCTCACCTCTTTTGGCCACGTTGCCTTGGCCTCGGGAAACCCGGCAGGTAAAAGGAGACAAGAAGTGCCAGATTGAATGGATAAGTGCATTAACACCACTGCCTGTGGGCCAGGAGCAGCAGGACTCTTTCCCCCATCCAACAAGCAAGCCTATTTCCCTCCCCGCTATCGGCCGACTCAACACCTTCACAATCTTTGTTATTCCCCCCCGCCACCCCGACCGCGATCTCCTCCCCCCCCCCCCCCACCCCCTGACCGCGATCTCCTCCCTGCCGACTGGGATCCCTTCCTCCGTTCTGCTCCCCGCTGTGGCCTTGTGCCACAAGATTTCTCACCTGACAGGCAGGTAGCCTGTCAATCAGGCTGGCTATTGGGCAGGAAACCTGGTGAAAAATTTTAAAAGCGACCTGCTGTTACTTTCAGCAGAATCTGGGTTTCCCTTCTGAAACTCCTCCCTCCCCGTAAATATTGGGGCCTCTGACTCTGGGGGATAACAGTTACACAGACACCCACAAAGGATTTGTTATATGCCCATTCTTCATGTTCAAGGTTAGACAGTGTGATGGGCATCACAGCCGAGTTCAATCTTGTCCTCATCCAATGACACACACACGTACTTCCAGCAGGAGTCACTCAATAGTGATTCGGAGTGGGAACCTTGGCTGATTTTCCTCTCCCTAGTTTAGCGATGGTGTGGCCAATTTTAGTGCACTAGCACCGGCTCAGCTCAGATAAGTTAAACTCAACACAGACCGAGGATGGAACCTGGGACATTCTTGCATGGTTCTTTTACCAGCTGGTTTGCGGTGAAGTGTGTGCCACAGTACAACATACGATAACCAGCTATTGTTAGCCAGCTGTTGTTAGCCACTGTCAAGAAGCTTCATAAGAGACAGCATAATAACCGAGAACCTGACAAGAATAGAGTGTGCTTAAATTGCACTGAACAGAACTGAAACCAGAATTATTAGTAATGACTATTTGATCAGCTATGGACATTCTTTGATGGTGATTTTAATCTTTGCCACGCAGGGTCATTCGGAGCCACGCAGGGTCATTCGGAGCCACGCAGGGTCATTCGGATCTAGAGTTGATTAGAGTTATAGTCACTCAGATCCATGCCGAGCAGGTTTGTTCATGGTCTAGCTAATCTCAGCTGGGGTAGCAGTAGGGACATTACAGTTAGCCTCAATGCTCTGGATTCTTGTATTTAATTGCTATTCAGTGACTCCTGCTGGAAGGTGTATTGGGTGAGAACAGCATCAGGCTCAGCTGTGATGTCCTCCATGGATGGAATACCATGCCGACACTCAATGTCCAGGTTCACACATGAAGAATGGCCACTTGGGTGACTCATTGGGGGCTGTTGGTGCCTGTGGAGCCTGTATCCCTGAGAGAGTCAGGAGAGGATAGGATATTGAAAGAAAAAAAATGGACAAAAAAGACATAGCTATGGAATAACAACAGAAAATGCTGGAAAAACTCAGCAGGCCAGGCAACATCCGTGGAGAGAAATTAGAGTCAACGTTTTGGGTCAAAACCCTTTATCAAGACTAAAGAGGCACAGGGAATTAAATAAATTAAGAGGCCAGGCTGGGAGAGAACAAAAGAGAAGAGACATTAAGAGGTATTCAAAACGAGACGAGATGGTGATAGGACTAGTGGAGACAAAAGACGGCTCTAGATTAGGTGTGAAATGCGCTGGCAGAATGGGAAACAGCTGCCATGTGGGAGAGAGAAAAAAAAAAGGAAAGGGGTGGGGGGGAAAAACAAAACAAAGGTGTGGATAAAAAAAGTGAAAATGTAATAGGGGCCGAGGTTATGATCTGAAATTGTTGAACTCAATATTGAGTCCGGAAGGCTGTAAAGTGCCAACATAGCTATGGTATTTGTTTAAGGCACATTCTGTGAGAGTCCAGTATACAGGACTCTAAAGGGTTAGAGTACTAGTTGGAGCATTCACTGTTCACGAGCACAGAATGGTATAAGCCACCCATGCCACACTGCTGCAGTCAGTCAAAAATAAAATACGACCACTGTGCGGAGCGATTACAGTATGAGCTGTTATAGTCCTGCTCCATTCTGTACAACTGCAATGATGACACCATTTGGCATTACCCCAGGACTGCACCAGGAACCATGCCAAAGGGCATCTTAGTAATTAGCAAGTGAAATGCTGAAGCATACGGCATTTAAACTAAACACACCAGTCATTCATCACTCGCCCAAAGCCGTGTTATTACTTCAATATTTTATCACCAAAAACAATCCAGTTACTTCCACTTTGTATCAATTGGCACAATTACAACTAGTTAATCAAAGCACACTAGTGACACCTATCGACAATAAAACAGTAGCCCAGTGAAGATGACTTTATCTGCTCAATGCTGTTAACCAATCTCACTGGGCTTTTTTTGGGGGGGGGGGTTAAAATCAGCTGGAATTCCTGCTCAAAATACAGTGCCCCCTGCTGGAAAATGTGCATTTTGGGTGAGGAGACAATCGGACTCAGCTGTGATGCCCCCACAGTCAAATAGACTGCTGACATTCCGGGAAAGGAGCAAAGCATATTAGAGACAAATAATGCCTATCTAGCCAAGTATTTTCTATATTTCTCTCCTGAAGGTGTTGACTCTCACTGGGCTACCTTTTTACAATTCTCAGGGTGTGAGGCGTCACTGGCAAGCCCTGCATTTATTGCCCATTCCTAGTTGCCCTGAAGGTAGTGGTGAGTCGCCTTCTTCAACCGCTGCAGTCTGTGTGGTTAAGGTTAGGGAGGGAGTTCAAGGATTTTGACCCAGCGACGATGAAGGAACGGCAATATATTTCCAAGTCAGGATGGTGTGTGACTTGGAGGTGGTGGTGATCCCATGCACCTGTTGAGCGTATCCTTGATGGTGGATCGTGGGTTTGGGAGGTGCTGCTGAAAAAGCCTTGGCGAGTTGCTGCAGTGTATCTTATAATTAGTACATACAGCAGCCACAGTACGCCGATGGTGGAGGAAGCGGATGCTTAAGCCAGTGGATGGGCTGCCAATCAAACGGACTGCTTTGACCTGGATAGTGTTGAGCTGCTTGTGTGTTGTTGGAGGTGCACCCATCCAGGCCAGTGGAGAATTCCATCACACTCCTGACTTGTGCCTTGTAGGTGGTAGAGAGGCTTTGGGGAGTCAGGAGGTGAGCCACTGCCTATAGAACATTGGTCAGCTGTGGCTCAGCTGGTAGCACTCTCGCCTGTGTCAAAAGGTTGTGGGTTCTAGTCCCACTCCATGAGACTGGAGCACAAAAAGCTAGGCTGACACTCCAGTGCAGTGTTGAGGGAGTGCTGCACTGTCAGAGGTGCCATCTTTCAGATGAGACGTTAAACCAAGACTCCGTCTACTTTCTCAGGTGCACGTAAAAGATCCCATGACACTATTTCGAAGAAGAGCAGGGCAGTTATCCCTGGTGTCCTGGCCAATATTTATCCCTCAATCAACATCACAAAAAACAGATTATCTGGTCATTATCACATTGTTGTTTGTGGGAGCTTGCTGTGCGCAAATTGGCAATGGTGTTTCCCACATAACAAGTGACTGCACTTCAAAAGTACTTCATTGGCTGTAAAGCGCTTTGGGATGTCGTGAAAGGCACTATATAAATGCAAGTCTTTTGAATATCCAGCCTCTAACCTGCTCTTATAGCCATGGCATTTATATGGCTGGTCAGTTGAATTTCTGGTCAATGGTGAGCCCCAGGATGTTGATTGTGGGGGACTCTGCGATGGTAATGCCATTGAATGTCAAGGGGAGGTGGTTATGCTCTCTGTTGGAGATAGACCTGGCCATCCTCCAGTACTTGCTCACATGGCTATTCTCCGGGTATGAGCCTGGACAGTGAGCGCGAGTAGGCTATTCTACTATGAGAGTATCACAGCCGAGCCTGATTCCGTCTTCACCCATATGCATCTTTCACAGCAGCATAGTGAGCAGGAACCCTGTCTGATTGCCCTGGGCTCAGAAAAGAACAGTGACACCAAATATAGTGTCCCCACTGCCACCCTGTCTGAGATCAAAGTGACAGCACAGACTCCGGATTAAATTTAGCACCTTCCTGACTCAATACCACACCAGGTAGTACCACCCACTGAGCCAGGGAAGAGAGCTGCAACCACAAGGTTTTGTGCGGTAACAATTACAGCTGGACTCTTAAAAGATAAATCCCACCCTACATCTGTGTTCCGGTTAACTGCAACATTCGTTTTAGATTGGAAAATAGCCCCATTCGGTTGGGGACCTCACTACCCTAACTATCTCTGTCTCTCTCGTGGGGTAGGAGTTTATAGGTAATATAGTGTATCTCTCCCCCACTGTTAGGCATTAACCCCAGTTCCAATCTGCGGATTGGGGAACATTAAAGATCCCAGGACCAAAACTGGAAGCAATCATCCCAGAAATTAACACCTCCCAGCCAGCTGCAGTCTGTGGTCAGTCTCACCGGATTAATCTGTTTAATTGTAATTAACACTAGTTAATCGGGTTAAGTGATGGAGTCATTTTAGTCCTTAAAGAGAATACTTTTAAATTCTAAGTACGATCCTCCCAACTCAATCTACAGATCAGAGGCTACAGAGTTCAGTTTAATCTGAATCCATTACTGACGCTATACTGTGACAACAGTTACGATATATTATGACACTGTCCAATATAAAACTGTCTTGAGTGTTTTATTTATATTAAAATTAATGCGGACTTCTTGATTCCCCCAAATGTTGTCGATTCGAAGTTAATTTCAGAAATTACCAAATTAAGCAGAGCTGAAACTGACTCACAGCAAACGTGTGCCCAGAATGAGTGCCTTTTGTTTTAATTCACTCGCCTTTTAGGTGAGAAGTTGTCTGGAATGAAATATTTGCAGGTGGGAATGATTCTATTTGTCGATTGAAATTCTACCGAGTCCACGGGAAACCTTGGGATTAAACCCAGAGACAGTCCGAGAGTGTTACCCGAAATAACAGAAAACGCTGGAAAAACTCAGCAGGCCAGGCAGCATTAATGTTACCCGACTGAATCCTGCTCATTCCCGGAGTGGGGTCCGATTCTCAGGTCCCTGTAAGGGACTTGAAACCCAAATGGACGCCCACACTTACAGCTTTTAAATCAATTAGTTATAAGATCAAAGGTTTCAAACCAAGTTGAAAGGAGGGGGAAAAAGGCTTATCTTGAATGTAGAAACAGAGTGAGGGCACTCTGAAGTTGGGTAACTTTTCGCCACTTACCTCGGTCCTCAGTCCGTCTCCTTGCTCCATGATACTAATGAAAGGGATTTCCAGGAAAGTTGATAAAAAATCCATCTGGATAAGTTGCTCTGCAGATTGTGGGAATGCCAGCACGGCCGCGACTCCCCGGACCACGATAGACTGGCAGATGGATTGTAGAAGTGACTGGGGGTCAGGGTGCCAGCCCTGGCTGCTGACCACCTCCAGGCTCAGGTTGTAGGGTAACAAGTCTCCTCTGAGGACCGAATCCACCGCTTCCACCAACGCCTGTTGGAGGGCAGCTTTCTGTGGGGTGGGCAGGACGGTGCCCAGGCGCACGGTGTGTCCGATCCGGTTGAGGATGTGGCAGGGCTGAGGGTGAGGGTGGCAGAGGCTGAGGAAAGCGGGCAAGAGGCCGAGGAGAGCCCACAGTCTGTCCCGGGTCTCCATGGCAAGCCTCCGGGCGAGGCGGTGAAGGGGAGCCGAGAGCAGCAGGCGGACGGAGTGGGGAATCTCCGGCTCACACCCAGCCCATTGCTGCCGCTGGAGGCTGTCATTGGTTGTGAGGAAGGGTGACTGATCAATGGACACGGCGTGGGAGCGACTGGAGATCAGAAACTGCAGCCTGAGTGTGCAGGAGGTTTAAAGTTCTTCAGTCACTGCAGCTTCAGAAAGGACCGGCATTAGAGAGAGAGGGAGAGAGAAAAGTAGATGGACAGAGAAGAGGGTGTGAAAGAAAAAGGGAAGGAGCGGGAAAAGTGAGGAGAGAGGAATAATAAAGAGAAAGGAGGAGCGAAACAGAGAAGAGAAAGCGAATTGACAAACAGGAAAGAAGAACTAAGATAAAAAATTGAACCGCAGAAATAATTAGATAAAACAGAGGAGGGTGAGCAGAGAGTTAGAGAGAAGAGAAGAAGATTGCTGGAGACAGAGAAAGGGAATGTGCGAGGGAGAGATCAGAGACTAGACCCCGGGGGGGGGGACTAGACCCCGGGGAGGGGGGGGGGAATCAGAGACTAGACCCCGGGGGGGAAATCAGAGACTAGACCCCGGGGAGGAGGAGGGGGGGGGAAATCAGAGACTAGACCCCGGGGAGGGGGGGGGGGTCAGAGACTAGACCCCGGGGAGGGGGGGGGGTCAGAGACTAGACCCCGGGGGGGGGGGGGGAATCAGAGACTAGACCCTGGGGGAAATCAGAGACTAGCCCGGGGACGGGGGGGGGGGGGAAGAGATCAGAGACTAGACCGGGGGGGGCGGGGAGAGAGATCAGAGACTAGACCCTGGGGGGAGAGAGATCAGAGACTAGACCCCGGGGGGGAGAGAGATCAGAGACTAGACCCCGGGGGGAGAGAGATCAGAGACTAGACCCCGGGGGGGGGGGGGAAATCAGAGACTAGACCCGGGGACACGGGGGGGGGGGATCAGAGACAAGACGGGGGGGGGGGAAGAGATCAGAGACTAGACGGGGGGGGGGGCGCGGGGAGAGAGATCAGAGACTAGACCCTGGGGGGAGAGAGATCAGAGACTAGACCCCGGGGGGGAGAGAGATCAGAGACTAGACCCCGGGGGGAGAGAGATCAGAGACTAGACCCCGGGGCAGAGAGATCAGAGACTAGACCCCAGGGATCAGAGACTAGACGGGGGGGGGGGGGGGATCAGAGACTAGACCGGGGGGTGGGGGGGGGGATCAGAGACTAGACCCCGGGGGGGGGGGGAGATCAGAGACTAGACCGGGGGGGGGATATCAGAGGCTAACCTCTTGTGTGGCACTTTATCAAATGTCTTCTGAAAATCCAAATACACCACATCCACTGGTTCCCCCTTATCTATTCTGCTAGTTACAACCTCAATAAACTGTAACAGATTTGTTAAACATGATTTCCAATCCATAAATCCATGTTGACTCTGCCCAATCCTACAATCCTATTATTATTTTCTAAGTGCCTTGTTACCACGTCCTTAATAATAGATTCTAGCATTTTCCCTACTACTGATGTCAGGCTCACTGGTCTGTAGTTCCCTGTTTTCTCTCTCCCTCCTTTCTTAAATAGTGGGGTTACATTTGCTACCTTCCAATCCATGGGAACTATTCTAGAATCTATGGAATTTTGGAAGATGACAACCAATGCATCCACTATATAGCCAACTCTTTCAAAACCCTAGGATGTAGGCCATCAGGTCCAGGGGATTTATCGGCTTTCAGTCCCATTTATTTCTCCAGTACTACTTTTTTAATAATACTAATTTCTTTCAGTCCCATGGGTCAGAGGAATTCCTGCACCTCAACCGAGTGACCGCTTGAGGTGCGGGGCGACTGTGTGAGGGATCGCAGACTGTCGTGTGTAGGGAAATGGAAATAAGCAAGTAATAAGGTGGGTAGTGGTTGAGAGTTTGAGAATTCCGATGGGTTGCCGCCACTGCACTCTATTTATTCTTTGCCGGCACCCATCATTCTGTGGACTGGGTCAGGTAAAGTGCTGCTGTGTCTTCAAGCGAGGGTTTCGCTTTTTAACCCTCGGGGAAATGACTGCCTCTCCGGGCTGGTCCTTTTAAAGGAATTGTTTAGCTCACTCTCTGTCACACTAACATTACAATATTACATCTCCTCAAACACCAGCCGTAGATTTATAACTGGAATAATAATCCGAAACTACAACTAAAACCTTCTAGACTCACGCGTGAAGAAGAGGGGAGAAAATGGGGGAAAGTGGAAAGAATCTACATAGAACATTTTGCTAAATAATACAGCGTCCAAGGAAGACAAGCTTAAGATTTATTTTTAAAAAATGGATGCACACTCTTTCTAACTGGTGTCAGAATTTGTCTTGGGGAGGAATATTATCATCAAATTAAGGGCTTTTCATTAAACAAGACATGGAAAATGATGTTGCCTGCAGGAGATACTAACATCCTAGAGATTACATTCTCAAAATGGTGTGTTTGGTATTACACCAGTGACCTCCAGCAGATACATTGCAAGTTGATTACACCATCACAGATCTGTGATTAGTCCTAGTTTTATAGCAGGTTGTGCTGCAATGTGAACTCCACTAAGATGGTCCGTTTCAAAGCGTGATTCGGGTTGTAGCATAAGCTCCATAAAAAATTGAAGCAAAATGAGTCATCTCACTTAAACTACAAATACTGCATCCCATATTTCTGCTTCGCTAATCTTCACTGTATTAAACAAGAATCATCAGGATCCTACTGTAACTCATTCATTCCCAGGACCTCCAAACTGTGAAACTCCTCACCTCACTTAAAGAGAGAGAAAAGAAAAATAGAGAGGGACATATATAGACAAAGAGGGAGGAGAGAGAAATATAGAGTTAAAGACAAATAGAAAGACAGGGGGCAGATGAATTAATATTTGAAGCATAAGTTATAGGGCTATGGGGAAAGAGTAAACATTCGGCTTTGTTTTGGATTACACTAGCAAAGTGCTGGGACAAATCAGAGGGGCCAAATGGCCTCCTTCTGTGCTGTAAACCTCTGTGGTTCTACAGGTTTCCACAACCCATTTGGTATTACTACTTCCTAATTTATCACATCTTCTTTCCTGCTTTTTTCAACCTTGGTGGTGGTCTGCATGATGGGCTTTGGCCCCTCACTTGATTTCTCAATGATAAAAAGAGGCTGTCCTGTTCTTTATCTCCTATTAAAGAGATCGAGGATCCTATGTAATGAGTGAGTGTGTGTGTGTGTGTTGAGGCACAATACACACAACAGTAGCAGCTGTTTTTGCTATTCTCATCATTTGGCACATTAGCCGAAGGGAATGTTAAGTGGGAAAAATGTGTTTCCAGCATAGGCTAGGCTGTACACCCACTCTACAAGATGGCCACCTATTGCCAAGTCCAAAACCGGAGAGAAGAGTAGGACAGGAGCAGGGCCCAGGGTGAAATCATGGATTGAGTTCTGATATTTTCCTTGGTGGTGTTAAAATTAATTGAAAAAGTCAATAACTAACGGCTTCACACCACAGGATACAGAAGGAATTGGGAAAAACCTACATTTCTGAAATCTCTAGACCACCCACTCAAAAACAGGTCTGTCCCGTCTAAAAGTGGATGGGAAACAACTCTTTTTAATATTGTTTTTTCTTCCCATTTTCTCTTTGAAGCTGTGCCCTCACTGGATGATGGGTAACAAAGCCAAATGAGTCAGTCCCATCAATACTGCTTTCTCACTGGATGGTAGGCGGCACAGTTTGAGCAGAGAGGAACTGTGTTTTAATTCGTTTTTTATGGGATGTGGGCGTCACTGGCAAGGCCAGCATTTATTGCCCATCCCTAATTGCCCTTGAGAAGGTGGTGGTGAGACACCTTCTTGAACCGCTGCAGCCCGTGTGGTGAAGGTACTCCCACAGTGCTGTTAGGGACAGAGTTCCAGGATTTTTACCCAGCGACGATGAAGGATCGGTGATATACTTCTAAGTCAGGATGGTGTGTGACTTGGAGGGGAACTTGGAGGTGGTGGTGTTCCCATGCACCTGCTGCCCTTGTCCTTCTAGGTAGAAGAGGCTGCGGGTTTGGGAGAAGCTGCCGAAGAAGCCTTGGCAAGTTGCTGCAGTACATCTTATAGATGGTACACACTGCAGCCACGGTGCACTGGTGGTGGAGGGAGTGAATGTTTAAGGTGGTGGATGGGATGCCAATCAAGCAGGCTGCTTTGTCCTGGATGGTGTCGAACTTCTTGAGTGTTGTTGGAGCTGCACTCATCCAGGCAAGTGTAGAGTATTCCATCACACTCCTTACTTGTGCCTTGTAGATGGTGGAAAGGCTTTGGGGAGTCAGGAGGTGAGACACACGCCGCAGGCACTGCACTGGTTTTTTACCCTCTGCCAGAGGTATCTGATTGCTGTGACACAAACCATCAAACAGCCAGCCTGAGAACTAGCCATACTATAAAAACTGAAATTACTGAGTTCAAGTGAGGGGAAATGATTCAATAACTCCAGTTAGCAGGCCTTTTGTCTGAGTTCATCCAGTTTTTGAAGAATCCGTGCCCTGCAGCATAGGGTATCAAAGAATCTTAAAAGTGAGAACTTTATTGCGTATCAGAAAACATCTAAGAACTTATTTAACAAGAACTCTTGATTCCCTGTAGTAGGCATCGCCATAAATTGCATAAATCAACATTTCATTGTGCAGTACACACGTCTGCTGCATATATGACAAATAAAATTGAATTGAATTGAATGACTTTCCCTTGGAGGCAGTCTGTTGCTGGGTCTATGATCCAGCCTGGGATCAAAATGATGGCCACCACTTCTGGGCACTTTGCTGGGCCATAGCCAGCTGTACACGCTGCATGCAAATCTCCCCATGGAGGGCAAATTAGCTCATGATGCAATCATCCAAGGGTTTTGGACAGGAAATTGCCGCCATGCCGCAATGTTCTTCTCACTGCCGCTCCAGACGGCAGCTCCTACCTGGCACTTCTGTTACACTCCAGGAGCAGAATCTATGCTGAGGACTGCAAGTGGGAAATCTTGGTCTCATGATAGGTTGGAAATTCCCATCTGCAGCACAGAGTGCACTCTCGGACTGAACCGCACTGCCAAAGAGGGGCTGCAGTCAGGACCAGCAGTGAATATATCATCAAGGACAATGGAAGAGATAAAGGGAAGAATCCCTCTCTGAAGTGGAGATGTTGGAGAAGGACAGTGCATCTATTCAGGGGCGTGTGATTATTCAGGTAGTTTTTATCATGTGGTAGTGTGTTTGCAGTGGACATGACAGGAAGGGAATGGGAAACAATTGGAAAGGTATAAATACAATTTTAAATTTGCTGTCTACACCCCTGACCACAATGATTCTCCGTTGGGGATTAGGGATAATAAAATGGTTGACATTTAATCTCCTTCCACCGCCCATGATAGATTATATTGTAAATTTGCTGTGGAAGGGGACTAAATGGGTGGGTAGAGCCCATGATCGGGTAGGTTGTACATGAACTGTGGGAGGAGCAATATGGATACGGAATGGCCTTTCCAATTTCTGTGAGGTATTGGCCCAGAAATTCAGGTTGGGGACTTCCCGCGGGTGCAAGCCCCCGATCTGCACTTACCTTGCACGCCGGCCATTGAGCTCTGGGCCCCCGTGGAATTCTGATCCAGGGCCTGGTCCAGCTGCCGGCGCACAGTGCTTGCATATCCCAGGGGCGCAGTTAGTTCGATGCGGCCCCTGGGATCACGTGGGCCATGGGGAGCCAATCGGAGCAGGGAATGCTCCATTCATAATTCTGACAGGAAGTGCTGTCAAACTTAGAAATACTACGGCCCCAAAATAGCACTAAATCTTCAAATACATTTTTTTTAAATCACATTTTTTAAATAAACTATTGTGGCGGTACCACCAGTTGTACCTTACATAAAGACACATAATTCCCTTTAACTTACCTTACTGTATGTTTAACTTACCTTTTGGGGCCGTTACCCTTTTAACTTACCTGTTGGGGCCATTGCCCCTTTAAGACGCGCCCTGACGTCATGTCACGTACGACGTGACGTGCGTGCGGAGGCTGCCGGCCGACTCGGCCTTCCAGGACGGCTGCCGGCACAGCCCGGCCCAGCGTCTTCGGCCTCAACGGCCAACCGATGGGAGCGACGCGATCTTCCGCTCCCGCAGCAAGCACCGGCACAGCCCGGCCTCCCGACTTCGGCCTCAATGGCCAGCGATGCAATGACGCGCATCACGTGATGCCCTAAGCGTGGGAAACGTGAACAACGTGATGACGTCACAACACAAACGCGATGACGTCATCACGCTCCCCACAGGACTGCGAACTCAGTCCTCGTGGAGTCCCCGCTGGGACAAGACCTACACCACGGTGCTCCTACAGTCAGCCATCTTACCTGCCATCTTACATGATGTAATTAGTCTGTTCCTGTAAATAAACAACTTGTTAATAGTTCGTCGAAGTCAAGCTCTCTTATTTAGTGGCGATCTACACGAACCGCTACATTGGTGACCCAACGACGTGAGTACGGGAGCTCATCAATTCCAACGCTACAATTGGTGAACCCATATCCATGAATGATTTTCACGGTAGCAACGCGCGCCTGAACCTCGTCTTCCCTCAAGACGACCAACGCACAACCGACGAACAACCACGGAACAGCAACCGCCTAACATCGATTCCACCAAAAGCGACCCCGTCTTTGCGTACGTATTTGCAACGGAAGCGCAGCTTGGAGGTGAGCCCGTTTTTCACGAACGATCTCACAGAGGTAGAGCACGACCAACGGCAACCGTCGTCCACCAGCACTACAATTGGTGGGTTTGTGAATGTCTTTCACAAACGAAGCACGCTATGGAAGCATCAGCCGTTCTGCTGTCGCTACCGCAATCCAGGGAGCCACGGTCTCCCTCGTGCTTTATGAAGGTAGAAGCCCTGTTCGCCGAGAACATAGATGCGGCACAGACCACGCACGTGCTCACGGTCTCCGTATTCGACTCTTCTATCGCCACACGGATCGTCCGCCTCTACGTCCAAAGCAACAGCAAGTATACATCTCTCCAAGCGCGGGGTACAGCATGTTCAGGCCCACAAGATCGGTGCACGCCCCGCGGGGATACCACGAGGACTCACCCCCGCAAAACACGAGGACGCACTCCTCGCGCACGAGGACACATCCCTCGTGAACACCGACGACTCCTTCTCAGCCGACGATGCACCAGCCCTTCAGCCTGCTGGTTGTGTTACCTACTACATGATTCGGCGCGAACAAAAGGCGTGCCGCCCTCCCGGCTGTTTTCTCCTAAATCCACAACTGTTACAAGTGTTGACGCCCTCCAGGCAGAGTTACCCCTCCTGAAAGCAACAACAACCTGGACCGTTGCCACCCTTTCTCCAGTTTTCCCTTTAACAAACGCAAACGTCTACTGACGCTGCACACATCGAGGACGGGTCCAACGGGCATCCTGCGGCCGCGATCAGCCATGTGAAAGTTGCTGGCCTCACCGATCATTGATCAACGCAGCAACTCTTCACCCTCCATTGTGTTATCGTCGTAGCACTATGGCACGCACCGTTCCGTGCGTTCCAGCCTCCCGAAGGTTTCGCTCACCTGTCGGCGAGTCCACCAACCTCGCCTGTCAAGTCCTTCTGGATCGCTCGTTTGGCGTTCCTGCAGAGTTCGTCGGAACAAGGACTTGTTTCAACATCAACGGAGACATCGCCCGCGTCCGCCCAACCTGCCCATCACTCTGACAAGGCCTGCTGTTTCGCACGTCTCCACGGTCCTTCGCCTGACGGATACGTTTTATTCACCACGAGGCGCGTAAGGATCCGCTGACGAGCAGCATCTTCATACCTCACCTACCAAGTCGAGACAGCACGACCGCCGTGACCATCAGCTCGTCAGACCATCTCATCCTTGGACTTTCGTTAAAGCGAATTCTGGGGGGGCCCATGTGGCGGTACCACCGGTTGTACCTTACATAAAGACACATAATTCCCTTTAACTTACCTTACTGTATGTTTAACTTACCTTTTGGGGCCGTTGCCCTTTTAACTTACCTGTTGGGGCCATTGCCCCTTTAAGACGCGCCCTAGCGTGCTGACGTCACGTCACGTACGACGTGATGTGCGTGCGGAGGCTGCCGGCCCGACTCGGCCTTCCAGGACGGCTGCCGGCACAGCCCGGCCCAACGTCTTCGGCCTCAACGGCCAGTCGATGGGAGCGACGCGATCTTCCGCTCCCGCGGCAAGCACCGGCACAGCCCGCCCTCCCGACTTCGGCCTCAACGGCCAGCGACGCAACGACACGCATCACGTGATGCCCTAAGCGCGGGAAACGCGAACAACGTGATGACGTCACAACACAAACGCGATGACGTCATCATGCTCCCCACAGGACTGTGAACTCAGTCCTCGTGGAGTCCCCGCTGGGACAAGACCTACACCACGGTGCTCCTACAGTCAGCCATCTTACCTGCCATCTTACCTGATGTAATTAGTCTGTTCCTGTAAATAAACAACTTGTTAATAGTTCATCGAAGTCAAGCTCTCTTATTTAGTGGCGATCTACACGAACCGCTACACTATAAATTACATGAAATAACTATTTTAAACAATAATTTAAATTTTTGAAAAAAATAATTTTATTTTCTAACAGGGCTAAAAATAAACTTACCTTGCTTTAAAGTATTTAAAAATAATAAACCTGTGGAAAAAATGTTTTAATTTTAATTAATTCACCACTTACCTTGTAAAAAGCAGGCCTTACGCCTGCTTTTTACATTTCTAACTTCTGCAGGCTTACCCTCGCAGGAAAACCTGTAAAAAAAAAGAAGTTCGATGCGCATACGCAGCCTCTCCCGCGCACGCGTTCGACCTCTGAACCTCTTCGTTCAGAGGAATGGAAGTGCCGGTTTCCCGCACATGCGCAGTGCATGCAGGAAACCGGCACTTCCATTGGGCCTACGGATGAGTACCCCGTGTGTACTCACCCGTGGAGACCCGAATTTCTGGGCCATTATGTTCTTAAGCCTTAATTGTTTTCTAACAGTATTGTGTTGGTAGATGACAGCATTAGTAGCCGATGCTCAAGTCTACAGGCAGTAACTCTGTTGAATAGTGTATTGTAGAAGTTTACTGCAGGTGTTTTAAGTGTCATCTTTGGCTCAGTGGTAACACATTCGGCGCTGAGTCAGAAGGTTATACATTCAAGCGCCACTCCAGAGTCTTGAGCAGTGTAATCCTGAGGGAGTGCTCCATTGTTCATCTTTCAGATGAAACATTAAGCCGAGGTTGTGTCTGCTTTCTCAGGTGGATGTAAAAGATCCCATGGCACTATTTAAAGAAGATCATAGGAGTTGTCCCAGTTCCCTGGGTGGCATTTATCCCTCAACTAACATCACTAAGAAAAGCAGTTTATCTCGTCATTCATCTCATTGCTGTTTATGGGACCCTGCTGTGTGCAAATTAGTTGCCACATTTTCCTACATTACAACAGTGACTACACTACAAAAGTTCTTCATTGGCTGTGAAGCCTGAGGTTCTGAGAGGCACTATATATATATAATAATATATATATTCAAATTCTTTTCTTTCTTAATCTGATCTCCTCCATTGTACTAATATCAGAAATAAATTTCTAATTGTCTTGTGACCCCATTTACACTGTCCCCTTCAATGTTCTTCTCTGGTAACTTATTCCACAGCTCAGTTACCCTTGGGTTAAAAAAAATTGCCTGACTTCCCTTCTGGCTCCTAACTTTCTCATTTTTGACTTGAATCCGCCTGATGTTTGATTATTGCAGTGTTATTGAGCTGCAGAAGGAACTCTATGCAGGGTCATTTCTCCGTATCTCACGAGATCCATCAAACCATCTACAATTCCCTGCACACAGTAGAGAGACATCCCACCCCCACAGTCTCTGTCTAGAAATAGGTTTTTACAAATACAGTCTGGGCTGACCAGCTGCTCGCAAGGTATATTTATATCAGTCCAGTGTTGTTTATATAGGAGATTCACCTTCTTCCTGAACAGAACAATTTTTCTTTTCAATCTCTTTTTATCACTCTTACTCCCAACCCGCTCTCCCACTACAGTAATTGAGACCACGCACAGCAGGGCTGTAAATATATACTTGTACAGTTCAATATAGGTCACCCCATGTCTTGCCGTGTACTCTGTCGTTGAAACCATTTTTAAGGTACACTGCCTGCTCTTATTTGTGAAATGATGCCTGCTTTAATGCTAACCCTTAAACTGTCACTACGAATACGAGCAGCAAAGCTTCACATGCTGCTTTTCCTGTCTGTGGGACTCTCTCCCAGACCATGTCATTTGTGAGGAGCTCTGCCCTTGTTTTGCAGAAGTTCAGATGTAGAGTTACTTGCTGAACCAGGCTGTTGGAACATGCAGTCAAGGCCACAAAAAGGGCATTGGGCTGCTTCTTTTGCAGCTTGACACAAATGCTTCCAGTACCCACCAGTGATCACTTTCATGAGATGATACCATCTGTTCGCATGAATGAGCCTGTCACTGCACCTGACTGTTAGATCACTTAATCCATCGCTCTCTACATCCATCCATCGATATATCTGTATTACACTACAAGTCCTGAATATAGCACGTACTCCCTGTCGGTGTCACATTTACTTCCTGTAACACTTTTAGTTATTAACACCCTAAAAACAGTATTCTCCAACTCACTGAGCAACACTATGGGAGGTCTGCTAGTACTTATGCCAATCAGAGCACACATTACATACAGTCTAAAGCAAATTTCCATATCACACTTGAATAAGGCCTAAAAAAAATAAAGGCTGTCATTTGGAAAGCACATTTCTCCCAGCAAATCAAAGCACTTTGATTGACAAAGAGCTTGAAGTCAGATTAACCTTAACAAAACAACTTAATAAAGAGAAATAAACCCAAGATTGTGACCTGCTGCCTGACCAGCAATTAAACTTTGACCTCATCCCATGTTCACTCAGCAGTAGTTAGACTTTGTCATCTTAAAACCACTGCAGAGTACATTATATGTGGTATAACAATGCTGTCCTTTGAAAACAACACATCACCCAATTTACTGTCACCAATTCCATGGCAGATCTCCCATATATAAAAAAGCTTTGCATCTCGCATGCATCCATCACACTTTGGAAGTTAAATTTCGAACTGTCACACACAAATGCCAAATAACTTTAAAGAAGGAAAAGATTGGCAATCATTGATATGGAACCTGAAATTTACATGGAGTTACAATTAGTTAGGATGTCAAGGCCCTGGGGAGGGTGCACAGCAGATTTACCAGAATGATACCAGGGATGAGGGACTTCAGTTATGTGGAGAGACTCCTGGGAGAGACAAAAATATAAAGAAATAAAATTAAGGAAATATGGTTGGGAAAGAGGAGTTTTACATTATATTTAACCTGATCTGGTTGTGCTTGATGCTGATGAAATGTGTTCCGTTCCCAACACAACATCCCTCACCTCAATGAGCAGGAGTTACAGCACTGCATTATATTTAACTAGCAGGGGGGGCTCGGCATTGCCAGGGCAGTTTAGAGGGCCGCGCGGTTGACGGCCGGCCGCTGCCGCTCCCCCGCTCTGTGTCTCGGGCCGCGCGGTTGATGGCCGCCCGCTGCCGCTCCCCCGCTCTGTGTCTCGGGCCGAGCGGTTGTGAGGCCCGGCCCGAGTGACCCCAACTCACCTCCCGCTCTGGCGGGCCAACACAGCTGCCCCACTCGCTGTTGAGGAAAAGCAGGGGAAAAAATGGCGGCGAGGTTTCGGGAGGCTGCAGGATTAGGTCCCGCCCGTGATGCACTGATTGGTCAACCATCAGGTCACTGAACTGTAGGATTGGTCAACCATCACGTCACTCAACGCTAATGAGCAGTAGGATTGGTCAACCGCTAATGAGCGGATTTTTGAAGGTTTTTTGTATACTGTCCGAACAATTTTTGTCTGACCAAAAAGTAAATACACCTATGACACTCCCCTGATCATCAGCTTTCTTTTGATATAACATATGTGTAGATACGCTCTATAACTTTTGAGTGTATAGCGGACAGACAGACATACAGGCAGACATACAGTCAGACATACAGACAGACATACAGACATACTGCTTTATATATATAGATAGATAGATACTAGCAGGGGGGGGCCCGGCATTGCCAGGGCAGTTTAGAGGGCCACGTGGTTGACGTCCGGTCGCTGCCGCTCCCCCGCTCTTGTGTCTCGGGCCGCGCGGTTGACGGCTGCCCGCTCCCCCGCTCTGTGTCTCGGGCTGAGCAGTTGTGAGGCCCGGCCCGCCCGCTGTCGCTCTCCCGCTCTGTGTCTGGGGCCGAGCGGTTGTGAGGCCCGGCCCAAGTGACCCCAACTCACCTCCCGCTCTGGCGGGCCGACGCAGCTGCCCTGCTCGCTGTTGAGGAAAAGCAGGGGAAAAAATGGCGGCGAAGTTTCGGGAGGCTGCAGGATTAGGTCCCGCCCGTGACGCACCGATTGGTCAACCCTCAGGTCACTGAACTGTAGGATTGGTCAACCATCACGTCACTCAACGCTAATGAGCGGTAGGATTGGTCAACCGCTAATGAGCGGATTTTTGAAAGTTTTTTGTATACTGTCCGAACAATTTTTGTCTGACCAAAAAGTAAATACACCTATGACACTCCCCTGATCATCAGCTTTCTTTTGATATAACATATGTGTAGGTACGCTCTATAACTTTTGAGTGTATAGCAGACATACAGACAGACATACAGACAGACATACTGCTATATAGAATAATAGAATAGATAGATAGATAGATAGATAGATAGATAGATAGATAGATAGATAGATAGATAGATAGATAGATAGATAGATAGAATAATAAATAAATATAATATAATATATAATAAGATGATAAGATGATAAGATGATAGATGATTGTTAATGTATGACATTGCTACAATTCAGAACAGCTGTGAACCTCCCACTCACAGACTCTTTCTTGGCCAACGGGGACCCATCAGTATTTAACACAACTGTTTTTTGATACTAAGATTAGGAATAACTTACATTATAAAAGAGAGGCAGGTTTTCAAGATCAAGGAGAAAAATGAGACCTACGTGATCTTGAAACCTTATTTGTACTAAAAAGGCAGATCTGCCTTGGTTGCAGTGAGACTCACTCGTCTATCTGTAATATAAATGCAGTGCGCATTTCCTGTCTAACACACTTACCTGTCACACTTCAAGTGTCACGCTCATCTCGCTGCCTCGTACTTCAAAGAAGAATATAAAGGAAGAAAGGCAATTTCCAGGAACACTAAACACCAGACCCAGAACATCTGAAGTCTAGAAACTGACATCTGCACAAACTCACTCAGCATTTATTTAACAGCAGCAGTCTCTTAACTGATACAAAAGCAAAATACTGTGGATGCTGGAAATCTGAAATAAAAACAAAAAATGCTGGAAATACTCATCTGTATGCAGCATCTGTGGAGAGAGTTACAAAGTTACTGTTTCAAGAATACAGTGCTTCTGATGTGTCTTCCTTGTTCCTCAACCAAGGATTCCCCTCCACCGTGGTTGACAAGGTCCTCGCCCATGTCCATCCCATTTCCCCCACTTCTGCTCTCACACCTTCCCCTCCCTCCCAGAACCATGATAGGGTTCCCCTTGACCTCACCTTCCACCCCACCAGGACCATTCGGCTCCAGACCTCATTACAGTCTTGGTCCAAACATGGACAAAACAGCTGAATTCCAGGGGTGAAGTGAGGGTGGCTGCCCTTGACATCTAGGCAGCATTTGACTAAGTGTGGTATCAAGGGGCCCTAGTAAAACTGAAGTCAATGGGAATCGGGGGTGAAAACTCTCCACAGGCTGGAGTCATACCTAGCACAAAGGAAGATTGTTGTGGTGGTTGGAGGTCAATCATCACAGCCCCAGGACATCGCTGCAGGAGTTCCTCAGGGCAGTGTCCTAGGCCCAACCATCTTCAGCTGCTTCATCAATGACCTTCCCTCCAACATAAAGTCAGAAATGGGGATGTTCACTGATGACTGCGCAGTGTTCAGTGCCATTCACAACTCCTCAGATAATGAAGCAGTCCATGCCTATATGCAACAAGACCTGGACGACTTTCAGGCTTGGGCTGATAAGTGGCAGGTAACATTCGCGCCACACAAGTGCCAGGCAAAGACTATCTCCAACAAGCCGAGAGTCTAACCACCGCTCCTTGCATTCAACAACATTACCATCACCAAATCACCCATCATCAAATTCCTGGGGGTCACCATTGACCAAAAACTTAACTGGACCAGCTACATAAATATTGTGGCAACAAGAGCAGGTCAGAGGCTAGGTATTCTGCAGCGGGTGTCTCACCTCCTGACTCCCCAAAGCCTTTCCACCATCTACAAGGCACAAATCAGGAGTGTGATGGAATACTCTCCATTTGCCTGGATGAGTGCAGCGCCAACAACACTCAAGAAGCTCGACACCATCCAAGACAAAGCAGCCTGCTTGATTGGCACCCCATCCACCACCTTAAACATTCACACCCTGCACCACCGGTGCACCGTGGCTGCAGTGTGTACCATCTACAAGATGCACTGCAGCAACTCACCAAGGCTTCTTCGGCAGCCCCTTCCAAACCCGCGACCTCTTCCACCTAGAAGGACAAGGGCAGCAGGTGCATAGGAACACCCCCACCTCCAAGTTCCCCTCCAAGTCACACACCATCCCGACTTGGAAGTATATTGCTGTTCCTTTATCGTCACTGGGTCAAAATCCTGGAACTCCCTCCCTAACAGCACTGTGGGAGTATCTTCACCGCATGGACTGCCGCGGTTCAAGAAGGCGGCTCACCACCACCTTCTCGAGGGCAATTAGGGCTGGGCAATAAATCCTGGCCTTGCCAGCGACGCCCACATCCCATGAATGAATAATAAAATAAATACTAGGACAGGTGACCAAAAGCTCGGTCAAAGAGGTAGGTTTTAAGGAGGGTCAAAGAAGGCGAGAGCGGTGGAGAGGTTTATGGAGGGAGTTCCACAGCTTAGGGCCTAGATGGCTGAAGGCACGGCCGCCAATGGTGAAGGGATTGGGGGATGCACAACCAGAGTTTAATTTTTTTTTTTAATTTTAATTGACATTCATGTTATCCAAAACAGTGAGGGAAAAAGGTAAATGTTTATGTTCCCTGTCAATCTGATCTATGAATTTAGGTCTGACTTAAATGCCATGGAACACCAATCAGTGCAACTAGTGTGTACCTGTCACCCTTCAAAAAGTGGAAGGAGCATTCACGTTGCAGCCTGTCAGACTGTTAATCAGCCGACTAGTTCTTCCACTACTTCACACTATTGTCCATAGAAAGTGTGTGAAGATGCGAAAACAATAACCACTTGTGAGCAAAACTAGGGGAGGTCTGTTAGTTTTGATTTTAAAATGTGACCTATTTTGATGCATCACATTCTCAAAAATAAATCCCGCTCCATGTGTAAATGGATTATTGATCAGCCTCACGCCTTTTCTTGATAAGTCTCAGTGCAAATATTTCTTTGTGCTAGCAATTCTGAAGAAAATCTGTTCTTCACAAACAGGCAGAAGAGTAAAGTGTGTAGATCGATTGCAATTCTCTGGAACTGTTTGATTGGAAGATTCTGTGGTGCAGATAAAGATGTAGACAATGCTGTTGAAGTAATAAATAATGAGGTCTGAGTTCTCTGGCAGTTACACCATCAACCCTGTTTTTAAACTCAGGTCTGTCACTGTGAAGTGATCTTACTGTGGCCCCGGGCCTGACAGTATCTCTAACTTTACTAAGTATAAAGCATGTTGTATCCAGCTGGCATGTCAAACCCAATACGAGATCTATAAAACATTTACAGTTCCTTATGACCACTATGTATAGGGCTGACCTATAAATAAGAACTCTATCAAATTGTCAAGTGTGCAGTTTTCAAGCACTATTTTTTTTAAGAGGGAGGTTTCAAGTGGCATTTAAGAAAATTGTAAAAAAAAAGATCTAATTTCAGCTGGGAAGCAGTCACATGGTTGCAAGTGGTCTTAGTGTCGCTGAGCTGGGAGTTGGGTGGTGGGGATATCAGCCGCTGTTCCCACTTCTTGCTACAATTGTACAGGACTTTGGTGAGAACACACCTGGAGTACTGTGCACAGTTTTGGTCTCCTTCTCTGAGGAAGGATATACTTGCCTTATAGGCAGTGCAACGAAGGTTCACTAGATTGATTCCTGGGATGAGAGGGTTGTCCTATGAGGAGAGATTGAGTATATTGGGCTTATACTCTAAGGAGTTTAGAAGAATGAGAGGTGATCTCATTGAAACATATAAGATTCTGAGGGGAATTAACAGGATAGATACTGAGAGATTGTTTCCTCTGGCTGGAGTGTCTTAAACTCGGGGTCACAGTCTCAGGATAAGGGGTCGGCCATTTAAGACTTAGATGAGGCGGAATTTCTTCACGCAGAGGGTTGTGAATCTTTGGAATTCTCTACCCCAGAGGCTGTGGATGCTGAATCGTTGAGTATATTCAAGGCTGAGACAGATAGATTTTTGGACTGTAGTGGAATCAAGGGATATGGAGATCGGGCGGGAAAGTGGAGTTGAGGTCGATGATTAGCCATGATCTTATTGAATGGCGGAGCAGTCTCGATGGTCTACCCCTATGGTCTACCCCTGCTCCTAATTCTTATGTTCTTTTGATGACTAACCAGCGATTTCTGCTGGAAAGTGCATGTGCGACAGTCGGATGAGGACGGGATTGGAGTCATCTATGATGCTCCGTTGGGAAAACAGCCTGCTGAGTCTCACTGTCTGGCCTCACACATGAAGGACTGCCACTTGAGTGAAATACTAAGGGGCAGTCAACGCCTGTGGAACCTGTACCCCAGCAGAAGTTGGAGGAAGAGGGTACTGAAAGAAAAGTGTTTGCACAGTTCTAGTGTAGGAAACATCTTTTGGCTTTTATGTGCAACTGACTATCAGGATTAATGCTCATCATTGACTATTTAACTATTTTCTCTCACTATATTTTTCCTTTGGTGACAGAGATTAAGCAGAAGGATGTTAAAATATTTGAAAGTTTTGAAACAGCTGGACTTTACAAGGTCTCTCTCGATGTATGGGGAGATTTGGGGAGTTTGTGTCAGTGTGGGAACAGCCTGAGCAGTTATCATGATGACAGCACCCTGCCACTTAAATACCACCAGCTTACCTGGGCAGATCAAGGAATCTGGCACCAACTAAATATAAGCAGCAATAGACATCTGATCAAATCAACCCTTGGGAAGCAACTCTTCTTCTTAGGCAGTCCCTCGGAACCGAGGATGACTTGCTTCCACATTAAAAATGAGTTCGCAGGTGACTGATTAGTCCAATGCGGGACCTACAGTCTCTGTCACAGGTGGGGCAGACGGTGGTCTGATCCTGATCCACCCTGACCACCCTGATCCTGTCGCATATCGGCCATATTTTGCACCTTGTAGTTTGAGCCCCAGTTCAGATTATAGCATCATGTGATCTCGCAGTGCAATTAGGGCACTTAATTAGAACTTGTTTTAAGGTTCAATCAAATGCAGCCTTGAATTTAAAACAATTTAAATTCAGCAGTACCTGCTAGCTTTCAAACTCCACCCTGCAGAGTGTTGGTTCATGCCGTCTGGTATTAAACAGTTGTCGAATCAGATGCTGATCGTTATCCCATATCTTATCACTGTACAAAACCAGGCACTTACTGAAGTTTAGCAGGTCAGAAGATTGGTGGGTCTGCTAGTGTGAGTGGTGAAATTTGCTTCCCAAGTCTAGGATGCAAAGAATTGCTAGGCAGGGTAAGTGTGGACTGCTTGCTTATGTTTAGCTCTTTCGTACATGCCCAGGTGAGCACTGACTAGAACCACACCCTGTCCACCAGTGTTTGTTAGAAGCTTTCTGCAACCAGTGGGCACTGCATGTATTATTAACTGGCAACAGCTATCTGAAAATTACCAGAAGTGAATTTTAGTTTGATCACACTGTCTGTTTATTTTATCAGTGGTGTCTTTTTAGAGTGGTACTTGTAATTGTTCCTGTGGCTTTGCCTGATGCCACCTAGCACTGGTCTGCACAAAACACTACACTCGCTGAAGTATGGGAAGTTTTTTTTCATTTATTCATTCACGGGATGTGGGCGTCGCTGGCAAGGCCAGCATTTATTGCCTATCCCTAATTGCCCTTGAGAAGGTGGTGATGAGCCGCCTTCTTGAACTGCTGCAGCCCGTGTGGTGAAGGTGCTCCCACAGTGCTGTTAGGGAGGGAGTTCCAGGATTGTGACCCAGCGACGATGAAGGAACGGTGATATACTTCCAAGTCGGGAGGGTGTGTGACTTGGAGGGGAACTTGGAGGTGGTGGTGTTCCCATGCGCTTGCTGCCCTTGTCCTGCTTGGTGGTAGAGGTCGCAGGTTTGGGAGGTGCTCTCACGGTATGCCAGTGGTGGAGGGAGTGAATGTTTAAGGTGGTGGATGGGGTGCCGAAAATACTTGGAATATATTTTAAAAATCAGTACCACAAGTTTAATGTTTAATAAAAGTTTGTTCAATGAAGTGCTGGAAATCCACTGCAGGTTGATCAGGGCACGAATGAGAAAAGACAAGTTTGTAGGAATTGACGAATTCCTAACCAATAACTGAGGTCGACTCAGGAGATCAATCAAACAGGTCTTTAATGTAAGACTAAACGAGTTCAAACAGTTTGTTGAGATCGATACAGGAGAACCACGAAAACAGGTCTTAACAAGATGGAGATTCCACGAGGACTGCCTGGACAGTCACGTGGTTTGCGACGTGACGTCATCGCGTTTGCCCGTGCTCTTAAAGGGGCCATGCCCCGTACATACAAACACTATATACAAAACACAGTAATGTCTGACACAATAGTACAGGCTTAGGCTGGTGTTAGAACATCATTAAAGGGAATTATGTACAGTTGCCCAGAGTCATTCAGAGTCTCCGCCACATGCGCCCCCCCAGAATTCGCTTTAACGGACAAAGTCAAACGGTGAGGGGGTCTGATGAGCCTGTCAGAATGACACCTGTACTCCTGAGGCGGAGGCTGTTGGGCGGCTGGTGGTCTGGCGGGCGGTTGCACTTGGTCTGCTGTACCGGCGATGGGTGGCCGACCTCGTCTCAGCGGTGTGCTGTCTCGACGGGGCGGTCGAGGTCCAGATGTGCTGGCTTTAAGCGATCAACTGAAATGTGGTCCGGTTTACCACTGACATCTACCGTGAAGGTTTTGTCCCCTGCCTCCAACACGCGGAAGGGACCAGTATATGGGGCCTTGAGTGGATCCCTATGAGCATCATGGTGAATAAAGACGTATTCAGCCTTGTGAAGCTCCGGGGAAACGTGCAAACTCTGCAGCCCGTGGTGCGAAGTGGGCACCGGTGCGAAGCATCTGGCCACCTCCTGGTGACTAGTAAGCTGGTCAGACGCGGACCATGGCTTCGTCGAAGCTGGCAGGAAATCCCCCGGGACTCGCAGCGGCTGACCGTACACCAGCTCCGCTGATGAAGAGCGAAGGTCTTCTTTGGGGGCCTGCAAAGGCCCAACAGGACCCACGGTAGCTTGTCTGCCCATCCAGCGTCCTGGAGGCTGGCCCTCAGGGCGGCTTTCAGTGATCGGTGGAAGCATTCACAGAGGCCATTCGCCTGTGGGTGGTAGGCTGTTGTGCGGTGTAATTTGACACCGAGTCCTTGGGCCACTGCATTCCAGAGTTCGGAGGAAAACTGCGGTCCTCTGTCGGAAGAAATATCCGCGGGCACTCCGAAACGGGCGACCCAGGTGGAAACGAACGCCCTGGCCACGTCCGCCGAAGTAGTGGATGACAGGGGAACCACCTCCGGCCATCTGGTGGTGCGGTCAACCATGGTCAGGATGTGTGAAAAACCATGGGAGGGTGGGAGTGGTCCTACCAGGTCCACATTGACATGGTCAAAACGTCGCTCTGGAACTGTGAAGGTGGCCAATGGAGCTTTGACGTGGCGCTGTACTTTGGCCTTTTGGCAGACCACGCAGGTGTTGGCCCAGTCGCAGACATCCTTGTGCATGCCATGCCATACGAATTTCGCTGACATCAGCTTCTGAGAGGCCTTCATTCCTGGGTGTGACAACCCATGTATGGCATCGAACACTTTACGGCACCAGACGACCGGCACGACCGGGCAAGGGTCCCGTACAGAGACGTCACACAACAGCGTGGTACCTGCCGAATGGAACTTGACGTCAGCCAACCGGAGGTCAGTGACGGTTGTTCTGCAGGCTTGGACTTCTGGGTCTGAGGCTTGGTCCGCTGCCATAAGGGCGTAATCGATGCCCAAATGAACCGTATTGACGGTCGCGTGGGAGAGGCAGTCTGCCACCAGGTTGTCCTTACCGGCCACGTGCTGTATATCCGTGGTGAATTCGGATATGTAGGGCAGTTGACGTTGCTGTCGGGATGACCATGGTTCGGCGGTCTTGGCCATGGCAAAAGTTAGTGGCTTATGGTCCACAAAGGCGGTGAAAGGACGTCCTTCCAGGAGGAAGCGAAAATGGCGGATGGCCAGAAAAAGGGCGAGCAACTCCCGGTCGAACGTGCTATACGCTCTCTCATTCCGCCGTAGTTGACGGCTGCAGAATGCCAATGGCTGCCACGTCCCGTTCACCCACTGCTCTTGCACGGCGCCGATTGCGTAGTCTGACGCGTCGGTGGTGAGGGCGATGGTGGCTCCTGGCAGCGGGTGCGCCAGCATGGTTGCGTTGGCTAAGGCGCTTTTGGTGTCGTCGAACGCTCGGGCCATGTCGTCCGTCCAGTCTACCGGGTTCTTGCCAGTCTTGCCCTTGAGGGCCTCGTACAGGAGCTGCATGAGTAGTGCTGCCTTAGACACGAAACGGTGGTAAAAGTTTACCATGCCTAGGAATTCCTGCAGGGCCTTAATGCTTTGCGGGCGTGGGAAGGATATCACCGCCTCTACCTTCGCTTGTAAAGGAACCGCTCCCTCTGCGGTGATGCGATGTCCCAGGAAATCAATTTGGTGCAGGCCAAACTGACACTTGGCCGGGTTGATAATCAGACCGTGTTGGCTGAGGCATCGAAAAAGTGTGCGTAGGTGACAGATATGTTCTTCTTTAGTGGGACTGGCAATTAGGATATCGTCCAGGTAGACGAAGAGGAACTTGAGGTCCCGCAGCACGGAGTCCATCAGGCGTTGGAAAGCCTGGGCGGCGTTCTTTAACCCAAACGACTTTCGCAGAAACTCGAAGAGGCCGAATGGGGTGATGACTGCGGTCTTCTGGACGTCCTGTGGGTGCACTGGGACCTGGTGGTAGCCCCGTATGAGGTTGACTTTCGAGAAGATGGTGCTCCCTGCCAAATGGGCAGAGAAATCCTGGATGTGGGGGATCGGGTACCGATCAGGAGTGGTGGCGTCGTTTAGGCGTCGATAGTCGCTGCATGGTCGCCATCCGCCGCCAGGCTTCGGGATGATATGGAGGGGTGAAGACCAGGGACTATTCGACCGGCGAATAATCCCTAACCGTTCCATGGTCGCGAACTCCGCCTTTGTGACCGCTAGCTTGCCAGGTTCCAGGCGCCGGGCCCGCGCGTAGACCGGGGGGGCCGTTGGTGGTGATGTGGTGTTCCACACCATGTTTCGTGGCTGTGGAGGAGAACGTGGGTCTTGTCAGGTCGGGAAATTCGGCGAGTAGATGAGTGAACTCGTCAGGAGTCGGGAAAGCACAGGCAACGGTGCGCGACGTAGTGTTACTGCGGTAACAAGGGATAGAATTGAAAGTTGCCACGTTGATCAACCGCCGGTTCTTCACGTCAACCAGGAGGCTGTTGGCGCACAGGAAATCTGCGCTGAGAATGGGTTGCGAAACCTTGGTCGTCACAAACTCCCAGTGAAAAAGTTGCCCCCCGAAGCACACCTCCACCCGCCGTCTGCCGAAGGTCCGAATTGCTCCGCCATTGGCCGCTTCAAGGGTGAGGCCGTGATTCCCTGCCTGCACATCGAGGGCGGACGCGGGTAAAATGCTGCACTGCGCTCTGGTGTCGCACAGAAAACGATGACTGAAGAGCGTATCAGTGATGAAAAGCAACTTGCCCGCGTTGCCGATCGCCATGGAGGCCGCAGGGCGCCTGTTAGACCCGTTCCTCAGTAGTCGCAGTTGTTTTTTTTGTTGGGGAAAGCTGCAGGGAGGGCGGCAATGTCGCGCCTTCGCACCGAACTGCACATGGTAGAAACACAGCCCAGCAGGCTGACGAGCTGGGGCGGCGTCTGTGGGGGATGGGCGCCTCGTGGCAGTGCAGTTTGTAGTGTCTGCGTATCAATAACACACGGACTGCAGGAGAACGGTAATAACAGGTGTTTACTGAACAGAGGGTATGCTGGAAACTGAAAGTACAGAAGCCTGCTACGGCTTTATATACAGGTGTGGTCACTGCCGGTACTACAGTATAAAAGCAGTTCTCTCTTAAAGGTACATACACAACAATTCCTCCCCTTTTAGATAAACAGTACATAACATTCATTTAACAATTAAATAATAACTAATTATAATTACAATTTTCTCTGTACTATATACATCAGCTGAAGTAATCATTTATAAATTCAGTCTTTGAGGAGGCTTCCTGGTCCTGTCTGGATAGCGCCTTTCTCGAGTATCCTGTTCTTGCGGCGGAGTCGATTCTGGCTCATTGTCATTGGTTGGTTCGTCAGCTTCCAATACCATTGATTCTGAGGTAGACGCAATCTGTACTTCGGGTTCATCACCAGGTGCGCATGCTCATGGTATGGGTTTGACTTGTTCCTGTGACTCTAGAATCTGGTCAGCATGGTGTCTCACGATGCTCTCTCCAACGTCCACTGTGTACATTAGTGGTCCCTGCTGTGTGCATATCATTGCTGGCTGCCATTTTTCTGTTCGGTAGTCGCGGGCCAAGATTGGTTGCCCTATCTTGAAGCTCCTGGTTGGCTTCTCATTGATGTGCTGGAATTGCTTATCCTCAACATCTCATCTTATGTTTGGTTTGAGCAAATCCAGGCGACATCTTAACCTGCGGTTAAAGAACATTACGGCTGGAGCTTGGTTGGTGACTGCATGTGTCGCATTCCGGTAAGCAAACAAGAAATTATCCACCTTGTTTTGCAGTGGTATGTTGTCGTTATACATTGCCTTTATTGTTTTTTTAAAGGTCTGAACAAACCTCTCAGCCAATCCATTTGTGGCTGGATGATATGGGGCAGATGTGTAATGCTTTACCCCATTATTCCACAAAAACCTTCGGAAATCCTCGGACACAAACTGTGGTCCATTGTCGGAGCAAATCTGTTCTGGCAAGCCATTCCTGGCGAAGATGGTCCGTAGGACTGCAATAGTTTTCTCCGTGGTGGTGGAGGACATTTTGATGACCTCTGGCCATTTCGAATGTGCATCCACGGCGATTAAAAACATTGAGTCCATAAATGGACCAGCAAAATCAATGTGTACCCGTTGCCATGGAGATGAGGGCCACTCCCATGGGTGTAGAGGGGCCTGTGGTGGAGCGTTTTGGACTTTCTGGCATCCTGTGCATCTCTTGGTCATTTCCTCGATTTCTTTATCAATTCCCGGCCACCACACAAACGTCCTGGCTAGGCTCTTCATTTTTACCCCTCCCAGATGACCCTCATGAAGCTCATTGAGCACTCTATCTCTCAACTTTGGTGGAATTACCACTCGGGATCCACACATCAAGGTCCCCCAGCACACTGACAGCTGTTCTCTCCTTGGCGAGAATGCTGGCAACAGTGAGTCGCCATGTGCTGGCCATCCCTTCACAGTCAAATCATAGACCCGAGAGAGTGTCGGGTCATTTCGGGTTTCCTTCTCTATACTTGAGTTTGTAACAGGTAGACATTCGACTATGGTCGAATGGAATATCTCAACAGGGTCCACTGCAGGTGCTTCCTCCACCGTAGGCAACGGCAGGCGCGACAGCCCATCAGCGTTTCCATGCTGTTTCGTACCCTTGTACTCTATGTCGTATTGATGTGCCCCTAGAAAAAGTGACCATCTTTGCAGCCGTTGCGCCGTCATCACCGGAATGCCCTTCTTTGGGTTAAAAATGGAGACAAGAGGCTGGTGATCAGTCAGTAGGGTGAATTTCTGCCCGTGCAGATAGTGATTGAACTTCTTCATCCCCCACACCAGGCTGAGGGCCTCCCTGTCAATCTGGGTGTAGTTACGCTTGGCTGAGGTTAACGAGCGCGACGCAAAGGCTATTGGCCTCTCTGAACTGTTAAGGAATTTGTGTGACAGCACCGCTCCAATGCCGTAGGGAGACGCATCACATGCCAACCGAATCGGCAGTGTTGGATTGTAGTGGGCCAATACTTCTTTTGAAGTGATTAGGCATTTACATTTCTGAAAGGCACGCTTACACTCATCACTCCATTTCCATGCTACTCCAGTTTGCAGCAGGGCATTCAGTGGGTGCAGAATTGTAGATAAATTTGGCAAGAACTTATGGTAGTAGTTCACCAACCCGAGGAACGACCTCAGTTGCGACACATTTTCCGGTGCTGGAGCCTTGACTACTGCCTCAATCTTGTCTGGGGACTTATATAACCCCTCTTCATCAATCACGTGGCCACAATACGAGATTTGTTTCCTGAAAAACTCGCATTTGGGGCGGTTGGCTCGTAGCCCATATTCTTGTAATCTAGTGAGCACCTGCTCCAGGTTGGCAAGGTGTTCACTGTCATTTTCGCCCATAACCAGGATGTCATCCAAATAACACTGGGTCCCCGGGATCCCTTGCAGGACTTGTTCCATCGCCCTCTGCCAAATAGCCAGAGCTGATGCTACCCCGAATACCAGTCGGTTGTACTGGTAAAGACCTTTGTGAGTGTTTATCGTGAGGTATTTTCTAGATGACTCTTCTACCACCATTTGTAGATACGCTTGGGCCAGATCAATCTTCGTAAAGCATTTCCCTCCAGATAGTGAGGCGAAAATATCTTCTATCGCGGAAGTGGATATTGTACTGTGTGCAGGACTGGGTTCACAGTTACCTTAAAGTCCCCACAGATGTGAACCTTCTTCAGCTTCCCAGGCATGCTGCTCAATGATTTCTTCATTACAGGAACGATGGGTGTGGCCCACTCGCTCCAGTCCACCTTGGACAGCACACCCAAATGCTCCAGACTCTCCAGCTCTGCATCGACGGCTGGGCGGATCGCATACGGTACCGGTCTGGCCTTAAAAATTTTTGGGTTTGCGTTATCTTCAATTTTTATCATTGCCGTTACGCCTTTTAGAGTCCCAAGTCCTTGCTGGAACATCTCTTTCGCGTCAGTTAGAATTTTTGACAGTCGTCCAGGTGTGACGTTGTCATCCTTTTTGTCAGCCACAGTTAGCGCCTGAATGGAATGCCAATCCAATTGTATTTTTCGGATCCATTCACATCCCAATAATGGTGGTCCTCCATCTTGTAGTATATATAGATACAGTTTCTGTGTTTCCTTGCCGTTGTATTTAACGGGCACCCTTATTTTTCCTCTGGGGTAGACTTTTTGCCCCGTGTATGTCTTCAATACAATGGACGTGTCCTTCAAGGGTATGTGTGAGAATAGCCGCTCGTAGTCTCATTGATTCATGACTGTTAGGGCTGATCCTGTGTCCAATTCCATCTTTACTTGGGACCCTGCTATCATGAGGGTGACCCAAATGGTTCGGTGATCCTCCTTTGCGATCACGTTGTGTAACTTTAGATAACTTAGTCTCCTGCTCCCGGAGTCATTATCACTCTCCTGATCTTCTGAACTACTGTCTGTCATTTTTTTTACTTTCTTGCACTTTTCCTTAGTAGTTCTTTTAGTGTTGGTTTTCTTTCCCGACCTGCAGACTCGTGCTATGTGTCCCACTTTTCCACATTGCCTGCATACTTTGTCCTTAAACCAGCAATCCTTCTGGTCATGGGTTGTTCTGCCGCAGCGATAGCACTTTTCTGCTCCATATGCCCTTTCGTTGGTGCTGTATTCTTGCGGTTTCTGTTGTATTTCCGCAGCTCCCCGTACTGCTGCTTCGTAGGATACTGCCACGCTGAAAGCCTTTTCTAGTGTAAGGTCCTTTTCCGAAAGTAGTCGTTTCTGGGTTCCTTCATTCTGGAGCCCGCAGACAAACTTATCCCTTAAGGTATCTGCCAGTCCTGCTCCGAACTGGCAGTGCTTCGATAACTTGCGTAGTTCCGTAAGATAGTCAGCATTACTCTCATCTTTGTGCTGGTTTCTTTTATGGAACTTGAATCTTTCTGCTATCAGCAGCGGTGTAGGGTTTAGATGTTCCTGTAAGATATTGACAATCTCTTCAAAGCTTTTCTCCATTGGTTTAGCTGAGGTAATTAAATTCCGCAATAGGCCGTACGTTCTCGCGCCCATCAAATTTAATAATACCGACGCCTTCTTTGCATCGGCCACCTCATTTGCCTTGCAGTACACTTCAATTCTTTCCACATACGTGGTCCAGTCTTCTATTTCGTTGTCGAAAGCAGTGATACTGCCACTCTTCAGCATCTTGGGTGGTTTAAAATGGCGCCTCCCGCGCTTTTCCTTCTTCCCCAATGGATTAAAATGGTGCCTCCCGCGCTTTTCCTTCTTCCCCCTGCTGCCAATGCTGCTCCTAGCGTTCTAAATAGTAATGGCAGCGCCCCGCGGCTTCGGCGCGTCTCTCTTTTGTTACTTCATTTCCTTAGTTTTATTCTTCTTCGACGCTGTCCACTGCACGTCTCTTTTCCTTCCCCTCTTTTTATTTTCTTTAACGCTGCCCGGCTCTTGAGCACCGACCACGCACTGTGCGCTCCGCCCTCTCTCTCTTTTCCTTCCCGACGACGCTGCACGGCCCCCTTGCAGAGCCGCTCGATTGAGCTCAAGCCCGCCACAGTCCGGAAGGGTCAGCGCACTACCTGCTACCAGCACGATTTGCTGGAACACCTTGACTGGGGAGCCAAGCCCAGCTCTCCACAGCTTCCCCTGCGATTCACTGAACTCCGATGGATCACTGGGCGGTTGCCCACGGTCGACGCCCGTTGCTCTGGCTTCGACCTCCAAGAAGCTTCTTTTCAGGGATGGATCCCCGTGAGGTGATGCAGTACTGCAGGTGAGTTCGAACCTGCTCGTCACCACTCTAGTGTTCGCGTATCAATAACACACGGACTGCAGGAGAACGGTAATAACAGCTGTTTACTGAACAGAGGGTATGCTGGAAACTGAAAGTACAGAAGCCTGCTACGGCTTTATATACAGGTGTGGTCACTGCCGGTACTACAGTATAAAAGCAGTTCTCTCTTAAAGGTACATACACAACACAGTTCTGCTGCGTTACCGCGAAACTTTTGTCCGCTTCTGCCGCGAGTGCCGCGCAGTCTTCCACCTAGGATCTGGCCAGGGCAGCTTGCACCTGCTCAGGCAGCTAGTTGAGGAATAGTTCACGGAATAGGAAGCATTCTGGTTCTGAGCCCAGGAGTGTGAGCATTTGGCTCATCAACTCCGAAGGCTTGGAGTCCCCGAGCCCGGGCATAGCGAGCAATCGATAGGCGCACTCCGATTTAGTGAGCCCGAAAACTTGCAGCAACCGCGCCTTGAGGGTTTCATACTTGCGCTCCGTTGGAGGGTTCTCGAGGAGGCTGACGATCCGCGAGGCGGTAGAGCTGTCGAGTGCGGAGACCACATAGAGATATTTGGTCTGATCCGCAACGATGTCCATCAGGGCGAACTGTGCCTCGACCTGAATGAACCACGAGGTCGCTTGCTGCTCCCAGAACTGCGGTAGCTTCAGCGAAATGGCGTTGGCCTGCATGCTGTGTTCTTTTTGCGAAAAACGTTCACAGAAAAACAGGGTCACCAATGTAGGAATTGAAGAATTCCTAACCAATAACTGAGGTCGACTCAGGAGATCAATCAAACAGGTCTTTAATGTAAGACTAAACGAGTTCAAACAGTTTGTTGAGATTGATACAGGAGAACCACGAAAACAGGTCTTAACAAGATAGAGATTCCACGAGGACTGCCTGGACAGTCACGTGGTTTGTGACGTGACGTCATTGCGTTTGCCCGCATTTTCCCGCGCTCTTAAAGGGACCATGTCCCGTACATACAAACACTATATACAAAACACAGTAATGTCTAACACAATGGTACAGGCTTAGGCTGGTGTTAGAACATCGTTAAAGGGAATTATATACAGTTGCCCAGAGTCATTCAGTGGCTCCGCCACAAGTTAATGATTTAGATGAAACCCTTCACCAGGATTAGATGTGTGGCATTCTGGGCCGTTCAAGATTTAGGTCTCTTGTGCCATAAGTTTCAATGCTTCAAAATGTCCTGCAGCTCTCCAGCAAAAAGAGCCCACACATCTCAATGACAGTGAGGGGTTTCTGAAAATTAATCTGCAGCTTTCATTGATTCCCAATACTTCAAAAATAGTTTCTAGCAAAGCTGCGTCCCTAACTGAAAGCGCACTCTGTCCATTGGATCATGGCTTCTCTGTTCCACCTCATTTACCTTACCACACCACTGCCATCGACAGGAGTGGTGACGGATAAGTGCACCGTACAAGGGATCTAAGGATGGGGAGGAATCCGATTAGAAAATGGGAGTATGTGTTGTTTGGCTTCTTAGTTTGATAAGATGAAATAGACTTGTTCTATGTGAAGTATAACAACAACTTACATATAAACAAAAGCAAAATGCTGCAGATGTTGGAAATCTGAAATAAAAACAGAAAATGTTGGAAAACACGCAGCAGGGCAGGCAGCATCTGTGGAGGAAAAATACAAACCTACACTTGTACAGCAACATTAACATAACTAAACATCCCAAGGTACTTCACAATATGAAATATGTGATACAAAGACCAGGTCAAAGTTCCACTGATGCTGTACTGATGCTCAAATGATATTATTGTTTCTGTAATTAGTGTTAAATGTTTAATTAGATTAACATTGAGTATGATCCAACAGTATTTTCATTTAAAAGTATTTGTTGCTTATAAGCTGAATGCTCCACTCTCTCTCTCTCTTTCTCTCCATATTTCCTGATGAGATTAAATACACTGAGACCTAATGGCCTAGAAATTGGGTTTTGGCTTAGCCAGGGCTTTAGCGCCGGAAGTTAGTGCCGGCGCTAAGTCCCCTGCGCGCGCCAAAAATTCAGTGGCGCCGCGCCCAAACGGCTGCCGGCGCTACTGAAGGGTCTTTGCGGCGGTACATCGGCGCTAACTGCCGTTTCGCGCCGCAATTCCGGCGCTGCGGCACCCGATGCGGTGCGGCAGGCTGGGGACGTGCAGGCCTCCTCCTCCCGTTAAGGAGGAGCTGCCTGCGCCCGGCCACGGCCCGCGCAAATCAGCTTAAAAATGAGCCTGGCACCTCGGACAAGTGCCGGGCTTGCATCTGTTCCGGGGGGGGGGGGGGAGAAGTCCGGGGAGGGAGCTGCGGGCAGGCGGCCGGCGGGAAAGTGGCCGGCCGCCGCGGGGCCTTTAATGCGCCGGCGCAAACTGGAGTAAGGCACCTCTGCCAGAACGTTGCTTGCGGCTGCCACGGGCGAGGCGGCCGCAACTCAATTTCGGAGTTCGGGCGGGTTACCACGGCAACCGGGACGCTGCGCACACCGATGACGTCATCGGTGCCGGCGCAGCGCTACCGGTGCAACGCCGATTTAGGGCCCCAGGGAATTTTTAAACTGGCCATAACTCTGGCGCTAGTCCCTCTAGCGCCTCAAAAGCGGCGCTAAGGCTAGTGAATTTCTAGGCCATTGTCTCTTCAACTTAACTTACACAGTACCTGTAATATAGCAAAATGTCCCAAAGTGCTTTACAGGGACAGATCAGACAATGAGCCGGAGTAGAGGAAAGTAAGGGGAGGTAGGTGAAAAGCTGCATTTTGAGCAGGCTTTTGAAATGGGAATATAATTTTAAAACAATAAGATTAAACAGTTGAAAATGTTCTTGATTTCTATTTGGTGAAAGTCTGTGAGACTCGCCTACAGCACGTCAAGTTTGATTGTTGGCCATGGTTAGAATTTGGAAGCCAGTGGGCTACTGGTAGAACCAGCAGACTACCTAATACAAAGGGTGAAGAAATCCGTTTCCAGAGTTTGGACTCGGAGTTGTGAGTCCGGATGTATCTGAACATGTACTATGGTTGATATCACAAAATATTGGAGAGATGCACAGAGCACAGAATATATCTGAATTTGATGTATTCCTTGAATTAAGTAGATACAAGACAAATTTCTTAGTCAATAAAAGTTCAGGTGAAAACTGACTCATTAAAACTCAGGCTGCAGTGATGTGATGGAAAGTCCTAAATAGCAGCTTAAAGGTGAAATCAGACGGGGGTCCCTGCTCCTGATCTGTCCAGTGGTGGAGGGTCAGTGCTTTTCACCACTGGAATCTGAAAGATGGGAGAGTGAGTTGCCAGATTTTCTTTTACTTTTAAATCTTACCTTTTGTGGTGGTTGCTGGTTTGTGCATGTTTGTGTCTCAGATACACGGACACTGGCAACTGGATCAAGTTTGGCTGTGATGCCTTTCATGATTGAATAACATCTCAACGCTCACGATCTAGGCTGACCCATGAAGAATGGCCATTTGGGTCACTGGAGCCTGTGTAAAAAACATATCCCAAGAGTCAGTGCCTTCAGGAGGGCAGGGGAGAAAATCATTAAAAAAAACCACAGCTTTAGATGATGTTCAGGCACAAGGGCATTCCTTGAAGGATAAATTTGTCACTAAACTACTCCAGTGACCCTTGCACTTGGGAATCTGGTTTAAGATTGGTTGTGCTTATATATTCAAAGTACATCAAGGCTGCAACAACAGGCATTGATATTTCATGGGCTTACTAGGAGTGATTATATAATTGCAAACTCAATGACTTTATAAACAGTAATTATTGAGTATCCTTTGCATGACAAACAGCAATGTTCAGTCTCTATAATCGTATTCTTCAGACACAGATGGCCCCAGAAGAATTTTAACAAAACACTTCCAATGCATGACGCATTACCAATTAAATGTAGAAAATGGATTTCATTTTTTTCTTAACAATTCCAATACTGGCTTATGTGGCTGCGCTTCCCTGTGTAGATGTGTTCAATCCACCAGGGCTCTAAATATTTAATCGCAAAAGAACTTCATTTTTAATTTTAAAAGACTTAAAATTGCAGACTTGCTCTTATTAGGCTTTGGAGGTGGTGATATTGGCCAGGAATTTCCTTGGAGCTGCTCCTATTCCGCTGTCGTAACTTCGCCGTAGGTGAAGTGTAAACCCCATTTACGCACAGAAACGGAGTTTCCAAAGCACTTCCGGCAAAGTTATGGGGGTGGGAGCAACTCCGAGGAAATTCGTGAGAGGCATTATATAATGCAAGCCTTTCTTTCTTTCATTGGGATTTTTGTCTCCCTATTGCTCTCTTCTTGCCGTGAAATGGGGCAGAAATGGGACCAAAATTGACCTTCAAAAGTCTATTGAATTATTCAATAGGCCTACAGTATATGGAAAGACCCTAGATTGTGTAGTCGTCCAGGTGGATCACATACATACTCTGAAGCTCTATCTCCCAATACATACAGTAAACGGATTGAGTCCATTGCAATTTTACAATAAAAATAATTTTGAATTATAATTCTTCTCAAGTGGATCGGCACGCAGTCAGACTCCAGCTCCCTTTACAATAAGTCAACTCGCTGCAAAATCGTTAGTCAGCCACTGTGCTCAGCAAAGTCTGCTTTCTAGCTGGAACCAATGTTCAACACACTGCCTGAAAATATAAAGCTTAGCAAACTCTTAATGCTCCACTAAGCCAAAATCTGCACAAGACTTGAATATTGCTCTCTGTAAAGTCTGTGGATTGTTTAGTTAATTAATACACAGACTCCAAGAGTAACTTAAAACAGGACTTTACTATTCGAAGGTCAGGGCGAATCTGCCCAATAATTCCTGACACAGCACTTATATACCGGTGTGGTCACCGTCGGTATTACAGTATACAGAAGCCAACAAAGTAGTGCAACACCTAAAGTAGTTCTCTTAAAGGTGGACGGTTACATACAATAGTTCTCTTAAAGGTAGACGGGTACATACACTACAATCCTCCCTTTTTAGCTTACAACATACTGATTCCCCATTAAACATACATTATAACATATATACAACTTTATGCAAGACAGTTCACAGATTCAGTCTCTCTGGAGGTTTCCGGACTCTGTCCGGATAACGCCTCGGTGGTGTCGTAACTCCCGGCGGGGTAGTAGGTGCTTCTGGCAAGGTCGATTCGGCTTGAAGGACAGTGTCAGGTTCATCTGATTCCAGTATTACCAGATCGGAGGTAGGTGTTCTGGGTATCTCTGTCTCAACATTAACCGTGTAAGGTGGTGGAGTAGGTTGGCCATTTGTGGCTGACCCTATGATCTGGTCAACATGGCGCCTTATTATACTGTCCCCAATGTCCACCGTATACATCAACGGCCCTAGCCTTTTTCCAATAGTCTTTCCCTTGACTTAACAGCTTGAACTTCCGTCCTGCTGAACCAGCAGTGCTGACTTTTACAAACAGCTGGACTGCCTTGGTAATTTTTCCTACTTGCCAACTGATTTGGCTCCCTTCGTAGGGCCCACGTACATGATCTGGTAGAAGTGATAATGATTTAGATGGTTATCACTTTCTGCTTCGTCTTTTTCTTTTCTGCTTCTTGGAGACTCTCGGGGCTCCCTTATCAGCTGCCAGCTGTAGCGCCACCATCTCCCTATGTTCCTTAGACTTTAAGTGCTTCATCCTGATTTCTGCACTTTGGGAGTTTTCATCACAAGCTGGGCAGACCAAGTCCTCGTAATATTCCGTGTCACTCAACAGGTCATGGTAATATTCGGTGTCATCCTGAACTAGTCTAGCGAGAGGGCCTGCTACTTCTTCCTTACCCAACTGGACGTTAGCCGACTGTTGTTCCCTCCCTAGACATCTTTCCTGAAGAGACTTCTTCATGCGTTCATATTCATCCCGCTCTTCCTGGGTTTCCTGCCAATCCTTCACTAATGACCTCATTTGTGATTCCAATACTTCCCCTTCCATCGGGGATTGATTGATCGGGCTATTCAATCCTTCTACTGGAGCAGCTGTTTCAACATTCTGTAGTTCACATTGACGTGATTCAGCGTACTTTCGGCAGCCCCGTAAAATCTGTGTTGCAACCTCAACTATTCCCCAAACTTTTGAGAGCTCCGAACCCCTTCCCTTTGAAGATTGAAGCTCGTGTTCAAATGGTTCCCATTGCAGAGTCTTGTCTCTCAGCATATGAAGGAGTTGGCTGACCGTTAACTCTTCCACGGGGACCCTGTGGATCAGAGTCTTCTCCATTTCATCCACCTTTTCCTCCAATGCTTTCACCTTTTTTTCCTCTTGTACTTTAGCTTTAAGTGCTCGGAGAAGTTGCGCCTTGATGCTCTCTAGCTCATGTTCAGGGGCCATTCTTACAGTCTCTGTGTTTCTTACAGTTGCCTTTTCTTTCACTGAAAGAATTCCCAGTTGAATCTGTTCTTCAAGTTGTTGAACCTTGGTCATTGCCGCCTCATATTTGTCTTGGGTTTCCTTCAATATTTTTATGAGTTCTTGGACATCTTGACTTTCATGTTCTGCCATGTCTTTCACCTCTAATTTCTCATCTATGGATGGAACTTCTATCTTGGCCTTGAGCTCATCAAGAATTTCCTGCAGCCTTTGGACTTCTTGCTCATGTTCAACCTTTAGTTGCTCATATGCTTCCACTGAAACTAGCTTTTCGGAGGTTGCCGAGTTAACCCCCTCCAGGATTGTAGCCTGGGCCTGTTCATACTGTTCCTTCAACTTCTCAAACTCTGCTTGTAAGGAGTCGTAGAGAAGAACTGGAATAAAATCCTGGCTTCCTGAAGATTCCTCTTCATTTGATTCTTTCTGCAAATATTCTATCTCCTGAACATCATAAGGGAGATGTGATCGGTGATTGGTCACGATGGCTCTATGGTCGCTCTCTGCTTGAGCTAGCTGCTTCTGTTGTCTTTCCAGATTCTCCCATTCGGTGTCATAGAACTTTTTCATTGTTTTCATCTCTTGTACGAGACGGTAACTCAATTGTTCTAATTGTTGTCGTAATTTGAAATAAAGTTGAGTCCGAGCTCGGTGTTCTTCCGTCATGGATATGTCCTTAAACTGAACAGACTCAGAATTCTCTGTCAAACTATGTTGTCGTTGTTCGGTGGAGATCTGTTCTGAAACTTTGTTCTTCTCTGGAGCATAAGCCTTTCTGCATGCCTTTGTTTTTCCAACCTTAGTCGGCAAGTCCATTTTAGCCTTGTCTTTCACATTTGGGTTGGTCTTATCGTCATCCGATTCAGAATCTGAGCTGATTGTCTGCACCGAGTCCTCACTCGTTATGGCTTTTAGATAGTGCCATTCCATGTCTATTTTCTTGATCCACTCCCATCCTAGAAGTGGTGGTCCTCCCTCAGGTAGTACGTATAAGTTCATTCTTGGGTGTTCTTTACCCCTATCTCTCACCTTGACTCTTATCTTTCCCATGGGGTATACTTTATGCCCCGTGTATGTCTGCAATACGAACTTGGTATCTCTTAAGGGTATATGTGAGAATAGCTGGTGGTAATCCCTTCGATTTATGACTGATAGAGCTGATCCAGTGTCCAACTCCATTTTCACTTGGACTCCAGCTATTTTTAGCATGACCCAGATAGTTTGTAGGTCAGCTTCCTTACTCACATTGTGAATTCTCAGACTACCCAGCTCCTGGCCGTTTGGGTCTGAGTCCGAATTCTGTTCGTCTGAACTCTTCTCAGCCACCTTGTGTACCTTGTTGTACTTTTCCTGTGATGGCTTCCTTTGGTTGTTGGTCTTCTTCCCTGACCGGCATACCTTAGCTGTGTGACCCAGTTTGCCACATTTCCTACATTCCTGGTTCTTAAACTAGCATTGGTTCTGGTCGTGTGTTGTCTTCCCACAACGATAGCATTTTGTTGTTGTCGAGGTAATTTGATCCACACTGAGTGCCGCTGTCTTTAGCTGCATTTCTGCAGTTCCCTTCGCTGCGGCTTCGTGCGATGCTGCAATAAGGACAGCCCTGTCAAGTGTAAGGTCGTTCTATTCGAGTAGTCGCTTTTGCGTTCCTTCCTTTGCCAATCCGCACACGAGCTTGTCTCGCAATGCCTCTGTCAGATTCCCTCCAAACTGGCAGTATTTCGCTAGTCTACGCAGTTCGACCAAGTATTCTGCGTTGCTTTCGTCTTTCCGTTGCGTTCTCGCATAGAATTTGAATCGTTCCGCCAACATCAACGGTGTGGGGTTCAAGTGATCCTTCAGAACAGCCACAATATCATCGAAAGTCTGATCCGCCGGTTTAGCCGGTGATAGTAGATGCTTCAAGAGCCCGTATGTCTTCGCGCCCATCGAGTTTAGCAAGGTTATAGCTTTGTCATCTTCTTCTATTTTATTGGCCTCACAATAGATCTCAATGCGTTCCACATACGTGGCCCAGTCTTCTACCTCGGAATTAAAATCATTGATGTTACCACGCTTAGGCATCTTCCTCTCTTCCTTTAAAAAAATTTTTTTTTTCCAAGATGGCGGTTCCCGCGAAAATGGCGGTTTCCTGCGCTTATCTTCTCTCCCCGCCCACTTCAATGGCGGTTTCCCGCTTCTGTCTTCTTCCCTGCCTAATGGCGGCTTCCCGCGTTTCTTCCCTGGCGGGAGGGGTACACTTTCCCCACGGGCGACGGCCGCTGGCTTTCAGGTTCACAGCCTGCGCGTCGGCTTCAGTGCTTTCCCTTTTCTCGGCAGGGCAACCGGCGCTGGGTACACCCCGTTGACGGCGAACAGTTTCAGCCGCTGGGCTGGCTCTCGCTCAGTTCCCCTTGCTCGGGCTCTGTCTCTCTCCCGCTCGCTCGGCTCTACCGGCGCTGGGTACACCCCGTTGACGGAGAACAGTTTCAGCCGCTGGACTGGCTCTCGCTCAGTCTCCCTTGCTCGGGTTCTGTCTCTCTCCCGCTCGCTCGGCTCTACCGGCGCTGGGTACACCCCGTTGACGGAGGACAGTTTCAGCCGCTGGACTGGCTCTCGCTCAGTCTCCCTTGGTCGGCTCTGCCTCTCCCGCTCGCTCGGCTCCCAATCGTGCCTCCCAGCCCTCTCGCAGTCCGGTGCTTCCCTCCCCGGCTGCGGCTGAGTTTATCTCTTCCCGCGCCTACGTTCCCGGTCGCAGCGCTTCGTGGCTTCGGTCGCTGCCCGGCCTTTTTCGCCGGTCGCGGTCTAGCTGCCTCACGACGCTGTTGCATCCCCCAGCCTGTCTGTACCGCGGCTTCCTTGCTCCACGCTGCCCCAGGCTCAGCGCCTCTGGACCCGACTTCTGTCCGGCTCCTTTCCCCCTCGACCGTGGTCGAGTGCACCGCCCTTATCCTCCGGTTATTCTTTTTACTTTCCCTTACTCACAGTCACCGTGGCCGCCTTGCTTCTCGTGCTGATCGGCTCACTCCTCACCGTGGCAGAAGGGACAGTCAGTGCCTGTTGCTGATGGAAGTCTTTGTCTCTAAATTCTTCCTCCTTTCTAGTTCTGCAGCCTCGAGTTTTCTCCCAGCAGAACGACGAGGGCGGTTGCCTCTTCTCGACGCTCGTTAACTGCTTCGGAAGTATTGTTGCCGCAGGGTACGATCGGACTCGTCGCCACTGTAAAGTCTGTGAGTTGTTTAGTTAATTAATACACAGACTCCAAGAGTAACTTAAAACAGGACTTTACTATTCGAAGGTCAGGGCGAATCTGCCCAATAATTCCTGACACAGCACTTATATACCGGTGTGGTCACCGTCGGTATTACAGTATACAGAAGCCAACAAAGTAGTGCAACACCTAAAGTAGTTCTCTTAAAGGTGGACGGTTACATACAATAGTTCTCTTAAAGGTAGACGGGTACATACACTACACTCTCGTATATGTGGAGACTCTTCCAGTATCGTTCTCATATTCCAGCATGGGATACAAGAAAACACAATGACTGATAGGCCATCTTTCCCTCACCTTCAACCTCCAACTTCTGTCAGTAACAACCTTTCTTGTCTCTGTCTAATTTGTCGATGCCTCTCTTAACTTTTCCTCTCTTGATCCTCCTATGCTCTAAATAATGCCATATTTATACAGCAGCTGAAATTCAATGAATGTCTCCTGGTGTTTCAGAGAAGAAATGGGCCATAAGCAGTGTTAGGGGAGGTGACTGAAGGCAGAGTCAAACAGGAAGGTTTAGAACCGTCTGACTAAAGAGATGAGAGTATTACCCACTGAACCAAGCTGACACTTGGGAAAACATATTAACTCAAGTACCTTAACTTTCTAAAGAAGAGTATTTGGGATGAATGTGGTTCTCCTGAGTCACACGAGAAAACTGTATGAGGAGAAACAATAGAAATTATGGCTGACATCAGATGAACCCTTCCAGAGCAAAGTCACTTTTTTATTTAGCAATTTTTTTCCAGCTTTTATTTGAAACTGGTCTGGTTTGCAGGAACAGGGTTCAAATAGATCATGCATGTGTGTGTGTCTCCTGCGAGCTCCTGGTAAAGAAAGAAAGACTTGCATTTATATAGCGCCTTTCACGATCACCGGACGTCCCAAAGCGCTTTACAGCCAATGAAGTACTTTTTGAAGTGTAGTCACTGTTGTAATGTAGTGGATCACTTGTTAAAGGCACTGCCAAGTTTAGCACTGAGCCATACATACCAGTAAGCTCCCAGATTCTACCTGTGGTGGGCTGGCTGATCTCGGAGCAGAAGTGGGGTGGGGGGGGGAACTCCAACTGGCCTCCTCCCTTATGACAGAGAGAGGGAAAATCAGCCATGGTTCCCACTGTTGATCACAGTCTCGGAAATAAAGGGCTGGATTTTATCAATGGAGGCGTGTAGGAGGCAGGACTACAATTTTTGGGGTTGTAGTCCCGCCTCCATCGAGTTGTGGCCAACCCACTCGATTTTCCCTTGATTGACCTTGTTGAGCCCGCCCAGCGGGCTCAGCAGGCCAATTAAGGGCCACCCGGCAACAGGTGACATCACAGATTGACATTTCATCTGTCAAGAGCTTTTGACAGATGAAATATCAGCATTTGACAGCTCTTTGAAACTGTCAAACACTGACAATCTGTACACTAAGTTAATTCCTTCCTCTCAGGCTGATTTAGAGATCTCTCCAGAACAGAAAGCTGAATGCTGCAACTTTTGACAGCTCGCGGCCATTCTGCTTTCTGTGCTGGTGAGATTAGGGACTCCCGAGACATGAAGGAAGGAAGGCTGTAAAGATAAGTAAAGGTAAGTAAAACGTATTTAAACACTTTACACACACCAAACACACTTACCTCTGCACTCATGCACCCATCATTCACCTGAACACCGGACATCTCAAACCCTCCAAGCCCTTCAGCCCGACGGTCCGCCTCGCTAACTTGGCGTGGTTTGGAGCCGTCAGGAATCCCACACTTCAGGGATAAAAATAGGGATTAGGCTAAAAATTGCCTGTTAACTACCTGTTAACAGGCAGTTAATTGGCACTAATCCCCTTCCCGCCTTGGGGAGGCGGCTCCCAGCACAGGTCGGGTATCCGCCTCCTTTGAAACTGGCATGGAGGCGGGTTGGGGGTGGGATTGGTTCGTGCCCCCCCGATTTCGCGATTTTAACCCCCAACATGCCTCCAATCCTGCCTCCACGGCCCAATGAAATTCGAGCCCAAAGTGTCTGTGGATGCTGGGTGAGGATAAGATTGGGCGACGTAGCCATGGAGGAATAGCCTGCTGAACTCGCTGTTAAGGCCGATGCATGAAGAATAGCCACTTGGGTGAGGAACTGGAGGGCAGCCTGTGGCTATGCAACTGTTCCCGATCAAAAGTGAGCATCTTCGGGAGATGGAGGGGAGAGAAAATACACTAAAATGCATTATTCATGTGCTTCACCAAGACTAGAGTAAACAAGGCATTAAATAAATTATGGGAGCTGCAGTAGTTTTGGATTTAGTCATGAATATAAAGTAATTTCATATAAATGGCGAATCACTAATATCCTTTGGGCTGTAGAGTAAAGAACAGGCAGAGTTTATTTGACACCGAGATCAGTATTCTGTTCAGGGTCATCAAGGGCTCCATTTCACCTAACCTTGGTAATGCGCACTGACAATGGACGGTAATGGCAATTCCTCTCAATATAAAGTGAAATACATTTTGCCAAGGGATTCTGTTCAGTCACTTGTCTGCTTCAGTCTTCCACATGTGGCACAGTAAGCTGTGTTGAACCACGTCTTATAAGATGATAATTGCAATCACTTTAATGTAAAATGCCTCATAAATTATAAATATACTTTATTAAAAATTTGAATTGGTAAGATGTTGAGAGTAGCTGAACATGGGAATCTAATTTAAATGCTTGACTCCCAATCAATGAAGAAACTTTTGAATCCCAACCTCTAGCTTTATCCAGACTCGGCCACTCTCTGGTAGGCTTTACTCACTCTTCACTGGCCCACTAGAACAGTGTTATCCAATTTGTCAGTCACCTGTCATGTGGCTAACGGAATTTTTGATTAGTAAATAAAATATGAGTAATAGACACTGTTGTTGGGCATGTGATCTCAATACTCATATTGGCACGATGTATGCATGTGTACTTTAACCTTTTTGTGCGTGTGTTGGTGAAATGGTAAAATGAGTGTTTTTTCATTGTACTTTACTTCTTGGTTACTGCTTCTGGTTATCTGCTAACATGGTGTGAAACATGGGTGAAAACGCCTGACCTCAGCACCATGGAAACACCAACAACATTGTACAGAGGGAGGAGCTGTCAGCCTGGTCAGCTCGACCAATCAGAATAACCGCTCCAGGCCAGCAGAAGAAACCAAACCCAACCAATAAGGAGAAGCTCCAACAGGGCACGTCCTGGAAAAGGGCAAAAGCATCTAACCACGTTCTGGGTGGAGAGGAGGGTGTGGCTCGTTGTGTGAGTCAACATTCTCACCAATCACTCTGGAGTCAAAGTACTGTTCACAACTGTTGGACAAAAACCTGGAAGATGCACCAAGAGTTGCTGTGTCTGATAAATTCAGGCCAGAATACCAAATATTAGTGAAAGAGAAAGACTGCAAACATTCGCACTGAATGGTAGGAGATGTTTGTTAAGTAAATGTGCATGTGAATTGATATGCCTATCAATTAGTCCAATAAAAGGCGACGAGTTAAGAACGTAACTGAAGGTTTTTATTGGCTAAATAACAGAGCCCACCCTCGTGGGTGATCCGATCCAACAGGGAGGAATACTAGCCAGTCAGCTACCTTTATACCTGGGCAGGTAATGGGCGGAGTCGGAGGTGGTCAGCCCAGGTATAACAGTGCGACAAGAGGCGACCTCGTGTAGTGATGTGACAGTGAGAACAGTGAGAACAATATACAGTGATAACTATAACAGTGGTTTACCACATTCACCCCTTGTTTAGATTAGAGTCCGGCGGGGTGAAGTGTATTACCAGCTCTGGTATGTCAGTCTGTCCGGAGGCTTCGTTAGCCTCTCCGATCGTCGCAGCGGCGGTGTTACATTATCCGGTGTTAAAGCTGGTGTCTGCGTAGTCGGCAAAGGCTCGTGGGGTTCCGGCATGCCGTCTACCTCGGCTGGACTCGGGGGGTTGGGAGGGGGGGGTGAGGGTGCGAGGTCTCGTAAGGAGACAGTGTCCTCCCGTCCGTCTGGGTAAGCCACATAGGCGTACTGGGGGTTGGCGTGCAGGAGGTTCACCTTCTCGACCAGGGGGTCCGTTTTATGGGCCCTCACGTGCTTTCGCAGCAAGACGGGTCCCGGAGAGGTCAGCCAGGTTGGTAGGGTGGTTCCCGTAGTCGACTTCCTGGGGAAGACAAACATTCGGGCATGGGGGGTGGTGTTAATGGCAGTGCAAAGTAGTGACCGGATGGAGTGCAGCGCAATCGGGAGGACCTCTTGCCAGCGGGAGGTTGGGAGGCCCTTAGACTTTAAGGCTAAGAGGGTGGCCTTCCATACCGTCGCGTTCTCTCTTTCCACCTGGCCGTTCCCTCGGGGGTTGTAGCTGGTGGTCCTGCTTGCTGCAATACCCCTCTCCAATAGGAACTGACGGAGTTCCTCGCTCATGAAGGAGGCGCCCCGGTCACTATGTATATAGTTCGGGAACCCGAACAAGGCGAAGAGTTTGTTCAGGCATTTAATGACCGTGTTACTGGTCATGTCTGGGCAGGGGAAGGCAAAGGGGAAACGGGAGTACTCATCAACGATGTTGAGGAAGTACACATTACGGTCGGATGACGGTAGGGGCCCCTTGAAGTCGATGCTCAGACGCTCGAAGGGGCGGGTGGCCTTGATCAGGCTTGCTCTGTCCGGCTTATAGAAGTGCGGTTTGCACTCAGCACAGATCTGGCAGTTCCTGGTCATGGTCCTGACCTCCTCGATGGAGTATGGCAGGTTGCGGGCCTTAATGAAATGGTAGAGTCTGGTGACTCCGGGGTGGCAGAGGTCATTGTGGAGGGTCTGAAGTCTATCACTTTGCGCGCTGGCGCATGTAATGCGTGAAAGAGCATCAGGGGGGTCGTTCAGTTTACCGGGCCGGTACAAGATCTCATAATCATAGGTGGAAAGCTCGATTCTCCACCTCAAGATTTTGTCGTTCTTGATCTTGCCCCTCAGCTTGTTATTAAACATGAAGGCAACCGAGCGTTGGTCGGTGAGGAGGGTAAATCGTTTGCCTGCCAAGTAGTGCCTCCAGCGCCGTACTGCCTCCACAATTGCCTGGGCTTCCTTCTCGACCGACGAGTGTCGGGTCTCGGGGCCCTGTAGGGTCCTTGAGAAGAAGGCTACCGGCCTACCCTCCTGGTTAAGGGTAGCGGCTAGGGCGAAGTCGGATGCATCGCTCTCCACTTGGAAGGGGATTGACTCATCCACTGCGTGCATTGTGGCCTTGGCTATGTCTCCCTTAATGAGGGAGAAGGCCGCGCACGCCTCTTCCGTGAGGGGGAAGGATGTGGTTTTCAGGAGGGGTCTGGCTTTGTCCGCATAATTGGGTACCCATTGGGCATAGTAGGCGAAAAGCCCCAGGGTTCTCCTAAGTGCTTTTGGACAGTGGGGGAGGGGTAGCTCCATGAGGGGGCGCATTCTTTCGGGGTCGGGGCCGATGACTCCGTTCTCTACTACACAGCCAAGGATGGCAAGGCGCGCTGTGTTAAACACGCATTTCTCCTTATTGTAGGTGAGGTTCAGCCGTTGGGCCGTACGGAGGAATTTCTCCAGATTCACGTCGTGGTCCTGCCGGTCGCGGCCGCAGATGGTGACGTTATCTAGGTAGGGGAATGTGGCCTGCAGTCCGTTCTGGTCAACCATCCGGTCCATCTCCCTTTGGAAGACCGAGACCCCGTTGGTGACACCGAAGGGGACCCTAAGGAAGTGGTATAGGCGCCCATTCGCCTCGAAGGCGGTGTACTGGCGGTCCTCGGGGTGGATAGGGAGTTGGTGGTAGGCCGACTTAAGGTCGATGGTCGAGAATACGCGGTATTGTGCAATCTGATTGACCATGTCAGATATGCGGGGAAGGGGGTATGCGTCCAGCTGGGTGTATCTGTTTATGGTCTGGCTGTAGTCGATGACCAGGCGATTTTTATCGCCGGTCTTAACGACCACGACCTGGGCACGCCAGGGGCTGTTGCTCCCCTCGATGATGCCCTCCTTCAGGAGACGCTGCACCTCAGAGCTAATGAAAGCTCTGTCCCCAGCGCTGTACCGCCTGCTCTTGGTAGCGACGGGTTTGCAGTCGGGGGTGAGGTTAGCGAACAGGGAAGGTGGCGGCACCTTGAGGGTGGATAGGCTGCAGGTGTTACGCGGTGGGCGGTTTAACCTTCGCTGGTTGTCGACTGTGAGTGGGGGGAGGGGTCCACCGTATGCTAGGGTTACACTTTGGAGGTGGGATTGGAAGTCCAGCCCTAGTAGGACGGCAGCGCAGAGCTGGGGGAGGACGAGGAGTTTAAAGTTTTTATACTCTGTACCCTTAACCGACAAGGTCACAGCACAGTAGCCGCTAATGTCCGTGGCGTGGGACCTCGATGCCATCGAGATTCGGTTGCGCGTTGGCAGGACAGGGAGGGAGTAGTGGCTCACCGTGTCTGGGTGGATGAAGCTCTCCGTGCTTCCGCTGTCGAACAGGCAGGTCGTGGCGTGGCCGTTTACTTTGATGTCCATCATCGACTTGGACAGGTGGTGTGGGCGGGCTTGATCCAGAGTGACGGAGGCTAGCGTGTAGGTAAGCGAGTCGTTGTCGTCTGCGGGCGAGGCGGTCGTCGGGTCCGGGGGCCCGGTGGCAGTCGGGCGTGGTGTGTAAAATGGCGTCTCCCACGAGGTAGGACAAAATGGCGGAGAAGATGGCTGCCCCCATAACTCACATGAGGCACTATTGGGGTCGGTTGCCTTGATCAAAGATGGCCGCCCCCATGACTCACGTGTGGGGATACTGGCCTCAGTTGCCGTGAAAGAAGATGGCCGCCCCCACAGTTCGCATGAGGCACTGCTGGCCTCTGAAGATCCGCTCCTGCAGGCCTTAGAGAAATGGCCTTTCTTCCTGCAGGTTGTGCAGGTAGAGTTCCTGGCTGGGCAGCGCGACCTCGGGTGCTTCTCCTGGCCGCAAAAGAAGCAGCCGGCGGCCCGATCGCGGGTGCCCGATGTCGGAGCCGGTACCGGGGGTGGCGGGCCCGGTCGGGTCCGGGACGCCGACGCTGAGGTAGGTCCCGGGGGCGGCGCTGCGAAGGGTATTGCGGTAGGGGTCGGGCCCGAGTCCCAGGGTCGCGAGCAGTACCTGGAAAACGCCTCCTGGTCCTGATGGGCCACCTCCAGGGAGAGAGCGAGGGCTTCAGCTTTGTCCAGGTCGAGGTCTTTAGCTTCAAGCAGTCTTTGCCGTGAGTAGTCGGACCGTAGGCCTTTCACAAAGGCATCGCGGATATTATCTTCCGTATTTTCAACAGCCGTCACCGCTTTAAAGTCACAGTTCCTGCCGAGTGCTCTTAGCGCCCGTAAAAATTCAGCTACAGACTCTCCTGGCTGTTGCGGGCGGGATCTTAGGAGGTGCCTGGTGTACATGTAATTTACCGGGCTGCGGTACTGCTGTTTCAGTAGGTTGATAGCGGCCTCGTACGTAGTCGTGTCCTGTATGAGTGCGTATACTCTCGGGCTCGCTTGGGCGTTCAGAAGTCTTAGTTTGGATCTCTGCGGGGCGCCGGATTCTTCCAGGTAGGATTCGAAGCAGTCCAGCCAGTGTTTGAAGTTGAGGGCTGCGTTTGGTGCCTGTGGGTTTAGATCCAGGTATGGTGGTTTCAAGGCTTGCAGCCAAGCCGGCTGGTGTGGCCCGTTGTCTGGAGGCTGCTGTTGCTGTGCTGCTGGGTGAGCTCCTTGCTGTTGCTGTTCATTATCAGACATCTTTAAAATTTAGCCAATAAAATTGATATGCCTATCAATTAGTCCAATAAAAGGCGACGAGTTAAGAACGTAACTGAAGGTTTTTATTGGCTAAATAACAGAGCCCACCCTCGTGGGTGATCCGATCCAACAGGGAGGAATACTAGCCAGTCAGCTACCTTTATACCTGGGCAGGTAATGGGCGGAGTCGGAGGTGGTCAGCCCAGGTATAACAGTGCGACAAGAGGCGACCTCGTGTAGTGATGTGACAGTGAGAACAGTGAGAACAATATACAGTGATAACTATAACAGTGGTTTACCACAAAGTACATTTACCTTTAATGGAGCCTTGGGAAGACCGAATTGTCTTCGGTCCCCACCACAAACTCTATTCGCTAGCCACAGACTCCATCCCTCTCCCTGGCCATTGTCTGAGGCTGAACCAGACTGTTTGCAAATTTGCCATCCTATTTGACCCTGAGCTGAGTTTCCGATGCCATAACCTCTCCATCACCAAGACCGCCTACTACCACCTTTGTAACATCGCCCATCACCACCCCTGCCTTAGCTCATCTGCTGCTGAAACCCTCATCCATGCCTGTTACCTCTAGACTCAACTATTGCCCCCTCCGTAAACCTGAGCTCATCCAAAACTCTGCTGCCCGTATCCTAACTTGCACCAAGTCCCATTCACCCATCACCCCTGTGCTATGTTAAAGGTACTATTGTGGGAGACTACAGTCTCCCGCGTAAAGAAATAGGCAACACAGCGAGCTACAAGAAATAGGTCTTTACTCCAACTCTCACAATACAGTACTGAATTCGTAAAGCCCGCGAACCTGTGATGACTCACGGATTGGTCACCTGCTGGAACCTGATTGGTTTTCCTTCTCTCAGCAGCAGGCAAGTCTGAACATGCCTTATTCCTCTCAGCTTGCAACTGTCTTGCGGGGGGAGGGGAATACAGCAGTTAAAAGGGGATTATACAGGTTTATCTACATACACACAGTGTTTCCCCAATGTGGCAACGCCACATACGGCCCCCCAGAATCCTCGCTAACTGTAAAAGTCAGTCTCTGCGGAGGTTTGACCAAACGGGCGTAGCGGCTGTAGTAGCCATCTGGCGTGTGAGGAGGGCTGTCTGGGAGGTCGGCCGGTTGGTTCGTCGGCTGGTCTGGCGGCTGGTCTGCCGGTGGGCTGGCTGGACGGGCTGCCGGCGAAGGTGGGGCGGCGGCCGGGAAGTAAGGTTCTGGCGTGTCTTGGTCCTCTTGTGGGGCCGCCGCCAACGCGGGAGGTCTGCCCCGCCATGGGGGAAGAGCCGGACGAAACGGGAAGCTGAGGTCCAGGTGCGCCGGTTTGAGGCGGTCTACTGAAATAAGGTTCGGCTTCCCGCCGACGTCGATAAGAAAAGCTTTGTCCCCCGTCTCCAATACTGAGAAGGGGCCGGTGTATGGTGCCTGCAGCGGGCCTCTGTGCGCGTCCCGGCGCACGAAGACGAACTCCGCATGTCGTAAGTCCCGAGGCACGTAGGACGGCTGCGGGCCGTGTTGCGAAGTGGGCACTGGACGGAATTGCTGGGCCGCGTCCTGGTGCAGGGAAAGCTGTCTGGCGGCCGACCACGGCTCCGTTGTCAGGGGGAGGAAGTCGCCTGGTACTCTGAGCGGTTGGCCGTAGACCAACTCGGCCGTGGAGGCACGGAGGTCCTCTTTGGGTGCGGTGCGCAATCCCAGGAGGACCCAGGGTAGTTTGTCGATCCAGCTGGTGTCGGCCAGGCTGGCGCGGAGGGAGGCTTTCAAGGAACGATGAAAGCGCTCGCAGAGCCCGTTGGCCTGCGGGTGGTAGGCTGTTGTCCTGTGCAACTTGGTGCCGAGGCCGGCGGTGATGGCATTCCACAAGTGGGAGGTGAACTGGGGGCCTCTGTCCGAGGATATGTCGGTCGGCACGCTGAACCGGGCCACCCATGTCAAAACGAATGCTCGCGCGACGTCGGTCGTGGTGGTGGAGGCGAGGGGAACCGCCTCGGGCCATCTGGTGGTGCGGTCGACGATCGTGAGCAGGTGTGTGAAACCGTGCGATGGCGGCAAGGGGCCTACCAGATCGACGTGGACGTGGTCGAAACGCCTCTCAGGCACCGGGAAACACTCCAATGGCGCCTTGGTGTGCTGCTGGACCTTAGTGCGCTGACACGCCACGCATGTGTTGGTCCAGTCTCTCACATCCTTGTGGAGTCCAGGCCAGATGAACTTGGCGAACATGAGTTTCTGAGACGCACGCATCCCTGGATGTGAGAGGCCGTGGATGATGTCGAAAACTCGCTTGCGCCAGGCGGATGGGACGACCGGCCTAGGCGAGGGGACTGAGACGTCGCACAGGAGGGTTGTGCCGGCTGCGTGGAAGTGGATGTCGGCCAGAGTGAGGCTGGTGGTTGACGTCCTGAGGGCCTGGATCTCCGCGTCGGCGGCCTGGTCTCTCGCCATGCTGGCGTAGTCGACGCCCAGGTGCACTGCGTGGAGCGAGGGTCTTGAGAGGCAGTCGGCCACCAAATTGTCCTTGCCGGCGACGTGGCGGATGTCCGTGGTGAACTCCGAGGTGAAGTTGAGTTGGCGCTGTTGGCGCGCGGACCAGGGTTCGGTTACTTTGGCCATGGCGAAAGTGAGCGGCTTGTGGTCCACGAATGCGGTGAACGGCCGGCCTTCCAGGAGGAAACGGAAGTGCCGGATTGCCAGGAACAGGGCCAGGAGCTCTCTGTCGAACGTGCTGTAGGCCTGCTCGTTCTTGCGCAGCTGTCGGCTGAAAAATGCCAGTGGCTGCCACGCGCCTTCGATCCACTGTTGCTGGACAGCGCCGACGGCGTAATCCGAGGCGTCCGTGGTGAGGGCGGTCTTGGCGCCCGGGATGGGGTGGGCCAGTAGTGTGGCGTTGGCCAAGGCGCTTTTGGTCTGGTGGAAGGCTATCGCCATCTCGCTGGACCAGGTGAGTTGCTCTTTGCCCGTTTTGCCCCTGGTGGCTTCGTAGAGGGGGCGCATGAGTGAGGTGGCCTTGGGCACGAAACGGTGATAGAAATTGACCATCCCCAAAAATTCCTGCAGCGCCTTGACCGAGGTGGACTGGGGAAAGTCCGCCACCGCCTGCACCTTGGAAGGTAGGGGAATGGCTCCCCTTGGCGAGATTCTGTGGCCGAGAAAGTCAATTTGGGCTGCTCCGAACTGGCATTTGGCCGGGTTGACGATTAGCCCGTGTTGGCTGAGGCGCTGGAAAAGAGAGCGCAAATGCGCGATGTGCTCGGCCTTGCTGGTGCTGGCCACGAGGATATCGTCCAGATAGACGAACAGGAAGCTCAGGTCCCGTAGGACGGAATCCATGAGCCGTTGGAAGGCCTGTGCGGCGTTCTTGAGCCCGAAGGGCATACACAGGAACTCGAACAGTCCGAAGGGGGTGATGACCGCCGTCTTCTGGACGTCTGCGTGGTGGACGGGGACCTGATGGTAGCCGCGAATCAGGTCGACCTTGGAAAAGACGGACTTTCCTGCTAGGTGTGCCGAGAAGTCTTGGATGTGCGGAATGGGGTATCTATCGGGCGTGGTGACGTCGTTGGGCCGTCTGTAGTTGCCGCAGGGGCGCCAGCCACCGCCCGGCTTGGGCACAATGTGGAGGGGGGGCGACCAGGGGCTGTTCGAGCGGCGGATGATGCCCAGTTTCTCCATCGTGGCGAATTCTTCCTTGGCCACCGCCATCTTGGCTGGGTCCAGGCGTCTGGTTCGGGCGAACACTGGTGGTCCCGTAGTGGCGATGTGGTGCTCGACACCATGCTTGGCTGCCGCGGCTGAGAAGGTCGGTTGTGTGAGCCTCGGGAAATCTGCGAGTAGGCGGGCGTAGTCGTCATCCGCCGGGGCAGAGCAGGACCCAACGAGGGCCGGGCTGTTGCTCTGCTGGCAGGCCAGTGAAGCGAAAGTTGCTGCGTCGATCAGGCGCCTGTCGCGGACGTCGACCAGGAGTCCGTGGGCGCAAAGAAAATCGGCGCCCAGCAAGGGATGTGCCACCGAGGCCGTCACGAAATCCCACATAAATCGCTGGCCGTTGAAACAAACCTCGGCCCGTCGCTTTCCAAAAGTAGTGATGGCTGCGCCATTTGCCGCCACGAGGGGTGGGCCGCTGCAGCCTGCCTGGATGTCGAGCTGGGAGGCAGGAATTATGCTGCATTGGGCTCCAGTGTCGCAAAGGAATCTGCGCCCTGAAAGGGAGCCGGTTATGTACAGCAGTTTACCTGCGGTGCCGATGGCCATCGTGGCGGTGGGGGTGCGGTCGAGTGGGCCTAGACGGCGGCGCGGGGCTGGCGCGTTGGGCCGGGCAGCCATCTTGGTTTGATCGAAAGAGCAGGGTGCTCTGCAGCGTTGGGCCTTGTGGCCGAAACGCGCGTGGTAGTAGCATAGTTCTGCGGCCTGGCGTGGCGGCGCGCGCTCGGTGGTGTCGGGGAGCCTCGCGGCTGCACAGCCGAGTTGGGCGACGGTGAAGACTTTGTCCGCAGCGGCTGCCAGTTGTACGCAGTCCGTGATCGGGGACCCCGCGAGGGCAGTCTGTACCTGCTGAGGAAGCAGGCTGAGGAAAAGGGCCCGAAATAAGAAGCACTGCGGTTCAGAGCCCAGGAGCGCAAGCATCCGGCTCATCAACTGGGTCGGGGTAGAGTCGCCGAGGCCTGGTAGTGAAAGAAGCCTACGGGCCCTCTCCTCCCCGGACAGGCCGTAAGCCTGCAGCAAGCAGCCCTTAATGGTTGAGTACTTGCCGGTCTGTGGTGGGTTCCCCAGCAGGTCGAGAACTTCGGCGGCGGTGGAGCTTGCTAGTGCTGAGACTACATGGAGGTACCTTTCTTCATCGTCTTGAACCCTGCGAAGGGTGAATTGGGCCTCCGTGTGCGCGAACCAAGCTGGTGCTTGGTGTTCCCAGAAGGTGGGGAGCTTCAAGGACGCGGCGCCGGCCGACATCGGGCTGCTGCTGGTTGCCGTCGGGTCATTGCTGGCCTCTGTAGGGCTATGTGAGTCGGGGGCTTCGGCCGCCGACATTCGGGGTCACCAATGTGGGAGACTACAGTCTCCCGCGTAAAGAAATAGGCAACACAGTGAGCTACAAGAAATAGGTCTTTACTCCAACTCTCACAATACGGTACTGAATTCTTAAAGCCCGCGAACCTGTGATGACTCACGGATTGGTCACCTGCTGGAACCTGATTGGTTTTCCTTCTCTCAGCAGCAGGCAAGTCTGAACATGCCTTATTCCTCGCAGCTTGCAACTGTCTTGCGGGGGGAGGGGAATACAGCAGTTAAAAGGGGATTATACAGGTTTATCTACATACACACAGTGTTTCCCCAGTGTGGCAACTATGTAAATTAAAGTTGTTGTAGGTCAGACCCCATCTGAAGTACTTCTTTCAGTTTTGGGCACCGCACCTCACCGCCTTGTAGGGGATACAGTGCAGGTTCACCAGAATGATATCAGGGCTTAAAGGGTTAAATTATGAGGACAGGTTGCATAAACTTAGTTTGTATTCCCTTGAGTTTAGAAGGTTGAGGGATGATGTAATCGAGGCCTTTAAAATGATAAAGGGATTCAATAGGGTAGATACAAAGAAACTGTTTCCTCTGGTGGGGGAATCCAGAACAAGAGGTCATAATCGTAAAATTAGAGCTATACCATTCAGCAGTGAAATCCGGAAGCAACTTTTCACATAAAGGGTGGTCAAAATCTGGGATGTGCTCCCCCAAAAGGCTGTAGCTGCTGGGTCAATTGAAATTTTCGGGACTGAGATGGATAGATTTTTTTTATTAGGTAAGGGTGTCAAGGGATATGGAGCAAAGGCAGGTAAATGGAGTTGAGGTACAGATCAGCCAAGATCTAATTGAATGGTGGAATAGGCTCGAAGGGCCAAATGGCCTACTCCTCTTCCTATCTTTCTACATTCTTATTGTGTAAGGTGTTTTCTGCTAAAATTAGTGCATGTGGCTAAAATGGTGTTATGTAACCACTAAAACATAGCCACACCTGTAGTTAGTCAGCATTTTTTTTATTGGACAACATATCAGTCTAAGGTGGGTTTGGAGTGCATGCATGGAAATGCATGGATTGTGGTAAATAAGGATGGTGAGCTGCAGGCACAAGTTGCCACATAGGACTATGATATAGTGGGAATAATAGAGACCTGGGTCAAAGAAAGGAAGGATTGTGAACTTGATATTCCTGGCTACAAGGTATTCAGGAACGATAGGGAAGGAAAAAAAGAGGGGGTGGTTGGTGGCAGTATTGATCAAATAAACTATTATAGCACTGGAAAGGGATGATGTAGTTGAGGGGCCAAAGACAGAGTCTATTTGGTTAGAATTAAGGAACAATAGAGGAGCTATTTCACTACTGGGTGTATACTATAGGCCACCAAATAGTGGGAAGGAAATAGAGGAGCAAATTTGCAGGCTAATTACAGGAAGATGCAAGAACTACAGAGTAGTGATAATGGGAGATTTCAATTATCCTAATATAGACTGGGATAGTAACATTGTAAAAGGCAAAGAAGGGGAGGAATTCCTGAAATGTGTACAAGGGCACTTTCTCGATCTGTGTGTTTCCAGCCCCACGAGAAAGGAAGCAGTGCTGATCTAGCTCTGGGGAATGAAGTGGGGCAAGTGGAGCATGTTTCAGTGGGAGAACATTTGGGGAACCGTGATCATAATATCTTCAGGTTTAGAATAGTTATGGAAAAGGACAAGGTACAATCAAACGTAAAAATACTTTAACTGGAGGAGGGCTAACTTCAGTGAGTTGAAATGGAATCGGGCCCAGGTGGACTGGAATCAAAAATTGGTGGGTAAAACAGTAACTGAACAATGGGAGGCTTTCAAAAAGGAGATGGTTTGGATACAGAGTAGACACAGTCCCATGAGGAGGAATGGAAGGACAACCAAAGCTAGAGCTCCCTGGATAACTGAAGATATAGAGGTTAAGATGAGTCAGAAAAGGAGGCTTATGACAATTGTATGGTTCATAATACAGTAGAGAACCAAGCCAAATATAGAAAGTACGAAGGAGATCCAAAAAAGGGAATAAGAGGTCAGAGAGTATGAGAATAGATTAGCAGCTAACATAAATGGGAACCCAAAAGTCTTTTATAAACACATAAATAATAAAAGGGTAGTCAAAGGAAAGGTGGGGCCGGTTTGGGATCAAAAATGAGATCTTCTTGTGGAGGCAGAGGGTATGGCTGAAGTAATAAATGAGTACTTTGCATCTGTCTTCACTGGAGAAGAGGATGTTGCCAATGGAGCAGTAAAGAAGGAGGCAGTAGCGATATTGGATAGGATAAAAATAGATAAAGAGGAGGTACTTAAACGGTTGACAGACCTCAAAGTAGAAAAGTCACCCGGTCCAGATGGGATGCATCCTAGGTGACTGAAGGAAATAAGGGTGGAAATTGCAGAAGTTCTGGCCACAATCTTCCAATCCTCCTTGGATATGGGGGTACTGCCAGAGGACTGGAGGATTGCAAATGTTACACCCGTTTAAAAAAGGGGAGAGGGATAAACTACAAGCCAGTCAGCGCAATGTCGGTGGTGGGGAAACTTTTAGAGACAATAATCCGGGACAAAATTAATTGGTATTTGGGAAAGTATGGGCTAATAAATGAAAGTCAGCATGGATTTGTTGAAAGCAAATCGTATTTGACTAACTTGATCGAGTTTTTTTCATGAAGTAATGGAGAGGGTTGATGAGGGTAGTGCGGTTGATGTATATATGGATTTTCAAAAGGTGTTTGACAAAGTACCACATAATAGACTGTTAGCAAAATTAAAACCCATGAGATTAAAGGGACAGTGGTGGCATGAATACAAAATTGGCTAAGGGAGTGAAATCAGAGAGTAGTGGTGAACGTCTGTTTTTCAGTCTACAGTGGTGTTCCCCAGGGGTCAGTATTAGGACCACTGCTCTTTTTGATATATATTAATGACTTGGACTTAGGTCTACAGAGCATAATTTCAAATCAAACAAAACTCAGAAATGTAGTAAACAATGAGGCAGATAGTGACAGACTTCAGGAGGACATAGACAGACTAGTGAAATGGGCAGACACATGGCAGATGAAATTTAACGCTGAGAATTGTGAAGTGATACAGTTTAGTAGGAAGAATGAGGAGAGGCAATATGAACTAAATGGTACATTTTTAAAGGGGGTGCAGGAACCTAGAGACATGGGGGTGTATGTATACAAATCTTTGAAGGTAGCCGGACAAATTGAGAAGGCTGTTGCAAAAGCATATGGGTTCCTTGGCTTTATTAGTAGAGGAATAGAGTACAAAAGCAAGGAAGTTATGCTAAACCTTTATAAAACACTGGTTAGGCCTCAGCTGGAGTATTGTGTTCAATTCTGGGCACCACACTGTAGGAAGGATGACAAGGCCTCAGAGAGGGTGCAGAAGAGATTTACTAGAATGGTACCAGGGATGAGGGACTTCAGTTATGAGGAAAGACTGGAGAAGCTGGAGTTGTTTTACTTAGAGCAGAGAAGGTTAATAGCAGATTTGATAGAGGTGTTCAAAATCATTAATAGTTTTGATAGAGTAAATTACTCTGTTTCCAGTGGCTGAAGGATCGATAACCAGAAGACACAGATTTAAGGTGATTGGCAAAAGAACCAGAGGTGATGTGAGAAACATTTTACACAGCGAGTTGTTGTGATCTGGAATGCACCGCCTGAAAGGGTAGTGGAAGCAGATTCAATAGTAACATTCTAAAGAGAATTGGGTAAATACTTCAAGGGAAAAAAATGCAGGGCTATGGAGAAAGAGTGGGGGAGTGAGACTAGTTGGATAGGTCTACCAAGGAGCTGGCACAGGCACAATGGGCCGAATGGCCTCCTTGCGTGCTGTATCATTCTGTGATTCTAACACTGCACTCGAGGGAGCTGTTTTCGATGAAAGTCTGCTCTTAATTCAAAGTTGCTTAATACAAATTATTTTAGTGCAAAATACGAGTTTTAATAATCAGTAATTGTAGTGTTGGCAGGAATTCAACCAGTATGAAAGAGCAGAAGTCGAGGGTAAAACACTGCGCTGCTCGTTTTCAAACCCAGCTATAAAATTCAAACATTTTAATTAACAATTAATGTTGGAAATGTATAACTTTTTGACTGCTTAAGATTAATTTGTTTTTTTGTTCTTCCCCCAAAGACACTGGCTGGAATTTTCACATTGCGGAGCGTGCAAGTTTGGGAGCTGGTTGGCAGTTAAAAGCACTGAAATTGACAGCGAGCTGGGAACCTGCTGTCATCCCGCCGTCTTCTGCATTTAACTGGGGTGCGTTTTGAAGCACGCCACGGACCCATTTGGGAGAGGCAGGCGACCTCATTGAGGTAGTTAACTGCTCATTGAGAGACCCTTTACAGCCTTTTTAACGAGAGGTTTCAACTTTAACTGGTTGCGCACGGGATTCATGGACCTCGGAACCTCGCCTGTGAAAGCAAGGCGGGAACTCAGTGGCCTTTGTGCTACTTCAATAAGTGACAGCTGGAAAAAGCACATAAATACAGACACCTTACACCTGCTTCCCTGCCTAAGGGAAAGGCTCTTGCACGACACCATTTTGTGCAGAGATTTTGCTTCCAGGAGTCTGCAGGTAATTTCTGCAACCTCAGAAGTCACTTTCACCACATTGCAAGTCACCCTCACTATGCTGGAGGATTGTGCCTCTGATCTCCACTTTACCTGGCATCTATCAGATCAGCATGGGTGTTGCTTATGCTGTTTCACCTTGGACCTCAGGTTCAGACCAAGATGAGCCCCAGCACCAACAACACCAGCCACACCAGCAGCAGCAACAACACCAGCAGCCTTCTCCTCACTGACCTGATGCTCCACAGGAGAGAGGGGATCAGCACAGGGCTGCACCGTGCTGGAGGTGATACCCCCAACACAGGGTATACAGGCAGAGGATGAGCTTCCTGGACATGACTGAGCAGCAGTGCCAAAGGAGGCTCAGGCTATCGCGCCAGGTCGTCACAGACATTTGTAGCTTGCTGGAAGAAGGCCACTCCTTGCCAGTGGCTGTCAAAGTCACCACCACCCTCAACTTCTTCGCCTCAGGCTCCTTCCAGGGATCTGCAGCAGACATTTGCAGGATCTCGCAGTTGGCCACCTACAATTGCATCACCCAGGTGACCAATGCCATGTTTCACAAGTCAGCCACTTATGTAAATTTTGCCACTGATGAAGCCAGTGTTACTGAGCAGGCGCTCGGCTTTGTGGCTCTGGCTGGCTTCCCACAGGTGCAGGGCGCCATCGACTACACACATGTGGCCATCAAGGCACCCCCAATCACCCAGGAGTGTTTATGAATCATAAGGGCTTCCACTCTCTCAATGTGCAGCTCGTTTTCAACCATAAATAGATCATCATGCATGTGTGTGCCAGATTCCCAGGGAGCTGTCATGACTCTTTCGTCCTGCGCCTGTCCACCCTCCCTCAGCTCTTTGTACCGCCAAGCAGACTTACCAGCTGGCTGCTTAGAGACAAGGGCTATCCACTGAAGATGTGGCTGATGACACCCTTGAGGAGGCCAAGCAATGAGGCTGAGGAGCGCTATAATGAAAGCCACATGTTCACCAGATGTGTCATAGAGCAAGCAATTGGCATGCTGAAGATGTGCTTCAGATGCCTTGATAGATCTGGAGGAGCCCTTGAGTATGCACCAGCCAGGGTCTCCAGAATTGTCGTTGTATGCTGCACGCTGCACAACATAGCGCAGCAGTGAGGATTGGAGCTGTAGGAGGAACAAGGCGCAAAGCGCACAGCCACTTCAGAGGAGGAGAAGTAACAAGTAGAACACAAGGAGGAAGAACTGGAGGTGGAGATGGCACCAGCAGCGGCACACATTGCTGCCTGGGAGGAGGCCCGGCATGGCCTCATAATGGCCTAATTTAGTTAAGTTGCACCAGTGTACCCATCTGGCTCCCAGGTGCTGTATCAATCACCCTGTACTCTCCCTACCACTCACCCCAACCCGCCCCCCACCGACCAACACCACAAAGCTGTCCTAAAATGACCAAACCATTCCTGTCACCCAAACCCCCAGTGCTCGAGGTTAAGTAATGTCTCACCATTCACTCCAAATGGCCACTTCCCAGGTAGCAGGCAAAAATGGACAAGACGGAAAAGTAATGAAAAGAAATACATTTATGTGCGTCATAAATAGAACTGAAACTTAACACTAACATTTTGGCAAACACCCTTGTGCATTTTACATTACAACAGTGACTACACTCCAAAAGTACTTCATTGGCTGTAAAGCACTTTTGAGACGTCAGGTGGTCGTGAAAGGCGCTATATAAATCCAAGTCTTTCTTTTTTCTTTTCTGAGTGTATCTACGAGGTGCAACCCCTATGGCTTTAGCAGAGGTAGAGGCAGGCTGCTCACTTCCCTGCTGCGACTGCTTAGACACTCTTGGCGGAGGTCCTCTGGGTTTTGAAGCTTGTGAGGGCTCCGCTAAAGACTGCTCCTCCTGCAACTGTGCAGGGGCAGACTTGACCATCGAGATCCGAGGCAGCATGTGGAGCTCTGGCTGAGGGGGGAGGCAACGGGGGAGAAGTGGGAGCACTTTGAGCAGGGCCCCCACTTCCATGTCCCCTCTCCTCATCATCCCTCTCATGGGCCACCCACACTTCCCTGCTAGCAAGGAGCTGGAGAGCATCTCGCTGCACATCAGTGGGGTGATGAACACCCAAGTCTACATTGCTATCCCTTCTAGAGATGAGGTCAATAAGAGTCTGCAATCTGTTGTTCACAGCAAGCATGCTCTCGTTCGAATGGTGCATTAGCTGCTCCATGTAGGTGGCCCTCCTTTCCATGGAACAGCACATCATCGCCATCGCCTGTGATATGGTAGTGTTCATGTTGGAGATGGACTCTTCATTTCTCTGTACAATCGCACACATCATGGCTGGAAAAGCCGCCAGAACCTCGCGCATTTGTTGCTGCTCCTCCAAGATCTTTGTCGACGGCTCCCGAAGTTCAGCATTTGCATCCAGCTGAGCAGAGCTTGGAGTGTCCTGCGCCCTACAGTGAGGACTCTCCATTGCTGCAGCGAGGACTCTCCACTGCTGCAGCGAGGACTCTCCACTGCTGCAGCGAGGACTCTCCACTGCTGCAGCGAGGTCTCTCCACTGCTGCAGTGAGGACTCTCCACTGCTGTCTCTGTCTCCACCATCTGCTCTTGCTCACTTGTGATGTGTGAGATACCAGGTGACAACACTACTCCATGTCTAGTTGGATCCACCGACGTGCGCGTATCTGTACTGGTGCTGAGTGCACACAAGTCTGGTGACGGTGCACCCTCAGAGAATGGAGCTTCCTCTGAGGAGTCGTCTTCCTCCTCCTCCTGGACAGTGGGGTGGGGGGGGGGGCACTTGACGGACCTGTGGGAGAGTAAAGACTTGAATTAGAACTCTTAGGATAAGAATGTGTAACGTTACCATTATGCACATGATATTTCACTGGCTGCTGACATCAGTCACCATGAGTGACCGTTGTATGCCATGTGGGATATTTAATTCTGTCACCAGGTTGCTGGGAGGTCTCCGTCTCCCACCGCCAGCAGCTCTGTCACTCCACTTATTTCAAGAGCCTCTTCCTCTGCAGGCATCAAATTTGTATATATTGGAGGGCCACCTCCGGTTCTCTCTCTTTCTCTCCTGTTCTGCGCTCTCTTCTCCTGCAAGGAGAAAGAAGAGAACTTTGAGCGAGTGATGGAATGAGTGTAAGGGATGTATGGGTTACATCTGCAGAGGGTGATTATGAGGGAGTGGCGTGACATTGCCAAATGGCCTGTTTCTGTGGCGTTACTTTGTAGGATTGCATTAGGATGAGGGTGTCAGTGGTGGATAGTCAGATGGGGATGTGAGTAGGTGTATAGACAGTGAGGCATGTGTGCACCTGCAAGGTAGGTTGGTGTGAGGAGTGACGTGCAGGAGTAGGCTTGGGGAGGCAGAGTAATTGGGTTGGGGTGGCACGCACATCAGGATGTAGTTGAATGTGGCATTGCACTCCTCTTTCCTGACCTCATTAGATTATTAAATCCCTTCTGGCATTGAATCCAGGAGCGGCTGACAACACCCCAACTGCTCACTTCTTTGGCAATCTCCAGCTATGTCCTCTTGGTTTCTTTGGCTGCTCCTTTCCTGCCGCTGCCAGGGAATAGAACCTCCCTGCATGCTCTGATTCCCTGGACCAGGACTTCCAGGGAGGCATCCGAGAACATGGGCACAGCCTTCTGTCACTGTGACTCCATCTTTGCTTGCATCCACACAAATCTCTTCATTATAGACTAATAGACACCTTTCCCAACCCACCTGTATGCCTCCTCCAACAACCTTCAACTGTGATGTGTGCAAGGATCCTTTAAATATCTGAGCTGAAATCGAGTTATCGGTGACATCACCAGACTCGATCCAATTAATTGGCCGGGAAACCTGCATGACTGTTTCAATTGATGTAATTCAGTGAAACGCGCAGTGCAGAACGCGCTGTTGAAAACTGTGGGATGGTGACCTGCTAGGTGGCCTGCATGCACCCCCCCCCCACCGACTCTAAGACTCTAAGGTGAAAATTCCGGCCACTGACTCTAGTTGGAGTAAAGTTCCTGTGAGGAAGTGATGGGGGAGGGGGGGGCGGGAGAGTGCAGGAAGTGTTGGGGTTCGGTTGGGGAGGGGGCGGTGGTAGGAGCTGGGTTGCTGAAATCAGTGGTAGTCACAACTGTGAATTAAAATGGAAGCTGGGGCCTTGTGGTCTATATGGCTCAGTTACATGCCGCATGTTCCAAATATCAACTGGTGTCCATAACAGCTGAACCTGAGCTTCATACACAACAAAGTCTGAGCTGAGGAATGATCAATGACTTTGACTCTACTCCCCTGCCCACTCCTACATCACTTCCTCACTGGCAGAAAAAAATCAAGTCAGGCGAGAACAGAATCAGGTTTAGTTGTGATTCTCCATAAAGTCAAATAGCCTGCCAACACTCACTAATGTAGGCTCACACATAGAGTTGGAAATGTCTGTTTCTTGTGGAACCTTATCCCAACTAGAGTCAGTAGCCGGAATTTTCACCTTAGAGTTGGGGCGGGTGCGTGCGGGCCGCATTCCCGCAGTTTTCAACGGCGCATCCTGCACTGCGCGTTTAACTAAATTACATCAATTGAAACAGTCGTGCAGGTTTCCCGGCCAATTAAATGGAGCGGGCCTGATGATGTCACTGATGACTGACTTACTTTCAGTATATTAATGAAGGTGCCCTGAAGATGAATGGGTGACCAAGATTCTGGTTGAGGTGCACTGCCTCAAGCCTCTGAGTTCATGAGTTGTGATGAATGTAAGGTTCGACACATCATGAAAAAATACATTTTGAACTTTGTTGTCACGATAGGTCACTCTGGCAGCCAAACCAGCTCTCTGGTTTTAGGAACCCGAGGAGCTTGTGCGCACGAGTCACTTTACTAGAGGTGAGACCTTCAACAGTATAAGTTGTACAACACAACAGGGCATGATTTCTTGTGTGCTACATGCAATGAAATTGGCTTACAGTTTTCTTGCACAGAGTATACACAGGACATCTTACCAATGGTGGTCTGGTTGATCATCTTGTCTAGGCCGATAACTTGTCCTCCCCCCCCCCCATGCCGCCCAGCCCTTGAAGGCGCTGTCTCTTGCTGGGGTACAGTTCTATGGGTGGAAACTGTCCTCCGATATCTCATCCAAGGAGTCTTTCTTCATTTTGTAAATTTAGGGAAAAAAATTCCTTTTCTGCAAACTTTTGGTAAAATGCATTACCTACAAGCTTTTCTCACTGTATCTTGTAATTCCCTTCCTGTACAGCAGTGTATACTACTGACACACACACCCTGTGGGAGCTGCTGCCAGTTATTCACCTTTAAAAGTATATGGTCTGTGGCTTCATTGTGTGGATTGCAGCCAAAATTCTTGATGCGTTGACAGATATTAGCGTGGCTGTCCTGAAGGTTGGGTTTATCAGGGGTTTCACACACTAACACTGAAAAGAGTTTGCTATAAATAGGATGAAGGGCTCTACATGCAGAATTAATAACTGCCTTAAATCACATTCATCAATCTATTTATAATATAAATAAATGTCTACATCATGAAAAGATTTGGAGCTAATGGAGCTATTCCAATTTGGTGAGTGCTTATATGTTGCTGCTATACGTTACTGAGCCATATAGACCACAAGGTCCCAGCTTCAATTTCAATTCACAGTTGCGACTACCATTGATTTCAACAACTAGGCTCTGAAATTCCCTCCCTACCGTCCTCACCAATCTACCTGTCGCAGATGCATCTGTCCATGACAGTATTAGTAGCAGTGACCACTGCACAGTCCTTGTGGAAACGAAGTCTCGTCTTCACACTGAGGACACCCTCCATCGTGTTGTGTGGCACTACCACCGTGCTAAATGGGATAGATTCAGAACAGATCTAGCAGCTCCAAACTGGGCATCCATGAGGCGCCGTGGGCTATCAGCAGCAGCAGAATTGTATTCCACCACAATCTGCAACCTCATGGCCCGGCATATCCCTCGCTCTACCATTACCATCAAGCCAGGGGACCAACCCTGGTTCAATGAGGAGTGTAGAAGAGCATGCCAGGAGCAGCACCAGGTGTAACTAAAAATGAGGCACCACCCTGGTGAAGCTACAATACAGGACTGCATGCATGCCAAATAGCGGAAGCAGAATACTATAGACAGAGCTAAACGACCCCACAACCAACGGATCAGATCAAAGCTCTGCAGTCCTGCCCCATCCAGTCATGAATGGTGGTTGACAGTTAAACAACTAACGGGAGGAGGAGGTTCCATGAATATCCCCATCCTCAATGGTGGCAGAGCCCAGCACCTGAGTGCAAAAAACAAGGTTGAAGCGTTTGCAACCATCTTCAGCCAGAAGTGTAGAGTGGATGATCCATTTCGGCCTCCTCCTGAGGTCCCCACCATCAAAGAAGCTAATCTTCAGCCAATTCGATTCACTTCACATGATATCAAGAAATGGCTGAGTGCACTGGATACAGCAAAGGCTATGGGCCCGTACAACATCCTGGCTGTCATGCTGAAGACTTGTGCTCCAGAACTAGCTGCGCCTCTAGCCAAGTTGTTCCAGTACAGCTACAATACTGGCATCTACCCAACAATGTGGAAAACTGCCCAATATGTCCTGTCTATAATAAGCAGGACAAATCCAATCTGGCCAAATACCACCCCATTAGTCTACTCTCAATCATCAGCAAAGTGATGGAAGGTGTCGTCAACAGTGCTATCAAACGGCACTTACTCACCAATAACCTGCTCACCGATGCTCAGTTTGGGTTTCGCCAGGATCACTCGGCTCCAAACCTCATGACAGCCTTGGTCCAAACATGGACAAAAGAGCTGAATTCTAGAAGTGAAGTGAGAGTGACTTCCCTTAACATCAAGGCAGCATTTGCCCGAGTGTGGCATCAATAAGCCCTAGTAAAATTGAAGTCAATGGGAATCAGGGGGAAATTCTCTACTGGCTGGAGTCATACCTAGCACAAAGGAAGATGGTTGTTGGGGGCCAATCATCACAGCCCCAGGACATCGCTGCAGGAGTTCCTCAGGGCAGTGTCCTAGGCCCAACCATCTTCAGATGCTTCATCAATGGCCTTCCCTCCATCATAAGGTCAGAAGTGGGGATGTTCACTGATGATTGCACAGTGCTCAGTTCCATTCACAACTCTCAGTTAATGAAGCTGTCCATGCAGCAAGACCTGGAGGATATTCAGGCTTGGGCTGATAAGTGGCAGGTAACATTTGCATCACACAAGTGCCAGGCAATGACTATCTCCAACAAGCAAGTGTCTAACCACCACCCCTTGACATTCAACGGCCTTTCCACCATTTACAAGGCACAAGTCAGGAGTGTGATGGAATACTCTCCACTTGCCTGGGTGAGTGCAGCTCCAACAACACTCAAGAAGCTCGACACCATCCAGGACAAAGCACCTCACTTGATTTGCACCCCATCCACCACCTTAAACATTAAACACCACCAGCACACCGTAGCTGCAGTGTGTACCATCTACAAGATGCACTGCAGCAACTCGCCAAGGATTCTTCGACAGCACCTCCCAAACCCGCGACCTCTACCATCTAGAAGGACAAGGGCAGCAGGCGCATAGGAAAACCATCCCCTCTATGTCCCCCTCCAAGTCACACACCATGCTGACTTGGAAATATATCGCTGTTCCTTCGTCGGCGCTGGGTCAAAATCCTGGAACTCCCTCCCTAACAACACTGTGGTAGTACCTTCACCTCATGGACTGCAGTGGTTCAAGGTGGCTCACCATCAGCTTCTCAAGGGCAATTAGGGATGGGCAATAAATGCTGGCCTTGCCAGCGACACCCACATCCCATGAGTGAATAAAAATAAGCATCAGGTTTGGATCTCAGATTTGCCTCGAGTTAGCTGATTTTAGTCACAATGGCAAAATACATTCTAAAAAGTAACTGCCTTTGCATGATATAGAAATACTCGTATGTTATAATGTTCATTTCCACCCCCTTCCCCCGCTCCCCAACACTCCTGAAGGTACTCACTCTTCACTGTGGCATTGGGGCCTACAGGCACCCTCTGGTACCTCACCCAGGTGTGGACCTAGACTGAGAGTCAGCAGGCTACTCGACTATTGGGACATTGTAGCTTCACCAGATCTTATCCTCACCCAAGATCTAGATGTACTCCCTAGCAGAGGTCACTGGATAGCGATATGAGCTGATTCCCCCTTCTCAGCCAGGGGTGTTGTTGACACTTGTCATGGCTCTTGTGCATCCACAATTTTAAACGTTCCACCATTGGCGACTATGCCTTCAGCTGCCTAGGCCCAAAGCTCTGGAATTCCCTCTCTAAACCTCACTGCTTCTCTCTCCTCCTTTAAGATGCTCCTTAAAAGCTATCTCTTTGACCAAGTCTGTCCTAGTATCTCCTTATGTGGCTCGGTGTCAAATTTTGTTTGATAATTGCTCCCGTGAAGCGTCATGGGACGTTTTACTACGTTAAAGGCACTATATAAATGCAAGTTGGTGTTGCACCAACTATTACCCGCCTGAGACCAGGTAACTGAGGACAGTCCAAGGGTAGAATTTTCATGACCTGTTCAGTGTCGCTACAATGATTGGAGAAATTTTTCTCCCAGCTGCCACTGCAGCTGTGCTGCTCTCTTTCCCCCCCCCCCAACCACTACACACAGCTCAACTTTAATACATTTAGCCACAGCATATGCCAGTTAAAGTTCGTTTAATGGAAGAAAATCCTCTTCGACAGGATAATGAGATTTTGATGTGGTCCTTGATAAACTGAACATGTATTCACTACTCATCCAATCATTTTGAGTACTTCTTTCCAGACCTAATTTAACAAAGAAGCTAGTTTTCTTTAATTGTTAGCTTTTTCCTCGCTTTGGGAAGGATCTCGAATTACCACCTGTGCTGATCCCGCCTCCCTGTATTGCAGCAATGCGCCACCTCTCTGTCAGGGTGCTTGCCTGCAACATCAGGAGTGGAGAGCCAGCACAGGTAGGTAACCCCGGATTGTCTTCAATGGGCAAACTCGGAAGGCAAGGTTTCAATGTGAACTGAATTCTTTCCATTAGAACAAAAGCATTTGTGTGAAAGGCAACTCAGTAACAATATAGAAAATGCTAGAAACATACAACAGGCCCATCAGAGGATTCAGGAAACTGGTTTTAGGTGTAACCCTCCCTCCCTCCCCTGGCGGGGAGACAACACAGTCCCCTGCACTATACAGGGCTCTGCTCAGAAACTAAGTGGAACGGACACTTTTTAAATTGCTTAATGACATTTCTTTCTTTATTTGCAAGCAGAAATGTGATTGGAAGACGTTGCTTCAAAAATCATTAACGTGTTGTTCAATTTATTATCCGTAACATTTCCAAAATCCCAAAAGAGGCACAAAGCACAGCCAGAAAAAGAAATGTATTCTGAGAAATTCCCATTGATCAATCTCCACATTACGAAGGGTCACGGTTTACTCCATGTTTGAAATCAGCTTTCAGTGTATTCAGCTCCACACCATCACTATTACCCTTCAAACCTCTTTACCTTTTCTCTGCCTCACAATTCTAACAGAAATTAATCTGGGCACCTGCTTTACACAAACTGCGAAACGTACTTTGGATTTTATTTGTCTTTTTCTCCCTCTGGGTGCCTGTGCCTTCTTATAACTACAGTTACTGCAGCAGAGAACTGCTTCACAGGTATGTGAAAAGCAGAGATGCTCTGGTGATTAATTGAATCCAACTGGGCCAGCGGTCATGGGAGATGCTCAGAGTAGAAAGACATAAATTATAATTTAGATTATGCAACGGTGAGACACCCATCATCCCCCTTTCGAAAAAGTTCTTGCAATATCCTTGTACCAGCCGCAGTGCGTTGTTAATCTTGCAATGAGTTTATCATCTCCAGTTTAAGACAGTAATAACACAATTATTCAGTTAATAAATATCTAAATGTGCCAAGTAACATCTCCCAACGTCTGGAAGAATCAGATTTTGAAAAACATTGAAATTAAAATCCAACCACAGCAGGCATTTATAATAATTGAGTTCGGTGTTGGATTTATAATTGATTGCATAGTCTATATTAAAAAGCTGGTTATAAATCATCTTTACGGCAGAATTCTAGAAATCGATTTAAAAACATTAGCTGATTTGGTGTGTTCATGAAGGTTGGGGAATGGAATGGGTCCACCTTTTAGTGCCCAGTATTGGCATTAAGCACTCCCAAGTTAGGTATAGTACAGACTGGAAGCAGAGTAAAGCTTCCTCTACTCTGCCCTAATCCCAACCTCAAAGAAATTGCCTACAGTGCCAGAAGGGATGCTCACCATTTCCCCTTTTTGTGGACGCTGAGGCTGCCAATTGGTTCCACATTACAGGCATTTCCTTTGGGTGGACTTGTTCCTGTTAGTAACTGTGCTCATTACAAGTAGGATTATTACGACGAGAGGTGCCATTCTCTCACTGGCATTGGCTGGATCAAATTCCAAGCCCAGAGGTGCCATTCTCACTTCCTGAATCCTGCAGTTATTTCTATTACTGAATCTCCTCTCATTCACTTTACTGCTACGGTTCTGGCCCCTATTGATGGTATCAATGTTAGCTTTCTATGTAGCAGCTTCCCCCTTACTGTTGGACATATCCAGCAGATCATTCAACACAATATAGGTTAGCATTTTGGATGCAATCCCACAGGATTGCAAATAGAGCACTGTATGTTTCCCATTTCCCTGCCAGCTCCCCTGAAGATGTTGTCTGTTGCTGGGGTACTGTCCCACAGGCACAGGAAGCAAGAGCTAATTCTCCACGTGTGAACCCAGACAGTTATCAGCAGGCACCTCAACAGTGGAGAATTAATGCCCTCCAGAAACATCCCAGAACCTCATTTGCCTCACTGATAACTGCTCAACACCAACCCGATACTTTTAGATCAGTGATCCCTCCCAAATCTTTTTCTGTTCAGCATCTGTCAGTGGCGTTATACACATCGTTCATGTTATTTATGTTTGTTATCTATTCCTACATGCATTAGCTTAAATCTATCTAGATTTAAATACATTTGCATCTCATTCGAGCCACATAATTGGCCTAAGTCTCTGTACAGATACTCAATCTCTTTCTGCTTGTTACATGTCCTCAAAGCTTTGGTCACCAGCAAATTTACTACTACCGCCCATATCATTCACACATATTGCAACTAGCTGGGGACCCATAACAAATCCCTGTAGAACAACGCTGGTTACTTTCCCCAGGCAGAGTATTTTCTACTTATCACCACTCTCTGCCTTCTGTTGCTGAACCAATTCTTAATCCATCGAGAACGTTTGTCAACTATTCTGTGAGCTTTAACCTTTCCTACTTGCCTCATATGAAGAACTCTGTTGAATGCTTTTTGAAAATCCAACATTTGCCTAATTACCCTAGTCCATGACTTAGTTAACTCTGTAGTTAGTAGAGACAGTTTTAAAAAAATGCTCCTCCCCGTCATTATACTGAACGGTAAATTTTGCTGTACGGTTCCGTTGACATTAGCGCAGCAATACGGAAGAATTATACGAATCCCAGTGATAAAACTTCAGATAAAGATTGCAGTCAGAATGGGTGCATCCTGACAAGGTTAATCTTGTGCTGAATTCTATTTAAAATAACTGCATAGTAGAATGTTCACAGTATTTATGGGTTTATTTCAAAAAGTTTATTTTAAAAAATGTCAGATAATGCAGATATGTACAAAGTTCCCAGAAACAGAAATTGCGAGAATAGAAAACTCAAGTACAGGCAGAGAGTGGAACTCAAACATTGCGGTGGGAGCTGGGAGTCTAAATGTTTCCGACAGTCAAAACAAAGTCAGAATGACATAAATATCACCAAAGCATTCCAGCATTAGTCAATCAAAACACGAGAACAGCGCCACATGATCAGATCAGTTACTTCAGTAACTGTGTCAAGGTCACACTCCCAATTGTTGTCTTGGTTGATGACCACTCTCAGGAATGCCCAATATGGGATGTGGGTCTATGCCAGCAATTCCCCACATTGAGCTCCTGATTTCAATCACACCACTATGGGAAGTTGTCAAATAAGAGGAAACTTCCTCACAGGAAGAGGGGAGACCACAGAGTTTGATTCCTTTTGAATTCCTACATGAATTGCAGGACAGCCAAACTTGCTAACAGCATCACCTTTTGGAAAGAGGGTTGTCCTGCAGCTCTGGTGATCTCCCACAGCTGGATACCACCGCTCTAGATTACCAAACGAGTGCATCCTGTAAAGGCAGTAAATGTCCGTTGTGCTTTGAATGCAAACCTCAGGCCTGTGGGTTTAATCAGAACAGGAGATATCTACAGGAGTATTAATTGGGTCTCCCAATGCCAAGATTTAATGCATCTGGTAAGTTTACACTGGGGCCGCTACTGGTACGAGGCCCATGTGTCAGGAATCAACATAGCTAACAGGCAAACAAGGACCGTGGAAAAGCAGCTCGAGAATCATCCGACTTAAGTGGACCTGACAATGTACAAATGGGAAGATGCACAGGACATAAACACCGCTGACCTCTTTAAGCTCAGCACAAATAATTCAAATTAAACACTCATGTGGAAGCACAATTGGAAATGCTTGAGAATACCAGTTCATTTTACAAAGTCTATGAACGTCTGTATTGATATAATACTAACAAAAACTTGACTCTGAATGCCACATGACTTGCAGCACGTTCTCTCTCCATCTCTTCTACTTATGTCTGTTTGGTCAGAACTTGCACTGAAAAATCATACAAGTCTCTATTGATCTTCTTCAGTGTCTTCACTTCATCCTCCAGCTCAGCCACTCTCATTTTTGTGTTCTCACCATCTCCCAGCATATGCTGCAAAGGAAAATAAAAATGTATCTGAACAATTTATTGTAGACTTCTCCACAATTTTTATATTAACGATAAAGATTTTAATGAGCTCATATGAAGGATGAGTAAGATTAAATAAAAACACAAAGCTGGAAATCAAATCAAAATTTTTAAAACACTGGAAATACACAGCAGGTCCACCAGTATCTGGAAAGAGAAAAAGCCAGGTTGACCTTTTGAATATTTACACCCAAAACAACCTACTATATTTCTTTGAAGATGCTGACAGACTTGTTCTTAATTTCAAGCATGTTTTTGTTGCATAAAAAAACTACTCTTCAGTCACCGGAGAAACTAATTTATGTAGAAAACTGCTGGTTTTATAGCTCCAATAATAAACCAGACTGGGATATAATGACTGTTGAGAATAACTTTTGACTGTGTGGAATCTGCCAAGCAATTTATATTGAGAAACCCAGATGAAGGATATCAGCAGCGTTTTAAAAGCTCGTCAGGGGAAGGGAAGACTGAGGAAAGTGAGGAGTTCCACAGTTTTGAGATCCTAGGGGACAGTGAGATGAATCTTGATTTCAACACAGTGAGGATGCAGGAAGGAAGAATATTGTGTAGGACATGTTATTTAGGGGAAACGAGGAAATGAAGTTCAAAGGTACAATGGCCTTGATAAAACAGAGAGACAAGAAACACTGAGATGGAGAGAGCAATGTTGATGGCCAAAAGTGAGAAAAGGATTGAATTACCAAAGCAACAGTCTTTTTGTTTTTTCCTGCCCAGGAATGTCAGAGAGATGCTAGAAGAGCCATCAGAGAGTGAAAGCAGATGTGCCCTTTGTATTGAAAGATTCACCCTGCTCCCCCCCCCCGCCCCACGTTATCCTTATATTGTACAATTGATGACATGCCATTTTGGTCTTCCAATAATTCACTACACAATTCGTTAATATCTAGCACTTGTTATTTGACCACAGATTTTTGGGTTGAAGAACAGGAATATATTTTCATTTAGTAAATTTTGTGTTCATCAAGGTGAGGGATGTTAGTGCTGGGGAATGGAATAACTTCCCATTTTAAAAGAATCTAGGGAAGAGGCATTACGACATATATTTAATAATTTGTTAGAACAAGGTGTAGTGCCAGAGGATTGGTGGATAGCTAACGTAATACCTATAGTTAAGAAGGGAGATAGAACATGTCCAGGAAACTATAGACCAGTTAGCTTAACATCGGTGGTAGGAAAAATAATGGAATCCCTACTAAAGGAGAAAATAGAAGAACATCTAGAAACAAAAATTATAATAATGAAGAATCAGCATGGATTTCAAAAGGGAAAGTCTTGCTTGACCGACTTCATTGAATTTTTTGAAGAGGTAACAGAGACAAGGGTAATGCAGTAGATGTAACTTATCTAGATTTTCAAAAGGCCTTTGCTAAGGTACCACATAATAGACTAATGAATAAGGTCAGAGAATGCGGAGTCAGGGGAGAAGTAGCAGAATGAATAACTAGCTGGCTTCAAGACAGAAAGTAGAGAGTAAGGGTAAAGGGTAGCTATTCAGAGTGGCTGAAGGTAAGAAGTGGTGTTCCACAAGGATCAGTACTGGGACCACTGTTGTTCACAATTTATATTAACGATTTAGACTTTGGAATCAAAAACACAATTTCTAAATTTGCAGATGACACCAAATTGGGGCGGGGGGGGGGGGGGGGTGGATAGTCAACACTGTGGAGGACTGCAACAAATTACAAGACGATATAAATAAACTTGCAGAATGGGCATATAATTAGCAAATGAAATTCAACAGATAAATGTGAGGTATTACATTTTGGTAAGAAAATAGGGAGGTCATATGTTACTTGGAAAATATGAGTCTAAATGGGATAGAGGAGCAAAGGGATCTCGAAGTACAAAAACACAAATCACTGAAAGTAGCGGCACAGGTCAACAAGGCCATAAAAAAAAGCACTAGGGTTTATTTCTAGAGGGATTGAATTGAAAAGTAGAGAAGTTATGCTAAACTTGTATCGCACCTTGGTCAGACCACACTTGGCGTACTGCGTACAATTCTGGTCGTCATATTATAAAAAGAATATAGAGGCACTGGAGAGGGTGCAAAAAAGATTTGCAAATATCATACCAGAAATGCAAGAACAGGACCTATCAGGAAAGGACAAATAGGCTGGGTCTCTTTTCTCTTGAAAAGAGAAGGCTGAGGGGTGACCTGATTGAGGTCTTGAAAATTATGAAAGGTTTTGATAGAGTAGATACAGAGAGAGTGTTTCCACTTGTGGGGAAGCGCAAAGCTAGAGGGCATCAATATAAGAAAGTCACCAAGAAATTCAATAGCGCATTCAGAAGAAACTTCTTTACCCAGAGAGTGGTGAGAGTGTGGAACTCGCTATCACAGGGAGTGGTTGAGGCAAATAGTATAGATGCATTTAAGGGGAAGCTGGATGAGCATATGAGGGAGAAGGGAAAAGAGGGTTATGCTGATGCAGTTAGATGAGGAAAGACGAGAGGAGGCTCAAGTGGAGCATAAATGCCGGCATGAGCTGGTTGGGCCGAATGGCCTGTTTCTGTGCTGTATATCCTATGTAATTTCAGACACCCAGGATCAGCATCAAGCACTCTCAAGGTTAAGTACAGCACCCTCTACATTACCCATCAAGCACATCCTAGGCCAGGTGAAACACGGTTTAGATGAAGATTAAAGCTGCCTCTCTGCCCCAACGTGCCTTATGCCCAACTTTAGAAGGGCGCCCCCTACTGCACACGTGTGATATTTTCCCACTGCCTGTGGAAGCCATTCTGTATTTTTTCTCGACGAGATTGTCTGTCAATGCTGAATTAGGAGCTGTTTTGTGCTGTGGGCCCAGTGCCCACTAGAAAGTGGATTGAAACTGCGGAAACTCATTTCACAGGAATCTTTGGAATCGGCAGAGGGAGAATCTGGTACAGAGTTTAAACTACACATGACAAAAAATCTATTAAAGTCTGACAAACCTTATCTGCAGCAGCACACATAACAGAATACAACTCCTCAGCTTTTTCCAGGTAACTTTCCTGATCCTCCTGTTGAGAGATACAGAAAAATAAATTCACCATTGAATCATAATGATATATACTCCAATAGTGACAAGAATTTCTCCAGGGAACTGTTGCACGATGCATTATACACAGCAGAAAATGCCCAGATCTCTGAACAGGCTATGAATTACTTATTCAGATATGGAAGCTCTGTTCAACGATGTTGGAGTGCTGGCTGATGTTATTGTTTCTTAACAGCAAACAGATTGTTAAAATTGAAATAAAGTTACACTGCACCCAGCTCGAAGCCAAAGGGGGTGAGAGGCGGGCTCTTCTAGGTGGTTTCACACACTTCCGTTAAACTGAATCACACGGTGATCATTAGTTATACTGCAGATTCTGGCCCAGCCAACTGTACCCCAGTAAGAGTCAGCACCAGGGGAACTGTACCCCAGTGAGAGTCAGCACCCGGGGAACTGCACCCCAGAGTCAGCACCCGGGGAACTGTACCCCAGAGAGAGTCAGCACCCGGGGAACTGTACCCCAGTGAGAGTCAGCACCCGGGGAACTGTACCCCAGTGAGAGTCAGCACCCGGGGAACTGTACCCCAGTGAGAGTCAGCACCCGGGGAACTGTACCCCAGAGAGTCAGCACCCGGGGAACTGTACCCCAGAGAGAGTCAGCACCTGGGGAACTGTACCCCAGTGAAAGTCAGCGCCAGGGGAACTGTACCCCAGAGGGAGTCAGCACCCGGGGAACTGTACCCTAGAGAGTCAGCACCCGGGGAACTGTACCCGAGAGAGAGAGTCAGCACCCGGGGAACTGTACCCGAGAGAGAGTCAGCACCCGGGGAACTGTACCCGAGAGAGTGTCAGCACCCGGGGAACTGTACCCGAGAGAGAGTCAGCACCCGGGGAACTGTACCCCAGAGAGAGTCAGCACCCGGGGAACTGTACCCCAGGGAGAGTCAGCACTCGGGGAACTCTACCCCAGTGAGTCAGCACCCGGGGAATTGTACCCCAGTGAGAGTCAGCACCAGGGGAATTGTACCCGAGAGAGTCAGCACCCGGGGAACTGTACCCGAGAGAGAGTCAGCACCCGGGGAACTGTACACCAGAGAGTGAGCACCAGGGGAATTGTACCCCAGAGAGTCAGCACCCGGGGAACTGTACCCCAGAGAGTCAGCACCCAGGGAACTGTACACCAGAGAGTCAGCACCCGGGGAACTGTGTTTCAGAGTTCCAGTGTTTTGAGAACATTGGAAAGAATGAATGAATTACAATAGGAGATGGTGCAATGAATTTTGGTTTCAATGCAGGAGGAAGGAGACTGGGCTATTTGGAGTCTATGAGGAACAAGAGAGGAAAGTTCAGAGAAGTAATGACCATAGTAATAATATTGATAAAACAGAGAAAGGCAGGAAAGTTTGTGACAGGTTGGAACGGATAGAAAAGTTTTTGACTGAACTTTCATACAACTGAAATATACAGATTACTTACAATGCAAAAAGAAAAATGGGGGAATGGGAAACAATCTGATTACAGTGGGAGTGTTTAAACATGCATTTGTCAAATTAATTTCATAGGAATGCAATTTTGTCAAACTGCATTAAACGTTGGTGGGCTCCAGCATTTATTGCTTTTAATGTTGAAGCAACCTCCTGAGAGCCTTGGATTTATTCATTATTCAGTCAATGGCAAACTCTCTCAGCAAACAATCCTTTAAATTTTTTTCCCCAATTTTCTCCCCTCTTCTTCTGAAGACGCTGACTTGTGCTGAGACATGGGTTTCACAAGCTCCCAGCCCCCGTACCTCACCTAAGGGGCCAGTCGCGACATGTGAGCCTCGATAATTTTTGTAGGCAGCCTACTCGATTGAGGAATGCGCCATAGCTGAGTCTTATCCTGTTTGCAGCACAGTTTCCAGCAGAGGTCACTGGATAACAATCATGAGTGAGAATCCTGGTTGCTATTTAACCTCCCAGCCCAGTAGCATGGAGGGCATTATAATGTACCCTGACTATGCTGGCTGAGATGAGTTAACTCAGTATACAGCAGGATTTGAACTTGGATCCTTTTGATCATATGGCTTAGTACCACACTGAGCAGTGTCTTGACACATGAGGGCATTCCTCCAGCAATAGGAATCAGCCTCACGGCTCTTCCCTAAACTGTCTCCAGCGCTTGAATTTCTCCTGAACTGGACAGTGCTCAAAATGCTGTCTGACCAGAGCACTGTACAGTTTAATTGGAACTTCCTCTGACTTTCAGTCTATTGTGCCTATGTAGCTCAGAATTCTGCTTTGATGATTGCTACTCCGCAGTGATTAGATATGTTGAATTTAAAGTCACCATAGCTATCTAAACTTAAATTCATGCAGTATGTATGTCACCCAATTGTTTTCCCCCTACATGCAGTGTTTTTCCCTTGTCCATAGTCTTGTGGCGTACCGATCACAGCAAGGACACAATCCGCTTTTCGGTCCGTAGACTTTAAATCAGGCGTCATGCCTTTAAGAAGGATCACACCTTTAAGAAACTCGATCTGCAACATAGTTAAGCCCAGAGCGGGGGAGGAGCAGTCGGACTTGGTGTAGTCTCTGATGCCATTTTTGTGTTCAACATGCAGTCTCAACAATTAAACCTTTTCTGTTGAACCTCTCCGAGTTCAGTATTTTTTGCTAGGAGTACGTAGACTCCTACATTGGTGACCCCGACGCTCAGGACGACTCCTAAGCGTAACCATGGCTGACACAAACGCAGTTTCTGTGAAGCTGCCGGAGTTCTGGGAGAACCTAGCCACCGCCTGGTTCCTTCAAGCCGAATCGCAATTCCGACTCTGCGGCATCACCGCCGACGCAACGATGTACGACTACCTCCTCGCCTCCCTGGGCAGCTCCACAATCACGAAAGTCTGGACAACACTACAAAACCCTTCGGAGGAAGGCAAGTACGCACATCTCAAGGCCGCGCTCCTTAAAAAATTCACAGCCTCTCAATTCGTGCGCAACTGCCAACTCCTCGACCTCCCGGGCCTCGGTGACTCCACGCCGTCAGACTTGCTCTCACACGTTTGCTCTGACCGACGAGAAACCGCCCGGCTCCCTCTTCCGCACGCTCTTTATCCGCCAACTACCTCCCAGCATCCGCCCGGCGATCGTTGCGTCCAGCCTCATGGACCTCGAGGCCCTGGCCGACGAAGCCGATAAGCTCCTGTCCGCCGGCTCCAACCACGCCGTCACCCCCGACCTGGCCTCCGCAGCGTCGGCGCGCGCTCCACCCTCTATCGTGCGGCCACACAGCTCGGCCACGAGGCCCCCACGTCCCCCAAGCCCTCCTACCCAGGGCTACTGCTACTTCCATACCCGGTTCGGCGCACGGGCACGCCGCTGCAGCCATCCCTGCACGTTTCCAACCGCCCCCATACCGGCCTACACGATGGCCGTGGGGCAAGCAGGCGCGCTGCTGTACGTTACGGACAGCGCCTCCGGACGCCGTTTCCTATGCGACACGGGCGCGCAGCGCATCATCCCCGCGTCCGCCCTCGAGATCCAGCGAGGCGGCCGCGGCCCTGCGCTGGCTGCCGCCAACGGCACCGACATCCGGACGTACGGCACCCGCACCGTCACCATCGACCTCGCAGGCCGCCGCTACCACTGGGAGTTTATCACCGCCAAGGTGCTCTCCCCGCTCCTCGGTGCGGATTTCCTGTGCGCCCACGACCTGTTGGTCGACATGCCTCGGCGCCGCCTCATGGACATGAACACCATGTCACCTATCCCGGGCGCCATGGCCCCCACCCAACCCGCCGAAATGGCGTGGCAGTGCCGCGCCCGCTCAACGGACGACTACTCAGCACTCCTGGCTGAGTTCCCAGCCCTCACCAACCCGACCTTCTCCGCGAAAGTTGCTAAGCACGGGGTAGAACACTTCATCCCCACCACAGGCCCACCGGTGTATGCCCACGCCCGCAGGCTGGACCCGGCCAAGCTGGAGATCGCGCGGGCCGAGTTCGCCACAATGGAACAGCTCGGCATCATCCGCCGCTCCAACAGCCCCTGGGCCTCCCCACTCCACATCGTCACCAAACCCGATGGGGGATGGCGCCCCTGCGGGGACTACCGGCGGCTAAACGACGCCACCACGCCGGATCGGTACCCCATACCGCACATTAAAGACTTCTCGGCTAGACTGGCCGGTCGCTCAGTCTTCTCCAAAGTCGACCTGGTGCGCGGTTACCATCGGGTGCCAGTCCACCCCACGGACGTTCCCAAGACGGCCATAATCACCCCTTTTGGGCTATTCGAGTTCCTCCGAATACCCTTCGGCCTCAAAAACACGGCCCAGGCCTTCCAGCGGCTCATGGACTCGGTCCTCTGGGACCTGAAGTTCCTCTTTGTCTACCTGGATGACATCCTGGTAGCTAGTTCCTCCAAGCAGGAACACATCGAGCACCTCCGCACCCTGTTCCAGCGGCTCAGTGAGCACGGGCTCATCAGCCCAGCCAAGTGCCAATTCGGCCTCAGCAGAATCGAATTCCTCGGCCACCACATCACGCAGGACGGAGCCATTCCCCTGCCCGCCAAGGTGCAAGCCGTCCAGCAGTTCCCCCGGCCTACCACCATCAAAGGCCTCCAGGAGTTCTTGGGGATGATCAACTTTTACAACCGCTTCATTCCCGGAGCGGCCTTCCTCATGCGGCCCCTATACGAAGCCCTCCGGGGTAAGAATGGCGATCGAGTGGTCGGCGGACATGTTGACCGCTTTCGACTCGACCAAAAAGGTGCTCGCCGACGCCACCATGCTCGCTCACCCACAGCCCAACGCCAGGGTGGCCCTCACCACGGATGCCTCCGACCACGCGGTCGGCGCCGTGTACGAACAGTGGGTCGACGGGGCCTGGCAACCGCTGGCCTTTTTCAGCCGCCAACTGCGCCCCCCGGAGGCCAAATACAGTGCCTTTGACCGCGAGCTCCTCGCACTGTACCTGGCAGTCCGCCATTTTAGATTTCTTCTGGAGGGCCGCCCCTTCACCGCATTTGTCGACCACAAACCCCTGACATTCGGGATGGCAAAATCTGCAGACCAGTGGTCAGCCAGGCAACAACGCCAGCTCGCCGCGGTGTCCGAATTCACCACGGACATCCGGCACGTCTCCGGTCGAGACAACGTGGTGGCCGACTGCCTATCCTGCCTCGCCGTCCACGGCGCCCACCTGGCAGTGGACTATGCTCAACTGGCAGCGGAGCAACGCACCGACCCCGATTTGCTCTCCGCGCCGACAACCCTCCCAGGGCTGCGACTGACCGACGTCGCCTGCGGCCCGTCCGCCGTCACAGTCAAATGCGACACCTCCTTGGCGCAACCCCGCCCCGTAGTCCTGGCGAAAACGGGTGTTCGACATCGTCCACGGCCTCTCTCACCCCGGCACCCGCGCGTCCATTAGACTGGCAGCCAACCGATTTGTCTGGCGCGGCCTGCGCAAAGATGTGCGCGTCTGGTCCAGATCCTGCATAGCTTGCCAGCGTGCCAAAATCCACCAGCACGTCAAAGCCCCACTCGAGGAGTTCACCGTGCCAGAAAGAAGGTTTGACCACGTCCACATCGACCTCGTCCTGCCGCCATCACAAGGTCAAACGCACCTGCTGACAATCGTGGACCGTACCACCCGCTGGCCCGAGGCCATTCCACTGACGTCCACCACCACCGCCGACATCGCGAGGGTGTTCATCGGTACCTGGGTCGCTCGGTTCGGCGTCCCCTCCGACATGACGTCGGATAGAGGCCCGCAGTTCACCTCTGATCTGTGGGCCGCCATCGCCCGAAACCTCGGGGTGGCCGTTCACAGCACCACGGTTTACCACCCCCAAGCCAACGGACTGTGCGAGCGATTCCACAGGTCCATGAAGGCGTCCCTCCGCACCAGCCTCGAGGACGAGGCTTGGGTCGACCGCCTCCCGTGGGTGCTACTTGGCCTACGCTCCGCGGTCAAGGAAGACCTGCAAGCCTCGGCGGCGGAACTCGTGTACGGCCAGCCGCTGCACGTACCCGGAGAGTTCCTGCCCACCGCCACGATCCCCTGGTCGGCTGACCAGCAATGCCACGCTTTCGCCAACCGAGCACAACAGTTCGCTCCGGTATCCACCGGCTGGCACGGCGAACCAGCAACCCGCGTACCACCTAGCCTGCACATGGCCAAATTTGTTTTCGTGCACCATGACGCCCACCGAGGACCTCTACGGCCCCCATACGACGGACCCTACAAGGTACTCCAGACAGGGAACAAGTTCTTCCTCCTCGAAGTGGGCGGCAGAACTGACAAGGTGTCGGTCGACCGGTTCAAGCTGGCGCACCTAGAGCCCGACGAACCCGTTCAAGTGGGCCAACCCCCACCGCGGGGCAGACCGCCTAAGAGCCCGACGCGTCCGACCGCCCCGCTCCCGACACCAACCGCCAAGAGCCATTCCGGCCGTGCCATCAAGCCGCCACGCCGGTTCGTACACTCCCTACTAGCGGATTCTGGGGGGAGCTGTGTGGCGTACCGATCACAGAAAGGACACAATCCGCTTTTCGGTCCGTAGACTCTAAATCAGGCGTCATGCCTTTAAGAAGGATCACACCTTTAAGAAGCTCGATCTGCAACATAGTTAAGCCCAGAGCGGGGGAGGAGCAGTCGAAGCTGTGGACTGATGAAAGGCAGTCGGACTTGGTGTAGTCTCCGACGCCATTTTTGTGTTCAACATGCAGTCTCAACAATTAAACCTTTTCTGTTGAACCTCTCCAAGTTCAGTATTTTTTGCTAGGAGTACGTAGACTCCTGCAGTCTCGAGATAAAGTGTCGGCCATTTAGGACTGAGATGAAGAGAAATTTCTTCACTCAGAGGGTTGTGAATCTTTGGAATTCTTTACCCCAAAGGGTTGTGGATGCTGAATTGTTGAGTATATTCAAGGCTGAGAGCGATACATTTTTGGACTCTTAAGAGAATCAAGGGATGTGGGGGTTGGGTGGGAAAGTGGAGTTGAGGTCGAAGATCAGCCATGATCTTACTGAATGGTGGAGCAGGCTCAAAGGGCCCTTTGGCCTACTCCTGCTATTTCTTATGTTCTTATGTCCATATTGAATTTCATGTGCAACTCATTTTGTAGTTCCTGAGCTGCATCGAGTTTCTGAATCCAAGTCATTCATGTAAATTAGGTGTCCCAACACGGATTGCACAGGTACCCCGCTTAGCAACCCCACTCCCCTCCCCAGACACAACTCCTCCAATATCTGCTATTTTCTACCCTTTAACCAATTTAATATCTATTCCCAAGGTATTCGCTGAATCCTACTGTTTTGAGCCTAACTAACAGTCCTTTTTGTAGAACTTTGTTGGAAATTTAGATACATCACCTTATAGGGCTTTAAACATTTCACTTGAGATGTAATGTCCTTAAAAAAGTCAAGGAGGTTAGTCAGGTCGGATCTTCCCTTTTTGAATTCATGGTTAGATTATTATTCTACACTGTATAGAAGTAAGACTAATGGATCTGTACTTTACTGCATCTGATTCATCATCCTTTTACATTAGCCTGTTTCTAATCTTCTCCAGTGTCCAGTAACTCCCTCAGTATGACTGTTATTGGCTCACAAATCTCCCCCCTTGTCTCTCAGTACCCTAGGATAAATACTGTTTATCCCTGGGGATTTATGTAAATAGAAAGATTAAAATTGGACTGAAACTTAAAAGGGAGGCATATGATAAAAGTAGAAACAATATTAAAGATACCATGAGGGGAATAGAGCAGTGGGTAGGTGAAAAGGGAGATTAGAAGGCTAGAAGGGAAAATGAAATAAAGCTAATGGATAATCTAAAATGAATCCGTTAGGGCTTTTATAAGCCCATAAAAAGTAAAAGAATAGTTAGTTAAAGAAAGAGTGGGACCACTCAAGGATGTAAAAATAAATCTAGTCATGGCAGATAAAGATATGACACGGATATATTAAATAAATAATTTAGGACAGAACTTCCATGGGGTTCTTCTGCTGTAATTTTGGTGGAATATCAGTGGAAATGGCATAAACAACCGATTTTAGCCATTTATGCTGTTTCTCCAGGGGCTCCACCAATCTTCTGGCGGAGAACTTATGCAGAAATTCCAAGCACTTGTGTCAGTGTTTACAAATGATGGTGGATGTGAGAATGTAGGCGTATCAAAGGAAGATATGGAATAATTATCAGCTGTGGACAAACTGTCAGATTCCATAATTTGTGATAAAATTATGGCAGCCAGCATGAGTTTGTTAATGGCCAATTGTGTTTGACAAATTTAATAACATTTTTTTCAAGCAACCAACCAACTGGACAAAAAGGAAATGCAGTATATGTGGTGTATATTGAGTTTCAGAAAATGTTCAATAAGGTGCCTTACAGGAAGATTTCTTACAAAAGTACAGGTGTATGGTGAGAGGAAAATGCAGAACACTGATCGACTGTTGATATAAAGGAAAACAAGGTTAAAACTTGGAATGTAGAATGCCTGAAAGTGCACTCCCAGAGATCAATGGTGGACCCACTTCTTGGTATATACAGGTGATTTAGGAACAGTACATGAAATAGGAGCAGGAGTAGGCCATATGCCCCCTTGAGCTTGTTCTGCCATTCAATAACATCATGGCTGATCTGCTACCTCAACTCCACTTCCCCGTCTTAACCCAGTATCCCTTGATTCCATTAGAGTCCAAAAATCATTCAATCAATCTCAGTCTTGAATATACTCAATACTGAGCATCCATAGCCCTCTGGGGTAGAGAATTCCAAAGATTCACAACCCTCTAGAGAAGAAATTTCTCCTTATCTCAGTCCTAAACAGCTGACCACTTATCCTGAGATTATGACCCCTAGATCTAGACTCTCCAGACGGGGAAACAGCCTCTCAACATCTACCCTGTCAAGCCCTCTAAGAATTTTATATGTTCTGGACTTGGGTAGAGCAATAGGTCATCAAATTGGCTGATGACACAAAAGGGGGTTTGGCAAACAGTAAAAGATATCAGACGGTCATAGATAGGTTAGTGGATTGGGCAACAGGTGGCAGAAGCGTGAAGTAATACATTTTTGGAGAAAAAACAAAGAATCGGAGTAAAAACTCAATGAATTTCTGCTGAAGGGTGTGGACGAACAGAAAGATCAAAGGTTCAAATACATAACTCCTTGAAGGGGCAGATACAGGTAGATAAAGTCATTAAAAAAGGCTAACAGTATTTTAATTTATAAGTATGGGCACACAGTACAGGAATAAGGGAGTCTTGATGTAGTTGTACAAGGCAATGGTTAGGCTACAATTAGAGTACTGTGTACAATTTTGTGGTGTCCTATTATAGAAAGGACATTAAAACCATAGAGAACGTACAGCATAGATTCAGCAGGATGATGCCAAGAATGGGAAACTATAGTTATAAGAGAGTGGAGATACTGGGACTATTTCTAATGGAGCAGAGAAGGCCAAGAGAAGATTTAATAAAGGCTCTCAATATTATGAAAGGTTTTGATAGTGAATAGGGAAATACCATTTCCTCTGGTTGGAAAGCCATTGACAAGGGCCATCAATTTGAAATTGTCACGTAGAGTGAAGACTGACGTTAGAATAAATGTCTTTACTCAGAGGATTATTCAAGCACGGAATACTTTGCAACAGAGAATGGTTGAGGCAGAGACCATTGTATCATTTAAGGGGAAATTGGGTAAATATTTGAAGGAGAGGAAAATATAGGGTTATGGGGAGATAGAAGGTAATGGGAATTAGTTGTGGACTGCTCTAGCAAATAATTGACACAAACACAATGGGCCAAATTGTCTCCTTCTGTGCTGTAAACCTTTATGGATTTATTTGTTTTGAGCATTCCATCTGATTTATACTGAAGTTGTTAATTCTACCTGGGTTATAGATGTCCTCCCTAGTGAATATTTGGGGGAATTAATCATTCATTATCTATCGTGTGCTCATCCTTAGTTTCAGCACCTCTTCCCTAACTGCCCTCTTACTGTTATAGCACTGAAGGAATGTCTTACTGTTATGTTTTGCCTCTGCAGCTATGCTTTTAACCTGTCTCTCTCTGGCCCTCTGACCACCCTTTTAACTTGTTTCTGTACCTTCCTATATTCATCTCAGTGAACCCCTTCACTTTTCGCCCAACAGGGTTTGTAGAGGTTGTTCTTCCTCCTTGCTTTGCTTGTGATTAATTTGTTAATCCATTTGGGATCACATATGTTGAGTTTACACTGGCTGATTCCAAGTATCTCTTTAAAGGTGTCCCACTTGTCCTCTGCTGAAATGTTGAATAAATTCCCAATTAATTTGTCTAAGCAACTCCATATTTTCTTTGAAGTTAACCTTTTAAAATGATATACCTGGTTCCTGGACATTGGTATTTGAGTCCCAGATCATGATGAACTTGATTATCTGTCACTGTTCCCCAACGCTCCCAAGACTTACAATTCCTATATTTTTTCTGGGTCACTACTCTTATCAAGTCAAGATGTGCACTGCCTCATGTAGCTTCCCGGACACACTGGGTCATGAAGCAGTCCAACTTGGACTCTGAACTACTAGGGCAATCCCAATTTATATTTGCTTGATTGAAGACCCCACTGAAATAGCATTCCTCTCTATTTAAAATAATTCACTAATGCGAGATGCATTTTTTCTTACCTGGTCACCAGTTTACTACCTGGAGTTAACAGGAGGTCATATTCAAACAAGAACAAGTTGCATTTGGCACTTTTGGCTAGTGGGCGAAGTGGAAAGATGTCACACTGCTGCATGGTTGGAACTAAGGTGTCCTTTGGAGCAGAGTACAGGGAGCTTTATTGTGCAATACCTGACCTAATAATGACATTGAGTGCTTGATCACGAGAGTCGATAATGGAAAGGGGTCTCATTCCTCTGCATTAACATTCCTCATTTCAATGAGGACAATATAAGGTTAATTCCATGAACTTGCCCGGCCAGAGAGGAGGGGAGCAATGGTCGGAGAATCTGCTACAACTATATAGTCCTGATTGACCAACATAGACTCCCTCAGTGTAGCTCCTAGCTGGAAGCATGTGATTGTAGAATTCGTTTTACGCATCAGCTTGGCTCAGTCATTCTCACCTGTGACTCAGAACTGCAATACCTCAGCATGTAATCTAGGCTAACACTTTAGTGCAGTACTGAAGGAATGTTCCATCATTAAAGATATCACCTTTTGGATGAGAAATTAAACTGAGGCCCTGTCTGCTTGTTCAGGTAAACAATAAAGATCCATGACACTATTTGAAGAGGAGCAGGGAGTTCTCCTAGTGTCCTGACCAACATGCACCCTCAACCAGTATCACCAAAAACAGAAAGTGGCAATTTATCTCAAATGCTGTTGGTGGGATCTTGCTGCGTGCATATTGTTTGTCTACTGAACTGCATTTCAAAGTAATTAATTGGCTGTAAAGCACTATATGGTATCCTGACAACAGGATAAAGTGCTATATAAGTTCAAGTTCATTCTTTTGTTTCATTCACAATATATACTTGCATGAAGGGTTTCTGGTTACTATAACATGCACAAGTGCATCCAAATCTAAGGGTTAGAAATGATTTTACTTCTGCTGAGCCTGGAGACTGTCTGCTTACTCACTGTATTCTGTGTGGTCTCCATTTAGTTTAACAATCCCTTTAAACTATGTATAATCTAATCGTTAAGGTAATTGTTAATAAGGTTTCTGGCATCTTCCATAACTGATCACATTGAGCATCCTCTCTGCTATGGTTCCTGTTTTAAAAAAAAAGTCTCCATAATTATATAATTCATATTAAATCTCAAGTGATTGCTGTGAAGAGGTAATTATATTAAATGACAGCATGGCTGCCTATCACGGTAGTATTTAACTAATGATTCTCAAATATCAAGGTCTATGTCTCACTATTTAGATTCTGATGAAGGTAATAATTCCTAGCAATTTTTCATTAAGAAAACTATGAATTGAACTATTTGTAATGAAAGTCTCAGGCAAGCGCACCAAATGTCAGCTACTTTATTAAGGCTGCCTGTTTGGAATTTATTTTTTAATAATACCAACATAAACCTCATTCCTGGTCTATGCTGAGTTAGCAGATCTAGCCAAGGTGGCAGCAGGGAAGCTACAATTCCACTCCGAGTCCACGGTTTAAGGGAGGAAAAACAAAGATCAGGGAGTATTGTTCTCGATCGCTGCCCAGTAAGCCAACATTTTGGTTGTCAAATATAGAAGAATTAGGGTCTCACACGATGACCCTCCACCCATCTGTCTGAGCTCACATGAAAAATGCTGAATTGGGCAAGGTGTTAGAGGGCTGCCAGTCTCTGAAATTGTTTCCATGGAGTCTACACCTTCAAAAGAGGGCAGAAAACTGATGGGGAGGGGAGCACAAGGAGAAAAGAAGAAAACCCCAGTATTTAACATCAATGGACGCAGAACTCTGTACCGTTAATACTTGCTACCTTTTTTTGCCAAATAAACGGCACTTTAGTGGAAATCAGGCTTCCTTCCCAATTGTCCCCGGATGAAATCCATGAAGATTTATTTGGTCAAATGCTGGGAAAGGAAAGGGCTCTTAAACCCTCTGCTTTCCCACAATGTCAGTGTGTAAATGTACAAATCTGCTGATGTCAGCTATAAACATGAGTTTTGCAGACAATTCCTGCTAGCGAATCTTAACTATTGTAAAAATATATATTGTGTTAGCATTATTATTTGCTTATTTTTTTTTTTACTATTTAATAAACTTGTTTGGCATATGCCGAAGTCTAGTGTAGTGCTACCTGGCATGGGAGAACAGTCGCTGCAACTCAGCTATAAGAATAGCCTGAAATATGCAAGACAAAGGTATCCAACGTAAAAAAAGAGTAAAGAAACACAAAAACATGACAGAATATTTTTGGTGTGTATGTAGGAAACAAAAATCCTAAACCTGTTTCTCCCCTTCCTCTCCTGAAAGCACTGACTCTTGCTAGGGTACTGTTTCATGATCACCAGTCACTCTCCCATAACTCACTTAAATGGCATTCTTCATATAAGAGTCTACATAGCAAGTGCTATTTAACCATGGGAGACCATCACAGCTAAGTCAAATGTTGTCTTCATCCCTGCTCATTTTAGTCAGAGTGGCAGAATAACAATGAAAGGCGGGAACAACAGATGCCTGCACTATTAACAGTGCTGTAACTGGGCTAATTAAATGTGTTGGCACTAATACACAACAGAGGGGGGGGGGGGAAAGAGAAAAATAAATCACACTTAACCCAATTCACTTTAACACTGTGCAGTATGCTTCTTGTGTGATACTCTGAACTCACCCCCTTAAATTTATCTCACTCTCTGCCATCACCAATGAGATGTGCAACCACTAATATTGCAGCTCAAAACGTTCTCTCTAGGCACAGCCCATGTTTGGAAGGACAGAATCTGTAACTTTACTGCCAAGTGTATTTCATAGTCCAAGTTGACAACACCCTCTCACCCACCATTACATGTTTTACAGAAATGCTCGGGACACTGCTTCAGTAAAATGTCCAAAACATTCAAAGCAATTTTCCATAAAAGTATCACTATTTCTGTACCTGAAGTTTCACCTGCACCATAGATTCCAACAGAAAACAGTGAAATGAGAAAGTGTTCTTTTCACTCGAGGAAAAACCCTAGGAAAGGGAGGGGGGGAAAAAAAAACATAAGGCAGAGCTCCTGCTCCTGATCACCATCCCTGCTGGAAAATGCCTGTGTGCAGCGGTCGGGTGAGAAATAGATCAGGTTTGATTGTGATTGCATCCACAAATGCATAGCCCGCTGAAGCTCACTGTCTGGGCTCAGGGTGCCCTATTTTGGCGTGGGGGCAGTGCCTGTGGCTTTAGGACAGGAGCAGAGAAAATTAAAAGGAGATTAAAAAAAAAAAGCACAGGAATGATACCAGTTGTGATGAGACATGGGATTGGTTCGGGGTAGGGGGTGGAGTCGCCAATGTCATCAAAACCATAGCAAGAAGATATGGAAAAATGGGCTCAAAACTTATTGCCCTCCAAAAACGTGCATCAACCGCAAAACTGGGGCAGAAACTGCCGCTGGGTAATACGTGCAGTGTTTGTTTATTGGACTTCCTCCTGACTTCCACCAGTCTGCTGGGATGATTGCCACAACTCCATCGTGTTGTGTGGCACTACCACCATGCTAAATGGGATAGATTCAGAACAGATCTAGCAGCTCAAAACTGGGCATCTATGAGGTGCTGTGGGCCATCAGTAGCAGCAGAATTGTATTCCACCACAATCTGTAACCGCATGGCCCGGCATATCCCTCACTCTACCACTACCATCAAGCCAGGGGACCAGTCCTGGTTCAATAAGGAGTGTAGGAGAGCATGTCAGGAGCAGCACCAGGCATACCTAAAATTGTAGTGCCAACCTGGGGAAGCTGCAACACAGGACATGCATGCTAAAAAGCAGAAGCAGCAAGCTATAGAGAGAGCTAAGTGATCCCACAATAAACAGCTCAGATCAAAGCTCTGCAGTCCTGCCACATCCAGTCGTGAATGGTGGTGGACCATTAAACAACGAACGGGAGGAGGAGGCTCCATGAATATCCCCATCCTCAATGATGGTGGAGCCCAGCGCGTGAGTGCAAAAGACAAAGCTGAAGCATTTGTAACCATCTTCAGCCAGAAGTGCCGAGTGGATGATTCATATTGGCCTCCTCCTGAGGTCCCCACCACCACAGAAGCCAGTCTTCAGCCAATTCGATTCACTCCACGTGATATCAAGAAACGGCTGAGCGCAAAGGCTGTGGACCCAGAAAACATCTCGGCTGTTGTGCTGAAGACTTGTGCTCCAGAACTAGCCACACCTCTAGCCAAGCTGTTCCAGTACAGCTATAACACTGGCATCTGTCCGACAATGTGGAAAACTGCCCAGGTGTATCCTGTCCACAAAAAGCAGAACAAATCTAAACCGGCCAATTATTGCCCATCAGTCTACTATCAATCATCAGCAAAGTGATGGAAGGTGTCGTCAACAGCGCTATCAAGCAGCACTGACCTGTTCACTGATGCCGTTTGGGCTCCGCCAGGACCACTCAGCTCCAGACCTCATTACAGCCTTGGTCCAAACATGGACAAAAAAGCTGAATTCCAGAGGTGAGGTGAGAGTGACTGCCCTTGACATCAAGGCAGCATTTGACCGAGTGTGGTATCAAGGAGCCCTAGTAAAACTGAAGTCAATGGGAATTGGGGGGAAAATTCTCCACTGGCTGGAGTCATACCTAGCAGAAAGGAAGATGGTCATGGTGGTTGGAGGTCAATCATCACAGCCTCAGGACATCGCTGCAGGAGTTCCTCAGGGCAGTGTCCTAGGCCCAACCATCTTCAGCTGCTTCATGAATGACCGTCCCTCCATCATAAGTCAGAAGTGGGGATGTTCGCTGATGACTGCAGTGTTCAGTGCCATTTGCAGCTTCTCAGATAGTGAAGCAGACCATGTCTGCATGCAGCAAAACCTGAACGACGGGCTGATAAGTTGGAGGTAACATTCGCACCACACAAGTGCCAGGCATGACTATCTCCAACAAGCGAGAGTCTAACCACCGACCCTTGACATTCAACGGCATTACCATCGCCGAATCCCCCACCATCAATATCCTGGAGGGTTACCATTGACCAGAAACTTAACTGGGCCAGCCACATAAATACTGTGGCAACTAGAGCAGGTCAGAGGCTGAGTATAGTAAGATAGGATATTAGCTCTGATGATGTGGAATCTGTATGGGTAGAGCTGAGAAATACCAAGGGGCAGAAAACGTTAGTGGGAGTTGTATACAGACCCCCAAACAGTAATGCGGAGGTTGGGGGTGGCATTAAATGGGAAATTAGAGACGCGTGCAATAAGGGCACAGCAGTTATCACGGGTGACTTTAATCTACATATAGATTGGGCTAACCAAATTAGTAACAATACTGTGGAGGAGGAATTCCTGAAGCGTATACGGGATGGTTTCCTGGACCAATATGTCGAGGAACCAACTAGAGATCAGGCCATCTTAGACTGGGTATTATGTAATGAGAAAGGATTAATTAGCAATCTTGTTGTGCGAAGCCCCTTGGGGAGGAGCGATCATAATATGATAGAATTCTTCATTAAAATGGAGAATGAAGTAGTTGACTCAGACTAGGGTCCTGAATTTAAATAAAGGAAACTACGATGGTACGAGGCGCAAGTTGGCTAGGATGGATTGGGAATGTTACTTAAAGGGTTGACAGTGGATAGGCAATGGCAAACATTTAAAGATCGCATGGATGAACTACAGAATTTGTTCATCCCTGTTTGGCATAAAAATAAAACAAAAAAGGTGACTCAACCGTGGCTAACAAGGGAAATTAGGGATAGCATAAGATCCAAGGAGAGGACATATAAATTGGCCAGAAAAAGCAGCAAACCTGAGGATTGGGAGCAGTTTAGGATTCAGCAAAGGAGGACAAAGGGATTACAGGAAACTTTGGTTTATCCGGAGGTTAACTGTCCGGAATGCTCGATCCACCGGCAAAAATCAGGAGCCGTTTCGTTAGGTTTTTTTTCTTTTCGTTGCTTTTTTTCCACCAGTCAGGCTCTGCAAGGTCTAGCTGAAGCTGTTGCTTAGCTACATAGACGCTTGCAAGGTATGGCTGACTGTTTAGAAGCTGTTGCTAAGCAACAAGGTTTGTTGCTAGATACGGAGCTATGTTTTAACATAGCGCTGGTTTGTCCGTCAGTTTTGATGGGACGGCAACAGCTCGATCCAGTCGGTGCCGGATATCACAAAGTTTCCTGTAATTAAGAGGGGGAAAATAGAGTATGAGAGTAAGCTTTCAGGGAACATAAAAACTGACTGTAAAAGCTTCTGTAGATATATGAAGAGAAAAAGATTGGTGAAGTCAAAGCTGGGTGGGCGAGTGTGCTGTGAGGAGGATGCCGAGAAACTCCAGTATGATTTGGACAGGTTGGGTGATTGGGCAGATGCATGGCAGATGCAGTATAATGTGGATAAATGCGAGGTTATCCACTTTGTTGGCAAAAACAGGAAGGCAGATTATTATCTGAACGGCAATAGATTGGGAGAAGGGGAAGTGTACACTAGTTGCTGAAGTTAAGCATGCAGGTGCAGCAGGCGGTTAAGAAGGCAAATGGTATGTTGGCCTTCATAGCGAGAGGATTCGAGTATTGTGTGCAGTTTTGGTCGCCTTATTTGAGGAAGGATGTTCTTGCCATGGAGGGAGTGCAGCGAAGATTCACCAGACTGATACCTGGGATGGCAGGAATAACGTATGAGGAGAGATTGGGTCGATTGGGCTTATATTCGCTGGAGTTTAGAAGTTGGGCTTATATTCGCTGGAGTTTAGAAGAATGAGAGGGGATCTCACTGAAACTTATAAAATTCTAACAGGACTAGACAGACTAGATGCAGGAAGGATGTTCCCAGAACCAGGGGTCACAGTCTAAAGATAAGGGGTAAGCCATTTAGGACAGAGATGAGGAGGAATTTCTTCACCCAGAGAGTGGTGAACCTGTGGAATTCTCTACCACAAAAGGCAGTTGAGGCCAATTCATTAAATATATTCAAGAATGAGTTAGATATATTTATTAAGGCTAAAGGGATCAAGGGATATGGGGAGAAAGCAGGGACAGGGTACTGAATTTAAATGGCGGAGCAGGCTCGAGGGGCCGAATGGCCTACTCCTGCTCCTATCTTCTATGTTTCTATTCTGCGGCGAGTGTCTCACCTCCTGATTCCCCAAAGCCCTTCCACCATCTACAAGGCACAAGTCAGGAGTGTGATGGAATACCCTCCACTTGCCTGGATGAGTGCAGCTCCAACAACACTCAAGAAGTTCGACATCATCCAAGACAAAGCAGCCCGCTTGATTGGCACCCCTCCACCACCGGCGTACCGTGGCTGCAGTGTGTACCATCTACAAGATGCACTGCAGCAACTCGCCAAGTCTTCTTCGGCAGCACCTCCCAAACCCGCGACATCTACCACCTAGAAAGACGAGGGCAGCAGGTGCATGGGAACACCACCACCTCCAAGTTCCCTTCTAAGTCACACACCATCCTGACTTGGAAGTATATTGCTGTTCCTTCATCGTCACTGGGTCAAAATCCTGGAACTCCCTACCTAACAGCACTGTGGGAGTAAACTTCACCTCACGGACTGCAGCGGTTCAAGAAGGCGGCTCACCACCACCTTCTCAAGGGCAACTAGGGATGGGCAATAAATGCTGGCCTTGCCAGCGGCGCCCACATCCCATGAATGAATTTAAAAAAAACTACCCCCGGATAGGTTTCCACCAATTATGTACAGCTAATGGTGAAGCAGAAAGACAAGCAACTTACTTACCCACACTGATCACTACGTACAATCTAGCAGTGCTTTTATGTTGCCTGTCTGATAGGTGGTAGTTTACGACCTGTGGCACAGGACTGCTGCTGGTATTGGATTTCTAATGAATTGGATATTCATAGAATCATCAATTAAATTGCGAGACACTGCAGGACAAACACAATTAAATGCTCTCCAGATCAATGTTGACACTGTTGTAAGATGTGCCAGTGCAGGATTTTAATCTTTTAAACCCTGCGCCGATCAACAGCTTGATCAGGGCATGCTTTTCTTTTACATCCCATCCTACTGATTGTATGTGGGTTACAGTCCCATGGGGGCTGGAGCCCTGCCATTGGGACCTCTCCCAAGTGGTCACTTTCATGTGTGAGCCAAGACGGTCACTGTCGGAAGGCTGTATGACTGTGGAGGGCATTGGAGAGAAGTCCATTACTGCCCTCACCCAACATCTAATGCACGCACCTCCCAGCAGGTCACTAAATAGTGATCAGGAGCTAGACCACTGGCTGGTTTTCCCTTTCCATCACTCAGGATGCTGAGGCGAATTGTAACACTCCTACCACTTGCCCAGCTGAATTTGTGTGGAAGACTAGCATGGAAGCTGTGACTTTGCTGCTCTGTGCTTCTAAATCTTTCCGGATCATTAACCCACTGAGTCATTGGAGAACCAAGAGCAAATTTTTTTTTGCCAAATGGGGTCGATGCCAACACAATGCTGCTGTGCTCCAAGGACAAGATGGCAGCTTATTAGAAACAACCTGTCAGTACATAGTGCTGTAGGCTGGGGGACTGTGGTTAGAATTCCAGCCTTGATAGAAACATGCACACTGTCCCCATTGCCCCCACTGCACCATAAAGAAATAGCTTGCAGTTATCTATATAGTGCCTGTCACAGCCTCAAGTCCCAAAACATTTCAGAGTCAATGAAGTAGTTCTGAGGTGTAGTCACTGTTTCAATGCAGGGAAATGTAAAATCTGCATGTTGTTGATCTGGGCGAATTAAATATTTGAATTTACAGAGCCCACATTTGGAACTGGATGAAGAATAGAGATGAATCCCAATTTTATCAAACTGTTTGCCATAAACAGCTGCCAGACAGATATAAAGAGAATTAATGTCAGCAAACTACCCCGACTCCAGCTCCTTTTTTCCCCTCAGGATCACAAAACAGTGGAACTCTTTATCTCTGTCCGGAGGCAGCGGACCTGAGAGGGAGCGAGAGCGGAGCCGGAGGATATAAAGAGCGCGGCAGAGCAAGGCCCGAGAGTGGAGGCAGCGGACCCGACAACAAAAACAAGGAGTGACATCACAGGAAAGCAAGGAAGTGATTGGTTGGTCAGTATTTCTCTCTTTATCTTGGGCATTGGTTTAAATTAAGAGCTGGAAGGCCTAGAAATTCAGTATAGCCACGTTTGGGGCGCTACAGCATGGCGTTCGCTAACTTTTGCGCCACCTTCGCCGATATTCAGTTGCATCGCCCCAAGAGGTTGCTGCTGCGCTAAAGCAGGCGATGCACAACTATCATTAGGCGCTAAGCCGGCGATCCGGGGCGCAAACACCAAAGGCGGGCGCAGCGCAGGTGTGGCGAGGTGCTCATTGAGGGCAGACAGTCAGGCGCCGGTCAGCACTTAAAGGGGGAGGGTGGAATTGCTTGGCTGCCACGCCCTGCACACTGCAGCCCTAAGGCAAGGCCTGAACACTGCTTCTGGAACAGCTCCACACCCAGGAGAATGGAGAAGGCCAGGGAGAGAGCACAGCGCTTCGTCGAGGGTGACCTGAGGCTGCTGGTTGGCGCAGTGGACCGCAGGCGCCATATCCTCTTCCCTGAGGGTGGCAGGAGGCCGCTGCCCGGCGAATATCGGAAAGCATGGAGGGATGTGGCAAACAGGGTCACGTCCAACAGCGTGGTTGGCAGGACACCAACCCAGTGCCGGAAAAAATTCAACGACCTCACTCGGGTTGTCAGGGTGAGTACCCTTTCCCGTATCCTCCTCATCCCTGCATGTGCACCTCACTTTATGGCCAAACAGGTCTGAAAGCCCTAATGGCCAGCCCTCATCCAGCAGCTATGGGACTGTCATGAAAAGCACTTGCGCAATCAGGACTTTAGACACTGTCAGGGCTATTCGACCATGGGAGGCAGTGCGGGCAAGATCAGTGCTTGACACTGTATTTAGAGGCGGTCTTTTCTCTTGCAGGCCAAGCTGGCGCATAACAGAAGACAGCAGCGACAGACCGGGGGAGGCCGTCCTGACCTGAAACAGCTGAGCGACCTCGAGCAGCGAGTGGAGCGGATCATGGCAGGCCGGCTGAGTGGCCCCGTCGCCACTGGAGATGCTGACCCTGTTCTGGGCACCAATGGTAAGGTCATCACCTTTTTGACCTCTCCCTTTCCACTTGCGCCTCACGCCAGCATCCTTTGCCACTATCGAACCAATGCAGTGCACAGCAGCACTCATGCCTCCCTCGCTGCCGCCCTGTCCTCACTCTAAAGCAACTCTTGTGCCTCCCTGCTTTCAGATGGTGACTTGCCAGGTGAGGAGGCGGCCCCTCAAGCTGGCACTGTGTCCGAGTCAGACATAGAGGAGGAGGAAGAGGAAGCCAGCCCATCAGGGACACCCTCAGCCGAGGCAGCCCATGGCCATGATGGTGACACGTCTTCCCTGGGGGGGAGCAGGGGGGGAAGGGTCGGAGGATAGTGAAGCTCCGGGGACCAGCGGGCTGCAGCAATGCGGGAGGGGTGGGGAAGCTCGGCGGCCTTCTCCCCGGAGGGTGAGTGCGGCCTCCAGTCCTGCTACGGTGAGCGCAGAGGAGGTGCGGCTCCTAGCGGAAATGGGCGCCCAGGCTGAGCGCAGGCACACTGAGCTCATGGCTGCAGTGGCAAGGGTGCCTGACTCCATAGAGTCACTGGCAAGGATTGTGCAGGAATTCGGGGCAGCACAGGCCAGGAGTCTGCAACAATTCAGTGCAGCACAGGCCAGGAGTCTGCAACAATTCAGTGCAGTACAGGCCAGGAGTCTGCAGGACATCGCGGCAGCACAGGCTAGGAGTCAGCAGGACTTCGCTGCTTCACAGGCGGCTTCTAGCCAAGTGCTCAGTCATGCTGTGCATTCACTGGCTGCTGTCATGCAGACACAGACCAGGGCCACACGGGCACTAACTGCTGCCACACTCGCTGGATCGGCCAGGCATCGCCGGGGCACTCGCTGTGCCGCAGCAGCCCAGCAGTCTGTGCCTCAGCAGATTGCTGCGCATGCTGCAGTGCTGGCCCGTGCGCGTGCCAATGTCTCAGCCGACCAGGGAGTGCCTGTGATCTGTCAGGTTGGCAGCATTCCTGCAGCCAACACTGTCACTCCTCCATTGCAGCTGCCACCAGCTGTTGGACAGACTGCTGCCGCCCAAGCAGAGTTGGAGCAGTCAGCAGCCGGCCCCTCCAGTCCCAGAGCTGGTCCAGGCCGACCCCCAAGGGCATCTGCCGTCTCATCATCTGACCCTCAGCAGCCTTCCCCCAGCCTTGCTGCAGCCACTGGGGTCCCATTGAGGAGGAGCTGCAGGGCGGGTAGGGGCCAGTCATGGAAGCGATACGGATCACCCTCGCAGGGGAAAAAGTAGAAGGTGTGGCCAAATGTTTTGTTTTACTTATAGAGGAAAAAAAGGGAGGCGTATGAGAGATACCAAGGGCTAAATACTCCAGAATCTTTAGAGTACAGAAAGTGCAGGGGTGCAATTAAAAAGAATACTAGGAAAGCAAAGAGAACATGAAAAATTCTTGGCAAGTAAAATCAAGGAAAACCCAAAGATGTTTTATAAATATGTCAAGAGTAAGAGGATAACTAAAGAAAGGGTAGGGCCTATTAGAGATCATGAGGGCAATCTATGTGTGGAGGCAGGAGACGTCGGTAGGGTTCTTAATGAATACTTTACGTCTGTTTTCACAAAGGAGAGGGGCGAAGCAGGCATTGCTATCAGGGGGGAGGGGTGTGAAATATTAGATGAAATAAACATAGTGAGAGAGGAAGTATTAAGGGGTTTAGCAGCTTTAAAAGTAGATAAATCCCCAGGCCCGGATGAAATGTATCCCAGGCTGTTAAGCGAAGCAAAAGAGGAAATAGCAGAGGCCCTGACAATCATTTTTCAATCCTCTCTGGCTTCAGGTGTGGTGCCGGAGGGCTGGAGGATTGCTAATCTGGTACCCTCGTTTAAAAAGGAAGAAAAGGATAGACCGAGTAATTACAGGCCAGTCAGCCTAACCTCAGTGGTGGGAAAATTATTGGAAAGAATTCCGAAGGACAGGATAAATCTTCATTTAGAAAGACACGGATTAATCAAGGATAGTCAGCACGGATTTGTTAAGGGAAGGTCGTGTCTGACAAACTTGATTGAATTTTTGAGGTGGTAACAAGGAGGGTAGATGAGGGTAGTGCGTTTGATGTAGTTTATATGGACTTTAGCAAGGCATTTGATAAGCTTCCACATGGCAGACTGGTCACGAAGTTAAAAGCCCATGGAATCCAGGGCAAAGTGTCAAGTTGGATTCAAAACTGGCTCGGAGCCAGGAAGCAGAGGGTAATGGTTGATGGGTGTTTTTGTGACTGGAAGGCTGTTTCCAGTGGGGTTCCGCAGGGCTCAGTACTAGGTCCCTTGCTTTTTGTGGTATATATCAACGATCTTGATTTGAATATAGTGGGTATGATTAAGAAGTTTGCAGATGATACTAAAATCAGCTGTGTGGTTGATACTGAAGAAGGAAGCTGTAGACTGCAGGAAGATATCAATAAATTGGTCAGGTGGGCAGAACAGTGGCAAATGGAATGCAATTCGGAGAAGTGTGAGGTAATGAATTTGGGGAGGGCTAACAAGGAAAGGGAATACACATTAAATGGTAGGACATTGAGTAGTGTACAGGAACAAAGGGACCTTGGAGTGCATGTCCACAGATCCCTGAAGGTAGCAGGCCAAGTAGATAAGGTGGTTAAGGCGGCATACGGAATGCTTGACTTTATTAGCCGTGGCATAGAATACAAGAGCAGGGGGGTTATGCTTCAACTGTATAAAACACTAGCTAGGCCTCAGCTAGAGTACTGCGTGCAGTTCTGGTCACCACATTACAGGAAAGATGTGATTGCACTAGAGATAGTACAGAGGAGATTTACAAGGATGTTGCCAGGAGTAGAGGATCTTAGCTATGAGGAAAGACTGGATAGGCTGGGTTTGTTTTCCTTGGAACAGAGGAGGCTGAGCACAGACCTTATTGAGGTGTATAAAATTATGAGGGGCATAAAGTGGATAGAAAGGACCTATTTCCCTTAGCAGAGGGGTCAAAAAGCAGGGGGCACAGATTTAAAGTAATTGGTGGAAGGTTTAGAGGGGGTTTGAGGGGAAATTTCTTCACCCAGAGGGTTGTGGGAGTCTGGAACTCACTGCCTGAAAGGGTGGTAGAGGCAGGAACCTTAACCACATTTAAAAAGTACTTGGATGTGCACTTGGGATGCTCTAACCTGCAGGGCTACGGACTAAGAGCAGCGTAGTGGGATTAGGCTGGATAGCTCTTTGTTGGCCAGCGCAGACACGATGGGCCGAAATGGCCCCCTTCCGTGCTGTAACTTTCTATGATTCTATGTCCTTCTTTCTTTCTTCCTAAACCTACAAGCTTTTAAAAACCAAGTTTGGTGGCAAGGAACCACAACTCCCTGATTTACCTCGTCTACTTTTTTTCAACCGCGGCAATGTACTGCACTATGGATTTCAGTCATTTAGCTGAGATTATTAATAATATACAACAACTTGCATTCATATAACACCTTTAGCGTAGTAAAAGCATCCCAATGCACTTCACAGAAGCGTCATCAGATAAAAGTTGACACCGAGCCACATAAAGAGATATCAGGACAGATGATGAAAAGCTTAGTTAAAGAGGTTTTAAGGAGTGTCTTAAAGCAGGAGAGAGTAGAGGTGGAGAGGTTTAGGGAGGGAATTCCAGAGCCTAGGTCCTAGGCAGCTGAAGACACACCCACTAATAGTGGAGCGATGAAAATCTAGGATGCGCAATAGGCCAGAATTGGAGGAGCGCAGAAATCTCGGGGGGGGGGGGGGGGGGGGGTTGTAGGGCTGAAGGAGGTTACAGAGATAGGGAGGGGCGAGACCATGGAGCATTTGAACACAGGGTTGAGAATTTTTAAATCGAGGCTTTGCTTAACCAGGAGCCAATGTTGGTCAGCGAGCGCAGGGGTGATGGGTGAATGGGACTTGGTGCGAGTTAGGATACGAACAGAGTTTTGGATCAGCTCAAGTTTATGGAGGGTGGAAGATGGGAGGCCGGCCAGGAGGGCATTGGAATCGTCAAGTCTAGAGGTAACAATGGCAAGGATGAGAGTTTCAGCAGCAGATGGGCTGAGGCAGGGGCAGAGATGGCAAGTGGAAGTAGGTGGTCTTGGAGATGGAGAGAACATGGGATCGGAAGGAATAAAATATATTGATCTGAGGTCTGCAAATTATAATGGGGTACAAACGGCCAAATTTACAGACCGCACTTAAATTTCACTCTCGCTTTTTGAAACATAACGAGCTCCATAAATACAGAACCTGAGTCAGCATGAAAAAACAAAATTAAATTTAAGTCTAAATCCAAGCTTTTACTTTCATTGATCGAAAATTATTTTTCTTTTGTCAAAGATCCATGGAACCAGGATAAATCCCTCCGAGAAAGCAAATCAGCAAATACTTTAGTTAACCTGATTAAGAAGAAATATATTCTGGAAGCCAATCATTGTTTGAGCAAGTTGACAGAAAAACCCAAACAAGATTCTAACGCTAAATTTTAGCATTGAAAATTACCGCAGCATCTCCATCAAACAGCCATTGTTGCTCTAAGGGGACAAAATGCAGCTCATTTCCTAACTTTATTATTCTGGAAATTGGCAAGACAATAACTGTTTGCCAGAAATTTACTGCAGAATCAGCATCTTGAGGCGGTGTGTGGTACAGTAAACAACAATCTGGAAACTTGTGTGTATTAGAGATATAGACAGGGGAACTGTTAAATAATCTAAGCCCTGCAACAGTTTAAAATGTATAAGCAGTAAGGTCTGCACCCCTTTCAATTTGAAATATCACGCGTTTTAACACTTCTTTAAAGCTCTGCTTTTCTGTTCACTTGTTTTTGGAGCGCGGTTTGTTGGAATATTCCAGTGCTATTGATTGAGGAAGGGGATTTTAACTCCAAGTGCTGGGGAGGCAGTGAGCCAGGGTAGGTCAGTGAGGGCAAGGGTGAAAGGCGAGTGGGACAGGAAGCTAGTTGTGGAATTTTGGATGAATTGGAGGTTGGCAAAGAGGGCACTGGAGAAATTGAGTCTGCAGGCAGCAATGACGTGGAAAGGGGTTTTGGGGAGAGGGCAGTGGGATTAGGTAGGGCACAGGCAGATAACATATCTTGACGGTGGAAGGAAGCGGTTGTGATGATGGATAGGATTTTGAGTTTGAAGCTCAGCTCACAAAGTTGGACAGAACGCTAAGGATGCGCACAGTGTGGTTCAGCTTAAGCAAACAGCCCAGGAAGGAGTGGCGGGGGGGGGGGTAAAGAGAGTCAGTGGTAAGGTTGTGAAGACTATTGCTTAGCTCCACAATATTTAATTGGAGGTGGTTCTGGCTCATCCGCAAATTGATCTCAATTAAGCAGTCTGATATCACAGAGGCAGTCACTGGGTCAGGGACGTGGTAGAGAGATACAGCTGCGTGTCACCAGCATACATATGGTAGCTGACCCCAAGCCTATAGATAATAGAAAAAAAAACTTGCATTTATATAGCGCCTTTCACGACCAACGGACGTCTCAAAGCGCTTTACAGCCAATGAAGTACTTTTTGAAGTGGAGTTACTGTTATAATGTGGGAAACGCGGCAGCCAATTTGCGCACAGCAAGCTCCCACAAACAGCAATGTGATAATGACCAGATAATCTGTTTTGGTGATGTTGATTGAGGGATAAATATTAGCCAGGACACCAGGGATAACTCCCCCGCTCTTCTTCGAAATAGTGCCGTGGGATCTTTTATGTCCACCTGAGGGCAGACGGGGCCTCGGTTTAACGTCTCATCTGAAAGACGGCATCTCCGACAGTGCAGCACTCCCTCTGAACTGCACTGGGGTGTCAGCCTAGATTTTCGTGCTCAAGTCTCTGGAGTGGGACTTGAACCCACAGCCTTCTGACTCAGAGGCCAACGGAGCCACGGCTGACACGAGGGATCGGAAGAAAAGGTGGCCAACGATACATCCTTGGGGGAATGTGGGGGTGGGAGAAGTCATTGCTAGATATGCACTGAGAATGGTACTGTGCAATGGCAGTTTGATGGAGCTGGATCATGGCAAAAGTGGTGGAAGAGAATATGTGGTGGTCAACCATGTTGAAAGCCATAGCAATGTAGAGGAGAGAAAGGAGGGATAAGCTTACCATGTCACAGACTAACTGGGGGAAATTGGACTAGAAGAGTTCGTTACCAACAGCTTGAGACACTTTAATTAACATGAATAATTGAAGCTGACTCACATCAATGTTAATGAGTTTAGGTTCTGCTCTCACGTGGTTTAAAAAAATATGAAAAACTTTATTGGCTCAAATACCACCACTGTTACGGTTATTCAAAGTACTTCTCTCTATCTATAATACATATATTAGCGAGAGAGGCATTGGAGTGCCCGGCGGTGCCGAGGCTTTTTCGAGGGCATGTTGTTGTTGGAAGAGCGCGCGCGACTGGAGGGGAGGAGAGCGCGCGCGGCGGGGGGGGAGGAGAGCGCGCGCGACGGGGGGGGGGGGAGGAGAGCGCGCGCGAAGGGGGGTGAGGAGAGCGCGCGCGACGGGGGGGTGAGGAGAGCGCGCGCGACGGGGGGTGAGGAGAGCGCTCGCGACGGGGGGAGGAGAGCGCGCGCGACGCGGGGGGGGGGAGGAGAGCGCGCGAGACGGGGGGGGGGGGAGGAGAGCGCGCGAGACGGGGGGGGGGGGAGGAGAGCGCGCGAGACGGGGGGGGGGGAGGAGAGCGCGCGCGACGGGGGGGGGAGGAGAGCGCGCGCGACGGGGGGGAGGAGAGCGCGCGCGACGGGGGGGAGGAGAGCGCGCGCGACGGGGGGGAGGAGAGCGCGCGCGACGGGGGGGAGGAGAGCGCGCGCGACGGGGGGGAGGAGAGCGGCGCGCGACGGGGGGGAGGAGAGCGCGCGCGACGGGGGGGAGGAGAGCGCGCGCGACGGGGGGGAGGAGAGCGCGCGCGACGGGGGGGAGGAGAGCGCGCGCGACGGGGGGGAGGAGAGCGCGCGCGACGGGGGGGAGGAGAGCGCGCGCGACGGGGGGGGAGGAGAGCGCGCGCGACGGGGGGGAGGAGAGCGCGCGCGACGGGGGGGAGGAGAGCGCGCGCGACGGGGGGGAGGAGAGCGCGCGCGACGGGGGGGAGGAGAGCGCGCGCGACGGGGGGGAGGAGAGCGCGCGCGACGGGGGGGAGGAGAGCGCGCGCGACGGGGGGGAGGAGAGCGCGCGCGACGGGGG